>NC_090702.1:43166012-44452012 GCF_040954835.1 Lepisosteus oculatus | reverse complement strand
TGTATTAAAACAGAGATTCTGCAACATCACTTGTCTAAGGCTAGGTGTTTTTGAAATCCTTTTGATTTGATAGCATAATATTAACCTTGCACATATAAAAAGGTGACAATATTCCAATGACTTACTATGTAAGATTAGAAAAATCTCACCTATACTAAAGAAACCATAAATATTGTAGGTGCACACTTCGCTTAGCATCTGTAATTGAAAGGATATAGAATAAATTATATTTTGTGCTGTGCTGATATTATGTGCTGTATTTTGAAACCATTTTCCAACAAAACTGTTATATTCGACAAAACAATGTTTTTTAAATCATTTGATTAACATATTATTGACAGAAAATAAAGAAAAATAATTATATTAATTGTGAATACGCATGAATTATCACCTGGTAATACGACAGGGAGTTAGTCTTCCATAGTAATAATGGAAATACGCTGCAGTACTGAAGTTTCCTGCAGGTGGGGCTATAATGCAGGGTTTAGGCGGTTGTCATTACAAAGCACTCGGCAACAAGAGAAACGGACATACTGCAGTGCCTTCATTTCAACCTCAAAGGTCTAAAGGAAAAGAGCACCAAAGATCCGGGTTGTAATATGTAAGTTAGTGGGCTATAATTAATATTTTTCTGTGTTTTTGACCCACTTTAGTCTTAACAACTATCGCTTGATCTAACACCAGAATCTATTCGAGTGCATGTTAAAGTTGAATTGTACTTTAAAGTTCAAGAAGCTGTTCTTCCAAGTCTGAAGGAAATAGCAAAATATAACTAAGTCGATATATTTTAGCTATTACAACGGTGTTATCTTACGAGTGTTTAATTTATTTGTATATAAAATACATCAATCTAGGCAAAAATCACTTAATACTTATGATTATTTAAATACGGGACAAACGCCCCTACTGCGCTTATAATAATAAAAAAAAAATAATTCATGTATGACTGAATGAATGCAGAAGTCCATTTGTGTTCAAGATGTTGGAAAGTTTTCCATTTAAATAAGTCTTCTGATTAGCATTGGGTAAGCGGTTTTTTAAATTCTTCCCTGCAGTCTTTCCACGCTCTTCCACTTCATACTCAAAATGTGTGAAAACGACCGTATGTTTGAGCTGCGCATAAACCACTGTCTTTATCAACAAGCTGGACAAAAAAAAACAACATGATTTTTGCAAGCGGTCCTTTCTATTACCGTCACAATCACCGGGATACTTTTTAATATCAAAGTTATTTGCTGAAAGTAAATGAGATACCATGTTACGAAACTTTTTTTTTATCAATTGTATAAACAATTCTCAGTTCGCATACAAAAACTTGGCAGCCTGCCTTTGATTTCAACAGGTAAATGCAATAACAGAATATTTAAGAGGTTTTAAAAAATCCGTCTATAACAGTGTAGAACATTGTAACCCCAACAGCGCCTTAAAACACAATATAGCGAATATAAATCTTTCCAGATAGTGTAGCTCTGACACCTGAACTGTTTTATTAACGCTGTTCAGTGTTCAGTGGAGGAATTAGAAATAAAATAATTAACTCCTGAATTAAAGCATCGTCAAAACTGCGGCGCATATTTCTTAACATACAAAACAATCCTTCCATCAAGCTATTGAGCATTTTCAAAAAGCGTTGCTGTTTCTGTTCTCCAGATTACGTCGCGAAATCCCTGGTGCCATCTCTAGATATCTTTTTTAGACTGTGAATAAATGTATTACATAAACATAAAAATACATTTGCCGTCTTCAAGGTTCCAGCATATGTCTCTCATTCATTGAAACATTGCTTTCAGATTGCTGGCAATGAAATCTTACAATTAGCCCAATCAGCGTTTAGGTTCTAGATGTCACTATAGAGGAGAAGCACTGAAGGGCTCAGTGAAGTAAGGCAGTCGGTCTTCTCGCACTGGCAAAGCACCGATTCAGATCACAACATACTTGGGTGTCAGCTGCTACACTGGAAACTTTAAAGCACCTTCTCCACACCCCAAAGTGCAGACCATCCCAAATCTCCAGGAAGTTCCTTAAGCGGCAGAATTGCGGAATCGTCTTTGCGACGCTTACATCTCTTCAGGAGAGCCTGCGAGTGGGATGGGAGGTGTGTGAGCAAGCCGGGGTTGAGAGTGTTCAGCGCGGCATAGTTGTTGAAGAAGGACTCGCTGATCACAGCGTAGATGGAGATCTGCAGCTAAAACTGCACAGGATTCGGTAGCATTTTTTTTTACAGATTTCAAATTACTGTAGGAAATAAAGGGAGGCGTGTGTGAGTGCCGGAGCCGTTGGATTTGTTAAGAGCGCATTCGTTTTTTTTACACATCTAGATTGTGATTTTGGAGTATCTGAGAATTGGGATTCCTGTGAACAGACCATCTGCAGTGTCAATGCGGCTGTAGTGAAGTAGAAAAAGCAGCAATTACAGGTAAGGGGTGTCAAAGGGGGTATTTTATGCGCCGTCGGTGAACGGATTATGCAATTTTAGGCTAAAACATTATTTTGCAACGGATTGATGAATTGGTTTCAGGAAAGGTAAGGCATGTTACCTGTTTTGCCGTACGTTAAGTATTGCACCATCTTCCTTGGGGATTTTTTTAAGTCTCGTTGACAATATTCTCACCATCGCTACCAGCGCTGTTATCAGTTCTGTAATTTAGAAGCCATTCTTTTTCGACCTGAGGCGTTTTTCTTCAAGGTACAGTAAGTATAATTATTACCCAGTTTTTTAGAACTTGATTCAGTTTGGCCCTTTCTGCCCCAGTATGCATGTCAAATGTTTCAAGAGTGGCTCGACTGGTGAATAGTATGCGGTCTCAGGAGGGATGACAGCTTTATATGTACAGTATATATGTAAGTTAATTTCAGTTTTCTCTTGATCTAATATATGTGGGGCTGGACAACACGACAGCACTTAATTTTCCAACGCGACTTTGTGCATAATGACCACAGAAACAAAAATATAACATATGGCTCAATACAGTCTGTGGTACTCCTTAACAGTAGCTATAACATTTGAGCCGTTATGAACGTATATTGTATTCTGAAAACGGAAGGCGGTGACATGTAAGCAGTTTAAACATACAACACTTACTGTTAACTGGGAATCGTTTCTTCTCATGAAATTAAAAATATATTGTCGTTACCGATATTTCACGTTGGTAGTTTATTCAGTAAAACCCTGTTACTTTCTGCCTTCGATACTAAGTAGTAAGATAACGGCAAATGGAAATAACTTTTCCACATTTTGTCCGCATTTCTTCCCAGACCTCAGAGAGGAGGGATAGTAGCTGTTAAGAGGAATCTCTTCATATGAAGTGACGCTTGACGTTTCCGCCTGTGTTCTGACTACAATCTTGCAATTTACACCATAGAGGTTGGTGCGTTAGTTGTGAAAACCTATTAAACCTGCAGTGCACTGATTCAGTTTAAGTGGTGAATTCATCAAATCAGCATATACTATATATTGTTGGACACGAAACAGAAAATGTCTTGTTGAAAATGTGCACACACGTTTTATGAACACATAAATGATTTTACTGGCTAAATAAATGACGTATTTTGAAGCGCCACAGTCTATACTGGACGAATCTTTGCAAGATGCTCGTTTGCGCGAAAATTATTCGGAATAATTACAAGATAAAAAAAGATTAAGAACAATATATATTTTCTAACGTCAAATATTGTTTTTTAACCTAACGTCATTTTAATGTATACATTTGACGGCTACTTAAGTTATAAAGTACTATAAACAGTAAGCCACAAGGTACAATATTCGGGTACCTGTTAATAAACCGTGAAATGACAGAGAACGTAACATTTGACTTCTTAAAATTCTCAGGTGCGATTTATCGAAAAGTCGAATAGCAACATTATCACTCATGCTCTTGCTGACCAGATGAAGACAACTTTCTCAGATGCACGAAACTATTAAGATTCAATCTTTTAAGGACAGTATCACTGTTGTTACGTTGTTACTGCACAGATTCGGGTGAACACAAAACGCAACGATTATACCAGCTCTGCTAGAAATAACTTTGATAGGGACTTGCAAAACGAGTGGAGATGTTTTTAAAATCTTATAATAGCACCAATACATCATAGTTCCATTTTGTTCTTGCTTACCAGTACTAGACACACCTGAGAAACAGAAGTTAGCAGGAACCTCCTTTAACATGCTCTTAGGTGTCTTTTATATCTATATACTGTACTAGTGTTCATTGGATATGGATTGAAGGTTAACTGGAACAATGATCTTGCAAACTACACTTATTTAAAGGACTCAAGTGTCTTTCTAATTATAATGCCATAAAATTATATATAATATAAAGTAAATTATTATCATTTTTTAAGCAATGACTCTCAAATAGTACTTTAATGTCTAATGCCAATGTTTGAGTGGGTTTACAAAACTTTAATAATAAAAAAATCCCTTAACGTCATTGGGAAGGACCTGTGATGATTTTGCAACTCAGCATTAACAATTCTATATTAATTTCTCATTTTCAGTGGGCATTAAAACTACATATTGGCTATCATATTAATCAATTCTAACACTGTTATCTATGTTCCTTGGTCTTGGTTACCAAAGATGCCATTGAGAATCTTGTCTTATCTTAAATATAAGCCTCTGTCTAAATAATTTGTTGTTTGAACCAAAAGGTGTTAAATTAGCCCATCCCATAAAAGCTTATGAATGTATTTCCCTATTTGTCATAAAATCAGCACTAAGCTATTAGCACAGCGCTATGAAAGCTCAACAATCACTCTATGTCTATCCCAATAACAGACTGAGGCAGGGCATACAGCAGGTGTGGACAGGACTTTTAAATCAGCTGCTACCGATACATCTTTTCTTTGGAAACTCGGTTTGCTGATGACTTTCTTTTATCCTAACATTTGTCTCAGAGTAAGCAAGGTGTATGTCTGCAATACTTCACATTAGCACAGCCCCCACATTGTTTTATAGTTTTGAACATACAATGTGCTAAAAGTCGGGACTTCATACAGAGTTTCACTGAAATTTGTCCATATTTTAAATGTGTCCACATGTTAAATAAAGGTGCTGAGAGCGTCCATATTTAGATTGTTACCATTGGCTAACTGTACTGTTCATCTTGAACATCTGGACATCTGGATTTTACCTTATTTTTACTTAGGAAACCTGCATATAAGACTTCTTACTTAGATTATCTTAGACTAGAAACCTCCAAAGCACTACTCTGAATTTCTCTTTCAGTAGGAGATTCCCTTTTTTTATTTTCATCTTCGGTATGGTTTAGCAGAGTCATGAATTAATAATGAATTGGGTCTTTAGCAAAAAATGCGATTCTGAAATAACTGATATCTTTCTTGTTTTGTTATGCTTGCCATTTGAAGCATTTTGTTTTTGAAGCCTTTTGTGTGTGCTCATTCTTCTTTTTATCTGTAACTTCCATCAGCTGTATAAATATAAGTTAAGGGAGCATTCTTGCAGTTTTTAATGCACTTTCATGAGAACCGTTATAAATTAAAAATGTAATTACCTCGGTAAGAATGCTTTTAATAGCAGTAATACTAAACATGGGATTGTTTACATTCTTTGGAATTGTGATATCTTCTTGTCTTGAAGGTTATGTCTTACCAACCAAAGAACTAAGTAAGTTAGACTTTATGGTCTGGCCAGTGCTTGTTTCTACTATACAATATCTAAAAAGGGCTGAAGTTAAGAACTGAAAGGGAAATGCATGATATGCTTTGCCCATCCTTGTTTTAAAATGAGCCAATCTATATTATTCTTCAATAATAATTTCCTTTCATTGTTCTGCCCACAGCCCCTAAACCTACATGATGTATGTATGAAGATCGCATATGGAGCTCTTTAAAATAAAGAAAAGGCAGGGAAATGAACTGACCCTTCATCCCAAATACAGTCAAAACGTGATCTTCTTTCAAGATCAGCTACAGACCTCCTCAAGAGCTGAGCTCCTTATTATCATTAATAAGCTGTCATGGAGGGAGTAAGTGTTACCCTTTTTTTGCTTGATTCGGCACATTCAGGAAAGCCATAGTTATTATTTTCATAAATGTCCACAAATGAAAAGACGTCTCACATATTATTTTGTCATCTTTGACATTGAAATGTGTCGGCGACCTCCGCCAAGTACTGCTGTGTTGACCCTCGAGGTAAAATTAGCGCTCAGACCATCTGCTTTACAGACTGCATAATTCAAATGAAAACCGCATTTTTGTTCCTCGTCCTGGCTTCAGAGGCTTGGGATATGCTCGGCAACACTTATTATTTAAGCAAATATTGCTCTTCTAAAATATTCTAACCAATACTTTGGTTATTTTTACTTTTTATAGTAAAAATGTAAATCCAGTGTACTGTATATTTGGGAGAAGCTGCATAGTTCCATAGAGGCCACTGTCTAGTTACTTACAGTCAATACAGGGCTCCATGGCTGATATAATATGGTGATCCTAGAGCAGCATTCTACCTAAAGCTAAATGACTTCAGGGTATTTCTGAGCAATGGCAGTCAAGCAAGCCTGCAGAAAATCAAACTAAGTAGCCTGACTGATGATACGTAGCGAAACCGGGTTTTGCTATTACATCCTTATTCATGCCTTCCAATTGCACAAACATAGTATATGATCATTCTGTAGGATGCATTTCTTTGCCCGTTCTAGAAAACAACTTTTCTACAAGCTAGTGAATATGCCACTAACAGCAATGCTTATCTGAGTCGGGAGAGGCTCACGTGTGGTTAGAAGGGAGCCCAAAAGCCTGAGTGATGCAATGTCTGAAGATCTAAAAATCCCTGTGAATAGCTTGATGACCATATTTCTTATGCATGCCAATCTTTATAAATTACAGTACTAGTATCATTTATGTGCAGAATTATTGTTGTGGTTGATGAATTACTGAGAGTAGCGTGTAGCTGTAAGGATTTGACTTTAATTATGGGTTAATTATGCTCCCTTTGGCCTGTCTAGACATAGTAGAATTGGAAAGTAATCCTGGTGTTGTTAAACTTCAGAACTTCAGCCTGAATCTGAATTTAGAAAGATCACATTAAGTTTGTTTATAATGACATACTGTATAGTATTAGATTCTTCCCCAAACCTGGCAGTATTAAACACAAGATGTAACTAGCCAGTTAAGTAATGCTGGTGACTTGTTAAGACTTGGATTCAGTTATAAATATGTGAATTATGTTCTATGCAGAACATGTAAAGTGATAATAGATTTTAGGCAATTGTATAATACATGATTTTATAGTATTCATTTGCTGTGTCTCATTTAAAGTGTTGTAGACATATTTTTTATCAGAACAAAAAATGTTATGCCTCCATGGAAGACCCAGACAGTCATGGTGATTTTCCTCACTGTTACAGATCACACTCCCTGATAATAAACATCTCATTGTCCTCCCTTGTCCTCACCCTAAATATAAAAACGACAGTACATCCGTCAGCAATTAAGGCATGACGGTTGTTGTGAACATTTGACAGTGGTTCCTGTATTATTCTCAAATGGCTTCTAAATAGTAGTATTGAAATGGCCTTCACAATCTACATTCCTGCATGCACAATTACATGTGAGAATGCACACAGTTCAACCATACAGTGGTAGTGCCAAGAAAAAAGGCCCTGGAGTAACTGAATCTATTCTGCAAGAGCCAGGCTATTAACATGCTTACTGCATTCACAATTAGAAATGAGTGACAACATATGACCCAGACAGTAAAACACTGAGTGCAAATGCCCTTGAGTAGAATAATTAGTGCTTGGATTGTCAGGTGTTTGCACTGGACTATCCAGCATGTGGTAGAATTCTGCTGGGCTGGGTTGGGATGTAAAAAAATCTCTTTGGCAGTGTTGCTCAATGGAGTGATCCTTCCCAATTATCACTTCTGCAGATGTGTCAACAGCACTGTGTGGACTTATTTCTGGTTCTTTTCTTGCTCGCATGACATCTCACGCTGGCTTCTTAATGGACCTTAGAACTCACTTTATAGTCTATAAACTAAATGTCCAAGTGTTGTCAGGTTTAATTTTATAGGCTTCAAAAACGTGGGAGGCGTCAAAAGTGATATTAAAACCAAATTATCTGTAGGTTCTGCATATGATGGCGAATTCCATTGGTTTCAAGAAGTCCAGTCCAGTATTCACTGTTGTTTTTTACCCCCTTATCATTTAAGATGGCAAGAAAGCAAAGGCTTCAGATGCTCAGGGCAACTTTTCAGTAATTTAACTGTGACCTTTAGAAAACAGGATTTTCTTTTTTGTCTTGATGCGCGATTGTAAATCTAATTTCGCCATGTGACCGCATTGGAGGGGAATGAAAGGGTTTATTTTCCTCTAGCAAGCAAACTTCTTAAAGATGCAGTCCAAAGTATTTTTTATTACAGATATTTTGGAGCTTTCGTCAAGTTTCTGTTGTTTCCTTTTATTGCTGGTTTTGCTTTTCAATGCCAGTTTTTTAAAACGTTATAACGTTTTATTTTTTACAATGCGTACAAAATCCATCTCTCCCTTTTGTGCCCCTTTGTCATCAGTTTGTGAAATTCCTCTTGAAAATGCTTACAGCACTGTGCTAGCCTGAGCAATCAAATAGCTCTGTACTTAGAGTAATGTTGGTGAGAAGGTTGGTGATTTTCATTTCTAAACTGTAACTAAACCTGTACTAATGTCCTTCAACTAGCAAATTTGGGTTTTGTCAAATTCAGTGCAGTGAACTATACAATATGGCAATATGTCCCTGCTTACGTCATAATAATATCAAAAGAAATAAAACAGAAAAATAAAAGAAAAATGTAAAAAGAGACTGTAACAAAAATATGTACAACAATCAAAGAAGTGTTCTGCGCTTGTACCGCGAAGTCAGTTTCTTCCTAATACTATATATTGTATGTCCTGTATGTGCATTATAACCAGGGATTCCAGGTTTTGTCACATAGCTGCTGAACTGCCTCGTAGCTCATTATTACCTCATTATCCTTTCTAAAGACACAAACAGGTAAGTGTTAAATTCATATATCCATTGAGAGACAGTAGGAGGATCCTCATGTATAAAATGTACGTATAACACATAATTGTTATACATCATTTAGCAATGGTAATTGCTAAACTCAAACAATTATCTACTCGAATAATGGAAAGTGATACTATCACATGGGTTAATTGACAGCAGAATTAACTTAAGGAATTTTTATAATGCTATGCTTAAAATATGTTCTGTTATTAGCAACAAGGTTGATAGATTCAGGTATGGCCATATCATAAGTAAAAAGACTACATTTCCAGTTTGGGACAGAAAGGAGAATAATTTCTCCTAAATACACTTAGTCACTTAGATAAGGCAGATTCTTTGTCACTTTATATTATGAATGAGGCAGTACTTTGCAATGATATAAAAATACAGGATTGTTAACAGATTATCTTTCACTGTTGCACTGGTACACCTTAAGTAATTACCCAATTTATCTATGACATGGTTATTATTGCTTACAGAGTATCTCAGAAAAGCTATAGCTTTCATTACAAATAGTACAAAGTTTCAGTGAAAGAGATTCTACTACTGAATACTTAGTAATGTCCAGAGAGCCCCAACTGCATTGACAGACTGTACGATTAAGTCGACTGTGTCAATATCTATAAATAATATGCAGCCAGTATCTGAAAACTCTAAATTCTCCAGAAGATAAAATGGACGTTTTCTCTTACAGATAAACTGTTTTTTGCAAAAGCTCCTGATGTGCCTATGTATTAAGAGTAGGTTCTCATAGGGCTTGTGTAAGACTACAGTTTTATGAATTGAATGACTAGGGTAGGAAAATATAAGCCAATCTTTATATCACAATGAGTTTTCTCCCATTTTTTATGTGAATGAAGCAACATAGGATTGCCTGTATGTCTTTAAGACCTCTGGAACTGTATCAGTATGCAATCTAAAAGAGATCAGGTGGTTTAAGAATGTAACTTTCCATCTGGGTTGTATGTGTGAGGGTTTAATTGAACACAATATAGTACCTGCAGGTCTAGAAACAGCATATTTTGTTTTAGAATTTATGATTGATTGTCATGCCCACTTGCAAAGCCATTGGTTGGGTCATTGGGTTACTTTCTGTTTTAACAATGTGAAAGCCTTTAACAAAAATGCTGTTTTCTTCTAACTACATTTTTATGTCGTAAATCTGGTTGTAAGCAGTTTACTGAACTGTACAGTATCATATAATAACACTAAAATTGTGTAGTCACAGCTTTTTGAACGTTTTGTTCATTGCTCTAAAATGAGAATAAACATCATAAGAGGGATGAGTCTTTCAAGGATAAAAAAATTATTAGAAATTTTAAACATCTAAATTTGAAATATTAAAGGAAATGTATCGCAACCTTCTGTGAAAAAGTGTCCTGATAATGTATAGGTGAAACAAATGGAAGATCACCTTATTCTGTAATCTGAGACAAATCTATGGCCTTTGTATAAAGCTGATATATCAAGCTGAACGATTCTAATCGTCAGCTTTTAAAAAAATGGAAAGTGTTTCATAATCACCATAAAACCATGATGATCGGGTATTACCTAAGAGGTTAATCTAGTCTGTTAAGTAAGCTTACGTTCCTGATGTGTATTATCCACTAATCACTTGATCATTTACTTATGTTTCCTAACAATAATATAGTATTTTAGGCTCTTTAAGAATGATTTAAAACGAGATCTTTTATCTCTTTAAAAGTAACGTCAGACCAGAGCTGTGTCGGCTTGCGGTACCTCTACTGTTGTTTTCAGGAGCGATGCTTGCCCAACATTCTGAAAGTAGTGAAAAGCTGATGAGAAAGAAAATTGAAAATAAAAAAGTCTGGTGGAAATGAGTCACTGTGCAGTCTGCTTGCTGTTTCCAGCGTGAACTCAAGTCTCACTGCTGATGTATTGCGATGCAGGTGAAGTGATGGTTTTTGTGGGCTTTGTTTCGTGTCCCAGCTGCTGATTCTCCCTGGGTGTGCTGTATCACTTCTTCTTTTTCTGATTAAGACATGATGCTGTTTTTAGATTAGCCAGTGTATTATGTTGAGTCCAGAGTTTTTACGTGCTATTTCCACTTCTACTCACATGCTTTTGTGAAATGGTTTAATTATTTATGGGAGAGAGAGAATGCTATAGGACATATATTTTTTAAAGAACAAACCCATGTGGAACAAAGTAAAGCAAATGTGTTATGTGAATCAAACACCTTAGATACATCCATGTTGTGAAGTATTATTTTTGAAAGTTTATTTTGTTTTTAGCAATTTTCATCACCCACCCAGAATACAATATACAGTATATGTCAGTTTTGGAAGCTTAATAATGTTCTCAGCTTCTGTCATCTCTGATATTGGCACATAGCACATGTTTGGGATTTATGATGCCTGATGAAGCATTTTAGCCTAAGTACACATGTTCTGTATGGTCTTATCTTATTCCAGCTGCTTCCCATCTGAATTGTCCTTAGTGTTTCATCAAACACCTCACCACCCACCACCAAACAACTTTCAGAAAGAAAAAAATGCCAAGCATTGATCCGTAGTCTTTAAGTCATATACTCTGATTTCCCAGCTCGATGTATGCATCCATGGTTACCTTTGAACTTGTTTTTCGGCATGCGTTTAATTGCTTGGAGAAATGAATATACTCTTCAGCTCATCTGTAGTCATAATTTTGACATCTAATTTGGGGGATATCATCTGGGTTTGCTCCTGCTCATTTAGAATAAAAGGTTCCAGAAAGAAAATACATTTTGTAACCTCAGGGTGGCTATGTTCTTATTTATAAACCCAGAAGTAACAACAAAAATGAATCGAGTCTCTGTGATCTGCTAATATTGTGTGCATGACAGAGGTAACAATTATCTGATGCTGAAGTTGTCATTAGGAGTTCACTCACAATAGGGGGCAGCTTCTGTTCATTATAGTCTATGTAGATATTAAACCTTTTCAGGAAAAAACAGTTTGGTACAGTATAATGCCATTTTATGAAAGTTTGTAATGCACGTTTCTTATTATCACCCCAGGAGCATCCCCATATTCCTGTAGATATTGTTTTTTCCTCACTTTCTATTTCAAAGGCTAGTGAAAATAATTAATTTTTTGAAGCCAAAGAGGAGAGCGAATAATTCTGCTAACAGTACTTAGTCTCAGTTAATATCCTAACACCACAGAAATGTTCATAGTTTTGTTTCTGCCTTAATTGATAAATTCTGATATGAAAGTAGTAAAATCATCAGATTACAGTTCTGTCACAGTCTCCTACATCTTCAGATGAAAGCAGATTTTTTTTTTAATAAGAGAGCTGATGGGCTTTGCACTTTGCCAGTTATGCTTATTTTACAAGGTGATTTCAGGCATAATGCATTTTTTTTCTAAAAGGAAATGCTAATTGAAGAGCCATTGAGAAATTGAGTCGAGGAGACAGTTTTAAGCATTCGATAATGTGAAAAGGTTTCTTTCTGTTTAAGAAAATTGTGAAGATATAATAAAGTATGGAATGAAACTAGAAAGGTAGATACTTATATTGCTAAGTATATTTAACAGCTAATGGTGCAGACCAATGTGAGATAAAATAATGACTCTTTAGTGCTTTAGATTTATCAGAAGAGGCATACAGGTGCTAGGTTTTCCATTTAAAGAATGTATTGTTTAAAAATGGACCAATAACCACTGCATACCACATGAGTCCTGCTTTATATGACTAGATTTTTATAGGGGAAGTATGATGGTTAATATTACTGCTGTGCGGCACTGGAGCCCTGAGTTCAGTTTCTGAGGTGCTATGTGCATGGTGTTTGTACTGTATGCTCTCCCTGTGTTTCCCAGGGTTAATTGGCTTCTAGTAAAACTGGCTCTGGTGTGAGTCTCTGCCTGTGATTGTGTCTGTGTGTGCCCTGCAATGACTGCAGTCCTGTCCAGGGTGCGTCACACCTTGTGGCTGTTGCTTGCCAGAATGGACTCTGGCTCCCCTGCAACCCCTGATTTGGATTGGATTGATGTTTATGGACATTAAAGAAAACATTTAAGTAAAACTGATCTAACTAATTAAACATATCTAATCATAATAGCTATGAGGAACATCAGACTGTGTTAATCGTTGCTTTTTTACCTCATGGATTCTATTGCTCATCTAGGGTATAAAATACTGGTACAATGTTTTTAAAATATTGTGGTGTGAAGACAACATACATCATGATGACACCCTCGTCATTTTATTGGTTAATTGAAAGTAGCCTGTTTCCTGACACCTGCACGCCCATGGCCGTCCAATGCATTTGTTCATTTATCTGTGCCTGGGTGGGCTGTACATAGCAGAAACTGTAATTACAGAGTGTAAGCATTCCCATTCTTTTCACAGTAGTGGTGAGATTGTTTATGTGCAGCAAGTTGCTTTTTTGATTAAGCACACTCAGTGAGGTACTTTCTGCACTTAACAGCTGTCTGTCTGATATTAAGATATGGATGTATCCACAACTTAATTTAACTAAACTGCAGTAAGATGGATGTTATGCATATTGGCTCTCAAAAACAAATGTTTTTGGATTATGTATTATGGTGTTGAAATGAAACACCTTGACTGAATTTTGGTGTTGTTTTTCACCTTGTGTTATCATTTAAAGCCCATGCTAAAATGTTACAGGTGTATCATTTTTCCATCTGTGTAACATTTCCAGGACAAGGTACAGTACTTGTTCTTGCTGTTTGATGCTACAGTGCGTGCCTTTATTTAATCAGGATTGGACACTTGCCTTGCTGGGATATTTAGTAAGATTGTAAGATTGTAAATAGGCTTCAGGTCATGCAGAATTCCACAGCTCATGTGCTAACAAAACTATTCTGTGTTAACAATTTACACTTTGCATTCTGTGTAAATAGTGTTAGCTTCTTGTGAAATTTAGAGATTTGTAAGGTTCTGCTGCTTAAATATAAGCAGATGAAAGGCATTTCTACAAGTTACTATGAAGACTTAATGCACAAGTGACTAAAGTCCAATAATGAAGTTTGAGAACTGCTTATTGATATATTTTTTACCCAACATCAGTCTACACATAATGAGCAGTAGAGCCTTCACTTGGGTAGTTCCATGATTGTGAAACATGTGGACAATACATAATACATCCACCCTTCCATTTTCTAACCCCTTCCTCAAGTAACGGGCACAAGGCAAGATACATCATGGACAAGACGCCAGTCCCTTGCAGGGTACATACAAGCACAGACGTTCACACAATCACACTGGGGCCAGTTTTCCCAGAAGCCAATTAACCTACCAGTATGTCTTTGGACTGTGGGAGGAAACTGGAGCACCCAGCTAAAAAACATGCAAACACAGGAAATATACAAACATACAAACTCCAAGCAGATTGCCATAGGTTTACTCATTTTTTGTGGTGATTTTCTTTCGTGATTTTTTTTACTTTTGCTTTTTATATATTATCCATGTACTACAATTTAAGATTGTGGACATGCACATATAAATACAATATTTTTAATATTAACTTTGGGAAAACTGGATGTTGAACAAATGTTGGTCTGGTTATTCAATGATTCTAAGGGCACTGAGTACCTAAATGCTTCTTGTGTGATTGGCACATGGTAATGATTTACAGTAGCTCTGCTTAGACTCCCAGGCTGTATTAAATAAATATTTATAACATAACACTAGAGATTAAAATATTCTTACTTGCTCTGGAAGTGAAGTCTTAGAAAAAAAACAAAAGAAAACTTGTTCATTCCAATGTACAGCCCTAGCTATTAGGCACTGTATCTCTATTTACAGTTGCATATTTAAGTGCATTCAATGGATATTATTTTCTAAATTGGGCCACTCCATGCCAACTCATCCAGAAAAAACACATTGTGTTGCCTAGCCTCTGCAGGAGTATGTTGTGTTACAAAATCCTAGTTATATGCATCTACAGTAGGTGCCAAATGCCAAGTCTTAGCCAGGATAATATCTTTTTGTCCTAGTTCCTGTCAATCATATGTCTCATGTGCATGTGAGATTTTGATATTTTCAAAGATGCTGTTATCAAGAACTTCTCCATGCAAGTTCAAACCAGTTCCACTGGAAACAGACCCTGTAGCATTTTATTATATTATATCTCACCATAAACAAATCCAAAGTTATAGTCAGATCCCCGTTTGGTCAGAACTGTGTATTATCTTACCTTTGCCAAACTGGCTTTAAGCAATACCTGAATGTACAATACATTCACCTGTAGAATAATCCTCAAATCCTTAAAACCTATAATTCCAGGGAAACCAAAATGTTCTGGTTGATTTTTGTAGCTCCTGTGAAGACCCCCTTCCCATCCAACATGGTACAAATAGCAAAAATTCAATTTTCAGAAGGAGATAGGCTTGAAATCAATCTTATTTCATAATTTATGAACCACTTCATAAACCACTTCCTGAAACCAATACCAACACCATAAGGTCTCAAGCCCCTGCAAGGCAAAGTATTTTTCTAAAACTTGAATGAAATCATTTCCTGTGAAATAATAACTTACCAAAAGTAAGTTGGGGACTTCTGATATTTTCCTGTCATATCCTGTGTATCCTGTCGTCGGCAAAGAATATAGTGTGCTATAGAGGCTTGGTGCCACTGTGGCAATTCATAGATCAAGAGTTGCAAATTTGACCTGTGCACACATTGCAGTAACATTTTTGCATTTCTTGCACAGGCATTTCTTGTCCTGTGCTTATTGCCTGCCTTCTCAGTATCAGACCTCTTTGAGGTATCCATTAACTGATGCGGAGTTGTCATTAGTAATTCTAACACAACAGGAGGGCAGTTTCTGTTCATTATAATTCCGGCAGATGTTATAAAGTTATGCATTCAAATTGTATGGAAAGTAAATGCAGAAAATATACTGAAACTACAGCAGAAAAAATGAAGCAGGATGTGCATCACATAAGAAATAAGATAAGAGGAAATTGCAGATGATATTCATTACTGACTTAATGAACTACTGAACATACTTAATTGCATTAAAATATCATTCTGCACAAAAGCAAAATGACATTCACAGACCTTAAGCTCCAGACCTCACCCAGTTCATTACTTTCATGAAATGTCAGTGATCAAAGTATCATTTTTTTGTTTTCCTTGCACCTGATGAAATGTGCAGTATAGTCCAACTGAATTTTGCACAGTTTTGATTACTTGATTACATGTTATTTATGTTATGTTATTACATGTCACTGTTATTGCTATTGTGTTACTGTCTATTGTCTTATCTTCTGTCCTATTTATATACTGCACCTGAGTGACTAATGAGAAACACTTTTCATTATACTATGCACCTGTGTAAGTTTAATGACAATAAAGTTTAATTGAATTGAACTGAGTGATTTTGTGACTTTATATTAAGCGAAACAAGAAGTTGTTTTCATCTAATTGGACTTACTGACTTCAGGAACTGTTTTGCTGGTCTTAAAAACTGAGAAACTAAACCTTTTAACCTTAAATCTTCTCCACCTTTCCTAGCAGGACCTAGAGAAGTAGAGAATAAGGAATTATTTTTAATTCCAGTCCATTATTTTGGTCGTAGAATAGCAGTAGTTGGCAATTCGTCTTATATAGAGCTTGTTTTCTGCATTGGTGGTTTGGTGTATGGTTTTTATGTTGTGATATGAAATGAAAGATGATGAACTATGCCTGGGCAGAGCGAAGCCAGAGGAAATGGTGGTGGAAGTCTATAGCAGTCCTGATGTGCAAATTGGTTGGCCGGCCTGGGTATAGGGGCAAAAGACAAATGGAGCCAGCTAGTAGCTGGTTCTCTTCACGGATTCCCTCAGGGCAGTGTCACAGTTTTATCTGGTAAAGTGAATGACTATAAGTCTCAGACTTCAAGTGGGTAAGTAGCCCAGCCACTGATGTGGAATGCCAGCCACATAGTGGGCAACTTTTGGTAAGGAGAGCTGTCGCTGTGAGATGAACCGAAGGCTGGGTTGAGGCGCCTGATGCCAACGCTCATTAGACTCTAAAAAAGGTGCTGGTTGATATAGACAGGCCCTGACGGTGGCCAGGTACATCGAAAAAGGCTAAGGAGTGTGGAACACCTCGCCAGCCGTATCATCTAGGCCTAGAAATGGTTGGCCCATGCCCTACTTGTCACGGAATAGCCCGCAACTTAAGATTTTAGGGTAATTTAAAGTGCTGTGTAATTTCCTGAGCTCTTAAACTACACATGCGTCCTATCTTTACCCTGCTGTAGGCCTATTGGTGGACTGGTGGTGTCGCCAATAGGGAAATAAAGAGCAGAGCAGTGGAAAAATGTACTTTTTGCACTTCAACACCCATTACATTTTGATAAAACTGTGTACATGACAAATCAACCGTTTGGACTGACATTTAAAATTCACTGCAATTAGGCACCAATGTGTAAGTTGTGAAGCTTTAACGCGATTCCTTAATTGTCCTCAGCTTAAAGGTTATATGGATTCCTAGCAACAAAAGGCTGAATATTACATTTCAGTTTCAGTTTCATTATACGTTTTACCCACCGTGGATATGAATCTCACACAAGTTCACTTGGGATGACAAATTAAAATAGTTTTACCTCACTATCTAACCTCACTAACCTCACTACCTCACTGTCTAAGTACCTATTATATATATAATATCTTGTTTATTTACTGGCTGAATAGTTTGTCTGATGCTGATTTTCCATGGCACCAGTAGAAGGAAGGATATTAGCCTGCAAGTTTGTTTCTTCAGAGTAGACATTTCTGATACCTGTGCTGGGGTTTTTGGAGGACGACCAAGGTGCATACTATACTACACTACTACAAACAAATGTTTGTGTGTAATATTCTAAAATCATCTAGCTGTTGTGAGAGGAGTGAAACTCGTTCTCTTCGTTAGTTGATGCGTTATAGTAAAGAGGTACACTAATAGTATTGGAATGATGGTGAAGGTTTATCCCATACTGAAAATAAAAGAGACACAACATTTTGGCTGTTCAGGTGTAGTTTTCTGCAGTGTGTAGTTTTATATGAATGTATATGAAATTAGTGAAGTTTGATAATATTTGTGGGCCTTCTGGTAGCACTTGAGGCTGATCATGCATGTGAAGGAGGGTGGAGCTTTTGATATATAGGCACAGACTTGAGCCTGAGTGAGTATATTCCTTCCCAGATATCAAAGGGAGCAGAATCCCTGATGCTGAGTGAAAATAACACATTAAGAGCTTCTGTGATAACTTCCTTTTTGTTTTACTTGATATATATTTCAATTTGAGCTTGGATCTGCATTTCATCCACTACCTAGTCTGATGGATAAAGAAGAGGAGTGGGGTTCCTGGGACAGTAAAACTCGATTTGTAATAATATTCAGATGTTTCTCTCATTATGTCAGTTTTATTCCCCCTCTTGGATGGGTCTGGCTTCCTCTTTCTTCTGCTGTCTTTTAGTTCCAGTCCAACAGGAGAATGCAGGACCAGCCAATTACACAGAGCTCCAAAAGAGTGTGTCAGAAAAGCAAAGAAGGAGCAGTCATCTGTGTCTGGAGGGAGGACTGGTTGATGAGTTTAGCACATCTGGCAGAGGATGCTCTAAAAATAAAATAGAAGCCATGTTAAACAACTTCTGTTAATTACTGTATCTGAGGAGAATTAATCAATGTGATTACTCTTCAGCGAAGTTTTTAAGGATTAGAAAAGCTTGTACCATGTTGTCTTAGGTGGCTAAGTAGGCTATTCTTGTTTTCGTGAGGATACCGGCGTTGACAGCACTGCTGTAGAGGAAGCACTAGTAGTGACAAGGTGTGTCGAGTGTCACTCTTGCCAGTTATTATATCATTCAAATTTTAACTTCGCAAAATGAACAATTGCGACAAAACCAATAATTGGAAAAATGACATGTGAGTGACAACCTGGACCTAATTTTGAGGTTGGGTATCCAATATCTACTTTATACCTTGTGCAATGTGTTGTTTTTTTCTGTTAGAATGACAAAATACTATGGTCTGTTTCATATAGGTATGTGAATACAATCATTCTGTGAGGTGTTACAAATTGGTCTTAAATAGGTAATGTTGGTTCTATTAGTTTTTGAAAGAGAATTACTCTGGTAAGAAATGAGAGCTTGTTGAAAAAAATGAAATCATACAGAAGGTCTGGGTACCCAAATTACATAAAAGCTCTGAAGAGTGTCTCTGTGTATATAATTTACATTTATAATGACTTAAAGTCTCTCTCTAAAGTTGTTTTTACCATTATATATAAACAATGAAATATTGAAACTGTAGATGAATTAACCTTTTCTTGATTAGTTTAAACACAGATCCATTAATGAACACATGGTTATATCACAAAGGCCCTTTCTGCTGTGTTGATACATATTGATACAGACATATTTCTTCTTTATGCTTCAATTTGGAATTTTGAAATTGTAACTTGATGCTATTGTAGCAACACTAATTAAATGCATATGACTGTCTTTGGAGCTATCAGTAGTAAACCATTTGCTTTTGTTTGTTATTGCGCATTCACAATGGAAACATGACAAATAATGTGTCATGAGAAAGCTAGATCCTATGGGTACAGTCCCATGGCTGTTTGGTCATTGACAGGGCCTGGGGATCCCAGGGTGCTTTGCCATCAGTACGTGGCCAGTCTGTCTTTCTGTCACAGGGGACTCAAACACAGCAAGAGTGCAGATATAATCTCCAGGTTTTAGTCCCGCATTCTGGTTAGAGGATTTTTCTATTGCTACCCAATTGTAAGCTTACTTGAGCACCATGTTTTCCACCAAATCAAGATAAGACGGAAAAAGCAAATTAAATATAGGTAATGCTTCATAAGTATGCAAATTTCATCTTGAAAAGAATGTAATTAAAAAAATCCAATACAGTCATGTTGCTATGGGATTTTATACTTCTGCTTGGGGTGTATAATCCTGCTATTGGCATTTTGAAGCACATAAACACACTGAAAGTAAATAAAAAATGTTTGAACTAGAAACATGGA
The DNA here is from genome assembly GCF_040954835.1 of Lepisosteus oculatus. Taxonomy (NCBI): domain Eukaryota; kingdom Metazoa; phylum Chordata; class Actinopteri; order Semionotiformes; family Lepisosteidae; genus Lepisosteus; species Lepisosteus oculatus. Next base: position 44,432,034 of record NC_090702.1, on the reverse strand, counting down.
GTATAAAATGGCATATGCCCAGTGTGATTTGAAATTTAATTATTAGCACACAGTGATCAACAAGCAAAGACAAATAAAGCTGAATGCGCACTCCTAGTGGGAAGGATAATTAACTGTCAGTGACAAACTTGAGTTTGGTGTCTGAATGGTAAATCTTAAAGACATGAGTCAGATGGTATTTTTTATTTACTTTATTTCATGTACTTCTCTTGTGGTTGAGCTGCAGTTCTTATAAATTAAGGTACTGGATATACAGTACCTGAACAAACTAGCCGAAGGAAATAAATCTTGAAATAGATTTATCCTAAAAGTGTTGAAGCAGGCCTACGCAAAGCTGGCATGGACACAGTTTTGTGGTGTGTTGAGCATTGATGGTAGTTCTTGGCTTTGTCACAGCATATAAACTGCGCTAGCCAGAAAATCCATTTTTGCTAATGGAGTCCTCTCTGTGTGTAAGTGTGAAGTTCACTTCCATATGTAACAAGATTGTCTCTCTGTAGGTTTGATAAATGATTCAAAGATGAATAGCCAGGCTACTGCAGCATTCTATAGAGCTGGTGGTTGTGCATTTCCCTGGAAAATTGACAGTGAGATTTGACTTGTGGAATGTTTTAGGCCGGCTTAGATGTTCAACCTTTCAGTTCACATTCTCCCGGACAGTTTTATTGAGGAGCAGGCAAAAATAGCCAAGGCGGCAAGCATATTTTTGAACCTAAGAGAAAATGAATTAGGAAAAAAAGGCTTGCTGTGCTGCCGATTGCATGTGCAGCCTTCTTATATTAGTGTACAGATAAATCTCAGTGCAAACACATTTTAAACGCATTAAAAACACTGGTGCCCGTGTGGAAAGAGAAGTGAATATTAACAGCGTCCATTGTGGATGTTTTTTTATTTTGTGCTTTGGGGCATTTTATAGAACCAGTCAGGTTTTACACCTTATCAATTACTGTTTAAGGCAAGTGTCATCTTAAACAGTAATTTTAGAAAAAGTTAAAAGCTTTTCTAACAGTATGACTGCTTTTAACTGGAGTCTCCAAAACGCTGAATATGGAGACACGCTTCAGTGGCGAACTTTGTTCGGGCGTAAATAGATTGCGCTGTTTGTCCTGGTTTCAACAGCTGCAGTGCACGACGAATACTGAGAAGAAAACAATCTCTTTTTCACAGGAAAAAAGAAGTAGGATGACAAAGAACAAAAATGTGTGGAGCAGTTTTTAATGTATCCTATTGCATCGTTGGGTATAAGAGTGAAGAAGAAAAAAATCTTAACATCGTGTCGACTTTTACTTGGTGGCTGCATAAAAACTCAGCTTTTTGTCTTGTTCTGTGGCAGAACAGATGTCAGATTTACAACAGTCTTGTAGCTTGTGTCACACTTTCATAGAGTAATATAAATGTTAATCCATATGCATTAGCAGTCTTAACCATTTGATTGTTTCTTCACTTGTTTTGGCATCTGCTGATCGAGATGGGAAGATGATGTACAACCGGGGTTTGCAAGTAAAAACAAAAAATAGTATATTGTGACACATGGCATGTCTTATTTTTATTGTCCATAACATTAACAAAACAATAGGAAGTTACCTGAGCAAATGGCAGAGAAGCTCTTTCAAAGAAAACTACACTTACAAATCCCTCAAGATGTCTTCAAAATGATGAGGCAGTTATATTAATAGTTGTAAAAGTAAGCAAAAGTTAACAAATGTTCTAAATATTTTTCTTTTCCCATGTTTTTGCAGGTCCACAATGATTTCAGATGGAAAAACAGATTTTGATCAAGACCAGCTGAATCTACTGGACTGAGCATTCTTGCTGGGAATAGAAACCGTTCAGTCTTCAGAAATGGCTTCTTTTATGAGAAATTGGACTTTTCTGACCTTTTACATTTTGCCAATTCTGACAGCTTCATCAGCTTCCAGGCAACCTGTCCACATCAACAAGGAATTCAGCACTTTCCATTCTGAAAATTCTGAATGGACTTTCAACCACTTAGCTGTTGATGCAAGAAATGGGAATGTTTACTTGGGTGCTGTGAATAGGATCTACAAACTTTCCAGTGACTTAAAGGTGCAAGTAACCCACCAAACTGGACCGGATGAGGACAACCCTAAGTGTTATCCTCCAAGGATAGTTCAGCCTTGCCATGAACCATTAACCCTCACGAACAATATAAACAAAATGCTGCTGATAGACTATAAAGAAAATAGGTTGCTAGCCTGTGGTAGTCTTTACCAGGGAATTTGCAAACTTTTGAGGCTTGAGGATCTTTTCAAGCTTGGGGAGCCATCCCATAAGAAAGAGCACTACCTCTCTGGGGTCAATGACAGTGGCTCAGTGTTTGGAGTGATTGTGTCCAACAAAGACTCTGCTGACAAACTGTTTATTGCAACTGCTGTGGATGGCAAGCCCGAATATTTCCCTACTATCTCCAGTCGGAAATTAACAAGAAACTCGGAGGCTGATGGGATGTTTGCCTATGTATTCCACGATGAATTTGTAGCCTCAATGATCAAAATTCCTTCCGATACTTTCACAATCATTCCAGACTTTGATATTTACTATGTCTATGGCTTCAGTAGTGGAAACTTTGTCTATTTTTTGACTCTTCAGCCTGAAATGACCAGTCCCACTGGCTCTGCTACCAAGGAGCAGGTGTACACATCCAAACTTGTCCGTCTCTGCAAAGAAGACACTGCTTTTAACTCTTATGTGGAGGTTCCCATTGGCTGTATGAAGAATGGCATTGAATATCGGTTGCTTCAGGCTGCTTACTTGTCAAAAGCTGGTGCTATTTTAGCCAGGTCACTGGGCATTAGTCCTGATGATGATGTCCTTTACACCATATTTTCAAAAGGCCAAAAGAGGAGAACCAAATCTCCAGAGGAATCTGCACTTTGTGTCTTTATGCTGAAAAACATCAATGACCGCATCAAGGATAGACTTCAGTCTTGCTACAAAGGGGAAGGAACATTAGATTTGGCCTGGCTTAAAGTCAAGGATATTCCTTGTAGCAGTGCAGTAAGTTCACTTTTGTTATTTTTGCTCTACAGTACTCTGATTTGGAAAAAAACTATACATGTTATTTTTCTGTGTATCATGTTGGAAGAATGTTGGAAGCATGTTGGAGAGATATGGAAAAACTCAGTAGAAACATAGGTCTGTTTTAAGGTCTTGATTCCATCAGCTTTATGATGTTTATATATACAAGAATCTTTAAAGTTTTGTTCACCTTAAAATCATTTTCAATTTTTAAATTTTTAGGCAATACATAAGCCTTAACTTTATATTGAATATCTGTGTTTTGTGAAATAACTAACGATGCCCTGTATCAATATGAAAATAATCCCCAGTCTCTTCACATGGTTTAATTAGAAGATAAGCATGGAGCCTTTGTGTGACACTGGGGCTTTTAACATGTGCAGTTATTTTTTTCTTTAAAAAGGTAAATTATCTTTTGAGAGATTTTTTATCCCATTCTTTTTTGGTGATTAAAAACAGAACAGCTTAACATACTGCTCCTATTGATACACAAAATTATCTTCCATGGAGAGTCATTCTGTGAAATTTAATGATTTATAATTACATTTCATTTCTTACTAGTCTTGGCTTAATTATTCAATATTTTGGAATGATACAGCGCTTCATTAGTTCTGGTGTAAACAAACCAGCACTGGAGTTTCTACATGTGGTAAAACAGCCAAGCGACAACTGTTGGTTTTAAGGGTTTCATTCACCCACAGTTTGAATTTGTATGAATTAATGGGTGACGTTGATCTGTTCACTAATATTATTTAAACATTTGACAATAGAATGTAAACAACATGTGTCTTTAGTATTTTATAATTGTTTTTTTCTGTTATGACAATCAAAAGAAAATGATACATTTAAATCTAGCAACATTTTTTATATAATCTGTTACAATTAATACAGGTCGAAGGTACCCTGCAATGTAGTCATGGAGGCAAGAGTTAAATAAAAAGCAATGTAAGATAAATATTGCCTGCTTAGCAGTAGCTGTAACTATGGCTGCTAGACCTCCCTAGAGGACAGGTTGAGGCATTTAATTATAAAAAGGAACACATATTGTTTCTACACCTGGATAAGAAAAAAGAAATCTGGGATCAATTTGAGATTAAAATAAGCATTATTCCATCAAAGTAGAGATATCTCAGAAGTCAGAGGAATAGTTTTACAGGCAATTCTAAAGTGAATTCTGCCATCATTTAAATTAGTATCACACAACAAGCCAATATCTGAGGAATATTTCAATTTGAAATGGTTCATAATATCACACAGATGGTTTTACAAGAATCACCACGCAAGCTGAAGTCTCATAGCTGAAATCTAATATTGAATTATGCAAGAAGATATACTGCCTCAGAATACTTCATATATTTTAAGTTATTGTCTGTTTACATCACTCACTGACTCTAGAAACACAGTATCACCTCAATATCTGCTCAGGATACGTCTTATAAAAGCAGAGCTCAGAAAATGCTAAACTGCATGAGAAGTTGAGCATAGTTCTAAGATTTTCCAGAAGCAATACAGATAAAGTAAGAAAATTCCCTTCTCATATTATTGATGTTTTTTTTTGTTTTTTTTTTAGCAATCGATGTCCCAGATATTTCAGTTTCCATAGAGAAAAAGAGGACAATTAAGATATGGAAGCCAGTATCATAAGACTGGGAGAGTGCTTGGGCTGACACCCTGGGCTACAGGTTATGTACTCAGATAGGTTACACTGCATAACTAGTGCTGCCTTTCAGTATTCAGTCTTGTTTTAGAAAGGAAGTATTCTCCCAATTAAGACTCCCTCCTAAAAAGGTTACTAGTCATGCAGCCCATTAGGCTGTTCCTTGTTTTGATTGGCACATACTGTATACTGATACATGTTCTGTACAGCTAAATGAAGCCATCTACTATGTACTGTAAGGCAGTATATTCTAGTATTTGGGTTAATTGAAAACAATGTCTTGCGGTGTAGTCCAACTAGTAACATTGCAGCTACTACTTTAATGCTTTACAATATGTAAGGTTTGTTTCGCTGAGAGGTGAAAATTGGTTATGGTTGCAGAGTTAGGTTTGTGAATGCCTTATCCTTTCTGAAATGCTTGTTCAGCCAGACTGCTGTTTGCATCCAAGTATTGCCTTAGCTATATGTGCTCTGAAGATCCAAGGGCACATGGCAGACCCAGATTAGTGTTATTATGGTTGAGTGGTGAGGTTTCTTCAAAATGTACCCCATCTAATTTTCTTTAAACTTTGTGTTCTAAGACTATTTTTTGAAATAGTTGAAACCATTTTAGTGGCCAAAAAGAAATGAACCCCCCCCCCCTCAAACTGAGTCCCAGCCAGTGAACGTCTTCAGAATTGCCAGTGAAACCTGACCTGGAAATGTTTGGGAAGTGCATTTAAAACTGAAAACAGAAGGCACGATTTACAAGAGCTGTGGAAGTGTGGAACCGGCTACCCAGCCATGTTGGAGACGACACTCTGGTTTCTTTCAAGAGGCTTCTCAATGGGATACTCGGATCCGTTAGCCGCTAGCAGTCAAATGAGTTCGATGGGCCAAATAGCCTCAGCTCACTTGCCAGCTTTCTCATATTATTTTTTGTAAGCCACGGGCTTGAGTGAGTCATTTAAGTCGCTGCCAATTTTAAATTAAATGTATACTTTATGGCAGTTACAAAAGTGTGGATTATATCTTTGGACCCAGACTTACTGTCAATATTTTAAATTTATTGCATAATGTGTTCAGATGAAAGATTGTCTTCACTCTCTAACTTGCTAGTGTTTTTTTTTAAAGAAATGAAAAATACAAAATGTCTTTTCTCACTTATATAGCTAGGATTCATTTTATGCTTTCGGTGCTTTTGCGGACAAGAATGTTGTGGGTTTAAGCTACATTTAATTACAAACTGGATGGATGGATTTTATGATGAAATTTGATAACTTTACTGCATGCCGCTGAGACATGCTATGAAACCGCTTCACAGGTTTAACCCTTCCAAGTGGGCTCAATAGGACACACCAGCATTTGCCTATTAGAGGTGAGGGTGTCTGTTTTTGTTGACAAGTCAATTGAAAATGTTCAGCTATGAATTCTACTGTGTCTTTACACTCCTTTCTTTTGAAGAGTCTGAGATTTTGTTTTCTGTAAACTGAGAAACTGTTGCCAGGTTCTAACAAGTCAAAAACACCCAACTTTGTGAATATAATATGAAATAAAAAAAAACTTATAAGACATACTGGAGGTGTAGCAAGCTGATCTGTCCAGTATATACTATGGAATTTACCACGGAACCCTTTATGACTGAACCAGAAGCAAGGCTTTTTTTCAGTTACATAAAGGGCAATTTGTGTATTTTTTCCATAGTTACCACAGATTGGGTCATCAGTGTATTGAAGGGCTTTTTGTACAGGCTGGATGGGCACATGTCTTTGCTTTTCTTCCTTCCACTGTGCAGCAATCAGTGCGAATTCAAGCAGCTATCCCTTGGTCGACATACTAAACCAATCCAATCAGTGCCAGTTAGTGTCTCCCAGGCAGCCCAATTTGATCAAGTAATCAGGTTTTGCAACATTACTGTTAATTTCGATTTTTCATAACCACTGCTCAGTTTTCAATTTATCCTTCAATAACAGAAACACGCCACTATCAGTGATCAGAGTTTATTTTGTTTGTGCACAATAACTGTGTATTGCCTTCTTATTTTTGTCTCTTCAGTTTGACTGTAGCAAACACATATTCCATCTCAGAATCTAGCATAAATAAATTGTCTTTGCTTTTCTCCAAGAAAAACCCGGGAGTCATTGAAGTATAGCATATTAGAAAATAGATTTTTCTTCTTCTCCAAAAACATGTTTGTGTGCTAATAATCCTGAAAGTGAGCAGTTAAAAATTAAATATTTCTCCGATGTCTTTTTGTGCCTGGGATTTGTGATGGAGCTAATAAGCTTGTAACAGTCTTTCCAGCCATAAAGAATATCACAAAGAAAATTGGCAAAGGGACAACTTGAACATATTCCACATATTAAACAATATCAGGAGTGAAGATGCAGGAAAGGTGGAACTGGCGTGCATTACTTTAATTTGCTGTCAGAAAGTGACATATGAGGAAACCTGAATAACCTGTTGAAAATGCCAATACAAAACTAGATACTGTATGGCATGACAAAGATCTTTGTGAAGAAACTAATAACCTTTTGTAATGCACATGGTCATAGGATGTAAAAATAATTAATTCCTTACTATTAATGAATCCCAATCCCAGAAGATCCCACAGTGCTCACACATACCCAGACGTGCAACACCCACCAAAAAGGAAACACCAGTAGCCCCGCTACACAACAGATCAGGTAGAGCTGTGAGAAACTGCTCCATTAAGGCAATTAAGGTGGAGCATCTTGGAAAGTCTAAAGTCAGAAGAACTCTTCTTGATCATTTTTGAAAGATCCAAGTCAAATTTTAATCTACATTGTTTTAATTACAGTCAAGGGATATCTCTGTTCATGAACAGGTATTTTTCAGTACTTTTTAAAGCTTTTATGCCTGAAAATGACTCTTAAACTAGATTAATTGCTTATTAGTCTCCAGCAATTGATTTTTTCAAATCAAATTTAAGATATTTTATAAAAGTTTGAAAAGTATCATGTAGTCCTGGACACAATCCGTAATCTTCTTTGTAACATTCTTTCAATTGTGTACATAGAGTAAATTAATAAAATAGGTGTGTTATATCTTTACTAAAATTTATAGACTTGCAAAATTTAAATTTAAACATGGACAATGAATTGCTCTTGTATAGACCTATTTTTTATTCATTAACATTTTTTCCCAGCATTTATTCTGTACTGTAATTAAATCTCAGTACATAGAATAAAGAAAAGGTCATAATCCATCAAAATGACATTACACAGTAATTACTCAACTATCAAATCACACATCAGAAAATTATGAATTTCACAACTGTTTTTTTCACATAATTTTAAAATTATCTGTGCTACTGAGAGTTCTTAACGCTGTCTCCTTCTTGGGTAACATAACGTTTTATCATTACTGTCATTTTGGTTACATAATGCAGTTTTAATGTATGGGGTTTTGGGTGAGCTCTTCTGAAAGAAATTCTGAAGACACATTAATGTAATTAATTACAAAATGTCAAATAGTGGTATAATATTCAGATGGCTGTGAATCAATGTCTGCATTTATGTTGTTTACTACTCTCTTACAAAGGTCTCATACTTTTACAAATCTTAATCCTTAGCAGATGATTACTGGACTCAATAGATTTTTCCTGGCTCCATTTTCAGCTACTCCTATTGATTAAATGAGTGCAGTGACATGTCTTTAGATGATGACATCACTGCCATAGTTGGAGGATGTTTAGGACTTTCAGTCTGGTTTTCTGCAATACAAATCGCTTTTTATTCAAGTCTGGATTGATTTCTACTGGCAGTGTAACATTTACCCAACTAATATGACGGAGAAACACTCTTAATTCCTGTGCGATCACATCAAAAAAAAATTGTTGCTATCCGTTATTTGAAAGACTGTTTTCTTATTCATTTAGTTTAATAAATAGAGTTTGCTAAACTTTCCATATTTATCAGTGATGTCTTGAATTCATTCTAGCAATACATAGCAAAGTCTAGACAGCAGATAACAATGTTAATGTCTACTACTTCACAGATATCTTTACACTTTTCTAAGAGATGTTTTTCTTTTCAAAATAAGACAGCTTCAGGGTAAGGCTTACTGTACTGTATATCTTACAATCAATAAAGAACTTACAGTAATGAAACTATTAAATTTACTAGTTTAATAATGAAGAGCTTGCTTTTTAAAATGAATACGAGATAAACGGATTTCGTTTGGTAACTTAACATAACAAAAGTTTCAGTTCTGTGAATACTGATCTCATTCTTTAGTTTTCATTAAAAAATCTGGATAATTTCGAACATCCTGTTTACTGAAGTTTTTACTTCAGTATAACCAAACTAAACTTAATCCAACTAAAATCATATATATTTTCTAAAAAGTCAATAGTTTCATTGACCATTCTTGTTTTTATGTTTCTCCATATAGATAGAGTTCTAGCCAAATCGAAAAAAAAAATCATTTTTAATACCCATTGACTATAAATTGCATTTTTAACATTTTAAGTATACGACAAATCGTATTCATTTAGAGAGCATCATACATAATGTTATTATTATAGAACCTGATATAAAGGAGAAAATAATGTTACAGAGCTCATTAATGTCCAGGTTAATGGTTGAAAAGAGCTGGTAAAGTGTTCTCTGGGTACGGCAGGGAACCATAATATGGCACAATTTCATTTTGCTCTCATCTCTTTTATAGTGCTGTTGTTCTTGAATTCTTTGAGTATTTAATTGTAGTCCTTTGTCCAGGTATATGTGGCCGTTCTGCCAAATAGATTAGAGACATAAAGCAATTGAACTTCACTGGTTCGGGCTTCTTTTCCCAAGAAATTAGCAGTAGCCCAATTGCCCCACTTTTTGTAATTAGTTTCAGAATGGAATGAATGAAGAACTGGATAATTTTGGGACTGCACATTCCTGAACACTCCGTTCAAGGTTTTGTCAGTAAATACTAGAAGCAGATCCACTGCTTTTTTTGGGGGGTACAAGTGTTTATAAAAGTATGATTAGTTGTAAGTTTAGTGCTGGAATATTTAAATACTATATACTGTACAGTACAAAGATTTTCCAAAGTGTGTAGTGGTACAGCACTACTGCCGGTTATCTTGTAAGGTTAAATAGGTACTTTTCATCCCAAGGAAATAAAAGTGGTTTACATATAGGAATGGATCCACTTCATTCACCACTGAAGTGCAGCATTTATTGAGGTGACATCTGACACAATCTGCACCAGCAATACACTGCATTGCAGAATATGTGAATAAAGTAAATAGCTTAGAAATGCAGTCAGATTAGAGGATATAGGAGCTCTCCTTCATTTGTTAGTTTTGTTTATGAAGTAACTACAGTTTTCCAAGGTTCCAAAATGTATTGACAGAGTCTGAAGAAAAACAAAATTGACATAGGCCGAAATAATTGGAATGTGTGAGCCTGATTGCAGTTGAAGACTTGGAAGCACGATGAATCCTGACCTTTTAGACTACTGTTCCAAAAAAAGATAAACACTTGAAAAAGCCGTGGCTGTACATTTTTTTGAAAGGACCAGACAAAACTCATAACTCCAGTGGAAAGAATGCTCTTATCAGACTATAGAAGAGCATAGAGCTACTGCTCCATCATCCATGCTGAGCTTAATAGAGGGCAGCATGGATCACTGAATGGACAGGCCATAGATTTAAAAAAATCAAAAGCAAGACAAATAAAATAACCCTTTTTCCTCTACTCGCAATGTACAGTGTTTGTTTTTTAAAAGGGCATTTTACCTCAGTAATAATTTGAAAATATTTTTTATCTCTGAATACTGTGCTAGGATTTCAATTAAAATAGTTATTTTCCCAGCCTTTTGTTCCTACAGTATAAACAAGAAAGATAAATGATTTAAGAATGATTGCAGTCTTTCCTTGATGAGCATATACATACAGTACACAGTTAAGACATTTCAAGGAGTCATTTTTTGTTTATTGTATGTCCCGTTCACACTTGCTACCTCATTTAATGTAATTTCTTCTAGAACAATCCCAAATTGACATTTTGTATGTTGTGATTTATGGATGAGTCTGTTTGCACTCACAGGTTAATGACTTGGTGGCGATGAAGGAGAATGCTACTTTTAATTTCATGGTGGTGTATGTATGAGGATACTAGCTCTATGATATTGGTGATGGTTTGAAACATAAGCGTATTAAAAAAATTGCAGGAGCCTGAATAAGAAATGAGAGTTGATACTGCTAGGATTGCTAAAGTAGAGGCCTGTGATTGATGTGTTGCTGCTCTTATCATTTGGTTTGTGTCTTTGATTTTTTTTCTTTACTTGAGCTTTTTTTTTATTGCACTAATGTTCACGTACTTTGAAGATCCATATGAAGAATTGTATTTTCATAAAACTAGCCTACATGCTGAAAGCGGGGTGCTTTAAGACTTTCAGGCTGTAACTTGTCTCTTCACACAGCCATCAGGAAATTCTGTGTTTCCAAAGAAACACCCTCTGTTCCAGAAATGCCCAATTAAATTACAATGTACTTAGGGAAATCAAATTGCCTATAACCTTAGAGGCCCTATAATACTAAGAGCCAGAGAGTATGATTAGATAGTGAAAGCATGAAAAAAATCCTAAATATACCTCATTTAGCTTTGTTATCAAAATATATGTTACTTTGTGTTTGGTCACTAAATGATCAGTCAACATAGACTCTTTGTGTCCTAGAGACAGCCTGACTAATCTTATTCTGTTGTTTTGGACAATGAAAAATAGAAATGCCCCACTAAGGCTGTTATTAGAAGTTAAATGTCTTTAGTTTTTTTTTCAGTTTCATATTTAAGGTGTGGAATATAGTGTGGAATTATGGGTATGATGCAAATTTACATTTGTCTGTGATGTTTTCAGAACTCTTAGGACAAAATATGGAAAGCGTGTTCTAAGGTATATAGTGTTTTATTGCTTTTTAATGGAAAAATATATTTTTAAATATCAGAGGAAAATTAATATATGATCAAATATAGCAATCAGAACATATGTGCTAATTCAGCAGGATTTCTGATGACATGATGTTTGTTACTGTATAAAATGGTAAATGAAAGCAAATGAACTATTTTTCTGATCTGAGTATTAGTTCTCAGGTTATCTAATATCAAGAAAACATAAAATTGCTAAAACGTAAGACAGTTTTGTGTGCCAGGTGAATAACTGACAAAAGATCACCTTGTTTCACAAACCCAAGTCAGGCTGTTTTCCTCAGTTGTCTTCAGCCTCAGAGGTCTTACGTGTGGTGTGAACATTAAAAGCCACCTCTACATCAAGGGCAGTAAATTCATAGAGAGGGATGACTCCAGTCTAAGGTGCAGGATGAGATCTCAGTGAGCCACGATATTGTCCTTGCCAGGCCTTACTGGCTTTAAATGCAGCTGCCAGCATCATTTTAGAGCTCAAGTGTTCTGCTGGAGCTACCATGACAGCCCTGTTTGCAGCTGTGGAGCACCACAGCAGACCACAAGATCATCACTGAGTGCCCATCAGTACTGCGCTGACTGGAGAAGGAGCCACCTGGGCACCCCAGAGGGCTGGTTTCTGTTCATTGCTCGTGTTAGGTTACAATATGCTACATGTATGTCATACACAAGAGGAGTGAGCAGCAATCCAATTGCTTTGTGCAAAGACCTGAAATGTAGCTTCTAAAATCAGAGTAATGTGGACGAATCTGAAAATAAAATAAATTTTCTGCAGCTATATACTGTAAAAAGAAATGCACAGCTTTACTGCATACTGCAAACAATAGATCCACACCCTCTATTCACAAAGCTATCTTTTTTTTTGCTTTTATGGTTTGTAAAACCATAGACTTCATGTGGCTACACTGGATGATAATAGGTATATTCCAATAGGTTGCAGGAAAGGACTGTGATGACATGGCTGTGGTGGCCTTTTTCTCCAGGCATCATGTTTTGCAGTTGTGAATTGAACCCATTGGCATTATGAACCATGATCAGAAGACTAGATCTATGAAAAATTCTACAGAAATGTACTGTAGAATGTAATTGCATTACCTTCTCTGAGAATTGGTAAAAATACATGTCTGAGCATTCAGGGATTTTGAAGGAAGAGTAAAAAGAAAGGTTTTTCCACAAAGCGTGTTAAAACATTATTGAAGTCCCCATAAAGGTTAAGACTTCTGTTTTCATAGAACATACCCAAATGTATTACTGGCAAATAAGCCTTTTGCTCGTCAAATATTTTTCCTTGTCATATGCTATTCAAAGTTGTTATCCCTTGTGTACAGACTGCTCATTTTGGTACCAGTTCAGAAAATGTGCACTCACGGTACATACTGTAGGTTCACTACGAAACTTGTAGTGATGGAGATCATTTCTGTCCCCAATAAAAAAACCTTGAAAAAGCCAGGGGTGAACCTGAGACTTTCTATAGGAGTAAGCAAAAGCCAGTAATATACAGGAACAGCTAACGCAGAGCTGATCCATGGCTTCCACAAATGATGTAAGACAGCAGAAGAAAGACTAACATTGCAGAAAGCAGATAAATCATGTAGCAGTTCTTCTAACAAGCCCCCCACTCTAAATGAACACCATTAGTCTGGCTTGGCAGGCAGAGTCCACTGGGCCTAGCTGAGTCTGACAGGAAAGCATTTGTAAAGGTCAGACATTGGGATGAAAAAAATAATTTAAAAAAAATCACGAGTTTCTGTTTCCAAGTAGAAATGTGGAATTATTTCACTATCTGTTACAAGTTTCCACCTTACATTCCATGATGTTGTTTGTTTTCAACATGCCTCTTCCTTTGTCATACTGTACAATACATTTTTCTTTGGCTGTGTCCATTCACTGCTGTGTCCTGCTGTGACCAATAAAAAAATTGTTACAGCGGCCTCTGAGCTTCACAAACTGTGTCTACAGTTGCCGAAGAACTACTTTTACTCTGTACCCCTTTGGCAAATAAAACATTCTGCTCAAATTCTTTGGTTGAGGTTTTATGCTGTATTTTTGCTTTAAGTTATTTTGAGCTTTCCTCAATTTGAATCACAAAAATCATCGTGGTTTGAATTAAATGTCTTGACTTGTTGTCATTAATCCATCCACCCACGTTCAGAAGGCTGCCTGTGAGGGTCATGGGTATTGTGAACTTCTCCAGGAAGCTTAAGGCCCAAGACAAGGACTATACCTTGTATGGGAGACCAGTCCATCACAGGGAAAACACACAAGTACAATCTTGAGACACCAATTAACCTATACAGCTTAGCACTCAGAGGTAACAGCTGCGCATTCATCCTTCTTTACAAACCTGCATTCCATGAAAAGCATTATGATGAGGCCTTGAAAGATAAAAGAGGAATCAAAAAAATGTATTTGGTATAAGAAGTTTAAACCTCGTGTCCTGACAGTCTTGTAAGGTGATTGTCTTTCTACTGTTACAGCAACATTTGCTCTGTAGAACCACGTGGATTAGTGTAACCAGTCTTAGTAATGTAATCTCAAGAATATGTTCTCTCTTCTGTCTGCAGCTTTTAACAATCGATGACAATTTTTGTGGGTTGGATATGAATGCCCCACTGGGAGTATCAGAGCTGGTTCGGGGGATCCCTCTGTTCTCCGAAGAGTCGGACAGAATGACCTCAGTCATCGCCTACGTGTACAAGAACCATTCCTTGGCTTTCATCGGCACCAGGAGTGGCAAACTGAAAAAGGTAAGGCTATCTTTGTCTAAACATGGGACTGGTCTGGGCCTGGCTAGAAGGTTTCATTATAAGGAAGAGTTTTGTTTCTTATCAGATGAGTAGAAAAAAGACCTTATGCTTGGCACTTTATTCAGGCATGGTTAAGAGCATGGTAGCTTGTGTAAACGTTTCAAATTGGGAGGAAATCACGAGATCTTAAATTATTTAGTACCACTGCTGTTAATGTTTTTAGGAATACATTCCTCTGATTTGTAATTTGATTTTTGTAATTGAAAATGCAAAGTTTAAAATATACAGTATTTTAAGGACTGAATGGTGCTCATCAGCCCTCATAAATTCCTTCACTGTTGATGGTATCTGGGAATCCCAGGTGGATTTTGACTTTATTCTTTTGTTTGGAAAACTTTTAAAGAGCAAAATCTTTAAAGTTCAGTCTCAGGTTTTCAAGACACACCAAGAGAAGGAGGCAGTATAAAAGTACGTGAGAGTGGGCAGGCCAGTATGCCAGTTCTTTCGTGAGTATGTGCAATGGGGAGTAAAAAGGCAAAGAGGCCTTGTCACCGAGACTTGTGTAAGTGATGGGCATTTATTTTTGTGCCCTCGGAATAATGCTGCTCTTCGAGGTGCATGATTCTGTCATTGGAGAGTCATGTTTCCTCAGATCAATTTTAAATTCCATTCAGAAGAACAAATGTTCAATATCGTTGAATAATTAAAAGTTGGATTTTTTTCAAGAAGCCTGTGTTATGTTAATAATGTTTGGTTAAAAGCTAATGCGAGTCACACACTTGTTGGTTTTCTGTTTGAACTGGAACTGAATGGATGGAGTAAGATTTTGTATAGCACGTTTAAAATGGTAGTATTACCATTTTAA
The DNA here is from genome assembly GCF_040954835.1 of Lepisosteus oculatus. Lineage (NCBI taxonomy): Eukaryota > Metazoa > Chordata > Actinopteri > Semionotiformes > Lepisosteidae > Lepisosteus > Lepisosteus oculatus. The sequence goes on along the minus strand of NC_090702.1, from coordinate 44,416,809 downwards.
AGCAACCTGAGAAGGGTGAAAGGAAAAAGAAATTAGACCAATTTTTATTTCTCATTCATTTCAATTTTCACATTATCACGGAAGTGATAAAATGTAAAGTTGTGCTACTCAGTGTATAGTATAAAATGTAAATGCTGATAGAACAAAAGGAAAAAAAACATTAAGATGCTAAATGGGTGATCCTCCTTTCATTTGTGTGGTATGAAGCAATATTTACAATGAAGTACAAGAATTTCAACACCTTTTCTTTTAGTCATACATTGTCAATAATATCAAGATTATCTGGCTTTTGGTCTAATAAATACAAAGAATGTTTATCGTTCATTTGTTTCTACTGTGAAATCGAATACTATAGTATAGCACGGGGAAATAAATATTAATAGGTTATGACATCTCCAGAGAAATTTGCTGTGCTGCATTTTTATATGGATGTGGCATAAATGCAAGAAATTTGAAACTGTTGTGTTTGTGTAGTAGATTGCTTTCTATGTTGTATTGTGGCTAACCCCAAACCAAATGTGGTTTCAGTTTTCTAACTATTTCCTCTTGGATGACAAGAAGAACTTAAAGTATAGATATATGTTTTTATTGCTTTATTTGTGATCCAAGGAACAGTATTCCAATAATTATTTTCAGCGTGTGTCACACGAAGGATGGTCAATCTCTAATTTGTTTCTGATACTGCTTAATCCCAATTAGTAATGCTTGGGCAGTAGAAACCGAGTGGAGTGAGATGCCATGCTGGGTTTCTAATGTTCTGCGACAGTCCTTTGTAAGGAAACATATTCAGTATGATGATCAGTTAATCTTGAAAAAGAATAAAACAGGAAGCGTTGTTGTGGCTTTTTCTTTCCGCAAAGTCTTAGACACCAGTATTAAACAGGAGCTTTTTGTGGAAGTAAAGGTAAAGATGAATATAAATCTTTGCCTGCACATGCAAAAATTCCTTTTGAAAATGGAAATATGGAATTATATTAAGTGGCCAGACACAACAAATAGGGAATGAGATGGTTACGTTCCATTGCTTCTCGGGGGAAATGGGTAAATGAAAGCACATGTTTTTTTGAGTGATGTATGCAATGTAACAAAGAGAGCAACTGAATGGTAAACTATTGTACCCAAGCCATCATTACTAACAAATGGCCGCTCTCTCATTAAAGCACAAGATTCCAGTGACTCGTCCACAAGATATTCATCTCCATCCAGAAAAGAACCACTGTAATATAAAGCTCTTCTCCTCATCTTACAACGTTCTGTTGTTGATTTCAAAAATCCTATTGACATGGAGCTCTAAAATGCAAAATGGTGTTGCTTCTGGGGTCAGAATGTGTTTTAAGACATTACATTTTTCTTTTTCTCTGAAAATGTTAAAAAAAAAAATGTGACTGGGCTCATCTGTTGATGTGTGACGGCAGTGGAGAACCCATGATACAATACAGATTATTTAAATCGTTTCAGGAGCAGCCGTCACTGGAGCAGGGGATTAACTGCTAAGAGCTAATGATGAAATATGCCTTAGGACAGTTCTGTGTGTATTGCAACGAGAATGGTTAATACTTTGTCTGCTGCCTGGTGAGTTTCACAGCAATAAACAGCCATCAACACCACCAAAGCCCTGTAGAGTTCAGTGGTTATTGTTTTAAATTGTTTTTTTTTTTTGCATCCTAATACATACACATGATGTAAATTCATCCTCTCTTGTATTGTCAAAAACTGTCAACAGGGAACGGTGTTTTGCCGAGGGCATGCTGGGGTGGCAGGACATTAGGGCTGCTGCTGTTGCTATTTGTATTTAATACAATAGGGCCCATGTTCTCACTTAATTACTATCTTGACTTACCTAACATGCTTTTTGAGACGTTGGTTTATCAGTATTTTAGAACATAAAGAAACAAGAAGAGAAAACAAACATAAGGCCATCTACTACATAGTTCAGAAACCCTGGTTAGCCTCTAGAGGGCATTGGTTCAGTTCATGTTTTGCAATCATCAGTTTTCTCAAAAATTACACTTTTCTTCATATTTTGGTGAAGCTTCAGGCTCTCTGCTAAAGGAAGAAAATATAATCCACACATTCTGCTGGTCAAGGAGCAGGGTCATGTTGTCCGTCCAGGTGTTTATGTCATACTCAGGAAATGTGAGATTTATAAAACGTAGGCTTGTTTGCTAATATATTTTTGCCTAAACATTTTCGTCTGAAACGTAATACCAAAGGACAGATGTCTGTTGCTTCAGCTCACATCAAGTCATAATTCTCCACAGTAAGCAGGGATTAAATCTAAAGTTAGAGGTGGCCAAGTCAAATTGTACATTCTAGCTGTTTTGCTCTGTGTTTTAGATTGAAAGTATAACCTTTTTTCTTCCTGTTTTGATGAAACCTGCATCAAAAACATTTTTTACCTGGTTTTTCTCAGAGGCACTGAGACGTTTCTACGTAGACTGAAAACCAGCACTATAATGGAGTAATAGATGGCCATTCTTTATTTTTCCCAGTATTCATTACTTTCCTGACAGTCCTGTAACTGTATTGTGGCTCTGAAATATTGAAGAGGGGGGATGGGGTGCCCTCTATTCTCTTTGGGATTGCCTGGCATTTACCCTTGCTGGGCCTTTAGCTATGCTTTTGTTTTTCAAAGAACCAATGCATTGTTTTGCCTACATCTTGTTCTCATAATGACTTTGGGTGTGCTTAGGCCTCCATCCAAATTCCCAAGTTTTTTAGGCTTGTTATGTCAGGAGGCAAACTACAAATTAAAACCGAAGCGCCACAAAGGCCTGGGAACAGAAGTGCCTCAGCCCACAAAAGTGCCCACAAGCAAATTTTGAAGCTACGATTCCAAACAGCACTAATCCATCGCTTTGTTATGCCAGGCAAGTTAAAGGTTAAGAAGCAAGAAATTCTGAGTTGTTCAGTGCAAAGTACTGTACAGTACCTCAATTTGGCTGATCCGAAACTGCACAGTTTAGCTAATGAAGGATAGGAAAAAAAGATGCTTCTTCACTTGACTGTGTAGGGCTGTACCTCGAGACTTGGGGCTTATTTTTAGGAAAGACCTCCTGCAACAGGAAGTGCAAATTGGATTAAAAATAGCTCTGCACCTCATGACTGTGATGTCTTCAAGGAGTTGTTCAGCTGAGTATTTGTGGTTGTATTATTGTTTTTCTGCTTTCATTTTGCCTTTCTCACAGATTAATAATTAATATGAAATAAACAGCCAGGGAAATTGGATACTTCATGCTATATTTATTCTTAAGTACTCTTATCCCTGCCTAATCACTTTTTTACCCAATGCATAATGTGTTCCTATCCTAAACTCAGGGTTGTTTCCTTATTACATTTTTGTTTTAATTAACGCTAATGCTTAAGAATGCTCTGTAAGTCAGACTGCAAAGTTCACAGATTTAACCATTTATTGATATATACAGTACAGTACAATACACTACTCCCATGAAAACAGACAAATAGATGGGATTGTCCTCATAGTGAACGTTTTCTGCGATGGCACTTATAATTTTTATATATTTCTATATAATTCTGCTGTACTAGTTTATTTAATTTACTGAAAAGAAGGGATTTAACTGAAAAAATATTCAAAGTCTGCATTCATTCATAAAAAGAAGGCTTCTTAAAAGCTAAATCATCCTTTAATAATTTGACTGGTGTGACTCTAATCAGAACGGATTAAAATATTCTTATTCTGTGCTCTCATAAGCAGTGATATCTTAATGATAGAACTTCAAAAGCAGAACTACAGTATAACCATAACATTAAAAGGCTGAGTGAGCTGTATTAGACGCTTAATGCTTAAATCAGTTTAATTCAACTGTGCCAACGAACAAATGGTAGGGTGTTATGTATCAATGGGGATCAGCGCTTCATTCAAAGACTGAAGAGAGAGAGAGGAGCTGTGCTGCATCATTGCTGAGGGAGAGCAAAACAAACCATGACTGTTTAAATCACTTTACACACCACAACTACTTCCCTTCTTTCATTTCAATCGTAATTAGCGTGTCTGGGTTCTGTTCCAGAAGAACTGGCACAGTTTTGTTTACTAGGAAATTATTTTAGGGTTGTGAATGAGGCTGCCTTTTTAAGCATTCTTAAACAGGCCATTTACAGGTTTGTTAAACCAGCACTCTGTTGCCGGGAAATGACACCTACATTTTTAAATCGTCTTTTTGACTTTGTCTGCTCCAACATCAATGCTTTTTTGTTTTCTCAAACAGCAACCAAAATTCAAAAAGTCATACATACAGATGTACGTACGGTATTCAAGTGCAGTAGAGTGTGGAATGAGAACATTAGCCAGGAGATGCAATTGTCCTAAACTCAGGTTTTCATTTGTTATTATTTTTCAATCTGTAGGACTTGACATACATTTATGTTTTAGAAGCTAGCATTTTACACATTCTACATTCAACTCAAAGTCAACAGTTCTCTTTCTGGTACACTTGTGTGCCTTAACTAACTCAAACACAGACTCTTCCATGAGAGTCACAACCTCAACAAGGAGGTTGCGCCACTGGTTATCTGTGACAAAACATTTATGGAATATGGAATTATGGAGCATTGGCACTTTCCACCTTCCATTCCAAAGTTAAACCTCAACTGCATCCCTGAGCATGACTGTAAGTGGCAGCGCATTTCATTTATCATAGAATAATTTATTCCACACAAGAAATGCTCCTTTAATTGAAGGCATGTGAGCATGCTTAATTTACCTTTGGATGTATTGCAGTTTCTGAGCAGCAAAATCTATACAATAAGCCTCATTGCCACAAGCTTTGGTTGTGAATGTGGTCAATGCTTCTGTTTGGTAAATACAGTAGCTATCTCCCACTTGAGCACAAAAATAGAGAGAGCAATAGGTCTTGCAATTACTGGACTTGGTGGAGTATTTATTTATTGATTTATCTATTGGTTTTGCACTTTCGCCAGAGTTGTTTATGTACCATTACTCTAACATTGTGATAGGATTGCTTCACCTTCCTAGCTATAATGGTATTGCATTTTCAGGTGACAGCAAAGGAAAGTCATTTAACTGTCAAAGACTCAGTCTTACACCAAGCCTGATTGGACTGTTGATTGTGGTAATGTCTGAGTGCATTTTGGTAATGAGTTTCCACTAGGAGTGTAAGTGCTTCCTGCGTTATGCTTTAATGCCTGTTACCCTCTGACCCATCTCATGCAAAGACAGAGTGTATTAGGTTGCTCTAATGTGTTTTGCTTTCCCCCCTCATAAAAGCCCCTCTCTTCGTTTGCTTTAGAATATATATTTTTTATTTTTTCGCCTTAATTTTTTATCATGTGAAAATTACCTTGATTAATTTAACAGAAATGTGCTCTAAATGTAATAGTTCAGCATAACCATTCCTTAAATAGCTGCTTTAAGAGATGCATGCAGTAAAACCTCTGGAAAAAGCTAAGACAAACCAACCCCATGTAGGCACTATTTGTTAGAAAAATGAAAGATCCCTTTTTTCTGGTCATTTAAACAGGGAAAAAATTGCAGTTTATAGCTGGCACAATTACGGATACTTCCGCCTGAACTGCAGAGCTATTAATCATGTCAGGGGACCTGTTTAACTCAAAACCTTTTGCCATAGGCTTCACAAGTATAAAGAACAGGATTGCAGTCTCCTAAAAAGGGGTATCCAGTCAAAGCATCATTTAGTATCAATTTAGGTGTTTTTTTTAAATTAAGTTAACGATATTCAGGCAAACAAGCATGATAATAACTTGCATTTCCACTTAAAATATCGAATCAATTTATTTTCAGATTGTCTAAGAAACTGTATAATTATATGTTTCAAATACTCTTAAAAAACTGCAACCTTTTTCAGAAAAGAGATAACAGGGAGAAAAAGAAACACATTTTAAGTGCACATCTCCATGTCATAGACTAGAGAGCAATTATTTAGGTCAGGCTCATTTAACATTTACCATGTATAGTGACAGCTATGCAGGCACTGTGTACAAACTTTGGTCTGAGAGGAACAGGGTTATGATGCAGGTTTTGAATTTCAGGCCAGCTCAGTGGAGTGACACATCTGTGCTCTCTTCAACAGTAATGGTTCCATGGAATGAGGTAATAAAGAAAATAATGCCTCTGTTTTAACCTCCTGGCCTCATTCTTCTTTTTTGCAAAGGAAGACCTGCTCCACCATTCCAGAGAAATAAATTATATCATGTAAACAGTAGCATGGAACTTTAAATTCCAATACACATTTCTCATTGTCTGATATGTGTTTTTTTTGCCTTTTGAAATTAAAGCAACAAAATATCTTTTCCTATTTAAAAAAGCAGCATTAGGCCAACATATTTTTGTATTTTCTAAAGGATTGGCAATTATCAATGCATAATATTTATCACAGTTTTTTAAATTATTTTTAACCAGGGCACTATTAAAACACCAGATCTTGTTTGATTTTCAAAAGTGTAAGACTGAAGCCAATAAGATCTAATTTAGGCTAGAACAGATCATGTATCTTTTGGCCTGTGTAAAAAATATGCAGGGCACCAAATACATAAAAGTATACATGAAAGTAATACAGTATTCTCTAGTGATTTAAATATTGTTGCGCTGTTTTCATAGTCAAGAAGAAGATGAAAATCCTGAGGTGAGTTCTGCATATTTTTAACGTGCAGTATTGCAGAATATTTTTCCCCAAACACAAAAGTTCATATTTTCTCTTTAGTACTCTTTTATTACTGTAGGTCTGGAGTCTGTATCCTTTATCCCGGAGAGCTTCAGATTGCACAGTTTCTAAATACGCTTAAATACACACAGAGAACTAGAAACGTTACTTGCCTGCATTACAATAACTTCTAAATATTAAGCCAAATAATGAATATAATGTAAGGCTATACATATATTGATAGGGATGGATGAAAATATCCAAAAATGGACTGATTAAAGTTTCACGAATTCAATATGTGCTTTTTTAAAATACAGTCTTTACAATATTCAGCCTTATTGTTAAAGAGGCTGAGCTGGTAAGAAGCTTTGCTTTGAATACACTAGGCTTCTTGTAGTCTGTTTTTATTCAAACTCACTGTGGTCAATAGCTCTCCGTAAGCATAACTATAGCTGGGAAATCCTGAGATCACTGGGCACCAGTTAGACTTGTACCATGATAGCCTGTTTACTTACTGGTCTTGTCACCTATAAAACTGCTGATAGTTTAATGGAAAGTGTTTTCAAGAACACATGTAAACTGCCCTCTTTTCTCTCAAGGGGTTGTAGCAGGGAGGTGGGATGTAAATATTTGACAGTTCCCAAACTGGCAGACATTAAACTGAGAACAGCAGGTACTTTTTTATGCAAAGGGTTGTGGAAGTACTGTATGTACTTGGCTACCGAGCCATGTTGTTGATACTTGATTCCCTGGCCTTTTAAAAAAAAAAATGGGTGGATGAAGTTCTCAGATCACTTTGATACTAACAACAATGGATTAAGTTGCCTCCTGTCGTTTAAAATAATTCTTATCCATCCATTTCTAAACTGCCTTATCCAGTACAGGGTCGCAGGGGGAGCTGGAGCCTAACCTGGCAAATAGCAGATAGCAGGAACAAGGCAGGATACACCTTGAATGGGACACCAGTCCATCGCAGGGCACACACAGACACAAACACCAAACACTAACGTGGGGGATAGTTTTACAGAAGTCCATCAACCTACCAGAGTGGGTTGTAGGTACTGCAGCTGTGTCAACATGCATAGGTTGATAAGGAACAAGTAAAGGTTTATTCCACGCTGAAAAGAAAAGAGACAGCAATGTTTCGGCCGTGGAGCCTTCTTCAGGTGTCTTTGGACCTTGAGGAAGCCCACACAAACACGGGCAAAACATATAAACTCATGCAGAGGCATATTCCAAATCAAGCTCAACTCTACCTCTGAAGCTTCGTTCATGTTCACGTGTTACCTGTAAGCTTTCCTATGTTCTGAAAAATACAAACACATGTGAACATGAACGAAGCTTCAGAGGTAGAGTTGAGCTTGATTTGGAATATGCCTTGTAAACAACAAAGGAAGTGCAATCTTGATATATAAATATACTGTATATATCACTATATATTATATGCATAGTGATATATACTGTATATAAACATCTGCATAGAACATACACACATAAAAAACTAAAGTATCATAAACAAGTATTAAAATGTTGTTTAGAAAAGATGTAGCTCTTTAGTTGAAGAACAGCCGCATTACTTTATGCTCACTGCTCTGTGCTGTAGGCCGTGAACATTGTTCCAAAAATCAAATTAAAACTAAACTTGATCTACTATAATTAAGCAGTGCTGCAAAGGTTATTCATTGTATTCAGCAAGTAAAACTAGTGTTATTTTAATTAATCTGAAACCATGGTTACGTATGAGGGAGAAGAACTTTCTGACTATTAACATGTTTTTCCTTAGAATCTTTCCATGTGCTGCAATCAATAATAGTACACACAGTTGGTTTTTTTTAAGTTTAGATTCATACTGTAAGTTGCTCCAATCAGCACTTTCTATATTCCTTCCAGAAAGTACCAGATGAATAATCAGTTCATCTGTCTCCAGGCATGAATGCACCTGCTATTGTTGGATTAGGTTTGTGAACAAGTTAGGTAGCATCTGTTTTCAAAGATCACATTCTGAAGGAAGTCATATTTTTACCCTTACTTTTTCATATTAAATAAACACAAGGCTCCATGTTGGGTATATGAGCGATCTGGGAGTGTGGCAGGTCAAGGGGTGCTCACAATATGCTCAATGTGACCCCCGTTATTCTTAATTAAGCCATCCATCCGTGGGAAGATGTAGTTGGCAGCTGGTTAAGATTTTTGCAGGAATTGCACAAATATTCTCACTGAAAAGAAATTCCTGTAATTGGATGGGCGCAGCAGTGCGACCACGTGGTATTCCCAGAACCTTCTCTTTCAGATCTCAAATGCTCAGAAAGGCTGGACCTGGTCAGCCAGCCTAGTACTGGAAAGAAAGACTTCTAAAGACAATCAGGTTGGTTCTGTAAGATTCTTTAGTGGACCAGTAGGTGGAACTCTTCCCTCTAGACCGCAGATCCAAGCCAATGCCCCAGTATGGTGAAACTTAACCTTTGGATAAGTTATTAAATTGAAGTCCTCATTTACGATTGATTTAGCACAGGTACTGAGAGTATGCTAAGCTCATGTTGACTTCCATTTCTCTACCGGTATATTTTTCCGTATTTTTTTATTTTAAATTTTAAATTCTTTTTTCTATACATATATTGCTTTGTATTTTGTATATGTACAGTAAGGGTTGGTGAGGCAGCGACCCAAGATGTCATGGCTACTTGCGCCAAAAGCTGGCTTCCCTAACTTTTCCGCTTGATTCAGCTGGTCAATTTAATTCTCACTTCTCCGCCTACAGATCTCCCTGCCCGGATTTCATTCTTGCTTCCGGGAACATGCACAGCGCCACTCCTTAGATAGTAGATAGCACCTCCCAGATGTCCGGGTCATCACCTGCAGCAGTGTTTTTCACTGTTCAGATTTCAGAGGGCATTGATGTCACTTCTGTAAGTGGCTTATCGCCCTAGAGGTGTGCTGCGCTTCTGTGGAGGTGTGCTTCTTTGGAGTAAGAAGAGCTATTCATTGATCCTCTCATTTTCAGTCTGCTTTTCCTGGCGATCTTCACAGCAAAGTGCTATTCAAATGCAAGCATTATATGATTAATATTAATGAAATGAGTCTGAATCTTGCTTCCTCTTACCTAGGTGTAAATATCACGATTCTATCTTATCCAGTTGTGTATTTTATTTCTGTACCACACTCTATCTTTGGCCTTCCAGCAGCTCTCTGGCTCACCCAGTATAAAACGATGGGGCTCTGTCACCCTCATTCTCATGGCTAGGTTGTTGTCATCTTAGCCAGACAAGTTAAGCCAATAAACTAAAATAATAAAGATTATGCTTCTATGCCTAATTAGGGTATGACCGAAAAACTGAATTATTGTATTGTCAGATTAATGCAGCAAACCATATCTTCAGGTAGCCGCAAGACAGTAACAATCCTTAGGGCTAAGCATCATATAGAATGTAATAATATGTCTTGCAAATCCTATTTTGCATACTCTATGTACAGTATACAGTATATGTATCTAGCATTGTATTAAAAATATGTTTTTCTGTTAAAGCGGTTAGTGTAGAGGGGATTATCAGTCCACCCTTTGAATAAAGGGATTTTAAATGAAATTTCAGACTTATGTGTTTTGTTCTAAGTGTCAAAATTATATTTACAATGTCTTGTCGTGCGTGATTTACAATCCCCAGTTAACAGATGTCATCTCTCTCTGTTTCCCATATGTGACTAAGGAGGATGTGATCCATACCGCAGGTGTGCTTATTTTGGCCAATGCAGTGCCTTTGTAGGTCCCCTGAGAAAACCAGCAGCTTACTGCAGCAATAAAGCAAATTTCTCAACTGGGTCACTCGCCCTGCACACAATAAAGATTTATCAAGTAGGGTTCTGTTTTAAAATACACTTTGGAAACCTTTTTACCGCCTGAAACAGTTTTGTGGAAATTTTTATGTCTCTTTTATTCACTGTGCACAGAAGTGGATGAAACAACAGAGTGGAAAAAAATTTCACTTTCAGGAAGGCGCGTGTCTAGTACAGTAGCGTACCTTATTTTTCATGTCTTTGAAGCTTAAATATATGTGTGGTAGAAAAAAGCTACTAAGATTTGATGCGCTGCCTTGATATTCATTGGCGGGGGGTTCAGCCTTCCAGCCGGGGCTCCTAATGAAGAAGGAATGTGCAGTTATTTATATTTCACCCATTTTATTTTTGCTCCAACCTTAATAAATGAATTCTCATCTCATCACCCCTGGACCATTTACTTACAGTTCTGGGATTTACACTGTGCGGTTTACTCTATGTTAACAATGAACTTTATTTTTTTTACAGCACCTTCCAAGGTGCTTTATGGTAAGAAACAAGCACACGATGAGAGCAGACAGCTGAATTACACAATTAGAGTAAGGGTTTGGAATACGGCAGGAAATTGAAGGGGCAGACACAGAACCAGTTAAACAAAGGCCTTTCTTAAGAAGAAAGGTTTGAGTCTTGAATTGAAAGTACTCAGGGAAGGCAACTGATATCCTTAGGGACAGAATTCCAGAGCTTTGGGACATAACAGTCACCCATAAAATGTAGATGGGCTTGGGGGACGAACAGGAGACCAGAAATAGAGAAACAAAGGTTGGAAAGGGGGGAATAGGATGATAGTAAGTCTGAAACATGTTGTGTTAATTGCATATTTTCAGAAACACGCATTTATGTTTGTCTCATGAAGAAAAGATTTCAATTCAGCTGATAAATCGAGGCCATCCCTTCTGCAATTGAGGTTACTTTCCACCACTTGGTTGGTAACAATTGCGTCCTTAAAAACACCTATGTTCCACATAAAAAAAGTGGCCCTGACGTGGCTGTCTTGATGAGGGTGAGGGGTCAGTGGATGTAAGAGGTCCATTATTTTGATCGGAGCGAGTCACTGTCTTGTGTAACAAACATTATCTAGGCCCTTGCTGACAGCAGGGAGCTGTACACTCACCAACCTTTCCACCCTGCTGCTCCCTGGGGACAGAAAGGGAACGGATTTCATTTCACTAACTGGCAGACCAGACAGAAACACACACACTTTCACCTCCCAGAGTCAGAAGGAGACCCCTCTTGCCTGTCCCCATAGTGTACATATAATCTAATTGCAACTTTTTCCCATTGTCAAAAGTGTCTTCAGTTTGTTTCGCTGTATTATATTAATCACCATACACCTACTTTTTCAGTGTCAGCAACACTCAGGTGTATTGGATTTCATCCAGTATTTTATAGATGTCAAGTAAAATCACATCAAATGTGAACATAAATACCGATTAAAGAATTATTATATAAATCTAAGAAGGTTACAAAACACAGGAGGCCATCTGGCCTGTGTAGCTCGTATGGTTTATGGTAGCTAAGTGTTCTGAGAATCTCAATTGGATGTTTCATGAAAGAAGCCATGTTGACTTTTGACAAGATGGCTGGTTAGCTTGTTCCAGGCTTTTATAATCCTGTATGTAAAAACTTCAGTTTTTTTTGTTCTTAAAGCACTCTCTCGTAGTTTTCACTTGTGTCCCCATAGTTTGAGTCTCACTGTTGATTCAGTATAAAACATGACACACTGCAGATATGAGAGGCAGTATTACAAGTATTAGTATCAGGTATGAATTCCCTGAGGGTAATAGAGCTGTATGATTTTGGATAGTCCTCTCCCAAAATTTGACCTGGCCTGCAAGAATTTTAAATTTTTGGGCTCAAGGGCTTCATTGATTGCAGAACATTATGTTGCTCTCAGTCTGCACCAAAAAACATGATTGTGTTAAAAAAAGATTTGTCCTCGCATACTGTACTGTAGTAATTATTACTTCGCTTCAGTGGTTTACCTTCTCCCAGTGGCTAACATGTTATCCCTGGAGGGTCTCATAGCATGTAACAGATTATTTTCATCAGGATATGCATTTCATTTCTGCTGATGTGGGAATTTCTCATGCTATATGTGATTGTCCTGGGCTAGTGTGGTCTTCCCAGATGTTGTCTGTTCCTCATACAGCTGGTTTGAGCAGAACTGTCATTCAGATAGTAACCAGGTGATCACCAGTTCTTTCGCATAGTTGTTAAAATGACATTTTTGTAATAGTTGTTAAAACGGTGTCTTACTCTAAACAATTTCTGGCAATTTTAACTCAAATATCAACCACTGTGCACCTTGTGTTTAATGTCACTGACCCCGTATTTTGTTATTCCATCTCAAATAATCAACAAACATACTACTGTCACGGTTGTAGTCCCTCCTCCTTCAAGGCGCTCCGGCTCTTGCACTTCGGACCTGATTTTGTGCACCTGCCCCTTGTTCCAGCCTCCTTCCAGCCCCCCTGAAAAGCCAGACGCCCACTCAGTTCGGGGCTCTGCATTGATTCCCGTATCGTGCGAGCCCGGCACCTGGATGCGCCTGGCTCCGTTATGCTTTTAAGTTTCTGTTCCTATTCCCATTCCCCCCACCGGTTCTAGCCCAGTTCCCGTTTTTAACCGTCAGTCACGGATGGTCCACCTGGCTTTGGAGCTTTTGTCCTTGATTTCGCATTGGACCCTGTTTTAGATCGTTTGCCTCGGCCACACCTCCCCCGACCACCAGCACTTGATGGACATGCCCCCCTGTTTTCATCCCCGTATTCCTGCATGCCTTTTTTCCCTCATGTATTCTCACTCAACCCTGGATTGTGTCGTCCACATAGGGTCCGGAAAGAATGCCTTCGTTACACATACAGTTTCTCCTTTCTGTTTAAAACGTAAAGAACATTATGCATGTGCCTAATGGGCTATTTATGTAAAACGTAGACTTTTACACACTTTCTCTCAGCATAAGTACGGTGTATATCTTTAGAGACATTTGGTCTTAGGGAAGAGGTTTTTTGGTTTAGATAAATGTGGTGCAATATTCTGTACTTTTCCTGTCAGCTGACTGTATTCTTTGTGAGCTATGTGCCAACAGAGCAGTTGCATTATCACTGGGGTGCATTCTAATGGAATCTCAGTAAACACCACTGATGAACATTCCAATGGGAATCTGTTACCCTCACTCAAGTACTTGCCAGCACAAATTTCCAATAATGGGTGCCAGCCAACTGAACACTCCATTAATTGTTTGCAGCAATAATGCTGGGCCCAGAAAAAAAAAAAAAGTTCACATACTGTATCTCTGCAATGGAATTGCTTAATATAACAAGAGCCTTGAATAAAGCAGCCTATATTTTGATGTTCATTTAACTGTCATTACGTCCACAGATGCTGTAGTTTTCATTTTGCACTGCAGTGTGAGATCGGTAATTATAGCCATGTTTCTGGTAGATGCTCACTGAGCAGAATAAAAAAACAAAAACTTGCTTGTGTGAGGGCAATGGCTTCCTACATGCAGAGTTGACACTGAGACCGATAAACTACAGTATGCTTTCTCTTGGAAGTGCTGACAGTGATAGCAGACTATTACACAAACAAATTGTGAGAGTAATATATTGACCTTGTCATTACATTGGGTTCCTGACATAGCATGTTCATTTTGCAATTTGTTTGTAATATGATGAAAAATGTTATGCAATATTTCTAAAAATAAAAAAACTTGTAGAGATGTTTCTTATATATAGAGCTGTGTTATTTAATCATTTCCCCACAGACTAAGGTGATTTTAGCACAGTCCTTGATCTTGAAATATTGATGTGCCTCAGAGATTTGTATTCCGGGGACACTTTTGTGGTAGGTATGTTTTTAAAACAGCGGGTTCTTTTCTGTCATTTCAATCCAGGTGAAGGGAGTGCAGAGTTAATTCATGCAACATTTAATCTGACACATTCTTTCATTATGCCTAAGGAGTAAGTGAAGAGAATGTTTATTCATAATGCACTGAACAGCAATGAGCACAAAATAATGAAGAGTCCTTTCTTTCCTTTGAGAAACTAAAATGAAGCCTACAGCCTGGCATATCACAAAGCACTTTAGATTGGCAAAACATCGCCTTGAATTTCTCCCTATTTGATTACCTGTTTTTAGTTTTAGTTGTGAGCCCCGTGTCTCTTTTGTAGCGTGAGGAGAATTTGTGAAGAGGTTATGTTATTGGCTTGTTGCATTTTTTAAAACCGTGACTGCTGCAGCACTGTACTTTTCTTCAATTTTTATCATACTATAAGTGGAAGATATTTATAATAATGGGCGGTTTTGAATGCATACAGATGGATGGAGTGTAATCTCTGTTTCAGACTTTGTATCTGTAATTTACTTGATCAGTCCGATGAATACACTTTGACTTTCTTTTTATTGCCTCCTCCCCCCTCTGTCTGGCTGTTGTTTAAGTCCCCGTTTGACTACTTTCTGTGAGATTCAATAACATCAAGTTATTGACAGGTTCTGACAGTGGGAAGATTCAAAAAGAGCAAACACCCTTTGTCTCAAGGTGTAAGCAGACTTTTTTCAGATGTAGATATTTTGTCGGCAGTTTTCTTTTCCATCCAGCCATTTTCTAACTGCTTTATCCAATACAGGGTCTCGAGGGAGCTGTAACCTACAGTATGACAGCAAGCACCAGGCGCAAGGCAGGACACATCCAGGACAGGATGCTAGTCCTTTGCAGGCACACACAGACACATATTGATACCAGGTAGATTTTTCCAGAAGTCAATTAACCTGCCAGTATGTCCTTAGACTGTGGGAGGGAACCAGAGCACCCGGAGGAATCTCACACAAACAACATACAGACTCCACATGGATAGGACCCCAGGTCTGAAATTCAACCCAGGGCCCCATCTCTGCAAGGCAGCAATGCTGACCACTCACTCTTGTATTACTGTAGTTCATTTTACTTTTCTATCTTCTAAAGTCTTGAGAGGCTCTGGTTTCCGATGACTCACATATTATACATAGCATTTGTTACAAAACTTGTTCTAGAAATAAATTTTACATAAATGCTCACAGGTCTTGGCAATGATAAAGAAAATCTGTTGTTTTCCTATTGCTTTGGTGCACATTTTTGTGTTTTTATTATTTTTTAAAAGCAACAGTAGCATGTTGTAGCACAATGCAGCATAATTTTGTACTTTTTAAACATATATAAATTTCCACATGCATTTCACCAATGCTCATATATTAAACAATTGTGGGTTGATATTGTTCTGACATTAATTTTTATAACTATTACAGAATGCCTGTACAATAGATGAATTGTTGCAGGTTTTCAAAATTTGACAATGTAGTGGTTACACATAAAACCTGCTGAATTCTGTCTCTAATTTTGGCTGCTCTGGCGGGGACAGTATTGAACTTATCTCAATTGCAGAACAAGCACAATTTTTGCTACCTTGCCTATTTATCAAGCAATACTAAATTATAATGCACTTAAACATTTTTTTGATCAATTTATTTTTTCTTTAAAACTTTTTACCTTCATTTCCCCCATTCAGACAGTGTCTGTACATTTGATTATGTTCTGTATCTTCAAACGTAACCATTTGCTTTTACGGCTTCTTTTATTGTAAGCTTTTTTGTAACTGAATTTAGTTGAACAGTATATCAGGGAGACAAAACAGAACTCCGGTACAAATATAAAGACGGGCATTTTTCCAACCTCTCAATGCTTGGGAAAGGACAGATTGCACGAGAGTTGTTTGTCATTCTTTTGGGAGAGAGGCTGTTGGCTTGGTTGTGTGATTATTAAACATGTTTATTAATTTGACTGACAGGTGTAATTTTTGACTGGGATTATTCACTATG
The DNA here is from genome assembly GCF_040954835.1 of Lepisosteus oculatus. Lineage (NCBI taxonomy): Eukaryota > Metazoa > Chordata > Actinopteri > Semionotiformes > Lepisosteidae > Lepisosteus > Lepisosteus oculatus. The sequence continues at coordinate 44,400,487 of NC_090702.1, read as the reverse complement.
CTTCTCATGTGGAAGGATTTGCTCATTTTTCCTTTATCATCACCTTGCACATTCATCTCCCCTCCATAGGAGGTAATAAAATTTGAAATCAGCCTAATTCTGGTGTTGTCAACCCCATCTCATTAAGCCCTTCTCATTATTCGAGTTGTAAGCAGAGAGCCTGGCAGACCTTTAAGGCTTTGAGCATTGGGGCAGTAATAAAGACATTGCATTTCTTTCTGGATGATTACATTTCACGCTGCACACTGTACAGAAAATGGGCCAACACTGACTGAAAGATCCCCTGACCCCTCAATGTCAAAACTCTGTCCAGTGACACTGGGAAAAATCTGCCAGGTCTTAGCACAGAAAAAGGATGCCTTGTCAACTGCTCTTTTAAACAGAGGTTCAGGCTGTCACGAGGGTGCGCCATTGAAAAACCAGCAATTTAATTTCTACACTTAGACACGTCAGTGTTTTACTGAATTAAAATACATTCTTGGTCCATGACCAATAGAAGAGAAGTAAAACAGATCCCAGCGGAAAGAGTTTACTGTGCATTTGTCTGAGAAGAAAGCTGGGAAGATTGCAATAACCATCTTGTGTGCTGAGTCACAGTACTGCCTTCATAAATATGCAATAATATCGAAGGAATGTTTCTCTGTGAGATCTGAATGTTAGAAGAGGGTGATGGAACCAAAGAAATGCTGGGAAATGTGCAGTTCTGCCTAAGCCATCTTTTTCAGATCTGCAGGCCCTTTTGGGAGGAGCAGCTAGCTGCAGGGCTTCTATAATGTTAATTTACTATCACACCTCCTCTTTTAATTAATTGGAACTTCACTTATGAGCCTCTGGCAAGCCATTCATGGTTTTACTTATTGTTTTAGTAAAATGCTATCATATTCCAGTTTTAAATTGATATTTTGTCCTGAGATTTAAACAAAATTAATTCAATTGAATACATGCATAATTAATTTATGATTGAGGAGTGGAATTATAGTAGCTAGGAGTACCCTTTGTATTTTTCTATGGCTATTTGGGGTCATTGCTGAGTTTGCTGGGTTTCAATTAATGTGATTTTAAATCAAGAATTGGAATTGGAATGCAATATTCCAGTTAAATAGAACAAACCTTTTCTTAACAGCTTTGTATAGTATATGTATTTCTATTGTTAAAATAATACTCTTTGCAGCTGATCTTGAGGTGCATTGTTTTGTTCTAAAGGATTTCTGAACACTATATTGTGTGCAAAAACCAGTATTGTGTAAAATGGTCCAACATTTTAGGAAAATGTATGTGTTGTGTTGTATAGTACAAGGCTATACTTTTTAAAACTCAAAAACCAGTTCTGTAGGTACACTATAATTAGGATTCTGCCAGATCATTATTTAGAGATTATAGGTTATAGGCACCTTCAAGTAATCTTGCTACAATAGTCTCAAGGTGCAGAATGTATTATCTTCAAAGAAAAAGGGATCTTCATGGTCACTTTTATTTTAGCATTTTCTAAAACTGCACTCCAGAACAGAGGTCTAATCCTAACCCCCAATACACTTAGTCTTACTCTAAATCTGCCAATTTCTAAACATGAGTAACAATTAGAAGTTATCAATCAAGTCATTAAGCAAGTAATTTGTTCATTTAAGGGAACTCTGGTTCTTGAAGGCTGAAAGATAATCTGATTTCTCATTATTCCAAATGATCTTTTAATTCACTTCATTTACCCAATCCTCTGTTTAATTGATCATAGATGAATTGTTGCAGGTTTTTAAAATTTGACAATTTAGTGATTATATATAAAACCTGCTGGATTAGGGCTGCCTGTGATCAGGGTTGAAGAACCCTTGGCTTAGAGTATTTATCCCTTTGACCTATCACAAAATGACTTGTCCTGTTCCATCCCTACCACTGTAGTCTGTCACCAGTTGTGCCCACCCTAGTATTTTAATAGGAGTTTAAAGAGGCCCAATAATGATACACTTTCTTTGCAATCTTGTTAAAAAAGGTTGCAGATGTTCTTAGAAATTATGTTCCCTCTTAGTTAGAATCCCATTCCCCTCATCTCAAGCCTAATGGACAAGTCTAATGGACTTATTTTCTTAACTGTGGACTAATTTTCAGCTGCCATAGGGGTAACCTTGTGACCTCTCTACCCAATCCATTAGAGCGATCTGCAATTCAGTCCAGTTTCTTCCTCCTTTGAACTATTTCTGTTTCCAGAACTGTTTTCTGTTTTTTGGCTCTTCTGCTTCCATTGTCAATGTACACATGGCATTAAAATGGCCTGGGCAGTAAAGACTTCACTGCAGAAACACATATTGCAGTGGTGGCTGCCATATGGTGTTTCTGAAAAACACAAGCTCTTTCTAAGGATGAATCTCTGCTGTTTGCTATGCCAATAACAAAGACAGGTTCTGAGCACCAGCATATGCCAGTCATCCATATTCAAAAACCACTGGCTTACTCACGGGTAGGTAATTCACATTTTCGTTTGGTTTTTGACAGGGGTGATGCGGTGAAACATAAACTGCTGCAAGTGGAGCTATCGAAATAATACGTCTCTGGACCCCAATTAGAAAAGGAGCATATGGTTAAAGTGCTAGATTATTTTTGTAATCAGCCAGAAGTAGCAAAAAAGCATAATACTTAGAGGGATTTATTGGGCGGTAGCAAAGTAATGGGATGCAAACTAATCAGCTATAAATAAAATGTGAAATGCACTGTGCAGAAGGTAAATGATCCAATGGCAGACAGCAAATGAATGGTTGTGATAAAAAGTGTAAGCCGTCTGTTGTGTGTTTAAAATGTGCTTCTTTGCACATTGAAGAAAGCACTGCTAAGCGAGGAAACGTGTCAGGGTTGTTTTTTTTATAGAATTGTGCGTTCAAAGTTATGGACTGCTTGAGGCAATTAAATATACAGTAAAAGGGTACGGTAACATACAGTAAAGAGGGACTCTGTACTTACAGTTCTCCCTTTGGCCCGGAGAGTTGCCAAACTCCAGCTCTTCCCAGGGGAATAGTAACTTGTGCAGGCTGACTTATAACATTGATCCACACTACACCCAGCCCAGCATGCTCTTTTTATTTCTGCACTCTATTTTAAATTCCAGTTCTTCCCAAATTAACAGCATGTAATGAAATGTTTTCCACATCTTGACCAAGTGTTTCCCACTCTCTGTTTCAGGCTTCTCAGAACTCTGCAAGGGACTCTTTATGTATTGGAGGCATGGTGTTCCACGAGCTTGCCAAAACCAAACATAAAAGCCCCATGATCACAGCACTAAAAGTTGATTAATGCAGCAACAAGTGTAAATTGGGTCATTAATAGAGCTTTAATGGAAGCTGCTGTGTGTGATTAACAATCTTAAAGGTTTAACATTCTACACACATCGTTTCTTCTGTTTTGTTTTTTTTTAGCTGTGGCTTGCTAGTGATATGACTGCAGCTGAGTTGTTTCTTTAATAAGATTGTAATCTGCAGCGTGAAACAGTATGGATTAGTGGTCTGGGCTCCAAACCCATGCCTGGAAGGTGGCAGGCCTGAACTGTGGGTGGGGTAGTGCTGTGTTTTTCCCCTTGAGCAAGGGGTTTGTTTAGATTATTGCAATAAAGTGGCCAGCTGTACACATGGATAGAAATGTAAGTTGCTTTGGATAAAAGTGTCAGTCAGATAAATTGATAATAATAATTTTCTTTATGTTAATGTTGATTGCTGACAGCTCAGTGATTCAAGATTGATTTGGTCTTTTCAGGTTCAGTAGAGAGAGAGTGCGGAGCAAATCTTTACATCATTAGCTCTACTGATGCTGCATTGTATAGAAGCCAAAGATCAGTTTAATATGCCATGCCAAACAGAGCTAATTACTGTATAACCAAAGCATTATTGTTGTGCCTTGGTAACACTCTGTAAGCAAAAGTAATCAACTCAGATTTGTCTTCTCTAAGCTTATGTAAAGCATGAAACACTGCTGAAAAAAGGTTTTGTATGTAAATGCATAACTTAAACTTAATATCGTCTTTATGTTGTGTGTTGATGCCAGACGAACTTTAGGAAAATATCATTAGACGTAAAACATATATTTAGTATAATGTAAGTCTGTCAATTTCAAAGACAGGCTCTTGGCTTTTTATTTTTGCATTTCTTACAGTGACTTTTGTATTCGTGGCTCATACTGTTCATTCATATTACATATATGATGTTAAATATTACAGAATGCTGTCTGCATTACCTCATTATTGACTAGCAAAATGCCAACAGCAAACTGCAAAGCAACAATAATTTCACTTGTTTAATACTAGCAAATGGAAGTCTTAATAATTAAAATAATTTGAAGTTCTCAAAGTTCTCATCTACTGACAAGATGAATAGTATTTCCTTCATTCTCCTTTTAGTACAGTTTCAACATACAGTAATTTACCAGTGGATGCATCATTTGTGCTGCGATGGTTTTACCCAACTTTGCAGCATAATTCTGCCTTTATAGTAGTATACTGTCTTTCCCAAGAGGTCATCACAGTTTTACTCATTCAGTGATTCCAGACTAGGTGGCGTGCCCTGCGGAAAGGGGATGGGAAGGTAACTGAAATGCTTCCCGGGAATGTGTGAGGCCATGAGAAAAAAAAACCTAATTTTGATATTGAATTCCACTGAAATAAACATTTTCAGCTGCACTTAATCACCTCTTGCATTCGCATCCATTCAAATTGTTAATCCAAATGTTAAAAAGTGGAGTAGAACGTAATATTTGTTGAAATTATTCATTGCTGAAGAAAGAGCAAGAGCTTGCATACCTGAGTATGTAGAAAGAAATGAAAGAAAATGAATTTTAACGAAAGGGTGACCCAAGCCTGTGTGTGGATTAGCCTCACGTTCGACCGCCAGAGCACATACTGTAAGTCATCTGGCCACTTCTTGTCACGTCACGACTACACTCGCTGATGATTCAAATAGTCTAGTTGTCCTTACATACTGTACATGGGTGAAGGTTCCTTGTTTAATTATGGTTTTTGTTTCTAAATATTTTTCAAGAAATCTCGATAAAACTATGTAAACTATAAAAGGCAAAGAATGACTTAAGTTTGAAGCTGTAAGGAAGAAACAGAAGACCATCGCATCACTAAGATGCCATCAGAGCTTTCTTGGAGCTTTGAAAGCACGAACTCAAGCTGGACACGTTTTATCCTTTCCCCCATCTTAACAAACTCCTAGCTGCAAAAATCTATCTTGGTCAACATGATTAAAATAAGGTAACAAAATGATGTCTCATTTGGATTGCCTTGCTGGACAGTTCTTGCACTGTTTTCCAGATGCCACCTGAGAAAATCCTGTTTGGAACAATGATGTGGTGTTATATCCTTCATAGAAACAGACTGAAGTGAAGTGTAACTGAAGTGTAACTAAGTTCAGATAAATTGCTTCCCATGTTGCACAAGAACTGCGTTTGGCCATACCCTTTCTTCCACCTATCTTTACGAGCCTAGTTTTTCAGCTCTCGGTGAATTAAACAGTGGAATGGCCCACAAGTGTAAAGCAACTGGTGTTGTGCTCTTTCATCCTTAAAAACGGAAATTTCTGAGCTTGTGAAAACCGGAAAAAAAGGAAAAAAATCTATCACCCGCCTCATTAAATTAATTTGATTTCAATTGCTTCTATTTGCTTAAATTTCTATTTTATCTCCAAAAGTAAATGACTGGAAAGAAGTCATTCTATGCAATGCAGTTTAATCAAGTTAGAGTTGGGTTTCAATTGGTTTGAATTTGGAGCATTTCTATGATATATTGCATTAGTACATCTACATTGTAAGTGTTAATTGCAATATATGTATTTCCTGACAACATTGTTCTTAATTTGGACATTTTCAATAGAATAAAAATGTATAATTTTCATTCATATTTTCCAACACGTTATATCTATGCAACAGACATATGTGTAAAAATATGTGTAAAATATTCTCAGTTGATAGCCAAATTCAAAACTATGATAAACTATATCAAAATATATGACACAACATATAAAATACACAATGCCTTGCAAAAGTATTCAGACCACTTAAATGTTTTGCAGCATTTGAAACTTTCTTAATGGGTCTGAATACTTTTACAAGGCACTGTATAGTCCAAAGTAAAATACAGATGAACAATAATATAAGTATGCATGCAAATTATTACATTTATTTTCGATAAAACAAGAGGTTGCTGAAACAACTTGAGGTTGCAAAGTTTTGGACAACTTTCCAGAATAAGTCTGTTCCTCTTTAAGATACTGACCCAATCTAAAGTGACAATGCAACAATGCAAATATCCTTTCTGACTGATTAATCTCTGAGGAAATCTTTAGTAAGCTTCCCTTAGGAAAGTGCCAAACACTATTATTTAGCTCTCTGTCCATGAAAGAAAGTTTGCCATGTCTTCTTGGGCAATAGTGTTATAGTGAGATGGTGAGTGTTGGCAGAGAAGGGCAGTCAAGTTTCCTAAAGGGTACCAGGAACTGAGGAGGAATTCAGATGAGGAAAGATAGGGGAAAATGATGCTATTTGTTTGCATTTCTGAGACAATGAGTCAACACATTTCTTGCAAAATAACCTTAATGAAATGCGCATATTTTTTAATGGTGAGCTTGACAGCACACTGTGAAGTGTTCTGAAATGAAGGGTGTTTGGAATGTGAAGTCATACACTCCCTGTGATTAGGCAAAGCTATCTTGGCAGGGTACATGGCACCTTTTTTCTAAAGTACAGGGGCACCATGCAATTTAGATCTTCTCTAAACCATGCTGACTGATAACGGATTTAATTTCCCTTTACTACTGATTGTTTGCAATCATCATTTGTCAAGCAAACTTCACAGAGTAATACTGAAAGGAGATAAACATCATCTCTCTTAGTGAATGAGAAAATGAAGTTGTTTGAATCAAACAGATTATGTTTTTACTACTATGCTTCATTATTCATGTTTAACTACATATAGCCTTCAGTAATACCTTAACAGCACCGAAGGCAGTCTTGACAAAGCTACACACAGAGTACTATTTTTAGTCCTGTTTTTTTTCTTACAGTAGTTTTTTTTTAGGAAAAATAAAACAAAACACTTAAACAACAATTAGTGTGGATGAAGGTACTTGTAATTTAACTCCCTGAGGTGTTGCAGAGAATTATTTCCGTGAGGCTTTCTCATTTTCCTTTCAGAAGTGGTTCATAGGCATAAATGCTCTGGGAATATTGCCAGTTTTTTTGCATCTGTTTTTTACAGGGTTATGACAATAACATACACTTGCAGTATTTTGTTACCAGACGAGACCATGAACTGTTTCTGAAGAAATCATAAGGACGTTCTTGTGTAATCCTAAAAGTGGGATTCAAAAAGAATGAAAAAAAACACATAATAAACTGAACATTAAGTGCATTTTTATAACTGATATGAAGTTTTATGACTGGTGATTTATATATTGATGCCTTTTAAGGGATTGGAAAAACCATGTACAAATAGGCTAGTAGGGGGAGAAACAACAAATAATAAATATTGTTATTCTTCACCGTAATCCATAGATTTATTAAAGGTGACAGTGCAGAATAGTGGCTATAGCTCTGCACTCTTGACTGGAGGCTTATGGGTTTAAATTACAGGTGGGAACACTGATGCTATTCCCCTGAGCAAGGTACTTTACCCAGATTGCTACAGCATACCCAGCTGTGTAAATTGTAATCATAATATATTTTGAAAATGTGAACCTATGTGAGCACAGATCAAACATATACAATTTAAGGCAGCATACTATGAGCACATGAGGCAGAGCTTTAGAGAAGTAGAATGGAACAGAATAGATACGGAATCAGTAGGGAACGGACAGAAAGTTCAAAGATACTCGGCTTGAAGCACATAATAGAATAGTTACAAGACTATGTAAACCAAAGGCTTGAAACCAGTGGACAAAATGGTTTGTGCTATCAATTAAGAAAAATGAGGAGAAAGAAGGCGCCTTACAAAATCATTTAAAAAAGAGGATTTAGTTATAGAAATGAAATCGTTACAAATAATTCAGGACATGAGCCAGCCAACAATTAGGTTTCTAAAAAAAGAGCATGTGACATTGTACTGTAATGTATGTTTAGACTTTTAAAAGTGTTTGATAGTGCCCTTCATAAAAGATTAATGAACAAATTGCAGATGGTAAGCATTCAAGGTAATGTACAATTTGTATTTGGATAAGGATTTAAAACTGGCTGATGAATAGAGAAAAGTACAAGTAAGTGACGAAGGTTAAAAGTGTGGTGATGTAATTAGTGTGAGTTTTCAAGAAGACATGACTTTACCCAACAGGTTATGTGAGTGTGGAACACGTTACCTAGCCATGTTGTTGAAGCTGATTCTTTGGCTTTTGTCAAGAAAATTCTGGATGAAATCCTTGGTTCAATTAACAACTAATTACCAAATGGGGTAGGTGAGCTGAATGCTCTTCTCTCCTTTGAAACTGGAGCCCTTCCTCTTTGGTATTAATTTAGATTATGAATAAGTAGCAAACTACTAAAGCTTGCATGTGATACCAGGATAAGAGAAAAAAGGCAAGTAAATGGCTGAGCAAGATCCTTGGTTCAGTTAGTTACTAGCAAACAAATGAGGTTGATGAGTCAAATGACCTCTTGTTTATAAACATTCTTGATTTCTTCTGAGTTTAATCTATGGCAATATCTTTTGTTTTAAAGAAGACTGGAAATTCATTGCTGAATTAGCATAAGTGATAACTGATTACAGGAAAGTGTTGGTGTGTTCAATTGTTGCCCAAATAAATATAAATCATTTTTTGTCACTGGTGACATTCATGTTTTAATTGGTGAGTTCAAGGTTTGTCATTTATCAAATCTGTAGATCCCTCCTTTATTCAGTCTAATTATAAATGCTTACCTCCTTTATAGCAGGAACATTTTTCCATGGATTAGCAGTGACTCATTCTGCCCAATGTCTGATTGTGATTGTGCCTCAGTGACCAATAACTGAGTCACACATTGATTAAATGTCTGTATATTTACCACTAAATAATTTCAATTTGTATACACTTGAAATTACTTTAAAATGGACTAAAGAATCAGGAAATCACTTCAAAGTATTGTTGGGATTTGTTTACAGTAAATGTATTTTGAATATTTAGTGGAAAAAACACAAATTATAACATACAAAGAATAATAATAGCTGAATGTTAACATTGAGAAGTGCACACAGTTTTAATGGTATCATCTCTAGAATTCTTATCTGATGTTTGTTCTGTCAAAGGTTTCATAAGTTGATCCAACTACATATTTCCAGGGCATAATTCTGTAACATCTTTCAGATTTACAATCAAGTAGGTTCACAAAGTCATTACTTACTCTTGAATCCATTCAAGAACCTACCAGATTCTTACTTCTGAAAAAATAAAAGTAAAAAGTGATAAGTATTCATCTTTTTTTATCCCCTTGTGACCTATTGCATCATAGCCATATTGTGCACTGCCAGACAGATAGACTGGTAAAGTGAGATCAACATTTCCTGGAACACAGGAACACCTCACAAATCACGGATGAGCCCGGGACAATCAATCAGGCATATTTTTCCATTCGGTGTGAATCTCCAAAGGGAAGGTTCTTAACCTGGATGAAATTGAAAACCAGTGCTAGACTGTTTAGGAAGACTCAACAGTAGATGACAGAATGATTGTGTGACTTGGTGTTGACGCTGTTGGCAAAAAAAAAATAGCATGTGAGGATTGCTAAGCGACTTTTAAGGGAGATAATAGATCTTTGTCTGGCACTTATTCACATCTTATTGAGCCTAATGTTTCATTACATTAAATGTTGCTCTGTGCGTTTTAGAAAGCTGCAGCTGATGGGGGACTTCTTATTTTGAGCAAAGAGGCAGTGGATAGTTGGGACAGGTACAAAGATGGACAGACTTGTGGTATAGCACTAAAAATATGTCTTTTGTGAGCATGGAAAATGATGCATTGTTTTGTTTCATAAGTGTTTTGTCAGGATATTTTTTCTTCTGAGCTTTCAAAAAAGTAAAATAACTCTTTAGTTGCAAATGGTTTGCCTGAAATTTACACTTGAATACTTTGCTAAGTTATGTAATTATTGAAGTTTTTTCTGTCTGCTAGTGTTTGGCTGCTTTCCTAAACTATCTTATGTCTTCTTATTTCTTTTCTTTTCTGGGCTATTGTTGGGTAACCTGAAGTGCTTATGATTAGCTGAAAAGAATCCAATTTTGTTTGCTGCAATGATACTGCAGCCTCTCTGACATCCTGAAGTCTAGTCAGTGTATTTTTGTACTGGACCAGAAAGGAGAACTGAAAGAAAGGTTTGTGCTTTTTTCTTAAATTACTTTTTCTGGCTTAATTATTTGAGACATTTTTTACATGTTTTGAAATTATGTATTACTCTTCTTACAGTGGAAACATTTTTTTTCCTACCATTTCTTTTCTGTAACTGATTTTATCTGCTGAAAGGCATGTGTGTCTTTCACCAACATGTTATATGGCCTCAGTGACTATCTTTTTCTTTACCCTCCATTTTTCCACCTTTCCCCCTCCGTTTTTTCTGTTTCTAGCTTTTTTTATTTGGTTTCTTTTCTTTCAAGATGAAAGTCACACCATGGCTCCATTCTTGTAATATAAGTAACTTAAATAAAGGAGCTTATTAGAACTCCCATGGGACACTGGGGCCAGAGACAAGTGCATCACATGGGGTTTTCAGTACAGCATGGGTTCACCAAAGATTGGACGATTTATTGTTATAATACTATTGAGTGTTGTGTGCATTTTATATTAAACCATAATCCTGCAGCTGCTCCTGTAGAAACCTATTCTGCTATGGCCCTGTTTGCCTTTTTTGTGGTTGGAGCTGCCCATCAGAGTCCGTTTCAGTGGCATGCCACTGGTGTCACTTTCAGCATTAATGTGATGCACAGCATGTAACTCTTAACCTGTCATAATAAGGGGGTGTTGGTGTTAGTGGGGGTGTCTCTGTGCATCTGTAAGTAGAATGTCCCTTATTTTGAAACCCTGGCTTTGCCTGGCAAGATCTTATTAACCCTTATACCTGCAGCTGGTCTTCTTTGAAATCCTGGCGAGATGTGTTCCCATTGTGTTAATTAGTCTCATTAATACATCGATGCCTTTGTTTGAGTCACATGTATGGCGTGGCATAATGCCTGGTTTACAATTACTGTAGGAGATTAAGTCAGGAGACCAGCACAATTTAAGTTGTGAAAAGCAGTGAAATTCCATCTAGTATACGCCAGTTTTGATTCATTTTCAGAAGGGAGGATGGACCATTTTCTGTTTGTGTCATCTAGGAAATTGCAGCGAGTTCAATGTAAATGATTTCCACACGTCTTCAAAGACACTGAGGTGTGGTACATCAAATGCCAGTGAATTTAACCAGATGAATCAGTAAACTTCAGTACTGGATCTTTTTAATTAAATGTATTTTTATGCTAGCAATCCCAATCTTCATTTGTTTATGTCAGGAGTCAAAAAGGCAAAAGATGTACAATAATTTTAGAAATATGTATAGGAAGATTGCCAACAGAGTATTCATGTCTGAATTCTACCTTTAACTTGTTATTTTTTTTAACTTGAGAGAGAGGAGAAAGCTGGCTGAAGAGATTCAGACAGGCCAGTAATTCATTCAAAATACTCTGTGCCTGCCATATTCTGAAGCAGTTAAACGAGCTGAATTGTCAGGGAGGGGCAATCATTTTACAAGCAGCCTTGATAAATAAAAAGTAATGCTGGGTTCTGTCCTCATGGGCTTTGTAACCAAACCAAAGGCAAATGATTTTAGACAAACTGATGTGAAAAATTGGCTGTAGAGATAGTTTATATAGTGAAAATCTACTTCTGCCGTAAATATTTCAAATACTCTGCTAACAATGCAACTAAAGCAAAATGTAGAATCAAGACAGCACACTAAATAAAGTTCTTTAGTTTGTTTGACCACTTTCCACTGGATAGGCACAGCAATGTGGCAACAGCCATGTTAATTCTTAGTCAGCAAGTTTCTTTCCACCTCATAACAACACGTTTAGTTACAAAACATTAGTATTCAGATGCATCAGCTGATTTGTTTCTTTGCAAAAGTACTCACCCCCTTTTAATTACATCTCCCATTCTAATTACAAATGATGTAAAACCAGATTTTTAATACTGTAATTTAAACATGAATCCTCAAACGAATCAGTTTTACAAGAGTTTTTTTATATAAGATGTTAAATATTTAACATACGAACAAGTAATAGGTTTATTCCATGCTGAAAAAAATGTTTCGGCCGTGGAGCCTTCTTCAGGTGTGTAAAAAATATTTAACATATTTTAGTTGTGGATTTTTCTGTGCATTTTTTGCTGACATTGAACTTATTTCATCCATGCACGTGTTTAGTTTGAGCACGTCTTGATGAAAAAAATGTGCCCTTAAAAACATCATTCATCCTTTGTAATTCAGCAGAATTTGATTTCACTGCAAGGGGGTGGTCCCGTGGTTCTCCATTTCTGTCTCACAGCTCAGTGTGTCCTGGGTTTGATTCCAGTTTGGGGTGCCTGTGCTTTTGGGGTTTACTGTACTGTGTTTGTGTAGAGAAATAGAACGTGGCAAACCCGATGACTTCCTGTCATCTGTGGCCTTTCTGCTTTTCTGTGAAACATACTGTATACCTGTATTGGCAAAACATTGTTTTTGTATTCCATATTCTGTCATCACACTCAGCCTTGGTGGTTGAATTCCAGTAGTTCTGAAACCACTACCAATGTCTTCATGGGTGTGCGGCACCAATGAGCTGAAAATATTTTACATTTTATGCTGCATGACAGCAAGGTCCCAAAGGTGGCATGGGTAAACATTTCCTCCAACCGTCAATTTAGACACAGACCCAAAGAAGGAGTGATAGTATCTTATTAAAGTACTGCTCCGCTGTGGCTCCAGATTGTCACTTTTAAGAATTAGAGCTCTCCGAGGCCTGGCATTTGAACCCCTGGATGATCATCATCTCTTCAAAGCAGTGCAACACATTTTGGCACCAGCAAGGTTCAGCTTATGATACTCTTTCTTGTAAGGCTTGTTCAGATTAAAAATGAATGCTTTTACAGTATCAAAATGCCTGCTCATGTTAAGGTGCTGCGTAAGCTGAGTTAGGAATGAAAAGGGGGATAAACATTCTATGCCTTTGCTACTGGATTTCCCAAGTACTACATTAATTCCGTCGGTAATATAACAATATACTGCATAGCACTTTTACAACTTCAAGAATGCTTCGTAGGATACAAATATTTATTCATGATCATCAGAAAAAAATGACTTGTTTGTCTGAAGAGCGATTCCACATTGAATACCTAAATTTCGAGTAAGGTAATTTCTGAGATTGTCCTAATGAAGCTGCAGTAACAATGAAAAGGGTAACATCTATGGGATGTAGCCACTATTCCATTCTGAATCACTGGACACTTGACTGACTGAAAGGTGAACTAGTTCATTATCATTGCCTCTGTTTCCATTGTTCCCCAAATTTAGGCTGAAAGTGATCCATCCATGGACATTTTAATAAGCTCATACTTCCTTTTCAGGTTGTAATGGACAAGGAAAAACACTACATTGAATTGACCTTGTGAAATGTTGATTCTGGGCCATTTTAATTGAAGAATTTTCCATATCTCTATATTACTCTTTTGAAACAAAAAAAGACTCCTCAAGTTGCAAAAAAGAGATATATTTAAGTGTGACAGTGTGGAATTTTATTCAGTAGCTTTATTTTGTTATTATCTTGATTATTAAAATCTGTGTCGTGATGAAACATTTGTGATATTATTGTGGAATAGATTAAATATCAGTCTTTAGGTTGTTTTAATTAGTGTTTGATGCTGTGTCTTTTAAAAAGTATCTTTGTTTTGAACCTGGACACACTGTATGATTGCAATTTGGCCCATGTTGCTCATTTGGTGGTTTAATATCTAAGTGAATCTAAAATTGTATCCAGCCTGTTTTTGTCCAGTTATAATCCTGCTATGCCCCCAAGCTCTGGAACTCCTTGCCCAAGGATATTAGAGAGTCACCTTCTCTAAACTCCTTCAAATCCAGACTCAAAACCCTCCTTTTCAGAAAAGCCTTTACTTAACTGCTTCCATTCTTCACCCCTCTGCTCTTCTTAATACCATCTTCCACGGTCTCCTCTATTGTTATTGGTGTATTGTTGTAATTATAATTGTGTCCTGTCTTGTGAAATTTTCTTATTTATTGTTGTAGTCTTCTTATTTATTGTTATTGTCATCCTGTAAAGCGCTTTGAGAAGCCACCTTTAAAGGCGCTATATAAAATAAAGTTTATTATTATTATTATATTAATCCTGTATCCTTGTCCTGTAATCCTGAATCCTAAGAACTGGAATCATTCTTGCTGTTCTTCTTTGAAATCTTTCTAAGACTATAATACAGTATACATGTTTGTGCTATGATTAACCAGAACTGATACCCAAACATAATGAGATCTTAAAATACAGTTACTATGATATATGTCTTTCCACATATTGTCCAGATGAGCTCAAATATGTAACCTGTAAACATGCAATATACAGTACACAGCGTATTTTCCTCCTCTCAGTGTCTAAATCAGAATCAGATCGGAATTTAAATTATAATGTATATCATACAAAAACTGGTTAAGTTTTATCTCCCTTTTAATGAATTGGTGTTACACATGTACAGTAGCTCTCCAAACTGTGCTGTGCCCTTTCTGAGTGAGTGTTGAAATATCAAACCTGCTGTAGGTGGTCTGAGTACCATTGCTCATTTTCTTAAATATAAGTGGGAAAATGTGCAGTGACCACATTAGATTTACTGATTTTAATCTGGTTTTGATTTTGTAGAGCCTCAGTGTCAGCTTTTCTAAAATTATCCAATTCTCTTGGAGCTGGTTCTCACCCACGGGGCATGTTATTGAAGTCTTCCCTTGTAAAAACCTGTGTGACATATTAATTTAGCATGCTTATAGTTTTTGATCACTAATCCCCTATTATCCCATATTATTAAACTGTTTACTTCAAATGTTACAGTTCTTTTAGTGTTACAGTAACATCACCAGCAGAAAAAAAAATGGGTTAATTTTTATCAAGGTCTCTATCCAAACTGTTAATTACACCACATTTCTTGCCAGGAAAGCTCAGTATGCTGCAAGAGATGATCAGTGCTAGTTTTTAACAGTTTCTCTTCAAACATAAAAAAAATCCTGAAAATTAGCCTTTGGCATTGAGTACTTTATTTAATCTATGCAGACACATCTTGTCAATGTTCTTACACTCAGCATTTTTTAAGACAGTTCTCCTCACTATATTCTGCGAAAAGATTAAGAACTTTCTACAGTGAGAGTGATGAACTGATCATTGATGAACTGTTGGTGTAGCCTGGCAAGACCCTTAAGAGTGTTTTGAGAGCCCTGTTAACCTATTGATAATTATTTATGAAGCCTGAGCTTTTATTAATATAAAAGCCTCAAACCACAAGCGCAAAGTGTATTTGCACTGTAAATGAATATACAGTTCAGCACTGTTTTCTTTGCCTTGTAATGGGAGGTTAGTATGAATAACCCAGATGTGACCACCTCTTTCCCAACAAAACTCTGTTTATTTGTTTTTGATCCCTTGGTGGATAAAAGGCAATCTATTTGTCTTAAAGGTTTACAGAATTATGTGAATATTGGCACATCCCATTTTTTGGGATGTGGGAAACACAACCTTTCGGCTGTGGAGCCTTCTTCAGCTCCACAGCCAAAAGGTTGTGTTTCGTTTCTTCTCTTTTCAGTATGAAATAAACCTTTAACTTGTTCCTTATCTAGAGTATGAGGCCTCCTGTATATTTCCTCCTATGATGCCAGGCAACATTTACAGGGTACAAAATCTTGATTTGAAGAATTTAGAAGCAAATGAGTTCTTTTTTAAAATGTGGGGTGGGAATACAGTTCCCAGTATTGCAGTAAAGCAGTATTTTTTGCCCATCAATGTGTTTGAAGAGAAGTTGTGATTTGATGTAGTCGAACAGTGAACAGACACTTCAGAAGGTACTTTTGTTTCGCTGAAAGGACTCCTGGGTGATGTCACTCCTTGTGGTCCCTTACTAATAAAGATGGCACTGTGAGCTCAAATACTTTAGATGCTCTTAATTTAGCATATTATTAGTTTCATTGCACCAAGTTACCACCTCTTGTAGTGCTGCTTTTTAAAATTATCTGTCTGGGTCCTATTAGTGAACTAGATCCTAAGTGCATGACAAGGCTTGACAACACTCCAAAAAGGAAAGAATAAAATGAAAGGCTGAAAATGACACTTAACTGCTCAACACCCAGAATTTGCAAACTATGGGATTTTTCCTTAGGATACAGAAGAACACATTCGCCAAACCCGATTTAAAGTGTAACTGATCCAGAAAAAGTTGTCAAAGTTGTCAAAGTATCATACAGTATGCTGCATCACAAGTATATCCCCCAAAAAGCTTTATGCATTGGATGTGGACCTCACATTACCTGCCCTGTGGAGTTGTGCAGTACAGTATGCAACAAGTATAGAACAAATACTAAATAAGGAAAGTGCGCAGAATATGGTATTAGCCCCACTGTCACATAATATGTAAAGAAATGTCAGGTGATATATCCATATTGCTGACAGACTTACTTTTGGAGAGTTCTACAGTATTTTTGTGCTGCATTTTATTTTGGGAAGAACTCAAGGAAAGAACAACTACTGTAGTAGCAGAACTCTGTCTGGATAACTTAAAACAACAGGGCTTCAGTGGGGGTTGGTGTGTTGGAATGTGTAGCTCTTCAAAATGAACACCCAGGTTAAAAAGGTGTTGTTTTCTGATGTTTGTTCTTATGTAACCTAACATAAATGTAATTGTAATACAAGCAGTTCAATGACTGCTAAAGAATACCAATTGAGAAGAACAATTGAAAAAACATTCAAAAATCTTACACTTGTTGTGAAATTTATTAAAATATACAACTTTGGTAAATCTTGATGTTTTCAAAAAGCAAACTGAAGAAATGATTCTATATGGTGAAAAGGTGCTGTTATTGTGCATACAGTTTTTCGTGTAGGGAGAGGTTAAAAGAATGAACCTCTGTTCGTGAACCTAATGTACTTTTTGTTTAAATTGGTTACTTGCATTACATTTAATATACATATTTTTGGTCAATTAAAAGATTATTATAAATTCGTAGTGCTTTTATCTGGGAGATCACACAAGGTTTCATTTATTGTGGATTGTCAAAAGTCGTCTGGCTTGATAAGTGAGTCATGGTACAGTATGGAAGGTTTGGGTGCCTGAGTTTAAATAGCCAGAAGTTTAGGGAAAGGGGCAGAGATTAATTCAGTGCAGTTGATACAAGCAGGACTTATTGCTGTATTTTTGGACTGCAGATTCTACGTACAAACTTACTGATGATTTAAGTGAAAATGCAAAGACTATTCTTTTTTAAAAATGCATTTACCCTATCTCTTTTGTCTTCTTCCAAGCCACTTCATAAAGAAGTGCTCTACTGCTGTACTTTGTAATTCAGTTCCAGAGCAGGAAAGGCCTCATAACACGTCGATGTGTGGAATGCTCAGTTTGTGAGAGCAGTTTAACACAGCTGGGCTTAATTATTTGATTTCTTTGTAACTATAGGTATGGACATATTGCATTCAAGTAATTGTTATTATTGTTTCCTTATTCCTTTTTCCTAGATACTGGAATTCACATCTGTGTATGATTTTCTTGGCAGATTTGATTGTTTTCAGATCCAGACTTTATCTCATGTCCTGTGAGTGGCTAGACACAATGAATGATAATTTTCCTGCCTAGAGAGAGATCAGGTATAAATAATTTAACGTTGACTACCTCACAAGCTCTCCAGCCTGTTATACAGTTCTTTTTTTATCATCATGATGCTATTGAAGTGCGAGTCAGGGGAGGAGCATCATGCAAAGTGTTTTTCTGTAGGATTGCCTGATATACAGACCAGAAAAGTGGAGATAGCAGAGCAACCTTGACATCTGATCTTGGAGTTCCCAAATATCAATTTTGTTTAGCTGTTTGGGACAGAAGCCATCATAACGATATTGCATGTTTTCCTTAATTTGCTGTGATTCTGACCTTTTTTTTTTCCCCTTGGCAAAGGCGGCGTATCAATTTGTTTGACCTGTGAAGATTAAAATTAAATGCTATCCAGCTGTTACCCACCAGAATACGCACACTGCAAATTTCATTACACAATGACAAAACATTCTCTTTACCGAGTTACCAAGACATTAGCTGAAAAAAGGAAAAGCGTTGGAATGGAAATGCCGTGAAGGTCAATCTGGTAAGCACTGTCCCTGTCATTCTGGGCACCTGCATTGCTCAGAATAAGAGACACTGTCGCTTTTGAAAAACCTTTCCTTTTTTGAAGGTTAAAAGCTGTTCTTTCAACAAAAGAGCACATATTCGTTGGCTAGATTATGCTACTCTGATATTCTGGCATATTTTAAAGTATTATTGAAATATACCTTTGGATACCCTTACCACTCTTTGGAGCAATTATTAACTCCTAAATAAAACCAGTGCATAAAAACAAACTTTAAAGATTTTATATAGGTTAAATATTTTAACTTTATACTCTGTGCTATTCCCATTCTAAATGCTAACCAAAACTCAAACTGAACTCCACTGCCTTCTCACAGTCTCACCACACACGCTAAGTATGCTGCAGATGGTGCTGTCCTACGGATAAGACATTGGATTTAGGTTCCTTCTTCATAGTCTGAAAGATTCTTTGATATTAGTTTTAGGAATAGAGGTGTTAACCCTTGGGTCCTCGTTGAATTTTATTCATGGCTTGAATAATCTGGTCAACTGTGAAGTGATTTCTCGGCTGTATAGAGGGTCTGGTTGGGACTAAGAGCTGCAGCATATCCCCCAGGTGATATATGTGAATTACTGATTTGCTAAATTAATATCAACATCGTCATTCTTCTTGTTGTTGTTGTTTTCAATCATCACCCTAATCCTGAACAGAACATCAAGTGTCACGTTGTTAACCTCAGCCCATTCCCTGAAATCCGAATCAGTGTAAGCATGTCCACTGTGCAGTGTTTAGTTTTGATTGTTCTTTGATATAACCCAGTTAAAAAAGTATATATCCTTCTACTACCTTTATGTTTAATCTTAAAAAATCATCAATTGAATTGTTCTAGTTTAAACCTACAGCAAAAAGAAAAAAGTTATTTTGAACAGTGCATCTGTATTGGTGTTTACATTAAACTTATCAGATTTTGTATGTAATGTGCAAATACATTATAAAATACTTTCTTAAAGCATCAGTTGGCAAAATGTAATCCTGCCATGCTATACAAATATCTTCCAAGACCTATCAAGTGATCCAGAATTAACTTAGACCTTGAATTACCTACCAAGATGAATGGCTGCAAAGTCTTTCATTATAAGCAACCATGTATTTTGAAGACCTTCCTTATCTGATGACATGTTATCATCAACAGAAGCTCAAATAATTTGTTGCACTGGGCAAAGCAAAAGGACTAGCTTCCTGTCTTAATTGTTTTCTTTCAGAAATTTCACAGGAACTTTTGTCGGCTGTTACTTTATGTAATAACAATAATAATAAATTGCATGTATGTTGTTTCTATTTAGATTTTCATTTTAAAAGATGTATATGAACTTAAATATTACAGATCAAGACATTTTCAGGAACAATATATATTTTTTCTTCTAACAAGCAAAATTATCAAATGTTTTGCTTATAATTCTTGCAATGGAGCCTTCTCCAAGTGCTCTGTCCATGTGGCTCCCTAGATGCCTTTTTTCATGAGTGTCCAAATATGGCTTCTTTTGGGAAATAGATCTTTTTCTTCGGTGTTTACTATTCTAAAAATGTGTAGTGCATCCTTTTTAGCAGGTGCACCTGTTAAAGGAGGGTTCCAGTCCCGGTTTTTCACAGCAGTGGAAACAAACATGTTTGGCTGGCCCTCACAGTGCTTAAAATGTTGTTAACGCTGAAAATCTCCCCTTTCCCTGGCATCAGTGGATCTTGGCATTTCTATACATTATCTATATGGAAGTATCATATAGGAGGGGACAGTGGAAGCATGGAATGTTTTTGTTTACTTTGTCAGGTCATTATTACACTGTACTTCCACTGTTGTTTTATCATTTAATTTCTGGAATCCTTAGGTGGGAAACACAGAAGTGGATAGCACTCATATGGGGAGTGGTGGTTTATAGGCATGGATTTGTTTAGTCATGTTATTTACCAAACTGCTTTCTACAGTACCAAACGGTGTTGTGGGAAGCCGGAGCCTACTCAGCAAGCAACGAGCGCAAGACAGGGTTCACCCTGGACGGGGCGCCAGTCCATCGCAAGCCAATCATACATGGGGACAATTTGGAGGCCATAGTATAAGCTGAGAGGGAAATTTGGCCCGGACAGTAGGTATAACTCTCTACTCTTATCGAAAAATGCTCTGAAATCTTTAATGACCACTGAGAGTCAGGACCTCGGTTTAACATCTCATCCGAAAGACAGCGCCCGCTACAGTACAGTGTTCCTGCCACTATACCGGGGCATTAGGACCCACAGAGACCGCAGGGTGAGCACCCCCCGCTGGTCCCACAAAAACCACCTCCAGCAGCAACCTTAGTTTTTCCCAGGGAGGTCTCCCATCCAGGTACTGACCAGGCTCCACCCTGCTTACCTTCAGTGGGTAGCCAGTTCAGAGCTGCAGGGTGAAATGGCTGCTGGCTGCATTTGTTAAGTATTCAAAAAAGTATTGGACACAAAAAAGGAGAGGCTCCAGCGGTGGCAACCCAATTTCTTTTTAATCTGCTCTAACAAAAGGAAACATCCATTATGAAAGAGCGACCGTTCACGACATCAGACGACCTGCAAAGAAGAGTCAGGAGCAAGAACTGCTATATATGCAGCCTGCTATATAGAACTGTCAGGAGATATAATTGTGCATTGATTAGAGGTTTTCTTTAAACCCTTTAATGGCTTTCTGCACAGCAAAGTCAAAAGTTATCAGTTTAGAGGAAAATTTAAAGGGACACTACTTATCTCTTTGTCTCTCCTTGTGTCTGAGGTTATGCACATATTCTGAAGGCTGAAGGTATTTACTCCGCAAAGGCAATGTAAGCCATAATTCTCTCTTATTATGTGATAGGATCAGTGGCTTTATCGAAGTCCATGCTTCATGCATTAGTTTCCAGACCAGTACACATGGGCAACACAGCTCCACCTCTTAAAATGTGACATTGCTTGTCTCCTCAATGAAACCTCAGATATGACACAGAAATATTTATCAAGCCAGTGATGTAATTTAAAACTCGAAGGCCTTATTGAAGATTTGAATTTTTGAGACTGGGATTATTCAAGTATATGAGCTACAAGAGTAATAAAACCTGTGATGTAACAAGCTTCATTAAAAATTAAACATCATTTTAATTAATTCCAATACCTTGAGGACTTTTAGGTAAATGTAAGTATTGCTGTTTGATTTATTTTGGGGAGTTCAGAGGCTATGCTTATCAAAATACCCTTTTTTGATTAATAAAAATGTTAGCCAGAAGTTTAGGGAAAGAGGCAGAGGGGCAATTTTAATACAATATATTCTTATTCTTACAATCCCAAGAAAACAAAGGTAAAACCCCAATAAAATGAGAGTTAGAATTTATTTCCTCGTTACCATGAAACCAGGATATCTGCATCAACAACATGGCTGAGTAGGTTGTTACATACTCCCACAATTCTTTGATGAAAGAAATGTCTTCTGCTTTTGGTTTTTAATGCACTTCCCCATAGTTTCACTTGTGTCCCCTGATTTGTGTTTCATTATAAAATCTTGAAGACATCCATAGATAACCCCTTACAGGTACAGGCTGGTATAGACCTTTATTTTAGTTAGCTTCAGTTAAAATGATCTTTGATATCGATTTAAAGTTGTAAGGTGTTTCCCACTTGCTAGTACATCAATCAATGTGATTGATTTCTTTAAAGTGATTTCAAGTTCAGAGTGACCCAGAACAAGAAAGTTCTTTCCACTGACATAAAGCACTTTTCAGAGGGACCATTTTCTTTGCCCTTCCCTTAATTCAGCTTTGTGTGACAGTGCCATTTTCTAGACCAGAATGGACAAGGAAGAGATTCAATTATTAAATTTGATTTGGATTTGCTCAAAAAAATAAATAAGGATGCATTGCTGTGGTATTCTGTGACTTGTTGAAATTTCATTTGGAAATTGTTTCACTATGACTTAGTGTAGTCAAAGATATAAAAACAGCTTTTAATTTGCTTCATGTTTTGTTCTTTGAATCAGAATACTTGCAAAATATTTAAGCCACCAGACCAGATGTAAGTCAGTTTAGCTTTGTATGGATATCCTTGTAAGTTTTTGTGCTTTGCTTTAAAGTGTTAAGAAGTGCATTGGCCTTTTGTTTTGAAATGGTAGGAGATACAATCTAAATTCAGAGGATAGATGTCGCTTCCCTTTTTTTCAGCTCTGTGTCAGCACACTGGGAAGAGCTGCAGACACGTCAAGTGCAGCATTTTTTTTTCCCCGGTGGCAGATTGCCAAGTTACTGCTTCAGTGAGGAAATGGAACAACACTTTCACATAGCTCTCTGTATGACAGTCTCAATCAAGGGCTTGCCTCAGACACAGGGGAAGCAGGCAGACAGGGAAATTCATTGAAGGATGTGCGCAGGTGATTATTTAGGAGAACCCTAGCCCCAATGTCCCTGGTGCTACTTCTTGGCGGCACTCCAGTGACGTGTGTCAGGCCCTTAGGGTATGTTGTGGTGTAACGTTCTGGGCCGGCAAGGATGCAACACATTATATCCCTGGTTTAGTATATGATAGTGGAGCAGGTGGGAAGCATGGAAAATCTACAGCTTTATTTTTATTGATTAAGACACTTGATCTACGAGGTAAATATTTAGCTCAAGCATGCAGCACGCTTCCAAAGAAATATAATTTTTTTACACTCCTTGCATCAGCCAGAAATTAAATTAATTTTGATTTGGTGTTCATATGAAATCTTTTCTTTCCAGCGCTCAGTATTTTCTGGGGGGTGTTTTTCACAATAGATCGCAGGTATTTCAAAAATGATTTACAAAGATAACCAAGTTATACGAAAGATGCCAAAATGTGCAAAAAACTCCCCCAACATTTTTAGTCATGTATTGCTTGCCTTCATCTTAATGCTAAGTGTTGGACATTCTGTATAATGACTTTCAAACTATTGATCACCTCATATCTTAATTTAAGCTTCAGTAAATCATGAGCAATGGGATTAATATTTTGTAATGTGCTTGCATCTGTCTTGATTCCAAGGCTTAATTTTAACTGGGTTGCTTTTCAAGTGCACCCTTTTGATTTATTATGCTGCTTCTGAATCTTTCTGAAGAGGCTCCATGGTTTGAATTAGAATGCAACTTGATTTGTGACTATGTTTCCCGCCAGCAGTCACACGTCATTCGATATGAAAAATGAAATTGCTTACTTATGCTTTCAATAGACATTACCACTATCATGATTTTTCTTCCTAACAGCTACTGTGCATTTTACCAAATATACACAGCTACAGTACTTTGCGCTTTAACAAAATCAATTCAGTACACATTTGTGCAGGATAGTGTATTAAAGCAAAAAGGTTGTTTCTTAGATCTGCCATACAACGAAGATAAATAATATTAAAATCAATAGGAAAACCATTAATTAAATTAATCAGACATTGTGTGTTTTCATAAAACACGTACAGCCATTTTGTTCAGTACTGTTCATAACTGAATGCACCTATAGTGTGTTAGATGTACACAAACTGCACTAAAGGTCTCTATAGACTTCTTACAAAATTACTTGCTTTGTTGTGAGCTTTGTCTTGATAATTCCCATACTCCTTCTAATGAGATAATATTTATCTCTAGCTATCATTAGAACTTGATTTAAAATTATTTGTATAATTTGCAATTATCTAACTAAGACCCTGAGCAAATGTTGAGAGTATTCGCAGTTCTCCTGATGTCTTTTCGTGCAGCCCTGGGTAAATATCAGATGTAAGGATTTTCCAGAGTTTAAACTGGAAGGAAAGAGGAGGTGGAAAGACAGATCTAGTCTGGAAAGTGTGCTGTCATTTGGTATTGTTAGATTAAAAAATGAACAACAAAAACTCAGAAACCTGCAGCCTGTATTCTGTCATGCCTGCACTATCACAGTGACATTCCCCTAAAAGATAGTTTTTTCAGAAGAAAGAATTGTTTAATGCGCTGCATTTAATTATGATGGTAATGCTATAATTAAACATTTTGTTCTGTGTTTCTAAATAATGAAGAGCCATTTTTAAAAATTAAAAATCAATTATTTTTCTACTCTTCTACTCTTCATGTATTTTTCTTCTTCTTTGGATTCTTTGGATACTTTCTTCTACTTTCATTTTTCTCTTCATTCTTCCCTACATCCTTTAACTGGAATTTCACTTTCTATCTACACAATGTGAGGAGTGTAATGTTGGAGCAGTACTTTCACGGTAGTTCTCGAATCTGCACATTCAATGAAAAGCCTACCAGGAGAAAATTATCTAGAGTAATATTGTGTGTTTTTGCTTCAAATGTGTTCTATTAAATTCACAAGAAAAACATTTGTGAGTTACTTTGCCAAGCCTTATTTTATAGTTTATGCAATTTATTGTTCCCAAGGTTGATGAAATGCTTCTTTTATTTGATATACAACTCAATGCACTTAAGTTCTCGTGTATGGCCAACCTCAGACTCTCACATTCACAGGAAGCACTAACCACTTTTTTGCATTAAGGTGACCGTAAAACCACCACTCTTTTTTAAACTTTCTTTCTTTAGTAAACAGAGTGATATTCTGCCCATGATATTTGGAAAATCTTAATTGCTTTTAGATATTTTGTTTCAAATTTGAATGTGTTCATTATGTAAAATTTATACTTGGGTTGTAATCATACCGGTATTGTTTATTATGTCTTTCTTTTATTGTTTTATTATGTCTAATTGAAGAGGCACTGTGCCGATGAGACCTTGCACTCATATTCATCATAGTAATGATTCAAAACTCATTTCCTACAACTCCACCTTTCTCATAATATCCACTTATAGAAAAAAATAGGCTGACACTTGTGATGCCTGAATGTCATTAGAAAGCTTATTAGTAAACAGATGTCATGGAAATCAAAAATTAATTATAAGAGTTAGACTAAAGTGAAAAATGAAAAGGATCAAAGAAAGATAATCTTAAAAGCAATCTAATGTGGATTATTTATTACTTTTTTCTCAAATAGTTGTATACTGTATATTAATCTCATCTATAGTATTGTATTCATTAACAGTTTTCAAAGAGACACAGATAATGAAAGTAATGAGCATTAGTAACTGAAGGAAATAGTTACCTTTCCAGTAACAGAGGCATAGTCTGATAGAAATTATAAAACGGTTTTAAATTAACATAAACTCTGGGATTTGCCATTGTTATTGTACACTCAATTGTACATTGTACATTCAAGTATACTCAAAAGCCAGTTTATAGATCACTTGTACTGGTTAACAGCTTGTTAAAACAATCATAATGAAGTCGTTATGATTAAAGTGCTTTAAGCAGCCGCTTTTAAAGGCACTGTATAAAATAAAGTTCATTATTATTATGTCTGTGGTATAATGTGGGAAAGCACTTGCCAAAGATATCAATAAGAAATTGAAGATTAGTGTTGGGAGTGTAAAAACCAAACATAAATCTTCAAGATAAACTCTAAATTGAATGTTTTTTTCTTTCAGAACTCTGCCTTGTGAGTCAATTCCACAGCTTCTGTTTTTGACACAAGGAATTGTCCTTCCGATTTAATCTGTTATAGAGGATATTTTAAATAAACAGTGCAAAGGCTAGTGAGGAATGCTTCCTGGAAAAAAAAAGTCACAAAATCAAGGAGACCACATATTCGTTTACAGTACATTTGAAGGGATTCAGATTGTGAGACACTGCAGCTCTGATTTTCAGGCCTGGGAAACAACGTACCTCATCGCAATCGACTGGAAGCTTTTTTTTCTAAATGAAAACAGAATCCTTCCTTTTCTACTGTGTGTTGGAACACAATAATAATTATTTCGGAGATGATAGTATTCTGAACCAAGTGAGAATAATCTGCAACACTTAACACAGGCTTCTGACTGATAAGTTTTGACCTTCTGTAGCTTGAGCATTTCACCCCCATTCACAGAGCTGTCAGTAGTGCTATCTTTGACACAAACTGGCTATACATCAGGACCCAAATTAATTAAACTCTTATAAAAATCACCTTTATTATAACACCCACATCACAGTAAGTACTTGGATTGACAGATCTTGATGGCACTCTGGGCTGGCTCTTTTCAAATTACATATTTCGTTCACTTCTCATAATAGGATTTATTCTCATTACCGACATTTCTAAGCTTTTTTCCTCAATATTTTTCATCCAATTTCTAATTTATTTTGCTAAATGACTATGAACATGATACAGAAGATATGATGTAGTGGATTAAAATATATAATTATACATATATATTTAAACCAATTTTGAACATTCCTGCTGATAATTTAATTGTTAAAACATTGGATTTCACATTTTTCTTATGACAAGCATCACAGCCAAGATATTTATACAAAGGCTTTTGTTCAGATTATTATATTGGATTAGTACATGGCCATCCACATCCTATTTCACTTGATTCAATAGTTTCAAAAATTACTAGTGTTTGTAATTTTCCCCTGTCATCTAGAAAGGGTTATCCCAAATTTCTGTTTCATGAGTGTTTTGTTTAATTTTGGTTTTTCACTATCTTGACTAAAGTGCCCTCCTTATTTTTATTGAGTATAAGAAGTGTAGCAGTTTCGAGCACCAGAGCTCTTAGGGACATTTCAAAAGGTCTCCAAGACTACTTAAAGCTCAAGCACCACAATAATTAAGGTGTTCCTTGAGTACACTGAAGAGCATAGGCACATATTTAAATAGGCCAAGAATAATGACAATAATATGAAAAAATCAGCCATGTAAAATAGCACTGGAACATAAAAAGGCTTTAAATGAACTTACTGAGATTAACATGAAAGAAGCTATTGTTTCTGTATGAACTACAGGAAGGTAAGATCCACTTGAATAGGAACAGTGAATTTACAGAGAATAGACATACTGCAAGTAAATACATAGAATTCATGTCTGGGATTTCTTAGATCTCATTCTGCAATCATACATAACACCGTCAAAAGAGTGATCTAACGCTAAGTGGTTCCACTCTAAGCCTTTTTGGAAACCAGCACCACTTCTTACCAAAGAGTTAAAAAAATTAAAAGCAATTCCTAAATAATACAAACAAGTGACTCTGTATAATTTATCAGACTGCATAATGTCTCCTAGCTGTCGTATTTTGCACCACATGTACAGCATTCTGATGACTCACAATAACATGAGGAATGCTACAGCATATACAGTAGAAGAGGCCATTCAGCCTCTTCAGATTTGTTTCATGGCTACTAGGTCCGGAGGGTCTTGTTCATCCATTTCTCAAAGGAAGTCAAGAGAAGGAACAAGCCACGCCAGCATTAACGGTTTAGTTTGTTCCACGCTTCTCACAATCCTTTGTTTAAAGACATTCTTCTTCTTCTCAGTCATAAATGCACATCAGGTTTCTTAATACCATCCTGACAGCAGCTGCTACTGCAGGAAGGATTAGTGGCTGTCTGGACAATGCTGTAATCTAAAGCAAATCTCACTCTGCAGTTACCATTAATGATAAAACATTTCAGGGGTACTTCATGAATCTGTGTTTTCCCCCGAAATAAACTTATTTTTTTCTTATTTATGCTTAAGCTTCTTATTCTGAGCTTTTAGATCATTGATTTACTAGTAGCTAATTGAGATCTAAGCCTTTATTTTTGGCTTAGAAGCTAGGATATCATCTTCAAGAAAATGGCTGGGTTGCTTGTTCCAGACCCTTTTATTCCTTTGGTGTAAAAGAAGCGTTTACTTTCATTTTTAACTTGACAAACCATTTACCTTTCATAGGACTTTTAAGCAGGTACTTACATAAATGGTTTTGCCATGGAGGAGTATTTGTGTGTATGACTACTGTACTACATACTGTAGTAGTCAAGTTTTATTTTAAAGACTTTACATTTGTAATATGTTTTACTTCAAAATCCCCCCTTACTTTCTTTGGCCCTGGAAGTAAAATACTGTATATAACCTACAGTATGGCATCCTGGAAACCATTTTTATTAATTTTTTTTGTTTTATTTAAAACAATTCAATAACCCATTAGAGCTGCTTTACACTAATTCAGCATGTAATCAGACCATAGACAATACAGTATGTAGCTGATTTTTTACTAATAAAGAGTTACACTAATCAGAGGCACACAGGAAGTCTGTCTGCCTTAACTCCTGTCAGCCTGAATGAGTGCCTGGACCTGAGTCATTACAATACAGACAGGGTAAACATTTGTGGTCCACATCTTCACCTTTTCATATGAGCTGTTTGCTTGATTTTAATGTTCTGTTTAAGAAATCGGCTTTTCTTGCATAAAGAACTGTGATCACAGGACAGTAGGAGACTTTACAAATATTGCTGGGGTCAAATGGCGCAGCGATCATCAACCATGTTACCCTGAGAGTTTTGACACAGAATTTAACATTCACGGTTGTCAGAATATCTCTGGTACCCTTCTAATTAACCAGTGAAAAGGTTAAAATGCCACAGTAGGTGTTGATAGCATTGACAATGTTTTGAACAGCAACTTGTATTCAATTGTATGCAAGTTAGTGTATCTGAAGGGGTACTACCACCTCCAAATAAAACTGGTTTCTGCACACACAGAATGAAAATTGCTCAGGTACTGTGTAGGGGTTACGGCAGTTTATTTTTTTGTGGAGGGTCCTTATTATATCATTTGGGAACTGAAAACATTGTTAAGGAAAATAGGTATTATGAAAAGAGGGGTTGAAAATTGAGTTGCTACATTTCCAAACAAAAACACTTCATATGAGAGGTGGTAATTTGCCTGATCAGTGCTTGTATGCAACTAATTAGCTCATTGATCCCTTAAGTTTGCCTACTGCATGTTTTCTTTCAACAGGTTCCATTAATGTAGCAACATAGCTTGGTGCCTTGTTTCACACTGGAAATACCAAAATGTTACAGTTCGTTTTTGAATTCATTCATCTTTCCTTGCATTTTTTAGTAGCCCTTAATAATGTGAAGAATTTATAGAAAAAATATTTGTGGCTCAAATAATTGTTTCACAGTGCAGCAGTGTTTATCAGTTGATGAATAGAATAACTAAGAATAATAAAACGAGCAGAAAATTAGTCTTGAGATGCTGAGAGGTTTAGTTATTTAAGATTTTTAAATGAAATTGTTCTTGAGTTTCACACCGAAGACAAAAGAGTATGTGAACTGCAGGCTTGTTTACATCACACAGAGCACTGTGTAGCCTAATGATTTTTATTTTCCATGTCATCCCAATGGAACTCCAATATGAGCCTTTCATTAAAGCCTTAGGTTGTTTCTCCCAAAACAGTATCACCTGATCTTGTGTTTATTTAACTAGCAGAGCTTTCTGTACACGGAGGAGTTACCTCAACAAATAAACAACTTGGCACAGTTGATCTGAATTATTCAAAGTTGTCAGCTTGTGCAGAGAAACAAATTATACGTCATGTTTAGCAGAGTGGAATGACAGACTGCTTCTAACAAACAGGCCGTTGTAAATTAAAGGTAATTTAATAATTTTCAGTTTCCTGCAACATATGTTTGGTTTGGTTTTTTGGCATGTTATGAAATGAAGTAAAGTAGACTTTTGGGCATTTTACATTTTGTTACAAAATTAATTGGCCCAGTGACTCATGCATTTTCTCATTACCATGGGGCAATAGCATAGAAAAAGTACACTATTCCAAGCAAATTGCCTTGGTATTATGGGTACCTTTCATCTTAGTCTCTTTCACACCAGGAACATAAGTGCTGTCTTGTGGTGGCCAAAGAAATTCAGGTCGGATTTTAACTCAAGCTTTGGCGCAGGGATGGTAACAGCATGCTAAGGAATGGAACGTTCCAGCAAGTCTCTGTTTAATCCTTTCCTTCAGAAACTGCTGAAACAAGCAAACAGCAACAACAAAAAACAAAACACTTCTCACAGTGGAAGAAAATAGTTCTTCTTAGTGCAAGTGAAAGTTTTATTTTTGACTTTACAGAGTTGTCAAAATGTCTCAAGATCCCTATCTCTTTTTTAAACCAAAGGCATTAAAATGAATGAACTCAGTGAAAGAAACTTCACTGAATGTGAATTCCCAAATTTTGTACTATTTGCGACTAATAGTGACGAAGCTCACCG
The DNA here is from genome assembly GCF_040954835.1 of Lepisosteus oculatus. Classification (NCBI taxonomy): domain Eukaryota; kingdom Metazoa; phylum Chordata; class Actinopteri; order Semionotiformes; family Lepisosteidae; genus Lepisosteus; species Lepisosteus oculatus. The sequence goes on along the minus strand of NC_090702.1, from coordinate 44,370,089 downwards.
GACTGTATAAAGACTCTATTATATGTGATGTACTTATAAATAAACAACTGGCTAAGTAACTGACTGCGTGATAACTTATGAGGCATCACTAAACAAAAGGATAATGAATTGACCAGCGGCAATTCCATAATGTAGCCTTACTGGAATTCAGGCCCACTTCAGAAGAAATATTTTGTTCCCTCAGTTTAGTAATTTAAAACTACTGGTTTCTCACATTTAATTTGGTCATTCCTTTGGTATTGCCTGGTAAATTCTCTTGTGTACTATGTCCTCTAATGTATTGTCTGACTCTATTCATTTTCATTTGATGTGGCTGATGCAATGTGGATTGATTGAAATTATATTTAGCAAAACATCAGGGACATAAAAAAACCTCTTGGAGAGCTTGTAGACTGCTATACATGAAACCTGGACATAGTAAAAGATGTAGTCAATTAAAAAAAAAGAACTGAAGGGTATTATTTGGTTGCTGTTTATGATGTGCTGTTATGTTTGTACGAAAAACAAGCATAGCATTTCTTCTGTCCAGTGCGAGATCAATGTAATGCATGAAAGTTGACTGAGTTTACTTCTTGTGGATCCACACCAGCCCATCAGCTGTCATTGAAGATAAGAGCATTGCTTTAATTCTCCCTGACAGCAGGCACTTCATCCTGCAGACCAAGAAAAAACTATGAGAAGTTCTATTCCTGATTCATGTTGAGATGACTGGACTCCCCAGCCTTTATGATTTTATTCTGTTGGGATTGAAAGTGCTTCCTTTGTTTTCCTTTTTTGCACTTCAATTATTAGAAAGTGACAGGTTCCACAGAGACACAAAATCTTCTGGTGCATTGGGTCAAAAACATCGCAGAGTGATAGGGTTGTTGGAGGCTTTTAAACATCTGTCTGCATATGGTACAGTACAGTATATTGCATCTCATTCCACAGAGGCAGGCAGCTGCAGCAGTGCCTGCCCTCTGAGGCTCCACTGTCATGGAAGGGGCATTAGGCTTTAGACAGCCCCCATGCAGTGTCTACCCTGCATTATTCATTAACTGTTCCACTCTGCTTTTCAGAGATACATAAATTATTGTTTGATTTTTATATTCTGTTTTTTCTTTTGCAATGTGTGGTCATCTGTGGTTATTAGAATTATTATAAAGTGCATAAGTCTGCGTTTGCAACTATTTTTCTACAGTACCAGTGTGTACAGTATGTAATAGTTTTTCAAGTTGGTAAGGGTCAATTGGTTGATTTCAGGTTCAACTCATCTGTGCTCTCCTGCAATATCACTGTCCAGTGGGAGCATCAACCCATCAGCCATGGGACATGCAGTAAACAGGAACTAATATAGCTCACCCAAGAAGGTTACTCTGGGAAGCCATTTGTTTAGCTGCTTCCTCTACAGTTTTCTAGGAAACCACACTTTCCTATGTGGATTATGGAAGCTAGAGAGATAGAGATCATGTTATTGGCCATATATAATTGCATTAGGAATTTGACACACAGATGCTTGGGGTCAGAGCACAGGGTTAGCCATTGTACCAGCACCCCTAGAGCAGTTGGGGCCTTGCTCAGGAACCCAATGGAGTAAGATTCCTCTGCAACCTTCCAGTCACAGGCGTAGATCCTTAGCCACATAGCCACCGCTTCACTCGCTCGGCTACACCGTATCACAGAGATATTATCCAGTCCAGATTCTTTAAACCTGTTTTGTACTGTATGAATCATAGCTGTCAGCACATGTGAGGAAATCCCGCTAAAGATCAGAGCAACTGTGAATTGTTTAGGATGGTACTGTAAATGCATACCTCTTCAAAACAGGGAGATTCTGTTCTGAGTATCCACAGAACGTGGTAAGTTAAGCTGGTTCCAACAGTTTGACAGAGATGGGGCAGCATGTTTGATTATTTCTTATCCCCCAGCCAACTGAGCCACACTACATTGTATGTACTGGCACTTGTGCCAACAGTTAGAACAATTACTGCCAATTATTCCACCTGAGCCCCCCGAAAGGCAAAGAACTCTATGCCAATGTTTAAAAGCTTGGGAATGACAATGCCTTCTGTTTAATTAGAACTGAGGCAGGATTCTTCTAAGCTGTCCTTGAATATATAGATTTTTTAAGCATGAGGCTATGATTAAACTTTTTAATTTTGATATTGTTTTTATTCACTGGAATGTATCTTCTACTACAAAAGCTATACTGATAAAAATCTCTCTGCCCAGAGACATTTGAAATGGGTTTCCATGGTGTTGGATTCTGGCGTTGGGTTGAGGTTGAATACTGGTTTACTCTGAAACTGTCAAATTTCATTTCTTTCATTTTGATCTATTCATAACACGACCAGAAGTCTTAATGGTGGGAACCCCATACTGTATTTTAATAGTAATTGAATGCTGTAATTAAATCGGAATCTAATCCTGTATCGTCTCATACATCTGTTTGTGAAATATAACATGGGGTTATTTATAGTATGGTATCTGAAAGAGACAGAGAGCAGTCATATCATGGAAACAGCAAAGGCAGTATGGATAAGAAGTACTACAACCCATTTATGACTTTTTGAGAGGGAAGTCTATGATGAATCCTCAGTTTAGCAATACTTACAGTTATTAAAAACAAAACACTAACAGTTCCTGTCTAGGCTTATCTTTATCCCGATAAATTCCTTGTTCATGAAATCTGCTATTGCTGTAGATTGTTTTAACAGTTATATGTGAAAGCTTAAACATGCAGGTTCAAGGACTGCTTTTAATTTTTTTTATTTTGTTCTATTTTATTAAAAATGGTTAATTCTTCTATCCACATTTTCCCTCACCAGAATTATAGCACTGTACTGTATGTATAATTTTGTTGAGAGCCATTTGAACACAGCATATTTGTAGTTACCAATGCAGTGAGCACTTACAGACTTTAGTACAGCTGTTTTTTTAATAATGTGTTCTTCGTAATCAAACAGAGTTGCTTCTATGATGGTACTGTACGTCAACAGAATTCTACAGTGAGTCTGAATGACCTTGCTTGATTTATTTAGTAGAAATGATTACGCTTAGCACAACCCCATTGGGAGGCAGCATCACAAAACGGTCCCTTGGGCTAAAAATCAGTGCTTTCAATAATTGTATAACGCTGTTAGCTCAAGGTGTTCCAAAAAGCAGTGCATTGTTTTGCTATTAAAGAACAGAAAATCTTGACTGTTTGGCTTGCTTAGTCACATTGATTATAACTATTATTATTGATTATTATTATGCATTGCTTTTCAGGAGAAAAAAAAATCAAAGGTGCCGCTGCTCTATAAAGGCAGGACACAAAATTGATTTAGTTGCACCTCTTAGTGATTTTTTCAATTCAGGTGTACATACAGTACAGTATAGCCTAACATACCGTGCACGGATAACTCCTGTTTATTTAAATATGCTTGTTTCACATCGTAAATGAGTTATTATAATTCAAGCAGAAGGACTTTTACAGGAGCTCAGCGTTTTATTGCTTTATTACTCAGAGTGGTAAAATGTGTTGGCGTTATTTTGATTTCTTGATTTGCCACTTACAGTATATTCAGTCTTTCTTCGGCATTATAAAAACTCAGTCCACAGGTTTTGCTAGCAACCGATCCCCTGTGACGTGGATTTGTCACTGTGTCATGTCCCGTGGACAGAAGACCCTGTTGTACTGACATATTGGAGGAATCGGCAAAGGTCTTCTGCTTGAAAAAGTGATAGAATTCTATACATCTGTGGCCATGAAACTCTCCCTTCAGTTGTTTTTCTTTTGGATGCCTTTTCTTTATAGGTTCATCAATCATCCGTTCATTCTCTGGTGAGCAGCATGTGTTTTCAGGATGGTGGTATAAAGTAGGGGTCCACCTGTGTCGATTTAGAAGGCAACTCCCCTCCCCCCCCCCCCACTTTCCCCAAGCTTTCACCTCTAGCTCAGTGAAGCCGGCTAATTACTTTCAGGCATGTAGACTGTTCAGGTTGAATTCAGGCACCTAACACAAGGGAACATTGATCTGCTGATACTGCAAAGCATGTGGTGAATAATAATAATGATAATAAAAATCAAGATTTGATTTTTTTTAAGTGTAAGCCATTAAAGGTATAGTACCTTTTTCAGTTTTTTACCTTTCATATGCTTGGTGTGTATTCATTTTGCTGTACTGTATGATCTTGTGGTCATTTTCATCTGTGCTTGGCAATATTTATCTGGTTCATCCATTTTAATAAGTAAATAATAAGTTAAATAATAAGTTGAAAAGATGGATTTGTAAGATGTAAGTTAATAATAAGAACAGATACCACTTTTAAATCAATATTCAGTGGTTATATTCATTTTTACAGTATATGGCCAGTTGAAAACAGCAAATGGTATGATTTTCTTTCATAATGTAGAGGATGCAGTATTTTGTGCTTTCTGTATAATATTCATGCCAAAATAGATGCTTTTGAATCCTCAAGTGTTCATCAACAGGTTTTATTTTGGAGGTAAAATGCAATGACAGTTTAAAGCACCATGGTCTCTCTCTCCCTTAAGGCTAAGGTGTGAAGAAAATTACATAATTAGAATACGTCTATTCCTCTTTTTGCCCTAAGGCAAAAGCTCAGAGTTACATTTGAGAGTTGCCGTTATTACTGTATAAAACCAAGGAAAATACAGAGAGTGCCTCTGTAGTTAATGGGTTGATTTGAAGGCCATAAACATTTATAGATCTCTGCTGAGAAATGCCACTTTTTCACTTACCTTGGAAACAAATAACGCATGTAAAGCGTCTGACTCGGTCTATTCTTTGTACTTTAATGATTAATGGTTGCTTGGAGTGCAGCAGACTGTTCTGAGAATCAGACAGCTCTCCTCTCCCTTTCACTCCCTGTCTGTCCAGGAGAAATCCCTGCCTTGCTCTGGTCTCTCTTGCCTTCCTTCCTCACTGCCATTTAGCAACACTCCTGAGTGCTAAAAGCAGACGTACTGCTCCTTGCAGCTGGGGCTGTGAGAGACCATTTGGGCTCATAAAACATTTATTATAGAAAATCTCTCTGTGTAGGAAGCTGCTTGCCATGTTTTAAAAAATGTTGCAGACATTTTAGCCTTTTGTAGATAAGAGCAATGATATGAACTGTAATTTTGCTTGATCTAAGAATTTAGTACAATGTGGCTGAAATATACTACAGTCTGTCTCTCAGGAAGATTTGTATTTCACATTATTGTGTCTACTGCAATTGCCTGTAAATGGAGAGCAGGATTGCAGAAAACATTTCATCTTTTTGGATGAATATATAGAAATGAGATAGATGGGCCACACGGCCCTTTGTCATTTGAAAACTTGTTAGATTTCGTACTATATGTTTCATGTTAAATTCAATTTCCTCTTTTATTACTTCCCTTTTATAATTCTAAATTTAGTTTTTTTTCTTTGCATCTTTTGGAATGTTTGCTATCATTCATGAACCTGACTAATTTACTATACTAAGATCGGGAAATGGTCCTAATACAGTACCCTACGGTACTATACTAATTACATCACCCCGATCTGTGCCTTCACACCTTATCTCTACTTTAATCTGTATTTGTTTTCTATGTGTTAACCATTCTTAAACCAAATGTACACATTAACTTGAATGCCTATAGCCTGCAATTAAATAATATATTTTTTTATGCGGAGCATTTTCAAAAGCCTACTGAAGATATAAATCTAGTGTACTATACTGTATCATATGCTCTGTTTGTATCCATTACTGTCGTTGATTATTCAAAGAATTGTAAGAATCTAAAGATAGTTAAGAAAGACCTGTGTATCTGTGTATTGAAAATTGGTGTTATCCCAACATATCCTCCAAAAGCTTATTGCTCTACATACAGTTCTGTGTGATTATATCAATGAATGTACTTTACTATGCGTAAAGAGAACACAAGTGTGCAGGTAAATGTTTCAAAGATTATCTTGCAGCTGTTTCCGATGTGGAAGTGGTCTCTTGTGCCATTTGCCCTGTCAAACTCATGCATGTTTTATGGGGTTTATGTCTGGAAGATGTGAGGAGGGGTAACTATGCCACCATCCATATTGTCCATTTTAGGTATATTATGCAGAATATGTCTCTACTGTCCCAAAGGAAGTGCAGTTGATATTTAGGCATGCCTTGTTGACACACAGGATGTTGGCTGGAGAATATGAAGAATCCTTTTTTTGTACCCATAAAAGCCAGAGACGTTTCATGCTCATTTCTGGTGTATAACAATCCCTGATATGGGTGAGATATTGAAAGGGACTGTCTAATGTCATACTATCTAGGCAATGGGAAGTATATGTGAAAAATTGTATTTGGTATTAGATTCTCGGGTAGCATCACCAAACGTTTTTCATTGTAAGACAGAATCATGCTGGTCTGCATTTTATGGCACCTTGTATCTGTTTCCAACATGTTTATGGTTTAAACATTACAACATTTTTATCAAACTTTCTCTCAAAAAACAGTAAATATTTGTTGTTAATTGTTTATTTTGTTTTCTGAGTAATGGCTCGATTAAGGTCTCAGAAATAGAATTATTTTGCTCAACTGAAGTAGAATCATAACATAATCTAATACTGCATAAGCAGTTACTGCTGCATACTGTGATACAAGCACAGGATATCTAAAAATATTTATTTTTATTTTTTATAGTTTATAAAGGTTTGCAAAAGTATCCCCAATCCATTATTCTCCCTCCCAAAAGTATAACACAAGATCGATATACAATTTGATATGCTCTTTCTGTAGTTTGTTTGCTTTTACCGCGACTAAGGTAGTGCATATTTAAAAGTTATTTAATTTTGTTATTGATTTTAGTTTTTCTCATAATGTCTTTTATTGATGCTTGTTTTGGCTTTTATAAACTGATTGCCAAAGCATTAAATGTAGTCAGATAAAAAAAAAATTCTCAAAGAAGATTAGACTGCCTTTTGGGTCATATTATAACAACTAGAAATGTTTCTTTTAATTAAGCATTTTAAAATATTAATCAAATGTATCCCACCCAAGAGAATGTGCTGTGAACAGATAAAGGAATATGTGAACTGATCCTCTTTACAGGTGAAGGCGAATCTTGGAAAAATGGTTTGAAGTGGTTTCCATTGTAGAGGAGAAATGTCATTGATGAAAGAAAACATTTCAGAAACTAGATGATCAAACTTCTTTCATCCCAACAATCTCACATTTAAAGGAATGTTTTCTAATATTAGCACATAGTACAGGTTATACAGATACAGTAGTTACTGATACACTCCTGTATAGACATCTGTGTGCTTTTTCTCACCAGCATATTTCCTTATTAGTTAGCTGTAAAATATTCAGCTTACAGATGTGATGTAAATTAGGTAAATATTTCACTTAATTGTACTTGTGATCTAAAAATGATGCTTTCAAATTCTTATAACTCTTTGTGTACCTTATTGTTGTGTTATTCTTTCTTTGTGAGCAAAAATTATGTTCTGGGTTAATTTAGAAAGTATCAACTCCATTGGTGCTTTTTATTAACTAATGATATTGGTTTATCTCTTTTAATGTTACTTGAGACATATAATAAGCTGTTTGTGCATATAGACTACATGTTTGTTTATGTTGCATTAAAAGGCAGAAATAAACATTTTGTACCAGCATCTGTCAGAAACCATGTCATTTGTGCCTGGTACTTTTTTTAGATCCAATCAATACAGTAGTCAAAGTGTAAAACTCATACTGAGGTTTTTAATAACATTATGTCTTCTTTTGTTCTGCAGTGGAAACTGTTTGAAACTAAATGACACTTTGCTTAATTGAAAAGGACCTACAAGGTCATCTGGCCACCACTGCAATTAAACTGTAAATAAGAGTAGGAGAGCTAGGCTGAAAGGTCATCCTGGGTCAGCTTTAAGGATTTCGTACTTTCTGTACAGGGTTTGGCTATAAGTCATATCTGTCCAACAGGAGACCAAATTTGGTACAGGAAACCAGTGCAGGGAGTCTTTTGTAGCAGGAAATAGTAACTTTGTTTTTTTAATATTTAAAAGGGTCAAGTGCTCTTTTCAACACAGTACTCGGTAGCTCTCACGCTAATCTCATTATGTATGCATGTGTAGCTCTGTGTGATGCTCAGCTTTCTCAGTGGTTTCAGAGGGAGGGTACTTTTAAACTCAATGTTTGAAGAACCATTCAGTTTGACTTGATTCAGATAGTGATTGCTGTGATTATGTGGACACTGATTGCTGTGATTATGTGGACATTGATTGTAGGTCCCAAATTATGCTTTTTAAATATACCAAGAAATATAGCAAGAAAAAGAAATGCTAGAAAGCTCTATGTTGCCAAGAAAGGGATGTGAGAAATATTGTGAAAAAGTGAACTAACTGAAGAATTAGTTAGTGAAAATATGAAGTTTTAATTAATTAATAACTGCTTACACTTATATAGCGCTTTTCTGGACACTCCACTCAAAGCGCTTTTACAGGTTATAGGGTCTCCCCTCCACCACCACCAATGTGCAGCATCCACCTGGATGATGCGACGGCAGCCATAGTGCGCCAGAACGCTCACCACACATCAGCTATCAGTGGGGAGGAGAACAGAGTTATGAAGCCAATTCATAGATGGGGATTATTAGGAGGCCATGATTGGTAAGGGCCAATGGGAAATTTGGCCAGGACGCTGGGGTTACACCCCTACTCTTTTTCGAGAAACGCCCTGGGATTTTTAATGACCACAGAGAGTCAGGACCTCGGTTTTTACGTCTCATCCGAAGGACGGCACCTGTTTACAGTATAGTGTCCCCATCACTATACTGGGGCATTAGGACCCACATGGACCACAGGGTGAGTGCCCCCTGCTGGCCCCACTAACACCTCTTCCAGCAGCAACCTTAGTTTTTCCCAGGAGGTCTCCCATCCAGGTACTGACCAGGCTCACACCTGCTAATTAGATTTGACCACATCTGTTTTTCTCAATTATTGTGGCATTCAAAAAACTTGGACAGGTAAGTATTTAACTTCCCCATTACCTGCCATGTGTTCAGGTGCTGTCTACAGAGAACACTGACTATGCTGTATCTGTCGATTTTGCATTCTCAGATCATCATAGTTATGGCTAGCTTGGCATCTATTTATGCTAATATTAAATTCCGTTCCCTATAGGGTATTGTAGAGTGGGAGAACATAAGTGCAGATATCCCTGATTTCAAATTAAGGGCAGACTTAGTCATAGACAACAGATGGCACAGAAGTCTTATGCATGGTGTGTTCAGCTTTTTTTTCTTGTTTTTTTTTTCAGTTCCACTGCTGCTGGTAAGATTGCTAGCATACCCTGATTATAAGGTGATGCTCAACTGACTTTTAATTTGCATAGCCTTGTGAGACTTTCAATCACGTTTCTGATGCTTCTTTTAAAAGTAGTGTTAGGTAACACTTCACAGAAGAAGACTTCTGAGTGTACAGTACATTAACTTAGTCTTCCTTTGGAACTGCATACGATTCTTCACTTTGTTTACCTGGGCTTATTTGATGAAGGATGTAGAAAGTGTTCGCAAAAATTAATCAACTGTTCTAGGTAGTGATGAACAATCTCTTTATGTACAGTACAATAAAGCACCCCTGTAATAAACAGGTTACAACCATTAATGCAGCCCAGATGATGTATTACCCTGGTGGAGTCAGTGTGGCCTAATGGGAGGACTGTTTGGTACCTTATAACATGATATTGAGTTGTTTACAAGATAAATGATTAGCAATAGATGTTTAACATTACAAATTGACCATTTATACAACATCAATAAAAGTCCTAACCTTTGTCTTAAAATAAAGCTGTACCACCCCGCCTCTTTGCTTTCTCTAGGGGGTAACTTCTGTGCGGAGAACAGAAACAGAGTGCCCTGATTCTGGAGAGGCAATTGCCTCTTAAATACCCTGAAATAAAACATGACCCCTGCCTTTGTCTCCCTGGAGGTTTAGAAAAACCCAGTCTCTCCGTTTCTTAATCAGTAAGGCTCAGTCTCAGCTCTCCTGCAAACCTAAGATGCTTTGGTCTGATTGTGGAGATGACTTTGATCTTTTCCAGAAGAGAAAGAGATTCAAAGATGTGTTAAAAAATAACAGTAATCAGGATGGAAGATTTCCATGCCCTTGCTATTTGGAGCTTCCTAAAACTGATAAGCTTTTAGCTGATGAACTCATAATTCCGTGCATCTTCAATGCTGCAGCAAAACATAAGACAATATTTTAGAAATCAAAGGGCAGGGTAACCCATGATTTGTGTGTCTTTTGTTGCAGAGGCATTAGCAGGCATTCTCAAAGGAGTGCTGTTTTTTATGCCCCTGTTCTCGCAGTGCTGTGCGGAACAGTGGATTACTGAATTAATGCATTGGTCTTTCACCTCTGAGAAGAAGGTCTGAGCGAGTTCAGAGTAAAGTGACTGCAAATCAGTTGGCTCTGGCAGCTGTACTGGTAGCAGGTGTGACTGTTGCAGTCTGTGATCTGCAGCATAGGAGTGAGCTTTGACAAAACTCCTGTTGTCAGCACTGTTCCTAGTTATGCATCTGTTCTGTGGTAGCCCAGGCAGGATTAAAATTATCTTACATTCAACCTAATTTCTTTCTGTACATAACGTGTGCTTTTAATAGCTATGCAGAATGCAAAGTAGTCAGTTCTTGTACTTGTACTTGGGCATTCTTGAACGTTCTGTGTATGAAATTCTGCTTTACCAGAAACTTACAGTACTCTGAGAATATAAAACCAATAACATTTTAATGTACACATGCATTCAAGGAAATTAATATGATAACTATCCTAATCTTAATTACATTTGAACATATTTTTTGTCAAAACAAATATGTATAATAATAGCATTCTGATGAATTTTAAAGTGTTATATTATTCCACTCAAAAGTATTGTGTTATTCTGCCTGTTTCTTGTGTTACAGGCAGTAGCATGAAGGAGAGGTTAGGGCTCTGTATTATTAACATGAAGAAGTTTTGGGAATATAATTCTGAGTCAAAACCTTCTGTTGAATTATTGAACGAGGTATGTGACTGACTCATTGCTTTAGTGAAATGCACAGAGAAACCAGTTGTATAAAGTGTACATGTATAAGTTGTAAGTTTTACATGAAAACATTAGCCAGATAAGCTTATAATAATATAAACTTTGAAAAACACATAACCAAGGCTTTGGGTTCAAAGGTTGGGCTAACCTGTTTTGTTTTTTCTTTCTTTTGCAGCTTTAACTCCTGTATGGTTCACAGTATAATATTAAGAATCTCAATAAATGCAATTCAATTTATTATTATTTTTTCTCTCAACATGAACACTGATCACAACCATTTTCTACTTGTCCTGGAATGTAAAAGTCTACTCTGTATCACCATACAAAAAGGAAAATGGTTTTGCCATTCAAAAAATGTGTACAACAGACTTTTCTGAAAGAGAAAAGAAATGAGTAGGAAGATTATGGTTCAGTTATTTATTTTTTTAGATCTTTTGTGTCCTTATCAAAGTAAACAATGCTGCCCAACACAGACAGAACACCATTTTACAGGGGATGCAGAGGAGAAGACAAATAGTGGCAAAATAGATACGATCAGAGTTAATCAACCATTATTTGAGTGCATAGGGTGAAAGACAGTACATTAACCTGTTAGAAGGTACAGAGTATATACTGTATATTTTGCAGTCCTGTATAACCTGTTCACACACCACATTGCTTGGTTATTCCTTTGAATATGATTGCAGTTCAGTCTTTGTGACCTATAGTTATCTTATTTACATGTTTCTTCAAACCACAACAACTTGTGATTTGTTAACACTTTTGTTAATCATTTTGTGAGTCTTAAATATAGGTAATTAGACTAAATAGCTTAATTAATTTTAGGAATTTCTCCTCTTCCTACTGTTATATCCCAGATCTAATCGGAAAAAAATGTACCTTTTTCACATGATGTTGGGAGTGATACAAAACTTTGCCTTATTGATTATCAATAAGATCTTTCTTAGGTAATCTCAAACAGAAATTATTTGTTAGAAGCCTGAAAGATCCTAGGATCTGGTATTTAAAGGGGTACTAAGGGGGTTCACTAAAGATGTGAGTTTGTTAATTCCAAAACTGCTAACATAAATCTTGAAACAGTTTCCTCCTACTGTTTCTTAATATATTCATAACCTAAACAACAGTAAGAAGATACCTCTGTACAGAATGTAATGTCATCTAAAAAGCAGTCTATATTTCTGTAGTAAAACATGGGATCCCTAGCTACATTATGTAAAGCTCTCTTGACAATGTCATCCTGTGACTATAAATAATATGCTTTTTTGTCCTTTAGCCACAAATGTATGGATAGAATCAAGACAGCTTCAGCTGGGCTTATGCTGTACTGTATTTTAATGTTGTGGTTTTGAAAGTCTAAGTAAGAATGGGTTTACTGGGGGGTGTTATACTGTAAATATTCTGTATATTTTTCTGGGAACAAGAAACAATTTGACATTTTTGCAGCAGAATAAAATTCCTTCAGAATAAGGAAAGTAGATTTGGCTTGAAAGTGGACAGTACATTGTGAAAATGTATTCGTAATGTGTTCAGGCCCCTGCGTATTAAAGGTAGCTTATCTAAGATACTGTATACAAAGGTTGAAATGAATATAAAATTCCATCTATTTACCATTTCCTATGATACGTGTTGAGATATCTTACCCTTTTCGAATTTTCAGGGGAGTATCCTTACTTTAATGCACCACTTACCGGAACACTATCCATTATTCCTTGCTCAGTGCAGACTGTCTCAGTGGAAAGACTCCTCCAAAAATCACTAGGAGCTTCCAAAGCACTAGATGTTTCTGCTTACTTTGGTTTTCAAAATGTCATAGTGTCCGGACCCAGGTTCAAACAGCCTCTATGAAACTGGAGAGTATACCTTGTTTAAGGTAACTTCTATAATTTCCAAATAAACACTCATAGCATTTATTCTGCAATGAAATACAAGACTGCAAGATCTGTATTTCATTATTAAAATGTCTTAAATAGCTACAGTGGGGCACATTGTGCTGCCTTCAGCCAGGACAAACAAATCCCCTCTCATCAATAAATAATGCCGTGTAGCTGGATTTAACAGCTTGACTGTGTGAAGGTGGTTGAGCACAATGAGCAGTATGAGAACATACTGCTGCCAGGCACCAGAGAGAAAGAGCATCTTAAAACATTCCCTAATACTAATCCAGTCCTCCTAATGTCTACGTACTGTACATAGCACGTGATTGTGGGGACTCCTGGTTCATGCTTTTAGATGTTTCCATGGCTGGGATCAATTACATTTTCAATTAATTAATTAAGTAATTCTCATCATGTAATCACAATATCAGCTTGGGTGAAGTTGCTAATTCTAGTTTAAATTAATTTCTCCTCCATTTGGGTAATTGCAACATTAGGTTGCCATAGATCTTTATATTCTTCTCCTCTAAATCTCCAAGAAATGAAAAAAAAGGAGTAAAACTAGTCCATTAAAATCCTGTATGGCATAATTTAAAAAAAGAACATTCTCCTTTAACTTCTTATATAAATTGAATTATACAGAGGTCTGTTAAGGGAACATTGGCACAGAAATACCAGACAGGGTGTTCTGAGAAGAGTAGGCCCAAGTGTCCTTTGAGGATTTTATAGATTTTTTTTCCCCACAAACTATTGTTAATCCAGAGTAAATACAGTGAAAGTAATCAATGAACATTCAAGCACACATCTAATAATGGATGTGGGGGTTGATGTGTTGTTCTAGTAAAATTGCAGTGGCAGTTAACTTTGTAGCTGCAAACAAATACATCAATAATGCTCCTTTCTTATTTCTGGTACTTGCCAATATGACTGTGGCTTATTTGACGATAGTCATTTTCTTTAAATGCATCAGTAATGGCAAATGCAGTGCTGAAGCAGGGAATGTCAGTAGGTCTTTGGTTTTTAAAATTGAAATATTCATATGGCTGATTTATACCCATTTTTTAAATGTTACAGTTGAAAGTAGGTGTTGGCTTCCTGAAAAAGAAATGTTTCGTTAAAAACACAGGATCGTATTATGATGACCTGAAATTTGTAAGGCTCATTTGTATCACAAGCTTTTAGAATATTTATTAACACTGCCCACAGGTACCTAGACGTACCTGTTTGGTTAACAAAGTGTGAACCTAGTACCTTTTTATAAAAACTATAATTATATAGAAGCTATTAACTTTACTTGGTTTATGTATCATGGTGTTCTCTATCAATTCAATAATATTGACTCTCTTGTAACTTCAAGCTTAAACTTTTAAAACTTTTTTCACCTTCAATTCTGATTGATTGTGCCAGAGGGCATTATGATATGGTATGGGTCTGACTTTATCCAATTTTAACAAATTAACATTCCTGTAATTTGAAACCTGTGTGCAATAATTCATGTACATAATGCTGAAGTCTAAAGACTCAGCATTAATAAAATTAATACATTATTTTACCTGAATTCCAGTGAATACACATAGCTAGTTGTGCATCTCATTCACGGAGTACATTTAAGATACTCTTTAAATCTGCCAATGATTACGCTGTCTTGTGATGTTTTTTTCTTGTGTATTTGTCAAGTAGAAATTGTGGAAAAGTGAAAGGATCCCTTTGATATTCCTGTAGGCATCTTGGTAGATAACCAAAGCAACATAATAGCAACATTGACTAGAGCATCTATTGAGGCTGAAATAAATATACTAGCCAAAATTGGAATCATATGGGGATTGCAACAGACTGAGCCTGTAGATGTATGCAACATATTATAATAGTCACAGACAAAATGCCAGATGAGATGCATGCAGTATCACTCAAATTTTGATAACTCAAAAATATTGAAGACCAAACATTTTTGTATTATTTTTACTATATACAGTACACACTCAATTTGGAATCGCCAGATGTATTTATATTGTATGTCTTCAGCGACAACACTTGCATAACAGAGGGCAAATGTACAACACATGGAGAATGAAGACAGAGCACACAACCCGCTTGCTCATTGAGTCTTTTAGCTTTTCACACGCAACAAGTTCCAACACTGGGGTTAGAGTCGATGGGAGGAGTGGCACAAATCTCCTCACAGATGTCATTGCCAGCCTGTATTTGGCAAGGAGATTGCTCACATTGCTGTTTTGCAGGGAGAGACTAATTCAAACCCTACCTTTGCAGTTGTTGTGCCAGTTGTGTAGTGCTCCTTGGCAAATCTTGGTGACAGTAAGTTAGTGACATGGTCCAGGTTCGAACTTCTGAGCTGTAGTGCTTATACTGCACTGTAATGACAAAGCCATTTGCCCTAGTAGTAATATTTTCTGTATAAATAGTATAAAAAAATTCTGGGTGCATACAGATAATAATAATTTTCTGGACACTCCACTGAAAGCACTGTACAGCCAATGGGGACTCCTCTCCACCACTACTAATGTTAAGCGCACACCAAAGTGTGCTAGTATGCTTACCACACACCAGCTATCAGTGGGGCAGAAAACAGAATGATAAAGCCAATTCATAAATGGGTTTTATTAAAGAGGCCATGAGTGGTAAAGACCTGGGGGATATTTGGCCAGGACACTGGGGTAAACACCCCTACTCTTTTCGAGAAACGCCCTGGGATTTTTAAGGACAACATCCCCAAAACAACAGTGTGCTTTCACTTCAGTTTAAAAGAGTTATGTGTACTTTGAAAATCTGCAAATTCATAGAACCTACACAGTTTTTACACACAACATCTGAAATTCTCATAAACATTTCAGAATCAGTGCTTCCTGACATCTAAAAGACAGTAGACACGTATAATGCCGTGATGGTTATTTTTCTTACATGTAAACCTATTGAGTTTTTTTTTTCATTGAAAGCAATGAGACGAACATGATGCTCTTGCTTCACTTATTTTGTCTCGCAGACACTTAGTGCATTAAATTTTAACTGAGAGGTTGCACGTATAGTATACTTTTGAAATTCTCTTCGCTGGTGGTTTTTAAAAAGGCAATCTCTTCATTCCATAGCTCAGTGTGTTTCTTGTCTTTTCTGCGAATAATTCTGTTAATACATGACTTTGCTTCTCCCCATAAGGCATCCATTAGAAATGCAAAGTATCAGTTGTAATTGAGTTAGACAGGCTTAAATTGTGTTTTGACATACCTTCCCTTGTCGTATGACTTCATATTGACTTTTAAAATTCCTGAAAGGAATACAAGAGGACAGCCTGTGTCAGGAGCCTTCAACACGTTGTCATGACCTCTTTCATTCTCTGGCCACTGTTTTCGTAGTCTTTTCTCATGGCTTTTATTTCAGTGCTATAAATCATATTTCAATTGCTGTAATCAGAAAGGGCAAGTCTTAGGCATTTAGAGTACCTTTAGTCAGAATAAATCTGTCTGTGAATGTGTTCTGAACACACGGAAAACAAGCTCAGTAGAGAATAAGTGGTATGCCTTCTTTAATGGGATCTGTGTATACAAGAGATTGTGAAGCCATGTTTTCTGAATTTAAATCCATAGTAAGCACGTTATACCATGCTTCATTTATTAGTAGAGCAGTACCTTGAGCATGCCTCTTAGAATTGCTTATCAAAAAATGTTTTAAATAGATTTATGTAATTTAAGATAATAAGTGTTATGTTGCATTCTCCACGTGATCTACGTGGGTGGTTTGGTAGCACAGTGATTAGCATTGCTGCCTCACAGCACAGGGACCCTGGTGTGCTGTTTGCGTGTAATTTGAATGTTCTCCCTGTGTTTGTGTGGGTTTCCTCCAGGTGGTCAAGTTTCCTCCCATAGTCCAAAGACATACTGGTAGGTAAATTGGCTTCTTGGGAAACTGGCCCTGTTGTGATTGAGTGGTATGTGTGTATCCTGCGATTACCTGCATCCCATCTAGGGCGATATTGGCTCCGGATCCCCCATGATCTTGTACTGGTTAAAGCTGTTAGAAAAACTGAAGAAAATACAATAGGATGTATTTTCTTCAGTTTTGTAAGACCACAAGAAAGGCTACAAATTGCAGGAGGACATTAAGCACATCTATTTCATTTGTTTCCCGGTAGCTGACTGACACAAGGAATTCATCCAGCCATTTCCTGTAGAAATCCAGGGTATTGACTAATGAGACGTTTTTGCTGGTTTTCTCTTTTGGTCAACAATTTTGTGAGCATACATGTTTGAGGCTACATAAGCTTAAATGTAATTGCATTCTTTG
This sequence comes from Lepisosteus oculatus, assembly GCF_040954835.1. Classification (NCBI taxonomy): domain Eukaryota; kingdom Metazoa; phylum Chordata; class Actinopteri; order Semionotiformes; family Lepisosteidae; genus Lepisosteus; species Lepisosteus oculatus. Next base: position 44,352,897 of record NC_090702.1, on the reverse strand, counting down.
CCTTGAAAGCTAAGAAAATTCAGAAAAATATTTTACGTAGATTGTAACTAAAATCAATAATACTAAAAGCACTTTGCAGAAGGTATTACAAATATATTTTTTGCAAAATGATCAGAAAATTACTTATGGACACAGCCTTGTAGTATTTTTGGTAAAGGAAATAATACCAGACAGGCTTCTTAAATGCACAATGACATTAGTTAACTCAAAATACCTAGGACTCCTTCCATCCCATAAAGCAAGCAATTATATGCTAGGTCCTATCATTTCAGCCAGTGATTAATAAATCGCTTATGTGCAAAATAGGGTTGCAAATCATAAGGAAATGCAAAAAGCTTAAAAAATGCTGCAGCTTTTAGATAAAACTAGGTTGTGTAACCTAATTAGCCTCCGAACCTTGTTTGGCCTGAAACAAGCCTGATTAATTTTAGATATTTTTCCCAAGAGACAACCACTGAACATGCATACATATTTTTATTTGTCAGAAGACCATTGTCCTCTTGCTGGAGGAAATAGAAGTGAAGCTTTGGTGATGTATTGAAGTGAGAAACTCAAATTAACTGCACATAAGAAATGGCCAGGATGCCCTAGAGACGTTGAGTGTGCTTTATGGTGACAGACATAAACAAAAAGAGTGAAGGGAAAAAAAAAGGCGAGGAGCATTTGAAAACAGTTTAGCTGAGTGTTTTGCAATTTGAAAGCTTTGGCTTCTTAGTGTTCATTCTGTTTTTTTTTTTAAAAAGTAATGCATAATCTGATCAATTATAAAAATCTGAAGACGCATAAAAAGTGAATAGGGATATGTTTTGCAGTATGTGAAAGACAATGTTTAGCTCTGAAACGTCTGCCTTGTGAAGTATCCTCTTCACTGATATTGGATCAAACTCTATGAGAAAGGCACTCCTGGCACTTCATCCCAGCACATTTAGGCCACCTGTGTTCAATCCATGCACAGAGAACTAGATAAATATTATGTTGTTTCAACAAGGTGCATATTGTGCTGGATATGTCTATCAATTACATTACCATGCACCAGCTGTTATTGGGCTTCAGGGTGTCTCTGTTGTTTATTTTAAATGTTTGAATTCGGATATCTTGCCAGGATTTGTTTTTTACCATTTTTGCAACTGAATTTTATAATTATCTGTGTCATATCATCTCTCTTTTGCTTTTTTTTTCTTTGTGTGGAATGGAATATTAAATGGTATCAAATTTCCTGTCTCAAAAGTAACTGCTGCGGTGTAATGAGATTCATCACAAGCTAAAGGCGATGTACAGTATTTAGGTTGTCTCGACTAATGCAGGTTGGTGGAAGGGTATGCAGATATATGCAGCCAACAGATTGCTGAATAAATAATTTCAATAAGGTGTGTGTTCTGAGAATTAAGAAAGAAAAACAATCCATCATTGTTGCTGTCTAATAGAACAATATTTTCTTGCTGCACCCAGTATTAGGGTGTCACAGCAACTTTGCATTTCACTGGCATAGTGTGAGCACCATCTGTACCCTGTTTCCTGCTCCTGTCACAGTGATGGATGGTGATACAGGTGATGTGATATTGACACCTGCCAGTAGTTACTGGAACTGCCTACTAGCTCAAACGCTGCACGTTAATTAGTTTGCATCTGTCTGCATAGCTGTACAGCATCTGGTGTCTGTTAACGCTACTTGGATCGAGCTGTTTAGACTGGCAGAATGCAAACTGCAGCACAGTTGGAGCAATTTAGGGTTATGAGCACTAAATGTGTTCTTGGATTGATTTGTAATTAGACTACCCTCTCCTGAGAGTACTGGACATCTGACTGGCTACTGGGTTACTAATGAAAGTGGACTGAGTGCTTAGTATATATATTTTTGGTGTTTTGCAGCATAGCTGGTTTAGCCCTTTTAATTTCTCATCAGTGACTCCTAGTTTTGTAAATTTAAATACAGTAGCTTTTCAGGCACTTCACAGTGCTCTAACAGAGATCTCCATGCAGATATGATGGGAAATAACTTCCTCCCTTTGTTTGCAAAATTGCAGGAGGCTAAGAGGCACCTTTTACTTTACACAAAATAATAAAGTGCAAAGCAGTAATCAGATATCTCGTGTTAGAATTTGTTTTCTATACAGTTTTTAACATATACATCATTGTTCTCCTCTCATTCCTTTCCTTGATTTGGGCATGTAGATGACAGTTAGGTCAGTCTCTTGCCAGGAACTTTTGATTTAACATATTTTTCTCTATACACCTTTTAAAATAAACTTGGAGCTTTGTCACTGACAGATACTGTATATTTTGTAGGTCAATTCATTATTATAAACTGTATCTACAGTTAAACTGTGGAGATCTGGATCCAGACTGAATGCAAGAACATAGTTTTGCTGGCACAGCAGAACTGCCGTATAACATATAATGGTTTAATAAACTTCCACTGGCGGGATTTTCACGAATTGTGCACCCTGGGGATTAAAAATGCCTTCATGTAAATTTACTCTGACATTTTTCAAAGGCAGTACAACAATGCTAGCAGCTTGGACCAGTCAGGTATAGCGAGACACATAACAAAGAGCTTGTTAGAAAATGTAATGAAATATGATCAGATAGATTTGAAAACGTAGGCAGCATTGTGGAGTTGTGGTTAGGGCTCTGATCTCCAGACTGGAGGGTTGTGGGCTCAAGTCCCAGGTGGAAAACTGCTCTTGTACCCTAGAGCCAGGTATTTCACTCCAGCTGCTCTGGTAAATACCGTGCAGGAAAAATGGATACTGCCCAGGTCATCATTGCAAATGAGAATTAGTTCACAGTTGACTTGTCTCATTAAATACAGGATTTAGAAAATTAAAGATGCTTTGCAGAAACATTTACTCATGTAAATGTCTGCATGCTCTTGGGGCAGCCTGGTGGTTAGCACTGCAGACTCATAAGTGGTGCTTGATCCTGGATTCAAAAGCACTTACATATTTCCAAGGACTTAAGGGAATGTTCTACACTGATAAGCTGAAGGAACTGGACCTGTTTATTCTTGAACAGAGAAGACAATGAGGTGACATGATACAAATTTTCAGAATCCTCAAACACATGGGCAAAAGTCAACCCAGCAGATACCTTTCGAATGAACAATAAAAAAGGACCAGTGCACACACGTGAAAACACAAAACTGGAGTCACTGGAGTCAGTCTTACAATAAGCATCCAGACCTTTACATAACATACCCCACACGTTCAAAGAAACAAAATAAAAACAAGTAGACATATAATTAATATGAAAGAAAAATGGAAAAGCTAAGATTGCTTAAGCATTCAGACATGTTGCTGTTAAGTAAGGTACACAGAAATAACTTTTAACGAGCCATGTAGAGTTGTTGGGTGACCACTGTGTGCAATAGTGGTGGTTCATAAGATTTCAGAATACAGTATATACTTCTATCCCTGAAGGAGGAAAATAACGGGCATTTCAGCAGAATGTCTGTAGCTTACCATCTGCATAAAAATGTTCTGCCTGCTTGGAAGCTATTCAAGGGTAACATGTTCATATCTGTTCAGAGCTGAGAGGTGAATTTGCTGTCTTCTGTGGGTCAGAAAATGTCTAAGGTGGCAGCAGGAGGAGTGGTCAGTGAGCATCATTCATCAGTGAATTGTCAGATCTGAAGGAAAACTGCGTGTATGGACATGTCATGATGAGCATTATGTTGACTGTTGTGTTTTTGCAGCGAACCAGTTAGTGAAAGTGTGACGACAGGGGTACAAATCTCCATTAACACAAGAAAGCCTTTGGTGCCGATTGATGGCAACCTCGCTGCTCAGTAGTAGTCAGAGACAGATTGACAAAGACCTTGAGCCATCGGTTTTCCCATCAATCCAGTCAGGAAATGGTGGTTTTCCAACAAAGTAAAACCACAGAGTACTAGGATTTGAAAAGTGCAACTTCAAGAATATAATATTAAAGTCTAGCTACGTCCAGCTTTTCTCCGATTCTGATTTGTTGGACCAACGTAATGTTAACCAGCTGGCAGTAGAGGCAGAGGAAGAGAAGGGGAACATCCTACTGCACTCTGTCTGGGAGCTGATCAGGTCAATGCATCAGAACTCCCAGGATTGCGTCAATAGTCGCAGTAGGCCAGGCCCGCTCTGAATCTGGTATACTTTCATTTTGACAGTATGTGGCATTTCATACACAAAATATATATCATGATGCTTTGATCTGTATTTGTTCACATTTTATGTGATTTTTGTTTTATTGTTTGGTTATTTGTTTTCAAAAATGGATTAAATCGGTAAGACCAGGGCGTTTCTTTTCTTTTGTATAGTAGCACAGTATGTCGGCAAAATACTATACATCTGATTACAAGAACTTTAATTGTAGGAAACGGAAAGTTAAATGTAATATGCAAATAAAAAATGTAATATCCGAATGTCACTTAAGGATGTTGGTTTTTTAAAATGAAAGCTGGCATGGAGAGATTGCAACTTTGTAATTGTCCTAATCTTTTATCCAGTTTTTCTTTTCCATTATAAGGAAATTAATAGCTTGCTCATGGCACTGTGGAAGGTAGATCATAGCTACTGTAGCAGCAGTTCACAATAAACTGAATAAAACAATTTAAGAAATATTTAATTTAATTAGTATAAAGATATATGTTTATTTAAATCAGTGACAACAGTGACAACAATCTATAATAAAAAGGTCAAGTATTGTAAATAACAAGGCTTGACTCCATTTTCCCACTCATGTTATGCTGTCATTTAGAAAATATTGGCCTCATCTCATTTGGTACATTTCTTATGTTCTTGTGTTCTGTAACACTGTTCTTCAAGGCTTTGCAGTATCTGAGGACTATCCTATGCCAATGAGACCCTTCAGAAGTTTCAGATTTGCAAGTATTAAATTTAAGGGGATCCCCTTCAACACCTGTACAGCTCAGTTTTCTTAGCCTTTATTGTTACAGATATTTTAACAACGTTTTACACATTATATTTCATTACAAATTCACTGATTGAAAGTGTTCCCTGGTGGAGTTCTATTGATGTGTCGAGATTTAAGTTGGATTTTTGTCCATACAGTACAGCTTTTTTACACAATCATTTTTTTGTTACAGTTATCTTCGTAGTTGTGCAGTAGAAAATATTTTCTTCGTTGATACTGTCATTTCACGACTGGCACTGATGCTCGCATGTTTGTTTTTCACAGAAAGGCTAATAGTTACTAACTGAAAATACGTTTGACACAGCTGAAGACAACTCATTGGCTCGTGCAATGCAATGAGTATCTCTTCTGGGCATGTGTGCCAGCAGAAGAATGGTATGACATGTTTTTCTTCTGTCTGGTTGTTCTGTTGATCTTTGTAAAGGAATTGCAAACAGCTTGGAGTTTGAACCCGAAACTGACTGAAGAAATCGCCTTACAGTACAGAAGTAAAGTATTCTGCACTTTGTCACAAATCTTGATGAGTACTCAGTAATCTTCATCTCTGCAGCAATAGATGAAGAGACTATGTCAGTAAACTTTCCTTCTTTGGAGTCTTGGCTTTCCCACCCATGTGCCAGTCTTGCTGATCTGATTTGAGTTCAAAGTGAACTGCCAAGAAAACTCATTGGATAGTGAAAAGTAATTGAAGAAAGTGCAAATGTCGTAACTCTGCTTCTGCTTCAAAACACCATAATCCAAGTTAACACTTGTGTCCCCGGGGAAATGTTTAAAAAAATAACAGTGATATTATAGTAAAAACATGGTAGGCATGGGAAAAATAAACATTGGAAAACAGCAAAATTATTATATGAATTTACACTACCTTGGCAAATCTCCTTTAAGGATAGCACATTCTTAAACTGTGATTGATACGGTCAGTTTCCTCATTCCTGAGCAGCATTTAATAAAATGCTTTTCCTTATTTTTTTGCCACTGAAGTTCTGCTAAAAAAATGTTAAATCATTGTTCTAAAAATGGCATTCACAATTTTTGGACAACTGTCATTTCTTCAGTGACAGTGTGCTCCACTTGAGATGTTTTGTAAAGTCCTCAAGTCATCAATCTTCTACTGTCTGCTAAGGAAGTCATACAAATGAATGTAGATGAGCTGTGTCCTGGTGCTGTAACCATAGGGACCTGCAGCATGCATACAGTATACATACAGAATTAAGATTAATTATAAACTGAAATGTTGATAACTTCAAAGTTCCTCAGTTTCTTGTCTGGATACTCATTAAAATTCTGCTGAGGTAAATGGAACTCAGTTCTTGAAAATTCTTAACTATATATTGCTTGTAAAAACAACCTTTTCTGTTCAGCAGGTATTTCAGTTGGCAAATATTTCAACGCAATTTTGTTTTTAAACAATATAGGTGGGTTTTTTTTTAGATTCTTGTGTCAAAATGACTGAACGTTTTACATTTTTCAGGCTGAATATTTTAAAAGACATTGAATCAGGGGTCACAACTGTCAGAGCAGAACATGTTTCTGCATAACTGTATTACATTTATTTTTGCTTGACGTGTATGAATCCTTAATATATTACAATATTTTTCTGATATATTTAAATAAATCTTTTTCCTCCTAGAAGAGATGAGAACATTTTCTGTGATTTAAAACTCTTTCCTTATCAAAGAAAATTGTTTTAATTTCAATGTACTTGTGAAGATGCCAGATCAGCAAGCATAGATTATACAGTCATTTTTAGTCATATAATTTTACACTGCTATCATGAATATACTGTTTTTGCTATTATACAGTCCTTACATAATCAAGAAAGGGCTCAAGTCTATAGTCTCATTCAAGCAATAAATAATACCCTCTTTAGTTTGTAATGTGGTATTGTGATTTCACATTTCATATTTAGTATGATTTTCTTCCAGAGGCACTGAAACATTCACCAAAGACTTGTTTACTTGATTTTTTTTTAGTTTATAACTTCTACAGTATGTGGTTTTATGAACAAAACTTAAAAACACTACGAAAACCATCTGCATGTTGAATGTTCTGTGCATTCCCTAAAACATTGTTGTTTTTTTAACTAAACAACTTTTGTCATATACTGTAACTGTTTTGGTTATATTGCTACCCAAATACATAGAAATGGTAAAGTCTGTCTTTGCTGTTTCGGCATTTCTAACACCAAAAATAAATCTGTGCTGTACCATATTTTGCCTTTATTCTATAACTTCCATATTGCCTTTGTATTGACTTTCCTCCTCCTTATTAACTCTACACATCTGTCTTTCCATATGCTCAGAATTAAGTAGCTGGGTGGCACGGTGGTGCAATGTTTAGTATTGCTGCTTTGCTGCGCTGGGGACCTGGGTTCAATTCTTGGGGTGCTATCTGTCAAGAATTAGTTTTTTCTCCAGTGTATTTGCTATGGTTTCCTCCAGGTGCTCCAGTTTCCACCTACAGTCCAAAGACATCATGGTAGGTTAATTGGCTTCTGGGAGAATCAGCCCTGGTGTAAGTGTGAGTGTGCCCTGTGATGGACTCATGTCCAATCCAGTATGTATCCTGCCAAACGTCCGTTCTTGCCAAGTTAGGCTTCGGCTCCCCGTGACCCTGTATTGGATAAGGCAGTTAGAAAATGGATGGATGGATGGATGGAATATTCCCAAGTTCTGGGTAATACAAAACCATGCAGCTTGATAAACCTGGAATGACCCACATTGCTGTGCAATAGCGGTTTTATAGCTATCCTGCATTGCAATAAGACAGAGAGAAGGCAACATCATTGTTTATATGAACTACAATTAAAGGCCATGATTATTAGAGAGAAGCTCTTATGTAGTTCACGTGGCATTTCATCGCTGGCCTTCTGCATGGTTGACTATCACAGTTGCATTTTGTTTGACCTCTATGGTATGTGACCCTTATACTGCCACTCTGTGTCCTGTGATAACCTTATCGTTCTAAAAGTTTAAGTGTCGCAGTAATGCCACACTGGACATGAAAATCAAATAATATAGTTTTTTTTTTAAAGTCTTAAGATTGGTGCTCACTCACTATTGGCAGGGACTGTTAAACCAGTCAGGCCTGTACAATGCAAAATCAGGATGTACTATACTTCAAGGATTTTGGAAGCAATCTCTAATCAATAATAGGAATAGGGGTTGTACTGTAGGTATGCAACAGCCATTGGATTTCTGGTGAATAAATTTCACATTATTTTAATGTCTTTTCTCTCTTTTGAGATTTTCACACAGAAAGAAGGCCGATGCACTACATGAATCTAAATGATGCTAGAAATGATGTCTTTCTAGTAGTTGCACCCTAGTTGTAAATTCTGGAATGCCCTGCAGCCTGAAAAAATAACATGTCTTGTGGCTTTCTATATTGAAGATGTCTCTTCTGTTAATTATTTACAACTGTCATTTCATAAACATGCTTATTCAGAAGGAACAAAAAGTATAAACTCTTATGCATTATGCAGTATGAAATAGTAGCATTGCCTAGCATGCAAAACAGCTGTAAAACATAGTTTCCATGGTAATATATCATGGCTTAAAATGCCTCACACTTTTTCTATAGTATAATGTGCAGTGGAAGTATGTAGGTGCCGCTAGCAACATGGCCTTCTTGTTCCCTTTCAAATTAGCTTGCATAAGGCAAGTCTGATAAAATACAAACCTTACTTAGTATAGCTTTGAAAGAGACCTTTGTGGGGGTTATATGCCCTTCCAAGTTATGGCCTTTAACCATTTTTCTGTTGTTGTGTTTTGTAGATAATTCTATGAGACATTACTTGGACTTTGAATTTATATTTGGACTACTAAAGGGAGTTCTAGTGAAAGTAACAAAATATTTTATAAATAATGTATTGTACTATAGCACTATACGTTTCTTTTTTAAATCTAAATCGTGGACCCATCTAGCACAGCAGCAAAGCTGTTTCCTCTGTCATGTTTTCTAGAGTGCTTTGTGACACTTTTAATTTGGGTTAAGTTGATGACACATGTTCTAAGACAAGAAGAAAGCCAGAAGAGGTAGCCAGTTTAATTACATTTATTAACAGTCACTACATCCTCACCTGGAAAAAATAGATTTATCAGTGAATAGGAACCTTGTGAATCCTTTATGAGGGAGGAATAAGCCCAATTTGCGTTGAGAGAGGTTAGCAGTGCCTGGCCTGCTGCCATGGTTTCTGCATTAACAATGCAGTTCAGTCTTGACTGCAAGGCCCCAGTAGGCCTTCAATGCACTGCCTCTGTGGACGACAACACAAACCTATACCAGCTATACTTGTCTATACTAATGATGGTGAATGCAGTAGAAAAAAGATGGTAGGCAAAACAGAATATTGCCTGTTGTTTTTCCACTAGTGATATTCAGTCTGGATATCCAATGAGAACACCTCAGGTAAATGGTCATTTGTTTTGCTATTCAATAACTTTCCTATCACGTCAATCATATTTATTTTCCCTCTTTTAATGAAATGCATTTGATAAAGCTATGATACACCTTTCATATGAAACTGCAGAATGTTTGTCACAGTACTAGTTTAAACTAGAAAAACAAGTAGAAATGTTTATTTTAAAAACTCACCCCTGCTTTAAACTATAATTGCAGCTGAAGCTGCAGTAAAATAATTGCAACACTTGTGCCTTTTTAATTCAAATGTATTTCACCATTTCCTTTAAAGCTCTTTCTCTCTATGTGAATATCAGAATTTAATAGGCCTAAATGAACTGAGACAATCTCCCTCTAGCATTTTTATAAAGGGCTTTTTGTCTGGCCTGGGTATTTTTTAGCTATTCTTTGCACAGTTATGCTTTTGAGCATGATTTGTCACAGTAACACAGTGAAAATGGCTTTTTTAACGAAAAGCACAATAATAATAAAGAGTCAGTGTTAAATCTTGCAGGGCAGTGTAACTTTCAGGAACATATGCTACTGTTAAGAAATGTTTCTCTGGCAACAGCTATGCCGGGTCTTGTGATTATGACCCACAGTGGCACATGTTTTGTTTGGTAATAGTGAATGCCAATGCCAAACTAAATATTGGAGGGCACATAGCCTATATGTACAGTACAACACAATAAATGGGATTGTCTGTTGTGTGTAATATTTCCTTTTCAAAACGTTTTGCTTCCCAGCTACCTCTTTATTTTTGGAATAGCAAATATTTTATTGTTTCAAGATAAATAAAATGACCACTGAAAATCAGTTGTCCCTGTAGTTTTCCTCTGCTGGATAGTGCATCTCAAATTAAAGAGTCAAGTATGGGCAACCAGGAGATATCAAAAGACCTCCAGGATAAAGTTGTGGAATGGCACAGTGAAAGAGATAGAGAGAAAAAAGGGTGGCATGAAAAACATTAGACATTACTCTAAAAAGCCCACATTTAGTCGTTTGAGCACTGTAGAGATTCTGAACCTACTGAATGTGGAAAAAAAAAGCTTTGTGGTCTTATGAAACAAGGATGGAACTAAATGCAAAATGTTACATTTTGTGAAAACCCAAAACACCATGTCCCCCTTCACTGTAATGCACGGTGGAGGCAACGTTCTCTTATGGGGATGTTCCTTTGCAGTAAGGACTTTGACACTGGTCTGGATTGAAGGGAAACTGCATGGAGCAAAATATGGACAGATTCTTGGAGAAAACCTGCTGCCCTCTGCAATTTCCCAAAGAAATTGGGAAGGTTTAACGTGACAACTGCTTTAAGCACACAGCCAAGTCAACAGTGGAGTTGCTAAAGAACAAAAAGGTAAATGTCCTCATGTGGCTCAGTCAGAGACCTGACCTCAGTCCAGTTGAAAATCTGTGGAAGGTTGCAGGGGGTCAGTGGTCCCTTTACAATTTGAATGAACCTAGACAGCTCTGTAATAAGGAATGGGAACCTTATCTTGGTGTGCTACAGTATGTTGGTACAGAGCTAGCCAAACAGCATTGTGCCTGTAATTCAAGCAAAAGGTGCTTCCACTAAGTCGTAACTCAGGGGTACATAGTTGAGTCCCATTTTCTAATTTTTCATTTGTAATTGCTTTTCAGAATGTTTTAGCATTTGTTTTTCACTTGGAGGTAAAATGTTACAATGTGTAAATAAAGGTTAAATACGTTTTTATTTAATGGCAGGCTGTTAGGCCAGAAAATGTCTTAGCTTGGAAAGGGTTTGCAGACTTTCTATAGGCACTATAGAAATGAATATGTGTGTTAGGACTTGGCAAAACCAGATTCTTATTCCTAGGCATAAAGAGCTTTCTCCCTGTCATTTCAAGTCATAAAAGGATATGAGGTGCTGAAAAAGGGATGATAAGGTAGACAAAAACAAAGATGTCAGTTGTGTTTCAGCTGTAAAGCAGAAGTGTGGCCCAGAGAGCCAGATCCTGGAGGTTTGTGGTTTTGTGTGAAAAAAAGGAAAAGCGGGAAGCAGACTTTCTTTATTAACATGCATTCTTTTCAAATAAATATTGTACCAAAGCTGTACTGTGTTTTGTTTAAGGCATTGCACTGTAAACAGGCCACTTTCAAATTATTACACTCAACGATGAGCATGAGCATGAACTCCTTTCTGAACTCCAAGGTTCTTGCTGTTTCTGCCATATAAATTCTGGATTCTGTTGAGCACTTTTTGTTGTGACTGTTCTTACGGTTTTCAAAAGGAGAGAGACTGTCTTCTTAACAGACCCCACAGACACACTTGAGATGTAGATCATTTTAAATCAAACAATCACCTGAAATGTGTCAATCAATATCATTTTAACATTTGCACCTTTCATTAAATTATAATATTTTAGTATTAATGTGTATTTAATTTATAGGAGTTTGCAATTCTTGAATTCTGAACACATAGAAGGTGCTGATTATTAAAGGAACATACAGTAAGAAAAATAATGAATTGGAGGAGGCCATTTTGCTTATCTGGTATATTTGTTTGCTTATTTCTAATGGATCCAAAGATTATATTCAGCTGTTTCTTGAAACAAGCCAGTAACAGCATTATGTAAAAGGCTGTATTATTGATTAATGCTCTAGTATTGAATTAAAGGTTGTAGGTTCTAAGTTAGAAAGAGTAGTGGTTCTAATACAAATACCTGTGGTACTACACCTCCTCAGTTTAAGCATTTACAGTACAACTTATTTGTATTGTCAGTTTCCTAACCATTAGGAAGAGACGTGGTCCTAACACAGATCCCTGTGGCACTATATTACCTCAGTGTCAGCGTTAACCCCTTACCTTTACTCTGTTTTCTAACCATTAGGCAGTTTTCGATTTAGATACTTGCAATACCTTGAATCCTAAAGTCTTCAGTGTAGGAGTCAATCTTTTATATATTATATCATTTCATATGCTCTGATTGGATGCATTACAGCTGTAAACGATTGTGCCTAATGTGGAAACTAAATATAGATGAAAAGCTGTTATTTAACCAGTGTTCTCTTGTGTGTTTAAAGGTTCTTATAAATGGGAAACTAATTATAAACTTGCTATTGATTTTTTTTAATTAAGAATGTTTGTAGTTAGTCATTCTCTCCTTGCCTGGAGTTTTACTTCTGTAATTAGGATCCGAGGTTTTTATGTGACTGCTGGCAGAACCCTTACGATCACCAGCTTTGTCATAGATAAGGAAAGACTGTGATCACGGACAGTGATTTACTGTGCACAGTGGACTCATTCAAAACTAAATGATTCAAGGTTTCAGGTTCTATTTTCTGACTTCATTTATTGTAATCCTTGATTTCCTGCTGTCAAGAAACAAAAATGCTGGTATTTATTGTCCCACTGATGTGGCTTGTCCAAAGTGAGGTTAATGGAAATCCAGATGACAAATTCCGATTGGCTTGGCAGCCTTTTCAACCTGGTGTTTGTTTCAAACGGTAAATAATTACTTTCAGGGGTAAAGCACATCTGGGCTGCAGTTACTACAAGAAAATGTATCTTTTTTAGGCAGGAGCCCAGAGTACCCCCACCCACCTAATTTTTGTTGTAAAAGCACTAAAAAATGCTTCACACTGTCTCTCTGACTGTAGATAGAAAAATGTTGGTGTCGGAGAATCTGAAAGACCCGTAAGAAACATACAGTCAAGAAAGTGCTGAATGTTTATTACTTTAATGAGATGTTATAGAAATGCTTTTAAGGAACCTACTATTTTTTCAAGTCACCTTTTGAAGGCATGGCCGTACCACATTTATGAAGACGTGGAGGAGGGGTGGAATAAAAATAAAATGCTAACAAATTAAAATTAAATAGCACCCTTGGGAATCATTCTGCTTTATAGCTGTCATTCCACATTACATTGACCACAGTTGATTTATCGACAGTTCTCTGCATTCATATTACAGTATTTGAGGATTTTTCAGAATAAATTATAACATTGGAGATATATTTATATATTCTTATCTGCAATGAAAAACAATAATGAAATGGCTGAGGCAGTTACTTCATACTGTATAATCCTGTTCTTTACATTAGCACAATTTAGATGAAGTGCCCTGGAAACCCATAATAACACACTCTGTACTGGACAATACATTGGATGCTAGAACAGCTGCCAACATTAGTTCAATTGTATTAATTTAATTGCTTTTATATTTCCTGTACAAAACATGCAGACACTATTATAGAGGTTAATTTTATTTTTAAAACATTGGTTCCAAAACTGCGCCCCTCCAGATTTCATGCAACAAAAGTAAATTGGCCATCTGCTGTATTTCGCTTCCTCACAGAGATCACTGAAACTGGAGTCTGTGTGATGGATGGCTCCAGAGGCATAAAGATACTATCAGGCCTTTGGGGATTTAAACTACAAGAAGTAAAGTACCATAAGTTGTGGAGGTGTTGCATATTGTTTTAGACACTTTTTTCACAAGGACCAGAACAAGCTCCTGTATATTCTTACCTGCTTACTCAGGAATTGTCACCACAAAAGTACAAAACATTCAGAAATTTCCATTTCACCTCCTGATGAGAAACATAAGCTCCTAAAGGTCTCCTATTCTCCCTAAAATAGATGTGACTTTGTGATATACTCTTCCTTAGTTCAGCATGTGCCGTATGTGTGTTTTTTGTGTTTATGGTAATTGTATACATTCAGTATGCAGTGACCTCCTGATGAAAAAGGGAAAAAAATTACATTACGTAAAGAAATGATTTATGGATTGGATGATGTATCCTGCGTTAAAAAATAAAAAAAATGTCATACTGTAACCTTAAAACCAATCGCACGGGGCAAAGTCATATTTGGCAAGTCCAAAAAACACAAAGGTCTCTTTCATTTACACCCCTGTCGTTAGTATTTTGTAAACCTTCATTTGGCAGGGATTGTACTGAGAAGATCTCTTCTGTAATACGCTAAAGTTGTGGACTTTCTCAGGGGGGTTTGTTGACCACTCCTCCAAGCAGAATTGCTCTGAGGTCTTCAGATCCTCTAATTTCAGTTTGTGAACTGCCTTCGATTTTGAACCTTACATGGTTTAATTGGTTTGAGGACTGGGGATTGAAATGGACAGATTTATTTGAGAGCATTACTTTTTGACTTGTGCTTTGGATGATTGTTATGCTAGAATGCCTATTATCAGCCAAGCTTGGTCTTCTTTGGCCAAATTTTCAATAATATGTATTGGGAGTTCATGTACTGTATCCCTCTAGGTTAACAAGGGCTTCATGACTGTACAGTAGGTGCAAAACAACACCAAAATATAATTAAAGCCCCTGTTATATTTCATATTGTGCATGAGTGTTTTCTCCCTTTTTTGTATGCCAAACACAACACTGGTGAGCATGTTTGCTCACTTCTCCTTTTATCTGGCCGTAAAACATAAAACATTGTTCCAAATGTCATTCAGATATTCAGATGTTTAGCCTTTTTTGTGGTTCTTCCTCAGATAGGTTTCTTTGAACCCACCTATGAAGGCTGCATTCATAGATGCTGTATGACATTGAATGGTAGACCTCGACACTTTGTATTCTTATGATGCCAGTTTGTGTTGGAGATCTGTAGCTACTGCCTTTGGAGTTACAGTATGTTTGCCTCATGAACCTCTTGTCTCACAGCCTGTGGAGGCAAGACACACTTGTCTTTTCTTCCTGAAAGAGCTGACCCTGTACCGGTAGCCTTACATTTCTTAACAGTGGACTCTACAGTGAAAAGTGGTAGATGCGGCTTATTTGTGCATTCTTTTATAACCACGCCCAAGCTAGCGAAGATCAATGACCATTTGCCTGCAGTCATCAGAGAGCTCTCTCACCGTAATCATGGTGATGTATGCTCTTACTCAATGTTTTTGTAATGTATTTCTTCCTTTTATACCCTAGGGAACTAGGGAACTAGGAAGGCTTTGGAAGCCTCTTCATTGAACTTCCGAAAAGCAGAATATAGTTGCAGATTCGTTTTTGTTGGATTTTATTTAAAGGGATACTTTGGATACTTAGAGCTGTCAGTGCGGACCTGTGGTAGCATAGACAGCAAGGATGTCTAGCTCCTGACAGGAAGGTCCCAGGTTCAATTCCAGGTAGTTACAAGTGATGGAGCTTGCTCTAATTCCTTCCAGGTGCCTTCCAGGGTTCACTCAGCCTGCTTTCCAAATGATTACCCAGGGGGTAATCCTTCTGTGAGTAATAGGCCGGCTGGAGTATGATGCTATGATGTATAGTATGATCCACATCACCTCCACCTCGAGTGTTGAAATGGTCAAGAAAAATGGTGGCTCTTACCCCCCATTCCCCCATGGGCCTTTGTGGTCTGAAAAGGGGATCTAACCTACCTACCTAGAGGTGTCAATAAATGTGACCCATGTGTTTTTTGGAATTCAAAGAATTATGTACAACCAATATCACTTTGCTCTGTGCAAGCCTATTATACTGCAATGTTTTTAAAATTGTCTGACATTACCCAAACTGTAACTTATTCAGTGTTACAATGCCTTTTGTTCCTATTTCATCATCAGGGGTACGAATAAAACTGATGGGCCCTGTATACTGCTTATACCCACACAGTATGTACGGTTTTAAATAGAGCATATACAGATAAATAAAGTGGTGTATAAAGATGACATTTATCAGCATCTCATTTGACACATAGAATAGACTTGAAGGGCTTCAGAATTTTCCCACATGATAAACATTTGTGGTTCTCTCAGAAAAAGTAGGTCAAAACTGAGGGACTATATAGGCATAAATTAGAGGTAGCAGTTGTATTTAGGTTCACACTTCATGATTGTAATTAAGTAGCAGAGAATTTATGTAGAAAGTGAGAGGTACTCTGCTAAAGTTGAACTTTAATTGGATTATGCTCTTTAAAAAACATGTTATTTATTTATTAGAAGTGCCTCCTTCACAGATGTCACAAGTGATATTTATATATGTGCTATAAACCCTGTTAATAGTGCTGGGAATATGTTAAGAAGTCCTGTGTGGATGATATGAATTCACAACTAGCCAGGGGTCCACAGTGCCCTCAGTCAGACCTAAATCATATTTTCTTGCATAAAAGTCATCAAAACGTCCACACATGGAAAAGCTTTATGGAAGGAGTTTTTATTACATGCAGTGCTTGTAGTGGGTGCAGCTAGATAGGGTGTTGATTTGTAATATTCTTATTGCAGATAAAAGTCATGGCTTTCTGTGGGGAAATTTTTCAGCTACCTCAGCAGAGTGAAAACATGCTATTCACTTATTTGGCTAAAGCTGTGGATACCATTAGGGAAAATATAAACTTTCATTTGCAGTATAGCCACTGAACAGCTGATTTTAAAGTTCAGCCATGAGGTAAATTGCAATTACGTTTCCAATACAGCCACAGCCATATCATTTCATCTCAGATTTTACAAAAAATGAAACAACTTCACTGGAAGAATGCAAATTCGATGGAGGGTGGGTTCTGTATTAATAGCATGAATTAGTATTGTCATTATTTTGTTGCATATTTATTTTCAGTGGGCAATGCATGTGGTAGACTTATCATGAGGAAAATTCAAGCAAAATATTAATAAAGCATTCTAAATAGATGTATAATTTTAGCTGCTGAAAAGCTGAATTGTAATATACCAAACATTTCTTATTCACTATGCATACTGTACTAATGCAGAGCAATAAGTCAAATTACACTTTGTAGTATTTTAGAAGCATTTGACTTAAAATGCTTTTTTATAGTAGAATTTAGTCATATTACTTTCTGCATAAATAGGAAGTATGAAGTATATAAGAAGGTGATGAAGACAATATTCATTGCCTGAAACCATCAATAACCCCTTTGCAATGTTCATTAATATTCTGTGATTTACTTCATACTGTAGCAGCATAGTAAGTTAATGTTTTGCTACAATATTAGAAAACGACATAAGAAGTAAGAATACTTGTATTTAGGCAGAAATATACTAAGAGTTTTTCACCTGAAAAACACAAATTCACCATGGAATTCTTTGTGCTTGGTCAGTAGCAATGCTACTAGTCTTATCTCCTACAGTAGCTCATAAAAACTGTGAAATGCAATGTAATCTTACTTAAGTCATTAAAATCCAGTGTTAAAATTAAAACAGAGCTTTGACATAGTAATGCTATTGATGGAATTGGTGTTTGGATTATGACGCTGCTTAGCACAAATTCTGACTTTTCTCGAGCATGGAAATGGGAGCTCACCAAATGGAGTATTTACCTACAGAAAACAATGTGAAAAGCCAGATAGTCTTTAGGGATTCCTGTTGCTGACAGGTTTACAGCTTTTTGGAGTTATTGGAGGAACAGTGTGTTTGGTTTGGAGTCCAGTTGTGAGTCATTGGCTGTGATTATGGGTTAGGGTCTCCAGAGTTATGTTGGAAAAAAAAGTGTTTCTAAATGTAGTAAATGTAGCCAAAAACTGTAGTTAATGTAGTAAAGAAATAGTACATACCCATAACTTACATGAAGATTTTCAGAATTGGATGGTTGTCCAAACTGTGAACTGGGTTCTTGTAAATACATACAAATGTCCATGCATTCATGAAGAATGCGTGGTTTTGCATAATACTATCCAAATTTTAGGATTTTAGGTTTTGCGTTTGCTTGCATTAAGAGGTTTCAAAATGGCACCATTTACACATAATAAAGCAGACAGACTTCATGTTTTAGAATGTTTACTGTATCTTTACCCATGCCCCATTATTGAATGACATCTATTGAAAATCCCCTTAATAGGATGCAAAACAGTCTAGACATACCTTGTTAGGACGAAATAGTTGATTAAGTGATTGACAAAGTTAGTGGAAAGCATCACAAAGATTAATCATGTGTGGATTTGCATTTTTTAGTTTAACCCTTGCACAAATGCTGTTTTGAGTTGACCTAAAGTGAATTTGACATTACTGAGCCTTCATTTGACTTGACAGAAGAACATACTGCAAGTCAAGGAAATAATATAGTATTTATCTGCACTCGACAGTCCAGAAAATAGTACTTTTTTACAGTGTACAAATTCCAGGCAAAATAACCTGGGTTTTCAAGAAGCTTCCTGTACCATAAATGTTATTGTCATTTGAGCAGAGCCTTTGTAGATTTAAGGCAAATGACATTTTTATTTCCCTCTCATATCATTCCTGTTCTCCTCTGTGGAATTGCCTATATCATTCATTGTTTTTCCTCTTCTTCTTAGTTTACTGAATTTGTAATCAAGAGTGGGTATGCATCTGGGATTGTATTGTGGTAGTGCAGAAAGCAGAAAACACAAGTAAAGCTTTGACCAGAATGAAATTAAAAAGCTATTAATTGAACTGGGATTTTTATCACCACCAGACAGGAGACTGATTCTGGATCTCGGTTTTGCTGGCCTGGGGCTAATTTCCCTAGATGATTGAGAGGTGTTGAGTGGATTAGGGTTTAAGTTTTAGATCTCCTGGTCTCATGGCCCAGTGTACCAGACCGAATTTAGAATTCTTTGATGGGGATTATGCTATTTCTGAGCTTGCTGGTTCTCTAACCTCACCCTTCCCAGAAGGTGTAACACATCAATAATTGGATGGAGTGGGAATATTTTTACTGTAAAAAGGGCAAATAGATATTAGTTAATAATACAGGTATGTCATATTTTAGGTTTAGGTTTACATTCGTGCTGCACCCAATCTCTGATGGCAGTGCTTAGGGACTACTGTACATAGATTGGAGTAGCCTACTCATCAGCATGCTTGTTTTGGACTGTGGTATAAAGTACTGTTCATTTGATCAGGTTTCCTAGCCATACATGGCTTAATTAAAACTTTTCCTTTCAACAGCCTCAAGCTGCTGTTAAGATTGGGTTCATCAATTACCACGAAAAATACACTTCATGCCATTTTTCTATAAAATATTTCACTTCAAGAAAATCCTACTGTACTCCATCTGTATCCCTGTGTTGTCTCTTGCTTGATGTACGCCTTTAAACAGTTACCAGTGTTTCCAGAAAGTGGGGAGAAGAAACTATTGAAAAGCTCCCAATGAATTCACAAAATTCTGAATATCACCCTCTGCTCTTCTTGGAAGGAACAGTCTGTTGATATTTTATTTGTGTTTTGTACTTAAAACTAAGACGAGATAAGAAGGGAATAGAATATATTGGCTTGTGGATTAAGCGGTTTCATAAATGGTATAAATGATTGGAGTCTCTCAATTTATCTCCAGTTACATGAAAAAGGCAGGGCTCTCTGGACCTCGCTAATTCGCTGATTTGACTCTGGGCATGCAGTCAATTATCTAGTAGGCAATACATCATACCCTTCAGTGGTTTATTAGTAAATAAATTGACCCTTGTGCAATTACATTTTGAATGTACTGTTACCAGCACTTCTTCTCCCTGTTTAATTCCCAAAAAGAAAGGGCACTGAGAAAAAGGAGTATCCTAGAGATTGCTGCCATTTTGCCAAGGAATTCCTGTAGCCTTCATAGATACCCTGCCATATACACAAGAATGAGCTAGAAAACCCTTTAAGCAGCTGTTTGTTAATTTCCTTTGGACTCTGTTTGGTAGCATCACATTCTGCTGCCATCATAATGTCTTAGTTGTTTAGCATACATTATCGTTAAACTGTAAAAGGGAAAGCAGAGCTGATAAACAAAGCTATCTAAACCACAATTGTGACTTGGCTGCATCCACTATATTCACAATGTTATTTTCACAAGTATGTTCACGATGGACTGTAAGTAGCAGTAGCATGAACAGTCCATTTTTTATTGGACATTAAGCTCAGAATTTTTCAAATCATCTTCATCCACATAATCGCTTGTTGCTTCTGACAGACGTACAGTATACATTTTATTGGAACATCTTTGATATATACAGTTGCCATGCAGACACTGTCAGATTATGAAATTTATCAAACACCAGTCACGCATGTACCTTAACAGAGTTCACTGCAGCATATAAAACTGACAATATAAGAAAAAATAGAAAAACAATCTCCAAAGCTGATGCTTCTTTCTGCTGAAGTCTTTCTCTCTACCTGATAAGCCCAGGAGTCAATGCTTTTATCTTTGAAATAGCGTCCCCTGTCTACCTTTCAATACACCTTCCTCTCCTCTGTGTTGTCAGTAGGGGCATAAACATTATTAAAATAATTAAGAAACTGTTTCTATAGGGGAGATTCTATAACATTTTGAAACTTTAATAGAATGTGCCATCTCAATTCTATTCCAGTTACCTAAAAAGTACTGTACATACTTTTTGTTTTTGTAAATGTAGTTTTTGAATTTAAGCTTAACATAGGTGTTGAATTTAAAGTCTTGAATTTAATTTGAAATGTCTTCATTTATCTACCTGTCAGAGGGTTATGATACAGATAAGAGTCTTATGTATGTATTATGTTGACTTACTGTAGATGTAGTTTATTTATTGTGCAGTCTTTAGACTATATGAATCAAGCAAAAGAACTCCATGATGGAAAAATCTCGTATACCAGTATTTGAAAAATCTTGGCTTTTTTTCTTTGCCTTTACATTCTCAGCTTAACCAGTGGAGAATATACAGAAAGTCATTTTTTTAGTCCTCTGAGTAAAGTGACTTTTTGTTCTTTTGTCAAGAAGTTGACAAGAACACTCATTCTGGCTTGTGGAGGGATCACAACAGGATATTTTTGCAGAGTTGTCTGTGTGTCATGCCAAGAACTAGGTTATAGAGAAAATGTAACTTCATATGATGGGAAGAAGAACAAACATTGTTTTCTCCATCACAGTACTGAGATAGCTTACACTTTAAATGATGTTTTAATGCAGTGTGCAAGGAGGTGTGGTGTTGTAGACGCAACAAATAGAATTATAAAGTCATGTAGAAAAACGTAGATTCTTAATGAGGTTGTTGCTTTCTTTCTCTGACGTTTACCAGACAGCTGTTACTGTGTTCTGTGATTAACTTTTTTTTCAGGAAAACCAAGTTTTTCCCCTTCCTATATTTGGGATCCTGACATATTTAACTACTTTATGTTAGATTAATACGCACAGTGGTCTACTGTATATATACTGTATAAACAATTGAAATGCAGTTAAATTGAAAGATCTTAATAATTCAACTATGAAACAATTTTTAGGTACAACCCTAAGATGTACGAAGGTGTTCTATATTTTGATTTAAGTCAGGTGTATGTTTGACAAAGGTGAGAAAAATATACAAAACCTTATTAAAAATAGTTGGACATCACCTTTTGTGTAAATGTGTAAATATAGATAAGTCTTTTATAGACTCTTTAATTCATCCTTACTTAAATAATTGTGATTAATTTAGCATCTTATGCATTACTACATTTGGTGTTAACTATATCAGGATCAATATCATTGATACAAACCAGTAAGAGCAATGGTCCTAGTAAAGGTCCCTGTGGTACTCTACTAATTATATCAAGTCAATTTAAGCATTCATCACTTGTCTATACTCTTTCTTTTCTATTAAACAATTCTCAGTTAGAGCATGTACAGTACATACCTGTATTTTCAAATGCCTACAGCCTAAAGTTTGATAATTAATCTTTTTTTAGAAACTTTATCAAAAAGCATTTGGAAAATTTAAATGCACCATATCATATACTTTGTGTGAATCCATTACTATTTTTACTTGTTCAAAGCACTCTAACAAAGTGTTAGGCAAGACCTACAGTACATTTTTCAAAATCAATGTTGACTATTCCCTAGGATCTGATTTACATATAGGTGAGATCTTTAAGTTTAATTCTAATAATTGTTTCCATAACCTTACATGTAATGGAAGTCTGACGTATTGATCTATAATTAATTGGTTCACTTTTGTCACTCTTCTTACAGATGTGCACTACATTAACTGTTCTCCAGTCCTTGAGTGTTACCCTTTTAATTTAGTCAGAAACTGACAGTGATAACACATGAAAGGTTAAAAGCTGTTGGGTCTGATTGAGGTCAGCTCTTTCCCAACTGCACAGAATGAACTTTCTTGCTAGATGACACGTGAGTCCAATGACTTATCTGGAAGCAATACGTCTATCCTCTTGTTACCATTTCAATTCTAGTGTTGCTGTTTCAGGAAGGCAGGCTGAAAAAAAGGTTCAGTTAAGTAAACGTATTGTTTAATTTAAGTATTAAAATAAAACAGTCAATTCCAAGATTATTTGCACTCTTGATAAAAATGAGCAAAAAGGTTCTGTGAAATAAACAACACAAGTAATGAGCTACTGTATATTGTAATTTTCCAACATGTGAAAATATTGTACATAATTTAATGAGTCAATGGAATTAACGTAAATTATACATTTCTCAAAGTATACATTTATAATTTTAAAATTAAGTGCCATAATTATTGGCACCCGTTTCCAGTTCTTTGTGGAATGATAACAGCACTAAGCCTTTTTTTTAATAATGTTTTATGAGATTGGAGAACACATTGGGAGGGATCGTATACCATCCCTCCATAAAGAATCTTTCCAGATTCTTGATATCTTTCAGTTTGTGTCTTTGGTCTGCCCTCTTCAAACCTCAGGTTTTTTATGGAGATCAAGTCTAGAGACGGATATGGCCTTTGCAAAATGCTGAGTTGTTAAAACCTTTAAGTTCCTGCCCTAATAATGGTCAGTGGTACTATATATTTACTCTACCATGTGTCTCTTTTCATTTATGACTTCTTTGCCTTACTCCATGGTGATGGACAACAAAGGGATTTTATATGTGTGTTACGTCATTTTTATACCCCAGTGAAGCAGAAAGCCATGGAATGGCACAATATAGTGTCTTGACAGTGAGATGCACATTAAAAGTATAATATTAATGCAGATTTATTATTTTTTGTTTTATAAGAATCTTTAGAGGTTACCAATAATTCTGACACCTACAGTAGCTATTGAGAAATAACATTATTACTTTGGGAGGCATGGTAATGCAGTGGTTAGCCTTGAGTTCAATTCCTGGGAGGCTATCTAAGTAGAGTTTGTATATTCTCCCTAAGTTATCTGGTACTCCGGTTTCCTCCCACAGTCCTAAGACATACTGGTTGGAAAATTGGCTGTGGTGTGACTATGTGTGTGTGCCCTGTGATGGACTGGAATACCATCTATAGCTCCTCTATGTCCCTTTATTGAATGGATGAATTATTACTCATTAACAAAAACATTTTTCTCTGGGCAATTGCATTAACATACAAGAACATTTAGAATATGTTTCCATATTTTTTAGCATAAAATCTAACTAATTTCCTGTTTTGTTTATTATACAGCCGTTTATGGTCATTTTTATCAAGAGTGCCAATACTTTTGGAGTAGATTATGCGATACCAATCCAAATGTACTACAACAGCTATATGGTAATTGCATTACAGTACATGTTAATTCAGATATCAAACTGAATAAAAACTGTATTTCATACACAATCTTGACTCATAGGTTGTAGCAGCTAGTGGCAGGATACATTCTGCACCGAAAGAAAGTTCTTTACATAGTCTTTTATGAAATAACTCCTCTTACCTTCTTTCCTCTTTATGTGTGGTTTTATCTTGGTCAGAATGTGTGTGGAGCTTGAGAGGAAAAGGTGAAACTGCCGGCAGTTTCTCAGATTCAATTTGATTGCCATCATTTCCATTGTTCGGTGTTCTGCATTCAATTTTTGCCCAGCTGAGATGTCTCAGCAGATGCCTATTTCTGTATTAAAACCGTTTACTCAATGCATTTATCAAAGGTAGCCCATCTCACTCCAAAGTGCCATCAGACTTAGCAGTGGGGGCTCATGTATGAAAAAGGGAATCATTTTGAAAATGCTGAGTGCTCAGTCAGTTAACAGCTTCCATCAATAAACCACCACAACCTACAATACATTTTTTTCAATATTATAATTAACCTTGAGGATTTTAGAAATCTGCAGTCATTTGGGTTTATTATTATTACAGATAATAAATGGCTTTTGCAGTTAGGCAATCAGGGTTAACTGTCTCTGGACACTCTAAAATGAAGCAGCGCTATTTGCATATGCACGCTCTACACAAATACATATATATCTACCCATTTTCAAACTGCTTCTTCCAATTTAGGGTCACTGGGGAGCCAGAGCCTATTACAGAAAGCAATGAGTCCAAAGCAGGGTACACCCAGATCCAAACGAACACGCTGTTATATCAATTGGGCCAATTTCCCCAGAAGCCCATTAACCTACCTGTGTTTTTGGTCTGTGGGAGGAAACCAGAGTACTGAGAGGAAACCCACACAAACAAGGGGACAACATACAAACTCCAGGCAGGTAGATTGGTAGGTCCAGAATTGAACCCAGGGCCTCAACGCTGCAAGATAGCAAGGCTAATCACTGTGCCATTGTGCCATATGCACCGAAAATACGTAAGCATCATATAATTCTGGTATCAATTTGTAACTTTGTTTACATTTGGTAAGATTATTTCTCTGCTTACTTACAGGAGCATTTTAAACTGACTTTAAAGCATGTTACAACGTTTAAAATGACTTCAAAATTCAATAGCTTAAGATGAAAGTTTTATGGGTTAGCTTTTATATACTGTTAATAATGTGTAATAGATTGTACATCCGATCTTTTAAACAGCTTTCAGAGATACAGTTTCTAGATAAGTGCTTTTGTTCATTTTAGATTTTTCACTTGCATTTTTATTGGAAGATACAGTACAAAGGATGATACTTTCTAGCATCTTAATACAGGGCTTTCTGAGCTTCAATACATTTCCACTTTTTTATATGTATGAAATGTGAACTAAAAATGTCTCGCCAACACTCATGCTTTATAAATGAAGTATGGAAACCATGCATCTATTTGGCTTGTGTAGGAAGTCATTGATATCGACATGAAAACAGAGTTGTGAGATGAGAATTCCTGTAATGGGACAACTCTGTCACGCGCTGTACTGCTAGAGGGCGCTCCTACTCTGTCCTGTTCCTTGTTTCTCTGTGCTTTGCTTGTCCTTCCGGTTTATCTTTGTGTGGGGCTATATATTTCTGGGTCACCCTTTCCTCCTCGCTCACCATTGAGGGTTCGGAAGTCTTGAGACCTGCCTAGCACTTGGTCGTGACCTGAGGGCATAGGTTTCTACCCGACATCGTCTGACCTGCTGAGCCCGGGCTAACCCCGTTTTGCCTCTATGCTTAAGGTCTCCTTGTTCTCCTGGCCTTTCCACGGCATGCCTTGCCGACATCTGTGACAGAAAGCTGAGCCATACTTTGACCCCACGAGCAGGTCATTCTAATCGTGGGATCCCACTCCCGACATCCGTACCTGTGAGCAGGTTATTCAGTGGTATGCATTCCCGACATCCGTGTACGAATAACTGGCTTTCCTCAGGTTGTCACTCCTGGCATGAGTGTTTCTCGTGTGGTTTGTTGCCCTGCTCTCCCAAGTTTATTTTTGTTGTGTGTGCTTTTGTACTTTTGTACTGTGCTTTTGTATGTGTTTTTTTTCTTGCTTCCCGGAGCCCCACCTAGATCCCCCTTCCTCTACTCAATAAAGGTTTTTACCCTGGGGGAGGGGGCAGCTCTCAGATGTGGAGATTCCCAGAGGTTTCCTTTCAGTTAAATGAGGTTTTTTCCTCCCCCCAGTGCTGTGCAGCTCTTTTTTTTGGGGCGTCTGGAGCCCCCCAGGAGGGGGGGGGGGGGGGGGACTATCACGCCCTCTACATCTAGAGGGCGCTCCTACTCTGTCCTGTTCCTAGTTTCCCTGTGCTTTGCTTTTCCTTCCGGTTTATCTTTGTTTGGGGATATATATTTCTGGATCACCCTTTCCTCCTCGCTCAGCATTGAGGGTTCAGATGTCTTGAGACCTGCCTAGCACCAGGTCGTCTCCTCTGTGGCCTGAGGGCATAGGTTTCTACCCGACATTGTCTAACCTCCTGATTCCAGGCCAACATCTGTGACAAGCTGTTATTGTTCCACATGGACACTGCTTTCATAGTCTGATCATACTGTAGGTTATAGGCCCGGGAAATACAGTGGGCTCTTAATAATCAATATCTGTTTATTATAAACCAGTAACTCAAGAGAGAATTTCTCATTTTTAATGAACACTGAACTTTGGTTTTCCCACAGAGGAGGCATAAACAGTTATTGTTGATTTAAGCCTGATTATTGAAATAGCTTATGAAAAACATTGTTCATAACTGAACTGATTCTCTGTCTTTTTTGCCTGTGGCCGGAAGTAAAAAAATTGCCTCAACCTGATCAAATTTATCATTATAAAAGTTACTTTTCCTTAAACTCTAAAATAATACTATACTGTGGGGCTTCTAGGTACTGTAGCTCTGACTGTAATTGTCCTGCTTTGATTGATTTAATGCACATCTGAATGTAAGATTAATTTGCTTCTCAAAGTCTGCCTGCCTCTTGCCCACCAACAGCTGTGACAATGAAATTGTGACCACTCCAAAGTCTACACATGTAGAAACATCACAGGGAAAAATTGCTTTATTGTCAAAAGTGCACAAAACCAAGCTTACAGAGTCAATGGGGTATCTCGGCCATAAAATATCTATAATAACAAATATACCAACATTTATACTTGTATTGTTCATTGCACTGAGATGTGATTTTTTGAGACATGGAGCTCTTGTGGTTTGCTTTATGAAATGGAAAGTGAAAAAGAATGAGTTAGAAATGGCAGGACAACTGTTGAAATTGGTTTATTGGTGTGGCTTGTAAAGGGCACACCACTTATAGTATGTTGGTCAATTTACTTTGCAATTGCAAGTGAAGGAATAAAATGCATTGAACTGCATAGAGACAGGTGTGCGCCGACACAATGTGATGAGCACCCAAATTCTAGTGTTTACTAAAATGAAACATCCAAGGCGTTCCTGTAACCCTTTAGTTTCTCAGTTATGTGTCTTCTACTGTATAACAGTAGTCTACAACAAGTCTATGTGGTTTAAACTACTGTCCTTTCTTTTCTCATGAAATAGCTGGATGACATTTTAAGATCAATTGGCTACTAGCAACCAAACAAGCCATATGAGCCCGATTATGAGCCTGTTATTATTATAATGTTATAAACAGTTACAAAACCTAACCTTAGACTATTAATTCTTTATTAATACACGTATGTCCCATTTATGATTTTTGTCATGGTAATTGCAACCAATAATTTGAAATCTGAAGTCCACTAATTGGATTAGTTGTCTATAGTTTGTTCGCCAATTATAACATGATACATAATTCTTCTTGATTTTTCTTAACATGAGGTACCATGTTGTCCTACAGCAACATGCAGCAGCAATCATTCCAAATTTGCATGAAACTCTATTTTGTGTTTTTTGTGACCAGAGGACCCATCTTGCACCTTGCGCTAATAAAATCACTACACACAAGGATTGCTGTCTGATCTCATTAATGTTTGCTTTGTTTCATTCATGTAAGTCTCCTGAACAAATTGATTTTTAAGCATAATCAGTTGATCTTCAGGCCACTCCTTGAATGCTTCATACAGGATTCATTGCTAGACCACCTGAGATGTTTCAAGGGTTTTCAAAGTGCGGAGCTCACAGGGAGGATTTTTAGATGTTCTGCAGGCTCAAGGACATGGCTTATGCATTTCAAAGGCAGTCAAGATTACAACATACTGGCAAGTGTCATATAAACATCACCCAAAGTGTTTCGTGTATTCACCTATTGGTTGAAGTAATGGCTGATGTTTATCTATAATTCCCAGACATTGTTGGAATTTAATCTCATTTATGAATACATGAATTTATAATAATCTTAATTTAAATAAAATCTCTCAAATTAATGTTATATACATCGTAAGGTTCTAGGTTCACAAGCACTTAAAATTAACTTTTTAAAATGAACTAAGAAGTGTATATCTTATTATTGTTATATGTACTGTATACAAACACAAGCCATCATCATCACCATAAGCATCGTTGATTCACTTGTTGGATGATTGTCTCTGGAATATTTATTCACAGACTATCTGCTCTTGCCATGTGCCAAAAGGTCTTATTGGTTAATTTTTCTCTTCTGTATCATTGGTCTTTGTATTCAGTGTACTGTATCATTGGTGCAGCCGTGATCTATTCTTTTTGTTAAGTGACTGGGTTTTCTTGGGTCTTCATTCTCACATTGATCTCTGTCTCTTCTTGGTATTCTGCACATACACATTGTTTGGTACTCCTCTGGGTTGTGTGGAATTTTGGTTCGCTTATTGCATTCAGGGTCACATCCAGGCACCACACCCTGACACTGACAAACATGTTTTGTTAGAGGCACATTGATAATTCCTGCTTTAGAATTATTCTAAACATCTTCCAAAAACAATCTGGGCTCCAGTTAATGCTATTAAAGATTATTGATTTCTTCTATACGGAGGATAGTTATTTCATGTTATAGAAATGTACTGTTCAGTCTGCTCAATACACATCCCCTTAGATTTCTTTGTATTTATTTTGAGATATAACCTGTTCTTGAACTAGTTATAACAATTATCTTGCATTTTGAGCAAACCTCTGTTCTTTATATTTCTATATAAACTGGACTCTTGAAATCTTCTTACAGTGTAGATCTAAACATATTTAGGGATACAAAAATATTCATTTGGGTTTTCAATAGGGAGGTCAAGCAACAACAGTAGTGGATACATATAGTGAATATGATGGAGTGTATTTACATTTTTGGCAAGCTTTTGATAGTGTCATGGGCGCTATTAATGACTCCCGTGTAGTGCCTATTTAGGACCCTGTGCAGACGGTATAATCCAGAAGTGACTGGAAAAGGGCTGCGGGGAAAATTCGGAGAGGAATGGATGGGAGGACTAACAGGGGGCGGTGCTGACGGTGATCCAGGTGCGAGGGGAGCACAGGAGAACAAGTCCAGTGGGAGTCCAAAAGGGAAAAACAGGGTACAATCCAAAGTCCAGGGAGCTGGGAGATCAATCCAAGAGGAAGACAGGGAAAAGGGATCCAGGAACATAGAAAATAAAACCATAACGGAGCAAGGTGCTCCGGGCCCTGGACTCAGATGGTCAGGATGCCTGGGGAAAAGGACTTGCCCTCGGGCTTCTCCTGACCCCGGTGGATAGGCGGGCCTTCAGGCATCCGTCTTCCAGTACTGAACCTAGAGCTTAGGAGGCATGTAACTTATATAGTGATGGGTTAAACAGGAGACAGATACATGTAATAATGAAACCAATAATAAAAGATTGGCACGCCCTCTAGAGGAGGGATGATGACCATGGCAGATAGAGTTTCTCATGAACAATTTATTCTCAAATAGCAGGTGGTAGGCACTCAGGGAAGCTGGTTACTAACCTCTTCTTAATTTCTGTCATCTATGAAGATTCTGCTATAGTTAATAAACTAGTCAACGTTTGGAGATGGCACCAAATTAGGAGGATTAGCAAACACAGGAAAGACAGCAAAGGAAATTCAAAATTATTTAGATAATACTGGCCAAACATCTAAGAGATCTCATTTAATGTAGAAAAGTGTAGGCTTTTGCATGCAGGTACGAAAATGTAAACTGTAAACACAAAATGGGAATCTCCTACACTGGCACGATGAAGGAACTGAACTGAAAATAAAGAAAATTCAGAGGGGACCTGAAACAAGTATTCAGAATCTCCAAAGCATTGACAAAGTCAACCACCAAATGTTTTCAGAATGAACAGTGAAACATGAAGCAGAGAATGAATGGAAACTATGGGGAAGGGCATACAAAACTGAGAACAGGAGGCCCTTCTATGCCCAAAAAGGTGTGGGAGTATGGGCCACACAACTCAGCCATATGGTTGAAGCCAGTACCCTGACTTCTCTCAAGAAAGTCTGGATGTGGTCATTGAATCAGCTACTATCAATTAACTTCTAAACTTAACTTCAGCTTGGTGAGCTAAATGGCCTACTCCCATTGGTAATTGTACTTACTGAATGTTCTTCAAAGGAGATTGTTAATCCCATTGTATTGTATTTTTTGTCTGTACACACTATACATACATTTGTCAAATGTCATATATTTAAAAGAAATGTTCTGAGAAAGACAAAAACACTCAGCTTGAACCTTTATTCACCTAACAATATAAAACATTCCTAAAAGTGGTCCAACAAGCCTTGCAGGTAGGCCATCTTATTGGATAGGGTTGTTGCTATGGTAACCATAAAGGGCCTATCTTACTGTGAGCTCTATTCATTTTACTAACTACTCTTTAGATCAAAGGCTTATACGTTTTTAAGGTTTGGGGTCCCTTGTTTCAGTGTAACATTCTGTTTAATCCAGCTCCCTGGTTCAGAACTGATCAAATGCCAAACTGCTTTCTCAAGCTTTTTTTTTTCAATTACCCAAAGTGGTGAAAAGCAGAACAAAGGATTTGAAGGTCTCTTTATAATGCCAAAGTTATTTGTCTTTAATAAGATCTGAATGCTTAGTCTGAAGATCAGATAGGTAGTTTTATTTTCATTATTTTATGAAGCTTCTTTTTTGAAATCATTTAAAAAGAAAAAAAAGTCTACGCATCTGTCTTTCTATCAGATGTTAAAAGCACATTTTTATGTGAAGAACATATCATTATTTTAGAAATTATTTGTGTATCTGTGTACATCCATTCATTTATTTTCTAACTGCTTCTTCCAATTCAGGGTTGTGGGGGAGCTAAAGCTTATTCCAGCAAGCAACAGGTGCAAGGCAGGCTACACCCTGGAAGGGACACCACTTTGCAAGGCAGACAGATGCAAATACACACTCACACCATGGCCAATTGTCCTAATAGCCAATTCACTTACCAGTGTTTATTCAGTCTTTGGGAGGCATTTGCAGCACCCAGAGGAAACCCACATGAACATAGGGGGAACATCCAAACTCCATGCAGGTAGAAAGCAACCTCAGCTGACCATGAAAAGTTTTGATTCAGCACAAAATTGTGAATGCCTTGAGACACAATCACAATCAACCACCCTTGTGGTACCCATTCCTAACCCTAGAGTTACCTCTGCTTCTGCAGGACTTTGTTTTAATTGGACCCTGAAAGAACAGCACTAATTGCTGCCTGGAACTGATCTGCTTGCTCAACTGCCTGCTGGTTTAGACATTAGATTTTTTTTTCTGTGCTTAGTCCTGGGAAAGTGCAGAGGAAATGTTTTATGATAAATGTTCAGTTATACCATTGGAAGGCAGATTACATTGCAATAATTATTTGTATATTTCTCAAAAGTGGAAATAATAATCTTTTGATATTTTTAGATGTGAGAGCATAGTGAGCAATGCATCACATAAGCACCCGCTATTGTAATATAAACTTGTGTATTAATATAATGAGGCCAACTTTTCTTAAAACTATACAGTAGATTTACTTTTTAAATCAATTTAGACTTTCTATTAGGACAGTTTGATCAAAAGCCTTGTACACAACTTTGTTTATTGTTAACATGTTTACTGTGAATATGTGTTTCCTGGTTACATTCAGCTAAATTGGAAGGTGTTAACCTGGAAAGTAAGAAAAGACAATTTTGGAGGAGGGGGTAATTAGAAAAGCTGTGTAATCAATTTTTCACATTCTGTTTAACTGTTATAAAAGAAAGACACAGGGAAAGTGATTTTTATGATGAATTAGGAATCCATCAAATTAATTACACGCATTCTGTTTTCTGTTAGAAATATACTAAATGCATCAGATGCACATGTGATCCTTTTGACATTAGTAAAACATAAATCAAATTATATTTGTACACAAGTCAACAGATTACATTTTTTTCGGTTATAGCCTGGTAACTGACAAGTTACAGATACAGTACACTAAGCGTGCTTGATTAAAATCTTGAAACAAAGCAAAATAGCTGTGTTTCTAGTGAAGACTGGCTAATAAAATCTGTTCTGCTCATTTACTGTAATGCTGCTTGTTTTCAACTTACAAAAATATAGCTCATCTGTCCTTGTGGATCTTAACTGAGCAGAGAACAACTGCCAAGAATGGCATCACTATTACTGGGGTCAGATTGTATTTCTAAAATAATGTTATTGACTAAATAAATGTATCCCTTTCTCTTTAAGACTACCATACATAGAAGTCTCTTTTTTGAATGTTTAAAAAGTATAAGCTTTTCTTACTTTTGGGTCATGTAGTATTTTGTTGCTTTTACAGTATCTGTTTAAATTAGGTGTAACTACTGTAGCTTGTTTCAGGGTGGCTTGGATTCGTTACTCTCAGTTTTACTGGCTTACAAATATTGGGTTCAGGGGTGCCTTCTGTGTGGAGTAAAGTATGTTCTCTCCATGGCTGAATGGGTTTGTGTCAGGTGCATTGGTTTCGTCGCACAGTCCACAAACACACTGTCTTGGTTAGCTGGCATTTCTAAGACTGCGTGTGAAGACACTGCAGTGGGCTGCCTTCCCATTCAAAGCGTATACTGCCTTGCACCATATATTTGCCAAGTCTGGCTAAAAAGCAACAGCCTCTCTGCTTTACGTGATAGCAATGCGGTGAGCAAACAAGTTATCTATTTAGACATATTTTTGATTTAATCAAATTTAATCAAATATGATTCCTCAAAAATTTCAATATTTTATCATCACAAACTTAGAAACCTCTCTTTTAATTTAATTTTAGGATAAAGAAAAAAAATGGAATAAATTAACATTTTGAAATATGTATAAACCCTTAAAGGGATCCGAAATTCACTCCTTTATCTTTGCTTAGGCCTAGTCAGAGATGTTGGATCAGCAGCAATGGAAGGACTTCTTCAGTCCTGGAATCTAGTCCTGGTTCCAGTGAAGGCATGTACAGTACATGCAGACAGGTCCCTTGCACTAGAATATCTTAAAAGCAAATAAAAGGCTGCAACAGAATGGGATATCCACTCTTCATTCCATTGGATCAAGGTTGCATTCTGTTAAGGTGCAGTACTATGTGTGAAATCTGGTGGACAGTGGTTCCTCCACTAAAAGATATTATCTATGGGTGTCAGACTCCAGGCTCCCAGAGAAGGTTCTTTTCTCCTGGCTTACCTAAGGCAATCAAACCAGAGGAGTACAGAAGACGTGTTTCAGAGATACAGTGAAAGCAAGTATGAAGAAATACAAGATCCAAGTCACCTCAGAGAATATGCTTCTTGACCTAACCAAATGTAGTGAAAAATATCTGAGGAGGAGCTCCGTATTATGAGACTCAAAGGCGGAAGGAAGAACGAGTGGACAAAGTGAGATTGTCAAAGACCCACATATAACCAGATCCTATAGTAAATGAGGAGCTAAATTCCAAGACAACACTTGCTAGAGATGGATCCCATATTGATCTTATCACTCACGTTTGGGTTCATAAATGAATGAAACCCTTGAAAAAGAAATTAATGTTTGTATTTGGTCGTTTCAATGGATGCAACCTACTGCTTACCAGTAATATTGTTTTGTTAATTCTGAGTGAGTTCTTTCTGCTTTTGTTTAAATGGAATAATTATGTGTTCAATATAATTATATATATATACATTTGTAAACAACAAAACAATGCACTTTTAATTTACCTTAATTTAGCTTATTAGATCAAGGTTGCATTCTGTTAAGGTATTGTACTGTACAGTATGTGTGTAATCTGGTGTACAACGGTTTCTCCATGTTTTTACACTAGACATATTAAGCCGGTGTCTTTGCTGTTGATTTGAGTGACACATCAATGCTGCTTTATACAGTCAAGAAGTAAATCTTTCCTTCCATGAATAGTATTTTGTTGTTTCTGCTACCTAATGTTTTTTCCTCAATTGTTTTAGTTGAAGAAAAAACTTGTTTCTTCCCAAGTTGTGGGCTAAATAGAAGATTGTATGTATGTACTTCCCTAAATATTTTTTTTTACAAAGCTCCTAAGATTGCAAGCAGAAGTAAATGCTGGTATTTATCACTGTCGGAAGGATATATTATCCGGAGAGGCAGTCAGTCTCTTTTTCTCAGAGGCAAAGGTAGTTCTGTCACCGCTTTTCAATTATCTTGGCATTTGGAAAATGGAGTTCACAGAGGTTCCTGTGGGAATTGTAGGGCAGTTGTTTTTATTTAGTATTAGTTGCGTCATTTAATTTGGCTCAGATATGTGAAGGAGATTGCCTTAACCAGCATTGGTTAATGTAAATGTTTGAAAATATGATTGTGTTTAACAGATTATAGCAAGAATAGGCATACAGCATGCAAATGCACAAGGAATAAGAAGGGAGCTTTTAGTCATATGCAGAAAATTCCTAATTAAAAATAAGCTTAAATGTTGGAGGTTGTCCAGCTTTTTATTGCAAAAAGAATTTTAAGGTGTGAATTGTGAATGAACCGAAATGCTTCTTTACTAGAAAATCATTGAAAGACTCAACTTGTCCCATGACATCAACAGGCCTGTGCAATAGAATAAGAATTGCTTCTCCTTGTCAAAAGAGCTTAAATACTTTTCTTCCTCTCTTTTTACTCTTCTTCATCACTTTCGACATTGCTCTTTCCTTCTTGCTTTATTATTGGAAGTTTGCTTCCAATGCCACCTGAGCGTATACAGTTTGACTTTTGTGTTGTAGACTCTTTCCATACTCAGTTCAATGCTGATGAACAGAATAAGATTCCACAATGTATGTTTATTAGTTATATGTCCTTCTAAGTAATGTTTTAACTTAAACTTTGAAACTCCAGTTTTAGGCAAGCAAAATGTCACTTAATGTTGTTATATGTCAGAATAGTTTTGCTTCATGATTCCTAGTCACTTTAGATGTGTACAAGGGGATGAAGAGAATGTGGGAGTTTGTTTTCCTTATGGATCTGACAGTAAAGGGAAAGAATAATTGTGTTTTCACTAAGGATAGTGTGATGTGTGCCACTTGTCTTTGTCCTTTAGAGAAACAGTATTTAGTAGCCCTGTATGATTCTAACAAGGCTGTTTACCACACCACATTAGAATGTCAACCGACAGGCAGATAAAGATTTCAAAGAACACAGCAATGATTTAGATTTTAGATCTTTATATGGCAGTCTGTTTTTTCAGTTAATAGATAAATCTCCATTGCTTTTAAAACCCAACATTTTGATTGTAATTTTCAGCATTAAAACTCCCTTTTTGCTTTCACAGGGTTATTGTTTATCGTAGTAACAATGAACTCTTAATTTACTGGATTTCTATTAAATGAATTTGGATACAGTTATTACAGCTAACATTTGTCAGGTTTGTAGCCTGTGAATACAGAAACCTGATTTATATGTTAAGCTCCTTATTTCAGGCTGGCCTAAAGCATGTTTTATTGCTTGTCTTACAAAAGAAATCATTTCCAATGGCACAACTGTGCTAAGAAGCAAAATCACCAGTGGATTGTTTTATTTTTATTTTGTTGTGAAGAAAACTGGGCCCCTTCATTTGAAGATAAAGAAAATAACGGAGGGCCAAGTTATTCTGGTGTTAACTTGAATTTTAGGGATTTTTATTTAATACAGTAAAATATATTTACTACAGTATACAGTATGTGTTTATTTTCAATATAGAAGACCCCAAAGGACTGAAAGCATAAACACATAGTGCACATTTTACATTTTGAAGATATCAGGTTGATAATTTAATGCAAATGCTTCAGCTAACTAGTGATTTTGTTTGTCAGCGTATTGTATGTCTGACAAAACCCTTCTTAAGTTGTAACAGTCAATGCATGTAATAAGCTTGTTAGTATCCGTCTGCAGCTGTTGCAGTTCCCTCTGCATCCCATTAAGCACACTGGGAGCCTTATATTGCAATACTTCTAAAAATGCAGTGCATTATAGAGTACGTGAAAAAGGCATTAGTATAAATTGAACTCTTTGTACAGGTGGAAAGATTGATTATATGAACAAATGTTGCTTTGTTTCAATAAATACAAATCAGTTTAAAACAAATTTTAATATATTCTCTTATGTATTCAGATTTACAACATTGTGGGCGTGATCTGTGACTCACCACCATAGTGTTCACGGTGGAAACAAATTGGGTGGCTAATTGTAGTGTAAAGGTTTAATGAGTGGAGGAGTTTCCTAATTCCCAGCTTCTCAGGTTTCCAGTTGCTTCAGAACAACAACTACACTATGCTCCAGAGGTAATGCCAAATATGAGCCCATCTGCAGCTTTCCTTGAGGACCGAAAGCACAAAAGTTTACATCACGTATCACATTTTCCTTGATTGCATTTTAAAAAGGTTTAAAGGTTTTCCAACAAAGCCACAAATTGCTCTTTATTTCCACCCCTTGTTCCTAATTTAGAATGTATCTTTGTGCACACAAAGCTATTCTACATTATTAATTTCCCTCACTATTGACTTCTGCTACCGTTATACAGTTGGGTGATGCAGAATAAAGCTTCTCATTAAAATGTTAAGGAGTTATTTCAAATAATCCAGAACCACTGCATCCTTAAAGAGATACAGACCTTATTTGGCCCTGGGGCATTACAGTTCTAATTGCACGGCAAGTCCATATCACCGACTGCAGCTACCCACGTGCGGTGTTGCTAAGAAAATGAAAC
This sequence comes from Lepisosteus oculatus, assembly GCF_040954835.1. Lineage (NCBI taxonomy): Eukaryota > Metazoa > Chordata > Actinopteri > Semionotiformes > Lepisosteidae > Lepisosteus > Lepisosteus oculatus. The sequence continues at coordinate 44,316,124 of NC_090702.1, read as the reverse complement.
CTCTGGTGTGAAGCCTTACAAGCCGAATCAGCATACTGTAATTAGAGCAGTTTCCAAAGAAATGTGTTTGGAAATCATTTTTTGGTAAACTTGCTTAGGTAAATAATACTCGAAGTTAAATACTTTTATTTTTAAAGACAATGCATTACTAGAATATTTTGTCTTCCAGAATGTCCGTATACTGTATGTAAGATGAATCTGATACTGAGATGTCAGATTAGATGTAGCTCATTTTCAGACATGTCACAAAGAAAGGCCTTAGACTGAATAATTAATGTGATACTTGTTTTTCCACATCACAGATATGTACAATTAGGGGGGAAATCTTATCATAAGGCAGTAACTTAAACCTAAAATACTTTGGACATAGTTTCTAAGACTAAACGAATACCCTGAAAAACCTGTGTTACAGTACATCATTAAAACCCACAGACATTAGAAACTGGCACTAAATGCCATTCAGGACCATGTCTTTCACCATTGTAATGTTTAGAATTCAGGTTATTAACCTTGACATGCATGCCAGCTTGCAGATGGATCTCCTTAGTGGTGCCTATTTCACAGGGCACTAAACCATGCTGCTCAGTTTAGAATGAATGGAGAACACAGGTAGCTTGCCAAATATTTCATTGCACCTGAACTCTGCTTCCTCAGTGCTTCGGCCTCCATCTGTGAGCATTCAAGAGTTACTTCATTGTAACAAAGTGTGCGTGAAGGTAATGGAAATGGCCATCTGTTTGAACTCCAATTGGGTGCATAGTACAAAAGCAACTGCACCAGCAGTTTTGGAAAGAGAATTAAGTGTTTACAGTGCATGCAAGTTCATAAAACATTGACGGGAGTACAGATCTCTTTTTCTTGACTTTCATGATAACGTTTCCCCTTCTTATAAAATGAAAGCTATGCATGCATGTCAGCTCAATAGATAACAGTTTGCATTTTGCCGAGAAGAGCATTTTATTTTCTCAAGTTGGAAGATACGATTCAGTGGTATTAGGAAGGAATGGATTAAAGTGATACCATCATATACATGAATTTCTATAAACTGTTGAAGACAAGAGTTCAGAAACCAAATGGATTGTAATTGACATGAGCTTAATAACATATAGAAGGTTAGAGTTGCTTTTAAACGCCAGATGCAGTCAGGAGAAACACCGGATGTGTATAGAAGCATGTAAATATGATATGCACAGTTTAATTTTTTGTTGTTCTGTTAGCATTTTGTGATACAGATCTCAGAAAAGTATTGACTTCTTTAAATATCTATACTGATTTCCTCTTCCTCCACTGGACTTGTGAATGAATTAGTCAACACATATGTAAATACAGTAAGTTCTATGATTGATTTTGTGTTTGAATTAGCCTTTTAATTTTATGTTTCTACTTGAACCTGAGTATTCGTTACTCAGAGCTGTAGAAAAAAGTATTTACCTCTTGAAGTTTGACAGTTTGTTCTGTCTTCCAAATGTACTAAGTGGACAGAATGGCCTTCTGTTTGCAATTATTGTTATTTTATGTTAAACTGCTTTCTGATATTGCAAATTTAGCTTTTGCATTCATATGTGTCAGCAAAGAGTTGGGCCAGTTTGTGCTGCTACATTATATTCTCAAATCAATATTGAAATAAGCTGGAGTTTTCAAAAGACTACATGTAATCTTCTAGTTTATAATGTGTTTTGTTTTAGGATTTGCATGTATTTTCATTTTTATTGCATTATAGGGAAATACAGAACTGAAAATTGGGAGTATCAAAGTACATTTAGATAATTTGGTAAATGCCTGCCTCCATCTAAAGGAATGAACATGAGATATTGAAGATATTAATAGCTTTTTTTCATTCAATAAAAATGGAATTGGATGACAAGCTCATTTCATATCATTGTATATTAAAGGAAAATTCTCAGAAAAAAGAGAGATAAGCAAAATAGCTTTACTGTAGTAGATAGGAGATTTACTTTTATTTTCTATGCCCTTTTCACATTTATTTATTTAAGTCACTTTAATTGCAAAAGCACTGTACTAAACCCAAAAACTGCTTCAGCAGTAAGTTTTAATACAGGGATAAAAATTGCTTATGATTCTATGACTGTGAATGCCTGTGCTTTGATGTTAGATTTTTAACATCCTCAGCAGCAGAAGGTAGTGTCATTAAGTAGTTACCTGTATCTCTAGCACCAAGGGATCTAGCACAGATTATTGCCAAATTTTAGACAGAAGTGAGCCTGAACGAAAAGAAGACTAATTAGTCTAAAACGTGAAGGTAATTGATGAAATTTTAGGACATTACTATAACTAAGGATATTACTGTTTATTTATTGAAATTAAACATTTATTTAATTTTCCGCTTCCTATTTTTTTTTTACTAATGTAGTCTTTGTTCATCCAGAGTAATTTAGTTGCTTCAACCCAGAAAGCTTTTTGTCATAATTTACTCCGTGTTGTGGGACAAGTACAGTTGTTTTTGGTAACGCTTTAGTTTAGGGGTTTCATAAAAAACAAGCTATTAACATGCAGTTGTCAAGTGATGTAACGAGAACAATCTAAACTTTATTAATATGCATACTATCAATCATTAGTTGGTAATAGTTAATATTAGGCCTTTTACTCTCTATTAATGCTCTGTTAATTTATTTCAGGTTGCAAAGAATAATTTTTTATGGCATTAGTTATTATAGATATATGGTCTCCAAAAGCTTTCAGGAGGTTATGGACCATTTGTTACTGTATATGAATGTTATTGTTGTTTTCACTGGCTATCCAAAACCACTCTTTCAGCATTCATTTGCATTACCTACTGAATGTTGTAAAACCTAAAGCTTTTCAGGAGCAGAACCTTAAGCTTTTTCTCTGCATTTTATTTTTAAAAATACCCTATAACTGGGTTGTGGTGAAATAAAATGACTGTGGATGACAAAATTGTAATAGTCTTCTGACAAAGCAACTTGTAAAAGCAACTACTAGATGCACTCACCCTAGTACTTATGCTTGACATTAAGGATACAAAATATTTTCAGAAGTACTAGGATTCTGTACGAGGATGCTGTGGTCTTCAGTGAAAAATTATTTTACAGACAAGAAAATCTCTTGCCTACATCCTTTAAGTTTTTTTGTGTCTTGCCTCCCCCTCATTTTATAGCCAAGTACTTTGCAGCGTGCCTACTAGTTGACTTAAATTAGATGAGAGACGGAGACTGACATTTGAGAGTGTTGGGAATCGCCCCAATATCAATACTCTCTATTGAGCGATGAGACTACACAGGCCTGTGTTGTTATGATATGAGCTCTAGGTGATTTTCTTTTATTAATGTGGTGTTGGCTGTCTGCCATGGCACAGGTACTGTTGGAGGTGCTTGTGAGGAAGTTTTTTTTTTTAAATTTATACTGCAAGGGCAGCAGCTGCCCTTAAATATTGCCTGCTTTCAAGAGCACGATATTGGAGCACTCTGGTGCAGGACAAACAGGCAGAGGTGATGTAAGGGGATCTCCTCACAGGCACATACAGGTCTCTTTCAGTAATTGCTGAGCGCAAATCTAACATTTGAATTGGTGTTCAAAAGTAAGCCTGTCTTCTTTCCACTCCTTTTTTGTTTCTGAGGAAGCCAAGTTAATTCAAAATACCGCTTATACTGTAGTAAAGTACAGTAGGTAGAAATAAACATTTCACTCTACTGTGAACGCCTGGTCAAAAACTCCCACTTTTTATTATATATAAACAGTTCTCTATGTGAAATAGTCTTTAAGGTTTATGGGTTCTGTTCTTATATGCTAGATAGCACCTTCAAAGTCATGCTAGAGTTCATCTTTGTAATTCCCTGTTCATTACCTTCATGTCCACAAAAGTCCTTAGACAACTAGAGAAACAGCCGGCTTTGTTTAACTCAGCTGGATGACTAAGTTTTCTTACATTTTCTTTGAACCTTTGATCTTAAGTACAGGTTGTACTGAACCGAATGTCTTCCAGTTTGTACTGTATGAATAATTTTCTTTTCATTTTATGAATCTTCACACTGACCTCAAAAACTGTGGCTATTTAGTTGAGGTATATACTGTAATGTGCTCTGTTTTTACTTTTGCTGTTAGGGTTGATGGATAAAACCTTTTTTTTTATTTGCTGCAATGTCTGGCTTTACCAAAGGCTTCAGAAAATTCCCATTGGTACTAGAAAGGAATGAATGATCTTATAGACTTTAACCTTTCCTTTACAGCATTACACCTACATGAATTACAGTATAATATAGGAGTAGTAATTACCCCCACTTCATCCCACATGCCTTATCTTTAGTGAAGAAATGTCATTTGAGTTTAGACATTTCAAGAAAAATAACAATCAGAAAATATTTCTATTTCACTGCAAAGACAACCACCTTAGTGTAACTCTCCCCCTCTAATGCAATTCCATTTAATTCTGGTTTGTAGTGTGCTTTCCTGGAAGGGCACTGCCTGTAGTGCCTTTGGCAGATCAGTGATTGACAGCTACAGGAATAGAACCCATTTTCAAAACTCTACAGCTTATGGAATCACAACACAGATTACAGTGCTGTTTCACTGATGTGCCTCATCCTCTAAAGAATATTCTTCTCTACAGGTCACTATCCTTTCCAAAGCCACTCTAGACATTCAATTGCATTGAGACTTGGTCCATAGTAGTGACAGGAACAGCGTGCTGCCCAGACATGTCTAAACCAAGTGGTTTCAGGAATCATCTGAGGTCTGCTATTAGAATTGCATTTAAAAACAATATAAAACTGTAATAGGCATAGCAAAAGCAGAGAATTTTCTTGAGTCCTTTGCTAGTCAAAAGCAGAATATTGTTTGTAAGCTCAATTCATAGGCTAGTTGTTTGTTTTGTATTTTGTCTGGTCCTGATTTTGGTGGCCTAAATACTCAACACAGTAAATCCTCGGTTTAATGGGAAAAAATTTGTCTGTTATTGCAGAATGGTGTTTAAAATATGAATGACATTTTTTCAAAACGCACTATTATAAGAAAGTGTATATAAATACTGTATATACTATGCTGTATGATTCCTGGACCTTTTTCTGGAATTTGACTTTCAACACAGTCAATGAAAATAGTTCCTGTGCCCTTGTTAAATAAATATAATATACTGTATATTGCTCTTTATTTCATGTATTGTAAATATACTGTATAAAATTTGCTAAAGCACAGGAAACACAAACAACATGCATCGTAAGAGTTTGATTACTTAATCGTTTTTGCAGCGAAAGTCTGCTATTTCTGATTTTGCAGACAAAATTTCCCTTTAGCAGATTTTGTCCATTAAATCCAAAGTCCTTTAAGCAAAGTCCATTAAAGCAAAAGTTTCCTGTATTGTCTGCATACATATTATGTACATATTACCCACTACATTTTCAGCTGTCAACTGATTTTCCATACAGTACTGTATATGTACACTGTATATATCCATATATTGTTTTACAAATACATACAGAATTATAAGGAAATTGATGAAAGCAATTTGGTTAAAGTCTGGGTTTTACTTCCCTGTCATGTTTGCAGGGAAGTGCTTTGTATGTCTTTTGTTCTTTATGTTAGTCACATTCTGTATGTTCTTTTATTGTTCAATATATTCATCTAAACTCAGCAATTTAAATGGCCGTTAATGTTTAGATTTATTTCCATGAAAGTCAATTCTATACATCACATTAAAGAATGATTACTTTTTTGTTTATGTCTTATTACTAGCTTTCCAATTACTTTAAAACTCTCATGATGGTGTATTAGATTAATGTTTTTATGAAAGCACTTGTTGAGTTTGTTGCATGTAGTTTAGTCTGATCTCAGAAGCTAGGCATGGGTGGTCTTGGAAGGACTGGTAAAGGAGACCTCCAATTTGCAACAAAGTTGCTGCTGTAAGTGGTGTTGGTGGACCATTAAGCAGCACGCTTCCTTCTGAAACAGAATTTCAAATCCCAGACAGATGGCCCAGTTCAGCAATCTGGGACACTGTGTTGTAGGAGGTCCAAAACTGATTGCTTGGTCATTAAAGATTCTCTGATACAGTTAGTATGAATAGGGATGATCACCCCAGTTTCTTGGCTGATGCCTAGTCTGGATTTGTACACTCTGACCCACCTTAATTTAACTGGTGATTAGATTCCAATCTGCTGTGTACAGTAGGTGGGCTGTTGCTACATAATGGCTGCCTTACATCACTCAGTTGGGTGCAGCACTTCTGCGGTGGATGATATGTGTCCACTCCTCAGATTCATTGTGATGAAGAACACTATATACAGTACAGTAAATACAATTGATTAATTATACTGTAATGTGTGGTCATTTTAATACTATATTAAAGCACCAATATATTGTTAATAATATTATCAACATTGAATTCTAATATTATTATGGTTATCACATTTATGATATTTAAGTACTTATAATTATTTAATACCAATTAGCCTTGCTCATATATGACCTTTGGTGTTTCAGCCTGAGTTTTCCACATTTGGATTGTTTGTTTTATTGTCTTTGAGAAAATAAAAATGTTCTTCCCTCCCAATAAAGAGAACAGTATTCATTCATCCTTGCCAATTTCAAAAGAAATTGAATTAAAAGTGTTTTTTCACTTTTAAAGCTATGCAGGAGTTACTATACGAGTAAGGTATATGTGTTGGAAAAGATGTATTTGTATGTACACAGAGGTATCCATTGTGCTCTAGAGTCTGCACTCTTGCTAAGTTGTGGGCCCTATTCCTGGGTAGGATGCTGCTGTTTACATCCTTCAGTAAATGTGAATTGTTCTTATTGCTTTATTTAAAACCCAGTTATGCAAATATAAATCACTTTGGGTAAAAGTATTGGCTGCATCCATCCATCCATCCATTTTCACTCTGCTTTTCCTGGTGAGGGTCGCGGTATTGGCTACATTATTAGTAATAATATACTACTACTAATCATTTTCTCAAAACCCTAACAGTGGGTTTTTCCACCTCCAATAGCAATGAGAGCAGAAATATGTTAGGAGTATGGGATAAGCTATTCAGACATGTTGTTGAAGCCAATACCCTGGTTTCTTTCAATAAGCACCTGGCTGAGATCCCCAAGTCAATCAACTACTAACGACTGTAACGGAGAAGAGGACCTGGAGAAGAGGACTCTTGCATTAGACTGCTAGGGGCAGTGTACTGTATAAACATTCCAGAGACTGAATGAATTACCGCGCATTCAGCATGAGGTTCTTTGAGAAATCAGCTTCAGCTGTAGGTAAGCTGATTTCCTTCTATTAAAAGGAATGACTTTCATGAACAGAGGTTATCTAATCCTCTGGGAGCAGATTGGTAAAGTCTCAGGTGAGACAGACAAACTGCTTGTTGATCAGGTTATGCCACAGGGAAAAGGCTTAATACAACGTGGTTGGTCCGTCCTCAGCTGATTAGCTGGTTTACCTTCTATTAGTAAAGAGTACAGTTATACAGTATGGACTTTCATCCTCCAGACCATGATACCTAGAGTGGAGGATCTACTACTAGGCTGGCTGGATGGGCTCTTATTAGTTACTGTTTCTACATTCTTATTGATTCCACTTGATGTTCATCAGCAGCTGCAGCACTTTTCAGCCCACTGCTGGATGAAAACTTCCCCAAGGGTCCTCAACAGATTGTAAATGCGCATCCCTAGATAAAAGTGGATTACATATGTAAGAATTTAAACAGAAACAATTTGTTTTATTTATCCTGTAGTTATTATTTTAAAGAGATTCAATATGCACTAATGGGATTTGAAAATCAGAACCATTGTGTAGTCTCAAACAATTAGGTGGAGCAGTAAAGCACTGCGTTAGGAATTCAGTGTGTATTTCGTTCTTTTGGAATATACATAATCAGAGCGCAGCAAGGCTCTTTGACGTCCTATTGGTGAAAAAAAACAAAAGCTATGAAATCTAGTCGGAACCTTTTTGAACAAACTAAAGCTGAGATAAAAAGATCTTCCGTGAATCCTGGCAGAGAGTGCTTTATTGTAATATAACCTGGGTGAAATGAAAGCCTAAAAGTGTTTCACAAAGTGTAGAAAGGAGAGAGAGATGTACTGTAGCAAAAGAGCCCTTGTTTTATACACTACTGAATGTACTGCTACTGTAACTGTTACAAATAAACTTTAGAAATACCCTGTGTACATGGACATCAAAGGTCCCTCTAAATAAACAATAAACAACAAGTGCAAATAACAAATAAAAATATATTTTAAAAATGAAGTATAACTTTTTTTTGATTAACTACAGTTCTTTTTCGAAGTGTTTTACAGTTTTTTCCTCCATAACACAGTTTGTGGTGAGAACAGCTGGTTATTTTCCTGGTCTTTAGTGAGAACTAGTTGCATGTAAAATATATTGGTTCTCTTTGTGTTGTTACCAGTATTGGTAATAAATTATTGCTATAAAAAGCTTTGAGAAGGCAGTTTTTCCCCAGATGTTACATTGGCCTTTGTTTTTCCCATATTTATACATCTGTGGCACATTCATTGTGTCTTTCATTGCTTTCACCTTTTCTTGGACACAGTCAAATCCTGATTGCAATGCAAATGATGGCAATTTAAATTTAATTTATAACTTCAAAACGCCACTGGGGACAAAAAGCGACTGCTTTATAGTGAGAACAGAAATTGCACGAGATGTACATAAGGAGTAATTTGTCAAATCTAGAAACTACATACCTTAACTTTCACATGAACCCCCCAAAAATCCCTTTCATCCTTATCGGCATAATTCTGTTTCTGAGTGGCTTTCATAGTATTTGAAGTTTTGCTTTTTGGTATTTTTATTTCGAATTCGGATTACAATTGCCTTTGTTGTATTTTAAAACTGGAACTGCCATTATTTTTTTAATTTTGTAATTTGGAAATGCCTGTTGCTGATGAATTAGACATGCTGCTATGACTCTGCTACTGTATCCGCACAGTGAGAAATGAAGACTGTCAACTTTCTCCTCTGTGCATACAGTATGTCAAACCACCTGCCTTTTGACATGGTACAGTCTCCACAGTGCCTTGCAGAAGAATTGGTGAATACTGGGAGGAGGGGCATGTCCCTTGCTGTTGATGGTGCTTAGCCGTACTCTACATTGCTGCTGGGGAAACTGCCCAGTCATAGCCAGATAATAACATTGCTTTAGCTCTCAAGACTGGAATGTCGGTACTGTGGAAATCAGCTCATGCCTCATGCTAGTGCCTTTTTTCACTTTCATACACAAGTTAAACATTACGTGTAATGCTAAGCCTTGATCAACTAGTAATTGTAAATTGTTTTCGATACCATGTCTTTTTCGTGGCACTGTGGTTTGGAAATGCTTGACACCAGCATGTGTTTGGCTTTGTGTTATTGAGTTTTGATCACTACTCTTGTTCATTCTTTCTGGAGGTACAGCATTATTAATATTATATTTTTTATATTAACAGCATAAAACAGTAAGAACAGTTCCTGTACGAATGAAAGGAGGCCCTTTGTCTCAGCAAGCTTTTTTGTTGTCAGTAGTTAACTGATCCAAGGATCTTATCCAGCTGTATCCCGAAAGAAGTCGGGGGAATTGGCTTTAACAACATGGCTGGGCAGCTTGCTCCCTACTACCAAAACCCTGACAATTGTATTTATGTGCTTCAGGCAATTAAAATAAACTTTCTCTTTAATTTATTGCACAGAGTTGCTTTATTATATGTTTGTGCATTGTTTTGGCCCGGCTCTCAGCAGCTAGCAGTTGGCCTTGGGCCTGCCTGAAAAACACCTTGAGGTGGAGATTCTGATTTTACTTTACGGGATGATTGACATTTATACAGTAGTTTGGTGATCCCTTTTACTACTCTGTATACTTGCAACAGGGTTGAGTGTTTCAGAAAACTCTTTCAGAAACCAACACAGCAGTTCCAATTCCTGTTCAATGGCTGGGGCGCTAGCTGTGTGGCATTTGTACTGTATGTTCTCCCCAGGCCTGTGTAAGTTTCCTCCAGATTCTCCGATTTTCTCCCACAGTTCAAAGACATACTAGTAGACAAATTGTCTGCTCTAAAATTGGCCCTGTTGTAAGTGTGTGTATGTGTGTGTGTGCCATGTGATGAACTTGTGTCCCGTCTAAGGAGTATCCTGCTTTTGCTGCTTGCTGGGATAGGCTTCGGATCCTCCTATGAACCTGTACTTGATAAAGCTGTTTAGTAAATGGATGGTCGTGTGCATGTATTTCTTAAAACATGTGAAGACTAAATTAACATCTCAAAAAAAGTATTGGACTGCTGACACAAACTGTGTTCAGAACCTAGTACTGTACATGTACAGTACAAAAGATAATACTATTAGCAATACACATTATGAAACAAGAATGGAAGAAGTGGAGTCCTCTGGTCCTCAACAGTTTGGAATCAAATTGAACCCTTTGCCTTACTGGCTTACAGTATGTTCAGCAGAGAACAGCGTGACTTGTAATACCTACTCTAATTGAAATTTAGGCAGCATAAGAGGATTTCTGAGTCATGACAGACAAATCAGATCTTCTGTGAGAATTTCGGTTTTTTGCTTTCCTTTAGAACATGCCTGACATTCTGTGCAAGACTTAAATGTCTGTGGTTTGCAGGAGACTCGTCAAGATATAGTTAGGTGTCTCATTGTGAGAGATGCAAATAAAACAGCATTTCTCATGTGTCATTCAGGCTTACTGTATTCCAGGTGATTTCAATTCTATAGCCCATTTCTATCTCTTTGAGATGTCATAAATTCACCTTAGATGACAAACACTATCAGAACTCAGCCTCCCACAAGAGAATGTTGTGTAAGTGGAAAAAAAAACAATTCCAAAACAGACAAATCAGTTTAAATACTGTATTACCAAAAAGCAATCTGCTTAATTTACCTTTTTTCTTTTTTACTGTCAAATTCATATGGAATCAAAAGCAGAAGAATTTTCCTTCGGTGTGTAAAATGAGCCATAATTTCAGTTTATATGATAAGGTTACTTGAGGTGTAAGAGCAAAAGACTTTTGCATTATTTAAAGCATTTTTTAAATGAAACTGGAGATTTGTATTAATCAGTGTTATACAAAAATACAAATACTATTTGGGTGAACAAATTAATAAGTTAGGAGAAATTGACTTTTAACCTTTTTATTTGTTTTAAAATATTCACCTTTCTGGTACCACATGAATCTTAAAGTTTTTCTTCAAAACAAGAATTAGTGATGGGTTTAATATTTGTGCAGACAGTTTACTTTGGCTGATTTGGATCTCTGTCCTATATTTATGTAAGTTAAACAATTTAGCATCAGCTAAATATGCTATATATAACAGTTTTTGTCTAAAACATTTATGTATTGAACAAATCAACAGCAGTTGCAGAATTTCTTTTTATGTATTTTTTAGAATGCAGCTGCAAATATAAAAACATAACTTAGGATTTAGAAACTCATTATTTTTCCTTTCCAAAAGTCAGATACTGTAGATGCATTGAGGGCACAATGAGAAGATTGTGTACAGCAATAATGACAATAGAAACCTTTTAGGAAAGACAGCTACTCATAACTCAACTGTAAAGTAATGCATTTTTGAGAACATTAAAAATGTAATATCCTACATCAGACTGTGAAATTTACAGAAGATGAAACAACACTTTAAAAAGATGTGCATTTTGCACAAAGCTCTTAGAGTGCTTTGTTATCTTTGTTTCTGTGCTTTAATATTTTTAAAGAAATAATTCTGTTTTAAATATTAATATATGGTTATATCTTAGCTTTGGAGTTGCATTTTGATTAACATTCCCACTTGCTGTTGGACTTTGGGAATAGATAGAAGAGACTGAAATGGTGATTTTATTATTCAAGTGTGCTGTTTTTTTTATTTCAATAACAATAAAATCCCATAGGCTTGTGTATTTTTTTTCTGCCTACCCATACTGCTATTTTATTCTGGCAAAAGCTTGTAAATAGACTGGAATCTGTCTCCTTGCCAATATTAAAAAAATAGCCATCGGCCAAAAAAACTGTTGATATACAGTACAGTTCCTGTTACAGTTCCTGTTGGGAACCAAAGCCTGCTGCAAAATGAACTTGAAAGTGCAGTGTGAACTTGTTTTCCTGGTTCATTTGCTGCAGACCGGTGTGAGAGATGAAATGTAATTTGCCTAAAGCTTTTAAAACCTCTCAGTATTTCCCCACTGGTGCCCTTTGTTGCCTGCTTGACTGTCAGGGCATGGACGCCTGTAGTCATCTTACTGTGATGACACACAGGCTTCAGAAGAAGCGTTTGTAAACAGAAATCTGAACCCTCTGTTAATCAGACGGCGGTCGAAATGTTAATTTGATATCACAGTGTATTCTATGGGTTTAAGGTGGATGAATTGGTTTTGAACTTTTGACCTTAGGTTCTTTTACTCTGACCTGTTTTAGCCAAAATAAAATGAATCTGCTGTTTACTACAATATAAGCCACTTTTTAAATACACTAACATTTTGGTTTAAACCTACAGTATGTGTATACAGTATGAATGCACAATAATGCAGCGCAGTCTCATTTTTACAGTATTTTAGTAACTCATTGGACACATTAATAAGGTTATTTCTGTCTCAAATAGTAAATATGAATGTTTGCCGATTTGTTTAAGCAGTATTGTTATTTGGGATCACTAAATACTGAGCTTGTCTTGTTATTTCATGGAAACACATGGGGCTCAGCTTTTGGAATTTCAGTTGAATTAAAATGTTCAATATCTGTTGTTTCAAGTTCTGGATAAATATTACGAAAGTCAGTATTTTAGTTAATGCTATGAAAGATATGACCTTGCCTCACTTTAGTAATGAAGATATTCTTGTTTTGTCCAATTAAGCTTGGCAAAAAGATCCCTTTAGCATGGGTTTTCCAATCACATAGATTGAGAAGAAACATAACAGTAGTGTATTTGTAAAAATGATTCCCCAGCATGGACTTGTGATTAGGGATCTGTGTACATTAAAGGCAAAACTCCAAAAGACACAAGCATCATATGTCAAATTTAATTTGTATAAAGAGCTATTCAATAAGATAAGATGTAATTAATGCCAAAACAGTGAAATATACAATGACTTTTTGGTTACTTTTAAGGTGATCTGGTTGCTGTTAGTATTGTTGATAATGTCTTGTTTGTGAGAGGGGTTACCCAGGGAGTAAGATGTTCTTGTTTAAAATCATTGGAATAGGCCTGAAAAACCATTAAACTAATTCTGTGAGGGATAACCCACATCTTAGGAAACAGAGCACCAGATTAGCTCACGACCAATTATCCATCCGCATAATTGCTTCAAACTGCAGTGGCTATGGTATGAGAATAGTGAGATGAATGCCCATAGCTCACTACCTGCATAAATATATATACTTCCATGAATAGCTGTATGCTGGGAGCTCATACAAGAATAAAACAAATATTAGTAGCTGAGCAATGGAATCACCATTTTCTGTGGCCAGAGGTGGCAGAAAAGAGATAGGTGGAGTGTTTTACTGTATATGCCTGTGAAAGACCTGATGGTAGACAATGTGTTGAGAAGTCTAAAGGAGCATTGTGCTGATTAATTGTTCAAACCGATTACAATTGGCTAGCCTTCAATGGTTGGCTGCAGCTGCACAGAACAATTGGCCGAACATCCCACAGCAGTCTATCCAAAAGCTGATCAGGTCTAAATATCAAACATCCCTGTACCAGAATTTAATTCATGCACAGGGAGGTATACCCAATGTTATAATGCATTATAAATGTTATCCTGTATGTCATGTTTAATACTGAAGATTTATTTTATAACCTTTGCATTTTTTGCATCTGTATACCGTATATAAATGTACTATAAATAAATCAGACTGTAATAGGGCAACAGGATATGGAGTGTTGGTTAAAGAGTTAAGCCACCAGAGGGTGTGGGTGAGACATCCTAGATATATGCAGGAATTCATTTATATAACATACAGTACTGTAGGCATGAGCTTATTCAAGAACGTGACTTACTTCACTAGTGTGAAGCCAGACCTGTATAGGGGCAAGGGAGTAATCACTCTAGGTCGACTCAAAGGGAGTTGGACCCTTGCTGATTACGTTTGTCAGCGAAAGACAGAGCTCATGGGAAGTCTCTGCTGGTCTGCTCACAGGGAGCTAGACCAAATGTGGTCTTGCGGTGAGGTGCTGGGAAGCTGAGATCCTCACTGTGGCAGGGACAGTGAGAAACCATGTCCCGTGGTTCTCATCCTGAGATCAGCTCACGGGGAGCTAGACCATACTGGCAGGTGTGTCAGTAAGAAGCAGGTAAAGGTTTACTCCACGCTAAAAGAAAAGAAAAGCGCCACAACATTTTGGCTGGGGAGCCTTCTTCAGGTGTGTGTGTCAGTAAGAAGCCAACCCTCGCGGTGAGAGGCCGAGTTTCCACCTCAGCCCTGGTTTAACATTACAGCCCTGGAAAGGACAGGTTACATCACGGTCCTAGTACAGTCTGGGGGGGATTGACTAATGTTTGGGCAGACTACTCCAGGGAGGGAATAGGACTGTCTGGATAACAGACCCTCAAGGGGAGGCGTCTGTATGTGTCCGCTCCAGTTGAAGGAGCTTCAGGGGAAGCACTGTCTGGTGGTGAGACATAATATATAGTGGAAGACAGTTAAACTCCCAGCTTAGGAGCGAGAAGACTAGGAGTAGGGAGATTTCCTGGGCTTAAATGGTTGAGGTTGTTGAAAGCAGTGAAAAATCTCAGCGGGGTAGCGGCCTCAGTCGTTTCTGTGTTGGCTCGCCAGTAAAAAGACGATGGATATGAAGAGAGATTGGCCAGACAGAATCGACTGGGACAAGTTTCTCGCCACTGTTACTCAAAACTCAAGGAACAGTTTACTTACTATAAGGTTACACTGGGGGTTAATGTGGCAGATTTTGCCCACTCTCGGCTAACTTACAGGGGAGGGATGTGTTACATGGTCCAAATATCTTCTTTAATTTGGACGATTTATAATAAAGGCAAAGAGTCCTTTTTTCACAACATGTGTGAAAGTTACATATATGTTTGTAAAGAGGAAAAATTGTTTTTTTTTGTCTGCATATCATTACCAACCTGCAGTACAAAAAGCATATCTACAGTAACTCTTCATAATTATGGGAAAACATGCAGCATTGCAGGAGTTTTTACATTATATTTACATTAGTTACATTAGTGTTAGTTTGGAATCACAATTCCCCCATTCGTTTCTGTATCCTTTTTTATCCCATGTTTGCTTTACTCTATTAAAAAGCAAACAGATATTTACATCAAATGTGTGTAGTTTGTAATACCCTGAGATATAAAAACCTAATTATTTCTGGACAGTAATTGCCATTCACAAACTGATAAGCCATGGCACAGTGACAAACTGTTAATATAGAATGGTACACTTAAATTGATTCTGCAACATTTCGTTATTGTCCTCCATGTATAATTTCTGTCCTCAATATTTAAGAAATGACATTTCTGTCAGGATCATGGGATTCAGCATTCCTTATTTATAAGATTGAGTAATTGAGTTTTGTGTTGTAGAGCCTTATGGATTGCTGCTGTTATTTACTCTGTGTCATGCTATTTAACTGCCTTATTGTGCACTTAGGTTTTCACATTACATTCCTTCGTTTATTCCTTCTGACAGATTTCATAATTTCCATCTCCTCATCACTCCCCTGTCAAACTGAAATTGATTGGATTAAGTTTCTCATTGTACATGCATATTTTTGTCTTCTCCAATCAGCTAACCACCACCCTTTGACAAGTCCCCCTTAGTATGAATTTTCAATCACAGAGCATTGATAAGAAATATTACACTAACTCAATAAGATAATTGTAAAATGCTTCTCTAGCATGGGCCAGTGTTTGGGGACTTGGATGGCCCTCCTGAAACTAGATCTGTCTGCATCACAGACAAAGTCCCACCAGGCACAAGCACCAAATACATTATTTATTCCTTAAAGGGACCAAGAGTGTATTAGTAATCTGGAAATGGAAGGTAATTCGGTTAAACAATGAGGTCTAATGCAGTAGGTATTAGCTCTTAAATGTGGGTAGGCTTTTGTATGGAATCTAAAGATATACAGTATGTGCATCATTATCTTAATATAGCTACAATATCACCTCAGAAACAGATTGTAAGTCAAACTTTCAACCGTATATACTGAACATATTGTCTTCAGTTACACTATGCATATACTGTATTAAAGATTGTGGTGAAAGGTTTTGTTCTAATTATGGTGAAGTTTAAGAAATTCTAGTAAAACATGATGTTCTGTTGAAGATTCTCAAATACAGAAAGTATATGATGTGTGACACCTAGTTTAAGTCTATTTAAGAAAGAGCTACAGCAACATACAACAGTCCAGCTAATGGTATAACAATGTATATTATGTAATCAAAAATGAATGTGTAAACATTGTAATTTTTGTGATTAATTAAACATTTTATTTTCACTTGTTCCCAAAGATTGGCCGACTCTGACATCAGATTTGGGTTAGGAAGTCAGTTCAGGACATTACTAACGTGACCTCTGGAAACTCAGCAATAGCAATTGGGACTGACAATTAGCTGTGGGGATTCTTAAAAAAGTGAATCAGGAAAACTTCAAGCTCTGTACACACATCACCTGCTTCCATTGTGACTGTGTGCACAATGTTTTTTTCTGCTCAGGCAGGAAACAACTGTCTCCCAAGTCATTAAATGATATTAAATATTAATGATATTTAAATATATTAAAAATAATTAAATGTTCCCCAAACACCCATCAGTTGTGCTTATTAGACTTGTAAAGGCAAGATACGCTGTGAAGAGACTGAAGATAAGAATGAAGTGTGGTCCGAAGTGAGAACAGCAGCCAGGCATGCTTTATAAAGAAACAATAGTGGTTCTGTTCCTGCCAGGTTTCAAGTGCTCTGAATTGGGAAAAGTATCTCTCTAGTAGGCAAACTCACTAGGGTGCGCAAAGGTAAAGGTCTGCTGTGCAAAGATTAAACCTAATTATCCTGGCCTACCTGTACTGCAGATACTGTGGGTACTGTTTTCACAGTTGTTTTCAGCTTGCTTTGCTTCCCTGCGAGCGGTTCGTGTTCTGTGGCATTATTGGTGACAGCAGTGCCGAGAAAGCCAGGACTCACTGTATCTCGCTCCCTAGATTTTCACTCTGACTTCTGTTCTGCTTTGCTATGAAAACAGAAGATTCCCTGTGTTTCAAAGGATCACAGGAAAACCAGAGGGGCTAGCACTGGGGTACAAGTTTCCTTGCCATCCAAGATTCATTGTGGGAAGGGATCTCTTTCCCTTTCTCTTTTGAAACTCGCGATCACTTCAAAGCTTTGATAATGTGCCTCTGTGCACCATGTGTCTACCAGTCTGGATATCCTGCCAGGAATGGTAACTAGTTAAAAAAAGGCTGTATGTAATTCGTTATTGCTTCTTGAGTGGATAATTAAATCCATTAATCAAACAGGAATACACAAACAAAAAAGGGAAACACTGATAATGTCAGTATTCAGATTTCCTTTTTAACTTGGCACTACATGCATTCTCATCATTATTTCACCCAGAGACCGGAGTATTGTTAACAAACCTCTGCAGTGAAGATTAATATTGTGATACTACAGGAATGCTCCTGGGATGCGTCTATGCTAGTATTTTTTTAAATGAATGCACTTGAATGCACTTTCCATTTTTTACATCAAGCATTTTCACCTTCTGTCTTCTTTTTGTGGTTTTGTCACATATCGCAATCATGTGAATGCTGATTTGAATTATAAAACTCTTTTTTTCTAAGAAGGGTTCTGTTGGACTTTATTGATAAAAAAAAATCATAAAATGAGTGTTTCTAAACTGAAAAGTTAACCAGTTAGCTTTTGGAACAGTTGGCATAGGATTATAATTATTATGATCTATTAAAATATACAGGACTGCTGTAAGGCTCTAGATGAAAGATATTTATACTTTACAACTTTACTTTAAACTTCCCCCAACTTACTCTTATGAAAGGCCTTGTCTGTGAAAACTGCGCAGATACTGAAGGTCAGAATTTCCAGAGTTGATATTAATAATCATTCTTTGCAAAGATAATAATTGGACAAGGCCTTTCAGATGGAAAGCATTCAAGATGGGGAGCTTGAGCATCGGTGAGCGCAGAGTTAGGTCTGTCTTGGCAAACCTGCTTTGCTAATGAATGTGAGCTATGAGTTTTTCTGTGTAGATGCTGTGAAAGCTGAGGTTCTGATACGAGGCTGTGTATACACTTCTGAGGCTCTCCATGAGCTATAAGTAAAAGTGTTGCAGTTTTGTCTCTATTCTGAGTTGCTTTTATGCTGGTTTTGTTAGGAAGGAATGCTTCTATTGGTGAAAGGCCAGGGAAAACAGACACTTTATAAGGCAGATATATTTTTGGCTCCTCAGTGGTTATGTACAGTATTTTTATCTCTAAATGAAAGGATTGTTCCCCTTTTTTCCATATATTCATTTTTCTTTGTCAGTTAAGTTTGGCTGAGTACTCAGTCCATGCTGCTGCTGTCTCCGTCCAGACCAGGTCTCTTCTGCATTACTTTGAAATCACCTTCCTGTATGGAGATGTGCACTGAATGCAATCAATTCTGTCTTCCCCATACTTCGCCTGTACCTACCCAAACCATGCAAGCTCCAGTGGGCTCAAATCAACAGGTGTTTGTCTGGAAAGAACTCAACATGATTATTATGTTAACTTGGAGCTTTCACGCTGGCAAAACAATATAATTATATATAGTATATTTATTTTAGAATAAAGAAATATTTGCTAATTTCAAAAACTGTTCATATTCCCTTATGTTCAACAGACAAGGCATTAAACATTCACAACATGAGCAAAACCTACTATAAATACCATACTCAAAAGATAATACTGGAAATACCAAAAGTACACATGCATATTACACTTTTAAATAAAACAGGTTAATATGAAATTGCTCTTTTTTGTGCTCTTTTTTGCATGCCTTATTGTATATTTTAATCAGAAAAGAGTGAAGAATGAAGAGAAATAATCTGAATTGTAGTACTGTATATGTATTATATCAGTACTGTGTATGGCACCTTATCTGCATAAAATGACAATTTTTGAAATATCACAACTTGGGCTTTGATAACTGGATTGATAACTGGGGCTGTTCCCACGGCTGGCTCTGTCTTTCTAGTCATTCTGTGGAATTATGTTTGACATTTTCTTGTGCTGTAGCCTTATGTGCAGAATAACAGCAAACATGCAAGATGTATATTAAGGGAAGTTCTTTGTAAATCATACCATCAGTTCCTTTCAAGTGTTCCAATTCAACATTACCATAATACATTGACATATTATGTCCTTCATAGTTTTGGAATATAGCAAACGTTTTACTACCTGTTATATCTAATATGCTTTTTTTGGATACATTGTTAAACTTATTCTTGTTGCATTTCACTTTGGTACTGACTTGCTGGGAGGTTAAGCATCTCGTCTTGCTTTAAGAGGAGAATGTCCATTTGATACACTCAACCCTAAGGCGACCGTGGAGAGCGGAAATTGTATCATATCCCCCGGAAAGGAATGTCTGATTACTCATTCAAACCGGGATCCTTATGGCAAAAACAGACAGTCCATTGAGTCAGCTGTGTTAATCCCTAAGCCTTGAAGCAGCATAAAATCCTGGCCTGTTCAGATAAAGCTTGGAGGAAATCACAAAAGATCATCACCCTTTAGTTTCACACTCAGGTGTTTTCAGACACGGAAGACTGATATGAGCGAAGCTTGACACTGAAAGAAGGGAGCTGGGGGGTCTAAACATTCAGGTTAGGCTTGTGGATAACTGTCCCCTTTCATATGAAGCAATATTGGAAAGATAAGTCCTTTTTTTGCTTAAGGATAAACCTAGATTATCTAGCCATATGAACCCTGTGGATGGTTTCTATCAGATATTAACTTCTAAATAGGTCATCTTTGCTTAGAATCCCAATGGAAAGCTTGTGAAGAAGTTGAATTGCATTAACCTTTGTGTTGGGCAGCGCTGTCTCTTTCCTGTCTTGTCTTGGCCTCTTGATACCTGTCTGTTTCTCTGCCCTGGCATGCACTGACTTTGCCCTTGCTCTCTCTCTCCCATTGTCCCAGGGGCTATGAGCAGAATGGTGGAGCTAATTGAGCCAGTCCCTTGTGAGGCCATGTGTGCATCAGGTTGAAAGTTTTCATGGTTTTATTCTGTGTAAAAGCAAAAGAGATTGGCACGTCTGGCCTTTTCTGGTAGCACACAGAGAGTCGTAAGGATTTTGGACACCAAAAAAGTCTTTAGTGAGGGAACAACTTTATCTGCTGTGCAACCAAAGTTTTTTTTTTTCCACTTTTTTCATTGGGAGCTGAACAAATTGCTTTTGAACCTTGCAGAACTTTGAGCATGGGACTGGAAAACCTGAAATTACACTATAAAAATAGAAAATACTTTTAATACATGCTGTTTGACAGAAAAAAAGTACATGCAAAGTCTTATATAGTATCCCTGTTCATTATGCTGCATCCTAAAGATAATTTTAATGTGGAATAGATGGCAACAGCTACTAAACAAGGCCTTCATTTTTAGAGAAGAAATTGAATAATCTGAATAAAAAAGTAAATGTAATGATTTGTGAGCCTTGATATTGGCTTGTAGTAGACTCATTTTAAACAATTTTCTTAAGTGGGTGTACAATTCATATTTGATTTTTATAAATGTTTGATTTTTCAAAATGTGCACATGAAATGGTAGTGTTCTTAGCAAGTGCTATTATACTTTTACACGGACTTCAAGATTTTTTATAATGGTGTAATTCATAAATGACCTTCATAAATTAATTGTGTTTGGAGGTACAGCACTTAAAGAAATGAATTAGAACACAGTTCTTTTATACTGCTTTAGATTTGAGAAGGGGCCTGGCAGAGTGAAGTGATCAGGGCTTTGAACTGGAAAGTTGTGGATTCAAGTCTCCTCTGGAGATCCTGGCACTGTACCCCTGGGCAAGGAACTCTACACTCAAAGGCTCATACTGTACTTTCCAGCTTGTATAAATTACACGACTGGGGTCCTAGCTACAGTAGGGAACAGTCACATTCACTGTCGCTGAGTCCAGGATTACCTTTTGCCTGATGAACTACAAGACTCAAGTATTGAGTTTTTACAATGCAGAAAGCAACTCAATGCTTTGTATAGGCTAGCAATGGTTAGAGTCCTTGTTTCTTTTAGTATTCCGTACATTCCTCCAATATTTTTTTCTTGTCCTGCTTTTTTTCTTTTACTTCTGTATTATGTGCCATACTGTGTAGATTCTCATGCTGGTTGAATGGGCCAGTCAACACTATTAAAATCCAGTCTTTTTCAAATGAGGTGATTTCTGCACATCTCCCTGAAATTAAATTTCCATTGTGGCATGACTAACTGCCCTGTCAGTACTGATGTCAGTCACTTGGTCTGTCTTCCAATGTCTGTAATAATCAGAATCATTAAGCAAAGGATTTCTGTCTATCTCAACTAGTTAGTTCAATCCCACTGA
Source organism: Lepisosteus oculatus (assembly GCF_040954835.1). Lineage (NCBI taxonomy): Eukaryota > Metazoa > Chordata > Actinopteri > Semionotiformes > Lepisosteidae > Lepisosteus > Lepisosteus oculatus. Next base: position 44,294,615 of record NC_090702.1, on the reverse strand, counting down.
ACATCAAAAGAACAAGACATACCAACCTGACATCCTGTGATGGGCAACAGAAAAGAAAAATCAGGAAGCATTATTTTTTCAATAACATTGAAATAAATCAGTGGTGGATCACTGCAACCAAAACTTAAGGCAGCAGTACTGTGTTGTGGGAGTGAATGCACTCTGACATTAGTTCTGTCTCCTTTCAGCATTTATAAATCCGGTTAATGTACCTGCTTCTTGAAGCTTATTGACTCATTCTTTGGATGGTAATGTACACAACCTCTGTTATTCTGAATATAATAAATTGAGTGTTACCATTACAAGACAGAGAACTACACATTTAACTGTGGGCAAATTTCTGACAAAGTTAAAGTGGAGCATTCTCTTGAAATCAATAGTTACATAGTTTATCTAAAATCAATGGACAAGCATAGGTAGATCATAATAATGGATAGGCTTTAGGCTGTACCATTTGTCTCTTAACAAACAGAAAGAGTGTCAATAATCTTTCAAACAGCCTGGGATTATACGTGCATAATGAGAAGGATAGATATTGAAAAACTGATAAACCTGTTGCACCTGCCTGCAAATTCTATCACTCTTAGTAGTGGTTTTCATTAAGTATATCTCATATTGAAGAATGAAATACTGCATTATCTTTGCTTTTGTGAAAAAGTATGTTATGTTGTGGTGTATTCTAATACGTTATCACATGTCTTAGTATTTATATCTGCTTCATATTGTACTATTGAAACTACTGAAATATACTATGAAATATATCTATGGTAGTAGAGTACAAAATAAAATAAGTAATTTATTTCACTCCCACTAAAGTCCTTCTAATTCACTGGACAACTTTTGCTGTGAAAAATATGAAACCAATAAAAATATGAAATATGAACATAATATAATATATGTAGAAAAAAGACATTTCATATTTATCATGCTACTAAAAAACCTTAAAATATTTTAAAAGGAAAGCCAAACAAAATGAATTAAGTATTTACTAAAAGTGCTCAGAAACCTCACAGTAGGGGTTCCTGGCCAACTATGAACATACAACATTAGTGAAAGTTTTAGGATGCTTAAATTTCATGTCCATATGTGTTTTATTATCCATTTCTATTATACAAGCCACAGTTCAAAACAGAAAATATTTTATAGTTCTCTTTGATTTATAGGCAGAATTCCACACGAAAAACAATGATGTTTTGCCACATATCTAACATTGTTTAATGATGGAGTAACTATAAAGTCCCATTTAACCAACTGAGATATTTTCCCTGTCAGCCTGTATTAAAAATTAAATAAAGGGAATAGTAACCCACATCAGCAGCCACATTTGGAGTATGAGAAATAACTGGTTGTGTGATCTTTGTCAGGCCTGAGGTTTCTGCTCAGCAAAGGAAGGGGGATAAATTCTGTTTACATGTGGCTGTATTGTCACTACATGAAAAGGTGGTTTTTGTATTGCATTCATTGTATCACTGTATCTTTTCTGAAGCCTATAATATAGACATACTGTAATAATACAGTTGCAAAACTTAATAATTACGGGAATATTACAAAAGTCAAATGCTTACACCTGTCTCAAAAACTTTTTCCAGAATGCTCTTGCATAATTATAAAATTCAGTTGTATTTACCGTACGTAACATGTTGCATATTTCTACTGTTTATTGTTTAAAAATCAAAAGAACATCACTAAACTATGATAACATATTTGTTACATCATAGTTAACATTTCATTTTCAGTGTTTTAGTATGAATTATGTACTCTGTGTGTATTAAGCACGTTGGTTGATACTACCACAGGTTATTTCTACCAATGTCCCTAAATACACTCTTTACCATAAATAATGACTTGCCACAGGGAGAAGATGTCTAATTTTTATAATTTCTCAAATAATGGAAGCGGACCAGTACAATAACCTGAAATACAAACATGTACCTGTCAGGAGAATCACATGGCAGTCATTCTCTGTGTTGCATTCAGCTGTATTTTTTAAATAAAAAACAATTCCCCTTTAATGTGTCTGCAAATCATTTCCCTACATTACTATTGCTGCCTTAAGGTTTTGACTAAGATGGACTGCTTTTAGAAATGGTGTTCAGAAATGAGAGGGAGATAGAAAGGTAAATGAGAAGCAAAATATTTCAAGTTAGTCTTGCAGTTGCTTGCTGTGGCCACTAGGTGGATGTGATGTAAAATATGAACAAACTGTACAGTAACGTTGTTACAGCAGGAGAACACTGTAGCCAGCAGCCTTATGTTTTAGCTGTGTTTTCATTTAGCTTGGCTTTATTTATCTGTGATCTCCTGTGTCTATTACTCACATACACTGTACAGTGGGTACAATGGGAAATGTTTTGCTTGTTTTTCAATAAATATTTATTTATATATACAGTATTTTTAAATGACTTCAATGCAGTAGTGCAATAGTTTTACATTAAGTATACAGTACAGTGCCCTACATGAATTTTTGTTTTATATTCAAGCAATTTGTATTAGTGATCATGGGATTAATATGAATAATAAGTATGATATACAGTAATGTCCATTGTATTTCTAGATAATTCTACGTGTAGCTTTGATCATATTAGAATTATATATTATATATTAATATATAAGAATATACAGTATTGGGACACATTGACTTTTAAGTGTAAAATTCAGTATTTGGTTACATATCTCTTTGAAGCAATAACTGTATGAAGTCCGTGATTCATTGAGTTATCCAAGCTCTTTGATAAATAATTTCAGATGCTTTGCCAAGACTTTGCTAAAGCAAACTTTGACTTTGAGTTTTTGGCTATTCTTGGGATCTTCTGGCTTCAGTTGTTTGTTCGGGCTGTTAAATACAGTTCATTCCCAGTTGGATTGGTTTATCCAGTCTAACACTATCCACTTATTTCTAATAACGAACATCTCGGCTGCACTGGCTATAGGCTTTGGGCCATTGTCCTGATAACAATGACCTCCAGTAATTTTGGAGGCATTTTCTTTCACAAAAACTGAAGACAAGTTTCTCTAAGATTCATAATTACTTCTGAAGCTGCCATCGTAAGTTAAATCATAAAGACAAGTGAGCCGGTTCCAGCGCCCGTCCATGGCTTCCATTCAGTTTCACTCCAGTTTCAGATTGTAGCTTTTGTCCAGATATTGAAAGAAAATTTCCTGCTGGCTCAGGGTTTCTGTCTCCTTGTGCTCTGTTGGACCTTAGTGCTGCCTTTGAGAATTATACAGTGTAAATAATACTGTTGCCAACCAGACTAGAGACGTTTCTGTTTTATGGGTTCTATGGGTTTTAACAGTTCTTTCATAGTTTGAGGTATAGACAACACTTCAAAGCAAATGTGCAATGCTCCTCCTCTACAGTTGGTTATGTCTAGTGCATCCCAGGGCTCTGTTCTTAAATTGTATTCTGATTATATATCAATGACAGCTGAATTTATATTGGTACGAGACCTAGTCTTAATAAAGCAGTCTCTCAAGTTATTTTGATGATAGTAAGTCAAAGATAAAGCAATAGTTCACTACTTGGTAATTCTCAATCTTAGCTTATGTGCTTGTGGTACTGAAATGAGTGCAAAATGTCCTGTTAGGAATTTGAGTGCCACATTTGAATCAGTTCTACCATTTGAGGTGCAGTTTTACACTGCTGTTCTTTTTCACCGTAATAGCATTGCCGTTGTCCACTTGTGCCTTTAATAATCTGATGAAGTGATGTGGTTATCAGCATTAGCGTTTTCCAGGCGTGTTAAAATGCCTCGGTTGCTGTTATGTATAATCATCCTTAATTGGATGTACTGTAGTATGTTCACAATTCAGCTGTATAGGTTTTTAGCCAAAGCATATTTCTGTTTTCAGGACCAAGCATCATTCCCCTGTGGAATTCAGAGTAAACTTTAAAATGTTTTTCTAAACTTTAATGCCTTAAATAGAGGGCACATTTTACATGAGCTTTTCTCCAGTTTAAATTATTGTAATTGTAAATTGAATACATTGCAGATTATGTACATATATTATAATTAAAATATTTTGAATCCTGTGTATACAGTAAGTTAAAGGTTAAGTATATTGTAGTAAATACATCCTGTACCTGATTTTACCATTTACAGTTTACAGTAACACTGTAAATCTTTGCTTGACATTAAAAATGTATTTGAAGTTTATAGGAACGTGACTGTGATGTCTATGTTAGAGATGGCTTCTGCATTAATGGCAACACCTGGGAGAAATTAATAAAACCCTGTGGGATATAAAGACACAAAGTCCCAAGGACAATGAAGTTTAAATTTCTAATCCCATTACAAATAATGCCATTGTGTGTTTGTATAGACTGTGTACATGCATGGATTTGTGTGGGAAAGAGTAGTACACTGTCGTACTGGCTATTGAGGCATAGTAGTTCTTAAAGTGAAAAACTTCTCAGCTGCTGAAAGATGGCCAGCTTAGTGCATTTACTTCCTTGCAGCAGCTTATACAGTGTGTGCAAGTCAAAAAAAGAGTGAGCTTAGAAGAAAGGCTACAGGACATGTTCTGTGGCAGACACGACATGTCTAAATGAACATAAAAGGACTGTTTCATAATGGGAGGACAAAAGGATATCCAGCTGCACTGCTAAATGTCTCATAGGCTCACAGTAGGTCATCGACTGTTTATGGTCTTGGTTCCAAGGCACTGGAAATGTCAGTCATTTATACCATAATAGACATCTAAGATGAACTTCCTGCTGTCTGGATTGACTACTGCTTACCAATGCACGGCATGGCACAGCAGAAAATGCAATACAAATGCTACAACTGCAACAATCCACAGGGGTGTGCATCCCAATGCAACCATAATTATTTGCACCGTGATCCTGAGACTCATGAACCATGCTTGCATTGTGTCTATAACTGACAGTCACTAGCAGGTTCATCTACTGTATATTGAAGTGGGAAAAATAAAGAATGAGTTGTGGTAACTTGCTTACTTGAAATGTTCTCAGTTGTGTTAAAGTTCGTGATGGGGTTCATGCTGGTGTTGTGGTATTATGTGAGTGAATTTAAATCAGCTTCCAAAGAGGATCGACGGTGCACTGTACTATATCTACTGTATGATCTACTGAACTGACCTCTGCATTTGTCATAGACATGTCATATGTTTGTCTCCCTATAACTTTATTAAGATTTTAAAATACTTTGCACTCTTAGGAAACTGTTTTTCTTATTTTTTTCCTCCGTGTATATACCTTACCTTTAGTATTTATATGCTTCCTGCAGTCAGTGAGGAGTTAAAACACCAGCATTATCAGATTTTGTGTCTAATCGCTAAGAACATGTGGAGACCCATTAATGTTAATAGATGTTATGTGTTTCCATAGGTAATTTGTTTAGCAGAGTTGTAATATTCTTAACTGTATAGAACACTTGCCTAAAATCCCAAGTGGCGCTGGATTTTGCCTGCTTAGGTTTCTTGCTTCAGTATTAAGTTCACAAAGCCTGTCTCGACTCTGCATAGTTCCATGTTATTAATCTAATTTCACTGATACAGATACTGCTAAATGTATATGGCATGTTGTAACGGAATACTTCACAAATTACTTATCTGATTAGGGAGATAAGATAACTAGTGTTGAATGAGGCATGATCTTGTACTGCATTTTTCTTTTTACCCTTTTTTCTTTTTTGCTTTCAAACATATTCTTTGAAAGTGTTTTTCTTTTTTGTTTCTGAGCTTTGGTAGTGTTTCACTTTGAGATTCAGATCTCTAACCAGTCGTGGGTCTCATGCTGAACCTGTGCCATTGCTTGAGATCTATCAAAGGCAAAAGCTCCATGAAAATACAGAGCCTGATTATTTGGAATTCCTTCCTTTCATGGAACAAGATCTTTTCTGTATGGTCTGAAAAGAAATGGTTTAGTAATACCTGTGAGTACTATCTGTCTTACATTGTGCTCCAAAAAAAGTAGCAAACAGATGTTTCATCAAGGAAATAAAGTTAAAGTCATAGTAAGTATTCATATGAGTACAGTATGTTATTTCTTCATTGTGAAATACTGAAAAGTGGTATCAACTTCAAAATGTCAGTCAGACTAATTAAACACAAAAAGTATATGTGTGGGAATTAAGGATTATATCTGGCATACTTTATAACACAGGTTAAGAGGTGGAATATCAGAAGAGAGTTTGAACTGACCATTAGGGCACAGTGCCCAGAAGCTACTTTGGTAAGGTGCAATATGAGAACACAAACATGAAACCTGAACAGATGTTTACTTGTTGGAATTATTTGTCACAAATTATTGTCTGAATCCATATTGGAAACAAAGAGCTGCCAAAGCTTAAAGCTATTACAGTGTAAGGCAATAATAGTCATATCGGAAGTGATCTAATATGATTCAGTGCAGATACTTCTCTTAAAGGTCAAATCTTTTTTGCCATACAGAGCTGAACTTTCCGCACTCTAATGGAACCAGTTGCACGCATTAGTGTAATAGGTACCTAATTTGAACTATAATGATCTCTTTTTTTAACAGATCAGAGTGGATGGACCTTCCCATGGTGCCTTGCAGTATGAGACAGTTCAAGTGGTTGAAAATGGTCCAATTTTGCGGGACATGGCCTTTTCAGCAGATCAACACTACCTGTACATCATGTCTGAAAACCAGGTGAGTCATACACTATCTTATAGCAATCACACAAATTACATTTTGTTTTTGAATGGACAAAAATACCAATGCCATTAGAAGGACTATATCAGTTCTAAATGCTATTGTGTGAGGGGTTTGAACCAAAAATAAAGAACCATGTTACAGTTGAAAGAATATACAGCAAATGCTCCAGAAGTCTGCCCATTAGTTGTTTTTATACTGAGCACCTGTTGCAGTAGAGACACAGATACCTAATTGGTTGAAATGGGATCCTTCAAACAGTCTTTGTGTTTGGAACTATTGTGTCAAGAATTCATTTTACCCACTACTTTGTCCCAGTAGTACAATAGTTGTTCATTGTGCAAAGAGATGAGGAGTCTCAGCAACAATGAAATAAAGAAACCAGTTCTAATTAAATCCAGTAATGAAACAGATTTTAATTATTATTCTGTATGTAAGAAATACAGTGGATTAAATGATAGTCACAGTTGATATAAAATGGACATTTACATTACCCTCTACACTAAGCCAACTTTAAATGGTGGATACTTTATTTGTGAAATTAAGTATTTAGGTATAATTCATAAAGCATTTTGTACCTAGCTGCCTGTTAATGTGCCTCTACAGTTACATCCAGTTTCAGTTAAACTGAAAGCTTTTATGTATTCTGTTAGAATCATATTAATTCAGATAATCTAGTATTATATTCAGATCATGATTTGAAATAAAATGGAATAACTGTACAAAAATGTTCAACTGGTTGATGCAATGTTCAGTGTCCCAGGACTGTGATTGGACTGGAGGCTGTGTTTTTACTGGGGTACCCTTTATTCTTATGCGAATGGACGATTATATCAATGAATAGTGGTTTTCAGGCTCACCAATTGCATTCATTTGAGTGCATCCTAAATGAACGTCCAGTGCCTTTTGTCACCAAACTATTATGTGCGCGAGCCTGCATTGGCTATCATTCTAAAAATTAAAAAAATGCCCCTTCACTGAACATTGGTACTCAGAAGCCATGAAGGCTCCTGTCACAGAATAGTCAAAGTGGTGACATGATTCTGTTGGGAATTCTGTTGTAGAATCACCTTTGCCCTGGAGACTTAATGTTTGCTGCTAGCAGTGGGGTTACTGCCTCTTTATTCTTGACAGGTGCTGTATCTAGAACAGGTTTAGGTTTTTATTCTGAACTTATTATCCGAGATATAAATACACCCATTTCCGTTATTTAAAAATGTTTTTTAGATATTAACTATGCTTGTCAAGGTATGGTATTATATACAAAATAATAAATGTTATGTAAAAATGAGGAAGAAACTGAGGAATTATTTTTTGTGCTGGGATGTTGTCTGAAGACCTTTTTAATAGTATGGATATTCATTATTTTGTCAAAGATTGTTAAAAAATCATCTTGATTCTCTGCAGTGGCAGTGGCTCACAAATTATACACTCTCTCAGATTTCTGACAAGGTAGTACAGTATATCGTTTTCACTCTAATTCATGTCTCATTTCGATCAATTCTTACTTCTGAAGAAGAGGGATGTTTTATTTTTCTTCTCAGACACATAGAAAACTGTTTGCTCGAGTACTAACAGATTCTTCCCTTCACTGTTTCTCAAAACTTCATTCAGTGCAAAATGACACTTAGAATACTGCATGATTTTTGTTACCTGAAGATTTGTGTTAGGAATGGATAGCTTAATGAGCCATGAATGTTGAGTATATACTGTATGTGTGTTGTCTTCTGCAGAGGTTAGATTAATTAGGATACCAAATTGGAGGACAAAGATCAGAAAAGTGGCATTTTATTCTAATTGTATTTTTTTCAAAGGGAATAGGGCAATTAAAAGCTTCACAAGGGATTGTTAAATGCATATAACAACACTGTACCTAATGGCTGTTACAATATAGAGAACACAAAATAAATTTTTCATGGTGTTCTGGAAAACAGAAAAATATGTAAATAGTGTTTGTATATTTTGTGTTAAAAAACACAGAAATATGTAACTGATACACAGAGAACATAAAATTGCCATTTTAAATGCTGGCCATGCTCGGTTTATTAAAATATTTACTAATGGTACTTTAAATCTGTTAATTTGATTTAAGGTTTTTTTTATGCAATTACACTTACATGTACTGTATACAATTATTATATATTGTACCTACAACATCACATTCTTCTTTATAATTTTCCATTTTTATTTAATATAAATTATTGTTAACTGATTTGAACTTGCAGAGAAATGTTCTGGTTTACATGCACCTGCTCTTTCCTGGACTTAAAAATAGCATAGACAACATCTTTCCCAAAACAGACCAATAAAGCTTTAGAGTTGGATTTGTACTTCATTTTTAGCTTTTGGCCAGTTATGAACTATGACACAATCCAATTGATGATTTGCAGTTTAAAGTTTAAAATTGCAGTTTTTGTTATTATGTATTGTACAGTATACCGCATATGCAAAGGATGTCTGCAATACTGTAAGTGGTTCTTTAAGTTGCCCTGCAATTTCCACTTTTAGACTTACTCCTGAAAGTGCAGTATGCTTGCTTTCTGCAATGATTAAATGTTCCACTGAGGGCACTACCTAAAAATAACATGAAAAAAAAACAATTGAATTGCATTGAATTGAAATCTACATTCCGTTACATTAAAATGTACTTCCCAGATTGACCCACAGCTGGTTGGTGATCCCTTTAACCTTAAAGCTCAGAGTGTAGGTCTGCACTCTTTAGTGGAAAAGCAGCAACAGTAGATTGAATGAATGAATCGGGTGCTGCTTGAATTGTTGTACTTGTGAAGTACATACTCCCGGGTGGTCTTACAAAAATGCTTTCACTGAATGTTGTGTGGTCCAAAATGGTTCAGCTAATAGCTGGTTTTTCAAATGCCAGTGCTACATTCTCTCTTGGGTTCATTGGATTATTCTTGGAAGGCAGTTGATAATTTTGTTACTCAGCCATGTACTGTACGTAAATACCACATTCAAGGTTTACAGTACCTGAAAAAATAACTTCATCATTCTGTTGCAAAATGACTATACAATAATGTGGGTTTGTGGGAGGATATGCCGTAAATAAAAACGTATTCTACTATTCTGTGTATCGTCTCCGGGTTAAATTTGCCCCAACATTGAAATCAAAGTTTTATATATACTGTAGTACGTAAAGTGAGCACACACTAACAGTCCAGTGGTAAGCAAGGTTCGCAGTGTGAAGCAGTTGTAAATTTCACTATAATTCTCCTCAATCATTTTCTTTTTCATCAAAACAAGATTTTGTAGCAGCTGTAGATAAATCTAGAGAAACGAAACATTTTGGTCAAGGCACATGAGAATTTTTTGTGCTTCATAATGAAATATAGCTACTGTAGGTCCCTTCGTTTTTCCATTTTTGTCGTGGGAATGTGGTTTGGAAAGTTTGTGCTTATTTATTTAAGGGATCTTTAGTACAGTACGTCAAGAGGAGATGTGGAAAGTGCTAACTAGTTTGTGAAATTGGCAGTTCTGTAATTCAGGAATTGGTCTCTTCTGTTTATTGTATTGACAGCTGGGCACTGATTTCTTTAATCCATACAATAAAAAGTGTTGAAGCCGGATTATCTCATATACTCATACTTTCAGTGCCCCCCTAGTTCAGTCAACCCCTGAGGTTCATCATTTCTTTAAATGATTTTTTGTCCCTTTTAAGATGTTAGTTATCGATATACCTTTATGGAAGGGAACCATGATAAACAGTGATAGGGACTTCGCTATACTGACACATTCGGCATGTTAACGAATAATGATATTCCATAGTGTATATACTGTATAAGACATAGTATCATATGCATTATAGCCTGCACTTTATACTGTATGTTCAGTATTTGTTTTATCCTTAAAGAGTTATCAGATATTAAAGAATAAATGTGGACACATGAGTAACAGAAGCATTCTGAACAATTACATGATGTTTTTGTTTACAACTTTGAGGGCATGTCCAATAGGAAGTGTTTGAATCTGGACTGGAGAAGACAAACTGTAGGATAATAGAATAATAGTAAGCTCCTACTAATAAAAGTAGGATGATTTTTTTTTATTTAAGCTTAAATAGTCAAAATTGAAAAACCTTATAACCTCAAGGTTATTTTTTTCTTTCTGTGCTTATTGTGTTTTAAAGTAATCTTATATATATATTAGATTAATACTATATTAATTATTTAACATTATTTTGCCTCCATTTACATATTCATCCCTTGAAATATGAATTTTCAGTCTAATATGATCATTTTTTAAGATGTCCGCTATAGTGGGGCAAAGCTTCAACTGTATTCATATTTACATTGTTGTTTTGCTTTTAGTTTTGTGAGTAACCCAATGGATTTGTTTTGTTTAGAAAGCGATGCTAATACATTTCAGTCTGTAGTTTTTGTTATACTGATTTATACAGAGAGAGAAGGTTTTTTTTATAGTGAAATACAGTAAGTAGTTTGTGTCTTCTTAAGACCATTTCTATATTATATATATGTTTTATATTTTAATGTGTATTTTATATGATTAAGTTCATTCTTGTCTCAAACTGTGACTGTGGAAACCATTTAAATTTAAACAACAACATGCTCTTTGCCACTAGCTCTGACCAGCTACTAACACATGCATTAAATGTACTTTTTTCCTTCATCATCAAGGGCTTCAGTTTCAAAAGAGTTTCCAGGCTCTTGGTGCTGCACACAGTTGATCTGTGATCATTACTGCAGCATACATGAAACTGCCAGCTGCTGTCTAAGCATCTCACCTCTGCTGTACAGGTAGTGTGTGTTTCAGTCGTGCCCTGGGGTTGGCTTCTCCAGAGAGAGGAGAGGGCAGCTCACAGGCCACAGTAATACAGCCCTAGCACTGTCAACAGACGTGATTATTAGTGTCAGTTATGTTGATTGCTCTAACCTACAGTGTGTCATATGGGCATCAGTTGTTTTAACATATGTAGCCATTTCAATCCATTACCACTACAGAGGGAAGCCAGAATGGATTGGAATTAGAGTCTCTGCTCTCTGTGATAAGGGCATTCTAGCTAGAAAATACTAGATCCAATCCAATTAAAATGTATTAACATTTAAACATTGTACAAATGTTTTTTTTTACAATACAAGTGTATGAAACTTACATGGATTAAAAAACAACTTTTATTTGTATGTACAGTGTTTATCTGCACATGCATGAGCACACAAAGTTCAATAATTGTAATCTCAAATAATAATCTATAATAATAATAATAATAATAATAATTGCTTACACTTATATAGCGCTTTTCTGGACACTCCACTCAAAGCGCTTTACAGGTCATGGGGACTCTCCTCCACCACCACTAATGTGCAGCCCCATCTGGATGATGCAACAGCAGCCATAGTGCACCAGTACACTCACCCAGCTATCTGTGGGGAGGAGAACAGTGTAATGAAGTTTTTTCATAGGTTGGGATTATTAGGAGGCCATGATTGGTAAGGGCCAGTGGGAAATTTGGCCAGGATGCTGGGGTAACACCCATACTCTTTTCAAGAAACCCCTGGGATTTTTTAATGACCACAGAGAGTCAGGACCTTGGGTTTACATTTCATCCAAAGGACAGCGCCCTTTTACAATAACGTGTCCCCATCACTAATAATGGGGCATTAGGATCCACACAGACCGCAGGGTGAGTACTCCTTACTGACCCCTCTAATACATTATCCAACAGCAACCATAGTTTTTCTCAGGAGGTCTCCCATCCAGGTGCTGGCCAGGCTCACAGCTGCTGAGCTTCAGTGGGTTGCCAGTTGTGAGTTGCAGGGTGATATGGCTGCTAGCTTTAAATAATTATTATATTTACCCGGCTGATTGTGTTGTATTGCATATAAATGGTCAGTTCCTTTCAAAGACCAAGTCTTTGCTGGGTGATTATTCACAGTTCCTATTGAAGGAAAATTGCAAACGATGTTCCCATGTAAAAACTGAGAAAGAGGTTAATCAAGTAAAAAACAGAAACACTCATAAATGAATGGATAATACTACTACTGTATATTTTTTCTGTCTTGCAAAACAAGTAACAAAACAAGAGCCTTTTGTCACTGTTGTTGATGGCATTTTATGACCATTAATATTCATCATCAATACTTAGAGTATTTATTTTTATGAATTAAATTATTTTTTTATTAATGATAGTTCTGCAGCGTGTGTTGCTTCTTGCTCACATGGTGCATGGTAATGCGTTTTCCATATTTTTAACAACATGTAAATATTAAATTAATATGGTGGAATCTTTGTACAATAAATAGCAGTGTGATTAAAACAAAATAGTAAATGCATTTTTTTTCACAAGAATATAAGAAAGGATAGAACTCCAGCCCAGTTGGTAGTTAGTAGCTAATTGATCCAAGGATCTCATCCAGCAATTTCTTGAAAAGAGCCAAGAGTTTCAGCTTCAGCAAGATTCCTGGATAGCTTGTTCCACTCAATAACAGACTCCTGTGTAATGAAGAGCCCTCATTCCCAGATTTAAATGTGCTTCCAGTGTTGGACATTTCTTTAAGCCCCAGAATGTGTCTGGTAGTTGTTCCTTGGACTGAGTACAGACCAACAATGTATTTTTTGTAACATGGTGACCAAAAATGTACAGTACACAGTATTCTAAATTAAGCTAAATGCTCATGCAATGATCGTAACATTGCTTCATTTCAATTCTATTTTTAACTATATATCCTAATATCGTCTGTATCTTTTTTTCTTTTTTGTTGTCTAGAAAATATAAATTATGTGTTAAACAAAACTGAAGACTTTTTCTTGAGCAACATTGGGGTCAGCATTGCCCCCTTTTGTGAGTTCGTATTTGTTTTTTTCTCTCCCAGAAAATATAGTATTCAGAACTTACCTACATTAAAGATATCTGACAGATGCATGCAATGACTTAAAATGTATCAAAATACAGTGTTTACTAATCTTCCCATTTTTGTATTTTAAGGATATTTGATTAGTTTGTAACTAAACCAGAATCTGGATCATTGACATAAAAATAGTAAGAGCAGTGGTTCTAATACAATACAATACCCTGTGGCAGTCCACTAATTACATCACTCCACTCTCTCTTTATGTTTACTGTTTTCTATCAAACCATAAACTTGATCTTTTATGAGGAACTTTATTAATGCTTTTGAAAACCATGTCACATGTTCTGTGTTCCCATTACTATTCTTGCTTACTCATTCAAAAAATTCTAAAAAAAAAGTTATATCAGTAATTTAAGACCTACAGTACCTTTGCCAAATCCATGCTAACAAAATCCTATGAATTAGATCTAATTATTGATTTGGTTCTTTAGTTTAGTTCTAATTATTTGTTTCCATACAATTATACACTACAAATGTGAGGACTGTTCATATTGTATAATTGTATACATATTGTAAAATTGTATGTCTCAGTTTTTGTCACCCTTTTATGTATGTGCACTAAATTAGCAGTTCTCCAGTCCATGGATACTATTGCATCAATAGCTTCTGAATAATATGTCTTATTTCCTTAAGTATAATTGATCTTATACTATCTGACCTTGAAGATTTATTAATTTGAGTGCTTATAGGTACCTTAAATATGTTTGCCTTTTCTATAATCGTTTGATCTGTGATATTTTGTGATGTTGTGTATCTGATCTTACCTTATAAACATGAATTTTTGAGTAGATGCCTGTGTTCATTAGGAATTGTGTACAGTACATTTGCAAATGCTGGGAGCATTGAAAGCAAAGTTTGAGGTATATTAGTATTTGATCAAGCCTACTAAAAATATCTTCCTGCAATATATTTCTTTCTACAATAAGATGTGAGCATTAGAGGCTTATCCGTGTTGTAAAATGAGATTGTGCATGTAATGAGGAGCAAGTCTGGTCTGAAACACATTTTCAAAGTTCAAACAAGATTAGGATGGGTCAGTGGTGCAAACTGATATTGCTTAAAGAACTGAACAGGAGGAGCTGTTTTGCAGTTTGAATATCCTCTACTGTCCCCTTAATTTCTTCCATACATCAATTTTCTAACCACTGTATCCAATTCAGAGTCACGGAGGAGCTGGACTCTATCCCAGCAAGCAACAGTGCAGGGCAGGATACACCCTGGACAGGACGCCAGTCCATCACAGGCATACACAGACACCAACACACACACACTCACTCTTTTTCCAGAAGCCAATTAACTTACCAGTATGTCTTTGGACTGTGGGAGGAAACTAGAGCACTTGGAGGAAACGCATGCAAACACATGGAGAACAGATAGCACCCAAGGAACTGAGCCCAGGGCCTCAGCACTGTGAGGCAGTAGTGCTAACCACTGCACCAAAGTGCCCCCCCCTTAATTTTTTATCTTTTGTATTTCCCTTTCCATGCCTGTCTCTAAAGCCAAGGGCATATTGGAGCTGTTTCAGTATCTATGATGAAAAATGTTACATGAGTGTTGATAAGCATTAAAAATATAACCTGTGTCAATAGGGTCCTGAATAATATTTCATTATAAACCGCTGGCCTTGATAAATCCTCTTATTTTCTGCAGTTAATTAAAACACAACAGAGGAGTTTCTCAGTAGATCTGTTTTGTGTGTCTGAATGTGCATAGTAATTTACCTCGTCTCTGCACAGATAATTTATTTTATCCTGTCAAAGCAGTGAGTACCAGATAATAGCATTCCGGGTAGGAATCCTTTACTGAGACATCATTTTTTTCGTCTGCAGAATGTGAAAAGATTATGTCCCCAGAATAGTAACAAAGAGCTCAAGCGCATTTTATTTTTCATTATTTACAATTCTTAGTGTAATCTAGGCATGCGTTCCTCGTCTTGGTGTGTACCATTATTAAAAGAGGATAACTAAAGTGCAGCTACAGTACACGTGTGCATGGTCATTCTCGGGTAAATACCAAGGTGAACTGCATTTCTTTCAACATTTATTCAAGCTAATTTTAAAGTTCTTTTTTTAATTCAAATCTCAAGATATGGATATGACAGTTGCGCATTTTGTCCAGCACCTGCACACGGGGGTGAATAAAGTCTAGGCAGAAACATTTTACCCATCCCCTTTGTGGTGCTTGGCATTTAACCTGTCGCAGGAGCTACGTCCCCGTACTGGAGTCTCAGCACTGATTGAAGGAGAGCTACATCTATCACCAACAGCACTGCAACCCTGCAAGGGCCGAGGGGACAGAGCCCAGAGCAGAGACAACCCTTAGCTAATCCTGCTCGTAGTCAGCTGGTGACACAACCCAAGCTTGATTACAGAGCTCAGTCTGGGCTCTGGCAATGGCCTTTAACAGTGGAGCCATTTAGGAGGTGCTGTGGAATAACCATAATGAAGATGTCTGACATGGCTTAATTTTACAGGTCCCATATGGCACAGCTCTATGTCAGTTTCTGGCCAAAAGCACGACTCATACAGTTATGTGCACCATCTTACACTGCTGGAGCAGCTCTCTGTATTCAATTATTGAGTATAGTTAGGCACTCAGGTTACATCATTTCAATGCCTTTGTTTCTTAATAACAATTAATTGCATCCATATAGAGCTTTTTAACTCAAAGAATCCCAAAGTGCTTCACATAATGGAGTGGACCCACTTCATCTACCAGTGAAATAGCAGCACCCAGATGGATGCTGCATCTTAATTATACTTCATCTGTTGCAGGGAGACCATAATCAGTTCTGCAATTAGAAGAAAAAATATTTCACTGTAGATGTTTTGGTGCTTAAAAACATTATCAGCATATGTGCTTAAAATGTCTTTTGTCAAGTGTCAAAATTCTGATAAAACTCTGATGTTGCCAGTTGTGTATTTTCTTTCAGGTGTCCCAGAACATTTACTGTAGGGTCAGTACGTACTGTAAATTGGGTGTTGAGTAATGAAGATCTGGACCAATTTCATAAAGTAAAATTGATTAATTTAACATTAAAGTAATTGCTGGCAACCCTACATGCTGTATGTGGGTTCAGGGTTCCACACCTTATTTGTGAAGTACAATTAAGCTACCACTGAGAGTTCTATAAGCACTGTTTAGCATTTTCGTATGATTTGAATATC
Organism: Lepisosteus oculatus; assembly: GCF_040954835.1. Lineage (NCBI taxonomy): Eukaryota > Metazoa > Chordata > Actinopteri > Semionotiformes > Lepisosteidae > Lepisosteus > Lepisosteus oculatus. The sequence goes on along the minus strand of NC_090702.1, from coordinate 44,277,924 downwards.
AAGCTGTAAAGGCAATAACTGACCCAGACAAAGTCATTAGAGGCACCACAGGGCAGTGGCTTCTGCACCTCAATCCTCAGTTAACCTTCATTAGCTTCATTCTTCAAGATATGATAAATGAAACAAACATTTTACTGCATGTATTTTCCACATCAGTCTGATTATGTATGGTCTTTATTTAGCATTTTAGTTAAAGTTTGTATTATGTGCCTGTTACTTTTTAGAGAAGGGCTACACATTATTCAAAGGGTTATTACATTTGCTTCTACACAATATGATTATTTTAATGCATCTTGCTTTAGAACAGACATGTCACAGCCTCACAGCCATCAATCTGTCAAACTTTGAATATATGATAGATAATTTGGTTCCCAGGTCTAGTAAGATGAAAAATTAGGGTAATATAACAAAGGTTGACTAATGTGTTTCCTTCTTTTATTTTTTATGTATTCACCACATTCCAATATAATGCCGGTATTAAAACATTCAGAATTAAATTAAAAAAGCTAAGATAATTTATCAAATATATAACAATTATGAAAGATGTGAATGCAGAGGTCTCACAATTAGCTTTATGTCAGATGCCGTGCATTGGCTGTCTGTTGCAGTCAAGGATGACTGTCTTTCATTAACCCAAAGGTGAAAGATAAGGACAATAGAGGATCTCTGGCCAGTTGAGCAGGTGTTTTGTCGGGAGATATCAGGTTGTGTATCGTGCAATCCAGTCATGGTGAGCTCCATGCTCTTCAGACAAAGGTCACATCTCTCAGGAGTTGATATTGATGTTGTACTTCTTCATGTTAGCTTCTACTGTATCTTTGAAATGCCTTGTTTGCACTCCTCTGGTGCAATTGCCTTGGCTAAGCTGGGAGAAGGGAGCTATCTTTGGAAGTTTGGAGTCTGACATCCAGACAACATGTTCAGTCCAAGTGTGCCGATAGTTTCAGTGCTTGTGGCACCTGCTTGTGAGAGAACACTGATGCTGTCAATGATTTGTCCTCTCTATTAATACATCAAATCTTCTTCAAGCAGCATTGATAATATAAGAGATTCTCAAATTTAATTGCAAAGTAATTGTACTTATTCCCTTCACTTATTAGTTACTAATCTTGGATGCTATGGGACAAAGTTGTAATAATGTCTTTCATGATATATCATCTCTAGGGATTTTTCAGTTAAACAATTAACAAGAGACACATATATAATAATTGAAAACAATACAATAAACAGAATTGAAATAGTAAGCTCCTTTTGTATATTATTTAACTAGAAAACATGATCACCATGGGTTTACAGTACAGTGGACTCCAAATGTTTATTAACAATATCTTTAGCCTTTTGTGTCTAGTAGGTCTTCATCCTTGGATCCATATGGATACATATTTATTTAAGGTACTCTGGGTTATTTCAGATACAAAACATGTTCTCATCGATTCCCCTGTCAAATTAAGACTTTTTGGGAATGTTGTGTAATGTCTGTAGGAAATGTTGCAAATAATGTCCAATTTTAGAGTATTAAATAAGGTATCATGCAAAAACATGCTTCTTGAAAGAAAGAATATCATACCCTTTTTTGGTGCTAAAACATGAATATTAATATTTACATATTAACATTTTGTAAATCATTTTTATTAATTATCCACATTGTAGGTGAATGTCAAGGAACATGCAAAGATTCTCTACCTAAACACCCCTTTTTTACCCTGAATTAGTTTCATTTTGCCCCTGTCTGCCTAGTTCCCATAATGCATCAAGGACACGGCTGCCTTTCTTGGATCTGTTGTAAACTACTCCTGTACACTAAGTAACTAAGTCACCTGCCAAGCCACCAGGTTTGGCTCAAAAGAAAAGAAACTCCCAAAGAGCGTCTTCAAATGCAAACAAAACTGGATTTATTGCCATCAAATAGGGATAACAAACAAAAACCCTCACAGGAGTACTCTCTGCACACCTGATTTTAGGGAAACAAAAAAAGGTAAGTATCATTCACACCATTCGTACCACATACCCTCAAACATACCAGCAGGTTACAGGGGAATATTGGAGTATTTCATATTCATCAAAAGAAAGAAAAAAAAAGCACTCTGTGACACAGCTTCATATGTCATTAACTCCTAAATGACATTTAAGAGTTCATATCATGTCAAGCATTAGTAGAGCATTCTAGATTTATTCTAGAACAAAACAGAGGGGCAACATGCACATGATAAGAAAATGAGACATTGTGAATTTGTGTGTCTCAAGTATTCTTGTTTAAGTTCTTCTGAAATGTTGCTGCAGACCAGGAAAAGAATAAATATACTGTACAGTACTGGCTGTGAAGGTTGCAGTGAAAACATCAGAACTTGAATTCACTAGGAAGCAAATACGATTGACCAGGGAATTCATTTACTCGCTGACAAACCTACAGCTGCTAAAGCAATTGGGCATCATGGGAGAACCAAAATCCAGTCTATTATAATTTTACATCTCTGGGCTCTATGACTAGTGCTCTTTTATGTACATTGTGTGGGAAAATACTAAAATAGTCAAATACCTCACCAAACAATAATTCAAGCCTTTAAGATTCTAACTTCTTCAGTCCCGCTACAATAAAATTCGATGAGCTTATAAAATTAGAAAACAAGTCTCTCTGAAACTTCTACCAAGCAGTTGGAAACTCTTGGGAGACTCTTCAATACAAAATAATAATAATAAAAAAAAAATCACACTCTTAAGTCTTTGAGTCCGTCCTTCGGTTGTTTGATCTCTCTCTTCTCTTCTCCCTGTGCTGCCATGCTGTACAGTGAATCTGGCCTCTGTCCTCAGACTGGTGCCTTAATGAACTGAAATTCAACCTACTGTATTTGGACTGTGGGAGGAAAACAACCGAACAAGAGAGGAACATACTGTACAAACTCCATGCAGATAGCACCCCAGGTCCGGGATCAAATCCAGGGCTTCAGTGCTGTGAGGCAGCAATGGTGACCACTGTGCCACTGTGCCACCTGTTGGTCTGGTGGCAAGCAGTAGATATTGATAATGACATTGATTACTGTTTCTGTTAAAACTGCAGAAATTATGACGTAACATTTTCAGGACTGAAGTGAATAAATTGTTGTTGTGCCTTAGACTAATCTTCAGTTTTGACCGACACATTAGAGTGGGATTTCTGTTTCATATAAGGTTTCCATCGTGATAAAAGATTGGGCCCAGTATCTTGGTACAGCTAAAATCGATTGTGGTCCCATTATTTGATTCACATAAACATCGGAATCACAGAACAGACAGAGATGTGCTAATGGACATGCAGGCAGGGTAAACACAATCCTACAGTTGAGTGTTCCGAGGCTTTATGAACCCCGTGGTTTGCAGCAAAACGAGAAAAAAAAAGGCATTAATGACCATGGCAGAGTCCAGTTTTAAATTAAACAGCAGTTTGCATGTATGGGTTTTAGAAGAAAGGTTCCAAAAATAAAACTAAAAATGGAAGAACAGCTGAACATGATGGCTGGTCGATTGTAAATGTCCTGCTGTTCCAGAAGTAAATGCACATGTTCCCTAACGAATTTTTGATAGCAGGACTGGTGCCATAGTGAAGGATAGCACTTTGCATTAAGTAGATTAGAGTTGTGTTGGGCATAGGTTGAATTTCAACTCATTAAGGCCCCTGTGGTTTCTCCACAGTTGTATTGTTGGTTTAGGTTACCAGGAAGCCAGCAGGGTTACTAAAAAGCACAGTTGTTTTGGTAAGAAGCATTTCCAAATGTATGTCAGCATATGAAGCAAAATGGAGAGGCAGGTTCTCAAGATGGCCATTCTGACTCAGTCCTGCTGAGAGTTTAGCAGGACGCTGCTGTGCTTGTGAGCCTTTTGTGTCTCTAGATGGTAGTTAATTGTGGAGGGATGGATAACAACTCTTTTTTTTTTTGCTTCAGACTACATTCTGAATATCATAGATGTACTAACCTATTTTTTTTTTCAGTTTTTAAGTTAAAAAAGTTTTTTAAAAGGAAACTGTAAAGGAACATAAAGGCTGTTCAGTAAGCCATGTTCATAATTCTGTCATATAGTGCAAAATTGGAAACCTAACAGAAACAACATTGCTGGTGGTGTAAAGTATCCTTACAATACTGGGGCTGAATCATCTACGTTGAACACTTTCTTAGAATCCAAGACGTGCTGAATAAATTATGTACTGTTGTTTTTATCCACTGTAACAGACTAGTAGATCACAGTATAACTTAGTTCCATTAATTTACTTGTCATGCTGTTACACACTTAGAACTTTATAATGGTATATGAATCAATAGCTGCAAGGTAAAGAAAAGCATTCGAAAAAGTAGAATGAGGCTTTTCTATTGAAATGACTTTAAAGTTAAGGGGTAATTATATTTTATATGACTTCTGCAGTTGTGGGTGTTGAAAAATCTTTGTATTTTGACAGTGAAAAATGGTGTTTTAAAAAAAAACAGCAAGGGTAATACCCAGAACTAGACGTACGTAGTACATGCAAAAGTTTAACCTCAGATTATAAAATTCTAAAAAGGTTACAAACAATAAGAGGCCATTTGGTCCATCTACTGTAGGTTATTAAATAGGTTATTCTACGTTTCTTTAAAAAAAAAGTCAGGATATCAGCTTGCTCGACATAGTTACCGTACAGTAAGTAGTTTGTTCTCTTAACTCTATTAATGTAAAAAAGTGCCTCTTGTTCTTGGTTTTAACTGCACTTCCCCCAAAAAATGGTTTTAATAATCACCATCATTTTCACTAATTGATTATCCAGTTCAGGGTAGAGTGACCCAGAACCTATTCTGGAAAGCATTGGGCACAAGGCAAGATACACCCTGTGCAGGGTACCAGTCCATTGTAGGGTGGCTGTGATGAAAAACATTTGAAATATTAACCTGGGGTAAAGCTCTTTGAATTATTTCCTAATAATATGGAATCATACATGAACTATGTGTAAATGATTGAAATTTAAATATTTTAAACTCTTTTTATCTAGCTTTATGCAGTGTATGGCACTGTTATAAACCTTTCATTGTATCCAGTAGTGACTTTCTGAACCATGTTCTCATATGGACATATGAGTCAGAACATTAGAATGTTTAATATATTTCTAAAATGACCATATTAGTATATATCATTATAGATTATATATGAGATACTATTATGCCACTGTAGCATATATTATGTAAAATGCCTTTTTTAGTGTTATTAACTGACACTCTAAAAACACTTTTCTTGTGTTAATTCATGAACTGTGTCTGACAGAGCCACATGACAGTTGTTCTCTGTCAAGAAACCCATTCATTAATCAACATGATTAGGCAGCTAATTGTACATTTCTGGCTACCAATATAATTAAAGCTAAATAAATACTTGCTTTAAGAAAGATACCAGTCTATCATTACAAAATACCAGATATCATGGAAAATGTTTTGGGAACAGCAATGATATTGTGTCCACTTTTGTTTTTACTTTGGAATTTGAACAAGGACAATAATGTTTAAATTGACCTTAATATCAAAGAAAAAAGTATCTTTTTCCATTTAAAGTTATCTTGATTTTATTTCAAATAATCTTGATTTTATTTGAAATTAAAAGTGTATTACACAGTAGACATAATTATCTGCACTCCTATTCAGGATAAAAGAAAGATACAAATATCAAATATGATTAAAAACTCAAAGCCCATTGTACCTGCCTATGGGATTAAATGTTGAAATTATCATCTCTTTTGTTAATGCCATATTTATATCAGAAAATGCATTCTGAGTACAATGTGGGACTCAGGTCAGTCAGTAAAGAACTGGGGAGGATGGTCTTTTCTTCTGTTCATTTTCCTGCTGTCGTTCTGTCCATACTGTGTATCTACTTTTCTGTTTCCAGCAATCACATCACAGGTGGCTTTAATAGAGAAGGCTGTTTAGTCAGATATTGTTTCTAGCAGGCTCTGTCTCTAGAAATTACCAAATTCTCTAGACCACTGATATTAAATCGCCTCCTTCCTGTGTCTGATCTTCTCCCTTGCTTTTTACAGCGCTATCACTATGCTTCTTTGAAAATATATTCTACTGCAGATCATTAATTATCAGTGATATAAGTAGGATGCTTAATACAATCACACACAGTTCACGTATTTCCAAATAGAAAGTGCTACAAACAGATCAAGTGCATTTCCATATATTACATTCATTGTGCCTATAGTACTGCCATTGGGCTGCAAAAGTCTCTTAAATGCATTTGACAATACTTGGTCCTTCCAATGGTACTGACTGCATATGAAAGGATTTGTCAGCTCACACATGCACAAAATGACTGATTCTGATTATAAAACATTTTTAGAATCCACCTCTGGCTATGCAATCTGAAACAAACATCATAAATAGCTATTCACACTAGAAATTACTCCACCTACCTTGGCCTTATTAGATTTTTAAGTAGCCCGTTTTATTTACAGTTACACCTTTTTATTCAAATACAACACTTGACCTGGATTATAAATTTAATCAAACTCCTTCAGGGTGTCTTGAAAGTATGCAAAAGAAAGAAATAAGTAGCTGGGTAATATCAGATTTAAACATACACCCATTTGGGCCTTACCGTTAACATACAGTAAACAATCCTTTCCTGAGTTTCCAACCAAAGTAAAAACTTAAAGTATACATACAGTGAAAAATGTGTTCGATTTTTCCGTATGAAAAGAAAATCCAGTAAAACATATGTCTATTGTATTTTATTGCTAGATTGGTTGCCCCAAGGTTTTCTGTTTTACTGAAATGCCAACTGCTGTATGAAATTGCAACATTGTGTTTGGTGTGTTTTCTCTAGAATGTCGTACAGTTCTTAATAGAGTACTGTATATACACTGCATTAGGAACAGTATAAGCTTTTAACAGTAACTTTTGTTTAATTTTACTGATTCTCTTAATTTAGTAAAAAACAATGTACAGAAAGTCAAATTTGAATTTTGGGGGTTTGGAGTTTCCCAGTATAAATTTGACACGTTTCAAAATTCTTATTCTTGACTTTTCAGTGCATGATGTGAGCCAGAATGTAGTAAATCAGTGAACGTGGCCCTGAAAAGCCACAGGGTCTTTTGGTTTTTCATTCTACCTGAGCACTTAATGACCTAACTGAATCCATTACTGACTTAATTGGTCTTAATTACAGCTGTTTCCAAGTCTTTAGTCGTTGTGGAGTTTGAGTTCTATGTAAAACCTACAGGGCTGTGGATCACTGTACTAAATGATCCAGTAAAAACACCTTATGCCCTCGTAGCATACAGAAGATATGTCAGTGTGTCTGTTCTTTACTGTTTGATACCCTTTTTTTGTTAAATATGTTGGAAGGAAACCTGAAGGACCTCTGCATATGACATTAGCTGTATCTCAGATTTTGAAATTTATTCTGGTGACTAGGGATATAGAATGGAAATTAATAGGATTTTCAAGTGATATATCTCATCTAGCATGCTTATTATAAGCGACCTTTAATTTCAGTTATACTCATATGTTTAATGACAATCACTAGGGCACCTTGTAATCCCCACCTGCACAGCAGAATTTATGAAATCTTGCTATTTAGATACTTGGTTTTTGCTAGAGTGAATTTCTGTGTATTTCAGAAGAGGCAATACAGTTTTTCCTTAGTACAGTTTTGTATGCAGCATACAGAACTTGGTTGTAGAAGACGCATCAACACCCAAAAACATGTTACCAAAGTAAAATTTAAAACAAAATGTTTTTTTTCAAATGCAAAGGCAACAACAAATTCACTCACTCAAAAACACAAGCAGCTACACATCTCAAATATAGCCCTGTATACAGTATGCATTGCATGAAAAGGAACACGCTGTTTATTTATTTGCTTCCGAATGCCCCGAGGGCTGGATAACACAGCTCTGCAAGAATTGGTTTTGAAACGTTTGTGTGTGCTTCTGTAACTGAACATCCGAGGCAGAATGCAAATCCAGTTAGAACAGAGAGGGTAGGGGTTCAGGAACGACATAATTGCATTTTCATTTCTCTCCCTGAGGCCTAAAGAGGTCTTACTCATCCCCCACTATACATTGCTGAATCGGTGTAAAATTCAGTTAAAGGACCCGCCTGGGCACCAGAAGAGGAGTTTAAATTGTGTAAAATTCTCCCTTGCTGATGTTTTCTCCACTTTTGCTATCGAAAGGAATAAAGTCAGCCATATTTCATGTTCTTACATTCCCTGCTTCTAATTTCTCTTCGCTTATCTCAAGGTGTTCATCTTGTAGTTAAGCGTGTCAGTTCTCCAGTTTCAGCCTCCACAATGGATCTTTTTTATTGCAACAATATTAAATTGATACTGTTGATTAGATTAAAAGATTCCAGATTTATTATGCTTCAGCTCTCTGGAACCACACAGACCTCAATCTTTATAACGAAAGAGTATTATAAATTCTCATCACTGTAGCATTATTTTCTGCCACTCTCTAACCAGTCGTACAATGTCATGACAACATAAAGGAGGTTTATAGGACTTGTATGATATATGTTGTTACAAATGGGGGGTTACGAAACTGGTGAAAATCAGGATTTGACCAAGCTGTTAAATCAATAAGTAAAATAATTATTCATAATCCCTAATTTGTAAGTGCTTTTTCCAGAATATACCCAAGCATCTGATATAATTGTGTTACAAAACACAAACTACACTACACACAACATACAACATAAAAGTTACTTACAAACAAGGCATTTCAGAGGCCTAACATTCTAGTCATCCAGAAAACCCCAGACTGCTATTAAGCATTTAACTCTTAATATCCTACAGAGGCCACATACTGTAAAAGCAAAGCTGCCTTCTAACTAAATATAAAGCAACCTGCAGTTAAATCTCTCTATCTGCACCCCAGATGCCACAAAATAAATGGGAGCCTATATCCCTATCCATAAAAATGCACCCTAAGCAGGAAAGAGGTTTCTAACTGAGGTGTCTTTTACCCAGGAAACCCAGGTTCCCTAAAAACACAGAAGAGCACGCTTTCTCTTAACAAGGTTCAAATACTTAGCTCCAGTCAGGTTTTGTTTGGATGATCATGAAGGCGCAAGCTTCAAGTTCCTACTCCTCTGGACTCCTCTCTCTTCTCCTTGTTGCCTGCTTCTTGTTTCTTCCTTCATCCTTTCCCCATATAATGTGTGTGTCTGTACTGCTCCTTGACAATCATTAATCCACAACGTGCCTAGGTATAGTAAGGTAAACTTTACAACTGTTTCTTTTCCAGGGAGCCCCCAGACCTCAGCAAATACTATGACTGCTTTGAAGTTGGAAGTGTTTACTCTTCCCAGTGTCACAAACTTTATCTAAAATCTAAGAGACACTTCTAAGTCACCTAAAGCATTATATTTTTAAAAGTTGTTTAAATAGTAAACCCATTAGCACTTTTTAGTTTGCAATAGTAAATTTCAACCTACCAAAATGTATTTTTTGTTCTTTTGCTAATGGATTCTTTACAAATTGTGGCATACCTGAGACCATAACAGGATTTTTCAATAGGCGGGTCTCTAAAACTCTTATTAAAAAAAAGCTTTCCTTCACTACCTAAGGTCAGGAACTCTTCTCATAAACTCTTTTCCAGAAATAACAAACTTCCTATAATTTACACTTCACTGCGCCTGCATGCTTCCTTCCCTTTCTCCCACTACTGCAGGTGCAGAATGGGGGATCTGCTCTCCTCTTGGACAACAGATCAAGACTAACAGTCTCGGGAGCCTCAGCTTCCAGGTTTTAAATGTCACACAGCCATTTGACTTCTCAAGTGTCTAAAGACAGCAAGTCATTATCCATATCTTTCCGGGGACTGCATTTCAGACAAGAGCTGCCATCTTGTCCCAACCAGCTGTTCGCTTACTAAATCACCTGTTCACACCTGGCTGTGTAGTAGGAGAGCAAATGCAGGCACCCGCTTGTGCATCTTCATCTGGTGAATTTACAGTACATCCCCCGACCTGCATTGCTCTCTGTAGTAAAGGCATAGTCACCCTACGGTCTGTGTGGGTCCTTAGTGTTGTGAGGGGGACACTACTACAAATAAAGGTGCCGATGAGACATAAAACCAAGCTCCGCACTCTCTGTGGTACCAGATTAGGGGTGCTTCCCCAGTGTCCTGGCCACAATTCCACCTGGCCTTTTCCAGTTATGACCTTCTTATCATCCCCATCTATGAATTGGCTTCATTACTCTGTTCTCCTCCCGACTGATAGCGGGTGTGTGGTGAGAGTAATGGCGCGGTTTGGCTGCTGTTGCATCATCTAGGTGGGGCTGCACATTGGTGGTGGTGGAGGAGAGTCCCCGTTACCTTCAAAGCCCTTTGAGTGGAGTATCCAGAAAAGCACTATATAAGTGTAAGAAATTGTTATTATTGTTAATATGAAAGTAATGCCTGTATGCTAGCGTTATGCGCTGAAATAAAAGAAACATTAAATTATAAGAAAAAAACATTCAGTCCCCTAAGTGGGCATGCTCTCATATACTTGAGTCTCTTCAGGAGACGGATAATGTCAGAAATGAGAAGAAGTAACAGAATTAGCCTAACCTCCACTCAGTAATAGCCAACAACCCCACTATTACGTCCAGCCTCTGATGTTTCCACTGAAACATTTATACAGTGCAGTGGTACTGTATTTTTCATAGTAATAAAACATGTAATGCTAAATGAAAACATATATTATACAGGCTAAGTTATAATATCATAACAGTGGTCTAATTAAGTTGTTTGCATGTGTTAACTTGAAATATGGGGGGACAGCAATGCTTTGTTTTAAGTTTACAGTATTCATTTTCATAAAAAGCACCCACTGCCATGAAATACAATAATTACAATAATAAATACAATAATCCTGAAACAATCAACAGTTATAACAAAAGTAATACTACTGTACAAAAATGCTTGTTTTACAAGCTGAGGATATACCAAATAAGATATTAAGTCTGCATTCTCAAATTCACCATTTGCAGAGACTTCAAGATTCACTTGGAAATACTGAGGTTTTACTGTACATGATTTTTGGACAATTTTCTCCTCAGTCCTCTTGACATTTTTGCCAGTGTAGTCATATTTGATACTTTACCATGGAAATAAAAGTATGTGGCTTTATTGGCCATATACAATTTCTTATATTAGGAATTTGTTTTTTTTCACATACCCCAACTTGCTCTCCATGAGACACACAGACAGGGTGAGAAGCTTGGGGTCAGAGCGCAGGGTCAGCCATTTATATGGCACCCCTGGAGCAGTTGGGGTTAAGGACCTTGCTCAGGGGCCCAATAGAGTTGGATTCTCAAATACATCATGAAAGGTTCTCATGGATTTTTATGTAGTTTTCTAGAATTCACATCCTACCTACTCTTGACTACAATGGAAAGACCTCTACACTGCGATGTTCAACATACTAACTCCTTCAAAATTTTCAAACTCACATGTATTGCACTGGTTACAGCTGTGGAACATACAGTACTCTTCATATCCAAGGCACCAGAAAGAAGAAACACACTAAGATATCCCAGAATATACTTTTGAACTGTATAAGAAGGACCATAAATACAGCAGTACAGTTTATCATCTGTCTTCACAATTTTTAATTTTGAAAATGAAACAACAAAAAATGTACAATTAAAAACTAATTGGGACTATTTAAAAAATAGCTAATCAGTGCGTTCCAGATTTTGCACTAGCAAAAGGGAATTTAGTTTTACAGCATAAATACAAGTGTGATTTAAGGGCATCTCAGTCTCCAACCAAACACATAAAATAAAAATCTGTCTTTACAGCTGATAATTTAAAATGTTTAGACAAGCAGTACAACAATATCCAATTACAACACTCTCATTTGCTCTTGGAGGGATGTCATTATAAACTATAAAAGTTGATGGAAAGACATTATATCATTCTTTGGCCTGACTCTGTTGTTTGTTCAGAGGACAGACCTGGCTGAGATACAGTATCTGTGTACTCTTAGACAGGAAGCATTGTTCTATGCTGGACACAAAGCTTTGTTTCCTGAACGTATTTGTTAATTTTGGGGTAGCCAGAGTCTCCTGCAAACACAGCTATGAGTCTGTGATAAGAAAGATGATCATGCAAATGTCTGGTGGCAGCAAGGTTAAACACACTAGAGGGAAGCACTTCTATGACCTTTAAAGAAACCCAATAGAAATGTAAGCACTTCTAGCTCTGCACATCGTTTACAGTAAGTAATTGTGTGAAAGTCTTAATTGCAGTATTTAATTGGTGTTTTTTCTTGAAAAAACTAATGAGATAGCAAGGAAAACCTTAACCAAAGGCTGCTTTATGTTTGATTGCATTAAATATTGTTTGGTTACTGTGATTTCCGTCTCTTGGATTGGAGAAGCTTTTCTGGAGCCGGAAAAATGGCTTACTGCTTCTTAATTATGAACTGGAAGCAGTAGAATAAAGGTGAGCTTTAAGGATTACAGTTCAGAACAAATATATATCCTAGGTTATTGAAAGCTCCAGGTATTAAGCTGGGCTTAAGATGGAGAATGTTTGAATAGGATTTTGTCATATCCACACCCTTGTGGGAGAACTGCTCGTTAAGAAGATGCGTAAGAAGCTGAACATTTAGGACAATCTATATTTATCTCAGAATGTAGGACATCTCTTGCCTTGGATCAGCTGAGCTCCTCAGATATTATTAATGAACCCCTTTTCTCTAAGCCAATCGTAGAAGAGAATACAGAGAATTCGTGATAAGGGACCAAAAAATTTCCTTTGAATCTTAAGAGCACTTTGCTAAGAGAATGTTATTGACTTGTGACTTGTAATGTAATCAGTTATACACAAATGCCTGGTATAAAAAGTGGCATTTTATTTCCCTCATCTGCTGTTTGTCAACTGCCTTCATTATCTACCAGAGCAAATCCTCTTAGACTGCAGAAAGATGAATGAACAATAATCTAATGGATTTGTGGGATAATGAGTATCATATTTGCAGTTTTTCCACACTGATGCTCCTGCTATTCCAATAACAGCAATGTTGTCCAGATTTGTCTTGGCCTTCTTTTTCACCTGACAGATTTAGTGTTCTTTGGCATAGATCTCCACCCCTCCAGGCTATTGGAAGAAACTGTCCAATTTTCGTTAAAACTAAATTAAAACTTACAGTAATATAACATGGACACTGGACACATGCGTAAAAATGTATATTGAAAGCAAACTAGAATCTGCCCCTCAATATGAAATTATTGTTTTAGTGATCATCTTCCAATGCATTGCAATTGCAATCAATCATCTACACAATCTGTTTCATGCTAAGGTTGCAGTACAACTTTTCTTTTATGTTTCTCTTCTTCTGCCTCTTCCTTCATCCATAGTGAAAGTCTCCATTATTTTATGATCCTCGGCAAACCTGTTTTGTTGCATGTATATGCTGCCTTTTGTTTGATTGTTCAGTCCTGGCAAAATCAAAGATTAGCACGTGTGATCTTGTTTTGGAAGAGCTTGCAAAGAGAACAGAGAGTGTTCCCTCCACTCTTCAAACCGCAGGAACAAATCCGTTATAGTGTACCAAACACAAGCAAAAGACTCCATGGCTGGATTTGTTTTAATTAGAGTGGTTATGGTACCCATGGCACTGAGTGCTAGTGTGTCTTTCCATGTTGGGTATAACGCGGCTGTTAATTAATCGAACCACAGGAAACGTGACTTACACATTGACATTTTAGCGTTTTAATTTCTGTTTACAATGTGTTGAATACTTAGGGATACCAAGGCCATTTTTATATTATATTATATTTTGGCAGACATGATAATGTACAGTAACAATAGTGGTATATTAAAAATATGTGTTGCAACTCTGCATAGATTCCAAGCTCTGATGCTCAGATTTCTGTGTTAGTGTCCATATCCTCTACTTTGCTTTGTACTGTAGATTGAAGCCTCATCTGCTGAATTAAATCAGATATATTAATATGCTATATTTTAACACTTAGGCATCTAATCTGCAGTGTATAACAATCTCTGGTCAAAGAGCCATGGCATAAAATGTAACAGGCTAATGAGTGTATTCTTCTGCCTACTGTGACTTTGATGACAGATATGTACAATATCCTGGCATTGTATATCCACATACTGCATAAGTAACCAGGCTCTGCCTGCATGCTGTTCTTCTTCACAGGACTGTCTGAAAATATTACAGAAAATTCAAGCTAGACAGAAGAATACATTTAAAAAAGCCAGAAACATCCCTTGTGTGAAAATTGGGCTACAGACTGCTTATTTTTTGTATTTTGGCTGTTGTTTTTCAAATCGATAATACTACTAATAATACTAAGCTAGCAAGTTTGAGGCCTTCCTGTTCTTCCTAATTAATACCTGACCTTATAAAGCTGAAAAATCACACTTACGTTTATGCATCAAAGTTTCATCATACCAGAAGAAAATAGTTGTGTTATTATGCATAGTTCCAATGTAAATAATGTGGTTTCTTTTAAGCGACTGTACAGTTGTTATTTCAAAATAAATGTATACTTACATAAACAGATAAAAGAAATTGACATAATTACATTTTAGCTACTGTTTGTGTATGAATATCGTACAAGTTCATATGTATTTACTAAACAGTTACTATGCAAATATTCAGTAATATGAGACACAATGAAATTGACAAGAACATCAAATAAACATAAGCCCTTCTTACAGCAATATGTTGAATATGTTTTTTAAAAAAGAAGCTCTAGAATATTATATAAATATATAGCATAGAATATTATTACTGATAAAGTAATAGGGGTGGCTAGTGCTGGTATGTATTGTTCATGATGTACAGTAGTGCTCAATAGTCTTTTAATTACTGTTAAAACAAGATCGGAAGCTTCATGGATCCAATGTGTGACCTGTCCCTTGTGAGCAGATATTCACAACTAGTAAAACTGCTCAGCATTCATCACTCATTATTGTAAATGTATCCTTAAAAGAATATGTACATCACACAATTGTGTTGTATCTGAAACATTTCCGCAGTTTCAATGATAATAAATCAATGACATCTAGAGTATGAGTACTCCCGTGTGGTACTGAGAGAAACAGAGTGTTCTTCTGTTGGAGATTTTCATAAATCACTAATATCATATTACATTGCGAAAAGAGCAAATTGAAGAATACACATTCATGACACTATTGCACTTGTAATTGTGTGATAACGCCTTTGTTTTAGATGTTTAGGTTTAATTAATTTCTCAAATGGGTTTAAGTGGTGAAGATTTGTTTTCATTTATCTTCATTTTTACTTTTCATTTCCTTTCTTTATAATGTATATAACCCTTTTAAGTTAATAGCTTTGCAATTTTTACTCTTTAATTCATTTCTAACTAACCTAGCAAGTTGGTCTGTACATGTATCTTTAATTTAACATCAAAATGCCTAATCTACTGAATACTAATGTTAAAGTGGAAACGTTTAAAAGTTAAATATGAGTGAGATGAGTGGTCGAACAGCCAGCCTTTCCACTTAAATTGTGTATTTATTGATTTAAGTGGTGACGTTTTCAGAATGCTTATAATGAGAGAGTGAGAGAGCTGCTGCAGTCCAACCTACAGGTGTGCTTTAGGCAACAGTCACTAAATGAATTACAATTTAGCACCATCAAAATGCACAGTAACTGTGAAGGCAGCAGAATCAAATCCTCGTAAGAAGGAATTGATGCGTGTTAGACTTTTTAGCTGAATTTGATTTGAAAGCCACATGTGATGCATGTTCAGTTAGCATCAGTCACTTACAGTTGGTTCTGAATCTCAGTTTTACATAGGATAGGTGATAGCACAAGCTATTGGTGAACAATGCAATGCTCTGTTTTCCCAGCATTAAGGCTAGAACCTCTTCCCCTACTCGCTCCTTAGTTTGTTCTTCATCTGCATGTATTTTAGTAATTTATTAATAAACAAATGATTAAAAATGCAATGAGAAACAGCTTAATTTTAATTAAAGACAAGGGAGCTTTCAGTTTTAAGTGAATGTGTCAAAAAATGCCAAATGTATATTAATTGCTGCCGGGAATCCTTGAAGGAAAAATAATTAATTCCAACATCTGGCAATACCTTGAGGTTCTAGATGGGATGCAATTTTAGTTCATTTATTATTATAATTTCGCTGCCTTTCAAATATGTGGTTTCCAGCTCAAGAGCATCAGAAATGAATGTGTCTTCTTTTCTGTTTGCTGAACAATGGCACAGAGATTGAAAAATGTTAAAGCTTTTCTAGAGGAAACCCTTAGGAGTTCACAAGTGAAACTTTATCAGCTGTTGACATCTGTAAACGTTGTAAGAGAAGCCCTTAAATGTAACCTTGATTGAATAAATTGAAATTAATTCTTAGAATTGTTTTATTACTATATACTGTACTGTATGTACTGTATATTTCATTATTTAAAAAACATGAAATGGAAAATTGAACTGTAGGTAAAACTCTAACTTACTGTAAATATTAATTGCTTTTCACTTGATGAAGGGTGTTAAAATATACCTAGGTTTTGAAGCGCTTTTGAAATGGCATCTCAGTTTCAGCATAAACTTTAAGTGGAATTAATTTATTCTCTGTTTGAGGCATTATTTCAGCATTCACCAATAAGTTTATGTTAAGTGTAAAAGGGACTTACAGGGGAACTGGTCACAGGGTACATTCTGATGGCTTTTATCGCACTTCCATCGCACAAAAAGCAGAATATTATTCTAGATACGTTTTTGCTTATTTTTATTTAAACATGTAATTTCAACAAAATGTCACCCTCTTGTTTTCTTGAATTTAGTTATACGAAATATGACTTTGCTCTTTGTCATGCTATTATGATTACAGAATATCTTTATTAGATTTTTTTAAAGTGAGAGATATCACCCCATTCATAACACATTCTGCTGTTTTATGTTTTTTGTTCCTACTGTAGTTGATTGGAGGTATGAATGAATCTGGAGGGCTCTGTAATTGATCAATACCCAGTGTGCCCAAGTCACTGTGCCCAGTGTGCCTCAGACCATAGACATATTCCAATTGGACATAATTGATGTTGTCATATGTGATATCTTACCCATATACTATGCTAATAGAATATAGAATACTAAATTTTAATTATATTCCATTTTATGATGTTGAAGGTATAAGTCATTGTAATATTATGTTTTCTAAAAAAATGCATCTGTTCCTTCAGATTTGATATAGGTGTTGAAAATACTATTATTGGTGTGCTGTTTTTAGATAATCCTAAATTCCTGCATGTTTGCTGTCCTAGCACCCAACTTTCTACAAGAAAGTATTTTGACCTGTTTTCAGTTAGAGAAGCTAATATTAACTGTGCATACAGTGCAGCTTTCTTAAGCAATAAACCCTTACTTTGCACTTTCACACAGGTGTTCAGAAAGAAAAATGCATTTTTCATAGGACTACTGTAGAGAAATGCTTGGACTAAAAACTATTTTTAAATGTTCCTGCTCACATACAATGACTTACCTTTTCTTTAATTAGTGGCATCTTTAAAAAGCAGAACAAAATGAATACAGTATACGTAATGGTAAAGCATGCTACCCGCTCCAGATGCAATGCTGTTAACACTGCATCAAAGTTTTCAGCTTATAGATCTTGGCCAGGATTCTTTTAAAGTTAATATTCCTTCTATTCTGGATGGAATCTTATCCCGGCAAGAAAAGGATGCAAGGGAGGATATACCCTGGATGGGATGCCAGTCCATAGCGGGACACACATAGACACAGACATGCTCATATTCGCCATGGGTCAATTTTCCCACATGCCTTTGGAATGTGGAGCACCCTGAGAAAACCCAGGCCAACATGTGAAGAACATACAACCTCCATACAGATAATACCCCAGGAATTGAACCCAAGACCAAGTGCACCCAGCGCTGCAAGACAGCAATGCTAATGACCAAGCACCACCGTGCCTCCCTGGGTGGAATCTAGTTGGTATTAATAGGACTAAAATAGAAATATCACAGTTATGTACAGTATCAATTAGTATGGTATTGTGTGTGAATAAATATTGATAAGCAAAGCTTTGAGTTGACATGATTACTTGTGAAAGGCGGCAAGGTGTCCTCTAAGATACTTGTATTGAAAGGCTAGGACTTTTATCTGGCACTTCATGCTTGAGAAAGCAAAGATATTGAGTGCCCTTTTAGACGACAAATTAATTAGCAATCACAGCAGTATTCAGGTATAGGCAGGCAGAAGCGGCCTCACTGAACAATTATTCAGCCACTTAAACAATATGTGTGGTGTGCTGTTGGGGTTGGTTTAACCCTTTGGAGATGTAAAATTCTGTGTTGCTTTGTTAGCTTTGCGAGAATGGTGTCCTTTCGCATTGAGCCATTTTGATATGTGCTGTAGTTTCACTAACAATTACAGCTTTTTTAGAGATGCTTTGCTTTTTAATCTGGAAGTAACATCTTTTTTAAATATAGATGAAAAGAAAGAACACACAGTTATATGTGTAGGTGGAGAAGGGTTGAACATTGCATTGCATAGTGTTCTGGACTGCCCCTATTGCGTTCAAACATGTAATTAACTTCATGCCTGGATGCTGTAGGTGAATGGTGGATTACTGATTACTCTGACATACAGCAGGAGATAGATGGCACAGAAATGATTTTCAGGATTCTGACACCTACATGATATAAATCTTTCTGTGTTGAGGTGTTCATTTGTTAATGCCGATGTAGTATATTTAACCTATTTTATGCTCTCCCTCCCTTTTTATTTGCTGCTTTCAAGTACACAAAGAAAATAAAAAGATAAGAAGCACCACCATATACGTTTCTATTTAAATTGATCACTTGCACTGATTTAGTCCACAGTACCATTAAATCCTATTTAAGTGTGAAACTAAATACAGATGCCTAAATGATGAGTTTCTGTTGTCTACAGATCATACCGTGTTTAAGTGATGGCAGAGAAGAAAACAGCATGCCTATGTGGGCACTGTATTTTGTGTTGAATGTGTATTAAAATATGTTGGTGTATGTATTGTCTTTGCCTTTTAAATGAGGCTTTGAATGGCAGAGTAGTGCATAAAATGAAAGGAAAGGCACAATGATTTAGAATTTTACACCTCAGTGGTGCAACAGAGTCTCTGGTAAATAAAGAACATCCCTGCACTCTTCCGTACTTCATGAATCTGCTAGGACCTGAGATAACAATCACCCCCTGAAACCCTGACTGTGTACTCCTTTGCTTCTCTGGGAATGGTATTTTCACAAGACAGGCACCACTGCTGCTATTCCAGTGCTGTGGTAATATTTTCCATCTAAAAATAGCAGGTATACAGGAGAGCTCTGATGTGTGCCATTGTAGTGGCTCTTATTTCACCTAAGTCTATCCAGACGTGGTAAAGAAAAAGTAAATAAAATGCATGAGTCAGAAGTGCACGACGTTAATGTTTTTGTGAGGTAATTACAGCCTAAAATGCATCATTACAGGTTGCATTACCTCTCGTGGAAAAGATCTAGAGCACATTTCGAAAGTGCACGACTGTGCCTGTTAATAGAAATGATGGTAATAGCTTTATTTTAGGAGTTAACATGAGATCAAAAGTGCCCTGGTAAACTGCTAAAATATCTTAACTCTTAAAAAGCAAAGTTGAGGAAGCAATTTCATTCTGTCAAAACCTGTTGTTTTAAAAAAGCAGTTTGATTTATAACTACCTTGGTAGTGCAGGCGTACTGATTTAGTCCTCACTGGTTCCTCGAGATAAAAACCTGCAAAAACACATACAGTAACTAGGTCATCATCTGCTGCCTTTCTGGGCCCTATGGGTCCCTTGTTTAATGTGCAGATCTTTTTGTTTAAAAATCATTCCACTGTTCATTTTATTTCATATCATTGGAATCATTCTATTTATACAAGATCTGTTATCCAATTGAGAGTGTCACTTTCTGAATATTGATAATATACTGTATATGCATTTTATTAACTACATAGAACAGGTCCTCCTTATTCACGGTGGACATGTTTCTGTACTGTCCGCAGATAATGGAAAATGTGTATACTTACAGCCCAGATTTCTGTTACAAAAAGAATATAAAAATGAGCATAAAGCACTTACTGTGTCCATTAATGTTCAGGAAGTTGTGTTTGGACAACAATACTATAGCTGAATATGCATGTCAACAGAGACAGGAGAATCCAATGGTGTGCAAGGTTTGAACTAGAAATGTTCTAGAAATGCCAAGAATGCCTCTTAGACCAGGCATGGCCTGACGTCTAAAGTACAGAACACAATGGATGGAGAAACAATGGGTGGGGAGGAGGGGTTGTGCTGTACACCAGCATTGTGGATTAAATTATTTTGAATGGTGACAATATGAGCATCTGTTCATGTCTGTCCTAGCTTTGTTATGCTGATTTGTCATAGATTTCCCAACTTTTGAGTGCTGGATATTGGATTTCCAAATACCTTAATTTAAAAGTTAAATTTAGAGAAGGAAAAAATACATTAGAACTACAGTATCACCTAGCGAATAACAAACTTAACACAACAGAAATCATTTGGAGGTCTGCCCAGAGAAACTTTTGAGATTCTCATTGTCAAAAATGATGAAAGTTATCTCATTTTTTTGACAGACACTGATAATTGTCATGTGCCACACTTTCTTTCACAGTATCTCCGGACCGTCAATAACCAGCTGTAGCTGAACAAAAAGGGTCACCACTGTAAAAGATCTGTCATTTATCACCACTACTAAAACTGACGGTCACAAAGTAATTTCTGCAGAAAAACTCCCACAGCTGAATCTCCTTCTCTGGAGGTTTCTATTATTGATATTCTAGCAAAGATCTACTAAATTATTTTACTTTTTAAAGGAATACCTGATAACTTGTTTAACTGTGAAATAGAATTTTACCTTTCACTTTCTTACAAGAACAAAATCTTAAATGTTGCATCTGATTTCCATGTTAATGACTACATTGCGGTTGTTTTCAAAATGTTTCATCTAGATGGGATGAGAAATAAGGAAGAAATAGTACTAAGTTACTGTAAGTATTAAAAAATAATAAGTAAATATTTTCTTATTTTTAAAGCTACAGTATCTGAGCTTCCCTTGATAAAGTTTAAATGAGTAGGGTTTGACAAAAGAATTGTGGCAGGAAATTTCAGTTGGTGAATAGTAAATTAAGACATTATAAGAAAATAAACTGTTTTTATGATGGAAAAATAGCACTAGAATACCACTGGACTCAATACTGACAGGTTGTGGGTTCATGTCCTCACAGCAGGGACTGCTGTTGTTCCCTTGAGTGATGCGGTGTACCCCAGTTGCTCTAGTCTACTCAGGTGTATAAGTGGGAGACCAGTGTTACTGGGGCAATCTTCGTGATGGACTGGTGTCCTCTCCAGGGGGGTGTCACATGCTTGTAAACTGCTTCACACTACAGAAACCAGAAAGAGCTCTGGTCCAATGTGCTTCTCTGTCCCTGGCATGGGCTTTAACTCCAGCAACAGCAGTTACCTAATTCCACAAAGGAACAGTCCAGTGTTCCCTGGGTCCACCTAAATTGTCTTCTGTGAAGACCCACATGTAATAACTGTAAACATACTGTGTAAACATAAAATTATGTTTAAACATAACTGTAAAAATACAAACAAACGTTAATACTTTCATATTTAGATTGTGCAAAGGCAAATGTACTGTATGAGCATTTGGTCCGGTCATTATAACCTTCACAAAATAGATGGCTGGCTCCTATGAAAACATTAGATTTTCATTGTTAGGAGGAAAAAAAAAAATTTAAAAGAAAAAAAAAACAGAGGGCACGTTGTAAATTAAATCAGAAACTTGCCGAAAGCCCTCTCCCTGTCATTCTCCTTCTCTCTCCCTGCGAGACCCAGACAGATCAGACTGTGTGAGGTTAAAACTCCGGAGGAGATTGCAGCACTTCCAAGTGTAAATGGGTTCACGGCTTCGCCGGCCTGCCGCTGACTTGAGAAGTGATGCGAAAGACTTTAATTTTCTCCTCTTCATCTCCTAGCTGACCCGGGTGCCGGTGGAGTCCTGTGGACAGTATACGACCTGCAGCGAGTGTCTGGGCTCTGGGGACCCCCACTGCGGCTGGTGTGTGCTGCACAATACGTAAGTGAAAACGGAATTGTGTGTAAGTGATTGCTCTCACTGTTTTTAGGTCATTCCGATGTTTTAAAATAATTTGTGGCGTTCTAGATTACACCACAACCCTGCATTGGACTAATCGTATAGTTAAAATATAAAGATGCACGTCGAAGATTAGCCTTTGGTGTTCATCAGTAATGCTTAACTGGTAGTAAACACTCTGTATACTGTGTATATATTTTTATTTGATTTAAATTAAAAACTATATCATACTGGTGTCACGGTGGCACAGTGGTTAGCTTTGCTGCCTTGTGGCATGGTTCAGTTCCTAGGGTGCTATCTGCTCGGAGTTTGCATGTTCTCCCTGTGGGCTTCCTCCTGGTGCTCTGGTTTCCTGCCAAAATTCAAAGACATGCTGGTAGGTTAATTGACTTTTGTAGGTTAATACTGGTAGGTTAATTGACTTCCCTTGTGTGTGTGAGAGTTTATGTGTTTGTGTCTGCGTGTCTGCCCTGCGATAGACTGGCATCCTGTCTGGGGTGTATCCCACCTTGCATCCAGTGCTTCCCTGGATAGACTCCGGGACACCGTGGCCCAGAATTGGATAAGCATTGAATAAGCTATTGAAAGTGATGATGTGATGTGACTGTTTCATCCAAGTGCAAACAATTGTTTTTTCCATTCTAAAATGGCCTTTGATTAAAAACCTTATTAGCAATTTGATCATCTATAAAAACATACTTTTGTATACTCTTTCCGTGGCAAACATTTAATTTGAGGTCATTGTGATATTGCTGAATTTGAAAAAAAAATATGATGGACGGATTGTTCAGCATTTAGCTCAAAAGCTGGAATGATTTAACTCTTGCAGTCACTATTTTTCAGAAAGGTTTGACTCGGGGGCATGTTGCTGCTCTATAGACCTGTAAAAGTAGCTTGGTCCTTGAAGGACCCTGGTGACTGTTCTGTGATCCATGGATACTTTTTGATATTAAGTTCCTGGTGAGAGGCATGGTGCCAAGGCCTAGGGATAGATTTCCACAAATCCCTGTCCTAATTTTTCAAGTAGAAATTCGATTCCATTGAGCAAGAGCCATAGAGAGCATTGATTGGTTCCCGCTAGTGTGGCAAGAAGTGGGGCTCCAGATCTCCCGTTGCCATAACGATTCTCTTTCCCACAAGCCTAGATCTATGTCTGATAGGAGAGGGCCTCAATAGGCCCAGAGAATTACTCAGTTGGTGTAAATTGAAAATTGGTAACTTGTCCTCTTCTTTGGTCTCGGGGGACTTCTTGCTAGTTTGGCCTGGCTTGTAAATTCTAGAACTGGTACAGAGGAAATGTAGTGCCCATACAGATCTGTTAGCTTGTGAAGGTCAAAGATGTAGCAACAGACCACAGCATGAAAATATAGGGGAGTTAAAAGATGAAACCTGTAAGCTCAGGAGTTGCAGTATTTCAAAGCTATGGTCCTTGTCCCTTTTATTGCTTTTCTGAAGGGCAAGAATGTAGGAGAACACAAATATTTATAGTACAAACTAATAGCTTAAAGGCACAATTGTTTCATTGTATAGTATGTTTCAATAAAAGAGTTCAAATAATAGGGGAGTGACTGAGTTATTAAAGCATCTGTGGTTTTTATTTTTTATAAAAAATAAATATACTGTATTTTAAGACCAATTGATTTATTTTTGATGTATGTTTAGCATGCTGTGCAAAGTAGGCATAATTGTTTTAGATTTACATGCAATCCAGAAATACTTACAAATGTGTTTGATCTGCAGTGACATTAAACACACAATCAAAAACATAGTATCTGTTTTACAAAGCGCTGGAAGTGAAATGTTTCTTTCTTTTAAAGAAAATTATTAAAGGAGGTTAACTTCTGCTTTTAACTTTGAGTAGCCGATGAAGAAAATAGCTGATTCTTCACCTTTCACTCTTAGTGCAAACAGTGAGCCATCTCTCCCCTGCTGTGAAGAAATTAGTATCCAGGGGCGAAGACAAAAAAAAAAGAATTGTGTTGCCCAGTGAGTGTCCGTTTGCACAGGGGGCATGAGTGGTGGATATATGAAGAGGATTAGTGTCTGGAAATTGAATAATGATGAAACAATAAATAAAACCTTCAAGCCTTTCGTTATTGGAAAGTATTCTACACATGACTGGCCTTACTTGGATTTACTTTACTTGGCCCAGTGCCGAGAGCCAGGAATAACATCTATGTCTCATCGAAGCAGGCAACTTGATATGAGATAAACAGCTCTGCCTAATTGATTGGCCCCGAGTTTACCTTTCTTAGTAAAAGTCTTCAGAATAGTTAATAGACCCCAGGTAATCCTAGACCTCTTTTTAGAAGGCAGGCCGGGGCATGTTCTTGTTCTTTTTGGCTCCTTTGTATTGTAAGATACTGCTGCATAGCAAAAGAAACAGTTCTCAACCATAATATTTTTTTCCAGCTGTACAGTCTGTGTTTTCAAAAGAATATGAAACCTACTGTGCAACAAATCAATAAAGAGAGGCTGGAAAATATAAGGCTGGAAGTCTTGTCACAGGAAATGTTAGATTGGAGTAGCTGTGTGTGTTATGAGATTCTCTCACTAGAGCCAGAGATTTGTTTCAAAATACTCCAATATCTCAACAATCACACTCCAGCCCAAACAAAAAAAAAGTGTTGGGAGCAAAATTCAGTGACCATTCCATTGGACTAAGACATCCAATTTCAAATCGATCTAAAGTCATTTATAACCCAGAAAACACAGAAAACAAATCCATTTCTCCTCTGATTTGCGACATGTGAAGGAGAGCACAGATTTCTCTGAAAATTAGTCACCAGTGTAAATATGAGCCAAGAGAGACACATCGAGAAACCTTTGACACTTTCCAGACATCTTGTGGTGAAGATGGTGAAATCAAAGTGTGTATTAGTAAAATCAGTGGTTTCACAAATCTTCAGAGCTGACCCTGTGTTGTACGGTCTTCTTTCTGTTTGACACATAATGCTTGATATAGTTTACACTTATGTATTGTTGTTTACAGGGGATACAGCTCTTAGCTACTTCTTTGGATCAAGCTCCAGGCCTGTGGCACAATTTCAGAGTGTCACATTTAGCCCCTCAGGAAAGCAGAATCAGAAAAGCTGGAACAGAATAGCATTTAACGTCATCAGGAATGTTGACACTGCCTGACCGCATGCTAGCTCTAGAGGAAAGGTCAGGGTCTCGCATGTAGCACTGACGACAGAAATCAAAGGGCCACGCCATCCATTTCAGCTTCACAATACTTATTGATTAAAACATAAAAGAAAAAAGGGCTTAGATCGCCGTTTTCAGCACCACTGTGGGAAGCAATTCTACAGGGACTGTGTGGCTAGGGGAGTATCAGTGCTGTTATTGAGTGCTACAGTTAATACAATATTGATCTTTTATAGCTGATGTTAAAGCACATCCCTCACCCACCTCTCGAAAACATAAAAATAAAAGTAAAAAATTGCTCTTTTTATTTTGGTTACCTAGCCTGAATCAGCTCCAATGTGTCCATTCTGGGAAACCGATGTGTATCGAAACGCTTGAATGTGTCATCAGTTTCTGGTAGCAGTAGCCGGTAGGTTTTAATGAGCTTACATTGTATAGATAAAAGTGGCAGGTGCAGTTTATTCATCGGGATCAGCTTTTTTTTAAGAACCAGATCCAAAAATAAAACAAACAAAAAGCTCTCGGAAACTCTTAGCTTTTTTGTCATTGTCAGAAATGGCATTACCTAGGGAATGGATTGACCAAAGAACTGTGATTGTGTCTTGAGTACTGCAATCTTGGCAAAATCCAGTTGTGTGAGAACTACTTCTGTTACCTTTTATAACTTTTTATATATATACACACATTTCCCAGTTGTTCATAATGTGGAACAATTCTTTCATTTCCCACTGCAGGATATTAGAGTGGGAACTCATAAGAACAGGAGGAGTTCAGAAACACATGTGGAGTATGTGTGGGAATATGCAGCGCTTGCACCAGCAGTCAGTCTCATATCCTCATACAGACTTTTCTCATTACTCCTCAGGGTTTATATGATTGCTTCATGCATCTCAACCAGGTCCAATAATGAACTGTCTGTTGGCTTGTACAAGACAATGTGTGCCTACTATGTAAATCTTTTCAAAAGGAACAAAACGTAGACGTTAAAACATTGAGCTGCAAAACTCTGTCTTGATATGGAATCTGCAGCTCGCAGAGAGAACATGCTGGATGCTGGAGGGGAGAAGAAGATGAACTCTACTATCTAAGAGTAGGTTTGATTAAGCACAGTTCTAAAGAGACATCTTTGAAGGTCAGCAGAATGACAAAACAATAGTTCCACAGTTGTGTCTCAGACATGACCTCTTTTGAGTGAACTGTGTGCCTTCTTAGAAATACCACTTCAAACCATACCAAAACCATTGTTAGCGTACTTGTGCTTCAGAAGTTACAGGTCTCTCAAGTGGCTGTTTTAATCATTAATCCAATTAAATACTATTGCATGTGTGACTCACTCATTGAAATGTTAGTAATAACTATTTCACTAGTAACAGTATACTTCCTGCCTTTATATTAAGTTGCTTTCTGCAATGTTTGCTGAATTAATGAAGACAAAACATATCCAGAGTATTTACAGTCTTCCTGGCCGCTCAATGACTGTGTATTAGAAAACAATGCATGACTAAAATGATATCTCAATGCAGGTTTATGGAACTGGAGCATTAATGTTCAAAAGTGCTCACAGTGGGAATGCCATGGGCTTTTATTAGTGTTGTGTGAGTGAATAAAGCAGACTAAATATTAATTAAAATTTTCTTTGAAGTCTATTTGCTTTCAGGGGTGACTTGCGTCTCAATCATACAAATGTGATTTTTAATAATGCTGTTTAAAAAATATCATCCTTAGGACTAGTTTCTCTCTGTTTCTTCATCTGAGTGACTAGATTATAATTGCAGAGCTTGATGTAAATATTGTGGGAACCTACTGTACCTTGTCTGGTGTCTTAATAGTGTTAAAAGTACATACATGCTCTTAACTGTGAATGCACACAGCTTTGATCAGTGTCTCTATGTGTCTACCATATGGCAATGTGTAGCTTGATGTAAGGAAACAACAGGGGCCAGATCTAAGCTTTGGGTACAGTAGGGGTTTCAGCTGCAACCTGTTACTGGAGGAAACTTATGTCATTGATTAACAAGCATCTGTTTGTGCTATTTTCCTAAAATGTTGTTGTGTCCTGTTGGTATTCTTTAACTTAAACTAATAATGATTTCTTATAATAACAATCTGTAGACAAAGTTTAACTTTAAAAAAAAAGTATCATATTGTATGTTCCATAACTTCATTAAGGCAAAGGTAGAAGACTGCATGGAAATCACCCTTGTATTAAAATCTCAATTCTTAATCACCGATCAGGATGCTGATACTGTATGATGTTTTTATTTTCTGGGGTGTTTATGTTCATAAAATGTGCAATGGAAAATGAATTGCAGAAAAAAGAAGCAATTACAGTATACACTTAAGGGTTTCTCTGCCGGAGGATTAATTTTCTTCAGAATTGACTTTTGAAGAAAGTGGTGCTGCACAATCAGCACTTACAGTACATGGATGCTTTCTGAATCCCCATATACGCCACGAACAGCAGTAACTGGTAAACGAAGAAGACATCTAATTTCATTAACACTAGCACCAACTTTAATTCCTTTAATGCCTTCTAACCTCAGCTCCAAGCCATATCTTAAATGTTACCTTTTCGCCACATGCTTGTCTCTCCCACATTTAGAAGGTTTTCCCCTCACAATGGATAACATGTACTGTATGCAGATATTATGATATGATGCTCTCTACAGCGTGAAATTAAGTAATTGTGTTTTATCGTCCGGCAGCCCTTACTTTAGTTGGGAGACTCAAGAGGTTTTCATCGTCGTATGGGAGAGCAACTACAGTATATGTGAGGCACTGATGATAAATAAGGTTTGCTGGTAGTATACCAGATTCAAAGCAAAGAATAAAGAATCAGTGAATAGAGGAATAGAATAGAAAGCCTCTTGCCTTATAGAAAATATTTGGATAGAACTACAAGAACATGAATATTTCAAATGAAGATTGCCAAAATGGATGATTTAGAAATTAAGCCTTTGAAATATGTGTACCTGTCTATTCTTGTAAGAAGGTTTTAGTTAAAATTTGAACTGTCTGAATAATGTCAGCTGTAGTAGTTTTCCCTCTGGACAATTATAACTGTGAAATAGGGAGAAAATGCCTTTATTCTCTTTGAATATCCATCTTGAATGTTCAGAGGTATCACTTGTAGTGTATGAAACTAGTTTAAACTCAACATGTTTTCAAAAAAATAGAAACGTCTGTGACTGCTGTAAAGTTTGGGATTTCTGCTACTTTATTTGTACATAATTGAAGTTTTAATTATACTGTAATGTGTAGTCATGAGGACAAACAGGTAAACAATATTCAGTTACCATGTGAGAAATGGGTGGCAGGGTGCTTGGATTACAAGCATTTGTGAGCATGCCTTGAGATTGTGTAAGGCTGACTTGGAGCTCAAGAGCTATCCTGTGTACTACATTGTTTCATGTTCCTGGATTGCTCTTACAGGACACTTTCAAGCCGTAGAAGAAACGTTTGAAAGTAGCTACAGCAGGACTTTCAAAAGATTATGTTCTGGATCATACAAGAGAGCCCTGTATCATCTGAGAGTGTGACTTGCATGAAATGTACATTAACACAAACTCCCTTTAGACAGTTGACTGCCTTTTGACAGACAAGGACACTTGTGATTGACAGACTGCATCACTTTGAGGAGTGTAATCGTTCACTCGAAGGACCCTGGCTTTGTCAATGTTATTTCAGTCGTTTTTAATAATGCATGTGAACACAGACTCTTGTCCTGGATCTATTTGCTCCTAGTATCCTGTTCCAGACACTCTACTTTTCTAACTGCAATAATGGAGAATGCGCGCCACATTATGTGCTTATTATCGTTATCATTACACTTAATTATACACTACATAGAAACAAAGAGATTTTCATGTGCATTCAGCCCATTCAGTCTCAAAATTCAAAGGTAAACAGCGTTGTTCTTAATGCTACGTTTCTTTCAACATACAAAATCATTGTTTAAGCCTAGCCATCTGTGCTATGTTTTCTTTATCTTCTGAGCTAAACACACATAAATAAAGGAGAGAAGCAGTAGGAGAGGGAGAGGAATGTTATTTGGTATTTCTGCAGCCTGTGCCTTTTCTAATGAGCCGTTTGCATTTGGAATCAATGAGAATTTATCACATCAGAGAACGCAAACAAGCAATTAAGACCTTCCAGAGTTTTAATTAAAAAAGACCAAAGAAAATGAGCAGCCTTTCTGGATTTCATTCCACAACTTAGGGCCAGTATTCTCATAAATAAGAGCATTGACTTCCCCTACACACACACTTACACCCCTCATTCCCCTCCTACCTCCCCATTGTATCGATTTAGCTTCTCTTTCCACCTCTTCTTAGACTAACAGCTACTCTTGGAAATCTATAAAGTGAATAAAAGCACAAAGTGAACAGTCTGCCCTTGTGGGGCTTTAGTGCACAGAAGTGAATTGGAGATGGTTAATTCAAGGTTGTAGAAGAACAGCAGATCTCTTGTATGCAGTTACGTAGTTTTTTGAGCTACAGTATGGATTCGCTTCCAAAATGATCTGTCTTTTTAGTATGCCATTTGTACAGAGGAAGGGTGAAATACATTTCTTCATGCTAGCCTTTGACCTTCTTTTGCATATGCCGTAAATGCTGAACTTTCTTAAACCCCTCCTAAAATAATTTTATTTGGCACTAATAATTATCTTATGCTGTTTTTTTTTTAAAAAACACACATCTAAATGGCTAATTGTTTGGAGGTGCTTGTTTCAGTGTGGCGGGGTTGTATACCCTGTGTGGTTGGAAAAACAAACAGCCTTTTAATTCCTTTTAATAATAACAGCAATAGAAATAATTATACTTTTCAGTAAGATATCTTGTTGCAAGACTAAAATAAACATGAAAAGAGTGAGTTTCTTACTCTGATAATATAAGAGGTGCATCTATGAACAGATTCAAATTTATACCAGAACAGCCAGAACTTGGGGTAATAACAGTACTACCTTCTTCCCACCTTTCATTAGAAACTCCAAAGTTATCAATTCAGTACACAGTATAGTATATGCTTTTGTGAATGCCGTATAAAGCATGACGGAAGGGGTTTAAGTGTCTACTATTAATATGTTTTTTAATGTGAAGCATATCTTCACATTACTATTAATATCTTGCTTCATGACTATCTTCTAGTCAAATTACCTAATTTATTTCCTGTATCTTAAATACCCACTAGATTTTTGGTTGAAGGAAATATTCACAAAAAGGTGAGCCACAAGAACCTGTCATCTGGTAACCAAGACATTCTTTCATTAATTTGAACTTTATGAGAAAAAGCACATATTATTCTAATAAAATGGGATTTAAAATAATTTATTGTCACAGTGTAGAAATCTTGGTTTCTGCTAATGAAATATAGAGAAAGAATGATCCCATTATTTGGACCTTTCCTGCAATCACACAATCCTGACTTTATTTGGAGCTTTGGAATCCAATCCTTCCTTCTTTAATTGGAATCTGTGTTGAGAAGCTCTTGGCCACAACTGTCTACTAGACAGACAGATTAATATACAGTGGCCTTGCTGATCATTAAAGCTGACATTTATCCAGGACATGAGAGAGATTGCTAAATGCAGTTTCTCTACCAAATTGTCAGACTCCTCAGTTTAATCCTGTTGTCACACATGCTTATATATATACCAAAAAAAAAAGATTTTAATCACACCTCAAAGCAGTGCTGGTTTTTTTATGGCAAACTCAGAAATAAACAAGCAGCCAAATCATTAATAGTTGTGAGTTCCCCAACTGTGCAGAGCAGTGTTGATGTACATTTGTTTATATTTTCACCTAGTCTTAATACAGTATGAAAAATCCAGTTATATCACTGAGTGCAAAGATACTGATAGCAAAGCATCACATGAGACAAACACTTTAAATAGTCACTGAATTTTTATGTTAGGTTCTGTGCTTCTAATTTCTGAAATCTGAAAGGCAGCAAGACTAATTTCAGATACTTTTCAGTTAATTTGCAATTACTGTAAGTGAGTTTACTCTTGGAGTTAGATCTCCGGTAGGTTTTCCTGATGGTTGTTCACAATCCTGAAAGGCCCTGCCAAGCCTCTCCTAATGTTTTCTGGACAATGTACATTACTCCTGCTCTGGAGTATTCCAGTGGCCTGCCATTGTATTGGGTGGCTTCCATATGAACCATGTTTGATCTTGTGTCCCCTATCCCTTTTGTGTATCCTCACATCCTCACAACATTTTACATCTGTTGCATGGTCTGTTGCTGCAAAATCTTTTTCCACTTGGTGAAACTTCAGAAGGTACTCTGATCCTTTTTTTTGGTGGCTAAATGTTTTGTCACTTACCATGTAAATATGGTATAACCATATATTCTATAAGTACAGTCATCATGTCTATTTCCCACTGGCAATTACATTACAGTTCTATTCATGTGCCAATTTGAAATGCTGTTTTTAAACCTTACATCCACTACTTTTTCCGAGAGCTATATACAGACTTTCCTGCTGAGCCTACACATTCGGTATTAATCATGTGTCATATTTTCTGAGTAATTTCAGAAATGTGCTTGATTGCTGCTATGGAAACCCACCTGAGCTTTATGAACTGATACATTTAAACATGAAAGATAAATGCCATGCTGTATTAGTACAAATTGTGTTGCAATCGATGTGTAGAGGGATCCCTTTCTGAGCCTATGCTGAATTGTATTAAAAATAGGCACTTCTCGTGCTTGGACCTGATGTTTTTGGATGACTATTTAATCAGAAGGTCATTGACAAGTGCTAAGATACTTCTACAAACTAAATGCATTGTTAATTTATTGTCAATGTGTCTCTAAGGGCTGTTGACGTTTTTAACTATCACTGCCAGGATGATTGACCTGAGTTCCTACTGCTTGTGATATCGTATAAAACTGTAGTGTTTTGCCCAGAGGGTTTGGAGCTATCCACTATAGTACCAAAGTCTGTTAAACCCAAGCCGGATCAGTATATTCATGGTTCACTTGAAAAACTATTGATCTTACAAGACTTACAAAAAAATCAAGGAAAAGGGAAGGAGAAAAGAAGAAACCAGAAAAGAAAAGTACAAAAAGTTGGAAAATGTTTAGATGCCTTCTTTTAGAGATTAAATATACCTCTATGAAACGACGTAATTTTTGTGGGACTATATGTGCGAAGCTATTCACAACACACCCAGAAAAACAAACAAAAAAGTTTAATAACAGCTTTCAGAAATCAGTACTGTAGAATTAAAAATGAAATATACTATCTCTCCTATACTGTACATATTGGATTTGTGGTTCCAGCAGATTTGTGATTCTAGACTGAGTTACTTTAGGAATTGGAACAGCTGTAGAGCTTTACTGTACCTTATGGGTTAATTATATAGAAATTAGTCAAAGATCTCATTCCCAAACAAGTTTCTTTGAAGAGGTATTGGTTAAACTCTCTCCTGGAGCAAAATAGCTCTGTTACCACCCCCCGATGACTGCTGCTGCATCCAGTTCATAATTTGCATTTGGAATATTATAACTGGGACTAACTGTGCTTTGCATAGGAATGTCTGAAAACTGAAAAACAATTCAAAGCAGTATATTGGAAACAACTACTGTACCAAAAAGTAAGAAATTCACTTGAGCTGTTTCTCAAATAGAAATGCATAAATGTAAATATGGTTTACTAAGAAACAAGCCTAATGTGGTCCTTTCCTTTATGTTGACAGTGATGTTCATTTTTTACACTATCATTAAGGAAAGGATGGACCTTTTTTTCAAATGAGCAACATCGAGCCAAAATATCTCAGTTTATCTCAACAGTTCATCCTGAGGAATGTGAAAGTTATATTGCACGCTTCTGTGGGCACCTAGCCCAACAGAGATAGGCATTGTGGAGTAAAAGAAACACCATGCTGATTGCCTGTTTTCTCCCAGCCACTGTGGCTCAGCATGGATTCAACTGCAGTCTCCAAGGTGTAGGTTCGTTCTGCTACAGTATACAGGCAGAAGCTATTACCAGATGAACCACCAGGGACAAAGAGTGCTGAATGCAGGTTTTGTTTCTGGTATTTTGGAATAACCTAAATGTTTTAAAAATCACTTATAAAGCAGAAGAGGAGTTTCACTAAGCTGAAGTTTTCATGCACCTACCCGAAAATATAATGTTGAAATGTCTGTTTGTGTTATGTTTTTATGTATTCTGATCTCAGTAACTCAAATAGAAAGTGTTTCATGCTGAGGTCCTCTTTGGAGCTATAATTCACCTCCCTGAAGGTGATTCTGTAGAAGCCACATAACACCATCTGTTTATGCTACCATTAGCAGGCATCAGTCTTGGGTTCCATAAGTCCTCGGGATCTTCTGAGCAATTGATAATTCCATTTTCCACAATTTTATTGTACCGCAGCAGAATTGTAAAGTGGTATTAAAAAAGCAGTTGGCAAGCAATATTAATCTGGGTTCCAGCCTTACAGATACAGTACATGGAGTGCCATGTAAAACCACATTTGAATCAATCAGCATAATTGCTTGTATGAAAGACAAGCTAGGGCGAATGTGTGATACTTATAATTGCATGTTGTCTCTCGAAAAGTGATTTGTTTTCATCTGCCTATAAACCCAAGCTTCTCTTGCCCTTTTGTATAAGAACAAATAAAAATTGATTATCTATTAGTGGACATTATTGAGGAAAGAAACTGCAGTAACACAGCAATCATGCAGACCAGTGAAGCTGTAATAAGAATTATAGAGACAGCGTATTTTTAATGGTTAGTAAATCTGCACTCCAAACGTTTCTATTGATAAATTTTATTTATTTTTCATAAAAAGCTCCATATGTATCGTCTTCAGTTTTCTACTTTATCCATAGATAATTGCAGTAATACCAGTAGTGAAACAAAGCAAATGTCTTTAAGGAAGTCAAAATTAAAATGTGAAATAACTATTTTAAAATAAAATACGACTATAAGCATTTATAGTTGATTTTGTCTGTTTTTTTCTAACAGAGCGTAGTTTTAAATTATTTTCAAAATTATTGAGACCAGACTAATTATAGACTGTTTATTCAGTACAATGAATAAAATGCATTTTTTTTAGATTTTTATCAAATACAATATCTTTCAAATAGGGCTTATTTTTATACAGTGTACTAATCAAAGTACATTAACATTTATATCTCCAGTGCCAGTTTTGAGTGGTTACATTTATGTACTGTATAATTCAAAGACATTTTTATGTCTTGAACTACATAGTGCTTACTTGTTAACAGAGACCGGACTCTTTCGGTTATTTGTAGTGTTCTATCAATTGTGTCTTCTCATTGAGAAAACCTTTTGGAAGATTTGAACAAATATAATTTGTTCGCTCTTTCACAGTGCCCAAGCCCAAACCTGAACCTCACGTATATTGTTACTTTTATCTGCAAAATGAAAAGCAGATTTTCTTTTAAAACCTTAGCTCTTTCAGTCGCAATTAAATTACAATAAGAAAAAGACTAAATCTAAAAAAGTATTTTATTAGTTTATGACATGGGCTTAGAGCTGCTGTAACGGGCGTATAAAAAAAAAGCTTTTAAAATATGCTAGGGTGCACCTCCGAAATGTCAGCACCCATCTGTAAGGCACCCCAGCACCCTGTGACATCTGAACCCCTGGGGGATTTACTTCGTTGCTTTTGACCGGGAACTGAAGAGGTTCACAGGTTCCGGCTTGAGGAATCTGTTTATAAAATAAAACACGTTACAATTTCCATAAGCTGTCAGGATTCTGTCTCAGAATGGTTGATGTGAACACAGCCTGCCTGTCCCAGACTGCCATCCCTATATCACCTGGATGGGCATTAACACCAAAAGAAAAGTTAGCATGTCACAACCTCTTGATGCAAGAATCAGCATCACTGAGTGAAGCCAGACTGTATCTGTTGGCTTCAACTAATTGATTCACAGCAAACAGAAGGAACGTGACCTACTGTTCCTACTATACTAATATCATGTTTAGTATACAGTATATACTATAATATACTTAACACTGTTTTATGTTTAGTGTATATACTGTACTAAAATATACTACACAAAATTTAATATAGTTCCTACTATATTAAACAAGGCACTCATGCAATTTTTGGTTTATAGACAAGTAGAAAAAAAGTGAATGAAATACAGTACTGAATTGTTAAATAAAGTAAGGTGTTAAGTTCTAAAAATCAGTTCTCGGCTTCAAGAATGTGGTATACGTCAAGCATGCCAAAATGAGCTACTAGTGGCATTGTTTTGTGCAAATGACCAGGTTTATTAATGTTTCTTACATATACCATTTGAAAATCTTTGTATCATATTACTCAGTATAGCAAAAAGGAGGGGGTACAGTAGTGTAGGGATTAGCTTAGGCAGCTGCTTAGAATAAAGGCTTTTTCTAGAGTATATTAATGGGTGTCTGATAACATAAACAGGGACCCTGCAATACAGATTATAAATCTATAAATAAGTTTATTAATTGGTAAATATAATATACAGTAGCATGAACATGTTCCATTGATCAAAATGGTGAAATCCTGTTTATAGTAGCAAAAAAGAAACGCTACTGAGAGCATGCAGTCCAATCAACTAAGGAGAGCAACAATACAGTATATTGTAAGACATATTCTTAATCTTGGCTCCAGATTGCTGTACTTTTCTCTTCATGATATTTCCTCTCAGGAATAAGTACAGTAAACTTAAGTCCTTCAGTTAAAAAAAGGAATTGTGCACTGTGGTATAACTGTGAGTAACAACTGGATTAACCATAAATGAACTGGCTGTTATTTTCTGCCTGTCATTAAAAACAGGAAATGAATGAAGAAAACCTTACCCGCAGCTCAAACCTAGCTCAAACATTGCTAAAATGTAAATTCTGACCACCATTCACCAGCTACCTACAGTATTTAATGCATGCTTAACCCTAAGTTAAATGTGAGATTGTGTTTGAAGTGTAGTTTAGAATTGCAGACATACAGTAGATGACAAATCTATTTGTTGAACAAATGTTGGTCACAGTATTAACTTCAGGCATATTGGGCCCAAATTGGGTCCAAATATTTATCTCGAATCTGGTCTTAATGGCTGATTGGAACAAGGACCTCCTGCCTGACTCTTCAATGTTATTGCATAATATAGATGCAAACAAATTGCCGCCATTTTCCTATAAAGGTTCAGTATTACAATGTCTGGAAGGGACTCAGGGAAGAATATGGAGACTTAATCTTTCTAGGTAGCTACTTGTTTCGTAGTGTGAACAGATCTACTGAAGTTGATTTTTCAGCAGAGGGTGACTCGGTATGTTGCTTTACATTGATCTGTTACGAAAAATCCTATCATTTTTCTCCATCATTGTGTCAGTTTAGAACTGCCATGTTGTTGAAAGGTGAAGTAACAAAGTGTATCACATTGAGAAAAAAACTAGTGCCTCTACTACCTTCTGTTATATTTGTTGTGTGCAAGAAAATCCTAATATTGTTTGGGAGGGAAAGCTTTATTTGGCACTGGGATCAATATATCAATATCTAGATAACATTAATGAACTGACTTACAGTATCTCCCAGAAATGAGTAAAATGTTAATACATGAAAAGGCTTAAATCAGTAGTTCTTTATGTAATTGAGCCAGATTCACAAGATTATTTAAAGGCTTAGGCTAGTGTGTTACTATCCTAGTATCACAGAAGCACACGTGAAACAGGTTTCACAAAGGTTGTTTCCTTTATTTTTTTAAGGACATTATGCCCATTCTTCTTTAGAAACCTCAGAGAATGGGAATCCAGTTTAAGGTTTGAAGTTTCCAAACCTTTCAGAAATCATTTTCCACAAGCTGCAATTGCTGTTTGGTCCAGTGATGCCTGTTAAGCTTTGCCTTAAGAAGCATTTTTTCAAGTAGTTTTTTTTTTAGAATATAATATCATAATAATTCTTTTCTTGAGGTATAGCAGCAGTGGTATCATGCAGGGCAGAATTGTTTTGAGGAAAAAAAAAACACTGGTGTCCATTTACATTCACAGTAAGGTGTGATTACTGCAGCGAGGGCTACACCTGCTAAGGTTTCAATTGCTTTCCAAAGGAAATACTGTTAACCTTTAACCCACAGATTGCCAGCTTCTTTTCAAAGAAGTAATAACATTTGGCGTTACTGGAATGATACATTCCTGAAATGACAGACAGATAAACCATTTAATATATGCTACGGGTGAAGTGTGAGGTTTGGACCAGCAGAAAAAATTGAAAAAGTCACTCAAGACATTTTTGATTTGCGAGAGATGTTGCCAAAATACAATGTAAACTATTTAGGATACGGTGCCAGTGGCCAGTGTATTTGTTTTTGCTGTTCACAAAATAAGGTGAAAAATCATTTTTTAAAGTTTGTTTCCTTTATTTTTATGCTCCGGTGTTTGGGTTATTAACCAGAATTTTTATGTTTATGTCTTTTTTTCTTATCCAGATCCTTTTTTGGATTTAGAAGAAGACTTATTAGGTTTATTATTGTGTATTATACATAACAGTCTAAATTGTGAAAAAAGAAAGATGTTGTAGTACTGAAATATCTAGAGGGAAAAGCAGTGCTATGGTTGCACTGTTTCAGCTACAACCATTTTATTATTTAGTACTTTAAAATGTGTTGAAGAAAAAAATACTAATTTCTTCTTTATTTGTTTCTCCATTTATTGCTTCTTTTACTGCTCAAGAGCTACATAGTTGTATGCTATATCAGGCCTGTAGAGAATGCGAGTGAAAAGTGTTATTTCTTCAAAACACGTTTAACCTATTATCCCTATACCAATAAATAAAAAAAAAACTTAATTTGGCGACAATGCCAGAACACATAGCATGCAATGAGTCTTCAGTGCCCTTTTCACAGACATCTTAATTAGCTCTTCTTAAGAATAGCCCATCCATTTCACAGACAGAGTCTCTCAAAGAAATTCCCCTAGACACCAGTGACTAAGGACTGTCTAAAATGCTGGGTCATACAGGTACTGTATGTTCAGAAGACTAACATGAATGGTTCTTTAAGCATTTCAATGTCTTAAGTATAGGGCCCACTTTCTTTACTCCATGATCTCTAAGCGACCCTCTCCACAGAATGTATTTACTTGTAAACAGCTCCCATGAGTCTCAGATAAAATGGCTGCATGCGGCACTGAACCAGAATCACACAATAAACCACATCAAATTAATTAACTTTCAAATGAACACAAATGTAAAGTTCATGGAGTGTCGGGCTATGGCAGCACACCAAGGTGGGGATTTATGATTTCCATATTACTGTCATGAATATATTTGAAAAGGGTTAATGCGGTTCTGCTTTCCTCTAATTTTCCACATGGATGGGTATCCTCCTGCAGTAAAGGTTCAGGCCTGAGGGTGGTCCCGCCATGCTGCTCTACTAGATTGGATAATCTCATTGGAACCACTGGGCTGAGTAATAACACCTTTGCTGACTCCTAGCTTCCATATTTAAATGACTACTGCAGAGTCAGAGTTCTGTATTCAAATGACTTTGAATCACTTAAAGGAATGTTTTTATATTTCTTTTGTACTTTGGAAAAATCGGGTCTATAGTAGTTTTTCACAACTGTGGTTCCCATCTGGCTCCTTGAGGAACAAATGTTGCTTCATATCAGACACAGCCCCTGTTTCTAACGTTATTACTCGTTGTACAAGGTTTTTATATAAAATATAATATAGATTATAGAACAAGCTGCCCGGCCATGATGTTTACGATGATACCATGGCTTCTTTCTAGAAACAGCTGCATGAGATCTTTGGAACAATTACCTACTAATAGACAAAATAATGTGGATTGGTCAAATGGCCCTTTTCTCCTCTGTAACCATAGTTATGTTCTCAAGAGCACTTAAGGGACATGTACTGTATACTACAGTGATGATTCATTTAACTGTTATCAAACATTTGGATTTAGAACAAAATCATTTTGATAAAGTTTTATCTATTTCTTTCATTATAATAAAGTTATTCCTTAAAAAAAATTAACAATTCTATCAAGAGATGAGGTGTGAAAAAGTAATGAAAATCTTTGGAGTTTATATGACGTAAGGGCATTTTTATGATCTTGTTGTTCAGCCAGTCTTTACAGTATGTCACGGATGTCGGAAAGGCATGCCGTGGAATGGCCAGGAGAGCAAAAAAGACCCTATGCATAGCGGCAAATAGGGCAACACAAAGGGTAACCCAGCTTCAGAGGGTCAGACGATGTCGGTATAAAAACCTTTGCCCTCAGGCCACAGACAGGAGTGACCTGGTCCTAGGGCAATATGTACCCTCGATGCTGAGCCAGGAGCAGATTAGACACAGGAAGTAAATAGGCTGCACAACAAGACACACCGGAAAGACATGAATAATCACAGGGAACCAGGAACAGGACAGAGAAGGAGTGCCCTCTAGATGTAGAGGATGTGACACTTTAGTTGTGGAAACAGTATATCTCAAGCAGAAAATACAGATTTTCCATTGCTTGAAATTTAAATTAAATTATGTTTCCTGGGGTCATTTTATTCTTGTATTGACAGTGCAAATTTGAAACAATAAAACCTTGCTTTAGTATCATAAGCATATTTGACACATACTTCAGAACTTACCAGGAAGAGGAAGAATTTGGAAATTATTACCTTTGTGGTTTATATTTTATTCATTAAAGATTTCACTGAACCTACAGTAAATGAATAAATATCAGCACAAGACTTGTAACATGATTCCTCCTGTCAAAGTTTCTGCTCCATCTTGAGATAGCGGGCGTGTAAAAGCATTAAATCACTCTGTAAACCTTCTGTTATTTGGATTGTACTCTGGTGTTTCAGGAGCCCATTTGACAAACTCCATGTACTGTATGTCATCCAATTAGCTGTCTTGTGGAACAGGATATTTTAGAGTAAAATTAGCTTGGAGTCTTAATATAAGCTGAGAGAAAGCTCTTCCACAGCTTAGGTGGTGGTGCATTGATAAAGCAGTGCATTTCAGCTGGCCTTTGAAAAGTTAATAGCTTTCATTTCCCAACCCAGTTGACCTTTCTCCTGTGGGCATTAAATATGCATTACTGCTAAGTCTCACAAACGCTGCTACATCTGTACTGTTCTTAAGGTCTCAAATTTGTAACCAGGATTCTAGAAATGATTTGTCTTCTGTGCTTTAAATTTACACTTTATAGACTTCCTTCAATTGATTTTATTAATGCCAACATTAAGGATGTGCCGTTAACAGAGGCAGAGGTATTAAACCACTATAGGAGGAGATGATTGCCATCAAATTCAGTTGTGATTAGACCACATCAGTAAATGCAACAGAAATAATATCTGTTGGATTTCATGCTAATAAAAACTCTTAATATTAATTTATTACTGTTGCAACGGTGTATGACATTAATGGTTCTAGCTAAATACTGGCCATATAACATAACATAGATTTAAAACTTTACAAATAACAAATTTAATGCACAAGTAATTTTAATGAAATGATTATTTGATTTTAAAAGTTGCATATTTATATAATGCATTTATAATACATTATTGTGGAAGGTACAATTCTTGGTACAATACTCAGTAACATTTTTAGATAATTTTGGTAACCTTTCTGTCAGATTATATCTTCATCTATTCCAACATACAGTACATTCCAACATACGTTAAATAAATCAAATTATCAGAAACTAAGCGAGCACACTGAGGTGCCGTTGGGTATGTCTTCTGAGATATACAGGATAAGAAAATTATAATGTGCACGAGACAGGTTTACCACAGAGTCCAAAATACTCACCATGTATCTGAGGATTGTTTTAAGTAATTGATGGGTAAATAATGATTAAATTTGCTTTCATTCCTGCAAACCAGTCTAAACTGGAAAGTGTTATTCTAGGTTTGTGGAGGAAAAACACTCAAAGCAGAAGCAATGCACTTGAAGCTAATACAAAATGTGATTCCATTGTCTAGGCACTGACATTATGCCTGTTTCCTGGTCTCTCAACTCATTCCAACACATAGTCGCAAAGCAGCATTTCTATTTCAAGTGTGCTTTGATTAGCAACAGAGATAGCCTGAATTCAGTGTTGTTTGGTCTGTCAGCCATCATTGGAAAGGCTCCCAACCCTCTGAAATTAATTCCGAGAAACTCTGCGCAGCAACATACTTGTGACTATAATCAGCACTACCCACAAAGCTATTATTTTTTAATACAAAGATCCATACACCTATTTGTCAAGCAACAATTATCACTATAGGGTAAAATGTTTGGAAAATAATTTAGAGCTAACATACACATCACAATTTTAACACAGGATTAAAATCGTTTGTAGAAACATTAAGGCCGTAGTGTGGTCTACGGTATCATGATTTTCCAATTTAGTTTTGTGACCCCCATATGAGTACTGTATATTGTCGTATTTAGTAAGAATGTTTTTTTTTGTAAACTGGTTTACACAAAAATTTTAAAAATAATGAGTTGGCGTGCTGCATTTAATATGATTTAGTGTAGTTTTATGACGCTTGTTTTATAGGGCTAAATTTGTTTTTGTTGTTACTAGTAACTCGGGACAGTTTCCAAGTTTATCTAAAATGCTTTTCTGGTTTGTATCTTTGTCACATGGTTGCAGCCCTAGAGCGTCCTGCCGCAGTGGATTCTGGCTACAATCTGCTTTCTTATGTGAAACATATTGAGCCTCTTAGTTCCCACTAAATTCTTATTAAACCACGCTGTTCATATCCTGGGGTCAGTGACCATATCTGAATTGCTGCCAACTCAAAAACAACAGTTTTCATAAACAGTGTAATCAGTATAATTTTGTGATAAGTACCAT
The DNA here is from genome assembly GCF_040954835.1 of Lepisosteus oculatus. Taxonomy (NCBI): domain Eukaryota; kingdom Metazoa; phylum Chordata; class Actinopteri; order Semionotiformes; family Lepisosteidae; genus Lepisosteus; species Lepisosteus oculatus. The sequence goes on along the minus strand of NC_090702.1, from coordinate 44,235,846 downwards.
CTCGCTGCACTTAAAACAGTTCTTGATTTCTGGTGCATTCATGAAAATTGAACATTGTGGCGAAAACATTTATGTAATGAGCATTTTTTCCTCTGGGGTAAAGCTCCACAAATTAATATATTTTTGTATGTTGTCATTGTAATGTAATTATCTAGTTCAAAGTATCTGCAGTGTATAATGGCAGACAGATTTGCATACCGCCTGTACCCACATACATTTCTAAAAGATCATTTTAGATGATGCTTGCAGTCATTCAATTGAAACCATTTGTCCATGAAAACAACTGAAACAAGATCACATCATGTATCCATGTTTCTGGATTGTGACAATGGCACATATAAAAGATTTATAGGAAAGATTTTTCCTACACCCACCGATAACCCCCCCCCCACACACGCTTTTTTTTCTTTCGGTTTTTTCTCACTCTCTCTATTTTTATTCCTTTTTTATTTTCTTTTTTCTTATTACTTGACAAAAAAAATTCTTACATTCACAAAAAACAATTAAAACGCAAAAAAAGATTAATTCAAATATTTCCTACTGATATTCTTAACATCCGGTGCCATTCAAGTATGTCTGTAATGGGCCCCAAACATTCCTACTGTATACTCATTAAGTTCCCCTGTAAATCATAGGAAATCTTTTCAAATTTAAGTTATGATACAGCCTCTTTAATCCAATCTTGTACGATGGTCCTGTTCTGTCCACCCATTTTTGCAATATTATTTCTTTAGCAATAATACAAAGATATTTTTATATTGAATTGCTACTTTAACCTTTGATAAAACACCAAGGTTACATGTAATGGGAGAAAGTGGAATTGAGATATTTAGGTGCCTGAGAGCTTTCTCCACTGTGGAGGTCCAGAATGACTGTATGTGCTGATAATACCATAATAAGTGCAATAGTGATGCTTTATGTGTGTTACATTTTGAACACATTCCTGTATAATGCCACTTCATCTTTTTCAGTTTTTTGGGGGTATAATAAAGTCTATTTAAAATGTAAAAACTAACATTGGATAACTCTAAATGGATAACTAAAGTTGGTAGAATTGAACATTTTTACACTGATGATACTCAAATATACATCCATACCAAACCTGATACTGATGTGGCTGTCTCTATCCTATCTAATTGCGTCTCTGACATAAAAATTTGGATGACTCAAAGCTTCCTTCATCTTAACTGCGACAAGACTGAAGTCATGCTTATTGGCACCCCCCATCAACTTCGTAAAGCCAGTCCTGTAACCCTATCTGTAGATAGTTCTGTACTTGTAGGAAAAAGTAGGAATGTGGACTCAAGGGAATTCAGAGGCAGAAGTTTGGAACTGGGCTTGAAGCCCTCAGTGTCGAAACTCAGTGAGAGAGCCCGAAGCTCTGTCAGGTCTGAGTGTCTATCTTCAAGAGCACCTGGGACGGTCATGGTCATAAACCAACTCCAGGTGCTCCAAGTCTCCAGGTGCTTAGTATCCGTAGCAACTGGTGTAGAGAGGTTGATTGTGATGTAACCAGCTGCTGTAACACAGCTAGCCTACCCCACAGAGCAGCAGCAGAGACTAGCATGACACCTGTTACATACAGTACAGTAGTTGCCCAAACTGGTATCCATATTGTTTTAAGTATTTCTGAATTTAGTGATACTTGGCTTTCTTAACACTATCTTGTACTGTAATTGCAAACTGGTTGTACTAGTTCAGGTGGGTAGCTGCGTCAGCATGCGTAGGCTGCAAAGGAAGAAGTAATAGGTTTATTCCATGCTGAAAAAAAGAAGAAAGAAAATACAACGTTTCGCACGTGGAGCCTTCTTCTCCACGGCCGAAATGTGTTTCCTTTCTTCTTTTTTTTCAGCATGGAATAAACCTATTACTTGTTCCTTTGCAGCTCCACTGGTTGTTTACCTTAGATTTCTTAGATTTGTATTTTGTGGCGCAAATTCCTAATTTGTACTTCAATTTCCTATTTTAAAATGCCCTTTTAGCTTGAGTGAGATTTGAAATCAGTATCCAAATTTCAGAGTTTTTTGCATCTTCAGTCATTGCAACATTGAAGTAGAGCATGCAACTGAAGATGGTCCTTCGATAATATCAACCTAACTAGCCCCACTTGGTACACAGCCCCATACCAACTGCAGAAGTCCATCGCAACTTACTTTATTTGACCAGATGTGACATGCAACAAAATCGCCCTGTTTGTATACACAGGTATAGAGTTGTTTTGTGCAGAGAAATAGCACGTTAGAATTTTTCAACAAGGTTTCAAATCAAAGGATGCAAACATTTACAGTTACTGAAGTATTACAACATAGCCAACTCCAAAGAAAGTTGACTAGCAGAAATGCTTGTGTGGAGCATAGATTGACCATTATGTTGCTGGTTCAGGTTTGGGCTGCGTTTCGCCATCATAATTTGGGATTCCTGAAGTGGTGGGGATTACGTCTGCCAGCATATCCTCAGTTTGCTGCAGTGACCCCTGGGGCTTGCCAGCTGTCTGCAAGCATTGCTGTATTGTCAGCGAGAGCTGCATCACTACACAGTGCCAACAGTCTTGCAGGCACTGGGCCTGTTGGTGTTTCAATAGAGGGAAACATCTGCAGGTGTCATTCGCCTTGTGCTTTAAGCCAGAAAAACAAGTTAAGTAACAACTGAGTACAAGGGAAAACGTTAGTATGATCCTGACATAGGTAAAAAATGGAAAAGCAAAAATATGAGCTTTTTTACTATTATATAACCCCTCAAAGTAATTTTGATGCTGAATTGAGTGTTTTGATATTGAATTTTGATAATGAAGTAATGGAATTATTATATAAAGTACTGTATAAGTTATAATAGAAATGTGGGAGGAAGGTTAGAAGGTTTTGTGTTTGTCTACATACAGTATATAGTATAAGCCTCGCACCCAGAACTTCCTTTTGCACATCTCTCTCACATTCAACCCCTCACCCCCCACTTTCACACACACCCTTGCTTCAGTGTCCCTAACTCACTCCTTGCAATCGTGAGTGGGGGTTTGGGCTGTCTGACCATCCTTAGGTAGGTTGCCATTCCTTCAACTATGTGAATCATGCCAAATACTTATACATATTCATCTTCCCCTGCATTCAATTTGTCTTTTTCATTCAAATTGTCAATTTGTCCTTCCAAAATGATATATTTGAATAATCATAATGAATATAAACTTTCAGGCTGATTACAATTTTGTTGATAACTTCTACATTTTAGAAACTCTGTTTAAGCATGGATTCTTATACAGTATATTTATTTTTTCAAGCACAGACTAAGAACATCAAATGTATCTTGCACTATTTAATTTGAATTAACTGAAAAAACACAAACCCATGCTTCTAGGTTTTGAATCCAAACAACGAAGTTTAGGTTTCTGCATGGATTATTTATGCTTTTGGGACATAGCTAGTACTTATAGTACTTATAGTACACGATTACAATAAGAACATCTGAACAGTATTCATCCAGTATTAGTACAGGGGTTGAAAGTTCACTCATAAAACTCTTATAACGCATAATTTATGATGGCAACATTGATAAACTTTAAGTAATCTGGTAATGATCATTTGCAATCATATTAATGAGATTTTTATATTTGTCATATACTGTATGCACACTTTATCAATAACTGTTGGTATTGGTTTACATTTGTTATGCATGTATAAAGTATGATTTGCACATAAAATTACCATTAATCCTCACAATCAACTCAAACATCTGAATATCACCATTTCCTCAAAAAAAAAGTAAAAAGATTTTTCAACCAGCTGCAGTAAATAGCACAAGATTGTAGTGGAAAATATACTTAATAATTTGGAACACTACTGGAATGCTGAATAAACTTAAAAAATAGTCTAAACCACAATGTGGTACTGGAACTTAATTTGTGAGTGTCTGACTGCCAGCAGGAGCAGGTAATTGCCTGAAATGAAAAAAAAAAGTGATTTATTAAGGAACCGTGGTAAATTGAAAAAAGAAGCTTCCTTTTCAATCACCTGCAAAGTTTATTTCACATGATAGTTAGACTCTAGGGTGAACTATATAAGATTTCAGTGACTGACTGTGTTAAATTCTGTTCTGTTTCTTCAAAAAAAGGCACCTGGGTCATGTGAGCCACGTACAGGCTTTGAGATTGTATATTGTAACGTGTTCTCAACTCGTTTAAAAATACATCCTGAAGTTGGGATAACATGTGATTCAAAAAACAAATGTAACAAGCAGTTAATATACCGTAAGCACCTCGTGTCGCACTGGGAGCCAAGTAAGACATTGTGGTGCTATGTTTCAAATAGCAAATTGGGGGGTAATAGCTGAGCAGTGACAGAGAGAATTGTATATCATTGAAGCACTTGTCCAGTGTTGGGCTTTGCATCTTTCCAATTTATTCTTTAAATAGAAAATTCTGCACTCATAGACTGCTACTGTAGTTTAGAGGTTAAGCCCCAAGGTGTTGTTTGGTCATTAAAATATTATTTTATTGCAAATACTTTTGAGAGTAAGGAAAGGTTACTGAATGCTGCAGCATCATCTGTTATTTTTATTTAATGTCTCCAAAATGAAATAAAATTAAATTAATCACAACAATGTATTTAAAAATAAATTAGCAACTTAGTCTTTCTGCATGATAATGCATATGTGTAATGAACTACCACGTAAGTAATAAAATAGTAAATGTATTAACTGGGTGCATATTAAATGATGATTATTGATGTTGTTTTCCTTACAATTTAATAAATACTAATGCAGTCTCAGTAGATGAACAGCAGAAAGAAGATAACCTTATCTTTATGGAAATGTAATTCTTGTTGTGTGCTAGTCACTCCTTTTAGACACAACATACTGTGCCATGAATCTAAATCACCTGCCTTTAGTCTCTTAAAACTGTGACCCCCTTTGGTTCTATTCTAATGTAAAAAAAAAAAGATTACTGGAGGCAACAACATAATCAGAAATTTTCAAAAAGTCCCCGAGGGCAGCTGCATTAATGCCTGATAGATTAGAAGTACCTGGAGGTTAAAGATATCAGAGAAAATGGTTTGAGCTGAAGGTGGATAAACAGAGAATTATCTCTTCAGAAAGTTGTTCTGTTGTTTGTTTTATTACATTAGCAGATGTGTCCATTATACTTTTGTCAGAATTAGTAAATTGACTTAAACAGTTTTAAAAAATATGTATTCGTGATACAGTATTTTTCACTATTTGGAACTCGAATCTTTATGGTGTTTCAACACAACTATCAATTTGAAATACAAGATTGGCTAACTACTATTTAAATCATTTGGTTAAATGTGTGTACTTGCCATAGCACTTGATTCTGAGAATAATCTTTATAAATTACAATAGGAATATATGTAAATAGTGGGCGTGTTAGATTTTTGACTCATATTTTTTTATCTTTGAGAATGCCCCTAATTAATAATACGATACATAAGCCTGTCAGTGGTTTGCCTTGCAAAAGTATTCATTCTCTTCCGATGGTGTCTCATTTCATTGAATTACTGTACTAACAATGTGTAGTCAGACTCCTGAATCTGACAGAAAATCTTTGGCAAGACTTGAGAGTTGCTGTCCATCATTAGCCCCAGCATTGACAGAGCTTAAGCAAGTTTTCAAAGAATAATAATGGGCAAAGACTGCACCATTGCAGCATGAAAGGTGGACAGGAACATCAAAAGTCCCCAAAAACTCAAAGTACAAGTTCTTATTAAAACTATTCACTTGAAAAAAATGTATACATCATTTATAATAATTGGGTATCACCGGAAAGGGGAGGGTTACTTTTGCAAAGCATATACAGTGAAATAATTGGATTCGGTTTCAGAAATTTAAAATTAAAAGTTTAAGAAATACAACAAACTATTACATAACATGCATAGTACAGTATTTTTGACACCACACTGACTGGAAAAAATGTAGAAAAAGAATGTATGAATTGATTTGTTTGTTTCTTATGTTGGAATATATTTTGCTGTGTCACATCATCACAAGTCAAAAGTAATCTAATAGTTTGATTTCCAGATACAGTATCTTGAAACTCCATCCATTATACAGTGGTGTCAAGCTGGGCTTCACAATGGTTTTTGAAAAGTAAATTAGAGGTTTCTCTGTATTCTTAAGCATGAAACTATGTATCGTTCTGTTTTCTGACGAACTCCTCTACAAATAACAGGAATCTCTCTAAGAACAGATCTTGACGTTTTCATTAATATGATACAAGTCCTGGTAGGATGTAACATGGAGCAATGAAATGAAATCATGTTACACAAGGGATTTGCTTGTACAGTAAAAGAAATGCCTTGATTGAAGATACACATTGATGGCCTGGGACACAGGGAGTCTAGAACAATATATTCCTGCACAACACAATGCTGTCAGTGGTGGAGGAGAAAATAAATCTAAAAAAGGTTGCCTCATTGTGAGTTACTGTCATGAAAATGCCAATGTCTTGTGTGGGTGAGCCTGTTCTTGTCTTTTGGTCTCTACCAGTTTATACTGTATGTTAAAACACATACAGTATGCTAACCATATTAAGCTAAACTTAAAATATCTGTATTTAAATGACAGATAATTAAAATATTTTGTTTTAAAACTGTAAATGTTATTTCTGTTATTATAAATGATGCATTTAATGATAAATTGATTATTGGACAAATGTACATTTTGTTTTAGTATCAAACACCACAACGCATAAACATACTGACTCAGAAAAGAGCTTTAGTTCAACAAAGCTGTTAAAATGTTGACATCCTGCATATTATTATTGTAAGTAGGCTTTTACCCCAGAAATGCTCCAGATACTGTCTCAACTTTAGAAACTGTTATTAAATACTTGCAGTAATTTCCATCTGTTTTGCAAAGAGCTTTCAAGTTAGCTAATGTCATCAGAGATTGTTAAATAACCAATAAAAGTGGTAGAAAAAAGCAGACAATTTTACAATGAGAAGGAGACTGATTAAAACATCATTTCCTTTGTTTAATAGAATTGAAGAGAAAGAAAATCACCCCTGAGTTTTAAATCCCTTCTTCCCAGAAGCAGATTATTTTTTTTTCATTGAATTTGTGTTAAGTTCTTTATGTTAGGCAGCTTAACTTCGTAAGTACAAGCTACACATTTAATGAAAAGGAAGTATTATTGCAAGATGAACATTACTTGTGATGCCTCAGGATTAACTTGCAGTTTCAGATATTTACAATTAATGTATGATATTTTTTTGTAGCTGGTTTAACAGAAGAGTTTTAAATGTTAATCAAAACTACAGTTTGGTGTCTGCTCTTTTAAAACGAAAAAAAAAAGGCACAATCCCATAAATCATTCAGGAAACATTTTTTACATTGGCTTCTGCTTTGATCTCTCAGGAGCTGTGGATAACACCAGGAGTTTAAAATACTGAACCAGGAGACCCAAGCACCTGCTAATTTTTTTTTATTCCAGTTCAGCTCTTTACTTAATTGGACCATTGATGAAATTTGCACATTTCCTTAATTGAACACACACGTTTTCTATTTGAAACAATGTGATTTTAAGTAACCAATAAAACACCAAAGATAAACTATATAACTTATTGCTTGACTAGAAGAAATCCCACAGGTGTGTTTGCGCCTCGCTGGCTTGGTTTGGGAACTGGTTCTCAATGGACATGAAATGGTGCACTACCGTGAAAAGATTTTTTTCCTCTAGAAACATGGACATATTTACTAATTCCACGCAGTCAGTTTAGAATTTTATTAAATGGTGTAAAGAACAATCTATATTGCTGAATCATTTCATAAAACTGTAGTATGAATTTAATATTAATGGCATAGATTAGATGATGCTGTTCTGAAAGAAGCTAATACATTATGTTATTACTGAGTTCTGGCTACTGACGTTATGTAATTCCAATGGCTTGTGTTTTGCAGGTGTACCAGAAAAGAATACTGTGAGCGCTCGACCGAGCCCCGAAGATTTGCATCTCATATCAAGCAGTGTGTCAGACTCAGTGTGCACCCAAACAATATTTCAGTGTCTCAGTACAGTGTACTAGTAAGTGTGCATTCTATTCTTTGCTGTCTTTGCCAGTTTATCCCATTTATCCTGCTAGGCACATGATGAGTGAAACCCATTGTAGATGAAAGCTTTTTTTTTTTTTTTACTGGATCACTCCAAGTGGTCTCTCTTTGTGTTTTGCATTTTTCTAATTTAAGCCATGCACATAAAAAACATAATTGGGCTTTTTTTGGTCAATGATAGCCTGTTTTGTCTTATTCACTGGACAGGAATGCAACTGTGCAACAAACCTTGTTGCTCAATTCATTACAAATGCTCTTGGTTACTATAGAAATGCATTTGGCTCCTAGATGTGAAAACGAGGGCGACTCATTTGAGAGGGGAGCATTCAGCTCTGGTATTACCTTACCATCTGGAGAGCAAGCACCTGTGAAATTGACACTGAAAACATGAAAAATAAGCAGCACTCTGAATTGGAATGAAAAGTGCATATACAGTATGGGACCTCAGCATTGCTGAAGCAGGGAAAAAAAGTATATATTGTGCTGCTTGCCATTACATGTGTGTCAGAATGGAACTTAAGCTCTGGAGATTTTTTACCTTTTCAACAATGAAAGAACATACACCATGTATGTAGGACATACAAATGTTAACGTATTTCATTTTAATACCCTCATTTACAAGACCTCTCTTATTTTTAACTGTTCTTTTCTATTGTCGGTTATCATTTTATTCAAAAAATATTTTGAAGTGAAATTGCCAATGCGTTCTTCCAGTGAAACTGAATTGAATGCAGCTTGACATTTCACACAGTATAGTGCTTAAGACCTTAGCACTTCCCTCCATTTCCCCTACAACTAAATATCAGGATTTATGTTTCAGGTTGATTTTTCTTATAACTTCTCATTCTGGAGTTTATGTGTTTATGTTTTTAAAATGCACAGAAAAGCTTGTAAATGGAGGAGTATTCTTCCTAACCATAATATTTAGAATCCTACTGACTAACTTGTTGTGCCACTGGGAACAGCCAAAACATCTTGTGCAGAATGTAGAATGTACTGTATTTGACATTGACATTTCTTCAATATCTACACCCCAAACCCATCCTATTCGTCTAGCAGGCATGCTTTCAGATAAGGTTGTAGGTGTGTGTCAGAATGAACTGTACATTCCACTTGTTCCAACAGTTTTAGGTAGGACTTAGGTCAGGGGATTGTAGTGGCCTTGAAAAGGTATGGAAATCTGCTTCACACTCTTCAAGACATACATTACCTGCCTCTGGCATCGTTTATTAATAATATGTTGGCCGATGAATGTATCTGAGTCTGCATATCCACAGAGTATGTTGTCACTCACACTAATGAATGTGCAATAAAAAGGTAAGAATCCAGTTTTCTTCCATGAAGTCCATTCATGTTGTATTTTTTTTTGCCAAAACATCTTATTTCAGTTTTCATATTAATGCTTATGGAATTTTCAAGCTTAATTGTTCTAACTTCCCTGGGTGAGGCTGCGATTTATTAACTGAGAGATATTCATGCTGTGAAACATGACTGTCATCATAAGTGACTTTTAACATTAAATATAATACAGTAAGACTAAAATACTGTATTAGTTTTGGAATCTTACAAGATAAGGTAGTGGAAGGCATAGAGGAATAGCACTTATTCATCATACCTCTGGGATTCTGGGTTAGATGTGGGCCAGGGACACTTTCTGTTTGGAGTGTACAGTATATGCATCCTCAATCCACCTACTCCAGTTTCTTCACACAGTCACACAAGACATGCTGTTCAGGTTATTTGGCATTACGAAACTGAGGAGGAACAAGTTACTAAATAATGATGGATAAATAAGCTAGTAGTTACAGTAGATACTGTAACTTTGGTTGGATACCTTCAGAGTACACAAACTGTACAGTATGTAAGCTTTTCTTTTATGCTCTTTTTCTCGGCTGGAATGGAAATGTAAAATACTTGTTACCTCACAGCTCTAGGGAATAAGATTTACAGATGTTCAGTAGGATTGTGCAGATGTTCAGTAAGATTGTCGTGCTTTACAGTGCCGTGTTTTCATGTTTCTGTAAATTTTACATAAACTTGATACACTTTTTCATGTTCGGAAACTCATTGTCTGGCCCTCTTTTAAAGGTCTCTGCCCCATCTTCGGTCATTTTAAGGAACTTTATTTTAAATGTCTTTTATTATCCTAAATAATAAAAAAGGTGTGTCTTTAAAAATTCCTGCCTAAGATATTGTACAGATGCAGCCATTCAAAGTGCACCGTACAAACCCGTACTGCATGCAGCTACAGTACCTATGTCATACCATGGTACGTGGTTGGCTGGCCAAAATGACCGACAGGGACACTCGTGGTGCATTGGAAAGATTTAATCATTTAATCTCTTTACTGTGCAGATTTTTATCTGCTTAGTATTGAAGATTTATTTGGAATTTTACAACTAAAGGGAAATATTAGTTGCTGAGCATAAAAAGAAGAGGAACATAACGCTGATGATCATAAACGCTATTAATTTAGGAACATAAACATATCATGTAAACTGTATATGGCTGGTATTGGTAGTTTAAAGACAAAATACACACCAGTATATGGTTATGACGCGTTTTGCTGCGACACGCCCACCACGGTCTACCGCAGCGTACCCCGCTCGTTTTGAATGGCTGCATCTGTATATTAAGGCCTTATCTAATATTAATAAAGTACACCAAACAATTAGGCACATTGTACTTCTCATTTTCAAAAAACATGAATGTGGAATATACTGTAATAAGAGATTGATAGTGTATAATGGAGCCAATTTATTATTAGATATTCTTATGAAGAAAGAAATCTGTTAAAGATTTAAGTAAAAGTCAAAACTTTCTATATATAAAACATTAACATAAAAATACTCTCTTGTTCGGTCTTAAACTCACTTCCTTCTTCCTCTTCGTGCAAGTTCATGGACTAATGCATCAGTGTTGTTGATATTCAGTTGAATATCACTTCTCGTTAAGGAAAAAAATAATTGATCGAATTCCATTCATTCTGATAATCATCCAATAGTAGTTTCACCTGGTGACTACTGGAGTTTGTTTACTTCCATATTACTGTAAGCGCAGTTATAAATGTAGACCACATGAACAAAACAGGAATTTATTAAACATATTAGTTTTGTACTCTGATGCCTCCCAGTGTCCCTTTTAACATGGCAGTACTGTATGTACATGTGACATTTTCTGATAATGAAAAAGTCCAAACATACTGTTTTAATGCAGTTTTAATAGTATTTGTTTTATATTGTATGTTATTTCAATGGATATTGACTTAGAATTCTTATAATAGTCACAAATTGATATAGTAGAGTATGGGATTGTGGAAAGAATAAAGAATATTTCCAGCACAGGATAATGGGGGAGCCAGAGCCTATGCCAGCAAGCAACAGGCGCAAGGCAGAATACCCCCTGGAGAAGACACCAGTCTTTCACAGCGAACGCACGTACAAACACACTCACACCAGAGTCAATTTTTCCAGAAGCCAATTAATCTACCAGTACTGTATGTCTTTGGACTGTGGGAGTAAACCCAGGCACTCTAAAGGAAATTCACATGAACACAGAGAAAACTCAATACAGATAGCACCCAAGGTCCAGAATGGAACCCAGGGGCCCAGTGCTGCAAGGCAACAATACTAACCTTTGTATCATCGTGCCACCCCTGTTATTACAGTACATGTACTTTCAACATCCATCTTTTATATAAGTACATTTCACTTTACATTTTTGTTTTACAGTTCCAAAGTGTTTTACCTTCAAAAGAGTTTTAGATTAGATGCGTGCAAACCAAATTTGAACTTTATCAAGTACAAAAATAAACGTCCAAGCTGGGCTGAATAAAATTCTGTCTCCTAGCTCCAAAAGTGAAAACGAAAATAAATGTTTAGAGTTATGATGGCACAGCTTTTTGCATCCCTGACTCTAATGGGAAAATCTGTATCTGCAGTGAAGGTAGCTTTTTTCATTACACAGCACTATAAAAAACAGCCGAGTTCAGCTTTTCTTTACAGTAAAAATGTTTCATCCTATATCACAAATTCAATGTTGTGAATGCCTAAATCAATGTGAAGCCTCCACTTTCAATAAATATGTATATTTGATCTTGACCCTTGGCCACCTGTATCTTTGTTAAGGGTAATACTTTACATAATCTTCTGCTTACATTCAAGCAAAGTTTGAGTTTGACTAATATTTTATACTGTACACATCTATAATATCAATAAAAATTACGTTAGTTATTTATATAAATTTTCTATTTATCCCACCCCCAAATTGGAATACTGAAATGTGTTTTATAAAAATGAATCCATTATACTTTCAAATTAATCATGCAGGGGATTACCATTTTCAATTAACAAGACTTGGGGGAAAAAATATCCCAGAAAATCATCCATTATGGTGCTCTTTGTAAGGTAATGCATTACCTCTTAAAAACAGATTTCCCTATCTTCTTATTAATGGAAAAGACAAAAATCCAGATTAAAAATTAATATTTTATACTAGTAATTTATAACTATAACAAATTACGTTTTAAATGTAATATTCCCTAGCACTGGATCCTAATGACAATATGCACATGTACTATCAATCTACTGTATTTTCATAACGCTTCATCCAGTTCAGGGTCACGAGGGAGCTGGAGTGTATCCTGGCTAGCGATGGCCACAAGGCAGGATATACCCTGGGCTGGATGCCAGTTTATGACAGGGCAGATACATGCAAACAAAACACAAATTCACGCACATCCACACCTATTTTTCCCATAGCCCAATTAACCTGCCAGTATGTCTTCGGGCTCTAGATCAAACCAGAGCACCTGGAGGAAACCCATGTGAACACAGAGAGAACATGTAAAAACTAAATGCAGATAGCACCCCATTTCCAAAACTGTGTGGCAATAATGCTAACCACTGCACTGCAGTGGCACCCATATACCGTGATGTCAGATGGAAAGAGATCCACATTGCCCTCCAAAAGTTATGGGACAGCAAAGTCAAAACTTATTTTTGCTACAAAACACTTTGTGTTCAGTCCTGTGATTTCTAAAAGGCTTACATTTTGGAACATATTCACTTTAAATTTCTGAGCGTAAAAGTTATTTTTTTGGTTGCAAAGTCATTGAGCTCACCAAAGCCTTTTTGTAATAATTGCCAAGACTTTGGCTGTAGCCATTTTCAACTGTTGAATATTCTTGGGGTATTCCAACTTCAGTCTTTTCTTCTTTCAAAATTGGAGATTTAATTAACCAGTCTAAGATTTTCCACTTTTTTTTTCTGCTGATGAACTCTTGGTTGCATTGGGCATATGTTTTGGAAATATTACTCTCATTCATTCTGCCGCTGCCATCATTAGTCACATTGTGAATAAAGACAAGTGAACCAGTTCCAGAGGCAGTCATGTATGTCCAGGCCATAATATTTGAATTTTGGAACAAAGTGTTATGGACTAATGAGATCAAGATAAACCTTTAACCAAAAGTGAGGTTTACCAAAAGAAAGACATGAAATGCAGATTTCAGCACCAAAGGCAGCACCACCTCTTCAGAAATGCATTTTTATTGTACTTACTGTATCATTTCATATCAATCTACATAAGCTCCCTCATCGCAACTTTGCAATACATTTTTAAAAAAATGTTTAGCTCCGAGATCAACAACATCTGGCATCACGTTCTCTCCACAACGCATGTCACTTTCACACCTCTCCCTCCTTTACATACTTTTCTGGTCCCTTCTCTCCAACCTCTCTATTCTTGGCTCTGTATCCTTCAGTACTCTAGTTTTACACATGAAATCCATCACATCTATAGTAGATCCCGTTCCCACCATTTTATTTCAGTCCTGTTTCACTACTCTCTGCCCCATTGTCCTCAGTATAAAAAATGAATCCTTGAGCACTGGCGTTGTACCACCAGTGTTTAAAACTGCTGCCACTACCCTCATATCAAAAAAGCCTAACATGGCTCTGGACAATCTAAACAATTTTCATCCCATCTCCAACTTACCCTTTCTTGCAAAAATTCAAGAATGTGCTGTCTCATTTCAATTACATAACCACCTCATTGTAAATAACCTTTTCGAGCCCCTCCAAACATGCTTCCGTCAACTTCACTGCACAAAAACTGCCCTGGTAAACGTTACTAATGATCTTCTCGTAGCTTCTGATACTGGTTGTCTCTCTATCCTTATTCTTTGCATTCTTCAGCAAATAATCACTACAGCTAATCATTCAAATAATTAATTTCAAGTCTTGACAAAGAAAGTAAATACATTTAGTCATAAAATATAGTATTTTTCATTTCTTGAGAAATGTATTTAATTCAGTATTTATTTCATCCCATATTAATTTACACCACAATTACATTAATTTACACCTCCGAGGGGAAAATGTGGTTTGACATTCTTTGCTTAAGAATAATACTATTAATTGAAAGTCCACACAAGTACCATGATTCATGTACCTTTGCTCTCACACACACTTTAGATTTTTAGAAATTTAAGCCAGTTTTATTTTCATATGAGGAAAACTAGGTACTAAAATGGCAAAATGTTAAGAGCATTTTTTTCTGTACTTTAAATGGTTAAAAAAATGGCTTAGAGTGGCTGAGTGCCTCAAAGTACTCTGCTTGTATAGATAAATATTTGAGTGATCTGAAGTGTGATAAGTTTTGGATACTCTGGCACAATAATAAACTCGGTTCAAGTCTGACAGATCCACGGAATTTAATCATTCTTCTTTTCTGAATCAAAGACTTCTGGGGTGTGTTAAGATCTAGATTTAAGCATGCAAGCATGTGGTTTCCTCAATCTCCATGCCAGCACAGAAGAAATGGGATCATAGAAAGATAGCTTAATTCTCCTGTTCTGGCAGGTCCTAATGTCTGGAAATGTCCTTAGAGTAAAGTTATGTAATAATGTAAGAAATAATAAGAATGAATGCATATGTTGAAGGTAGAATGTTAGTCTTGAAGAAATATCCTTGCAGTTTGTGAAGGGGGAAGGAGCACACAGGTCAAGAAAATGTTCTATATATGGGCCGGGAAAAAGAGAAAAATAAAAGCATGGTGTACAGTAAGTGTTGAAGAGAAGCCACCCTGATTAATTGAAGATGTTTGAGTGGGGAGCTGTGTCAGCACATATGGGCTGCAAAGATGCCAGCTGAAGAAACACTGTGTTCCTTATTTTACTTTTCAGCATGGAATTAAACTTCACCTGATCCTTTACACACTCATTAATACTCAGTATTTGTAAGGCATTAATTCATTGTTAGATTTAGAGCTTTTTCCTCTGTGTATTATGGCATTATATGTACATGTACAGTACATTGCTTTTTTCTCTGAAAGCAAAGGTGATCTTAACATCCGACTCTAACTGTGCTTTTCTTCAATTTGCAGCTGATCCTGGAAGCTCACAATGTCCCAGAGCTCTCAGCAGGAGTAAACTGTACTTTTGAAGACCTGGCTGAAATGGATGGGTTGGTGGAAGGGAATAGGATTAAATGCAACTCACCAGCAGAGAGAGAAGTACCTCAGATCATTATTGATAAAGGTGAGGAAATCTTTGTGGCCACTTTCACACATGGGTCTACTCTTCTTCTTTTTATTATTATCATTAGTAGTAGTAGCAGTGGTAGTTGGTGTAATAATAATTTATTAATAATAATATAATTTTAATATTCCTTCCATTTGTATAGTGCTATTCATTACCTTTTAGTAAACCTAGCAGCACAGCAAATAACTTCTAATATGTATGTATACTTTTTTCCTTCCTTGACTTACATGAAAATCAATAAAAAGGACCAAAATAAAAGTTCCAGTTCATGAGGTGCCAGGCTTTGACGCAGCCTGACAATCCATTTATAGTAAGTCCGTGTGTGAATGAACAATAGGCAATAAGGACAATAGATGGGGAGATCGCATGAAATACCCATTGGAATACCATACACATTTACTGCAAGTTAACATGGAGAGGCCCCAACACATGTACCAATTTGTGGCCTCTTAGAATGAGATGAAGTGTAGTATTATAGACAAGAACATCAACAGTGATAATAATAATAATCTAATTATGTTATATATTTAAAATTAATAATAATAATAATAATATATTGTAACTTCTAATCCCTAACCCACCCCCATTTCATTAATAATAATATTAGTAATAATAATAGTTTACATTTGTATAATACTTTTTATTCCAATGGATCCCAGAGCACTTCACATGAAGTGTTTGATAGGATCCCCTTTATCTACCTCTGATAGAACTAAAAAGCATAAACTGTTTGGTCTAGTACAGACACCTGTGATCGTACACATGAATTCACCAGAGATTACTGCACAAAGATGCATCTTAATGTGAAAATTCTTTTGCTCTGTCATTCACCAAAGTATCACCAAAAACCGTCATATCTTTTTATTCCCACTGATTTCTTATTCTTTTTAACTCTTGACTTATTCAGATGGATTCACAAAATACTTGATATTTTGCAGCTACATGTTGATCAGACAAGGTTCCTAAGATTCTCTGTCTCCCCACCTCTTCTACTAGCTTCCTGTTCTATTAACTCATTAGTGCATTATGTCAAAGTAAAGCTCCTCAGGCCTGAGCTGTACTTTGCTGACGGACAGGTTTGTTTCCCTATTTTAGTCTCTGTAATCCATTAAGGAAGACATGCTTTGCAAGAGTTGTCAAAAAGAATAGGCACAGATGCGTAATAATGTGGAATATCAAGGCAACATTTAGTTTGACTAATTTAGATAGATTAATTGTCAGGCATGGTTTACTGTGATTGATTAATGAATCTTTCAGGTAGAAATAGGAACATCATGCTCCTTTTGAGTGGCGTGACCTGAGTTACACCTTTGCATTAAACATGAGTCTCTTCATTAGCTAAAACAAAAGGAAATCGCAAATGCCTGTTTTCACTGCATCACAATTAACATTTTGTTTTTTTATCTCCCTCTTCAAAGGGACTTAAAAGACTTGGGAGACCTATTCATCTTCCTCATTTTGCAGAAATAACTGTTATTGTTTCACATTGTTAATGGAATTCAGAATTCTGAAGAACGTTTTCTTACCAACCAGCACCAGACTATTTTAATGACAACTGAAACATACAAGTATGTGTAGTATGCTTATGGCTCTGAATCTCCAATTATCAGAAATACAGAAGGAATGCTATAGTCAAATTACACTTCAAGTAAGACTTCTTTATAAATCCCTCCAACCCATTCAATGTGAAATTAATTAAGTAAACCAAATTCACAACAGTTTTCGCATGGATTGAACATAAAATAAAGTTATGTCAAGTTTGTTACATTAGCTGGAAGTTCAATGATGATGATGATGATAATAATATTCCTTGCATTTGAATAGTGTGACTTTAATTTAAAAGACTGAACTATCAAAAATAGTTTTGGTGTTCTGTAGTATAGAGTGGTGTAACTTAAGCACTATGCTCATTGAAGGGGACCAACTACATTTACCACTGAACAACAACAACATGCCTTTAAATCAGAGAACAGTACAAAGAACAGTATACTGTTCTGTTATTATTATTATGATTATTATTAAATGGGATTTGGTTAGGGATTGGCAGTTTGGGTAGGATTCTGGACCAACAGCTGACAGTTGGTGAGTTCAAGTTCCTGTGGCAGGCTCTGTTGTTGTGCCCTTCAGTGAGGTACTTTATCCCAGATGCTTCAGTCCACCCAGCTGTATACTGTAAGTGGAGACCAGCATTGCAAGGGGTAATCCCTGCAATGGGCTGCTGTCCTTTCCAGGGAGGGAGTCATATGATCTTAGTCCTGTTAGTGCTATGGTAACCAGGATTATCTCTGGTTTAATGAGCTACTGTACTTTGGTATGAGCTGTGTCTTTTTGTCTAGCTAGGGATGGCAGTACGTTCCATACAAAGCATGTATGACAGTTAAACAATAAAACATCACCATTGTTCAGCGAAAAAAACAATCAAGGTTGCATTACTTTTTTTAATTTTCAATGAACAAACCGAATACAGACAAGTAAAGAGGCATTGTCTTACAATCCTCAGTTATTACACACATTTGCAAGGTACAAACACACACAAACTTATATGGACAGTTGGACTGAGCACCAGAGTCCATAGCATTACATTCTGTCTTTACACACTGAATTCCTAATCGTATTGCACACAGAAATAAACAGAAAACATTTTTCAGGAGACAGTAAGATTGTGCTCATAAAAAAACTAATGTTCCACAGGTGAGTCTTTCTTCTAAACCGATGCTAAAATAATGCAATCCATTGTCTCTATACAAAAATCTTTCTATATAAATCGAGGGAGCCAGGCAGATTAAAGAGACATTAGAAATGTTTTTAATAATGTGAAGGGTACTGATCCTTTCCTGAAATGAAGTTCCTTCAGTGCATTATTCAGTACTTCATGGAAAACATTCCATAATAATTCAGGTGGGTAGCTGCGTCAGCATGCGTAGGCTGCAAAGGAACAAGTAATAGGTTTATTCCATGCTGAAAAAAAGAAGAAAACACAACATTTCGGCCGTGGAGTCTTCTTCAGGTGTGGAGCCCTCTTCAAACCTGAAGAAGGCTCCACGGCCAAAACGCTGTGTTTTCTTTCTTCTTTTTTTCAGCATGGAATAAACCTATTACTTATTCCATAATAATTACTATAACTGTAACATACTGTACCTAACTAAATCCTAATTGCAGTAATTTAAGCACCAATCCATGCTTAATTGCTGTGCAGTATCTCTGGCAGTCAGCAAAAATGCCTGTACCAATTTATAATTATGTTTCGTGTCAAATGTAGTATGGGTGCTACTGTACATTTGATTGAGGAACGGCATAGAAACAAAGGAACATTTGCTCCTCTGCAAATTAACAATCTCCTTAGCAAAAAAACAGATAATAAATGTTGATTTTATAATACCATAATGAATGCTTCTGTTTCTTATATGTATGCAGGAACCCTAAAATTAGCAATCTATTATTTTTATATTCACAGAGTTGACCTTCTTCCACCACCTCTGTTATTCAAGGGGTTCTATAGCTACTATAGATATAATAAAATTCCATTTTTTTACTTCTGTCTACTTCAGCTATCTGGTTTACGGGTGTTAGGAATTTAATTTTGTTATCATTTGTTTAAGAGTGTACCTCCAGAGAAACCTAAAGTACTGTACATTGGGCCTCATAAAATAAAGGGCAGCAGAACTGCATTATCACAGTGTGGGATGGGGAACCACACTGCATGTGAAAATTAATCAGTTACTTCCTTATTCATTAAGGTAATGGTATGCATGATCAATGCATGCTAAATGTGGAATTTGCATATTTCCACTACACTGGAAGCAGCACGGGGTATGCAAAAAGCAAAGGTGCATAAAGATGTTAGAAAGCAACCCAGAGTTGAGTAGTTTAAAAAAGTGGCCCTTTACCAGCCCAGTGGGGACAGCTGAAATCGCAAAAAAATAAAAATAAAAACGTTCTGATCATTGCAGGGTCAGTAAATGTCTGTATTTATTGTCTGTCTCTGAATGTTCTCCAGACAAGTACACTTTAACTAGAGTTTCATATTTTTTTAGAGTAACAGAAAAATACAAACAGATTATATCCTGTACCCAAAATATTATCCTATAGCAAACTCTCAACCTCATCAGAGCTGAGGATGATTGACTTCCATCAACCCAGAGTTGACCCAAAGGTGATCCCAACATGGGATCCGGACTCTCTCTGGTAAGATGACTAGTTGTTATCTTGGGAGATATCTGGTCATGTACTGCAGTATGTGGTCATGGTGAAGCTTATTCTGTGTTCTCACCTTGCTTCTTTATTTTCACACTTTCGGGACTCAAAGTGCCGGGCTCCTTGCCAGATATTCTTACCCCATCAAGCACTATCAGGTGCTATTTGTCACAGGAGTCAGTTCTGATTCCCTTGAAGTCTGTTGTAAAGACCCTATGCGCGATGGTATAATCTGGAAGAGCCTGGAGACAGACATCAGGGGAAATACATCAGGGTTTAATCAGGGAACACATACAGTGGGCAGAAATAGTGATCCAGTGCACAGGGGAAAACTCAAAAGGCGACCAAGTGCAAGCAGGTCCAAAAAGGTGGTTATCAGGCTGCAGTCCGTGATCCGAGAACTGGGAGATCAATCCAAGACATAGACACAGGTAACATCTTCGGTACGGGAAGTTAGACTAGTAACATAAAAAATAGAACCCTAACGGGACCAGGTGCTCCGAGCTTGGAGCTTGCTGATGGACACTTTGATCTTCAGAACATGAAGTGCAAGTCCCATCTTCTCATGTGCCTCAGCAAATAAGATGACAATTGTCTGGAGGTCCATTTCTATGAATTCACGCCCTCTAGTGTCATCACCATACTGGAATTCAATAGCTGAAGTTTGAGTGGTTTTAGTTTTGGACTGGAATTGCTAGAGATTAAATGATTTACTGTCCATTCCGTAATCAGTTGCACTCCAGCAGGAAACTTGCCTGTAATAAGTGGATCACGAGCCTCGGAAGTATTGAAAATAGAGATGAGGTGATGTCATTGTCACGGTCGTCTTCCCTCCTCTAGAGAGCGCTCCTACCTTTTTTGTTGTGTTACTACAGCTATTAGTTTCACCTGCGTCTTTTTCCCTTTTTATTTAAACCCGGTACTTCTGCAGCTCAGGGCTCAACTTTTGAAGACAGACGGAAGCCTGCCTACCACCGGGCTTAGGAGTAGCTCGAGGGCATAGGCTTTGTCACTGCATCCTGACCACTGTGCCCAGGGCTCAGAGTGCCTTTCTCCGTTATGGTTTTAACCTTCTATGTTCCTGGATTCCTGTTCCAAGTGCTTGTCTGGATGGATCTCCAGGTACCTGGACCCTGGACTGCACCTGATTTCTCCCTTTTGGACTTCCTCTTGGACTTGTCCGCTCTTGTTTCCACCAAGCACCGGATCACTGTCTACACCGTCCCCTGTCCATCATCCCGTCCATTCCTCGCTGTGTTTTCCCTGATGTCCTTCTCCTGCCATAGGGTCTTAAACTAAATGCTCCATGGGAGTCAGATTCTGCATACTGTATCCTTTTATGACTCTTGTCCAGACAAGCATACAGTCCAGATCTGTATTGGGTTCATTACTGAGGATACAGCATACAGTACATATAATGATGAAGCAGGTAATTTATATTGCTGAATTTTGGAGGACATCCATATTTTAAGAAGTACTATTCCAGATTGCCTCAAGAATGCTGATCTGAGGGTTTGGTGGACCCAATATATTTCCTTTAATCCCACATTGAGCTTTCCGGAGAGCTTGTTTTGCAGGAATTAGACAATTAGGGATATGTTTTGCTATGATCTTACATGTAATAGTCAGGAGCTTGATCACTTGGTAATTTCTGTAGTGAAATTAGTCCCCTTTCTACATATACATTTCAGAATTTTATGTGAAGCATCACTTTTGGATGGAATCAATTTCATTTTTGATTTCTGTAAATGTATCGTGATACATTTTACTGTAAATATAGTTTTGAGATTTAAAACTGGTGACTGTATCACTACCCCTTGTGATCTTTTGGAGGTCATTCCATAGCAATGCTAAAGAAGAGAAGGCAGAGTTGCGAGGGGAATAGTGCTTATTTTCAGGTATTGCTAGAAACATAGAATCAAGAGAATGAAGGCTAGACTTAAGAGTGCATGGTGAAAGAAGTTTTCAGATGTAAATAGGTTCTAACCCAGGCAGAGGCTTATGAGCCAAGAATAATATTTCCAGTTTGCCTCTGAACTCTACGGGGCACAAATGCAGAGAAGGTGTGACTGGAGGACTGGAATATACAGTATGTTTATCTAAAAAAATAATTTGGTACTCAAATGTACATTACACAATGCGTGCCTCTGTTGTTCCCTAACTGCAGACAAAAAATAACTGATCTCTTAAAGATACAGTAGTTGAGACACATGTTAAAGAAATACAGGAGTGAAATGTGTTTCATAGCATATTAATACATTTGTTATTCTATCCATTTCTGTTTTTGTTGTTGTTGGTTATGAATTAAGAAAATACTGACTCAGACAAAACTACAAGAACCCTTAATTTTTTTTGCATTTGTTTGTCTCTATTGGTATTTGTACACTATTTGATAGAATTTTAACACTGATAGGTATTGCATAATTTTGAGATATAACATTCTTTGAGTTGTCTTTAAGGTTCTGTAGAGATGTACACTGTTTCTGGCATATGACAGGTGGAGTCTGACACCTCTTTCACTAACTCTCTTTAACAAGAAAATCTGTTCCGAAGCATGAAATAACCTTCCAAAGGTAGATCTGCATAATCCTCTAGAGAATTGTTTAGGCGGATAGGGCTAGATATCTAGACAGACACATTGAAAAATCAAGCTAGAATAATTTGTGGTGTCAGATGTGTGATATTTAGGAGGACAAAAAAGCTTTTAAGGAGATAACTACAGCTATTTTGAGAAGAATGGTCTGTGGGTTCAGCATCTAATGATAAAGGTTCACTACCCCAAGACAAATCTTAATAGAGTGTTATTCATTGTTAATGGTCAGCTTGATTTTACCAAGTGTCATTGCTCTGAACTGACTGCAGAATTTGTTGTACAGTTAGGGCAAACCACCTAAAGAAGTCACAGTTCATCACAGTCTTTCATCTTATCTTTAGCATGAAATAATTCCATTGATAAGGTGGGTCACTGGCACACCATGTTCTTACCCTCAGGAAAATATATTTTGTGTGTCACATCACAGCCTTGTACTGTTTTTCCAACTATACTGAACATTATGAACATTCAAAACAAGATTTTGAGTTAAGAACTATTATAATTTGAATTTGTGGTTTGAGAAGGTTGCATTCTGAGGTTTAGCATTCTTGTTTTATAGTAAAATAAATCCATCAACCTATTAAATATCAGCAGCAATGATGGGCAAGAACAGCAAACATTCTTATAATTGTAAATATTTGAAGTCTGATGTTTTTGATCAAACAGGCTGTATTTGCATACTGCTAAGTTAATTACACTTAAAAGCTGTTAGCTGTAATAATACTGGTATAATAATGATATACTTATTTAAAAAAAAACATATTGGCTTCAGGTGCTTCCTTAAATGGATTGTGTACACTGGGCAGCTGCTTCCCCAGCAGCGCTGTGGACTCATTCGATTAGACTGCAGAGCCAGTGCAAGCTTGTGAATATTTATGACTTGATTCAGTCCCCTTGCTGACTGCTGGAGTTGGTGTGCTGGAGTGCAGAGAAGTGCTTTGGCACATTCAGCAGTCTAGTCAACATTTATTTCATTTTAAAACTTAATGAAACAGCAAGAGTCTTCAAGCCTCTGAAAGTTAAAGCATTTAAGTAGACAGCGAGGATCTTCATTAGTTGCAGGAATCCTCAAGTTTACTTCATGTGCTGGCCACCGGCCACAGCAGGCTGTTTTAAATTCTGTTCCTTCTGCCTGCATTGAAATCTTATATTTGAAAGGGATTTTGGATCACCGTGATATTAATGTCACTTTTCTCTCTGTGTCTCTCTAATTGGTAGAAAACCCCAGGCTAGGTAAGGCTAAGCAGGGAGTCCTGGCCCAGCTGGGAAAAGCTGAGTGGTAAAAATGAGCACTGCATGGGCTTTGCAGTGTGCTCTCTGGGTACAGACAAAAAAAAAAGATGAGTTTGTGTTCCAATAATGTAATAGCTGTTTCTGTGTGATTTTGATCTGTTTTTTGACAGGAGACCATCAGATTGTTCAGCTGTACCTGAAGTCCAAGGAGACAGGCCTGGCGTTTGCAAACACAAGTTTTGTCTTTTACAACTGCAGTGTTCATAAATCGTAAGTTTCGTTTACGGTTCATCTTGACAGTGATGAGTGCTGGATTCGCATGAGATAGACCACCTTCCATTGACCATTACTTTAGGTGTGTAATAATGCATCTTTGTTCACAAGCACTTTTCAAGAAACTCAGTGACGTGATGTCTGACGTGATGTCACATGATATACATAAAAAGTAAAAAGAAATAGAATTCATTCTTTAAAATCAGCAAAACTCAATTATACTTTACAAACTATAGTGAATGGACAGGTATTGACTAATGTTTAGTTTTTAAACTGAATCATCAATAGTTGAAGAATCTCTGACATGTTTGGCCATTGACTAGGTGTTGTACTGAAGAAGGCCCTGTCACCCATTTTTTGTTGCCTGGTATTTGGCTGAGTAAAAAGGGCAGAATCAGCAGGTCTAAGATTAAGAGCTTGAATATACGCATGCTTACATGAGCAGGAGAACCTTAAAGTAAATTGTAAATTTCACAGCGAGCAAGAGCAATTTACAGAGGATGGGAGTTATATGCTAATGCATAGTACTGCACTTAGAGTTAGCACACAAGTCACAAAAGTCTTGACATACTGAAGCCTGTTTCATAATGTTTCTAAGAAAATCCTCAGTGAGACATGACAGTAGTCTAGTCGTGAG
The DNA here is from genome assembly GCF_040954835.1 of Lepisosteus oculatus. Lineage (NCBI taxonomy): Eukaryota > Metazoa > Chordata > Actinopteri > Semionotiformes > Lepisosteidae > Lepisosteus > Lepisosteus oculatus. Next base: position 44,211,318 of record NC_090702.1, on the reverse strand, counting down.
GAAGTATCAAAGTATCAGCATCAGACAGGCAGAGCATGGATGGAAGAAAAATACCCTTGGGATGTTTCTAACACGCACTTCAATTGATAACACTATATTAAAATTGGTTGGATTTCATCACCAAATACTATACTGAGCATCAAAATAAATATTGGTTGTTTTTGGTGTCAATTTGATGAATTTATCCATCATACTGTACTGTACGTGATATTCCTGAGTGACTCTGACTGTTGCACAAGACTAAATCACCTCATTAGACAGAAAGATGATCAGGCACAGATAAAGATATGATTTAAAATATTGAAAGTCATGCCTAAAAATCAAGAAAGCTTACGTTGAAAGTCAAGTGAAGAAGAATCAGAATGGTCTGGTTATGCCTTCAGAGAACAAAGCCTTCAACCCATCACAGGCACGAGGTAAGCTGTAGACCCGACTGCGTCATCTCAGGTGGATTCAGCTGCAATGGAGTTGTCTTCTTTAGTGATTAATCAAGGCTTTGTGTAGACCACTTAATAGACATCATTAAGTGTGTACAGATGTGCAGAAATCTTTGCTAATTATTTTGTCCAACACACAAATCAATGGGGGAGCCCTAGTGTGATTGCCTGAGAACAGGAATATCTAGTCACAACGTAACTGCACAGGAAGAGACTGATGGCTGCCTGTCTACACTGCACAACATCAATGATGTCCTGGATCCTCTCACTTGCTGCCTTCTCAGTTTGGGCTCATTGCCATGTGACAACGTTCGGTCAGGACACCATGCGTTGTCATGTTGTTTGTGTAGCAAAATCTTTCACACACTTATGAAACTGTGAAACACAAACCACATGACACTCCGTTGAATGGAGAGAATATGAAGCACTTCTTTACCAAAAAAGGTGTAAGAGTATTGAACAAGCCATAGGGGATGAAACATATACTTTGACTACCTTCAGGATTTAGCTGGATGAGGTCTTTGGATTAATAAGAATCTAACAAACAAGCTAGATTGGCCAAATAATTATTTATTACTGTTCTTATGTTATGCTTTGGAGACCCTAGTCACCAGACTTGAGAACCACTGATCATTTGCAAGTTGAGCTGAGACACTTTGTGACATCTAGTGCAAAGGCACGGATTTTCCAAGATTTGGAAGAGGAATGGGGCAGAATCATGGAAGATGGCAATTAAAGACTAATCAATGCATAACTGCAGATGTAGAGCCTGGATTGGTTCCAGCAGTGTCCGCACATTTTACTACAGTAGCTTGTGACTTTCAAAGTATACTCCCTGTTGACTGGCACTATTGATAAAAAATGTTGATCAGCAGAATGAATTTACCTATGTAAAGGCCGCATAATAATGTGTGCCTTCCCTTTTTTTTTGTTATTTTCCTAATAACTGTGAATGTGTTGCTGTTATAAGGTTACCTTTGATGTTCAGGATATTATTATGAACTAAGATTTAAGATTTCGAGTTAGAATTGAACTTGAACTTGAACTTTATTGCCATATGTAACCGGTACTGGTTCAATGGAATTCTTACTTACAGAAAGTCTCTCGATTGTAAAACAAGTGTAAAAAACAAAACAAAGTGCAAACAGTGCATCAAGACAATATACAAACAAACAGTAGACAGTTTGAATGTAAACAATACAGACGTGTAAACAATGACTGGAGATGTGCAATACAGTAGATAAGAAATCATAATGAGGTAGATGGTGATGGAGTAGGTGTGGTCCGAGGGGGATGGCTAAATATGTTCGCCAATCTCACTGCTTGTGGATAGAAGCTATTGAAGAATCTAGTGGTAAGTGTCCGTATGCTCTTATATCTCTTGCCTGAGGGAAGTGGGGTGAAGAGCTCAATAGCTTCTATCCACAAGCAGTGAGATTGGCAAACACATTTAACCATCCCCCTCGGACCACACCTACACCATCACCATCTACCTCAGTATGTGTGATTGTGATACAAAACTGACGAGAAATTTGAACTCAGACTATAATCCATCTATGGGCTTTACTGCTCCATATTAAATTTGAACATCTAGTTCATACTGTAAATTCATATGCCATTTAATAGAGAAACTTCTATCTGAAAGTTGTTACTAATATCTCTGTGGAATGAACATCTTTTTGTAATTGCAAGGTGATGCTAGGTACTGTAACAATTCTAAATCCAGCAGAATTTAGTAGGCATTCGGTACCTCAGCTGATCCTCCTTCTCCTCCTAATGGGATTTCCCCAAGGCAGGAGACTTTGTACACATTTTGCTGCCTTAGGCTAACTACCAGTCTGAATCTTATGTATGAGAATATCTATAAAACAACTGTTGTTTGGAACAAATAATCATAATAATGCCCAATGTGAAATCCCACCTTAGTATTTACTCGCTGTTTAAAACTTTGTAGGTGAATGTTTTAAAGAAGTAGATAATGTGTAGATTTCTGAGGAATATAGTTTTTTCATCAGTGTTTGTGTTTCTGTCATTTCTTGTCTACCAGGTGCCTGTCTTGTGTGAATAGTCCCTATCAGTGCCACTGGTGTAAATATCGCCACATGTGTACCCATGACCCGCGGTCCTGTTCTTTTCAGGAGGGGAGAGTCAAGCATTCAGAGGTGAGTGTGTTTATTCTGTGGGTGTTTTCTACTGTATGTCTTAACCTGTACAACTGACAACAGCAAAATCAACTTCTCCTCCAGGCCTCTGCCATTCCACAGCCTCTTTTTGAATAAATAGCAGTGCAATAAGTCTGACATCTTTAACAAACATCCTTTGGAAGAAAAAGTAAGAAAAACTGTTTTAAATTAAGACAATTCTGCAAACTTGCAGATACAAAAATGCAAAATTTAAACAAAAAAATGGGCCATGTATACATACAAAATATTAAATTAAGACTATAAGCATTTTCCTCTTAGCACAGCAGAGAAGCCACTTCTGCAACATAGACACAAAACCACAGCTGGAATGTACAACAGGTTTTCACTCCCCATATGATTTTTAGTCTAGTAAGCTAAATTGTTCACGCCTGCATTTTATTGTGATGATCCCTCTCCTCAGGAATACATGATGATAGTCTGTCTAGGGGAAGGGCACAGCCTTACAATTATACGACTAAAATAGCTTCTTGTTGAAGTGTATGTTTTAAGTATCCTGAAGGTGAAGAAATCTCATTCATCTTATGTGGAATCTATTGGGACAACAGAGCTCAAATTGGAGTAATTTGTTCTGACATACTGGTCCACTTCAAAACTGTAGAAAATGCATTTTGTTCTTTTAGCATCTGAATACTGTAGTCTTGGGAACATGAATGAGAAAAGTAATTGACATGAAACAATGTCAGCAAACAGATGAAATCTGTTTTCACAGCATGGGTATTAAAAAAGTGGCACTTGGTCAGAGAACAGAGATCCTTTGATGCTCAATTGCAATGGAGTTGGCAGGTCTGGGTGAGGTGTACTTGAACATGTCCGCATGCTTTCCAGCTGCATTTTGTCAAGTGTAGTTGAAACCTTGATTTACAATAAATGGGGTTTCTAAGAAACACATTGCACAAATGTGAGAGAAACATGATTTTGTCTTGTAGTCTTTTACTTCTATCACCTGAATATTCTAGTTATTTTTTTTTACTTTCCATAATAATTTAAAATATGGTCTTAAGATATCATATTTCAATTCAATCACATAAAAAAGCAATGTAATTAACGTTACATTTTGTTTTTTGCTTGGTTAGAAACCAAACTGTAATATTTATAAAATATTTAGAAACACAATAATATTTATTAAGTTTACCTGATATGACTTAAATAATGAGTCAAGTTTAAAAATTAGAGAAGGAAAATGTGTTAAAATATGTATGATTTAGATGAGTTAAACATACAGACTACATATATTTAAGTTTATACTGAATTCTTAAATTCACATACTACTCCTTTTGTTTACTGTAGGTTTCAGGTGATACAAAACATTCAAAATGTATTTATAGTTTTTGCATGACAGAAAGACAAATATTTTAAGTGGATGTGTCCTTTTTAAGACCTGTCATTTTTAGTACTCTAGGATGGACAATTTCTGGCAAATGTTCAATTTTTTCTACTGAATTTCGTCATCATCAGGTTCCTGTCTAACATTTAATCATCATCTGAGTCTGTGAAACTAGTGAATCAGTGTTTCCCCTCTTTTTGTCTAGCTTCTTTTGCCTTGAGGACCTGAGTGTATTTATTCAACTTACAGGATCTCTCGAATTTCCTGTGCTCACTGATTCATAGACTCAATTTAAAGAAAAAGTCCTGCACGGGGCTGTGAGGTGCAATTGATTGGATCTGTAGCCATATTAGCTAGGATATGCCGAACAACAGATAATGGACGTTGATATGTTATATAGTGCTTTCCAAAATAACTAACAAGTTTCTTTTCTGTTTGTCCACCCATCCATTATCAGAAAGCTGATTATTCTATTGAGGTTTAGCAAGCCTGATTGACAAATCAAGGTTCAGAAAAATACCTAGAAACATAGGAAGAAAGACAGAACTATGAGTTCATGACTGCCCTTGTCTTGGATGGGCTACTAGTCCATCACAAGACCATGGATGAAATGGAAAAAGGGACAATTGAGAATAACGAATCAAATGATAATAAAATATCTAGCAAATTCCATACAGAAGGTGTCCCACATAATAATCAAACGCAGGACTCAAGAGCTATGAAATAATAGCACCAACATCCCCACTGTAACACCCTTGCTCCATTTATGTAATTATCAATCACCTACTGGCAAACAGCATTTTTGCATCATTTTGCCTTAATGTTGTTTCAAAGTAGGAGTTTAATTTATCTAAGTCTAAGTGTGTAAACCCTTAAACCAAAGTATATATACATGCTGTTCAGATTTAATAGGTTTGGTTGTTTATCCATGGCTGAAAGTAAGCCTCTAAGAAGAATCTGATAAATCACTTTGTAATGTAAACTTAAATGGCCTTCTGAATGTCCCTCTTTTAAATTAATGCATTCCTTAAGGGAGTTTGCAAGTAATCCAAATAAATCCCTACAGTTTTTTTTGCGTTTTAATTACATGTTCTTATCAAAAATCTGTTCAGTTGCAAACTTGCTAAAGTCACAGTGTGCTCAAGTTTGACCAGGCACTGTCAAGTATGAGTTATTGGTGGAGGCTATGGGGGAGAGTTGTGTAAGACTGAAGTATCAGTGGTTGACTAGTGGTGTGTGAAATTTATAAAGCTCACTTTCAGAAACTGATGTTGTTGACTTAGACAAATAATACTATCACATCAAGAATTTATTCTTGCATACAAAACATAAGAACGTAAGATAACATAGTGATTTACAAACAAGGAAACAGAATGACCCAATGATGTAATCTAGCCGTTTCTTGGTCCAGGGTCCAAGGTATCAGCTTCACCAGCATGGCTAGTCAGCTCGTTACTACCTAAAGCAGCACAAAATTACAAATGTGATTTTGCTGTATATGGTAGGGACAGGCTATTTAAGTGACATGGTGTAATTTAATCCTTAGAATGGCTTGTGAGCTCTTTCTTTAACTGTAGTTGGGAAATTTATAGTAAAGCCCCTTGTTATTGGTGCAAATAATCAACTGAAAACAGAACTTAGATCATTACTAAGAATGTCAGGTGACCAAAGGAAACCTACAGTATGTTTGTCAGTGTTTTATTAGGAATGAGCTATTTCAGATTTAGCTGTAAGATTTAAGCTGTATTTAGTTCTGGTCTAGTATCGTACAGTAAGCAATTACAATTTTCTAATTTAAATGGAATGAGTTCTATGTAAGACCGATGATTAGAAGAAAAGCAGGATGTAATATGAAGATGAAGAGAAAATTACATTCTCATCTCATGTCTGTTTGCTGTCTACCTTATTATTCACATTAGTGGAGTCTGAACAGTACTTTTAATAAGACTACGATTAAGAACCAGCCTCATCTTGCTGTTGCTTTTTCGTGAGACAAGCTATCATATGGAATCCAGTTACTTGGTGTTTCCTGTTCTTGCTTTTTTACATTGAGCTGCTGTATTTATTATTATGGAATCTGTGGAGGTCTGAAGAAGATTGAAGTATTTTTTGTTATAGACATGTTAGAGGCATTGTTTTCCCAACTGTTTAAATCATTATAGCCCAGTCTGAATAATTTTAAGTCTTCAACTTTAAAAATAGTATTTTATTAGAGATTATTCTTCCTTTGGTTTTAGTTTTCCAACTAATTCAGAGTGTTGAGTATGTGAGTATCTCTGCACATTTCAGGTTTTCAGTTATTGACTATCCAAACTTAATTTATCTTGAGTTGTCATTTCTGACTACACTCTCTGTCTCCATATTAGTAACTTCAGACATTTTATCTCCATCTGATGTTTTTCTCTTCATAAATTGATTCATCCTGGTAATTTGGTAAAGATAAAAAATCTATGCTTGTCTTCTGCCTTCCAAAATTCAAAGTGACAGTAATGGTAATCACACTTGTCACTAATTGATCATTTTCAAACGAGGCATGCGCAGTGCTCTTCGAATCCCAGAACCTTGTCTTTTTCATTAGCACAGGTCACTGAGAGGCCAAAAGAGAGTTTGAGTGCAATTTATCCTGTTTTTATTGTTGCAGCCCAATTATGGACAGTGATATGCAATTACCATTATTATTATACTTTGAGGAGCATTTATTTTTGGTCTTGTACTTCCGGTCACTAGTGGGAGGCTCATTACCCACTTCTTCTCTATTGCTGATTCCTACCTTCAGTCTGACAGATTGCTCGGTACTGTTGCACTGTTTTTCCACAAATGAAGGAAAAAAAACATTCCCTGTACAGTCTTTAGCTCTTGTATCGATAGAATCCAGACATTACCAAGATTCATCAGGGGATGAAAATCTTACATCCAGTCATTGAAATTCCTCCTGACATTATCCTTACCCTATAATAAATGTTTCAAGATTTTTCTGTTGTCAGGGGTGCGATGGATCAAACTCTTCTGGATTTTATACAACTATTATGAAGCTATGTCTGAATCATCTGTGTAAAAAGTCTAGACCTCACTACATTTTAAAGGTCATTTCTATGACCTATTGGATAGTACTCACAAAAAGGTTGCTTCCATGACACATTTTGTATATGAGATTCTTCTAAAGGAGGTTTTCTGTGTAACCCATCAATGCTGTCTCCAACCCAGCTACCGGTCTTTGTGTACATTCTTGAGACAGGCACTCACTTCTTTAAGTAAGTGAGCCTAATTTTCCTGCAACTTGATCAACATGTGCTAATGTTTAGCTACAAACAGCAATATATTGGAATCGTCTTTTTTTGTAGCAGTGAATAGTCTAAATTTTAAAAACTCCAAGTAAACTATATATGTGAGCAAATACATCATTTTAACTACCTTCCATAAAAAAAATGAAATGAAGAAATGTGAAAATGCAAGTACGGTTTCAAGTGTGGTTTCAATACATCTTGGGGCTATGTCCAATTGTAATTGAAAAAAGCACAGATCAAGAGATTGTGACTGATCAATTTTTTGAACTGGCTTACCTTATTAGGGTTTTTAATTGACAGTCCTAATTAGCACACAAGGGTATAGTGATTGAACACATGGACAGTAATGAGGATATTGTTAATTCAGACTTGGCGTCAGAGCAGAACATTACCTTCAGCACAAAGGAACCGGCGTCAATCTCACTGTCTGATGATCGGGAAAGTGTGCATGGCTTTGCCTCAAGCTGGAACTAAACATGAAACACAGCCAGTCAGGAATGAATCCCTGATTAACAACCACAAGGTTTGTTGGGAACTCTGATGTGTACTGAAGATTTATCACACCTTCAAAAGAAGCTATTAAATGACTTTAATTACAAGTTTCTCTTGAAATAACGCTTGCAAATTGTGGCACATCTATTGCAGGTATTTTCCAGTTTCTTTTTGGGCTGGTAATTATGAAATAGAGTTCCCATTTGCTAGAAAGCAAGGAATCACTCTAGCGGTATCATAATTGTAAACATTTGTGATAATTAGTTTGCTCTATTCTCACCATTTTCAGACATAGTGTCAGTATTCTGTATAGTAAATATATGTAATCATAGATGAGACATCATAATTGTGGTTTCTATTGCTGATTAAAAACAGTGGTTTCTTATCCCGTAGAAAAAATCACTTTTCTTTTGGTTACTTTTTGAAGTACTCATATCATTTTTTCATTTACACATCTGAGGACATTAATACCTGTGATTGAGAGGACTGGAGTTTTTCACACTATTTGGGATCTTTGAAAATGTCTTTACATATTAAGTTAACTTTCTCTCCATAGGTGCAGTTACAAAATCTGTTTCTTTTGACCCAGGGGCAAGTGTGGTACTACATTTTGTGCAACAGACCAGTGAAAGTCTCATTCTAGAATCTGAGTGCTCCCTTCTCCGTCGAATAGCCTGAAGGGATCTCTGACAGCAGAGACCTGTTTTTACAAGGTGTCACATATTTTGCCAACTCTGGGTGAACTAGACCACTGAAAAAAAATCTGTGTTGAAACACAGAGCCAAATGTCTGCAACTCATCATGTCGCCCAAGGCAAAGTACATTATTAATAAGAGCACACCCAAGGATTTACTTTGATCAGTGCATATGGTTTTCCAGTGTGTCGTGATTGTAGTAGTGATTCACCTTGCCCCTGGATTGTAGTTCCTAAACATTTTATTCACTGTTTTATCCAAACTATGTTTACTAATCTTAGTTGGACATGTTATTCATGCTTTGGTAGACTAAACGGTAGTGTGATGAGTCTGACTCATCATTGGTTTAATATCATTTTCCCCAGCAGGACATCATCAGTGGGATTAAAAGTGCAGTTTCTTTTCTATTCTTTTTTGTGCAAAGACAACAGTTTTTTTGTGGCAATGAATGAGACGTAATACTGCTGTTTTTCTTCTTCTTTTGTGGCAGCAGTAGTACTGTAGGTGGTTGCCTGCAGGGCTGTGGCATTAGGACGTGTTTGTACATCCTCTGAAGTCTCCTTGATGATTAGGTTTTAGCTGAAAAAAAAACAAACAGGGAGTATAAAACCACCATGTTCTCAAAGAACCCTCCTCCTGTTTTTTTCAGTATTTATTTCTAAAACAGAAAAAAAAACTTTTAAGCAGACAACAGCTTGGTCATAAATTAATGCCCAGTCTTAATACGTCAAGGAACTAGTCATTTGCTTTGCTAACTGTTGATAAATATGGCAAATAAATAGGGTTTCAAATTGATGGGCTTCTTTTTGTGTTGCTGTTGTGTTATTTTTCTACTTAATATTGCAGTTCAGCACTCACTATAATTATACAGCCTTCTTTGTTTTTGAGGTCTTCTCTTGCTGTTTTAAACGTCTGTTGTTTCTTAGTCTGGTTTCATGTGCTATTTTCATAATGAAAATGAAGTAGCAGTTTTGCATTCCACATTTTTAGACTGCATTGATTGAAAAATGTCTACATTCAAATCCTACATTATAGTGTAATATAGCATATTAAATTACTTTGACCATCTAGCAAAACATATCACATATAACTGCATTACATTCACAAAGGTATTAATAGGAAAGTGACAAAATCTTTTATGTAGCAAGTGCACTGACATTGACCAGACATGACATACTGCAGGTAAATGTATTACTGTATGCTGATTAACATTTTTATTAAGAGCAGGTCTATTGTGAAAACAACAGGCCAGTAGCATTTGTGGCCACAGTTGGAAACAAAATAAGATATGCATCTGCAATGTATGCTTTTACACCAGGTTGCAGATGCTGGTATGTACTATAGGATTCTGTACCTTTCCTGTTGTACATCCCAGACAAGCATGAGACTATTCACCGGTCTCTGAGACCTAGATGCCACCTGTTGTCCCAGATTATCCCACAAATGTTAAATGGAGGTAAAGTATGGCAAGTAAGGTATCCACATAATAACAGCCGGATTTGGAAGCTCAGTTTTTCAGTTTGGATGAATAATGGTGTTGCAGAAATAGTATGAGTACATGCATTGTCCTTTTGGAAGTGGCACATCAGGGTGAGACCATAGGAAGGGGACCAATTAAGGTCCTAGGGCTTGATTCGTCAGATTACCATCACGCTTGCCAGATTACCATCACAGTCTAACCTAGACCATCACACTCGGACCTTCCATTGCTTGAGAAGTTGTAAAGAAGCATGTCATTGTATAGGTCTGTACCACACATACACAAAAGTCTGTGTTCAAGTCACTGAAGAGGCTGGACACCATTGGCACCTGCAGTACTGTACTGTACATACTGTATCAACAGCCTTTTCCTCAAAAGTATAGGAGAGTGTCAACCAGCTACAGTTTCTTCCATGCTGCTAATGTGAAGATTAGAATATATTTACTTGAAAGCAGAATATAAATGAGCAACGGTGATCCCCTCTGAACTGGAAAGAGTAAAAGGAGCAAGGGCGGCTCACAACAGTTTCTATTATAATTTATTTGTGTGGCAGGTGCCCTAATTTTGAGCAACATTATACTTGAATGAACAATCAATCCAGTAAGTAGGTAAAAATCTGATACCATAATAAAGCAAAGAAAATGCAGTAAGTCACAAATGTACAATCTCTCAGCATAAATAAAACCCCATGAAGGAGCAGATGCGCTATGTGCCGGGACTAGTACAGCAGTAGTTACAGTGCAAGTCTAGAGAGAAGAATGAAATTGTAAGTGCATTTCATATACGTTTAAAAACATAACATACAGTAAATATGCTAAATATTGTGTGGAGAAAATAAAAATTGAAAAATAAAATAATTAAGGGAGGCTAAAGAATCCAAGGACAAATTGTCTTAATGCAGTTATTTGGGAACAGTCACTAAAAATAGGAAACTTTAGTACAATATCCCTGTTGTACGTAATATTCTAAATGTGGTCATACTACTGCATTGTACACTTTACTTTTCTATAAACAGAGATCTTCATAATAATCATTTTTATTGATAAATATATTGGTATTAAAACAATTGTAACACTATGGATCACTATATCTTTAATCATCATTCATTCTCTGATACTATTTTATAAAATATCTGTCCCTCTTATCTCTTAAGAAAATATCCATTATCTCTCTAAAAAGCTCACAATGTCCTGAATATGTTTTTTTAATGCTTAGTAGCAAAACCTATAAGATTTTTGCATTAAGAAACAGTACAACAAAAAGTTGGTGCCATTTCAGTAATAATACGTAAATTACCTATTACATGGTGAGTAGTCAGGATTTGAGATGTAATAAAAGAAAATTGACAGAATACTGCTTTTAGCTTTTAAGTTTCCAGTTAATGCTAATAGCTTTTACACTACTGCACAACATTTTTTTTTCAGATTATAAAAGATTTATATAACTTTCTCCATCCCCTACACAAATTTTCTGGTGACACTGAAAATGACCAAGCAAAAGATCAGTTGGTGCAGTCACTCTTAGTATATTGCCATGTGTGGCAAAATGTCTTCGTGAATTTTGTTACGACAAGGGCATTGTCCCTATAAAGACTTAATAACCTGGTTTGACAAAACAACTCTTGCAGAACAGCATCTCTGAAGATGCCATAATAAAGCCTGCGAGCCCTCAATTATTTTGTTGTTATGTTTGGAGTCAATCACTCCTAACATAAAACCGCCAGCTTTAACTGAGCACCCGTCAATAAGGAGATGTGAGAGAAAAAATGGGATAGGTGGAGGTCTTTTTCCATTATTATTTATAAGTCAGTCTAGAGCAATAAAAGTGTGTACATTATATCAACATTATAGAGAAATAAATTGTACCTAGATTTGGGAAATAAATGATGCATCCTAAAGTCTTTGAGCACATTTGGCCTCAAAACACTCTAGTGTTTATGGATGTGTTATAAATGTGCCAGACCTCTCTGAGATTGATGGTGCCTGGACCTTATCAACATGGTTGGCTTTATTGGCCTGATAACGTGCAGTCTTAAGATCCTATCAGTCTTTTAATGTTGCCAATACAGTTGGTGTTTGCTGCTTAAAGACAAGGGATTTGTGATTGAAATATGTAGTTACAAGTTTTCAATACACTTTATAACTGTCATGATGAAAAACGATAAAAGCAGTTTCGTTTATGTGACAGATGAAATAAATTATTGCTGTTGGGTCTTGAGTTTGATTCTAGATAAGGATGCCTTCCTTTTTTGAGCTTGCATGTTTTTCCAATGTCCATGTAGGCTTTCTACATCTACTGTACATGCACTGTAGTTTCCACAATCCAAAGACAAGCTGTCCAGGTTAATTGGTATGGTATCTCTCCAGTCTAAGTGTGCCAGTGACCGCCTGTGTTTGCCCTGGCATCTCATCCAGGGTCTAGTCTTACCCTGTGTCCTGTACCTGACAGGTTAGGTTTCTGGTTCATCATGACCCTCTAAGGATAAAGTATTGTAGTTACTGAGAACGAATGGATGAATAATGGATTTTATCAGATGTTATTGTTAACTGCAAAGTCTTTAATAAGGTGCCAAAATCTCAAATGCATCCTGATGCTATATTTACATTGGCTGAAACAATCTTAAATCTAACTATACTATCTGAATATGTACATAGAATCACTTTTTAAAAATAATTCTGCCCAATGTAATTTCTGCTTAGCTTATGTGTACTCTTTATCAAAGTTTACATTGCTACATCTGTGACACTGCCAATTGAAAAGGATAGAGTAACAAAAATTAAGACATCCATGTATGTTAAGTTTCAGCTGTAAGCGCAGGAGTTTTACAAACAGGTTATGTCTATTGTATGTGATATCTATGATAAAATATATTTTCTATCTGCTCCTTGACAGCTTGTTGTGAAGTTCACTATACAAGAATAAAATTGAATTGAATTGAATCCTTCTGAGCACAGGCTTTAAAGAAAGCATTCATTACACTGGATTCAAATTCAAATCAAATTACATACCTGGAGGTAGATTTTCACATTCGAGAAGCATTGCTCTGGTTTACAATCAGAACAATGCTCCATATTAAACAACGTGCTAATTCATTGCATCATTAAATTTCTAGAGTAGGGTTGTGTACCAGCCAGGGCATAAATTAATGCATAAGTTACAGTAGCTGGTGCATAAATATATTTTGAATTTTATATTGCAGCCTAATTCTTTCCCAGCACAAGGGTTTCCTGAAACACATGCTTAACGGCAGTGACTAGTAAATCTCAAGTCATCTCAAACATGTTAGTATAACACCAGCAATCTGTTAGTTTTCTTTATGTGGCACAAATTTACGTCAGACTTACTCAAGGTGGACTCACAAGCCGTAGAACTGCACCCTCTTTAGTGATGAATGAAGGTTTTCTGTAGACCATCCTGATTGATGTGAAGGGGCGTGGTGCAGATGTACAGAATGATATGCTAATTATTGTTGAATGGACCAGTTCACGTGTGGTGGTCTGGGCAGGAGTCTCTACTCGCTACAGAACTTCACTTCTCTGATTGATGCAACCTGACTACATGGCGCTATAATGAAGAAGTCAGCAGACGGACTCGACAGGTGATAGAGTGTAGTAGAGCAACCAAGAGCAGTCTGCCTCAATGGAAGTCTGAACTAAGCACCAGCAGTACAAGGATTGTGTTAATACTTAGGGAGGTAGTGCCTCCCTTGTAATACATTTTTTATTTTGACTCAGTCACATTTTATACTGAAGGCATGTCATGATTCTTTGATTTGTATTTCCTGTTTAAAATATTTTATTAAATTCAATAGAGCTGAGATGATTGATTGCATGTCTTTTGTGCATAGGTATATATATTGTATTTTCTTAAGGATTTGGCACAAACCTAAAACATGAGACATGTGAGCCTCATTTACTGAAAGATCATGATAAGATGTAGTATTTTTATTTTAAAAAAACAACACTCTGTTGCCTTTTGAGAGATTAATGTTGAGAGATTTAACACAACTTTTGTTCTTCAGCATTTTAAATGGTAGTCTCAGGTCCTAGATTGAGTACTGCCTGAAATGATATATCTCACTGACATACTTTTGATCAGTTCCAAAGTTGATTTATTTTCTTGGACCATTGCTGAACCTAAGTCCTAGATCTGAAGCCCCCAAAACCTTTATATATTGTATCACCTACTCTCTAAATAAAATAGGTCTTTAATTTTCAATAGAAAAGAAAATTATGTCAATATGATAAAGCACACATTTGGACACTTCTTTTTTATTTGTACACACAGCCTCTTCAATTATCTATAATGACTTTTTTTTTAACAGAGTCATAAACCTTTTTATATGCAAACCAGTTCTTCATTCAGAGTAATGCAATCACATTGCATTAATGAACTTCAAACAAGTGTTATCATAAATTTAACAGCCTGGAAGAAAGAAAATTGTAGGTCCAGTTTTTATTCTGGGTAAGAAGCACCTTATCTGAAGTCTTCTAAGCTCTGTCTACTCCTTATGCTGAACAAGGAAAGAAAATCCAGGTGGAAATTTGTTTTTGGAAAAGGGAATACGCTGACTCCTGTTTTACTCAGCCTTGTCAAGCATTTTTGTTATGTTTTCCAAATGTATTTTTATTGCATTTTCTTGCAGTACTTTAGTTTTTCAAAGTCCAGAATAAGAGAAGATTACTTACGTAATAGTGTTTTATGACTGTTCAAAGAAATAAAACTTTTTTGACATAACTCAGAATTCAGCCTTTATCTACTGTATGTATTTTTAATCTGCCTACACAGTGAAAGTGAGAGAGAGATTATGAATATCGTTCAGAATTTAAATGCTTGTCCCACTATGGTTGTCTCTCAGGCATGTATATCATCCCATTTGTTTTGCTACCAGCTTGTCAGTAGGTTTTTTTGCTTCAGCTAACAGAACAAAACGATCAAAATGCAAACTTCTTAAACTACGCAGCAGAGTTTTATTTTGAATGTCCTTGGTGTTTTTCAGGACTGTCCTCAGCTGCTCCCAGCAGAGAAGATACTTGTCCCAGTTGGAGTTGTAAAGCCTATCACACTGAAAGCCAAAAACCTGCCCCAGCCCCAATCTGGCCAGCGAGGATACGAATGCATTCTCAACATCCAGGGCACAGAGGAGAGGGTGCCAGCTCTGCGCTTCAACAGCTCCAGTGTGCAGTGCCAGAACACCTCAGTAAGTTTCAGATCAACGCTTCACGACATCCTTCTGTGCATGCAAAGAATGCAAGCCTGCTCAATGACATGACACCAGTGGATTTAAAGCTCCTTCCTTTACCAGCTTAAATAGTTCAGCCCTGTGACAGTCGCTCATTGAAATAGAATTTAGAAAGTTACAAAATGGAGACTCCTTCAACTAACACTTACTGTAGCTGAGACAGAATAAGGAACTGACATTTACCCGTGCAAGTAATGCTACTCTATAGTCAACCTTTCACCCAGTTAAGCAGACAAATGATTAATCCAACCAACGTAAGGGACATTTAAGCTTTTCAAAATATAGTTTGCACAGATTCCATTAGCTGTATAAGAATATTACACATAAGCATGAACAATATAACATGTTTGCTTCAAATACGATGCACAGATATACTAAAGTATCATAAAATTAAAGATCTAAATATTAACTGAATGTAAAACTTTGTCTAACTCTGAATACAAAACACTCTGTTTTGTTTCTCTATAGAAGCACTATACTCACTGGCCTTCTTTAAAGAGCAGACCTATTGAAAGCTTCTAAAACTAAATTCCTGGTATTTTTATTTACTGTATAGTAAACAGTTGAGTTTCCACTGCCTACAATGATAACTGGAATACTGGAATTATTTCTACAGCATATAAAAATAAGATATTTAATATGGTGAAAATGGTTCACAAAAGGTTTCCTTGCCTGTGAAGTATGAATAAGGATATCAATAGCCTACTAAATATGGATACAAATTTAGTTTTGCCCAAAATGCTTTCTGAGTTCAACTCTCGGCTGGTATGCTCAGCTTCCTCTGTTTACTTCTGCCTGAATTAGGATGGTGGGTATAGAGGCTGGCATAACAGAACTGCTTCTCATAATCCCACTGATGCAATGAAGCAGAAACATTAATAAAGTAAAGGTATCTGTTAGTCAGGTTCCCAAAGACAGCACCAGCTATTGTTCACCTGGACACTTCAAGCATGGCAGTGATCTGCTCCGCCAAGCCTGCACAGCCTCCCTCTGGCTTTGTTTTTTTCACTTAATTGTTTTTCCCAGCTTAAATGAGTGAATGTACAATATACAGCCTGAAAGATATTTAATTCATGAATGTCCTGCTAGTGACATGAAGGTAGGTGATTATGGCTAATTGTTTTCCTCTGAGTAACTTAAAAATTAATCAATTGGAATAAATAGAAAAGTATTCCTGCATGGCACAGGTGGAGCTCTGATTATCAGTCCTGTCCCAAGACAATCCGAGATGCTTGTCGACTTGTATTTCAAGTTCTAGTACTACACCAAATAATTTGCAGAGTACTGTATATCTGTTCGTATGACTCTTATTTCCAGTTGTGTTTTCCTTTTTGGTTACGAATTTGTAGATCCCATCTACACAAAAGTCAGTTTAAGGTTTGGAGGTGTGACGTTTCTCCAGTTACACAGTTGTCAGATTTCAGGAGATGTATGCACACTTTCAACTGCAGCATTTTCAGCTAAACTGCCTTTAGTTTAAAATCTACATTAACATTCATTCAGCACATGACTGTATAAACAAGGCCTTGCTTAAATAAATAAGTGCCTTATCTTCTACTGCTGTTCACTCTAGATTGGCAGAGACAGCTGCAGAATACATGTGATCTAAGATGCAGTTCTTTTCATCCTCTTGACATAAATACATGTCCTGGGTTCAAGGGGATTCAGGTGCTTGTTCATCGTGTAATAACAGTGATTTCACTTGTATTTTCAGTGCCAACCCAGCAAAACACCCTGAATTGGCAATTTTGATAAAACATCAACTCATCATCAGCAGATAGTGAGCAATGCCTTGCCAGCAGGTGCCTAATAAATACAAGTAGTACAAACTCTCAAGAGTCCACACACCTTTTTATCAGATCTACCAAGCAATATAACAAATCCTGTTACAGTACATGGCACTAAGCAGTAATAAATACTGTACATTAGCAGAAAAATAATGCCACTAAAAACAAAGAAGAATGTTTAATCAGGACAGAAATAATTCCAGAAATAATACAGAAATAATGCCTACAACACAGTGCACATCCTGTAATTATGCGTAGCAGGTTGAAAGATCTGAGTAAAAAATATGTTGCAGATTCTCAAAAAAACAATACATTTCGGGGAAATACAACAGCTGGACTGAGAACACTACCTTGTTCCAGCAGTGATTGACTATGGATATGCTTCTGTGAGTACATAGCTTAAGGAACAGGGTGGTGGATTAAAAGAGAGCAAAACTAAGTGCCTGGGCCTTCACTGATGTCGGAACATACTGTAGGAAATTTAACAAACGTAAGGAGGTCATTTGGCCCACCTAGCCCATTTGTTATTTAGTGGCTAATTGATTCAAGGATTTCATCCAGCTGTTTCTTGAAAGAAGGCGAGATATGTAAAGTACTTATGTATGCTATTTTTTAAGTACATTCAGACAGTCTATCTATAAGTGAAATCATTTTTAAGGCCTACTGTGCAATCCCTATGATCCCTCCTGCATCTATATTCCAGTTGTTATGCTTGTTATTGGATTTCAAAGTTGATTTTTAATCTTTGGTGCACATTGTATGTACTGTAGTTGTTAAACTGACTGCTTATTTTTGCAATATAGACTATTGTGTATCCTCAGCATAGTTCTAACTATGCAAGCAGTTATCTAATCCATGATCTGTAGTAATTGAGCCTTTTGCCTTGTGTAAAGAGTGGTGTAATTTTGTTCTGAGATTGGTGAAGAGCAGCTAATTTATTTTAAATATACACATTTTGTCCTGCTGACAAAAGAGCTTTTTAATTCCAAACACTTGCACATTTTAACTACAACATGCAGCAACAAAAGAAGCATAAAAAAGTTAGGTAAAAAAAGAGTCAATTTTACCTATCTAGCTCATTGGTAGTTAGTAGCTAATTGATTTGTGGATCTCATCCAGTCATTTCTGCTTCTTTAACAACTTGTTCCAGATACCCATTGCCCTTGGTGGATGTATCAGATATGGTTAGAACTACAAACCTTTATAATACTTCTTTGATGGCTGGGAGTGTAAACAACATACTCATTAGAAATAACAGCAACAGAATGCTGGGCTTTTGTCTTTCTTGTCCAGTCCCTACTGTATATTTTGTCTTTTTAATGTATTCATGTAGTAAATGAAGCTTCCAAACCTCATCATTCGTCTTTCAACTGTCACAAGTGAGATGTGTTTTGATCTGTGCTATGGGTGATGACCCTGATGCAAATCCACCTAGAAAAAATGCATCAAACAACAATTTTTAGGGGATTAAATAAGTCTTGTGCGGCCAAATCCTGAATCAATTTTTTTTCAAAACCCTAATTCCCACCCAACTGAATTGTTACATTTTGTAGTAGACTCTTACATTTGAAAATAATGTTTTTTAGAATTGTAATTAATGAAGCAGTGAGTATATTAAATATTGCTGTCTGATTAAAACTCTTGTTTACCTTCATAATTGTTACCTTATTCATTTTGAGAAAAGGTAAAATACTGCTTTGCATCCCACAAAACAGTCTTGCAGTCCTGGTAGTCTTTAATCGCTTTTGTTGCCCAGACACTTATCACAGATCTCACAAGCCCACAGGATGTCAGTTCAACTGTATTACCTGCAAGGCATAACCTAATATAAACTAATGCTCTAAAGCTGCAAAACAAAATCATCGTTATCCCAGTTTGTAATCTTCTAGATAAAGGATTGCTAAAATGGAAAAAAAAGACAGATCAGCCCAAGTCACATATATTAAAAACATCAATCTTTTCACATTTTCATTTTAGTTAACTGTTCCTTTTTTCTTTTGAAAAAAACCTGGCAGCTGGGTAAGAACTGTCATTTTGACTTTGTAATTTCTATGGAGTTTTGAGAACATACAGTATAGGTGGGCAGGATGAAACTTGCTGAAAATATCCTCTTCACTGTTCCTTCCCATGGGACACAGTATGTAGGCATCAACAGATCAAACTGCAACCATCAGCGTATTAACTTAACTTTAAGGATAGCTTATGTCCTACTGCATTACTGTATGCTTCATCTAAATGTACAGTATCCTTCATCAGCTTCTATTAATTTAAAGATGCTATTAACCAGTGTTCTTGTCACTGTAGCTTTTGCATGACAAGAAAAAGTTCATAGCATTACTTGTTTTTAACCTGTTTCTGTCTGTCTGTGTTCTTCCCAGTACTCCTATGAAGGAATGGAAATTAACAGTCTCCCAGTAGATTTGATGGTGGTATGGAATGGTGACTTCAGCATTGACAATCCAGCAGATAACAAAGGTAGGGTCTACTTCAATATGTCCTTGAAACTGGTAACTATGGCAACAGGCCACACTATCCTACACTTAACACAACAGAAGCAGCAGATCCCCTTCTTAACTTCACACTTTCCTTTTTCCTGTCAGGGTGTCATTAATACATATCCCTCAGCATATCTATTTGCTGTTTATTCTTAAAATCCTCATACATCTAATTACTCATGCTTTAAGTGGACTGCCTGAACAGAAGACAGGCTGAAAGAGTTACAAATAGTGAAGATTTCATTTAACATATATATATATATGTAACAACATATACTGTACAGTACACATATTGGTGAGACTTAAAAAATGATACTTTGGCATTATACAGTAGATGTAAATGGAGAAGCCCTTGGCTCAGACTACAAGACTTTGAAAATATCTGGATCAGATATTTTTTTAAGTCTTCATTTGAATTTATTTATTTATGATTTGTGAGCCTTACTCAGTCTCCAAAGTGGTTGTGGTACACGTAGTTGGTTTCTTTGTGAGCGCTCTTCATGTCCCTTTTGATATCTGAAAATTAGTTTCTGATCAAATTATTTGAATCGGGTGAGAATAATAGTAAAGTTATTGATAAGTACTGATAAAATTTAAGACAGCCTGCTCTGAATATTGTAGATTGTGGAAAACTCTACTTTAACCACATAAGATCCACAGTGGCGGGTTTTACTCTGTTTAGTACACAAAGATTTTATTTATTTGCTTCTGTTTTGCCTCATATTCTGCACAGTAGAAAGTAAGATTGCATGTCTTCTGTCTGTGGATAAGAATTTAAAATAAAAAGTGTCAGGCAAAAAAAAAAACATGCACTTTACACAAAGTATTAGATCAGGAAATGGTGCTCTGGGAACATAATTTGATGGACGGATCACAGAAGCATCTAATGGCAATTAAAAAACAAACGTCTGTCTGGTTTCCATGGCAATAGAATGTTAAACTAGTTGATAAAGAGAAGCAGAGCACCGTAGTTTAAGAGCTAAGTGCCTAAGAAAAGAGCAAATGTCACCTGTAAGGCTGCCTCTGTTTATAAACGGATGAAAATGTGAGATACAGCAATTAAACGCCAGCCTCTTACTATGCAGTCCTTATATGAGCTAAATATTTTGCTCCCATATTAGCTCTGTTGGAAAGGGTTCAACAAATTCTCTTCAATAATTTCGAAGTGGTTTATGGAAAATCTATTTTTCATTCTGTGTAGCCATGACTTGGTTGCTTCTTAAGCCATTTTTATAAAATGCTATCAGATTATTTGCCATTCACCTACTTCACTTATGGACCTAAGATGGAGTGATTGCACATTTTATTTCTGGTGGACATAATTTGTAAAGCGGAACTAAGGAACTATGTCATTGTCGTAGGCGGAATGATTGGGTTTCATTGTGGAGAGAGAGCTACAGTAATGTGTACTGTATAAATCAATCAGGAACCACAGTGATTAATAAGTTCCTAAACTCTCAATAAAAGAAAAAGAGAAGCTGTCTAAAAGGGGCAGAAAAGCAGCAATTTAATACATTTACCTTGTAAACCTGCCTTAAAATGTTAAAAACTAAATATGTGAAAGATTCTTCAGATGAAACAGAATTTATCCACCTGTCAGTGTCTGATTTCATAAATTCTAAAGGGGCCAGTAGAAAGCCCATTTGTCTCCATTCCTCAGAGCTGTCTTGCTCACATCATTGCACAGAATCTTATCTTACTTCTGTGTACTCTGCCCATCTTCCCCCTCAGTGAAGTTTTGCAAAAGTAACTTCTCAGACATTATGTTCTCTGATGCTAATGCCCATTTATTGTGACGTACTGTATAAAAGAGAACCAATGGACTTGACCATATCTAGATAATAATGTCATCTAGTTCTGTTAAAATACAATAAAGCACATAAGAAATATTCTGTTTTAGATTGACTATTTGTATTTCTAAATACCTCATGATGAGAAAAATAACCTTAAGCATATATGGAACTGTGAAACGCCCATTCTTACACGGTATAATATGCACCTTTGGAAGTCTTGGTCTGAATAGAAAATGTAACGTCTGCCCAATGCATCAGAATTCTCTAGAAGGAGGGATCCCATATGGTATCCCAGGAGTCAACCAGTTAATTTCAGCCAGTGCTGTTCATTAGGAGTACAGGTTGAGCACTACAGTTGAATTCCGGTCACTGCACATGAGAGACTTCTGTGTCTTAGCTCTAGCCCTGTGTTTGCATTATTGTCACTGGGAGCTGCATCACTCCTCCAGTGAATGCTGACTCTTCCTCAGGCACCATGCGACTGTTTTGAAATGTATTGTTATCAAAAAAGGTCCCCATTCTTCCTGTTCCTCATTGTGCTCATGTGAGCAAAGGCTAGTGTGGCTAATACCGTAGTTGATGATTCCAAACTGAGATTGTGGTTGCAAAAGTAAAATAGATCAGACTGCCGATTTCATCCAAGCAGAGCATAAGCTCATTTCTCCCTTAAATTACAAGACAATAAGCAGTAATGCATAGTGGGAACCTTTACCATATATATAACTATATATGAACCCTGCTGTATTAAAACACGTCCCCACACATAGTGGAAGTGTTAATTTTTCTGCATTTCATCTGTACGTGTGGTATAAATAGAGGATATCTGCATAAATATCTACATAACAGTCTGCATTATACACATGGGAAGGCTATGAGATACTTGTATTGGTATAAGAGATTGATCTGAAAATCTAGAGAAATAAGTCAACTGCAGTGACATAAAATATTATTTAACATGAGCAATGGTTTAGTTTTATTGCATATTGCATGAAAATAGAAAAAAATGATACACATTTTGGTACTAACTGACGTAATATGAATCACAATATTATGGTAATATCCAAAAATTGCTTTCAGCGTTTGTGTATTGGCTCATTTGAATGTGTTGTTTCCTGGTAAGATTTGTCTTTGCTTTCTGATTTTCTTTTTTTCTTGTGATGTGGCAGTTCACCTGTATAAATGTGGAGCTATGAGGGAGAGCTGTGGACTGTGCCTGAAGGCTGATCCTCACTTTGGCTGTGTGTGGTGTAAAAGGGAGAACAGATGTACACTGAAACAGCATTGCCCACAACTGCAGAACCAGTGGCTGGAGAACACAGGGCTGAACAGCAAATGTACCCACCCAAAAATAACACAGGTAAAAAATCTGTTATTAAAACAGTTGGTGCTCATCTTGTTTCATATGTTAGTACTATGAAATGAGTACTCTAGGTATTGCTAATATCTTTTTAATAGAACTGGTTTGAAGAGCTTTTAAGTGCAACATAAAATCATGTGTGAGTGGTAAATTCACTAATGGTGATATAAACTTCAAATGCTGTTTATTGTGGTGAAGGTGAGGTTGTGGTGATGGTGGATGGTGTGGGTATGGGGGTTCCTAAAGAAACGTTTGCATTGACTGAGTTACTGTATGTCGTGTAGTAAAAATGATATGAAAGTTTGTTTAACTGAGGATAAGAAAAAACAGGTAGCAGTTTCAACACCGTTTCCATTTGTAACATGTTAGATACAGTACATGGTTTTAGTTGTGGGAAATACCCTTACCATTCTGAAACATGATGGATGTAGAGAGCTTAAACATATGCTTGCCTAAACCACTGAGGGTGTCTTCAGGTTAAACTTCACACTCACTATAAATACAGACAATACAAGTCTGTGAAAATTTTCCTTGTCTTAATACAGCATCTCCTTGATGCTGCATTAAAAGATTCTTGTTGGAAAGTATTTTGTGACCATTTAATGGAGCAGAATCCTCTGGTGGTTGGATATGTATTGCAGCTAGTGCTCTGTCTGGATCTGTAGGGGAGTTTTGTCTTGCTGGCTGCTCTCCAAAAAGACACCCAGCCACATTTTAAAAACCACATAGAAGTTATAAGAGCCTTCATATCAGTATAGCAAAGAGGACATGAAAAATTAATTTTACATGATACAAGAATCTTTCCCTTTTTAACGAATATCAAGTGTAATTGAAACATACAGTACTGTACTCCAGCAGACATTTAATTTTTTTTTGTCACTTTATGACTGCATTCTCTTAAGATAATAAACTGCTGTTTTGTTATATTTCCATATATAAAATTTCACATTGTTTCACAAAGCTTTACTGAGAAAACAGAAATTATGGCACAGTTGAATATTTCCCTACCATATCTGTCTAATGCACATTTTATATTGATTCTAAACTCTCATTAACCTAACATCTTTTCTAAACATATAAAAAATCTTTAATAGGTGTTGTAAAGTATAGTTTTGTATTATGAATGAAAACATATAAAATTAGAAAATATTGATAGTATACTGTATATGTTGTTGCACAATGTACAGTATGCTATTGATTTTATCAGTCATGTAACGTATAACCTTCCAGCATTATTTGGACATCTGAATTTCTTAGCCATACTTGTGCTTTCATATTGAGTTTTTTTTTTTAATGCAGTACACACAGTATTAATGGTCTTTGAACCAATTCTGCTACATTTACGGAAGTAAAGCTTTTTTCTTCTTCTTTTGGGTAAACCATTGGAAGCTTTTCACAAGTGAGAGTCAATACCTCTTTAATCTGGTCTACTGTTTCTAAAGCAGGCAGTGACAGAACTACAAAAGACACTGAGTCTGTTCATTATTGTGCATGTCTCTATCAGGTTTTGGACTTGCCGATATAGAACCATAATGAATTAGCTACATGCAAAAAGGATCTTTAAAATCTTAATTTCTTCCAGAACAATACAGATGACTAGAAGACTAAATTTCCCAAAGTATTTTTTCCATTTACACAGCAGATAACTTTATTGATTCATTTTTTTCAAAATGTATAGGATAGTGTGTCCTGCACAGGGTTACTAAATGTGTTTATTAGCACAGCTGCAGGGGTTGAGCATGTTGACTTGACCTGCTTTCCTTGAGTGGTGGTCTGTGTATGCATCACAGAGATGCACCTTGCACTGCATATAAAAGCCCAGTAAGGGTTTTTATGTGGCAGAGAAGAATGACACTGCAAGTTCTGGTTTCAATGCTGAGACTTAGAATACGCAATCCATTTACTGTATTTAAGGCAGATGGTAACTGAGAAGTGATGGTTAGCTGAACGTTTGAAAACCAAGATAAATCAGACTGCCTGTAGCTGGTGTATTGGTGTATTCTTAACCATATGCAGACCCTGGAATTAAACTGTACATTTTACTGAGGGATTGTATAGTGATCAACTTAGGAAAACAAATGCAAATCTTTGTATGAATTTTAAGCTATCCACCAATGTTGCTGCCGTTACATAAATAATTCATTGTATCTATCACAACATCTATTTAACGTAATGAAAATAAATACATTTTTGGAAACGTTGTGTTTCATTAAGGAAAATCATTGTCACACATCATAAAGCACGTTCAAGAATGTCTCTGATCTTGCAATTTCTTGTATAGCATTAATTTATCAGGCTAAAATTAACAACTGAAAGTTAATATGGAAGCTAGAAGCTCCAATGATTAAAACACCCTGAAGCAAAGCACAAAGTGCTGCAGAATATTTTGTAAGTGCATCCTCTTTTTTATAATGCTGTCATTAAGTATTTTGGCTTCTGTTTCCCTGTAGAAAATTATTTTACATTGATGGTGAATAACAGACACTGCTGAAACAAACTAGTAATGTTGTATGACTGAAGGCTCTCAGATTTTCTTCTACAATGTTCACATTACAACTACATTCCTGCGTTGTCAGTTTAAGTCATGCTATGTGTGTGTCCTTGCACACAGAGAAGACTAGGACATCCTTACCCCAAACCCCATTCTGTTTGAAAGAACAGACTCAAACTGTGTGTTATAATAGAAAAGAGTGTTTTCTCAGTTCATACAATTACCTGCCACTGAAGCCACTTATAATCAAAGCTTAAATGAGGAACTATTGTATTCAAACACAGCACACTGCATACTGTATATCTTTGAAGAGACTGCAGAGTTCTGAACACCATTATTTACAATGTGATAAATATGAATAAACACACACACTTTAATTCACATGAAAAAATACATCTCGAATTTGAAGGTGTATTTGAAGATTACCTAACCACATGGTGATCCTTGGCCACATTATGTGTTACACATTGTAAAGAAACAAAAACACTATTCGTGAAGTGCTACAGTATGAACTTTTTTGTGATTTAGATTTGACATAAAACACTAATACAAAGCTGGAACTTCACAGTCATTACTTGCAGTGTATCAGTAAAAAAGGCTGAACAGGAAAGTCCAGCATGTGCGTTTAGGACTCTTTAACTTCTTATCCGAAACCATTGGTAACCATGCAAATAACACATACTGTATAATGTGAAAGCTGACACTTTTACAGTTTGCCAACCTCAAAGTTTATGGACTTAAGATACAAAACAATGCAGCATTCAGGCATTTGTGCCATGTTTCATCCCTCTCTTCATCAGCAGAGACAGACCGTGAGCTCTGTATTGTTTAATTGGACTTGATTAACTATAAACTGAACAAATATCCAGTGTGTATCTGAGCTGAACTCTTCACCCTCCTCTGCATAATTGAGACTATGTGTTTTCTGGACTACTTTTCCATTATAAAAAAAGTCAGTGTGGAAATAAACCTCAAGAATCGAGAAACACACAAACCAGCTGTATATTTGAATAATGTTTTCATATTTACATATGTTGGTAGACCTTTATGAGTTTTAACACAGATAATTCAGTTTTTCTTTTTCTTTTTTTTCTTTTTAACTTAAAATTGTATAGATTTTTTTCAATATAGGTAGAATGCCTAAACGTCCACCACTGGTCTGATTGTTTTCAATCATACAGTAGATTTACCTTCTGTAAATCATCCATCTCTGTTTTTGTTCTGTGAATGTACTGCTGTCTGAATGCATGCTATTGTATGGGCCTTAGTCCCTTAGCAACTCAGAACAATTTTGCATGTTAAATCTGGAAGGAAAGCAATATCTTGGTAGTTGAAATGTTAATAGGGGCTCATAAAGCACTTAATTAAAGAAACAGGATTAAAGTGTCAATAGTTAAACCCTTAAATAAGGGGCATCTGGGCAAATCAGTGAATACCCATGGCTATTATAATTATGCTGAGTTTTTTTTTCCTCTGGTGACAGCACCATTTTCTTCAGAGAATGATACACTGCAGAGCACACGGCTAAAATAGTTCTTTGAATCTGAAGTTTATAAAATATTTCACTGCAAGTCGAGGATCAAGAGGTCACAGCTATTTTCCTTAGGGTTTAGTAGTTTAATGGTGCAGTCATGCATTGAACATTCATATGCAACAGCTTCAATATATGTAATAGTAACCTGCGTCTTGTCCCTCAACAGTGTTATAATTGAGATTAATACCCCAAATATGTTCACAGTGCTTAAATAAAATCTGACAACAACTTAATAATAATGTTAACATTATAAGTTTGAAATGAACAACAGAGGTTCTAAAAGCTGTTACAAAAATACTTTAAATATTTTAAGACTTCAAGAAAATGTTCTCTCTGAGACATATTTTCCTCACGACAGATATTACAATTTGAATTTTATGGAGTAGTTTCATAGGTTGTGATTAGCAATAATCTTTCAGAATTTAATTTGTGTAAAGTAGTCCAGTTTTTTTAAGCCAGTCTTGTTTGTTTTGGTATTAATGCTCCTTATGTAATTGTGAAGCTTTGACAGAAGATATTTTCATAACACATTACTACAATCATTCACCTTATCCGAGTGAAAATTTAACCACACACAAATGTAATACATACTGTAGGAAATTAAGTAGCACTTTTAGCCATTTTAAAAATACAGAACACAACATTGAATATAACAGCTTATTTTTTTTACAAAATCAAAGCATTCTCTGTCTCGGAAATTAAGGTTG
Organism: Lepisosteus oculatus; assembly: GCF_040954835.1. Classification (NCBI taxonomy): domain Eukaryota; kingdom Metazoa; phylum Chordata; class Actinopteri; order Semionotiformes; family Lepisosteidae; genus Lepisosteus; species Lepisosteus oculatus. The sequence goes on along the minus strand of NC_090702.1, from coordinate 44,183,996 downwards.
GACTCTTAAATTGGATCTCTTGATCTTTTTTTGCTCTCTGGCTTTCTCTCGTTCCCCCACTCTCTGTTTTGATTTGTCTGTGAACTGATAAAAAAATGAAAATATACCTGAGTTCACAGGCAGCATTTTTGGTGACCTACAATTTTCATACATAAGATGAATAGGATGAAGAGCCAAATTGGACTCATTTTGCAACATTTTGCAAATATGTGCCAACACTGCAGGATTCTGTGAACTTGTGTGAACCAACCCTATCCGCGAGCACTGCAGATACAGACAGAATTATTCTCACTTTCTTCATCTGGATACTCCTTGCTAGGGTATTATTAATATTTAATTTGTCTTCTGTGATTATTTCAGATAACTCCTTTAAGAGGTCCAAGGGAAGGTGGTACATTGGTAACCATACGAGGGGAGAATCTTGGCCTGGAGTTCAGGGAGATAGAGGGACATGTAAAGGTGGCAGAAGTCGATTGTACACCAGTTCCAGAGGGGTATATCCCTGCTGAGCAGTAAGTAAAATGGCATTGTAAAGATTCGTCTGTTAATCTGAATTGCAAAAATATATATATATCACCATTTCCTTTTGCAAGAGTAAAAAAGGATCTTCACTTGATTGGTTGCACAATGTTAAGAAATTCTTCTTGTGGATGTGTGATGTACTGTATGTGCTCTCAATATACTGTATCTAGATTTGCATACACAGTAGCTGTATAAAAAAATAAAATAACATGCTTAAAATCCATTTGCACTTGAAAAAATCAAAAGCACCATAGGTTGATAGATATCACTGACCGCAATGCACAGAATCAGAAAGTTGCATGTCCTGATGAAGGAAGCAACAATTTGTCTTCTGCATTACAGATAAGAGCTACAGTGAAGTGCATTGAGGATCTTGGTTTTGAGCTGTTACCTCACACACCTTATAGCCCATTAACAGAAAAATACAATATATTACCACAAACATGCACAAGATTTCTGGAGACATTTTACTTCAGGTGGTACTTTCATAATCTTGTAAATCATATCCTTTACATTTTTAAATGTTCCCGAGGTAAACTGTACTAAAATACCACATGGCAGATATAGTTGTATTAGTTCTGTTGTAACATTCCTGGGGTATTTATCATGTAATTGTAAGCTCGTATGTAAAATATACTTCCATCCATCACATTATTTCCTCCATATTTATTTTGCAATATCCTGGTGCTGTACCTGCTCTGCAGAATCAATTGTGCTAGTCAAGGCAACTAACTGTTGTAACTTTCTGTTATAAAGCGTGTTCCTTCACATTATGTCTACCGTATGTGATAGTTTACCGCTGAACATCTCGGAATATTTCAATCATATTGATTATTCCATTCACACCCCTTGTCAGATCTTTTGGTAATGGGATAACGTGATTTCCTTGGAAGTGAATACGAGTTCAAATCTTTGTGAGACCTACCTACATAATATAATAATTATGGCATTTACCAAAGAAGAACCTAATACATTCCTGTAGTAGTATGCTGTTGCTGTTATGTTCCACAAGTTATATTTCTGTCATACTTTTAGCTGTTGTGATAATCCTGTGGTAATTTCTGTTATTCTTAATGATTACCACCTTGGTATCACTAGATTGCCACAGCATATTTTCATAAGGGAGTCCAGATCTTAGCCTTATGAAGGAAGCTCTCTGAGGTCTGAAATTCAGTGATGACAACAAGACCAAAGTGGTAATGACTCAGCGCATCAATTACCTTGTGAAACAGTGGCAGAAGTGTTAGCAGGGGGGGTAAATGGAAAACTAAAACAATTTGCACCAGCTGTGAAGCGTATTTGGAGGATTTTATTTTTTTTAATCACTTTACTTACTAACATTCATATGTATCTGTGCTGTCTTATCTTTTTACCAGAGTTATATCACAAATATAAGAGCTCAGACTGAACTGAAGAAACTGAAGAAAAGTGGTGGCAATTTATTGTGAAAATCACCCCTCTTAAGCTTCTTAAATATTGTGAGAAAATTCAGCATTAGACAAGTACAAAGCCATCTTAAAATCTGTGTAAACCTACTCTATCGGTTTCCAGTTGAATGTCGTGTATTTACTCTACATTTGACATTTGGAAAGACATGCCCAAATAAGCATACAGAAAACTGTTCTGAGTAGTGTATTGCTTTACAGTTGAGAAGATTTAATCTTTTCTGACTAGCATTAAGTTCAGTAATCATAGTTGGTTCAGATTAAACATTTCTAAAAGTGGCTTTGAAAAGAAGTGAAATGATCTATAAATATGCCATTAATAAAACATTATTGCAGATAATGCATGACACAGTCTACATTATATTCAAAATGTATTTTGTCTATTTGATATAGGCTTTATACAGTGCCTTGAAAAGTATTCACCACCTATCAATAACACTGTATTTCATTTTGCTGCTTTACAAATAATGTATATTTCCGTATGAGCTTATATTAGTTGGTGATCAAAATGAATACTTTCATAGGTGAAGGAGGATGATTGTCAGCAAAACCTTAAAAGATATATAATGTGAAATTGACTGATTGCCTAAGTATTCAGTGCACTAAGACAGTACTTGGTGGAAACACCTTTTACTTCATTTACTGCTGTCAGTATTTTTGGATAGCTCTCCATCAGTTTTGCACAGTGGGATGGTGTAATTTTATCCATTCTTCCTGGCAAAAGTCTACCAGTTCTGACAAGTTCGTTGGGGACAGTTAATGGACTACAATTGTCAAGCCTTGCTGTAAAATTTCTAATGGATTCAAGTCAGGATTCTGTCTTGACAAGTCACTATCCTATTCGGACCACTTCAGTTTGTCTTTGGTCGTGTGCTTCATGTCATTGTCCTGCAGACTTTTTGAAGCAGACATAAATCCTTGGGTTGCTCAAGTGGGTTTTCATTCAAGATTTGCCTATACTTTCTAGCTTTAGTTTATCCCACAATCATGACAGGCTTTCTAGTTCCTGTTGATGAGAATCATGCATACAGTATGGCATTATGCTGTTACAGCCATGCATCCCATGACAAGTGGGATGGTGCTTACCTGGTGATGTACCACAGTATGTTGCATTACATGCAACACTTTTCATTTAGATTTAAAAGTTTAGTTTTTGTCTGGCCTGACCATAAAGCCTTTAATCAAAAGTCTGCAGTATCTCATACAAGATTTAAGATTGTTTTCAGCTAAGGCTTCTTTTGTGTCACACAAAATGGGTGGGCTTTGTGTGGCGATTTGGATATGGTTGAGGTACGAACCCTGACTCCCATCTCAGACATTTAACTTAATCGGTATGCCACTGTGAAGCCAACACGACACAAAAGAATATCAAAACGTTCTGCAGGACAAATCCATTTCTTTTCATCTTTGTTTTCAGGATAGTATGTGAAATGGGGAAAGCGGAGAGAAGTCAATATGCAGGAAGCGTGCAGGTCTGTGTGGGAGAGTGCAGACCTGAATTCATGGCAACTTCCTACAAATATTATTTCTTTGTGGTGAGTATCTTTTTGTTTCATGTTCAAGTACATTCCGATGGCAGCCAATTAATTCTCATGAGACATCAAGGCTGGAAGCACAGAAAGGCACTTAATTAACACAGGTTTTTTGAAAATCCTATTGAATCAGGACAACATCTGTATCAGAAATGATCTCTATTAGAATGACGAGGGCCAAAGTGACCAATAAGAAATATATATAGTCTTCTTGGTGTCAGAACAATGAATTAGGAGATTTCAGTAGGGCTCATGGTGCAATTATACTGTAACTGCATTATACATACACATAGTGCATGAACACATCTATTTTAATAATTTATTTTTAATAGATATTTTTGTTTAATTTTCACAAATATGAAGACATAATGAATATCTTAGAAGCTTTCTAGGTTTCCAGGGAGGATCCTATTGAATGCACTCCTGGAGTTGTCATATTTTAATGCTGGTGGTGGCACTTGTGCACTAGAATGCTGGCTTGGCATCCTTTACTCTTTTTTACTGTAAGCATGTGTAGATATCGGTTGTGTCAGAGATGCCTTTCACTAGCAAACTTGTTCTCCTAGAGTACATACAGTAGGACTGTTTTCTTTAGTAATGATTGAAATGTAAATATTTCCTTCTATGTTTCTTTACCATTCGAGTGATGAGTATGATTAAAAATATTTGTTTTAGAAAACACGTGAAATTTACATTGAATGATACAGATTACACAATCTGTAAGAACGTGTATTTTCTTTGTTTTAATAGATGCTTAAGAAGCAATTTTACTAATATGTTGTATGCTGCTAAGATGCAGTGCACACTCATCTGCGATTTCTCCTTGTTATGAAACGCATTCTGAAATGAAACTGCGTGGGTGTTATTATCCAATTAACAAGAAAATTTAGACAGTATGTCTGACAGACAAAAATGTAATGCATTGCATAGTATGTTCTACCAAAATCTGAAAAAACATGTTGCTTTTCTTAGCTCATAGGTTTGTTATGTAGGGAAAAATAGTTAATTTTTTCCCAATGCAGTACATTTTACCTTTTTTTACTTTACAGGTTCCCAAATTAATGTACCTGAAGCCTAATCGTGGTCCTGTGTCAGGGGGCACTATTGTCAACATCACTGGGAGCAATCTAGACGCAGGTAGCAATGTGTCCATCATGTTTAAAGACCAGAAGTGTATTTTTCACAGGTAAAGGTTGCCTTTGTTGCAAATTAATTCTTCTCTAAGTTTTGTTTACTTTCAGACCACATACAGTACTGTATTGAATCCATTATACCTCTTTCATGATGTTGTTCACTGTAATAAATCATCTGAGTGAACCGTATAAACCATGCGGTACATTTCTCTATACATCAGTCAGAACAAGGAACATGGAAATTATATTACTTTTGTGTGTGTTTGTTGGGAGGCATTCTGATGTGGTAGTGATAGTGAACTTTTTCTAGGAGCTGTTTAGTGCCTGCAACACCTTAACATTGATCGCTTTAATTTGGAATATATTAACCTGGCTGATTTCACATAAAACAAATGACCTCTTTCTTCATTTGTGTTAGAAGAATATTCTATTTCTGCCTGAGGGAGGCAGAACTACAGTATCATCTTTGGGTATTTATTTCATTAACAGGAGAGGTGCTCAGTGGATTACATGCAAATCCCAGGCCTCCCTTCATGGCTATGGGAATGTCACTGTGTCTGTACGAGTGGACCGAGCCGAGCTTCAGAAAGACTTGAGGTTTGAATATGTAGAGGACCCAATAATCACCAAGTTAGAACCAGAATGGAGCATCTTCAGGTAATACCGGGAATAGACAGTTGAATTCTCCAAGTGAGTTGTTGCTGGATTCGCTGAGGAAGTTTCCTACAAATATATGAAATTATCCTTAGTGGTGTTCTTTTGACTCAGTTAAGACTAGAGAATCGCTTATTACAGTTTTCTAAGCTGGCATACTTTAGTACATGGAAGGGTGCCATCCTAGCTGCTTAGAATTGAAGCGTCCCAGCAGTTTCTATTAATTGGACATGTGGTAAGACCTGGAGAAACGCATAAGATAAACTGGATGTTTTCATATGAGTTTCACTGATTAAATATCAACTGAACATAGCATTATAATTAAGAATATTTAAAATATAAGTTCTAAATCACTAGGAATAAACAACAAGCCTAATGAATAAATTACCTTTAAATCCTTGTGCTTCAGTGCCATTTGCTTCCCTCTTTTTTTGCCATGATCCAGCTGTATTTTCAAAACATTTCTTTTTTACCTGTTGTCTGGTTTGCACCATTAAACTTCTGAATTACTGTGAGGAAAGAGGAAGCCAAGCATACTCTGGAGCACTAATCTTTGACCTACCCATGTAATATGTTGGTTTCTTTCTCTTTGTTGGAATAATGCAGTGGTAATACACCAATAACAGTAACGGGAACGAATCTGGACATCATTCAAAACCCTCTAATCCGAGCCAAGTACAATGGAGTGGAGACTGTCAATGTAAGTATTGTTACTGGGAGCCTGGGAACCTAGAATGGCACATGGCTAAAACAGCTCAAGAAGGTTTTCAGGGTGAAGGAGCTCTGAAAAGCTATTGTTCAATGTGGAAAACCTACACAGGTCCTGGCACAGGGGTGGTAATGTTTTCCTGAAGAGAAATGAAATATAAAGCTAAAAGCTAAATATCAGGTGTACACTATTAAATTCCCAATGAAACAGATTTGAAAGGTATAGGAGCACGCCTAAGGAACATAAAAAGATTTTTCAAAGGATTCTGAACAATATTTAATTATTTCATATATCATATACTGATTCATCTTGACATACTGTAGTGGTATAAAAGTATCTAAATATTTTCCAAAAGGGATTCATCCCAAAATGTCCCATGGCAAATATTTTGGAAGATTGCATCTTTTATGGGTTCTACCAGTTAAAATGTTTAAAGATTATGAAATTAATCCTAACAAGAAACTGAAATAATTCACCAATTCACTGTGTTGAAAAGAAACACAAAAGACTGGAGCCTTCTGGTTTTACTGTGGGAGACTTCATATTGCCTAGTTTTCCTGTATTACAGTACTGTATGTATCTCAGACTCAGCCCTTTGTGTCTATGAAATATCGTTGAACACCACTTTATTTTTTCACTCAGTGGCTGATCTAGTGGCTTCAGCAGTTACTAGAAAGAGATCTAGGCTCTGTTCTCTATCAGTTTCTTCTCCTGCCTAAAATTAGTTGCTACCCCATTTCATTTATAGGGAATAGGAAACTAGACCAGCTAGATGATAGATGACTTCACTGGTGTCTGGGAAAGTACTTTAATCTTCTTCTGAAAACCTGGCTCAGTATCTTATCTGTTCTAACCTTGCACATTGAATATACGCAAACCATACTGTCAGTTTCAGATGAAGATTGCTCCCTGCTGTCTCTGTCGCGGATGCATGCAGGGAGTATCCAAAACCTAACTTTATGTTTTGGAAGTATGCTGCGATAGAGCACTTTGGGGTGTATGTGACTAACACAGTCTCAGATGTGACTGTATTGACTCTACTGATGAACCCATGACTGTTCCTGAAAACTGATGCCTCCCAGGTTACTGTCAATACTCAGGTACAAGGACATTTATATCCTGGGTCTAACTGCAACCAAAAATCTATTTTATGAGGCTGGGTAAAGACCAAACTTCTGTACCTTCTGTGGGTCACATCTTACATTATTTTACATTTTGCTAATGCAGTTATTGACTGAGTGGTCAGATGTTCTCGTTTTCAAAATTTGACTGTTCGACTTTTTTTTACTATTTTTTCTTGTCTTCTATTTGTCATGTGTCTTCTTCTTAAAATATGCTTTTAAAATGAAAAAAATCCAAAATGCGAATTCAATGTGTCATATTACATTTCAAGGTGTCTTGCTGCTGCAGTGAATGGATGGTCAAACATTATATTACAAACTTCTAATCATATTGATGTGTGTAAGCATTCTGAATTACATACAGATGTGTTCTGCAGTCACAACAATCTGCTTTTATCATACCTGAATTTATTTATAGATAGTCTTTCATTTTCATATTTCTGTATTTACTGGGAATATATCTTTATTTATTACAGCAACGTGTAAGAAGGCAAAAACAGTGCAAGCAAGAAGCCCAGGTGTTTCAGTGCTGTTGTGAGAGTTCATTTCTCCACATTGTCTGGGCATATACTATAAAGAATGGTACATGCAAAAGAAAGTAATTCCAGAGATGTTATTACAAAGATCTAAATTATAATTACCTTCAGCATCAATGTTCGATCTCATACGAAATACTTTATGCAGTTCGTAGCTCAATATCCTGAAAAGGATATGTTCCAGGAGAAATAATGCAGAGGCACATCAGGGTATGTGTTAGTACAGTACAGCTACATTTCAGGATACAAGAACATAAGGAAGTACATAAAAAACCTGTGAAAACATAGTAAAACAACTGAGAACCGTGAAAATAAAAGATTTCCTTCCACCAGTATCCTTCTAGAACATGTTAGTTATGGTATAAGGACCAATTCAAGCAAGTTGCAGTGAGCTAAATGTCCTGTCCTTCTTCAAGTTTCGTTAACTTAATGGTCAGTGTTTTACTACACTGTATTTTTTTTTTCTTATTCCAATTATAATCCCCCTTTCTGTTTCAGACATGCAAAATGCTCAGCTCAACATCAATGGTCTGCCAAGCTCCTGAGCTGGCTGTGAGTTCAAGTCACCAGGGTGAGGTTGTGGAGCGTCCGGATGAGTTTGGGTTTATTCTTGACAATGTCCAGTCAGTGCTGTCCTTGAACAGCACCAACTTCATCTATTATCCAAACCCTGTATTTGAGGTTTTAAGTCTCTCAGGAGTGTTGGAACTAAAACCTGGCTCACCCATCATACTGAAGGTATATTGAAACATTAGAAATCAAGACAACAGTGTGTGTGATAACAATGTTAATTTGCATTAGGTCATTTTTCCTCCTAAAATATAAGTAGATGTTCAATATAATATACTTACATCAGTGTGCGAAATATCAGAGACTGACACAAAAGGAATGCATAAGACTCCACTAATATATTGTGTTTGCTTCATTATTTTAATACTAGATTGTATTTGCAATCAGTGGTTTAAATTGTTTCTTATTGTTGTGTCATAGTTCTTTGTGAGCAGCACAGTGCAATCACAGTTATCGCAATTGCCTGAGGGCTCAAGGGTCCTGGGTTTAATTCCCCATTCATGCCTCTGTCAGTGTGGAGTTTTCAGCTTCTCCTCATGTTTACATGGCTTTTTACCTGGTGCTCCAGTTTCCTCCCACCTCCCAAGGACGTGTTAGATAGGTCTGATTGGCTCTTCTGAATTGCTCCTTTATCCTCAGCCCTGACTATGACTATGTTTCTCGAGTAAGGGGCTTACTGACAATGGATCAATATTTTCCTTCGTGGAAATACATAGCTTAGATAAGGAACAGAACAAACTAGAATTTTGTGACATTGCCTTTTTTATGTCAGGCATGACACTTCAATAACAATGGCCTCTGGTGTTTCCTTCTATAGTGGGTTCAGAACTCTTCTTTAAAAAAATGCTTTTGTTAGTGGGGATTCAGCTGAGGTGCTGTTCATTTGACTTCTTTTTATCATTGTGAAATACAGTATGTTACTGTAAGTCCCCAACTGTATGTCCAGGAAATCGCTAAGTGTTTGCTATGGAAAATAGTTCACATCACAATTATCCTTTTCCATTTTAGGGTAGGAATTTTCTGCCTCCAGCACCAGGGGGAAATGCCAAGCTAAACTACACTGTGCTGATTGGAGAAAAGCCCTGCACTTTAACAGTGTCTGACACCCAGCTCCTGTGTGAATCCCCCAACCTCACAGGACGGCACAAAGTTCTGGTGAGTGCTAATAGGCAAGCAGGTAACATTTTACTAGGTGTGAAGAGCTTCTTGTGCTTCTCCTTGTTTTTTTTTTTATTTATCCATGTTACAATGGCCTACTGCAGCATTAGAAACTACTGTATAACATCCTTTGCTACAATAAATGAAATAGCATGCAGCCAAACCAAAAGGATTTTAGTACTGAATCTTGATCATGAATAAATTTTTTGTAGGGCACACTCCACAGGATGTCAGAATAAAAATACAACAGGTGCTACTTTTGCTTGGTGTGGTTTACTGATTGGACTGGGGCTGTCAATGTGCCAGTTAGAGCTCTGCAGTGCCACCTGGAGAGTTGAATGATTCACAAGATTCACTATACCTTTTAATAAAAAGGTGCTTTTGCACCCACTAAACAAACTTGGCTCTACTGGGTTGAGATCATTACAGTTTATCCTTGCCCTTACTTCTTTACTTCGTTATGTTACTCTTTTCTTATTTTTTCCAACGGACTTATGGATAGGTAGCCCATTGTCCTCATCCAGGTGTTGATGATTGTAATGGTAAAGCTTGACTTTGTTTGCTCAGGCTCGGGTTGGTGGGATCGAGTTTTCGCCTGGTGTGGTTCACATTTCGTCTGACAGCCCGCTCAGCCACACAGCCATCATCAGCATCTCCAGTGCAGGAGGCCTCCTCATCATCTTCATCGTGGTGGTGCTCATTGCCTACAAGCGCAAGTCCCGTGAAAGTGATCTCACGCTGAAGCGCCTCCAGATGCAGATGGACAACCTTGAATCCAGGGTGGCTCTGGAGTGTAAAGAGGGTAAGTATCCCCTGCAGCAGGGCAGAGGTTTAGTGGTAACTTGGCACTTGAGGTGGTTAGCTGAAACACAGCTCTTCGGATGTTCAGATTCAGGATTTATTTGACTCTCGTACATTATATCGGGGTTCCCCATTTAATATGCAGATAAAATATAGACTCATTGAGTCTAAAGTGAGCTCAGAGACCTTCAGCAGAAAAAATCAGCAGACCTAAATTTCCCAGCCAGTGCCCAAGAAACCAAGCTGTGAGAAACCTTTCCGACACGAGAGTAACCCACAGTCTAGATGTCGGATTCCAATGCACGTTTTGCAAAGAAACATCTGGCAACTGGGTTTAACAACAGGCTGTAAATTTGACCTACAGTACCTTAAATGTGTCTGTTTCTTTTTTTCCTATTGTATCGTACCTCTTTGTGATAACATCTTTTGATTCTGACTTGTACCTACTCGTACTCTTATGAAAAATTAAAGATGGTGATGAACAGTTTATAGAGGCAATCGTCTACAGACTGCACAAGTCTTTATTCTTTTGGTTAGTCTGTCTGTGTTTTATAGCTTCACTAGACCGGATTTCTTTGTTGTATTTAATTATAGCAAAATAATATTACAGTTATATTTTTATAACAATTCTATTTCTGCTTGTTCGTACATACATATTCATCCTTTTTTTCTTTTCTTCCTCAGCATTTGCAGAGTTACAGACTGATATTCATGAACTAACTAGTGATTTGGATGGAGCTGGTATCCCATTCCTTGATTACCGTACCTACACTATGAGAGTTCTTTTCCCTGGAATTGAAGAGCATCCAGTTCTGAGGGACCTGGAGGTCAGGTTTTTATGTTTAGACATTCATTTTAAAATGTAAATATGCCAGATTCAACCAAATCTATACCCCTGGGGCAAAGAGCATTTAGCCGAAGGTTAATTATTATTTGGCATTGACAGTTCATTAGAGTAAATGCACTAACAGGAACAACAGGGCTTCCGTGAATAATTCCATTGTTGTTGCAATCTGATGCTGGATGACTTTCTGTTGATATTCAAGCTCAAACTCTTGGTTTCCTTTTCTCATTTCCTAAATGCATTATAATATTGTAGCACAAATAAAGTAGAAAAAATAGTGATCATAAATAGTGATCCTGAAGAAAGCACCTACGAAGTCTATACATAATTTAATGCATGGTGAAATACAAAACCTTCCATTCAGCATTGGTTTGACAAAGGTAGATAACTAATACCTACATACAGTAGGTATGTTTTTTTTTTATTAATGCTTGCTGTTTATTGAATTCATTTGTCTACTCAGACAGCTACAACATGATTACAACAGATGCGCAAAATAGCAGGAATTAGAAATTGCAACAAACATTGTGGCATAAGTAGAGTAATTTTCCTTATTTTTGGGCCTCCACATTTTTAACATATTTAATGTGTTTTTAATTAACTACACTGTAGGGGTGTGCGTCTGAAAGTGTTGTAATTACATTTTTACCTTCAGGCTCTGTGCATAACATGATATCTTGAGCCATTTTTGTAGAATACTTAGGTAGAGGCTGTTTGGAAATTCACTTTCCTTCTTAATTAGAGACTTTAAAATCACAATGAGCTTCTTGTTAATAACTGAAATGACATGTGGCACAACTGTTTATGACACTGCCTTCAGTGCTAGATAGAAATCAAAGCCTTATTTTGTTAAAGTGACAACATTTCACAAATTATTATTTTTAATGAAATGATGGACATTGAAAATTCAATCCGATGCTGCAGCAATTTGCTAAATATAGTTTACCATTTTAGATGTAATAACTCTTTTATGGCAGCTATTAAAAGAATATTAATTTAATTAAATGAGTAGCTGCATGAAAGCCTAACGCGGAATTATATTTAAAAAGCCATGGCTGACTTGTTTCTTGCTGTCATTCGTAACAAATTATTATTGATGCAAAAGGAAACAGAGAGCACTGTGCTGCATGTGGATGAACTGGCAGTTTTATCACAAAAATAAACACAGGGGAAGGGATCTTTTGGATTCGTCGCTTTTGGTGCTTTTTAACAAATGTGTGTTCCAGTCTTATTCGTGCAATGAATATAAAAATACATTTACATTTAATATATGGATATTTTTTCCAAAAAAAGGCTTTTCCAAGAAGGAAGTACAGTTATTTTTCTGTTTTGGTTTGTTGTGCATCCCCATTTTTGTAGCAATGCTGGTATTGACGTCATCAAGGTCTTTCAGCCACACGGCTTTGAAAGACCATTTTGAAAGAAAATACAGTACAGAATCAAAAAGATCATAAAGTGGTTAAACAGGATAGGATTTTCAGCATAAGTTTTTACAATTCTGACAAATTTTCTATTTTACCCAACTTTTGTTCACTGCACTTAATTTTGGTTTGCCTACTTCCCATCCTTCAAAGCCACATTTGGGTAAGTTATTTTAAAACACAGGAGATGAGAAATTCAGTGATTTCTCGGAGATTGCTTAACACCTACAGTTTCTGAATTCAAATAGAAAACATTTATCACTTTCCCTGTTCGGCAAAGAACCTCTCTCTGCCAGTTTTGCCCTTCACTTCAGTATAATGCATTCATTTTGTCAGAACTGCTGTTTGAACATTGGAATTATACTGTATATCTTACAGATAACATGAATAGACAGATGGGCTTAACACAGAATGTTTATGTATAGTTAAAGTACTCTTTGTCTTTGACTTTGCAATGCAGTTATTGTTCTGTATAATGCATCAAATTAATATATACACCATATTTTACCTACCAAACCTGGACAAAAAGTCTTTCACAATGTTTAGGCAAGGGAGCAGTGTCATTGCATTTACAATGCAACATTTTAGGGCCTTTTAATTTGCAATGAGCATATACATGTAAAAGTAAAATAGACACTCATTGGATACTTCATGTGTTATGACATAAAATGCAGTACTGTACTGCATTTGCAATGTTCTTGCTATAGAATCAAATTAGTTTTTCTTAAACAGTGATTGCCCATTTCATACATTTTATTTCCCTCTTTTGGCTCTACAGTTAGAACTGAAATACATTAAATGCTGAGGGCATTCTTTCCCAGACATGAAACAGTTTTGATGAGCAAGTTATCTTTATATTTTTATATTCTCTGATCTCTTCTCCTGACAGCATGCCTCTGTGACCATCCACCCAAATACCATTCTAAAATATTTTAAGCACATCTCAGCAGGTTGGAAAAGTGGCTTGGGCTCTGTACTCTGGGCCAAAGGATCATGGTCCCAGCTCGTGAGGGCAGGCACCTGCTGTACCCTTGATCGAGTTACTACACACCCATTCATACTGATAATGATACTTTCCCACTTTTCCCAGACGATTTTTGTAAAAAATTGCTTAAATAAAGTATTAAAAAATCTCTACTTCCCTACTGTGAATTATTATTGGTGCCAACTCCTTTTTTTTTGTTCGTTTCAGGTTCCTGGATACAGACAGGAACAGGTAGAAAAGGGATTGAAACTGTTTGGGCAGCTCATCAACAACAAGGTGTTTCTGTTGTCATTCATCCGGACTCTTGAGTCTCAGCGCAGTTTCTCCATGAGGGACCGGGGAAATGTTGCCTCGCTGATCATGACAGTTCTGCAGAGTAAACTAGAGTATGCTACAGATGTGCTGAAGCAGCTGCTGTCAGACCTCATTGACAAAAACCTGGAGAGTAAAAACCATCCTAAACTACTGTTGAGGAGGTAAGGAATCATGTCTCAGTCAGCGTGTTGCAGTTCACTGCTCTACTAACCAAATGCAGTAAAGTTGTTGAAATTAGTTTTGAAGGACAAGAGTATTCAGACTGGGTTTCTCAGTATGCTGAGCCATTGTTATAATTCTCTCCTGTGTCCTTGATGTTCAGATTTACTTCTTACTGATTTTTACTGTGCAGAACCCAGTGGTGGAATTTTCTTCCACATGTATGGAGACAGCTGTCTTACCAATGAGCAAAATACTGTACATCGGTACACATTTTCCTCACAGATTCAGCGACAGAAGGCAATAAATCATCACTGAACGATTATCATCTCCTCTTGTGCCCTCCACTGTTTTTACTTCACAATCTAATCTAGCCTTTTGTTAATAATGCAACAAAAATCCACTATTTTGAAAAAGTTCAGAAGACAACAAGGTATATAAAAAACAAGAGGCTGAACTCCTTTTTTATGATTTCACACTAAATCTGTATGTGCTTATTAACTACGAAAGCTGGTTTCACAGTACCTTCCAGCCATCCTATCACCTCATTATATCTCACTGTAGTTCTTTCAGTTTTTCTACCTCCGGGGAGTAACGATTGACATCTTGCTAACATAGTGTTAACACATTACAATTCACGGAGGGTGTTTTTTTTTTCTTCCTACTCTTGATATGAGGGAAGGTAAATGAGTATACTGTAGTAGAAAGCAATTATTACAACCCTGGGTTTAAATGACAAGTAATCTCCGTTAAAAATAAACCCTTAGTAAGCTGCTGTTGTTTGAAATTAAAGCAATCATAGCAGGTTAAAGTTCTTTAATGTTTATTGACATTGTTGACACTGTTAAATGTAAACACTTGCAAATCCCTCAGTTGTGTTTAAATATATAGCTGTGCTCTGCAGAGTACAGGACTGTAAAAGCCCAAAATGTAAATGCCATTGCTTACTGGTTCAGTTTCCTCTTATGCTTCTCCTCCTAGCCAGGTGGTTGAGGCCAAAACTCTGACCTTCCTTGAGAAATGAAGGAACACACTTTAGATTCTGATCAAACAAACAAGATAAGACAAACAACCTCCACTTGACGGCAGCCTTTCTTATTTTCTTATGCTTTTATTTGCCTTGGAGTTCAAAACAAAGTTTAAGAGGGAGGACTAACACTCCTCCAAGCCCAGCTAAGATTAAATAAAGGACATAAAAAAATAAAGTATATATTGTATGTATAATGTATAGCATAGCATATAATATATACATTATATAATATGTAATGGTCAATAATGTATAGTATATATATATCAAATATATAAATAAAACATAATGTAACAAAACACCTTTCCTAGTGTTCATCACTGTGATCCCACCTTCCAACATTACCCCTGCAGCAGTTCCTCGGCTCAGTCCACCTAATGAGGGGGCTCCAAACTATTTTCCTTATGGTCAGATCGTTGCGCCCTTGGCCAAGCTGGTTAAAGCCAAATCAGCATCTCAATCACTTATAGACTAATTCTATAAAAACTAGGATATGGTCAAAACCATGTATTCTACTGTATTTCAGCTTTAGATGGTTTTAAATATGCAAATGGCCCTGTACTGAGAACTGGATATTGGGCAATTACTCTTAACACGGCACTCACTCAGCGCAGAACACCGTCAGCATTTCTCAATCTACATTAATTTGCAACTGTACAGAAAGTGTTTCTTGTGAAACTCTGATATGATTAGTCTTAAAAGGATTAAAAATAAAACATCTTGGAAATACATTAAGCTCCCTTATTTAACAAAGCATATAAGTGTCTATAATTGAAGCATTATAAAGTTACAATAGCAAATACTGTACCATTTACTGTATATCTTATATAATTTATATCTTATCATAACTTATATCTGAAGAATCCTGTCCTGTAGTATTTATCCTATGCCTTTAATGTTGAGGCCAGATGTACAGTATGCATTAGGAATCCCTGTTTTTTCAAGAAACAGGATCTCCCAAATGATATTTCAGTTCACTTTTTTATTCAGCCTTTTTTAGCAGGGCAGCCACAGCACTCCCCAGAGGATCCATCCTTCCTTAGCCCCTTCCCCTTGTACTGCTTGCGACATAATGACACACTAAATTGCTCCTTATTACTCTGTCTTCTGAAGGTTGAAATTTGCATAGACTCAATAGACATGGTAATGCAATGTGGCACCTCCTAGACAACCGATGAGGAGCATATTCCATTCATTAGAAGTGATTTAATGACACCTTAGATGAAAGTGATTATTAGAGTTTGGTATAGCAGAATTAATCGGGTCCTGCAGTCTTTTGGAATTGTAAGCATGGACTGGAGTGACAAGGCTTGTTGTGGCAGGGAATGTTATCAGATGACGATTACATGGAAGAAGACAACAACCAAGTATGCCAGCTATGTTTTAGGGAGCATAGGGAGAACTTGGTGCAGTATAATGGATGTACAATTAATCCATGATTACCCCCTTTGTGTTTGGTGATAACGGTATGTTTACGTACTATGGCTAATAGTAAAACTAAACTAGTTTTAATGTAATCTTACTCCAGGATAGAATTAATTTTGATTTATCAGCAACTCCAAAATCTGGATAATGTCCACATTCTGAAATGATTTTATGTTACATTTTTGTCATTAAAACTACAATTTGTTTATATGGAAAAATTCCCCAAAAACTGTTTACAATAGAATTTTGAACAAAGTGTAATTCAGTATGATTATGTAACTCAAGCTGGAATGCACTTATTTAATGTAAAATGTGATGTTGACAGTTAATTGTGGTCTATTTAAAAAACAAATGGAATTAGAAATGTAATCACTTCTTACAGTAATTAAGACCGCTGGTTTTAGAGGGCATTAGGGGTACAAGAGATTTGTAAGAAACACTCAACTCTCCCTTGCAAGGGCCTCTGTCACGTATGGAAATAGCTGAATTCTTTAATTGTTGCACAACATCTCTCCGTGTTGCCATCATGAATTGTTCCCTGTATTATGACTGCTTCACTTGCATACTGTTCAGTTGTCTTACAGTTAATTAGTAAAGGTTTGAAGTAATTTAGTCTTTCAGATTATAAAAAGTTAAACATTTATTTTTGGAACATATGAAATGGAAATCAAGAACAACAAATGTATTACTCTGCTGTGCTTTATAAAAGGACAGTATTTAGCAGAAGGATTTTGATGTTTGCTACCATTACGACAGTACTTAGTTCAACTAACACACTAGAAATAATGAAAGTATGCACGTGTAAAAGTTCTTCAGTCAGATTCCTCTAATATATATTTCAGTTGTTTTAACCTTTTATAATTTATCTGCTTTGGCAAATACTGTTTTTTTTTCACACATTATACAGTTTTGCATTTATTACATATTTGTTACACATCCCAGTTAAAATATAATAAACATGTTCACTGTATATATGGTACATACTGTATGTACAAGGTCAAGTAAATAATACCATGAGAAAAGTGAAAAGAACAAGTAAAATAAAACATTTCAACTTTGCAACCTTTTTCAGGTGTGTGCTGGAGAGGAAGAGAATGGACATAGTTTTGTGCTTTGCTCTTTCCTTTCTGCTTTTCAACACTGAACAAACCTCTTCTTGTTCCTCTGTGGCCCACATGCTGATGCAGATACCCACTTGAATCTCTTATGAATAGAAAGCCTAAAAGCATTTTGCTCCATAGGAGTATTTGCTCCACTTACTGTATATCATACATGCTCTATATACAGTACAATACATTGTATTCCAGTTTATGGTGACATAGCTAACTGTGTGCCACAGTGTTTCTGTATACAAGTTCATCTGACTCTGTTTTCTTACAGAATGTGCTAATAAAAGTTTGAATACACTGCCTTATGCTGTATATATATCTAAAATTGGTCGTCTCACCTTTTTCAGTGGTGCTCATTTTATTCAGGCAGTGTATAAGAAAAAAGGAAAACAAAAACAGCACTAAAAACCAGCTTTCAAATAATGCAATTTGAAGACAATGAAATGTTTAGCGTGGAATTGGAAAGCTTGTGGTGAGTGACAGTGCACTGAGACAGCAAGTGTGTCTGGTGGAGGTTAGAGATTTGCATGTTCGACTGAAATGCATGTTCCCTGCCGAGTACCAATGAAGCAGAACCCTCTGATATTATGACTGAACATGAATTCCCTGTTGTGGCACAGAGTTCCTGAATTTGAATGAAGGTGGTTGCTCATTCTTCTGAATTCTGTACCATCCCAGCTTGAATTTTAACCCGTTTATTTGAAGTGTTGTCATAGCAGAGGAGGAGAAAGCTCTGTGTGTTGGAAGGCTAGCCCAGAAACATTTAGGAAAAATTGCAAAATAGCTATCAAATTGTAATTCAATGACTTTACGTAAACAAATAGACATCCCCATTTAAAAACTGTTGGAAACATAATTGCTTTTTTGTCTTTTTTTTCTAAAATCATCTTCCATTCCAGGTTCCAAGAAGCATTCATTCTTGGGACCCATCTGGCCTTATTCCATTAGCAATGTAAAACGGAACCCAGCTAACCACTTCTGCCAGAGCCATCTGTCATATTTATGTAGCAAACTCACTATGAGTTTACACTACCCTCCTACCCTGTTGAATAAATAATACTTCTTAAAAAATGAAAATCGAGTCTTTTAATGTGTCTGTCAACATCTAGTGCTTGTGACAGATGTAAGTTAGTTTGTATTGTATCAGGGGACAATTATGTTGGCAGATCTGTTTTGCTGATTTCTTACTTGAAATTACTTGTATTTAAAACCAAATGTACTTTTTCAATAGGCATGTGCTAAAAGTGTGCTACAGTTTGGTGGCAATATTTTGGTGTGGTACAGTATATATACAGTATGTGATATATCCACATTTACTGTTTGTGGATATACCAACATTTATTTTTTTCATTTATTGAAGAAATTCGTTTCATTAATCAAAGGCAACATGTTTTCTTCTGCAACACTGATGAGAGGTGTCACATAGTCAGCAGTTAATATTACAGTCTTTACAGAGCTTGTAAATTTAGACATTTACACAATTATTTAGAAGTTGTGAACTGTAATTGCAGGGATGCT
Source organism: Lepisosteus oculatus (assembly GCF_040954835.1). Lineage (NCBI taxonomy): Eukaryota > Metazoa > Chordata > Actinopteri > Semionotiformes > Lepisosteidae > Lepisosteus > Lepisosteus oculatus. Next base: position 44,165,012 of record NC_090702.1, on the reverse strand, counting down.
AAGGGTGCCAAAAATGAAATACAGATGCAGCCATTCAAACTTTGCGGTACAAACCCATACCACCCGCAACTACCCACAAGCCACCACGGCGATAAAGGTGGTAGGCGGCGATATCACCTTTATGATAAAGGTGGTAGGTTGTGTAGTTTTGTCCAACTGAGCAATCTTGCTTTCATAAAATATACCAACTTTTTTAATGTATAATGACTAACATGCTGTAATACACAGTTTAAATTTAAAAGTCTAAAGAGTATACATCTTAAATTCTTAATTGAATAAAGATTGTCTCTCAGCAGTGATCAGGATTCGAAACCGGGTGTTTTCTGGTGACAGCTCAAATGCTGTACATGAGAGGTTAAGCTTTATTAGCTCCACCTGGCGGTTTTAAAAGGTGATACCGGATACTTTTAATATAATCTAATTTGCATACGGTAAAATGTGGTATGACATGAAATGACAATATGACACGTTTTGATGTGATACGCCCATTGCGTTGTACTGCAGCGTATCCCGCTCATTTTGAATGGCTGCATTTGTATATTATGCTTCTAACTCCAGACGGTAACTTTGATGAAATTTACAAAAGTTTTACATTGAAAGATTAACAACGCACTTAAGCCTGGTGTACGAACTTGAACAAAATAATATGTATTGTTTTCTTTCAGTACTTCAGTGTTAAATGCTGCTATAGCACCTCTGTTTAACTGCCATGGTATCTGGATTGCTGTCATTCAAGTACACTGATATTTAATCCAACAGATATTTAGGGAAAAAGGCATATAGAAACCATGAAAAAATATTTATGAAGGTTAAACTTAATTCCTCAAACCTTTTATGCTACAAAGTAGTCAAATTATACTACTTTTTACGTAAATTAGTGTTCACATTATTTGGTAAAACTCAAGTACATACTGTAGTTGTGAAGATGTATGACTAGTAAAGTGCTTTATGAAGTGTGCAGAACATAATACCCTTTTTCAATCCTCTGTCTGGGAACCACAGGGTATATTTTGTTGAGGATTAAATTGCATTTAATCAGGAGGAACTACTGTAAGTTCCAAATTTCTTGATCCTCAAATGTGGAGCAAGAGCAGCATTTGTGCCCTCCTTCTCCTGAATCAGTGCCAATGGGCATCTTTAGATTAAATCATCTGATGCTAATCCTTTATCTTTCCCCTTTAGCCATAGTTTAAATGAGGATGAGAATGATACAAGCTTTGCCAAATGCATAATTACAGAGGTTTAGAGACGCATGGTAAAAGCTTAATTGTAGAATCAAAAAAGAATAGGGCAGTAGTTTAATTTATTTTTTTTTTCAGAATTGTAGACTTAATTATTACATATATCAAAAAGACAACATGTGCATAACTTGACTATCTCTGCAGGTGCACACAAAATTGCTTAAAATGTAAGAAAACAAGATACCCCTGCATACCACAAAACATAAATTGTGAATATGCACAATTCATATTTTATTTTAGAAAGACAGGAAAGCTGACAATTCAGTCTGAGACCTTCATAAAGACATGTTCCTAATTAACCACTAATCTGTATTCTCAACAAATAAATTAATAACACTTTTAATCAGTCAACTTTAATCAAAAATGCATGTATAGTGTATATACAAACATGAAATGATTAGCAAACTTCAGATCCTTGACTGTCTTATAGTCTCCAGGCATTTGGAAATCTGTTGGGTTTGGAGAAAAGTAACTTCTTTATGATCAACTTGTGTATTTTCATATAGCTGGAGACAGACCAATATATATAATTGCAAATTAACCGATTAAAAGTGTTACGACTTCAGTGAAAACACTTTGAGAATACTGATTAGCAGGTAATTAGGTACCGTTTGTAAGTGGGCTAAACAGTTGGTTTGTGAATTCGGTGCTCTCATTAACGTCTCTGACAGAAGCATCACCCTTATTTTCAATCTATAATAAAATGTGAGTTCTGCATATGTCAGCGTTCGTGATTTTATCCTTTTTTCAGAACCAAGGCATAGTATTTTGAATGTAACATGTTCAGAACGGTATAGATGAGAACAAAAAAAGAGAACTTGAATTTGCACTGAATGCTGAAAGCAACCATTTCTGACCTCCAGCTTCAGCGGTCGGAAATCATGAAAAGAAAGCTGATACATTCCAGGTGTTATGCCAGCTCATTGGCATAGGGTTTCTTCCACTGTCTCCCATTGGCAGTACGGCTTACAGAGAGTAAAGACTTTAAATGTAAATCTACAGATGGTAATCTGGGTGCAGTCTCTCACCACCAGCACATTGGAAAGACTCTGGAGTGACTCTAAAATATTTATAGTCTTAACAGTAATTTACTATGGTGACTTTTATCAGATTTTTTTTTAAAGACGAACATTACAATTAGTGAACGCATTTCTTTCTTTGCTTACATTAAAAAGATAATTATGTAAATTGCTGTACAGAATCAGTACTTATCTCACTGAAAAGTAATTTATGCTGGCTGATATGACAGGAAAAATAGTTACACATTCTATACACATTCACATTTTTATGAATCATGATAGATTGTTCAAGTTCATTTCTAGCAGAATTATGGAGATCACTGTGTTACACTGTGTAAGTGAATAATGAATAGGATTGTTTTATCAGAGCCACAGGTGAAAGGGCAACGCTTTTAATTACATCAATTCAGTTGGATCTTGTAGGGTTTAATTTCATTTCTACATTGTATTAATCCCAGCAATTATATGCTTTGAGAATTTCTAATCAAGGTGCTCCAGTAACAAACGCAAGATCAGAAGGATTCTCTGTGCTGCTTAACTGTATTTCTCAAAGCCTAATACAGATATTTACTCCTTTTGTTTGTTTTAGGACTGAGTCTGTTGCTGAGAAAATGCTAACCAACTGGTTTACTTTCCTGTTGTACAAGTTCCTAAAGGTAAACTGTTTATTTTATTTTTTTATAATAACAGTTTCTTTATCCATACTTTTTGGTGTCTTCATTATTGATTAATTCAATAATGGTCATTCCTTGGTGATCCCCTTATTTTTTTGTGATAAGAGGGGTGGGAGAAAATCTAAATATATACTGTACATGAAATGTATGTATTTGCATGAACCATTGCCGTTAAAGCTTTTCTGATATATGGTATTTACAGGTATATGTAACACAGCTTTATCATTTAAAGGTATAAATACTTATTTTATAACCACTCTTGGCAAACAGATGGAAGAATAGCTTTGTTAACACAAAGCAAATGTAAAGTTTTGGGTAATTTGTAAGACAGATACATGTTAATATTTACACCCTCTATTGGAAAAACAACAGCGTAGTTAAAACATTACTGTTAAAAACTTTCCTATTTTCCTGTGGTGAGTACATTTATAGAATAAAGCACCACCTCATACTGAGCATGTTTGTTTTTTAAGAAATTTGTACAAAACTTGTTTTAGCATGCAGTTAGGATATGCTCTGAGTCTCTTCAGAAATACTCTTGAAGTGATAAGACTTTAGGTGAAAATTGGTATTCCGTGTCCTTTTAAAATGACTAATCACCTGTAACATCGGTGAAATTAGCTTTGTGCTCTAGCTCCATACCTACAGATTCCTGTCTGTCAGTGAGCACTGAATCTTCAGAAAGTGTAACAGCAATAAAGGACTCTCCACCATCCTGCCTCTATAATAGCCCTTTTTCCACTCAGTTGCCTTTCCTCTTGCCACAGTCCAAAAGCCAGCCTGATAAGAGTGAATAGACAGGTACAAAGAAGCAATATGTGGATAGGAGATAAGCTAATTAAGCAGCAGACAGGTGTAGGAGCTGAGGAAAGGCCACATTTCTTCAGATTATTGACTTGTTTTCTTTTAGGTTTTACACAGGGGGAAGCTGGCCTTTTACAGTTTTTAATTTAGCTTCTGAAAGGTTGGAGGGCAACAGAAGTAAAGGAGAGAATTGTTTTTATCCGATCTCAATAATGACAGGATATTGAGCAGTAAGAATAAGAAGAAGAACAATTATTGAATAAGATAAATCAGTTGAGAATAAATTCTTGTTTTCAAAGATAATCTGGCCAAAACGCTTGTGTGATTGTTACTCTGAAAACATTGAGGTGAATGAAAGGAAAGAAAATCAGAAAATGTGAATAATGCCAAGGCACTTTGAGTGTCAACAAGTGCAAGTATCAAGCAGAGAACATGTAAGCTTTGAATGGAACACAACTTTAAAGGGAGATATGCAAAGTTTTTATTTTATTTTTGCAGATTATTGCAGATTCTGGCAGTTGAATAGTGTTGAAGTTGAACCCTCTTAGGGGGTTCAAAAACAATGAAAATAAAAATGCTACAACTTTGATTGGAAGATGGCACCAATTCCTAAGCTGTTTTCCCAATTAAAAGGAAATTGCAGTCCTAATTTCTCAGAGTGATTATTTAATCTTGGTAACAAAATAATTTAATTGACAATATAGCAACATTTTACAAATTCCAAATGACATGTAAACAAAATTGTGAACTTTGTGAAAATACAGTATAGTTGTCATGTTTTCGAGAGTTTGCGAGAATTGTAATTCTTTTTCTTACTAGTCACTGTAATGACTAATGTCATGCAATGTGTGAGTGAATAAGTACAGGTTGTGCAGCAGACAATTCACTACAGAAATATAACAATGTGATCTGCATGCAGAGTTAACAAGCAACCTTGAAGATGAGAGCTATATTTCTCTATATTTATTGGATTAAAAGAGATGTATTCACATTGTTTAAAGAATAATAGGGGTACTCCATGGCACCAAAAGATTTGTTGCCTCATTCTTAATCTCATACAATGACGGCATAATGGCGCTGTACATACTGTACTGTACCTGGAAATTTTGTCTGTTTTGTGATGTAAATTAGAGGTTTTACATGTTACTGTGTACATTTTACTTTTGTTGTGGTTTCAATGCCGATTCTTTCTAACCCTAAAATATAAAAATAACGTTGCACTTCCTCTTTAAAGACCTGTTAATTAACTTATACAGTGAAGCACTTATCTAGCATGCAGAGTGCCAATCAAATCAAAGCTTAAAAATCACTATGATGGATAAATTGAATTAAAGGCAGCAGCAATATTATATAAGAATCGTATTATTTTATATACTCAGTATTAAACCAAGATGTTTTCATTTTTTTAATTGGTTAGAATTGTATCTCTTCTATAAAAAGCGAAAAATGCCTATCATACATTCTGATATGTCCTGTCTCCCTTTATTAATGTTAGATTAAAAATCAAAGTAGCATTTCAAATGCCCTCACTCCCCACTCCCATTTGCATTGGCAAATTCTAGCATGAGCTTGCTGCTGCCAAAAACTGATGTGAGCTGAGGGGAATGAAGGCAGACGACCGTCTACTGGCAGCCCTGTCCTGAAGGACTGAACTAACACAACAGTCTCCCTCTGCCCTTATTGAGCATCAATCCAGACAGGATTGCAACTTGATTAAAAAAAACCTTTAGATCAGTGGGGATGCTAGTGTTGTGTTTTCCCTGTGTACCCTGCCAAGATATACAGTAGTCCCGTATTTCTCATGTGATGAATCACATGATGTGTTAGTTTAGTGGGTAGGCTTAACAGGAACCTGTGCTCTATTTTTAACTCAGCACCCTCTTTCCTGAGTTTTTATTTCAACTCTTTAAAAGGTCTTACATTCAATGGAATTCCAGGTGCTTGTAATTGTAATTCAAAGGGTTTATACTCAGGTGATGGAGACTTATGTAGACCTTTTTCTTCTACATTATAAATAAGAAAATGGAACTGAAACTCAAGCAACAACAAAATGCATACACATAAGTGTAGCTTGTTCTAGCATTTTATAATGTGTTTCCATGTAGGTCTTTCAGATCTACTGTATATTTTTGGGAACACACTAAAAATTACATTACTTCACAGTAGTAGTAGGATTGTAGGCAAAACAACGTATTGTTTATATATATATATGCGTATTTGATGAAGCGCTAAAATACAGTGTGAAAAATCAAACATAACATATCCCAAGATACAGTTCAGAACATATTAGTTTGTTTAGAAATCTAAAAACAAATCCAAGATGAGAAGGACATAATCATTTTGGAGATTAATACCACTCTTTGACCTGTATTTCTACTGTAGTTTTATTTATCTTTTGTCCATTAGTTTGTTTGCTATATTATGAGTTCATAGTACAAAGATGACCTTGTTCTGAAATTGAAATGTGGTCCACTTTCAGAGATATTCTGTGAGTAAGTGTTGTAGGGCATAAAATCAATTCTATAGTACAGTATGAAAGGGATGACATTGAGGTTCTGTGTATAATGAGATGAGTATGCTTTTCCAACTCTAACATGAAGTCGCACGTAGAAGTTTATAAAACCCTGAAAAATTTATGAGGAAAAGGAGGGAGGAAAGGGTTAGTGAAGGTCATTTTCTTTAATGTGTCCATTGAGCCCAGTGAAATAAATTAATGCCTAAATTATGTATGCTTATTGTGGAGTAATCCTGTAAAATTGATATTGTGTTGAAGTATCTATGTGGGAACATGATTTCATTAAAATAAATCTGCTTTCATAAATTTGTTTAGCACTAGTCTACATCTGCATAATATTAATTTCAATAAGAAAATCCTGGATTAGTGGTAATTAGGGTATGTGAAGACATCAGAAATTGTCTTTGGCTATGCGTGGTGATATGAATAGCAGATGAAGATTTATCTACAATCTTGAATTGTATTATTATTAATGTAAAGCAGGGTTTAGATTTAATTTCAGAAGTTAACGGAAATCTTTACTTGCTACACAGGAATGTGCAGGAGAGCCTCTGTTCTCACTGTTCTGCGCCATCAAACAGCAGATGGAGAAAGGACCCATTGACTCTATCACTGGTGAGGCTCGCTATTCACTCAGCGAAGACAAGCTCATCAGACAGCAAATAGACTACAAGACACTGGTAAGTTCAGAGGTCTGGGGACATACAAGACACCTTACTGCAGCATTTCATGCGTCACGGGAAATGGGCACGAAGTGATGTTAAATGGGTGGTGTTGCCCAAGTGGCTTTTGAACTGTTTTCTGCAACCATCCACATACAGTACATTTTTACACTGACATGCAGAAAAACAAATCCAAAAATGTACATATACAGAAAGAAAAACACATAGAAAAAGGAGTTTTATGTGCGAACTGTTTCAACTACATAAGCAGTATTTTGTAGTAGGAAAAAAGCTTAGGGTTAGTTAATTAAGTTTAGTTTCCTTAATTAAAAGAAAAGTTCATACTTAGGGTTTTAGATTTCAGAATTTTTACTTAAATTACAATGCCGGCTGCATATTGAATCGTAGCAGTAAGTAGTCCAAAAATATTGTATACAAACTATAAATTACTTCGTACACCTGTATAAGGATGTTTTGTTAGTGTTGGGTTTTTTTTTCTATTTGAAATTAGCAGTTAGAAAACATAGACAATTTCACACCCCTATTCCCTGCAGAATCTATGTATTCTGTACACCATGTTTTAAATGATGACCCAAGGGTGACTGGACCAAAAAATAGAGAAAAGTCATAAGTGAATGTGTGATGACACATTACAGTTTGTGCCGTGGTGAATAAAGTGATATGATAATATGGGAAAGATGGGCAAAGAAGGGCCAAGTGCTTTACAAATACAGAAACTTCCATTCAACTTAAATAGAAAAATCAAACACGATATTTCTGTGAATTTAAGGTACTCCTGTATTTAAGTAGCATGTGAGTATCTCAGAGAGTTTTTTGCTAGAGCAACGGAAACGCTCTTTGTTGTAGACAGCGTTTAAACAGCTGCCTGATAGCCGCTAAAATTATTAGGTGCTCTTGTGCATTCAGTTTGTGAAGTGCGGTCTAGACTTCAGAGTGTTCCATCTCCCTTATTTTCTTCCCCTAAGTGCTTTGTCATGTAGATTGTCTTTTCCCTTGGAATATATAATCTCCTCAATGATGACTAGGATGATGAAAACTCGTTCATTTTATGACAATTTAATTATCACCTCATGAGATAATTCGTTCTAATGACTGGCCAGTGCTGCCTTTGCCTTAGGAGGCAGGTTGCCAAAATGGCTGTGATTAGAATGATGGCTGGGGAGAGTGACAGAGCTGCCACTCTAGGATATCATTAGCACATGTTTTGTCTTCTTTGAATAAAGATTTATCGTTACCGTCGTCAGTTGCGATTCCAGTTTAAAGTACATATATTAAGTGCAAAGGAACAAGTAATAGGTTTATCCCATGCTGAAAAGAGAAGAAAGAAAACACAACGTTTCGGCCGTGGAGCCTTCTTCAGGCATACATATATGAAGTGTATGGAGAACATTGAAAAAACAAGACAAAATATCCTAATTGAACTTTAGTTTATGAAATGTATGAACTGCAGTCTGGTTGAACAAAATAAGGGCGACATGACGATGCCGAGGTTAGAATGGCTGCCTTGCAGTGCTGGGGCCCTGGATTCAATTCTGGACCTGGGGTACTATCTGTGTGGACTTTGTATGTTCTCCCCATGTTTGCGTAGCTTTTCACCGGGTGCTCTGGTTTCCCACGACAGACCAAAGACGTACTGGTAGGCTAATTGGCTTCTAGGAAAACTGGCTTACGTGTGAGTGTTTGCGTGTTTGTGCCTGTATGTGCCTTGCGATGGAGAGGCATCCCCTCCAGGACGTATCCCACCTTGCACCTGCTGCTTGCCTGGATAGGCTTTGGGTCCCCATGTGATGAAGCGGTTAGAAAATGAACAAAGTAACAAAAAGGCAATATCCTTCATTTGCATTTAACTCACGTTTTGTCCATTACTTAGATCATTATCAGACAATTAATAAGAAGTCTGTGTCTTCATTTTGTTCCTTCATTTATTTCAAGTATTACAAACAAAGCAATGAACACATACTAGATAGTAAAACTCTTATGATTGGTTAAGTATTGTGTCAAATCATCCCCTACCCACTGGGAAAATTAGTCTAGATCCATTTCACTGTGCCTTGTACCTCAGCTTTTCATAATTGAGTGGTGTTCATCCTTTGGGGTTACAACATTTTCTCTCAACTTCAATTATCAATGTTGAGAATGATCAAACTTGAGAAAAGTTTGTTAGAACATCTGACTGTCTGAATGTGAGAGTAAGATCCAGGCCTGAACCTCTCCTGGGTTATGCTTGGCTTACTGATATGAGGAGTTATTTTTTGTGTTGAGGCTGAACTGATACTCTATGATTTTTTACTGTATCCCACAGATATTGAACTGTCTAAACCCTGATAATGAGAAGAGTCCGGAGATCCCAGTGAAAGTCCTGAACTGCGACACTATTACCCAAGTCAAAGAGAAGATTCTTGATGCGATTTACAAGAATGTTCCCTATTCACATAGGCCAAAAGCTTCAGACATGGACCTAGGTAAAAAGTTTAAAAACCTTTCATTAAAATTGTCTCCAGTTCATTATGTGATGTCATCAAATCGAATTGGTTTTTATCTTTGATTATGTTATCCTGATTTTATCCACTCCAAGAAACCTGAATTTAACTGAAATGCGACTAGGTGTTACCTTATTAAAATGTGATGACAATAGACTATTAATGTTTCCTAATTTTATGACAATCTGAGAGTTCAGAAGATGGAATATTTGAATGAAAAGGTTTGTAGCAAAATGATAACAAAACATGCCTTTGATGCATTGTATTTTGAGCCTATTAATACTGTACATGTTGGTACAAGTTAGAACCTTGTGGAGACTTGTTCTGTCTTTTCGTTGTTTCAGTAAGATCTGTTGAGGAAAATTAATACATTTCATTGCCTAGGTTAAATTTATGTGTCTTGAATACAGAAATATGGAACCATTTCTGTAGCCACAAAGATAAAAAAAACATTACCCACAGGGGACTAAAAAAAAGCTAACCTTTTGAAGAACACCACTTTCAGAAGCCAGTAAAATCACAGCAGGGAGTGGGAAAATGTGTATTAACCCAAGACATCTAACCTCATCCAAGTATTCAGGACAACTTAGAAGACTGTTTTTATGTTTTAAGTAAAGAATCGGTTCTTTTTTTACAGATATTGGTGCATTATCCATAACTGAATTTACCATTTAAATGAATACATACAATTTATGCATATAGTACAGTTTTAAAACAGAATTTGAAACTCATTACAATTATATCTATACTTCTGAAGAGATTAAAGTTTTTGATAGGTGGGTTTTTTAGACTAATAAATCAAGTGTGCTTTTTTACAATAGTGGTTTCGATAATAACATTTATACCACTATACAGAGTTTTGATAGGCTTTCCATCGGGAGCACCTTATAGATAAGTGAAGTAATTGTTTTAGCTTTGACAGTTGTGTTATAAAATTGTTTTATAGGCCCCTAGCTATGTGCTGTTTTATTATTGAGAATTGTTTTGTCTGGAATAATGTCTGCAGTTGCAGCCCTAAAGGTTTAGGATTTGTGTAGAGTAAGACAAAATAAACAATATAATACTTTGCTCTATGAGAGGGATCTTTGCATTCAATAAATGGAGCTCCAGTCTCCAGAGTTCAAATTCAATACAGGTCCAGATTGCAAGGGCAGATAAGGATAATGGGATTTTACCAACTTCTATCTTCCAGGCAGTCATGGAACAAATTGGATTGGAGTGTTTCTGTCCTTTGTTTTTATTCTTTAGTGAAATCTCAGAGGTGTGATGAGAGGGGACAGTAGGTGAGGGCAATGCCAGTGATTTTCACTTTCTGATATCACACTGAATACCAGGGTCACCTTTCCTGTAGGAATATTCAGTCATTGTTATCTCTTCCAAATCACACCCTGCTCCTGATATCACAGTTTAATATACCTGAGATTACAACTTTGTAATGTGAAAAAAGTGTGTCTTAATGTGTGATTTTCGTTTTTTTTGGAAGAGATCTCTGTGCACTTGGATTTTTCTTCATATCTGTTTTACACTTTGTCGTAAAGTGAGCTGCACTGATGGAACATTATTCAATTCATTGGAGTAATCTTGATCATCAGTTGTAAAAGCACAAGATAATCTTCAGTCCTGACAGTGCTCTTATAGACCTAATTTGACATGCTGATACATAACCCACCTAAGTGCTACATGGATATGGCATTTTAACTGCAAAGATTGAAGGTCTGCATGACAGTGGATAGTTAGCACACTCTTCTTACCTCTGTAATCTGTCACCAGCACAAAATTAGCCTTGTATTAATTGCTAAACAGACACATTTTTGTTATGGATTTTTAAACCACCTCTTTGTGTTCATTCTGCATCATATGTGACAGATAACACCAATATTTTAATTTTTCAATTATTTGTTCAATGTGAATTTCACAATTTGTTTCCATTTTCAATCAGTTTTTAATTTTCTTATGCTTGACTCAAGTTGCTCCTTCAAGGGCTGTTTCAAAAGTATGAATTTAGCCCTTCATGCTAGAACGTCGTTTAAGTCCTATAAAGCATGTGAATGTAAGTTTGCGTCTTTTTAACATGAGTGTATGTTTACCCTTTAATAAACCACAGCCCTTACAGAGATTCACAGCTCTTCATTTTAAGCAAAGTTAAATTGTCAAAAGATGGTACACAAGCTTGTACCACCTTCTGACAGTCATTGTGTAATATGTTCGCTGGGCAAGTAAAAAAAAAAATGTGTCTCTCTTTTGAAAACTACCAGCAGCTTCCAAGATGGCATTTCTGATTAGACAAACATCTAAATATGATCTCGCCAAATAGAAGGGCGATACTTGATTTTCCTGTATTTCATAACATTTTTTCAATCTGGAAGAAAATAGGACCAGTAGTTTCATCTTCTACAGTACCTGCAGTTTTCAACCTGTATTACTCAAAAGTTTGAATGTTTTCCACACAGAGTGGCGCCAAGGAAGGGGATCGCGGCTTATTCTCCAAGATGAAGATGTGACTACTAAGATTGAGAATGACTGGAAGAGGCTGAATATGTTGGCACATTATCAGGTGAGCCCAGCTGTCTGAGAAACAGACCATAGGCTACTATCTGTAGCCTGTCTTAGAAGCACTCACTCTTTTTCACCTGATATCATTTGTAACCTCTAGTGTCTGAGATGCACTGTTTTTACTTGTTTCAGTAATCCATTGATCCCCATGGTTGGTGTTGTCTGTTGTCTGTGTTCATGTGTGTTTCTGTTTTAACAAGTCCTTTCAAAAGTAATATCGAAAAAAAATAGTTACTGGTCAAGGTATATTCTTTACCTGAGATATTTAGTAGGCTGTGATATATTTTTTCTGAACGCAAGATAATTTTAGAAATTATTAAAAGTCTATTGATTCAAAACATTGAGCGAGTTCTGAGGGCAAAGCTCTCAATTCAAATCACAGCTTATACCACCTTCTGAGAGTCAGTACGACTAAAAGAAACCAAATCCGCGTAGACTTCTCTTTCGGTATTCTTGGCATCATTACGTTAAATAGTTACTCATAGGTTTTTGAGTGTCAGTACCCTATTTATTTGATGCTCCTGTATTTGAAAGTGAGCATCAGTCTATTTTAATTATTATAACAAATATAAATAATGACCATTCATAACAGAAGCCTATTTGTCTTATTTTGAAAATTATGTTTATGTTTATTTAGAGATTACAGGGGAACAATGACTAAATATCTTTTGAAGTTCACTTGCTTTAACACATAACACTACTATTAATGCATCTTTTGTTAATTAAAATTGTGTATGAGAAGAACAGGATATTTTATTGCACGAGAAGATTGTGTAATCATCCAAGGAAACACTGAAGAGAACACTCGCAAGAGTTGAGTGTATGACTTTAAGCATTCATAAATCACCAAAAAAAGGTGATGGAGTTTAGTCTAAGCTAGAAATCCACCTTTATCCAAGTACCTTTTCTAGGGCTTCACTTGTGCTTTTGTGTGCCCTCCAAAGTCTTACCTCATAACCCTGTGACATTTTAATAGATTTTGCAGCTCCAAAGCTTCCAGAAGCATTTAAAGAAGGGAAATGAATGATAGGGACCAGCAAGTTAACAGGACAGAGGAGAGCTGATAAACAAAGTAAATTAAGGCAGAGAGATGACCAAAGCATAGGAGGCCAAACACACTGTCAGACTGTCAGACAGTAAGATAAGACTGACTTGTCATTCAGGTGTCAATCAGCCACAACTCCTCACACACCATCGGCATTGTCCATTCTGGAATCACATCCAATCAGACTCTGATAAAAATCTCCTGCTGTTCATTAACGTGCAAATAATTTGGCAGATAAGCCGTTGCCCTCTAAATGAGAGGTTTGACTGGGGGTCCACACTGGTGCTAAATTAAATGTCATGCTGTTGACTGTCAGTGTGGAGGAGGGAAGGAAAAACGGATTAGAAGTTGATTGGAATCGGAGATGAGATAATGAAGACAGAAGTTAATTCTTTTCAGCCAGGGAGGGCGAGTTATCCTTGACAAAAAGCTATCAACAACTCAAAGCCTGTTAGAACATTTGAACAGCATTGCAAGATGATGGATTTTGAGAGCTTTATTTTTTTCTATTGTATTTTGAAATGTTCCACTGAGAATATTGCACGTTATACCTCACAGTATTGTACTTATACTGTATTGTATCACACTTAAAAATAAGTCGATACGTGAAAAATAAATACCATACAATTATTGTGTGGTTAGGTTTTGTGCTGTTATGTACTGTGGTTATCAATAATAAATGTGAAATAAAGATGTAAGCTGTTCCTTTTGAACATACAGTATAGGTGTCCGGAACTTAACTCCATTTGTATTTCTTTGGTTGTTTTTAGCTGAAGTTTCTGAATTCTTTTTATTTTGTACTATGAAGTTTTCTATAGCATGTCGTATAAGAAGGATCTGGATTGTTATTTGGATTTCATGACCCACTCAAGAAATTAATTTAAGTTTAAGAAATGGTGGTCTGCCAAACCTAATCAGACTTTTCCACACAACAAATCAAGGCCTTTGGAGTCCCTGTCACTAGCTCATAATTTGTAAATTAAATGTTTAATTTTCTGCTGGGAACAATTAGACCTTAGCCTTAAGGAACATTCTGACATCTGCTGAGCCAAAGTGTTTTTCCTCTTCTATATATAATTCTGCTCTTCTATTTAATTAAATATTTCCTAATCCATGTCATCTCGGGCTTACATTTCCTCCAGGAACTTCTACTCCTCTCTCCTTCCTTCAGTTTATTCCTGTGCAGGGGCAATCTCTGCAACTCTGAATGCAGCATACCTATCTCAAGGATCAGCTCAATTAATTTTATAACTAGAGGGAAGCTTTAACAGAAATGATCATCTTATGCAAACCAATTGAGTTAATATGGGGACCCATTTGTTTGGAAAACAGAATCATTCGTCTACTAATTGAACACATTTTGTTCCATTCATTTATTTCAGTGCTTAACATCAGTGATATTTTTGTCATTGAGAACTTTAGCCAAGTTCTTTTCTACTGTAGCATTATCTTTTAAGGCAATAGTTGAACCTAGGAATAAACCTAGAATAGGAATATAAAAGATGTAGTGTTTTATGAGAACATTACCAAAGGAAAAGTCAATAGCATAGTTAATTCATTTGATTTTTATACAGATATAATACAGCAATTTATAAGCAGTGAAATAGAGTATTCTTATTGTTGTAGAAGGATTTTATAAAACAATCCATATAAAATAATATTAGATAAATACATGTTATATACTGTATACAGTACATACATCTGCAGTGAACTGGCATCCCATCCAGAGTATATCCTGTCTTGCGTCTTTTGCTTGCCAGGATAGGTTAGAAAATGGACAGATGGATATATATACATTTAAATATGTAATAAGAAGCTAATACTTTTAATATTGGTGTTGGTGTTTTTTCATGTATCTTGTCCCTCTATCTGCAGGTGCCAGATAACTCAGTGGTGGCCCTTGTTCCCAAGCAAGTTATGGCCTACAATTCAGTTAACAACTCCACCGTCTCCAGAACCTCAGCCAGCAAATATGGTACTACTGCATTTTCCCTTTCCTTGTTTTTCTGCTCTATCTGATTCTCCTACAGAGCAGGTGGAAAAGCTGTGGAAGGAGTCATTACAAAGGAATCTGAAGATGAGACCAGATTTGCGACTGTAGGGCAATGGTGCCCTTCAGATACAAGCGCAGGGATTGAAGGGCAGCTGCCAGGCAGCAAATGAGAGCAGTAGGAACTGCAACAATAACACTGCAGGGAGAGATACGGTCACTGCCTGTGCCAGCAGCCCTCACATTTCCAATTAGCTAATGCCAGTGTTTCCTCATAACTCTAGCCATACATCTGTCTCACCAGCTTTGCTGAGCCCATAATGCTGCCACTTTGCAGGAGTGTAATCTTGTTTTTGTAGGGAAGCCCAAACATAAAGACAAACACAAAGACAAAACAGAAAATCATTGTAAGTTGAAAACCAAAATATGCTACTGTATTTGATGTTAAGTATTCCCCCACCACCAGCAGGAGTACTGTCTACCTGAGAAGCATTCATCTTCCTGCATGAAGAATTGCAAAATAAGGAATTTTGCAGTATACCAAAAGTCAACATCACGTTTCTGCTGCTAAATAAAAATGTACAGTATTGGAAACATAGAAACCAACACATCACACTTCCTATTAAATAATAAACTGCAAAACTGATACTGTGGACAGGTATTGGTTGCCACCAGGCCTTTTTTATGTCAACCTTATTTCTTCTGTTGGGTTTAAACTATGTGTTTTTCCCATGTATTTTGTTTTTGCTTTCTTACATATTTCTTATTCATAAACGGTCACATACTTTCGTCCTTATGTGCACCGCCATGATGGAAATCACTAAACACGTTGTAAAACAGAAAATATCTAGAAATCTCTAGCTCCTGCCTGTGGACTCTGCACATTGGAGTTAAAACTCAGTTCGCCTCTTGTACAGGGAAATAACGCAGGCAAATGTAGAATAATCACTTTCACTGTACACCTTCAGCATGACCGTCCAAAAGGAAATTGTATGAAGCTTACATTCTAATATTTCAGAAATCTTGAAACACAGAAACAAATGAAAATTGATTTTTAGTATATACTCAAGATGAAAATACAGTACTTTGAGGAATCCTTCATAAGTACAGTATAACCCCAAATTAGAGTGCCTAAGGAATTGCTGGTCTACATATACAATAAATTGTCTTACACATCAAACCCACTTGAGAAGCATTAGAACATACACTACCGCACCTGAGATAATTAAGTATGACTATACAGTAACTGTACTTCTTTAGCTTATAGCATTTAAGGTGTGATATAAGCACAGGTGGAGAACCGTGAACCCGTAAACGATAGCACCATGGTTTTAATTAAAGACATTGTATAATACTTTATCATTATCAGTTATCACTATCTTGAGCTGAAAAATATTTTGAGGTGAGCAAGGAAGTTTGCTTCAGATTAAGAAAAAAACAAGAGCATAGGTTAATTATCTGGTAAAAAAAATGTTAGAAATAATTTGACATATAGAACTTCATTGAAATCACTGATACTCTTGTTCGCATATTGTAGATCCCTTGGGTCTCCTGTTTTTCACTCCATCTGAGTTCTAAATGACTTGAATTAACTATCATCTTGGTCAATGTTAATTAACACTTTGAGAGATTTTAACAATCAAGAATATTAAAGATCCCTTTAAAACGCGATTTATAGTAATTAATGTGCTACAGAGACGTATGTATGTAATGAATGTAACAACATTGTCGGAATGTATTTGACACTCACTCTGAACCCATGTGGCAAAGCGTTTTCTGCATAATTTTAAGGCTGTATCAGCATGAATCCCCATCAAGTCTGTGTGTCATGTTTCATGCTTACAATGTTTACCATGACCCACAGGTCATGTTATGATGTCCCATGACAGGATAACAAGGAGAGAATAGAATAGAATCTTGCTTTTATGCTGTAGGTCATTCCTAGAATGGAACAGAAGCCCATCCATCACTCTAATATGAATCACGTCATTTAATTGTACATGTGATCAAATTAAATAGGACTGAAGTCGATTAACCAAGATCAAAGGAACTATGCCCACAAACCCTTTTTTGCCTAAAATGCACCAAACAATATTAACTGTTTTGCTTCATCATAAAATGAATTTGATCCAAAGGCAAACCACACATCACTGCATTTTCTTTGGAATAAACTTCAAACATAAACCTCTATGAAACAGAGATGTGGTTTTCTACTTTGAACTCATGTACAGTACAATGTAAAAAAAAAACGATAGTGTTAATACATCTTAAAAAACTGGCCTCCTTTCTTAATCAAAACTACAACAAAAAAAATGTCAAATAGTATTTCACTAGGGACATCAGTCTTATGGAGTTTTTCTTCTGTGGACGGTTCCACTTGACAAACCTTGTCAGGCACAATTACTCTGTCATGAAGAAATACGACACACTCAATAACCTGCTGTATGAGCACACACCATGTTTCCTGCACTATTTCCCCATCACTTCCAGTGCCCAAGGTTGGGTTCAGAAAATCCATTTAGAATATCAATCACAGAAGTTTTACAGTAATTGTGACTTCTGCTTCTCTCTTTCGTATGCAGTTTTCTTTTTATTTCTTATGAGATTCCTTTTCAAAATGCCATATTGATAAATTCATCCTGAATGTTTTAATGTCAGTTTTCTTTCTGTATAATGCACATATTTTCATTTTTAATTGAACACCCTTTAGGATGTCAAAATAAGTGTAAGTTTCATTTTCCGGACTCTGGAAATGTCAAGTTGGTAAAGTTTACTGTTTGTTTTTTTCCACTATTGCATTTTTACATCTTATTCCTTTTTCTGCTTCATCAAACAGAAAACATGATTCGGTACACTGGAAGTCCAGACAGTCTGCGCTCCCGCACTCCAATGATTACCCCTGACCTTGAGAGTGGGGTCAAAGTGTGGCACTTGGTCAAGAACCACGAACATGGGGATCAAAAGGAAGGCGACAGAGGCAGCAAGATGGTATCAGAGATATATCTGACTCGGTTGTTAGCCACCAAGGTGAGTTTAACCACATCTTAAACTACCAAGGATAATAAATGCTCTTTCTGTAAAAAAAATCAAATTATGGAAATTCAGTTGACTATATTTTATATAAATAATTCTACTAAACCTGCTGTTTTTCATCAATTCATTCTTAAGCTGACAGAAGAATCTGGAAACGTATTTATTTTAGTAGTAAAATACTAAAAAGTAGAAAACAAATTCATATAGGGTTCCACTACTCAGCTTTTAATTTACTAATTTGGTTTATCAGTGCAGTAGATTTAGTTTGGCAAGACTCTTTAAATGCAACCAGAAGAAAGACAAAGCAGAAGAAAAGTAAGTGGGGTAAAGTATCTTACAATGTACTGGCATATAGTGAGGGAGTGTAACTGACCAGCCGTTTCCCAGAGCTGTCTGTGTCAGATTGATCTAGGGTTGTGCAGTTCACAGCTCATTTAGATAGAAAATAAGTGTAATAATATTTCTCTCTATAAATAGGGAATGAACACAAGCCTAATAGTGGTTGTCTCAGACTAGACATGCTGACAACAGTCTGAGGGTTATGTTTAGACTATAGAGAAAGGCTTAGATTTCCCTTAGGCTTGAAGAGAGAAACAGGTTTGCTTTTCTGTATGCATTAGGTTAGTATGGAGAAGTACAGTACACTCTCAGATAAGGTTAAAGGTGTATAAAGGGCGAAACTGTTTCAGACAGCTGGCCCGTCATGATGGTTACAACTACAGAAGAGTCCAAAGGCTTATGAACCGTGTCGGGATGGGATGGTTTAATTAGATTTGGATTGGTCTTGTCTTGATACCCCACAGAATTATTAACTTTTCATTACAGCAAGTTGCATGTAAGGACCATGATAACAGGAGATTAATGTGCATGGAACATCCAACCCAATGCTAGCACTTAAGCACTTGCCACAGGTAACAAGTGCATCATTTATTGGATAGGTGTCAGGAAAACAAACACAAACAGTCTTAAGGTACAACAAGTGCTCCTTGTATTTAAAGCGCATGGAAATAAGCAAACACAACGAAAACAAAGGCCTCACTCATCTTTGAACTATAGTTTACTTCTTGTGTCCCTCTCTATAACTTTTTGGGCAGCTAAAATGCTTACTTGCTTCAAAACAGACTTTTCCAAACTGAAATACTAACAAGAATGCAGGTCACAAAGACTTAACAGTTTCACACAAGAATCTTCTACAGACCCACAAAGGGACTGTGCACTGTCACACAAGGTTTCTCTCTCATGCTGCTCTTTTTGTTTTATTGCTTCTTTGCAAGTATCTTCTAACAACTGGTCAGGTAACTGAGTGCAGGAGCACATTTCCCACTGTTTTCTGGGAAATGTGGTGGAGGCAAGGTCTGCCATCTTTCCTTATACTGCTGTTCTCACACAGAGATATTACTGATATGATAATACTGTATCCCAACATCGTTTTCAAAATTTACAGTTTCAGTCCCCAAATGGAATACTTTTTTTATCCCTGAAAGTGTATAATACATTTAATTCTGTTAATAATGGAGATCTTATAAAAGAGAATCCTGTCTAAGGAATATGAGCCCATGCAAGTGAGTTGGTTACTTGGCAGTCATTTTTCTGGGTTTACATGTCTTAGTGACACAAATTTGGAGTGTGGAGATGCGGAGGGAAATTACAAAGGAGTCTAGAAAGTGACATATAATTAAAAAAGAGGCTTCCCGCATTACACATGAGTCATTTCCAAGTGATTACACAGCCCAGAATGTTGTCACTTTTAGAGATAGATTGTTTTAGTTAAATCACCAGTTTATCTTCCAGAATATCTCTTCATGAAAAATGATTGCCCTGACAGCAGTGTAATTTACTACTTTTGGCTTTCACCCCACCAATAAATAGTCAGGACTGCTGTTTACGTTGACATCTTCCGTATTACACCCATCAGTGTCATTTTGCAGGAGGGCAATTTTTTACCCGTGAATTGATTAGGCTGACATGTCTGAAGCTCTGTTTTATGTGTATAGAAGCAGTTAATTCATTTGGGTAAATGACCGGGCTTATTTACAAGGCTTTAATAGCTTTTTACTATAGGGAAACTGGTCTAGTTTGCCCAACCAGGCTATGAAACCTGTCAGGAATTTTTATTAATATCATCACTGCCCCAAGCAGCTGCTGAAAAGAGAGAGGTGATATATAAATATATATTCGTTTCTTCATAGGCAAAGATAAGCTGTCAGAAATCTGGGACACCCTAGAATTATTGTGATTGTCAGCTAACAGGATTTTGTTCTTTTGCCATTTGAATGGAATACAATTTTATTTGCAGTGCTGTGAACTTCATGTGGTAGTGTTAGACAGCTTGCTCGATATGTGACTGCTTTGCAGTGAAATCTATAATTTGTTTCATTACAAGTGGATTAGATTTTCCCTTTAACTCAACAATATTAAATAAAATTATGATCAGTGGAATGGTATTGGAATTAAACCTAGCACACAAGAGGCTTACAAGATATTTTCCATGCTCACTGCTATTATTAAATGTTAACTGTGTAACACTTTCTTGTTCACCTAGAAATTGCTCTAGTGCTTGTGTCATTCAACAAGGGATGTGCTAAATGAGATATAGCTCCTCGTTTTTATATCTGTAAGGATTTATGATTTAAGTAGAAACATACCTTTCTCTTTTAAATTTATTAATGATTTTATCTGCTACAAAACGCCTACATTTATAACCAACAGATACAGCACTTCCATCTCTTTCATGTGCACCATTATGAATGACCAGGCACGAGATGGTGCTTTGTAATTGATTGGCCTTGGCAGTACTGCAGTAATCCCCTTTGATGTCATTGAACGTCTCGCAACAAATTCTTACCTTCTTCTCACACAGTAGGGAATCCCTCCCATACTGTACCCCTTTGCACTCAGAAGTGATCTGCTGCCATACTCGATCAAGATCTGTTCTCTTGGGAAGAACACAGTCACCCATACAGAGAAGGGTTTCAAGCTCACAGCAGCTTGGATATAGAGAGAGTCAACAGAAACTCACTTTATGTTTTCAAATGCCAAACCTCATAACAGCAATTACTCCCTGTTTTATTCAAGCAGCTGGGTGAATTCAGTTGTAAAGTAACAGATCAGTAAGTGGATGCAGGCAACACAGGCCATATCCCAGAACTGTAGCACAGCACTGTGGAAGGTAGAGTGTGCAGTATAATCAGGTTCATTCTCCAGTTGTGGGGACCATCTGGTTTAAGAGAAGTAGGTCATAGCTCTCATCCTGCACACATAAAAAAATAAGAACGGTAACTTCCAAACATAGCTTAACCATTCTAGAATTTGGGAAATACTTGCTAAACCATTCTAGAATTTTTGTACACACAGGTGCATATCTGCGACACTGAAAAAATAAAATACACGTTTGAGATATGGGTCTTTGAAAATATTCACCACACAGCAGTGTTTTGGCACAGTTCAACACCAGAGATGGCTAAACATCAGAGTTGAGATTAAAATGTGCACACCTTGTTTATGATTTGTCCACAGGGTACCTTACAAAAGTTCGTTGATGATCTCTTTGAGACAATATTCAGCACAGCACACAGAGGGAGTGCTCTTCCCCTCGCCATCAAATACATGTTTGATTTCCTAGATGAGCAGGCGGACAAGCACAGTATCCATGACCCTCATGTCCGGCACACGTGGAAAAGCAACTGGTAAGTTTTCCCTCCTCAAATATTCATCCTGTTGTGCTTTTTATTTTGTATCATCCTTTTTTTCTAATGTCATAAGAATTTCTTTGAGTTCTAAGGTAAAGGTAGGTTTTAGAGAGACAAGAACATAAGAACATCCAGCCATTTCTTGAAAACAACGAGTTTCAGCTTCAGCAAAATGGTTGGGTAGCTTGTTCCCTTTGACCTTAACCGTCTGAGTAAAGAAGTGTCTCCTGTTCTCGGTTTAAAATACAATTCCATGTTGTTTCTGCTTCTGTCCTCTGTTTCTTGTTTTATTGTTCATTCTCAAGACGTCTACTAGGTTGACTTCTTCAGAATGAACAGAGAATACTTGGATCAGGTCTCTTCATTGTCCTCTGTTGCTCATACTTTTCTCTGGATGTATTCCTGGACAGGACATTAACTATACTGTGATGACCAGAATTGTACATACAATATTATTCTAAAGGTGGTTTTAATGGTGTATTATACTGTATAACTTCACATAACATTCCTAGATTGTAATCATTTAACATCATTTGCCAGGTGTTGCCTTGAATTTTATCTACTTGCTTTTAAATTTCTTCTGCTTATACGGTGTTTGCTAATCCCCTGTTTTTGGTATAATCTGCAAACTAGACTAGACTAACTGTAGCAGAATCTGGATCATTGATATGCATTGTGAAGACCAGTGATCCAGGTACATTTCCCTGTAGAACTCCACTGATAACATCATACCAAAGTGAGAGTTCACCCTTTATCTGTACTCCCTATCTTCTATTTATTAACCAAATCTCAATCAAAACATGTGTTTCCTGAATAAATTAAGTCAATTACATTTTTATAAAGTCAATTCAGTTCTGTTCTCTAGGGTCAATTATACAAATTGATGATGTTCAACCTATTTTGAGCAGTGGCTGACAGATGTTTCGTCTTGGTCAGATGTTTGCTTCCTAAAAGATCCTATCCATCTGTCTTACTGTGATATACAGTAAGTGTTTGAAGTTTATAGTCAAAATGAACACTACTAGGTTAGGGTTACAGCAAAACACTTAAGCAAGTAGTTGAAGATGAAAAAAAGAAAAGCTTAACTAGAACTATAGCAGAAATCAAACTGATAAAATTGTCGGTGAAAACACCAACAGCTTCAGTTTTTTGTTCACCTAAATCAGCTTGCAGAGGGCAGAAGACAGAGGAATTACAAAGCTTACACTGCAAAGTCTAAACTAGTCTCTCATCAGCACCAAGAACAGAAAAGCCAGGTGAAAATTGGCTTGGAAGTATGAGCCAGGAAAGTTTTAGATCAAAGTTTTATTCACAGAAGAGACCATAAACACAAACCTTTAGCTGTGTGATTGAAAGGTCAAAGCATGGAGGAAAAACAGGAATTGTAGATGCTCCAAAGAAAAGCACTTTATCTGTGCAGTATGTTGAAGTTACTGTCATACCTGGACATGAGTGGCCATCTTTAGAACAGGCTTATTTATTTGTGCTGATGTAACTGATGATGACAGCAGTAGATTGAATTAAGTTTACAGAAACATTTTATGTATGTTATTTATAAGAGGATCCCATATATGACAGGTCCCAGAATACACAGTACAAACTTTACAGGGAAGGAGTTGTTAAAGTACGGAATCATAGACTGGCCAAGTTAATCTCCAAGTGCACATGGAGAAGTGCGCATATATTTTGCATTCTAAGGAAAACATTGAAGTCAAAATATCCTAAAGAACTGCAAATGGCTTGGTGAAGCCTTGTAAATGATAACACAAATCATGCGGTGAGTTCAGTAGGACTTAATGCAATTATTTCCTGAAAAGGATATGCAACCAAAGTATATTTTTAATTCTAAAATGATCAAATGTATGCATAGATTTACCTAAAAATAATTAAAATTATACTCTTTGATGTATTTATCTTTCATATTAATCTCACAATCATACAGTAAGTATGAATTGCCTGATAAGGCAAAATTATAGTTTCAATTTTTCTTTTTTAATTTTTTATTTGGATTGCTGTCTTTTCCTTGGCACTCCTAGAATTAACTGTCCTTGAGCAGAGATTGTTGGACTGACATAAGTAGATGAGTTCTGCTTTTGTGCTGCAAAGGTGAATATTCTGATTACCTGTTAATTACTGGCAATACTTCTTTTATTTCCACCTTTCAAACATTGTAGCAACCTGACTTTAGGGTGTTTTGATTAAACAACAGTATTCAGTGTATAGCACATTATCAGTGAATTACTGCAGTATAATCCTCACGGGCACCACCGAGCAGGGGAAGATTGATGGCATTTATAGCTATGTGTGATGGCATCTCACTGCTCTTGCTCCAATGCAGTAGCTGGAACAACGAAATAAAAAGCAAATACAAATATGCAAATAAGATAAATTACATCTTAGCCTTTAAAAAGCTTTTGGCTGTTTGTTTACAGAATGCAATTTGCTTTTTAGTGTTTTTAATGATTTTAAGTTTGGATGGCCATTCCAGTTTCCATTTTGCAGAAATGGAGGAAAATAGCAAAGTAATTTGTATGTACAGTATGTGAGCTATATTGTTAACTGCATACGTCTTGCAATTGTATGCGTTAATTTGAGCGATGGCGCAAGAGCGATTGCTGCACTGAGAGACATACAACCTGTACCATGTAGCCTGATACATTCATCTCAACCACTGCGATCTGGTTGAAAAAGCTTCTCAACAATCACACTGCTCAATGAGACAGTTCAGAAAATACATATGAAAATAAACACGTGAGATGTCACGTACCTGTAGGTAATTGGTTTAGAATGGGAAATGCCCTGAGTTCTTCATGCTCTTTGACTGTCCCTCCTGAATGATAGAGAGCAATGAGCCACTGTACTTTTCAGCTGGCTTGTTTTATGTACATCTGTAGTCGGCAGCACTGTGTATCATTTGCTCCTTTGAATATATACTGAAAGCCATATTTTTATATTTTGACAGAATAGCATGCCTGCCAGTGTTTCTGTAATCTTTACAATACTAAACATGGAGTCCTGCATTAAAAACAGTGAAGCACACAGCAGCAGCTCCCCTGGAAATTCTTCATCTTGCTCGCTGTGTGAAAGAATTACACTTAAAACTGCCCACTGCTGTCTCGGTTTAGCCTTTCCATTTCTGCCATACTGCTCTGTGTGCTACTAACTGCATCAAATTATCTTCATCAGATAGCTGCGTCAGGACTGACATAAACCCAAGAGGTAATGAGCTTTGATATCACAGAGTTATTAAGGGTGCTGTTGTGATAGGCTGTGCCTTTGAAAGGAAGGTAAAAGGTTGAGAATCGCCTCCAAATTAATTTAAACTGATTGACCTGTGGTTCATTTTTTAGTAAATAAACTTTTAGTTCATTACTGAGAGGAGATGCAATCCGCTCCTGACTAGTGACTCAGTCAGTGTTAACGATATGCTAATGTTTTCTAAGCCAAAACACTCTGTGATGGGGACTGTAATAATATACTGTATTGCTCACTGTCAAGCAAATGCAAAGGGAAGCTGAGTGGTGAACTGGGATGCAGGTCTTTATTTGCTTTTTCTTATAGTCCTCGTTTTTATGCATTTGGGTTATTATGCTCTCCTACAGTCTGTTAAGTGTTTAAAAGGTTACAGTAGGTCACACTTGCATTAGACATCATTGGGATTGCTTTCAAAAGATGGTGGTATTAAACCCCAATTAATTATAAAACGTTATCTGAGGCTGAATTTATATGTTCAAGTTTAGTGCTCATTTTTGTTTTAGTTTATGAATATCTTGTATTCTGCTGTATTTAATCATTTCCTAAAGTAAATTAAGATTCCATCTCATGACTAATATTCATATTGTATGACAAAAAATGGTAATCTTTTAAAATAAATGTTTTTTTTCCATTTTTGTACAAATTAATTAAAATAAGCTAAAAATGTATTTTTCTGATTGCTATTACCCCTTAAAGTTAGTTACTTCAAGAAACCAAAAAGCTGTTTTCAAGAGATATTTATGCGATTCCCTTCATTAAAAATAAATTAAAAAATAATCTTACTGAAATTGATGTAATATTACAGATAGAAAGATCTATCACGGTAATCATAGATCTTTTATTTTGATTTTGCATTCTCATAGTCATGTTTAATAGTGAAATATAATGATTGGTTTTCCAATAACCTTTTATTGTGCTATAATGTAAAAATAATTCAAATAATTCAAATATTCTTAGCATAAAAAAGAAAAATATTGTGACTTTATTCATCCATGGCATTAAATTAATATTTCTTTTGAAAACAAGCACTCTATGTATGGCCTTATCCATTATTAGAACATTGTACTCCAAGAAGCTTTCCTAACTTTTAGCCAAGACATGTCCTAAGCAAATGCATGTTGATCTTGAAAAAGATGTTTATGCAGATACATCATTTTTGTATTCAGGACAGTTTGGAGAAGTAATGCAAAACGCTAACAGAATGTTGGGATTTAGTTAAAAAAAGGTGTTGAATTTACATCAGGGAATGTTGTATTAAAGTGTACTAGTAAAATATCAGAATAGAATATAGAATAGAATTTAAAATATCATGTAAAATTTTGGACACCCCAGTAATTGACTTTGACAAAAATGGCAATAGCTAATAAAAGGTTAATGCTGATATTAAATCAATCCAAAAACGAGTGGCCAGCTACAGTACATCTCTGTCTTATGTCTTACATGGATAGAATAAAAGAAACGTTTTTAGCCTTATGTGGAGACGATTGTGAGGGAACCTTGTTCAATTATTCAAATCCCCAAAGGACTGAGAAAATCAGCCCAATGGTCATGTTCAGAATCAACAGTGAAACACAGATGTAATCTATAGGGAAGTGCCTTTACAGGAGAACAGGAGGCAGTTCTTCACATAGAGGGTTGTGGAAGTATGGGCCATGGTGCCAAAGCTCAAACAGTACCATCGCTTATGTCAAGAAAAAAAGAGAAATGAGCTTGGTAAACCAAAATGCCTTCACTCATTTGCAAACTATTTTATGTGATTAACTTTTTGACCTCCTGTATAATATAGGATAAACCAAGAAGACAGTTGTATTGTAAAAGATGTTATGAAAACAGTAAAGCTGTAAGAAATTGATATCAATATGACCAATACGGTGCCCTCCAGATGTCTTTAGCTCCCCAATGAAACCGGAAGAAAAACATTACAAATGAAATAATGTGTGATGCTTAACATTGCTTAAAAAACTTTTAATAACTATGTACTTTGAAAAAGTTATATTTGATACGAATAATAATTCGAATTAAAAAAAAACAAGGGTCAAGTTCTTCCACAGCTCTTAATTAAAAAAAATAATAATGTTGAGTAAAAAGAAATCCATGACAACATTTTGCTGCTTGGAAACACAAAAGATACCATGTGAAATATGTAGAGGCCTCAAACTCAGTGTAATAAAGGAGGCAACACATACAGTAAAAGACATTCAATAATAGCAAGTGTAACTATGGATAAGGTTAGAGAGTCTTTCGAAGACTAAGGCCAATGGTCATGGGGATGGGGATGGCAGTACAATCCAACACAAAAAGTTGCATCAACAAATTTCTACTACTGTGTCCCATTATTCAGAAATATAAGTATGCTAGCTGTG
The DNA here is from genome assembly GCF_040954835.1 of Lepisosteus oculatus. Taxonomy (NCBI): domain Eukaryota; kingdom Metazoa; phylum Chordata; class Actinopteri; order Semionotiformes; family Lepisosteidae; genus Lepisosteus; species Lepisosteus oculatus. The sequence goes on along the minus strand of NC_090702.1, from coordinate 44,137,668 downwards.
GTAACCCTGCTAAAAAGGGGACATTCAGTACTGTATTACAAGGCAACAGTTAGAGGTCTCCAACAGAAACTGCTTTTTTCAGGATACAAAGTTTTAAAAACTTCCATTAGACCTTGCTTACATGAATGTGGCATTTATATCAAGGTTAGAAGCAAGAAGCTTTTCCAATGGACCACAAAAAAGACAATGCGTTTTTCTTAAACTATATCGAGATGAGAATCGGAGCCATGTCTTATTTTTGCATTAAGTTTGCATTCATCATGTGGTGAAAACTTGCCCAAACCTGTTATAGAATTGTGGGTGTTGGAGCCTTTAATCAAATTTGGGGAATCATGACCTTTTTAATCACCTTATTCCCTCTGCCAAAAAGCACAAATCTGGTTGTAAATGTATTGTACCATATAGGCATGACAGGACCCAAAGCATACATCCAAATCAACATACTGTGTGAATAGTTCTCCACTGGCCACATTCTCAATTTACAGACTTCAATCCAATCAAAGATTTGTACAATAGTTCTTACTCAAACAGGTAGAAAGCAAAGGAGCCGAGATTATATCTGCCTGGAGGAATAATCAGAAATATTCCCTCAGAAGTGCCAGAACCTTACAGCATACTACTGGAGATGTCTTGGTGGTGTATTCACTGCCAGAGAAGGATTTACAAAATGCTAGCTACAGAGGTGGGAATAATTATGACCTTTGGACATATATTAATTAAAACAAATGTGACTGCTCTCCGTTAATAATATGATTCCTTTTTTCAGTTTAACCAATTATCACAAAAAAGCATATTTATGCTTATTGCTAAACGTTTCTGAACTTTTGGTGTTTGTCTTTGGTAGATGTGAATATAGTGTTTTGATTTCAATTGCTTCAGTTCCTAATGTTTCAGAAATTTTTATACATATATTATATGGTTTAAGTAGTTCAGGTGGGTAGCTGCGTCAGCGTGAGTAGGCTGCAAATTAACAAGTAATAGGTTTATTCCTTGCTGAAAAGAAAAGAAAAGAAAGAAAACACAACGTTTCGGCCATGGAGCCTTTACAAAAACGTTGTGTTTTCTTTCTTCTCTTTTCAGCACGGAATAAACCTATTACTTGTTCCTTATATGGTTTAATACGGTTTCCAACTGCCATTTTAAGAACTAAAAGAAATATATTTTAAAACAGAGAACTTGTATACTGTATGTAAACTTATTCGCCAATATGTAAAGAAATAAAGAAATCTGTAATCACAGAAGTTTCATAGTCCATCGTTTTTTTAAAGTTCAACAAGCTACTTAATCCATTAGAAAGCACCTGATTCATTGGATTTATTCTCATATTTTTGGTCAACTGGTACCAGAAAGCAAAAATAAAAAAATAGAAATGAAGAGAAATGAAGAAGGTGTTAATCGGTGCTTTGAAAGACCACAGTAATGAAGCTTATTAATGCACTGACGCTTATAAATACTATATTGTTATCTCCCAGTTGGAACAAATTAATACTGACTTGAAAAACATTAAAATGTCTTTATATTTGAAAAAACACAAGCCTTGGAAAATATAAATAAACCTGAGGTATGTGTTTTGATTACATTTATCCCAGTGTTCGGGTGGCTGCCAGGGGGTTTTAAAAGCATGATTACAGCATGTACTGCAATGCAGACTACTTCACTGCAGATTAGTACACCAGGGATATCTCATTCTAGCAAATGCAAAAAAAAAAGAAAAACAAGGAAAGTTTCTTCTTTGTTCTTATGACTAATAGTGACATTATGGTTCTCATAAGCTTGTCTCATACCATGTTAGCCATTAAATTCAAGTACAGTACATGCAAAGAATCAATACACATATATTACATACACACCACTATTATATGGTATTATATGGTAAAATAGAATAGCATGGCATGCAAACGTTTCAGAAAATTATCCACAAGGATAATAACATGTGATATTATATATGATATAATATCATTATTATTAAAAAATATGTTCATTAAAATTATTTACGGCTATCTTATACTCTCAGTGTTTTATCAAAATTCCTTCCTCAAAATCTTGAGCAGTTACTATGAGATATACTGTCTATAAGGTACTTTTAAATATCTCAAACAAAATAAGTTATTTGACAGTATTTGACAATTTTAATGCCAATTGTTAATTATCCTGGCTCATTGTTTTGATTCCTTTACCTTCTTGTGGAGGAAATGAGATCAATCTTCTACTGTACATCACCTGTTGTAGTTTGTGAAGCAAGGATGCAGGAAGAAAATACAAAAACAGACGGCATTTTTCAAGTCTTATGGGAGAGAATCAAATTGGTTGATGAGCCTGCAAGAAAGGAATCATGCATCTGTTTTCTTTGTATATAAAACTTTCTATTTTTAATATTCTCTCAGTCAGTCTGCATTATGAACAGACTTTGTGAAGTGGTCTTTTATGCTTATTTTATTTTTCGTATTCTTATGCTCATGTAATACACCTTACAAGTATATAGAATAAGTGCAAGTTACAAAAAGAAAAAAGTGATATATGACAATAGAGGTAAGCACATATACTGTAAGTATAGCCTGTACAAAGCAATGTGCATACACAAGTTGTGAAAAAACCACAAGACAAGTTGCAAGCTGGTGTTAATTCAACATCAGGGTATGGAATGCAGTGATGAGTTAAGACTAAAAACTTAGGGTCCAGGGAAAAGACAGAAGGGAACTATAGTTCTAGGCCAAGGCTGACTGGTGCTGTCCAGGTAGATGAGGAGGTTCTGGAGAGCTGTCAGAGAAAGCACTGGAGACCTAATAAGATGAGCTTGGGAAACAAAATCTACCTCCTGTCTGGTAGGGCAGATATCAGTGCTTCCTTCTTCTTTTAGTGAGAAATAAAGGATTGAAACTTTTTTTGAGAGCTATCAATTTTTTGTAAAATTTGCTATAATACAGTTTTTGTAAGAACTGACAGAAATTCAATTGTATGCACATTTACCACTGCAGCTTTGTGTTTTAATTAAGCCCTTCAACAGAAGAACTAGTATAAATTTGTTGGAAAGGTATCTGGATTCTGAAAGTTCACCAACTATGACTATGTACCTGCACAGATTCTACAATTATTTTATATTCTACCATTCTCACAGGCAGGTTTACACTGATATCCTATATTCAGTGTTGCACGTTTTCTGCGTTTATTTTTTGTCACATGATATCTTAGTAAAACTGCTTTTGGCTGATTCTGGTAAAAACATGAAAATGGAAACACTGCTAATTACAAAAAAAGGAACAAGCTGTTTTTTCCAGCTCAGTGAGTGTTTTGCTTCTCCTGATCTCTCAAGCACAGTTTACAAGTGATCACTAAACCTGTAGTTTGTTTTAACACCTATTTCAGTCCTGAAGATTACTAACTGATACTGTATATAGTATAATATGGATGAAGATTTTCAAGTCGGTAGCTGTGTCAGCATGCGTAGTCTGTAAAGGAACAGGTAAAGGGTTATTCCATACTGCAAGGAAAAGAACCCTTCTTCAGGTGTCCAGAGCTCAAACATCGTCTCTTTTCCTTTCATTATGGAATAAACTTTTACCTGTTCCTATGATATGGATGTGCATTTTATTTTTACAAGTTATTGAGGATGATGTCTAAGAATTGTTCTTATCAACAGAATAGAGGTGCCTGTGGCAATGTATATAATAATCAAAATATATTTAAAATATGTTTAATAATAATAAAACACCCTATTCCCAGAGAAAGTAATTAATGAATTTCGGTACACCAGGATCTAGTGCAGAGGCAATATCTACTAATTGCTTTTGAATGGAGGTACGGCATTGTAAAGTAAACCCTGAAAATGTTAAAAACACTGAAAAACCCTGATGATGCTTGACCAATTCAAGGTTGATGACGAAGCATATGAATGATATGAAGATAAACACCTTAACTAACCTTAACTGCTGGAAAGTAGCACAGCATTAAGATCTGCACATCCAAAGTCTTAAGAGCCTACAGCAAAGGTCTTGCAGTTGCTGATATAAAGAAAACCCATGATTCTTAGGTAAATTTGCACACATTTTTAGTGTGAGAAAGGGATTTATACTCCTTTTCACATGTGTCATATTTTCTTTACACACCTCCTGTGTCACAAATTTGGGATTTGTGTGAGCTACAGTACATCATATTCCCATGACAATGGCAAGATAAGATAGAGATTAAAGTCTGTGTGTTGGCCCAGCACTGATACTTAGCATATGCACTGAACTAATCTGGTAACATACAACAAACTTTTATGTTAGATCTGGGAACATTCCTAGATAATGATGTCTTGGAATTTCTGCAGACTTAATGTTAAGAAATGCAAAATATTAAAATAGTCCTCGTTCAAAGTTTTGATGCCTGGCAGAATCTAGATAGCAATATTGAGAGGCTTTAAGAACAATACTATGTTTACCAATAATAATTTGTTCTGTTTTTAAGGCCTCTTAATAAATACAGTATGTTATGAAGACAAATAATTAATATTTCTCAACTGTATTAATACCATTTTGATTTATTTAGTCTTCATGGAGACGTCAATGGTTTTGTGTTTCCCAATGTGCATTTAATACTCATTAGGAATCATTCAGATCTATTTGGCCTTTCAGCAACCAAGCAGACTTACTATTTTTGGACAATAGAAACCGTTTCTCCAAATAGAAGTGAGTTTGGAAACCCAGCAAGAAAAATAAACAGACATTTAAACACTTCTATAACATAGAAATAAAGTAGAATTCCATGTGAAAGTTGCATTACTCAAAGACACAGATCTTGCACAAATGAAAATGACATGCTAGTCACATATTAACAAATACAAATGGACAGCATGTTGAAAACCCATGGTAAGAGATGTACTTTTTTCTGTTTCAAAACAGAGCTTGTTTTTTGACATTACAAAAAATCTGAAAACTGTGGAATGTTTTGTAATATACAGTATAGTAATAATTCATAGATATTTCTGTTTCTTGTGATATAGCATGCATTTGTGAGCACATAAGAAACTAAGAAACAGCTGGATATGCAGAACATACTGTAGATATCCAGTTTTACAATTGTTCTTATGGGGTCAGTGGTATTTTGGACATTTAATGATGTCAATGGTGTAATTAAGAGGATAGGACTGTGATGTTAACCTCTGTTTCTCTAAGTACTGGATTTAGGACCTGTTAAAATCTTATAGAAGCATTTGTCTTGAGAGCAGTGTTCCTTTAATAATCCACCGAATAGGACTCCCAAGAGACATATAGTTTGTGTCTGCACACAAGAGCGTTGCTGCTGAACTAGAGATTCCTAAAGGGTTTCACCAGTACAATTAAATTTAGTACTCTGCTATGGATTTTTTCTGTTTATATTCTAATTAAGATAACCAGAAAGTCAAAGGGCAACAAGGTAACTCTGAATCTGTAAGGAAAAAATTATTTCAAGGAAATCTCTCCATTCATATAGAAATCACATCTCATGCAAAGCAGTCTATGCAAATAATTCAATGATGTCCAATAAAACATTGAAATAAGCACTCAGGCTTTTTGGGAATAATCATAATCATAATCAGCAAACAATGCCTGAACTAACTAAATTCATGCAAAAGTGATATTAAAATAATTTAAATGCAAATTGTGATACCAGAATATTTTAGTTTCTAAAGAGCATTTGATGCCAAATAGATGATTATTATACATAATAATACACATGAGTTTTAAAGTAAAATGTATTAAAGAGTAGCAAGTGGTTTCTGAAACTTAAATATACTGTTTCATGTCATATTTCCTACAATTAAGTGATGTACTCATGTATTTTAATTTAAATATATTTTAATTCCTAACACTCTGATATCCTTTTACTGTAAATGTACACTTTTATTGTCCAACAGGGTCAGTCTGAAATATTGTCCAAATACAGTACCTCTGATATTTCATTGAATTCTGCTTAAAGTGTGGGAGGAGACACAAAGAAACGACTTGTTGATATGTATGAGGAAGAAAAGAAAAATATATTATCTAAAGCATATATAAATGAGAGAGAATTTTCAGTGAACAAAAAAGAACCACAAATTTCAACACTGAAATAAGAAGCTAGGTGTATCACAAGCTGCAGTCTTTAATATTTTCTCTCCTTTACATTAATGCAAAACATAGGCATTACATATAACTTACAAGTGTGTTCTCCTTGAACAATTAACAACAAAATATTTCAGTTTTATTGTATTTAGGCATTATTTTATATTTAATTGTCAGATTTTTGTTATTGTAGAACCTTTGCCTTAACTCACTGCAAGAATGAATGTGTTAAGTAAGGTGATAATTGGTACATTAACCTGGCTGTGTTTCCAAAGAGAACACAGCTGCTTATTAGTCCTGGTGTGCAAATCAATGCTCTGTTCTTCAAAAGCTGGAACAGTACATTTCTCAGAACACAGGGTACAAGCAGGCAACTGAACTGAAAATAGTAAGGATTATTCTGTAAATACAATTTAACGTGCGAGATCGAATTTTGTCTTCTTCTTCATGGTAGTCTGTTTGAGAAAGTTGATGAGTACAAAAAAAGTCAGCAAATGTATTACAGTAGGAGTAAAGTAAACTGAAAGATTTGTTATTGTTGAGAGAAAACGACAGTGGTGTCTGAGGTATTTCACAGTTATTGAAATAATCGAGTCTTTTAGGCCTGTGTCTGTCTGTGTACTTAATTTACTGTGCTCTTAATTTCCAAAAAGAGACTTAAGGGAGGAGAAACCTCTTAGACGTTTATTTAACTAACGAAAATCTTTTAAAAATATTCCTTTTTTAATCCACAGAGAGAGAAAATTCTGCCAAACAGCCTTCATACAACATAATGTAAATTAGTTCCTATTCTGGAGAACTAGTGTTTCAAGGAAGCTTGTAACATTAAAGTTTACCAGTTACATTAATATTTATGTGCTTGTAATTTTACTTCACAAACATACTCCATGTAAATGTATTGGTACAACTTAGGACCTCTTAAGAGACTGGCAGTTCAGCCCCCCAGTTTCCCTCAATTTTAACTTTTATCAGTGTTAACTTGCAACAGCTGAATTTCTCCACCATGGGTATCTTATTTATTAGTGCTGAGCACAGATGAAGCATGGCTCTGAGACTTGATAATCCATAATTCACATATCTGCACTGTTTTGTTTTAAAGGTCAAGTGATGTAAAATACATTGTGACCTTTTTATATCGGTGAAAATTGTATGGCATAATAACTTTTACAGCCCTGTTTGGCACGATCAGTGTTTTATGATGCTCTGTTTAGAGATCTTAAATCACAGATTTTGATGATATAAAAAAGAAAGCATTTTGTGTGTGAGGTTTTGTTGTGAAGTTTCTGTAATCATGAGTTACATTAATGATCTGGTTAGTTGAATAGTTAGATTACACATATTGAGTTAGCAAAGGCAAAGTGAAATCCTTTGTGTGTGCAAAGAGTATATTATGGAAATACTCATATCAACATGACACTATTAGCTTTTGCAAGTATACAGTATATAATAATATATGTAGCATGATCCAGTGATTTTTGGTGCTAATGACTTAAATTGACTTAAACCTGTTAACTTTTCTTGACTAAGTTCACAATTGTCCATATTTGACAATGTGTAGTGTACTGAAGCGATTTTTCTAATCACCAATGCAGAGCATGAACCACTGAATTTAAGTTGCTTTAACAAAGGAAACAGTAAATTGTAGCTGCGATGAAGTTTTCAAATTCTGATGTTAATCTGGCATGTCATGTAGGTTTAAAGAAAATGAAAAATTACTCCCCTAATAATTTTGATAATAAATTGGTGCTTGTGCATGTGATTCAGTCAGACAGGAGTGTGTACAGTATTTCAGTCAGGAGAGTTCCAGTAGTAAAAAGAAGTACTGCAGAGTGGTTAAAAACTTTGGTATTACAAAATAAATGTGAGATCAAAGTAACCTAATATACTGTATCTGAACCTATGTTCTGGTGTATGGTACTAATAAAATCCTGAGTTAAGCAATACTAAGCCTACAATCCTTCTTGAAAACAAAAGATCAAGAGCTTCATGAAATCTAATTGAAGAAGGAACGTCAAGCCCCCTGCATATCGGTTCTTTAGTGCAGAGAATTAAGTCCTTTAGTGCAGAATTTCAGGAGGTAGCCTAACTTCTAAGCTTCCCCATTTCCATTCTCCAATGCATAAATATCTTGCTTGCTGAGTTCCCCTATCTGTTTCCATCTCACACCCTTCTTCCACTGCACCTTACCCTTGCAGCAGCTCCCTAGCTCATTCTTAATGAAGAGAGCGGGAGTCCTGTCAGTCTTCTCCTCACATGCAGCCCATTCCCTCAGTCAGGCGAGTGACTGCAAATCAGAATTTTAATACAGTTAATCACTACATCTAATTAATTAGAATTTGGCCAAACTGCTGAAAGAGGTACTATGATTTGAATAATCAGGTTTGACCAATGGGCTCTGCTTGTTTGTACCTTTTTTTCATCTTGATCTTCTCAAAGTTTCTTTGCCATTCATTATAGTTTTTGCTTTTGTTCATTTTTTTAGGGTGGTTTTGCTAACTTGAGCATGAACTTAAACAGGTATAGTATTTTGCCACAGGGTGAAAAAGTGAAAAGTTTTTTAATTTAACGAAGTTTGAAAAAGTGAAGATACTGTTGTACACTGTGCATTGTGACGGAAGCGTACAATTGTGATGCATATTTAATGAGAAGTATTTGTAAACAAACCTTTGCTTTGGCTGTAGTAGCTTGGTGATTATGTCCCATTGATTGAATCAGCCTTCACATTCACAATTTCTACTGTGAACCCTAAACACAAATGTGTCAAAATGTCTATTAATTCTGGAAATATTATCCTAGGTTAGCTGAGCCAGATTGCAAATAACAAGGCTCTGTAGTTGCAATGTTAATATCCTTTTGATCCTCACAAATCCCTGTAGATTCTTTCAGATTAATTTGAAAGCATAATACTGGGTTTTCCCAAATCCTCTTTTGTGCCGCTCACAGATGCATGACGTTTGGGGACAAAAATGATTGTTTTTGTTTTGTTTTCCCTTTGATGTTTTAACATATCATAACTATTAAGCTAACAGGAGCATTTTACCAACATGAATGTTTCTGTTAAAGTCTTATTACCCTAAGTAAGTCATTTAAGCATCTGCAAAAAAACACACCTGTTATGGAGATACTCAGTAATTTAAAAAACAAACTGGCCTATATAATGTGATATACATAACTTTTTAATTCATCTGATATCTTTATATGAAGCTAAAAACACGTTGATGTACTTTATGCTGTTTTGTGTTTTATCAGAAATCTATTGAGTTAGTTATTTTAGTTAGGAGTAGTATAGTAGTAGATAGTACTTAGTAATTGCTTCTTTGTTGATTTTTTTTGCTGTAGAGCTTAAACAGATCAGGGTGGGTTTAAAGAAGGTCATTGCACTGGCTGACAAAAAGATGATTGCATTTTTTAAAATCTTATGGTACATCCCTGATGATTTTCAAAATGTAGAACTGACATTTTGTACTCCTGTTCCCAAAATAGGAAAAACCAGCTGCTAATCAACATTGGTATGATTCTCATTTAAGCATACCTGAAAATGTCCTGTCTCCTGATAGTTCTCCATACATTGATATTTTTCTTATTCTGCATTTAATACACAGATGTCTCCAGGAAAAATGAGTTGGATAATGAAACAAATGCTACATAGGGTAAAATAAAAATTTTAGAGTCAGATAAATTATATTTTAATAGAATTGTATTTTAATAATTATAATCTTAATAAACATATGTCCATTAGAGGAAATGCTGGTTTCAGTTTAAAGGTCAGATCCATTAAAAAGAAATTTGTGCTGAAAGCAAGAAAAAGCACATTAAAATATTATTTAAAATTAAGATAACATGATCAAAAAGCGTTGTTTAATGGGAACATAATTGTAACACTTGTTTTTCTTTTAACAGCCTGCCCTTACGATTTTGGGTGAATGTGATCAAGAACCCCCAGTTTGTCTTCGATATCCACAAAAGCAGCATCACAGATGCCTGCCTCTCAGTAGTAGCACAGACCTTCATGGACTCCTGCTCGACGTCAGAACACCGGCTGGGCAAAGACTCACCCTCCAACAAGCTTCTATATGCCAAGGACATTCCCAGCTACAAGAGCTGGGTGGAAAGGTCAGTGCCCAGCACATATACCCCGGGAACTCACAATGAAGAGCCTATCAACAGATTTTAAAATGCTTTTGATCACTAACATTTCTTACTGTCTGACTTGTAGCTGTTAAATGTTCATAAAAGCGAAAGCTGAAACAACTACTATGAAGAATCTGACCACGCAGTAATACTGTACATATACTGAGAAAAAGGCATCCATATCAGAGCATTGTAACCATAGGTAGCCAAATTTGTTGAAGAGGAACAATACTCAATTTGAATTGTTCATTTTTTGTTGTATCAGTTAGATATGATTTAAGCCACAACAAATAGTTCTTGTCAGACCAACAGTCTTTTCACCAAGTCAGTATCATCAACAGTATCAATGACAGCACTGAGGTCCAATAGTATAAAAATAATTAAAACAGTTATCAATCTTCAGCATATCATTAGTAACCCTAAAATGTTTCTGTTACTGTACTACACTTCAATCTGACATTGGCTGAAATAGTGTCACGGACGTCCAAAGGGACTAACCGTGGGGAGCAGGAGAGCGGAAAAAGACCCATATGCATAGCGGCGAGATGGGAAAAAGGCCCGGGCTCATTAGTGCAAAGAGTTCAGGAATGCCGTATAGAAACCTATGCCCTCAGGGAGCGGACGTGGGGCGCCCTGGTGCTAGGCGGGTCTCAGGACATCCGAACATCAATGCTGAGCAAGGACAGAGTGCAAGACCTGGAAATATATAGCCCAAGGGAAAGAGAGGGACAGGAAGGACAGCAGACTGGAAACTAGGGACAGGAGAGAGAAGGAGTGCCCTCTGGCTGCAGAGGGCGTGACCAATAGTTTACACAGCTTGTTTGAAAATATATAATCTTGTTACTGAACAGCACCAGCATGCTGTTAAAAGTTAGATTTAGACCAATATTTACTGAACTGGCTGGGGTCTAAGTTCAGCTATTTCAACAGAGAAATAATAATGTCAAGTTTAATGACTGATGGAAAAATGCAAGATATTATTGACTAACAGCATTTAAGATATGACAATGGCACAAAGAAGAGATGAGATTTGCTAAGATTTGAACACCAGAAGGCAGTGGTAATAGGATCCAAGGAAATTATTTTAGTGATAATTTCAGGTATTTGCTGGGTAGAAATTCAGATGAGATATATTAACCTTGAGATTACATACTGTAATTATTCTCAGGCAGAGAATCATAAAATACAATTTGATTTAATATTTTATACATTTTTTTTAATTCAACAAGTTTAGCGAGTCTACAGTCTGCATTTAAGAGGTAATGAATTGTATGAAAAAGCATTCTAGAATTATTCTTCTCCTTTTCAATTAGCTTTCCAAAAAAAAAAAGACCTTGAAGCAGTCTGTGCATTACTATTGGATTGTTGATGTTGCTTGAAAGCCATTAAATGAACAGACAGGCCAATGTCCCTTTATCTATGTTTTTCCATGGTATTTCATGCAGTGAAGCTAATTTTAGTACCTAGCAGAGGTATTTCTTCTAATTTTTATGTATAATGGAGACATCAAGTCAAGCTACTGTAGCTGTGGGGCACTGACGTAACAATGGCTTGGGAACGCATATTTGAATGAATATCCTTGATGTCAGGAACTTAGTTTTTGAGCAGTTACTAGAACCTACAGATCAAGTGATTAGATGCTAGGTTTAAGCAGGTCACTAATGGACAAACTGCATGTGATATCAAGGGCTATTATGTGTTCTTTGGCATGAGTGGAAAAATATACATTTTAACAAAAGAGAGGGAATCTGGGGTGTTGATCTTGGGTTATACCTGGGGGGGGGGGATGTTTACAATCTTTTGGGAATGAGACAAACAAAAAGATTCATGCTGAAACACTTTAAGTTGATATGGTTAGAGCTGAGGGGAATATCACTAAGAGTGGCTATGTCAGGAGAATGTGAAATCACAGGTTTGATACTGGTCCCTGGCCAAACAGGATCTGCCAGTAGGCAAATGAAAGGAATCTAGACCAGGAAACTGGAACATGTAAGTTTAAGGACTAAGCAATGGTGGGTCCTTTCTAAGTTGATTTACTACTTTTCCATTTATTACAGAAAATATGGTTATATGTAAATAGGTCCTCCAGACTAATCACTAATGCACATATTTTTATTAGTACCTTTTTCCAGCTCTGTGTTTCCCACTGTATATTTACAATTGATATCTTAGCAGCTCTTCTCTTGTCCACATAAATGTGATCTTTTTGGTGTTTAGCCATTCTTCAATTCTAGCAATATATTATTTTTCCTTTGCTGCTTCCGTAGTGCCTTCAAATCATGTTACTGTGGCATCATTTTTGAATTTCACTCTTTTTACTGACTCTGCCAGAATCTAGTTCATGGATATAAATTAGGGAAAGCAGTGTCATTAATAGATATCTCTATGGGACACCATTAACTATATCACTGCAATTGGAGCATTCACCACTTTCCTGTCCATTTACCAGTTCTTAATCCAAATATCTGCATTTCCCTGAATGCCTGCAAAAGTTACCTGGAGTTTGAGAATTAATCATTTTCAATAGACATCCTAAAAAGCATTTTGGAAATCTAAATTTACCATATCATCTCCTCTGCCTGTATCCATTACTGATGTCACTTGTTGAAATAACTCTATTTATATATCATGTAATGCCATGAACAGGTATCATAGGACAATCCTAAGAGAAATTAACAATAGGAAAAACCTAGATAGAAGCCTTGACAACAGAAGGTCTTAAGTTAAAAAGAATGTACAAGAAGTGTGTAAAGTTTTCCAAAAAATGTTTATCGTCATTTTGTCTGTGCTTTCAGGGTCAACTTTGTTAAATTCATTAACCTAAAGACATTACAGTTTTGATTGCAGTATGAAAAAATACCCAATAGTACAGTATATGCTTGAAGTTAAGGGACTAAATTTAATTGCATTCCTTTCTGAGCAAAGGACTTGATTGCTTTCAAAAAGGATGACTACTGAAAAAAGGTCATTAAAGATAATTGAAAGACGACAGCTGTATAATGATGAGTGTGTACAATGCTGAGTTATCGGTCTGACAATTTTCATTTTAATTGAAACTTTGTTGGCTTAAGAGGAAGTCACAGATACTCTCCATAATATGGGATAGTTTTTTTAATGTAACCAGAATAACACCTCTTTGACCTGTTTTGAATGATAAAGAGGTCGTCTTCTTAGTGTTAAAAGCTTAGCATGCCTCTCATAGTTACTCTGGAGTTCACTGCACACTAGAATTAAGCAAGCTTGCTTCATTTTTATTTGGTGCACCATTTAGACCTCATTATTAGCACTAATAAAAAATTGCACCAATATACTTTTTCAGAAAGTAGGACAGCTGTTAGTTTTCCATAGCCCAAGGTAGCAAAGTGTGATTCTGTGATCCATTTCCCAAACACTAAATTTCAAATTAAAATACATTATAAATAAATGGGGCTCCTGAAATGCTTGAGGCTCTCTATGTTTAATACACAAAATGTGTGGCAGTTTATGAAAATGCAAGCAGTAGTGTTGGTAATTTGTTAAAATGAAAGTTTTATTAAATTTATTTGAGAGCAGTACTGAATAAAAAATGATTTGGTTTGTGGAAAGGTTAAAAAAATATTTATTTGCTGTCAGTGTATGAGATTGCAGAATTTCCTATAGTGAATAAATACATATTTTTGTCATATTTATAGACGAGAATGAATAATGATGATAAAGTAAATCAAATAAATTTGTTTTAAGGGCTTCCATAGTGTTGATCCAGTATTGCCATCCGCTTGAAGCTCTGATTGAGCACTATGCTTCAAACCAAGATTCATTGTTATTCATTTGCTTTATGGATTACAAGTTAATTACAATTACAAACTGTTCTGTCACAATGTTTACGTTGGAAAATTCCCCAGCTGTTCAGTGATGTTACAGGGTCTATAACAAATACTAATATGTTTTCTGGCTGTTCAGAATTGTTTGCCCCAAGGGGTTAATAATTGGACTTTACGAATACTGCTTAATGCGGTTCTTCCTAATTTCATGCATTGACCTGACATTCCAAGCTGAATTGTTTATGTCATTTTGCATTAAGAGTCGTCAATATTGACTGCTTCTGGCAGCTATATTAGACACTTAGTTGATACCATTCAAATCCGATATGAAAAAACTGAACTTCTGCTTCTTCTTTTTATGAAAAGATGGTTGTTGTATAGCAGTGTTCCTTCATTAATATGCAGTAGTCACAAGATGTAGTTAAGGAACCGTGATATGTTTGCTTCACCTTACACTGGGAAGTAAACTGGAGAAGATTGGAACACCTGCAGTACCTCCTTAAAATCAGACTAAAATGTAATGACTCATCTTATAATAATGGAGCTTATTATAAGTAAGTAGATATCGATGTGGCTAAGAAATAATCACTACAAAACCCAACACAAGGCTTAATATAGGAAAATAAGCACCCAGAGCTCATTTTTCTTGTGTTTGTTTTTCCTCAGAGCTGCATAAAATTTCTATGAACTTTTGTTCCTGAAGATGAAGCATATTTTTCTCATTTTGTGCTTCAGTCTGCTTTCATTCATGTCTTAGTAATTACACAGTAAAGCTTAAAAGACCTTTGGAGTAAAATGAACACAAATGACCTTGCCTGCAGTCTTTTAAATCCAGCAAAAAAAATCTTACTGTAGTTCACTTTGAGTACAATAATGATGAAAGAGATCAGCAGTGAAACTTTTGTCTGAAAATGGCTTGCCGTGCTTCACGTTGTCACAACCTGCAATTTTCTATGCCTTGTCAATTACAAAGAAGAATGAAGATTTACTGAGTTTATAAAATAAAGAAAAATTTTACAATTTGCGTTATTAGTGAGACAGTCTTGAATAGAATCCATGTACTGTTAGTGCCTGCAGGACATGTTGAAATGAATGGTGTAAGTGCTTCTAGCCATACAGATATGCCTGGTTCACAGAGCTGGGTCTCAGTAAATTAAACTGTCATGCATTCTCAGGTTCTCACACTTGATGTCTGCAGTGCCACACAATTTCCACCTCTGTCTGCCTGCTGCCTCACTCTTCAGGTCCTTATGACAGATATGACATGTGGTGAAATGAAGCTGACATAACATATGCTCCAACTGACTTTACTGTTGTAAAAACTATTGTGTGTCGCTGTGAACACCATGGACTTCTGTAGAACCCTTTATGGAATTCAGAAACATATGCGATGTGTTTTTGTATAACTGTACACATTAACAGCATGGCACACATTTTAGTTAGAAACTCACTGTGCTTTTCAAACCTTGACTTCAAGAACAGCCAGATGTGCTGTATTAAATGTTGTTGCCAATTTGCATGTGTTTTGTGGTTTAGTTTTCCTCATACAAAAAGTCATATGAAACAATTATTTAAAGACAGGAATTGAAGGATATTTTGAATATAAGTCTTAAGAGGAAGGACTGAGAGTTAATGGCTGTGGCAAAGTTTGGAATGGATGATCTTTTGTCCCTGACTTTATCTGAACCTCATCAGCAGCAGATATAACAAACAAACAAGCATCATGATTTATATATCCTAGGGGAAGTCATGTAATTGTAAAATTACAACAACAGCAACATTCGTAATGCATCAATATAGCTTTCTAAGGAGCACCTCTCTTCTCTTAATGCACTGGTTATTTCAAACATTTTTTTCCATAAATAACTGAAAAAGGATCTTAGCTAATGATAAGCAAAATGAAATTACACTTTCATGCCTTGCTAACAGAGCATCAATTATTTTCCTCTTTGCAAATGTGCTGAAAATGTTAGCTTGAAAGTCATATTTCCAGTATAATAGTATTCAACCATACTGCTGAAACCACAGGAGTCTGATCTAAAAAAATGAAAAAGAAAAACATCATCCATCGACCTTTCCCATTTTCTTGCGAAAACAGTTGGCAACTTTTTCCTATCAAGTTGTCTTGGGGTACTTTGGAAACTGAGGATTTAAAGGAACATGCCTCTGTCTACTTTGTCACTCTGTGACAAACATATGTTTATTCAGACAGACAGCTATACAGTAGGTCTTCAGGGGTTCAGGTAGTATACTATTATTTCAAGTATAATTTATACTGTTACAGTTTAACTTCTCATAATTTATCTTCTCTTATATCAGTTTTTAACATTTTGACAAAATATGTAACTGCTTTTTGGGACAGTATTTTATAAGGAATGAACTACATATGAAGTTAAATAGTAATTTTAAGTAAAAATGGTTTAACCACATAGCTTAGGCATTTGAAACACTTCTTAAATTAATTTTGGAAAGCAATAAATGATAATTCAGTAGTGAACTAAATTTTGCAAAGTATTTTTACTATAAAATGTTATTTAGACTATTCTTAGGCAAAGGATAAAACTGCACTTTTCTGTTTAAAAACAGATAAAAGTCCCTTTTATAGTCTTAACTACTTGCAGTAGTTATAGTCTTTCCTAGTTCTCTGTTTTCATAAGAAAAATGTTAGGATACGAAGAAAAGCTAAAGAAAATACTGTATATACTAATAAAAATTGCTATGTGTGTTTGTTTAAATGTACCGTCTAGGCCTTGACTGGACTAAAACTTTAGCCCACCCACCAATCACAAGTTTTCGAGTTTGATGCATTCAAAAGGTAGAAGCAAGTGTAAGTGTCTGACAAACAAATTCCATCAAGTATTGTGTTCAGTTTTTAGGTAGTCTGCCTTTCAGTTTTTTAAAGGTCACTTATGGGCGGTGTGGTGGCTCTGTGGCTAAGGATCTGCGCCTGTGGCTGGAAAGTTACTGGTTTGTATCCCATGGCCGGCGGAAGAATCCTACTCCGTTGGGCCCCTGAGCAAGGCCCTTAAACCCAACTGCTCCAAGGGCGCTGTATAAATGGCTGACCCTGTGCTCTGAGAAATTGATTAAACTTGAAATTTTCTCAAGAGATTGTATATAGCCAATAAAGTAATCTCTTAGGGCCTAGAATCCTAGAATCCTTAGGGCTTAGATTTAAGCTTCAGAGTGTCTGATTAAAATACTTGCAATGTCACATTTGACAAAAATTGTTCACATGCAATACTTTTCCTGTTGACAAACTGATTTTCTTGACTGTATAACAGAAGATGAATTGCTGTCAACACAGAAGTAAAGACTTGCCTGCAGCTTTACTGAACTAATTCGGAATCTCTGGCAGAGCCATTTAATACTGCTTGACAATTTACCACCATTGTTGTTATTACCATTAAAAAGCAAATTAAACAGTGAATGATAGTAAACAAAGCAGACCAAATAAAATATAAAACTCCTTGATCTGCTTTACTGAGTATTGTGAGAGTCTTTTGACAAGCTGAACTGGGGTGTGAAAGTTCCCAGTAGGCTTCAAGATGACATTTCCTGGTGGACAGTCACATTAAATGTTGCTGATGGCTTTGCTTCACCTCCAGTGAAGTCCATGCTGTTGCTCATATTTAGAAGAAAACTTTCCTTCACTGTTGGATTCATAAGGCTGCTTTAACATGACTTGAAATACTGAATATAAACTTCACTCAACCTATACTGATGAGTATAGGAGTCATGGTTTGACAATTTCCACAGAGTAATAACTTTGCAGCTTTGTGATTTAGTAGCACTGTGCCTATCCTTGACTGTCACTTATCTAAACTTGACGTGGAAGCATTACCTTCTTTTATTTCAGATTTTCTTCCCATTAAATGCAAGGGTCTTGGAGAAATTTCAGACTTTTTACCTTGGGTTTTATTTAATATTTTCCTTTCAAACGTTTAGTGAGGCGATTAAACAAGTAAGAGAGGCCCCCTGAAGAATTTACCTGAGGCTGTCAAAGAATAAGACACCATAGCAGAATCCAGCACATCCCTATGAACACTGATGTAGAATTGACAGTGTTTTTTTTTTTTGCACCGCTTATGAACATCTGAAAAGTGTCATGTAACACAAGCCATGTCAGCTTAGCCTGACAATTTTGCACTGTACCATCTAACCCTTAAATATGGAGCGGTCTTTCAGAAAACAAACGCAGAGCTCTGTTCACTAAGTGGAAACAACCCAAACAAAGTACCCCTGCCTAGCTTTTGTTCTGAATGAAAAATTACCTCAGCTCCTAGTGGCTTTCTAAGTGCTCCCCACATCAGCAGGTGTGTTGTGCCCTGGCGGTGAGTCATTGGACACCTGTCACTTACCCTGGCTTGGCAAGCTTTTGTTCCTAATTGTATAATAGACTATTATCAAGTCAAATTTTTATGTCCAGAAGATGTCAGGTTGAAGGAATTAAAAATGTAAATGATTGAGTTTAATTAACAAGTTGACAGGGGTGCACAGCTGCAGTTGACAGTGACTGATTGTCTTCCTCCAGCCCTCTTTATTTTGAAGCAGTTAAGACCTTATACAAGAGTAGGGGAGGGGGGGTACAGCAGAGAAGCCAGACAGGTGTCCTTTATAGTGAGGAGCTCTATTTAAAGTACTTTACAAGGGCAAAAGCCCATTAAGAGCCATCGCGGCTCTCTAATGTGTTGCATTTACATTCTGGAACCAGAGGAGTCGATTTACGGGTAGCAGGAAGTTGTTTGTCACTTGAATGAGGAAAGTGCCGGTAACAATGGCAAAAATGAAAACCCGATGAGAAGGAGTGGGATGGGGCCTCCAGGATGTACAGTAATTATGTTATTGGCCTTTATTTTCAAGAACTGTATTTTTCCTGGAATACGCAGTAGTGATGAATGGATATGAATTTTATGGCATTACTACAAACAATAATTTTATGTCATTTTAAAGAAACACAAAAACAGAAGTGGTTGTTTCACAGATCCTTATTTGTATAGATATTCCAGGCTTAACAATAAAGCTTGTCTGTGGAAAATTAGCAGACTGCAAAGTCAATCCTTTGTTCACAATACTGAAGAGAATAGGAAGACCAAATTAATGAAAGCCTATTTTTCAGCCCAGGCTGTTTTAAGTAATGAGTCGGTTTTACATTTGTGAGCATCAGTATTACTTTCTGAAATGTTTGCATGCCAGTAAACAGTACCCAGAACTAAACCATTACTATGCTTGCCATGTTACAAACGCAGTCCAGCAGTCTCAGTCCTCAGTTGGCAGGTATGGACTGACCAGGAGCTAGAGGCCTGTGGCAAACAAAAATCCATCAGCTACCTGGCTTGTTATTTCCAGCTGACAGCTAGGTAAAAAAATATTCAATTGGGAGGTAAACCTCTTTTACATATTGAAAATTATTGTGTGAATTATCCAAAGCTATTGGATAATTCAAAGCTATTGATCAATTATAATATATGCAACAAATTTGCTTTAAAAAATGATCAATTTGTGAGTTGTTGGAATAACAGGAAAAGATTTACAGTATTTTGTTTTCAAATCATTTCCTTTCAAATTAAAATTAAAAAGTAATTTAACTTTGTTTTACTGTAGACTTTCCAACCTCCTCATTTTCAGATCCAGAACTATTCATGTATCACTTTATAATTAAATGTGATAGTTATCATTATGAAAAAGACACAATTATGGTTATTTTGTATGTTCATCCTTATATCCCATGATTGTACCCTTTGAAATGATAACCTTACAGTTTATATTAAGCATAGTAGAGCTTTCAGTACTGCACTCAATAACTGTGTTCTAGAATCTAGATAACCTCAGCAGATACTGTATACTCAGGTAGGATCCTAATCTTTTTGTTTTATATTTTAATCAAAACTACAGTATACTCCATATCATAAACTAAAAAGTAATGGAGGAGCTGTTTGTTCTACGCCTGCACTTTCTATATGCTACAATATAACATCTGGAAGCTTTTAAGGATTTTGGAATACTGATGTCAAAGAGCAGTGTCACTATAAAACACATTCTTTTCTCTCCATTATCCTGTATCGTTTTAAATTGTGTACCTTTAAATCAAACAATGATATTATTCATTCCAGTTACTTATACATTTTTAGTCACATTAATGAGGGTGTATCTCAGTATTGCCAGGTTTTAAAAGGTGCAGTTTTAGTTACAGTGTCACATTCTGTATTGACAGTATGACTCAAGAACATAAAGAACAAATGCACTCCTGCATTTGGTTACTTGAAAAAAAGAAGGATATGAGCTTTGACAACATGGCTGGATAGCTTATTCCAGACTCACATCACCTTTGTGTAAAAAACTGCCTCTCAGGCAATTAAAATTCTTCTCAGCTTTTAATGCACTTCTCCCGAGTTTCTGCTTGTAATAATATTTTTTTATTTGACATTGTGTCTCAAGGTATACATATATTAAAACTGTAAATTAACCGGAATTAAAAGCTGGTGTATAAAGGGAGCTGACTGATGTTCAAAACTGAATGTGGAAGAGGTTATTCAATAGTCTTGGTGTAGTACAATAGAAAGCAAGCAACAGATTAAAAATTATACCAAGATTCCTGCATTTGGACTGTCCTCCGGTTCATTTTTCAGTTATTCTGAAGAAGTGCATTTGATGGACTTTGTCGGTGCCTTTGATGACTTTGAATACTTCTATCAGATCCCCTTGTAGACATCTCTCTCAATACAAAAAATATAAGTTCAGTTTGTCTAGCCTGTCATTGTAGGACATTACTCTAAACCTGAGAATGCACTGTATCTAGTCACTCTTTCCTGGATTGATTTCAGAGGAGCAGTATCTTTTTTCTAAGCAAATTGTAAACAATATTTTTCAGCAGTTCGAATGAATGTGAGAGATTCAAGATTTAACCTTTTTTTATTTGCCATATACAACAAGTGTATTGGAAGGCTTACGCGTTGAGCTGTACCCAGTAATAGTAAAGGTAAAAAATAGGCACAAATGACAAACAGACGTGGACAATAGGTGTTATAATACAGCCAAGACAGGACATAGTGCAAACAGTGCAGTACCTTAAAGTGCAGGTGAAAGACAAATATACAGTATGCATATGGAAATGTTTTGGCAAAGCTCACCTACTGTAGCTAAAGGAATGGCATCCTTTCTGAGGCAGAAACCCCCTACCCCTCACAATTGCAAGGATTCAGCAAGGGAGTCTGTCGCAATGTGTGAGAAAGATTCTTGAAAGGATGTCCTGGACGAAAGATGTGTTTAGGTAGGTAAATCGGAGTGTTCAAGATTAGGATGTAACCTTCCTTGCGAATATCTATTGTAACTTATACTGTATTACACAGTAGTTATTTTAAGTGAAGTCTTATTCATGCTTTTTACGTGGCTTTCAGTTTTAGTAAAAGAAAGTATGAATAATGTGATTATTATATTTGGTCAGCATTGCTGACTCGCAGCACTGTGGCCATGTGTTCAATTCTGCGTGGATTTTGTACGTTCCCCCCATACTTGTGTGGGTTTCCTCTGGTTGCTTTTGTTTCCTCCCACAATCCAAAGGACATACTGGTAGGTTAATTGCATTCCGGGAACATTTGACGTGGTGTGAATTCGTGCATGTCTGTCTGAGTGTGCCCTGCGATCCCTGCGATGGACCCATGCCCCATCCAGTGTGTACCCTGCCTTGTGTCCATTGGTTGCATAGATAAACTCCAGTTACCCTGTGGTCCTGAATTGTATGAAGTGGTTAGAAAAATGGATGAATGGATGGAAAGGGTATAGTTCATAGAGCAAATTGCCTTTTATTTTTATGCTGCTGAATACACATTCATGAGATGTTTGGAAACTCAAAAGAAAGAAAACAAAGTATTCTGAAAGACAGACTCCATCTTTTTAGCAATATGTTACACGTTTCCAGGTTGCAAACAATATAATGTGTGGTGCGATAGCAGCAAATTAGTTTTTCATTGTGCAGTGCTCTGTTAGGACCTGAAACTAATCATGTCTGGACACAGTAAGCTCAAGTAAATTACAAATTTATTAGCAGTGTGGACACTCTGAGCTGGAGTAACTATAACAATTTTAAATCCTATTTTCAAGGTCAGTTCTTTAGCATGAACAAGGCCTTTATCTCATTGGGCAATTCTTTAAAGCCATGGTTTCTAATCTTGCTTTTTGTGGTGTTTTCAACAGGTACTACTCAGACATCGGTAAGATGCCTGCCATTAGCGATCAGGATATGAATGCCTACCTAGCGGAGCAGTCCCGCATGCACATGAATGAATTCAACACAATGAGCTCACTCAGTGAGATTTACTCATATGTTGGAAAGTACAGTGAGGAGGTAAGTACAAAAAAAGCGTTAAAGTGAACACCCGAAGAAGGCTCCACAGCCAAACCGTTGTGTTTTTCTTCTCTTTTTAGCATGGAATAAACCTTTACTTGTTCCATTAAAGTGAATATAGAAATTATGCTGCAAGTCAGTTTGTTCTCCCAGGTTTGGAACATAATGCAGTATAATAATTCTAACTCAAGGAGGCAACTCAGTACATAGGCAGAAGACCAAACTCCAATGTCCATATGACCCCTTGGCGTATTAACTTTGATAGATGTTATACTGTATAATGGTTCTCCAAAATATTCTAAAGGCACACTACTCATTTACTTCTGAATGCTTTACATCTTTAGCCCTGCTCTATGGTGCCACTTTCTAAGGAAGAGCAATAAGCAATTGAAGATTGCTTTGAAGAGCCAGTTCTGTATTTCGAAGACAGATAAACTGACCCAAATCAAATTGTTTTATATTGTTTTTGTGCAGATTGTCCAGCCTGCCTGTGAGGCGAACCAAACTGAAATGATTTAAATGCTTTGAAAGCGCTTTATAATGTACTGTACCATCTTTTGACTAAATTGAAATTGTAGATGGGAAAGCATTTACAGGGACAAAGCAGAGCGTGTTTGTCTGAGCAAAGAACAGAAAAGCAGTAAATTGAAATATTGCTTCATTTTGTCAGCCACCAGCCATTAGAGGAAATACTCTTAGGGATGGGATGAAAATCTGTGTTGCATATGTCATGCTTGTTTTTTCCCTCATTCTCTCTAACTATAATTTACAGTTAGAGGAATGTGACCAGGCTCATTTTTTACTCTATATAAAGACAAAGGGATTAATAATGTCATCCAGCTATAAGAAAAGCGATCTTTTTTTACTACATTTTAATTCCTTATTATTCATTCATAGAGCACCCGAGCCTTCTCCATGCACGGCTCAGAAACATCCCATTACAAAGAGTGAGATGAAATAGCTGCAGCCACTGTGGCGGACTTCCTTTAATCTGATTGGCTTTATTGATGTGTACTCCTTTCTCCGGCACCTCTTCCTAGCCTGCTTAAGATTGCTTTCGGCTGGAAAGATTAAAAGAAATCATACATGGCAAAAAAAGGTGAAACTGCAATAGTCTCCCAAGGGCATAGCTGCTGTTTTCATCTCTGGAGTTCTCCCTCCGTGCCTTTCAGCTTCGCTACTAAAGACATCCTTAGTATGGCCTACAAAAATCAGCATGCATGTATGGTAATTTGTAACACTCCTGGATTTGTGGGTATATCGGGGTTTTCAAGGATTTCTCAAGCTGTTTGATGTATAATGTCATACAATGAAATGCCTGCTGCATTCTAGCAGAATTTGCAGTTAAAGACTTTTCTTAACGAAAAATATAATGCATTTGATTTTTTGGAAGCCATCGTGTCATATTAGTTTCTTTATGCTGATGTTTTATAGTGTATACTTTTTATTTTTATTCTGAAGAAGTCTTTAATCTGGACCTCCATCCCGAATTCACATTTATTTGGGGGGTATTTGTATGTAAAGTGAAAGGTACAGTGCATGAATAGCTTTTCCAGGTTGTACTGGCCTTGTTTTTCCTTTTGTTGGTTTATTGCAACTTGTACATACATGACCTCTAACTGTAAATTTCATACAGTATATATATTATAAGTTGTCCTGGATGCCTACTAGTAAATGTTATAAAGTAATGTGTAATCTTGGGCCTTTAACAGATTACAAAATACGCTGTAGGTTGCCCATTCATTTCTTTAAACGGGGTGATACAGTGAATTTTAAAAGGTACATTTGGGAGACCTACAAAGATCTGTCCGTGAAATACTGAGCAAATCAGAACAGCCTTTTGTCATCAATGGTTTCTTTGACAACTTACAGGTCAGAAAATGATGTATAGCATAAAGCAGTTTGCTCATATCAGGTCAGCTCCATTCCCTGACTCATTGCGAGCCCATGTGTTTTACTAAAGCTATAGTTTATACAGAACTGTGAATTTCACCTCCACAAACCACAGCTTCCACTTGCTTAATAAAAACAATGTTAATCCTTTAGTTGCTTCCCGTTTTTTCCAAGGTTCAATCTATTCTTGGCACAACCGTCTTGGGCAAGAGAATACAATTTTGTTTTTGTTTCTGTTCTCACAGATTGTGTCTGCACTGGAACAGGATGATGCTGCAAGGAAACAGAGATTGGCCTTCAAGCTCGAGCAAGTGGTCACTTTGATGAGCATAGACAGCTGAAAACCACTGCCCCGGTGTGTGCTAGGAGAGCAGAAACCGAGCCGTGCCTGAATGAAGACCTGTCATCTTTTCACCATCAGCGAGTTCCTTGTAGCTCAAGCATTGTATCACTATGTTAGCTCTACTTACAGAAGAATGAATGGGGATAGAAGAGCTTGTCGGACTAGTGGATTTTAATTAATCCCCTGGTAAAGTGTTGCCTTGTATATACTACTGATATAAAAAAAATATCTGAACCAACGTTTGGTGTCAGTTTGCTTTGATTTTTCAACAGAATGGAGATTAATTCTATAACAGAGGCACATCACATTTAGGACAATATGCAATGTCATAAAAAAGGTAAACAAACCAAGAATCTTTTGGGAGATTTACAGGCCAGAATAATTTATATTTAAGCATACAGGGAATAAAGAAAGCATTTGTATTGTTAGACCCAAAAAGAAGCAGAAGAGAGTAAGACAAATAATGTATCTGTAATTTGAATGGACAAATGTTTTAATTGTGGGCGAAACTTTTCCTCACCATTGTAAGGTGAAAAGGCATTTGAATAGAACAGATAGGATAAAAAAAAAGAATTCAGCTGATGTCTAATATATCCTGCAACCTAAATTTCCAAATTTAGAATTGTGCTGATAACAAAAATGGATAACTTCGAAAAGAAGATGTTTTATTTAAAATATTCAAGACCTGCAGATGAATGTTTGGAAAAGGCAAATCCTCAGGCATAAAGACGCTGAACCTGACTCATTTACTGTAGAGCTGATAATGGTAACAATGCTTGTTTCTTCATATGTGCCACCACTGCATTTTTTGATGAAGTGTTGCATAGGTTTGTGAATAATGTCCCTCATCAGTCGAATGTACCGTCTGTAGTGCTACAGAAGTCCAAAATTATGTGGCGAGGACTTTTTTTTTTTAAATGCCTGGAGAAAAAAAAAGAAATTGACAACTAAGAGATGTGTAGTGTACTTTTTTGACATGTACTGACTTACTGTATGTGAAGGCTGCAGACTGCAGAATGGGGACTTCTAAACTGCCACTTAATGCACAGTTCTGTGCCTAATTGGTACAAGCAAGTTTTGGATATCCCAACTTTGTTGTGAAGAGTTGTAGACTTTTATTTCACTGGATGTTCAGTGAGACTCTGGAACAAGTGGACAATGCTGGCCAGCAGAAAACCAAAGGAGTCTGATTTTAAAAGAAAAATAAAGTGCCACATTGAAAAGAAACAAGAAAATGATATTTTATTTACAGCCTCAGTGTGTAAAATAATCTGCGGGCAAGCTGGCTTTTTATTTTTGTCCTTTCCATTTTTGCACACTGTATCTTTTGCCCAATCCAGTTACCATTTTGCACAACCGAAGAATTTGGAAAGAAAGTGAATCTCGTCTTTGAAGGTACAGCTTTCTTTGAGGTTGATATCGATCTCAGAGTTTTTAACACTGAAAAGAGCAACAATACAAACATTTGGATGCGAATATTGTCAGATGACAATAGAGCTGCCCTCCTTTTCTTTTACCTTCAAGCTTTCTTTTGCCTTGAAACGTGCCAGACTTGTGATGTGAATGTGTGGATGCCTCAGTAGATCCACCTTGGATCTTTTGGCTTTTTAAGCGCATGTACTACAATTAAAAAAAAAAAAGAAAAAGAAAAAAAGCCTTGCAATGACGTGGATGTGTTTTTTTTTTTATTTGCTTGGAAGCATCAAACAGAGTGGTTTGTCATGTTATTATATTACTCTGTTAAGGTGGAACCTTTATCCAGTAATCCATGTGACCATTCCATGTTTTATAAAATATTAGACGCTAATGTAAGTGGTACCTTAAAAAAAATATATACCCTGCATGTTGACTGGATGTTATGAAATGGAACTGCCTTGCAATCAAAATATTTATCTAATATGCTAAAAGCTAATTCTAAAAACTGGAGTTGGATTCTCCCATACTGTTCTTTTCAATTGTCTTCAATATAATGTATTATGATTATCATATATCATTTATTAACCTCACAGAGATTTAATATCTTTACAGTTTGGTAGACTGTCTTTCTATGAGTAGACAGCTTCTATAAATGGTTGATGTAAGTTTCTCCATTGAGATTATAAGTGGACTGCGCCACAAAAACCAGGCTGATGGCAAATATCCACAGAAAGGATAAATGTGCCTTTTAATACAATATAAAACTTAATTACTACTGTCATTTACTGCTACTGATGTATGGCAGTGTCCTTAGGCCACGATTCTAGATTATGAGCTATATGGGCATACAATGAGCTTTTCTGCAGTGAGCCTATGAAAGCCTGGCACTCATTTTATGTGAATAAGAAGCAAAAAAAACAGTTTTAAATTTAATGTGGCTTAATAAATCCTGCATAGCTCTTTACGATATATATTTTTTCTATGCAGAGGTTTTGTTCTATTTTTTTTTTCTGTTGAAGAAGTGAATATTAGTTCTGTCAACAAGAAATTACTAAAATGTAAGTTGCAGTACATTTTCCAAAGAAAGATTTTGATAAGTCTTATCAAGGAATTTGCACCTGATTGCAATTTGCTGTATTTATTGGAAAAGAAAAATCTTGGAAAACATGCACACTTTAAACTCTAATCGCAAACACATTTTAGTGTTTATCAATTTACCAAATGGCTTTACATTCATTTAACACAGTGATTTTTCTTTTTAAAATAAATTGTGCAAATAGCATATTGGTGCAAGCTTGAATGAAGGAAAAAAGTCCTGTAGTCTGTTTGCTTCCCTTAGGAACCTCCATTAGGCTCTTCAGGTCCCTCTGAGGAATCTGTATTGGTTCTGGGGGCTTAATTTTCAGAGTGAGATTCTGTATTGGGTTTGAGTTTGTGTTATCATGTGTTTTATGTTGTTTCTTTTGTTCCAACATTGCTCTTGGTTTAGGTTTCTGGCTTTTGCTTGTTAAGTGTTTTGTTCTCATTACTAGTCACTTAGTACTAAGATAAACACCCAGT
The DNA here is from genome assembly GCF_040954835.1 of Lepisosteus oculatus. Lineage (NCBI taxonomy): Eukaryota > Metazoa > Chordata > Actinopteri > Semionotiformes > Lepisosteidae > Lepisosteus > Lepisosteus oculatus. The sequence continues at coordinate 44,110,119 of NC_090702.1, read as the reverse complement.
GTTATTTGGTTTTTGCCATTAAGATCTATTAAAATGTAGTGTTCAGTGTTGTACTACTCTTGCAGGAAAATGTAATTGTTTCATGCTTATCTACAATGAATGTTGTTCAGAGGATGTGAAACCTTTCAAAACTGCCTGATAAAGATTCCACCTTAAACATTTTGTAAGAATATGTCCTTAGAGCTCAGTGTTATTGCAGGTGTCAAAGAAATGTTAGAAAAGACTTTTAATATTATGATATTTGATGAAAAAATTAAATATGCTGTTTGGGGGAAAATGAAACTTGGAAAAGGCAAGCTTCTCTAACTTTGTTACAATTAATTGTATACCTGTGTATGTAAATATAATGCATTCCTATTTTGCAGTCAAGAACAAAAATACTATTTGTAATATAGAATAAACTTTATTATGAAACAAAATGGGGTGTTTTCTTATGAAAAAAGAAACCAAATGTCTAGGACAAACTATTTAGACCAAACTATTTAAAATACTTACTGCCAAAACTGTTAAACCTAACAGAATTGTATGCTATGGGAATATTTTGAGTTCTGCAAAAAAAATGTTGTAACACATACAGTATCTGCAATACTACCTTTGCAAATACAATAAACCAAGGTCTTAAGTAACTCATCTAAGAAAGGGTAGGAAGAGATGAGATGCAACACTGCCTGTTTAAGGAGAGCTTGACTCAGGTCCAGGTCTACTGTATGTCAGTTGAATTGACTTCCAAGCACAGAGAATCAGGGAATTGAGAAAAATTGAAATCTCAATCTTTTATCCCCTTGTTTTAAGTATCTTCTGTACATACAGACTTTCAGCAATTTTATCATAAGAATAACTTTTTTCATACTGCGTGGCAAATCAAAGGCAAGAAAACATGAATGTAGAAAATATCATTCTAAAATCTGTTGATAGAATTAACATAATTTTAATAAATGTTTGCTAGAAATATTGAAACCAGATGAACAGTACATTAGTTCTGCAACTGACCAACAACTGTGTAGAATAATATCCTTGATATACTCTCTGCTGGGAAATTTACAGTGTTCTACAACTTTTTACTAATAAAATAGAACTTAATGTTATTAATTATGCATTTTATCTTGTCAGAAACCATAATTAATGACCCCACATTCATGTTTACGAACCAGGCATTTTTATTGTGCCCGTTTTAATAACATTTTGAAAAATTAGTAAAAATCCTGCATGTAGAATTCTTCATTTCTGCCAACAGAAAGAACATTTCTTATACTGCTTCTTTATGTATTTTTAAAAAAATCTATCAGAGTGATAGTTAGGGAAACTATTGTATGTATGAGCCAATGGCTTGAAAAATAGAGATTCCCACTTTAACAGAGAACCACATTAACTATAAAAAGTGGTCCTTAATCTACAGTATGTACAATACAAAGAGGCATTAGAGTGCTTTAATCTGGCTCAGGCCTGGCTCTCACTGTTGATTAAAAACTTCAGTAGGATAAAGGGAGTGAACAAGGCTATAGAAAACACTATGCATACAGTCTTGAGAATCTTTAAAACAATAAGAGCCTTGGCCATATCTGGCAACAAAGATGCATTAAATGCCAGATGAAAGAAAGGATTATCAGAATTTGCATTGGTCCTTGTGAAAGCAAATCCTCAGGATGGAGGTTGTTGTCTGGATTTGTAAGTCTTGATCTACACAGTCCAAAATGTACTGTACTATTCTGCCCACAAGTTTCCATGGCCACCTTAAATTTCACTTATAATAATAATAATGATAAATGCTTACACTTATATAATGCTTTTCTGGACACTCCACTCAAAGCACTTTACAGGTAATGGGGACTCCCCTCCACCACCACCAATGTGCAGCATCCACCTGGATGATGCAACGGCAGCCATCGTGCACCAGAACTCTCACCACACATCAGCTATTAGTGGGGAGGAGAGCAGAGTAATGAAGCCAATTCATAGATGGGAATTATTAGGAGGCCATGATTGATAAGGGCCAATGGAAATTTTGGCCAGGATGCCGGGATTACACCCCTACTGTTTTCGAGAAACACCCTGGGATTTTTAATGACCACAGAGAGTCAGGACCTCGGTTTAACGTCTCATCCAAAAGACAGCACTTGTTTACAGTATAGTGTCTCCGTCACTATACTGGGGCATTAGGACCCACATGGACCGCAGGGTGAGCGCCCCCTGCTGGCCCCACTAACACCTCTTCCATAAAGTCATGAAGTTTCAACCATGATAAAGCAAGCAACCACACCCCTCCTACCAATAATTCACACAGGTACTACTGTGATAAATGTCACAGGGAGGGCAGGAGTGGTGCCCAAGCAAGTTCTTTCAAAATAGAATGATGGCTCAGCTTTGGGCACAAATGTGGGGGATTTATTTGGACAGTGCTTCCCACAAAACAATAAGAGAGAGTGCAACAAAATAACAAATTAAAAAAATATACAAACCCTTCCTCCAAGAGTCATAAGCCTAGCAACCCTACCACACTCGGATCCTGTTTGCTAACTCTCCTTTGGACTACCAAAGGAGCCTCCTAAATAGGTACAGTATAGCCCTGCCCCCTTGGACCCTACCATTATCACATTAAAATTATTGACAATTACTGAATTTCTCACAATAATCTTCTTATTTTCCACAATCCATAACCATCCATTCATTTTTGCAACAATAGAATATACAGAATGTACAATTAAAACAAAGAATCATGAACGAAACATTTTAGCCTTTTTACCGTTATCTGTAAAAATGGTACATCCTATACCGGAAGATGTGCGCATGTACCACTCAGCGTTGACACTACAAAGCCAAGCTGAGAAGAGGTTTCGGGTTTGGACCTATGAGGCCACCATACCCGGAAGTCAGGCCGCCCAGGATGCGCAGTGACTTCAACACGGAAAAAAGACAGAGCGCTCGCTCACATAGGTACGTACTGTACAAATAAACAGAAAAGATACCGTTATCCTTGAGAGTTTGTGACTGATTTTCCACGAATAACATGAACTTATTTCGAAGTAAAATGTAGTTATGAAATGGGAAACTGCTAGCCGAGCCCCGAGTGTGCACCCTCGGGAGCTAGCTAGCGGACAAGAAAATGGATGTAGTGTATTAACGCGAGTAATTCAGATTTAGGTGGGATAACGTGTGTGGTGAACTGTACTGTCTGCGGACGGTGACGGAGATCTCTGTCGCATAACTTTTTTTCTGTTAAAGAGAAAAACTACATCTAATAAACAGATCTAACTTAAATCATTTAAGATCTTTTTTAATATTAAAATTCTGTTTTTTGGAAATACCGAGATGTGCGTGCTTTACTTTTTTCACATTTTTTTATTACTTCAAACATGAGAACAATGTCTCATTTGTGTGTGCATAGGAATAGTGTAAACTATTTCTTTTCTGAGGTGAAGAGGACATACAGTTGAATTGGCCCCCTGTTACCATGTTTTCTACCCATTCAGCTGAGAGTAATAGAGTGGAATAAGGCTATACTAACAGGTTTTGTGTGTAATTACTCATGTTTCTAGGTGAACATTTTTCACAGAAGCAGTCTCATACTCCATTTCGTAAGAATGCAGAATATAAGGGAAAAAACTGTTGATCCAGAAAAAAAGAAAGATTGATGGAAAAATTAGACCTTAATATAAAGGCAATAAAGTGCAAAGGCAGCTGGGTAGTGTACCTATTTATTGATCACTGGGCCTCTTTCTGCAATTGTCTCATAAATAAAAGAAGTCAACTTGAAGGAACCTCCAAATTAAACATAAAAGACCGTGGTATAACAACAGCAATACGGTGAATATAGCTGGAAATTGATCAGCTCTGTGACAGGGTATTGAAATGTCGAAACTGGATGCAAATACTAGTAGCGAGACCCACAGCTTTTAGGTCTGAAGTATGAGTGTATCACCACTTTCATCTTATTCTGCGTCTCTTGAATTGCTCTTTTTCCCTCAGAAGTTTTGGATGTGTGCGCTTCAGATGAGAATCGGGAGTGACAAGAACACTTTAGTTTGAAAATTTGAAAAATTCCCCTGTGAGGCATCACACATCTTAAGTGCTAAAAGGTTTTAGACTTGCCTTTACAATGTTATGTTAGGCTTCATTAATTTGTTTTTCCCAAGTCTTGTCTCATGAACATATTGTTCTTGCATGAATATGCTTTGTGAAGGTGGTTTGAGCAAAACTCTGTGCATAGGATATTTCATAAACATTTAGTACAAATCGGGGTAAGTGTTCAGGTAGACCTAAAAGAGTTCTTTCACCTTTAGCTTTTTGATAATCGCCTAATGTAGAAAAATACAGAATTAGTATTTCTGTTGTAAGACAGTTGATGTGGATGAGGGAATACATGTTTAGTTCATTGAACATGTACAATTTTAGGGTAATTTTCAATTTTTTATTTTTTCTGTCAGTCTTTTGGATTAGAAAACAGGATTATGTTTGGGTTTCTGATTTACTCCATTTTTTATTTAATTTGGATAAATCATTTGTTTTTATAATGTAGTATAAATAGATTTGAAGAGTGAAGAGCATCTCAGTAAGGTTGTCATCACAATTTTAGTTTTTACAACAACATAAAACTTTAGTTGTTTATGAAGTATCTGTTCGTACATGTTTATATCCACATAGCCCAAGAGCACAGCACGCTGGGAACATTCATGATATAATTTCCACGGTAATGTCTTTGCAGTTTGACTCATACAATACAATGTGAAAGATTTGTTGTTGGTTCATCATAATTTTTGAAATCCCTATTATCAGCTGTATAGGAGTAGATGGAACAAATAAATGGCATTAGTAGTGTATCAGCTACCTTCATAACATCTACTGTTGAAACACTTTATCTTGAATTCAATAAAATGAATTGTTCATACACAATGGTCTAACTCTGCTACAGTGCCAAGACAAGGGACACACTTCAAAAAGGAGGGCTATGGCAATCAATCCATATGTTCAAGAAATATAGAATTAGTGCTTAACGACAAATAAAACCCAGAAGTGATAGGCACCACAACATTGTTGATGGAAAGTACAATATAGGTGCCATAGCATAAAGCTATCTATAATCAAATACAGTATACATTGGCTAAGAACTTGAAACCCTCTTGAAGGCTCTGGACAGCATAAAGGAAATGATGCTGAAAATAGCTTGAATGTCAGAAATTATTCCTTCTTTTCAGCTTAATTCATGAGATAGGGCTATAGGTGAAAGAAATACAGCCATCAGCCCATCACAAGAATTTCAAAGTGTTTGCTAATTTTTCTAATTCTTTTGCTAAGAATCAGCTTTAGAATGCTAGAATCTCACAATATACTGTAAGTACTGTTAAAATCCAGCTATGTTTTCTTTATAGTTCTTGAGTTTTGTTGTTCACAGCTTAGCTTAGATTAAGGGAAAAGACCTAGTTCAGTACAATAAGCCAAATTATATCACAAATAGTAATTTCCTGTATTAACATAGCATTGGAACCTGCCTGTAATTTCAGATTCTATTCATTACATACCCTCCAATTTAGGAATCACGAATTCACTTCATGTCTCAGCACACAGCTATGGGTACATCTCCTGTACCCACATAAGGAGAATAATGAAGTGCAGACAAGCTATTCGGATTTGTACATCCATTGAGTTTGTGTTGTAAACTCTTCAGTGAGGTACAGAGTGAGCTATTGTAGAGATGTATCCCTCTCTGCAGATGCCCAGGACTTGTCTGGAGGTCAATACTCGTCTTGGAGCCAAGACAGCTCAAGCCAATTAATGGCCACCCTACTGTGACAGCATTCCACCAATTACTGTATGTGCTGCCACCTGGGAAATTCCAGTTCCAGTTGACAAGTACTTTTCCCAGGCTTAATACATCTGGATCATCATGATTGTTATTGACATTAAAATATTTAAGGAACAAGTAATAGGTTTATTCCATGCTGAAAAGAAGAAGAAAGAAACCACAACGTTTCGGCCGTGGACCCTTTTTCAGGTAATAGAGTGGAATAGGAGGCTCCACGGCTGAAACGTTGTTTTCTTTCTTCTTCTTTTTTCGGCGTGGAATAAACCTTTTACTTGTTCCTTTGCAGCCTGCGCATGCTTACGCAGCTCCCCAGCTGAAATAAAAATATTTAAGCCTACTCATGATCCTGTGAGGGGGGCACATCAGTGCAGTGGTGAGAAATGCTGCCTCAAAGTGCTAGGGCCCCAGGTTTAATTGCTGGAGTGAAATCATCATGGATTTTGTGTTATCCCTGCTTGTTCTCCCCATGTTCATGTCAGTTTTCTCCAGCTGCTCCAGTTTCCTCTCACAGTCCAAAGACATCCTGGTGAGAGAGAGAAGAGTATGTTTGTTTCTGCCCTGTTTCTCACCAAGGACCTTTCGTGTGTTGAGCTAACATGATAACCACTACAGACAAGGTTCTGGCGCCCCTGCAGCCCATTAATGTAAAGCAATTAGAAAATGGATGGATGGCTGATCCTATGAATACGTTTGTGTTTACCATTTTTTTTCCAAATAAACCAAGGAATATAATAAAAGATAGTATGCAAAAAGGGAGGTGATTCAGTCCACCTAGCTAATTTGGTAAAACCAACAACAGATAGTTGATGCAATTCTAAATTTAATGTATTATTGTGCAACTAAGAAGGAAAGGTTTGTTCTATTGATCTTTGTGAATGTTGTGTTGATCATTCTTGAGAAGGTCAGATGAAATTTTATGGAGGGTTGTGTACTATGATTTACCCATATTCAATATGCAATTGATTTATATAGAAACATCTAAGCACTTAATATGAAATGATGAAAAAATGAATATACTGTATGTACAGTCACCTCCAGTCCAACTTTATTTCATGCAGCCTTTTTCATCTTTATCAAGAGTGCCAATAATTTGGGTTATTGTAATTGACTCTGTTATTAGAATCATTCTAAACCAGTTACAATGCATACTGTAGGTTACTATAAGTTATGACTTATCTAAGTGATAAAACAGCAGGGCTTAAAACAATTGAAAATCTAGTATAGAACAATCTGTGTTGCATTTCTGATCATGCATTTATCTACTTCATACATTAATTATGAATATAGGATGGATCATTTTTATATGATGGAAATATAAAATCCAATAAAATCTCCCACATTATAAAGAAAGAGTATGTTTCATTTGCTCCTATAATCCATTCACAAATCATTGATATGTTTAAGGATGTTAAATACATTTATTCTAGAAAAATTATCAGATTCCTTCATCAGGAGGAGTGAACAATACAGAATTTACACTTACAAGAGTGAGCATTATATGGTAAAAACTTACTTTTAATATAAAATTCAGTTAACTGAACTTATCTGACTAAGCAATACATTTTTTTTGCTGTATTTTACCAGGTACGGTATGTCAAAGAAGAACATATTCTCATTTACAGTGACAGCCTCGAGACTCATTCATACAGGAGGGCATGTCCGGAAGCAAACTGAATGAATTACCTGTCTCAAGGGTACAACAGTAGCAGTGTACCAGAGATTCAGGTCAACATTACTATAGTTTTAAATTAGGAGCCAGTACTCCACACTGCTGCTCATTTTTATTATTTTCATTTAAGAATAGCAATACAAAGAGGTCCTATGCAGCACACAAAACACTACATTACAGTTTTGAGGAGATGCACTCTGCAATGTGCATACTATGTCAACTAGTGTGATGGTAATGCGTGTGTGTGTGTGAGAGACATCTTCACTCAAGTAAGAAGTCCCTGTGTATTATCTTCTTACTCGGCTCTCCACAACTTACACTTTTTATCTGTAGTAGAAAATACACAAATCTTTATTGACTCCACACTTGGAAAAAAGACTCCCAGTGCCTGAAATGATTTTGATGTTACTGGCAGCTGTAAGTGGGACTGAATCTCCTGATGTGCAGCTCTTACACATTCTTGCCATTTGGCCATTATTGGCTTCATAATTGCAATCATTTCCTAAAAGCTGGAAAGCAAACAATGGGTAATAGTTTGTCAGCTGTGGTCTTCTTCTCTTGTGGTTTAAACTGCTTTCTGTGGTTAATGAAATTTAATATCCAAACGTTGACAGACAGTGCTAATTTAAATCATAATCCCGACATTAGCATCTTTAAGCCTTATATGTCATTTGTATTAATTTATTTGGTTGGTGCTTTTATCTAAAGTAACTTAGTGGTTACCATAATCTATATTTGTTATAAACTGATTTATACAGCTGGGTATGTTGAAGCAGTGTGGGAAAAGTACCATTCTCAAAGATACAGCTGAAATAGGTTATCTGTGTGATTATCACTAGGCCATCAGAACATATAATGATCTTGATGGGTGCATTGCAGCATTGCTCTTTTTTTCTGACCATTTGGTGTTTCAATTTGTATATGTGAATTATTTATTTAATGTATATAAATGTGTAGAATCATTTGAAAACCCCCAAAATACGTACAGTAAAATTTTACTGACTAAAGCCTAAAATAGAGAGCAAGATTCCCGTTTGATAAAAAATAACGATGAGTTGATCCTTTCAAATAATGAGCTTACTGTTGGCAACCTATGTTTTAACTTTAATAAGAATGCTTTTTTAATTATTCATTTCATCACCCCATTGATCTATAATGGCTGCAGGGGCACACAAACACTCCATTCTGACTTTTTTTCCATGATCCGATACTGCAGCAAGCAAAATCTCTTTGGGATGACTGGCACAGGACTATGACTCGAACACTCTCCTCTGAAAAAGAACAGTTTAAAGGGTGCTGGTAAGTCAAATGTATCAAATGAGGGGATAAAATATTTTGCAGGAACACCCATATAAAGAAAAGGGATGAAACATTGACAAGCATTTCTTACAATATATTTACACAATATTTTTAGTTCAGTGGTCCTATAATTTGTGTGATATCATGATTACAATGTTTACAAATTATTTGCTATCTTGTTGCATAACACAATCTAATTTACCTTATATCCAATTACAATTCATATTTCTCCAGCCAAAAACATGTCGTAGCAATTAATTTATCTCTAAAAAATGTTTAAATTCAAAGATCCACTATTGTGGATTATCTGAAGAATCACAGGTCTTGAATGTATGGTCTGCAGCTCTGAGTGAAAATGAAGAAACTACCTGAAGAAAAGATCAAACAAGACTTCTCTGTCAGTATACTTTATGCAAGACAGCAATCTCTTCTAAATGTCCCATTTTGAAACAAACACAAATCACCTTCCATGAGAATCTTGTGGAGCAAGAATTAAATATCTGAATGCCTAGCTTAAGAAAGAAAAGAAGTTTGGAAATAAGAGGCCATTTGATCAATTTAATTTGTGTGGTTTTTAGTAGCTCATTTGCTAGAAGTGGGAATGCTGACACCAATGAGCCACAAACTGAGCCAGCATGTCACCAGATTACATGTGCATGTTTGGGAGATCTGCCACTGTTGGCTTGATAAATCCCTCTGGGCTCCTATGATGTGCCAGTGGTCTTCTTTCAGAGAGGCCTGCTCAGTCCCAAAAAACAGTTCTTCACAGAAGTATGAGTCAGTTAAAAGATCTTCAGTTCTTCTTCACCTTCACTCTACAGTCCACTATTCCACTGCAAGAGCTGGAACAGGCAAATACCTGTAAAACTCCTCTTAGTTCTGCATTTCTCTTCTTTACAAAATATAAACTCTTCATTTTCACTTCCTGGAACACACAACTGGACTGTCGCATCCATGACAACTCTTCCTTTTAACTGGAAAAAACTTGTCCCTTTCCTCTTCTGGGACTATAACTGGGTTCACCTATCCAAGGCCGGTCTTCCCTTCACTGGAAAATACACGTTCCCTGTCTCATCAGAGATGTACTGGAATGCCATTCCTGCTTATTCACTAGTGGCCTGTTTCCTAAAAATTATAAACACTGTTTTCAGTTTTGTAACCATAGTTCATATCAATGGATCCCAACCCTGCACCTCTAAGATGACTATCTTCTGTTTTTCACTGTGGCCAACTTCTGTTTTCTATTTGGGCACTTTTTACTTTCAACCCTTAAAATGTCAAATGGAATTTGTCATTGGTATCAATCCTGTACCAATTTTTGAGCTTTAGAACTGTCCTCATTCAGGAACTCTAGCTGAAATGTAACCATCTTTTCATCTGCTGAAAGAAACGCTTATGGGAGTCTGTGACACACCGTGGAGCGATGTCTTACAATGGGAATTTGGACAAGTGGGTCATCGTGAAACCAACACATAGTAGCTGTGAGCTACAACCCAATTGTAGTTTATTTACAGTGCAAGTAAGACAAAACAAACATCAAAACAAAGCAAAAACGTAGGGGTTCTATGAACTACAACCTAACTTCTTTAGGTCTCTACCTCTTTCTGTGAGGCAGCTAAGCTGCTTACCTTCCTCAAAAGTATATAACACTCAGAGACTCTTTATAGAAATCAAGTTTCACCCTCAGACTCTTCATAAACACTTCCAAAATGTGTATACAGTATGCTTCACTTGTTCATTTGCTTGGTTAGTGAGTTTATGGATTACCCCCCCGTCCTCATTCCTCTGTCCTCAAACACCAAATAGAGACAGACACTATCTTGCTTTTTAAATTGTCACCTGATCAATTGTCTTGGCCCAAATGTTCAGGTGACTGAAGGCGGCAGCACATTCACCACAGCATTGTGGGGAATATGGTCCAGAAGACAATCTCCATTTTGTCTAAAGTCCTCTAACAGAGTGTCAGTGTCCTTGATGAGTTAATTGAGTCACTGTATCATTCCCACCCATGTCTTTACATCTTTGGCTGTTGATCAAACAATAAGAGCTGCGTAGTCACAAATAACAGTGGGCGAGGTGAAAAGAGGTAGTATAAATATTTATATGCTGAAGTTCATGGAAAGCGTATAGCCAAAGTTGGGTGTTTTTACAGCATGACCTGGAGCAGAAGAAACTAGGATCCTGGCTCAGTTGTTTTCTTCCTTGTCAACAGGATGAGCTTAATTTTCACACTACAAACTTCTTTATCTTTTGTGTTGATTCATTTCAACTCAAATTTATCTGTTGATTTTTGAAAACTTATTATTACACCTAATCTAATTCAGGGAAGTAAGGGAGCAGGAGCAATTAATGGGCACAAGGTGGGGTACACCAGTCCATTATGGGGCACAAACAGACACAAACATGCACACGTTCACAAAAGGGATAATTTTGCTTATGTAACCTACATGATATTTGATAACTAATAATTAATCATTCCTTTCACTTATATAGCACTTTTCTGGACATTTCACTCAATGTGCTTTACAGGTAATGGGGACTCCCGTCCACCACTACCAATGTGTAGCATCCACCTGCATGATACAATGGCAGCCATAGTGCACCAGAACAATCACTACACACCACCTATCAGTGGGGTAGAGAACAGAGTGATGAAGCCAATTCATAGATGGTGATTATCAGGAGGCCTGATAATGGCCACCGAGTCAGGACCTTGGTTTTACATCTCATCTGAAGGATAGCACCTTTTTACATTATAGTGTCCCCGTCACTATACTGGGGCATTAGGACCCACACAGACCGCAGAGTGAGTGCCCCCTCCTGGCCCCACTAAAACCACTTCCAGTAGCAACTGTAGTTTTTCCCAGGAGGTCTTCCATCCAGGTACTGACCAGGCTCACACCTGCTTAGCTTCAGTGAGTCATCAGTTATGAATTGCAGGGTGATATAGCTACTTACATCAGAAAAATTAAGTTTTGACCTTGCTGTCCCAATGCCTTTGCAAGACTGCAAGATGTTAGCATTTTTCACTCAAAAGCAAAACCTTTTACAAAGTGGATTTGAGTTAATCATTTCTACACATTTTGTTCAAAATAAAGCAATTCATTTCAATTTTGTTACCCTTTACTTTGAAGTAAATCATTAATAGTTTTGGCAGTTAGTAGAGTACTCATAAGTTAGGGTGGGTAGCTGCGTCAGCATGCGTAGGCTGCAAAGGAACAAGTAATAGGTTTATTCCATGCTGAAAAAAAGAAGAAAGAGAACACAAGGTTTCAGCCGTGGAGCCTTCTTCAGGTGTCAGGTGTACTCATAAGTTATAGTTCGAGTGATAGGTTCTGTCATCACCTTGAGCCTTTCAGTCTACCTTTGTTTTGTTACATTAGAAGGCAGAAGACATTTCATTATCCCTCAAATAATGTAGTGCAGCTCAACTGCTGAATTGATTTTTTTAGGTGTAAAGGCAAGCTTCTTATCACTGCAGGATGCACTATGCATTAGAATGAATGTGTACTTAGCTCTCGTTCTCCATTATTGAGAAGACACTGCACTTTCAAATGGTTAAATACGTTTTTTTTTACGTTTTCATTGTGTTACTGTTCTCATTTTGCAAATGAAAGTTATTTAGATATCTCAAGACTGCTTTTTAAAATAAAGTTCTTGAAAACAGTAGGCACTGTTGGTTCACAGTGCTGCTTTATCATTTCGTTTTATTCTGCAGTGTAAGGATGTTTTAAGAAGAGGCTTAACCTTTGAGGTTAATATGCAGCTCGAATAAAGAAGATGAAGGATCTGAGCATCAATCTTTTATGTCTGGACCACCTGCTGCACACATGACAATGCCTGTGAATGCTGAAAGTCAATGAAAAATATCGCTGCAGGTACTGCTTACACAGTAGGCGAGAGTGAATCGACTTTAGCCAAAACAGTCAAGGAAAAGTATGTTGTTTAATACTTTCCATCAAATTTCCATTAAATGTATGTTCCTCCTGCCAACAGAAGACATTTGCTTACACAAGAAGCCTGTTAGAGAGGTCGGTAATGGAATAGCAGGGAGCTATCAGGAGACCTTAAGAAACTGCTAAGATTCCTGCCTGTTTCTTTAGTCCTTCATTGTGCTTATGCAAAACACCAAAGTAAAATTTAAAAAAAAATGGCCAAGAAAGCTCCCCGTACAGGCTGTTTCCTTTTGTCAGGCCAGTGTGTTGTGTGATGACATAGAAATGGCTGGTCGTGACTCACCCTAGACAGGACCTCACTTCAGTCTATACTGCTTCAGTTGCAGTCTGTGTTGAAGTGTGCTGTAGAAGCACAATATGTTCCTCAAAATAATTATCTTCCAAACCTTTTTAATGTAAGGATTATAATTCACATAGTGATATGTTATTTCGATTTCCTGTTTGAAAAGAATGATAGTACTTTTTCTTGTTCATGAAATGAGCTCAGCTTTATTTCAGTAGATTGTAGAGGTATCAAAGTAGGATTTATTGTGGGTCTCTACAATTACACCCTTAAAACAGACATGGTTTGTCCTGAACTTTCAAATTGATTAATTTAATCATATTCATAATAACTTATTCTTTGTTTTACTCTAGAAGTTATAGCTACTTAATGTGCTTGTTTAATTTTTAAGACAGCTATTGTTAAGTGATGGGGTTTTAGACTGTACCAACTATTCTTTCAGAATAATTTCTTTTGCATACATTTATCTGACCCTTAACATTATAACCCTCACAGGCAGATAGTTGAAAGTCAATAAAGGAAATTTGCTTATGAGTGAGACGTTTCAGTAAAAGAAAATGACAGATCGTAATTTCATAATGTAAGGTCCGACATTATTACAATAATAATGTTAATTACAGAAATGAAGAAATCCGTAGACGATGTAGGGTGGTGGATGTGGTTGAGAAGATGCGAGAGGCGAGGTTACGGTGGTATGGACATATCATGAGGAGGGACGTTGAGGAAGTAACAAAGAGGGTAATGGAATTTGAGGTGGAAGGTAACAGAGGAAGAGGCAGGCCTAGAAAGAGATGGATAGATTGTGTGAGAAAAGATATGGAGGTATGTGAAGTGAGTGAGGAAGATGTGCTTGACAGAGACAAATGGAGAAGAGCAACCAAAGCAGCTGACCCCAGGACAGTCTGGGACTAAGGCTGTGAAAAAGAATAAGAAGAAGAAGACATATGACCAACTCCAATCCTCAAGAATTCATCGATAGGAGTTCAGTGTTTTCTACATGTACTTTTAAATTAGCAGCTGATTAAGAGCTAAAAGGGGTGATTTGACTTGCTTTCCAAATAATTAGATTACTTAGTTAATTAAAATTACAGAAATGAAATGTAAAGCACTGAAGCTCTTGAGTGCCCAACCCTAATCTAAATATTGTGTGTTGTAATATATTTGGTTTTACAGGCTTTCCAGTTCTATGGCTAGACATTAGTGATCAATACGAAAACCCAGTAGACTTATCCAAGGTCGTGCAGTGGATCAATGAATGTTTATAAATCCATTTCTTTCTGCCAGCTGCCTTTAAGATAGTTTGACTGAATCTTGACATGCAGTGCCCTCCAACTGTATTCATACCCCAGTGAAATAGCAACAACAAAACATATTTAGGAATTGGATAATGTTCTTTTGCTTAAAAAATCTAAAATGGTGCACTGACCATTAGTTACAGTATGTATTTAAGTTAAATTAATACAGGTCACAATTACTTACACACCATTAATTAGTAGTATGCAATCAGGTTCAGGTATTTCTGGGGGGAAATTGTGACCAGGCAGAATTGCTCTAGGTTTTTCAGATCCATTGGATTCAATTTGAGAAATACCTTCTTGAATTGTATTACGGTCTGTAGGTCTCAATCAAGAACATTTCTTTCATGTGCAGTTAACCATACTTTTGTTGATTTGCTTGTATGCTTTGTATCTCTGTCATGTGGGAATATCCACTTACTGTATAGCCCAGATTGGGATTCTTGGCAGAGGGAACCAGGTGTTTGGCCAAACTTTCTGGATGTGATTCCCCTCCTTCTTACCAAATATTCCAAACAAATAGATGCTTAACAACTCCGAAAATGTTCAGAGCGAAGTTGTTTTCTCCACACAAGCTTCACTTTTGTTACAGCAAACATTTTTCATTCATATCACGTTAAATCAACGTTATTTTTCGTGATTTGCTGTCAGGATTCTTCCTTGCAGCTTAGCTATGAATGCTGTATTCATGTACAGTAGGTGACACCTGCTGATGCAAGTGTCTGTTGAACATGTCCAACTGTTGCCTTTGGATTTATGGTTACTCCCACTTCAGTTGTTTCACAGCTTGTGGTGTCAAGATACACTTGCATCCTCTTCCTGGGACAGTTGATGCTGTACTTAGCAGCCATAAATTTCTTGTCTTCTGTTTTCTACCGAAGGCTTAATATATAGTAGTTCCAGGAACGTCCATTGCACTTCAAAGAGCAGATTGTAGATTTGTTTTTATTGGGACGTATTCAAAAATAAATGTGACGACTCTTCATCTCAAAGGATCCCTTTTACAGTATGTGCGAGTCCCTTTCTATGGGTAAGTGCTACACAAATAGAAGGAGATCCACTTCATCCACCACTGAAATGCATCGCTTCGCTCATGAAAAGCAGCCATGATGCACCAGCAACCCACAACACAGCAGTTCAGGTAGAGAAGAGGGAATGTTCTTCATCAACTGAATTTAGGGGGATCTTAAGGGAGACTGTGCAAGCGCAGAATGGACATCGTAGACAGGAAATAGTGGTTAAAACCCTTACTCTTGTCAAAAGAGACCAAGTAGTTAGGATGTGGTTTAAGACGTTTTATAGGATTTAATAACATTTGTTGATAATAAAGTAAATTCAATTCAATAAAGGTTTGGGTTACAATTTTCATATCTTAGTTACCACTTAGGTGATGTTATTGCATCCCAGTGCTGTAGCATTGTTCGGTGTACCAATACTGTGTCTGAGTTTGTATGTGAAATGAAGTGCTTTAATCTTTGATCCTGGATTGATTTATGAATCCCATGTGCAGAACATTGTAAATACATCATTTCTACACCTTAGAAATAATGCCAGTCTAAGTTTGATACCATCTGTATCAAAAATGATTTATGAGTTTATCTTTTTGAAGGATTAATGTATGTAAGGTTTAATGTATTGTCATTCATATGCAGTTTGTAAAATTAGTGTAATTACTTTTTGTGATTTACTGTCAGGGGGTTCCCAAGAGACTTGCAGGAGTCTCTTAAACTACACTTAATACACTACAATATATTTAGATGGAACAAGTAATAGGTTTATTCCATGCTGAAAAAAAAGAAGAAAGAAAACACAACGTTTCGGCCGTGGAGCCTTCTTGACCCACCTGACACACCTGAAGAAGGCTCCACGGCCAAAACCTGAGGACGGCTCCACGGCCAAAACGTTGTGTTTTCTTTCTTTTTTTCAGCATGAAATAAACCTATTGCTTGTTCCTTTGCAGCCTACCCATGCTGACGCAGCTACTCACCTGAACTAATATATTTAGATGCTGGCAACTTAAAACCTGATCAAGTCATGTGCAAATGATTATATCACATCTCGGAGTCATGAAGTTTTTGAAATTCTTTAATATTCTCTATCATCTAGTCTTTGTAATCTGCCTTAAATTACGTAAATTTAAGCTTTTAAATGTACTATATAGTGATGATCTTCATCATCTGCTTATTGCAAGTAGTGTTTAGTGTAGTGTTTGAAACAAACATGTATGTTTGCAGTTCTTGAATGCAACACCTTTTATTTTTCCTATCTTTTATAACACACTTGAGGGGTCCTCAGCTTTCACATGTTGTAAATGGAGACTGCTAATGACATATTCCAACAGAGATTTGATTCTTCCAATTAGGCTGTGCTGTGCTGCTCACTACTTGTCTTTAGAGAGCTAGATAAAGAAGAATATTAATTGTATTACCGTGTCAACAATCCCACAAGATTTCCACAGAGACAATTTTTGTTCATTTTAGAAGCCTATAAGCAACTAAGTTTAAATGTGGGCCAATGGGCATTCTAAGTAGTGACTGCATTCGTTACCACTTTGCAAGCGAGATAAGAATATATTTTCCTTTTTATTGTAAAGGGACACTTGGGAATAATGCTGTAATGGAAGCTAAAAGCTTTGTGTAATGAACAAACATCTCATACATTACATGCAATTTGGGTATTAAATCAGTGTGAGTGTAAATCAGTTCAAAAGCATGCTTCACTGCTTTGGTTTTATGTACGTTCAGGTGGGAAAACAGAATCCTTGAATGTGATCCAATAGGTGACATCTTATTAAGTATTAAGTAGGCCATTACTCCATTACTACAGTAATGGTACTATTATTAATTGCAGCAGTATTTACTGCTAAATTATCAGATTTGTGGCAAAAAAACCCAACAAATCTTTCAATGTTTAGAAATTAATCATGTTAACAAAGAAATGTTTTCCATCCTTCATGAAAAATAAAAAAATATTTTTTTTAGCATGTAAGTTCCTAATTTGAACTACAATGTAAATCATTGTATTTTTTTTTTACTTAACTACTGCTCTAGATGTTCACTGTTTACCCAATTTTCTGGTCCTGGATTACCACTGTAATCTTCTAGATTTCATTCCAGCTCAATCTCTTTAGCCTGGCACATCTAATTCTTAAATTGAACGGTTTGCTTGTGGTTTTAAAAACAATCCATTCTTAAATACTGCTGTAGAGCAAGGTTAAAAAATTGCATAAAACGTAGAGAACATGCTGTGTTTCAGCTCTCTTATTACTGAAGTTTCTTTTTTCAATGTTTTAGTTGAACTTAACAAATAGGCCACTGGAGCAATAAGAACACTTAGTCAATGTATTTGCCAGTGTAATTTCCACTTGTCCGTACATCGTTTATTCATAAACATGAAAAGTTGTATGGATAGCTAAAGGAAAGCAAAGGTTTTAAACCAAGTTGACGCACAGATAAGTTTATTGTATGTATTGGAAATACAGTTGGAAGACTGTTTTGTATAACAAAAGAGATACTTTGTGATACTAAAGGCCAATTCACACCGAATGCGTTTCTGAAGCGTTTTTTGGTCGTCTGTCTTGCGTCCGACTCACAGAGCAGATAGGCTTCCATTTTAACTAATGTTTTAATCCCCACCGGCTCCGCAAAACACGTGTCTCACATCCGTCCCCTCCGTCCTCCAAGGTTTTTTTATGCTCCGAGTCAATTTTCTTTCGAATTGGCGCGCGTGAGTGAAGCGGAAACCCCATAGACATCCATTCAAATCACACAAAACTCACACTTTCTTTGCCCTGTGAACTACTGTATATAAACACAATCTACAACAGTATTATGATCATGCTGGCCAAGAGTGGTCCATTGATACAGTGGAACTTTTCACTTTGTTGTCACGAGCACAATAACTAACTGATGACACCGAAACGGGTAATTATTTAAATAAAACAATTTAAATATTGTTTAGCCACAATAAAGAGAGATCTGTTGTTTGCCCACCTGCTCGTGTTGGGTTTTAATCAACTACACTACAACCGTGTTGTAATTGCAGGTAGTCCAGAAACCGTTGAGGAATTACCACAAAATATCGTTTTCCAGAAAACAAACGAGAGCTGCTGTTCATAAATTCCCGGTTTTAGCATTTGAATACGAAACGCAACTGTCGGAGTTGGTGTGGATTGGGAAGATGGTCGCTTTTGCTATGCTTTCACTGCACTGACGTGTTAC
Source organism: Lepisosteus oculatus (assembly GCF_040954835.1). NCBI lineage: Eukaryota > Metazoa > Chordata > Actinopteri > Semionotiformes > Lepisosteidae > Lepisosteus > Lepisosteus oculatus. The sequence continues at coordinate 44,091,600 of NC_090702.1, read as the reverse complement.
TTCTAGGACGTACCCCGAATTCACACCAGAAAATGGTTAAAAATCATTCATTTGGTTTAAGGGATAGGTAGTTTTGCTGCAACGGGAATATGGGTACCCCATGACCAGGGCTAAGAAACATTATTCTAAATTCAAAATAACACTTGAGTGTCTTCATAATTAAAAAAGACACTTTATAAAACTAAGTTCTAAGACAAAATGCATATAAAAATATAATGCACAAAGTAATTTTTAAAAGTATTGAAATTACTTTGAAAAACACATATTTGATCCTAATATATATTATACAAAGCATTCATCCTCCATTTTGCTCATTTGAGCAGTTGTAATTAAGATAAAATATTTCAGTATTTGATTCAATTAAATCAGTTAAAGCCACACTAGAACAAAAATTAGAAGATTGTGTTGCTCTTAAGAACCAGAAGCATGTTGCTAGAAGTGGGTTGAGAATACTAGAAATATACAGTTTTCTTGTTTAAACACATTAAAGTAGTGTCTTTGGGGTGAATCAACATGATGTGGAATGATGTACTTTTCTTTTGCTTGAAAAGAAAAACATGAAAGATTCTTTCCACCAAGGGAGATTTAATCAATAACTCATTTCTGCAGTGCTGTATAAAATGTATAACAAATAATTGAATATCTAATTTCCATGCATTATAATGCATATGAAAATTGCTGGATGCTTTGCTTTCAAAATATGCATTGCTCTTTCTGGTACCTCTGTAATATCTTCATTTCTTCAAAGATTCTGAAAAGAATGCAATTAATTCATCTGGGATAAAAGCATTCAATGAAAGCAGTTTGCTAAGATAAAGTTTAAGAGAATAACACTTAACGAGGTACATTAGGCTAAATTAACTTTTCACAATACAAAGTTTCGTATGTCACAACAGGGGTCTGCAGATGTAATATGAATAATTGATCAGTCTTTTCATGAATACACTGGTGGTGATATGAGACAGTTAAGTGCCAAGGCGTTGTGACATCAAGCATTTTAAAATAAGCTCTGAGCAGGATTTAATGGCATAAAAATGATTTGGTGATGGGGGTAGTTAATGACCTTAGACTGCTACTGTGCTTTTAGCCACTGCAGCAAATTCAGGCTTTAAGGTAGTTTCTCAGCACTTCATAACAGTCATATGAGATCACATTCAAAGAAGTCAGTCACGGATGTCTGAAAACACGGGACGAACCGTGGAGAGGCAGGAGAGCAAAAATGACCCTATGCGTAGCGGCGAGATGGGGAGTTAGCCCGGCCTCGTTAGTGCAAAGAGTTCAGGAGTGCTGTAAAGAAACCAATGCCCTCAGGCAACGGATGTGGGACGACCTGGTGCTTGGCGGGTCTCAGGACATCCGAATGTCAATGCTGAGCCTCGGCAGAGTGCAAGACCTGGATATATATAGCCCCAGTAAGAGAGAAACACCGGAAGGACAGAAAATAACCGGAAATGAGAGACAGGACAGAGAAGGAGCGCCCTCTGGCTGCAGCGGGCGTGACAAAGTCACTGATTTCATGATGTCAATCTTATCTTTGAAAAGAGCAGCTCTTCAAGCCTTGCAAGTAGTAGAATATACAGAAAATGTCAGATTTTACTACTTTCAAGGACACATAAACAATTTACCCTAATGTTAACTCATTTCGGTAAGTAGAAGTATAAAATACCTTGTTTCTTTGACATTTTAAAACATTACAGCATACAGGTCGTCACCTGAGGTGAGTCTAGGATTCTTTCATGCATTTGTTTCCCAAACTCTCTGAACCAGTTAAAAAATGGTTAAATTGAATAATTCAGTTGTGTCTTTTCTGATGTGTAATACACAAGTATGAACTATGAAGATATCACACAATCAGTATTTACGGGATAATGTTGTCTAAACAGCACTAAAAAAGCAGAGACTTGGCCAAGAAAAAGAGCAGGCTTGCTCTTTAAGTGATTCCAACCAAACTGAACTGAGCATGGCATTTAAGAAGAAAATAGTCGGTGCTGATACGTCAAAGCTCATCTGGTCTGAGCTTACACTGGCTTCTGTAGCATTAAATGAACTGATGATACGTAACACCACCTGGATTGACGTTGTTCCATCATTGCTCTCCCCACATTTTTATTATTTCATTTATATCATAGTATTTGTACAGCTGAGTGAACTGGAGCTACTGGAGTAAAGTACATTTCTAAAGAGTATGATAGCAGTACCCACAGGATGGAATTGAGCTTGGCATTTAAGAAAAAAATATGAAGTCTAATCTGAAACATAGAGGCTCATGTGGTCTGAGTTTACCCTGGATTCTGTAGTGATAGATGTGTGACTTCAACTTGATTGATGTTAGTCCATCATAGGGCTGTCCCCTAAGCCAATAATAGACATATTTGTATAGATGCCTGATTACAAGCGACTGGAGTAAAGTACTTTCCTCAAGTGAATGACAGTGTATTCAGAAGCTGGACTTACGTTCAGCTCCTGCCAGCATAATATGGGCTCAGAGGATTTCCTCTGGGTGCTCCAGTTTCCTCCCACAGTCCAAAGACATAATGGTAGGTTAATTGTTTCTGTAAATTTGGCTCTAGTGGGATTGTGTGTTTGTGTCTGTGTGCCATGCAATGGACTGGTGTCCAGTCTAGTGTGTATCCTGCCTTGCACCTGTTGCTTTCTGGGATAGATTCTCAGAAAGGATAGGCAACCCTGTACTGGATAAAGCAGTGAAGATAGATGGATAGATGATTATATTGTGAAGTCTCTAGGTGTTTAATATTTGATGGGCAGCCCTTAGTTAAGCACATCATGGATTGTTTTTAAACCTTTGACTGAACCAAGCTGATTGTTGAAGGAAACTGGCATAAAAATGGTGTTGTGACATAATGCCTGGAACAGTGTACAGGTGGACCCTGTTCCACACAGTACAAGCCACTGGAAAACTCTTCCCCTAATAGGAAAAACTCTGAGCCAAAGTGGAAGATGCCGAACTGAGATTGCTGTTTTGTAAATAATATCATTCCTTGTTTAACAACCTGGGGGGAAAAAAAAAAACATAAGACCAGAAACATATATGATATCAGTAAATTAACTTTTTAAAGTTATCTTGGTGATTAATTTACTGTGTAAAAGCATGAAGCAATGACAATGGAAAAGCAAAACTGAAAGGACTTGAAAGGCAGAGTTAATTTAAACTTGATAAAAACCTAAAGAATTTAAAATGAGGAAGTATGGAAGAAGAATAAAAATTTAACTGGAAACGGCTAAACGCCCCAAGAGAAACCATAGGCTAGAAGAAAGCTTCTTAAGAAAACATGGCGACTTATTTTTCTTTTCTAGTTTTCACAATGGGAATAGACTAAATACCCTAGACATTTAGATAAGAGTAAGGTAGATGCTCAACCCATTAGCTAACTTTTGTTTTAGTTTGTTTTAGTTTTCTTTATTTAATTAAAACACTGTGTTAAACTTATATCTTTGTCTTGGTAATCAAATGATCTATGCATGTGTGATTTCAGAAAAATTATGTTTGAGTTTTGTGTATTGTGTAAATGTTTTCAGATACCTCTGTAAGGTACCATCTACCAGAGGTCAAATAAACTGAGGATGAGGCCATACATTCTCCCCTTGAATTATCTTATAGTCTTTTATTCAACCACGTCATTACAGATCTAGCCCTCTTTCTGACTTAAGTAATATCTAAAAAATTTGCAAGTGCTTTGTCACACTTACGTCAGTTGATTTATGTAGGATATGGCTGCAACGTCTCTGTTATTTTGGAATGCCTTTTAAAAATGAGCAAACAGTACCTCCATTATGACATCTGTGCATTCGGTACAGGATACAGTTACCTCACAAGGTTTTTTTTTTGCATGGATCTGTTAGATGATTGCACACAAGAATAAATTTTCTGCCCTGTGACTACCATTCCTCTTAAAAATGTCCCTGTTTTTTTGTCAGACTGAGTTAATTAAATAAGTAATATTTTACAAAAGGAACATCACACTACAACATACTGTGCATCGCTATACCTGTGTTTGCCCATTGTGAACTGTGACCATGTTCAATGGTTAATTTGCACCTTGCAGTGCACTTTGTGTAATAAGACTTTGTCTAATATCAATAGAATATTAATCATGTTTGACAATGTTTACTGATACTGGGAAGAGAAAAAGAGTGGACTTTTTTATAACTGTGTGCTTAAACAGATTTGTTTTTTTATTACGATTGCTTTATTATTACATTTTTAGATTGATTTTTATAGAATATAGCTGTGAAAACTTGTTTAATTTATTGTTGGTTGTTTTGCCACTTATGTTGTCTCTAAGTAAATTAAAAAGTCACAAAGAACTTAGTGACAAAGTAACCAAGATGGCAATACTGCCGAACACACAGTGTAAAAAAGCCTGAATTGCAGCTGGCAGGCTTTAAGCTATTTAAAAAATGGAGCAAAGCATATGGCCAGCCCCAACAGCAGTAGTGCCAAAACCAGGAAAGTCATTACAGATAAGTGGAGATTATAAAGTCATGGTGAAAATGCTTTACAGAGAAGGAACCTAACCCATTTCCTATAGCAGTACTCCGTTTGACACCTGGCAGATGGAATCTTTTTACAAAATTGTACTTGTTACTCACATACCGGCAGTTAGAAGTGGAGCAACAAGCCAACAAAAATGAAAAAAAAACATGCCTAAAATGGCCCAATTGTGATTGTGTGCTGGATTTCGCTTTGAATGTCTGACCAGGCTGAGTGGACAATTATGTTCCGTACTCCTAGGCATGAATTATCACAGTACACGAAATTACGTGAAGAAATTCCAAATTACTTCACACTCTGCGATAATTATCAGCAGCCCTTACTACATGGCATATCAGGCAGAGAGACGAAAAAAAATGCTGTGCCAGTTGACTTAAGCAGAAGCATTAATAAGGCAAGATTGTGGAGGTCCAAAGTGGAATTTAATAGAATACTGAGGCTAAAACCTCTACTCTTTCCAAAAGTGCAATAGGGTCTTTGATGGTCTAGTACTTAGGATCTCAGTTTAATGTCTGCTACAGCACCTACTACAGTGCAATGTGCCCTATTACCATATAAAGCACAAACAATACACAGCACAAGAAGTGAAAACCAGAACAGAAAACTGACTTGCTGAAATGAAGAGAAAGACAGAAAGACAAAGAACACACTGAAAGCTTTAATGAGAAGATAAGACATTAAGCAAGTTTTTAAAATGTCAACACTGCCCCATATCTACTAGAGACATTGATGGATTTGGGCAATGATATCCGTGGACATGGAGTGTGTGGATTGTGGTTTTCAGTTAAGTAAGAAGGTCAGAATCTGCAGATCTAAGATTAAGAGGTGGATTGTAAGTATGATTTGATCCAGTAAATCCTTAAAATATCCTGGCACTAGAATATTTAATACTTCATACACGAGCAGGGGAACCTTAAAGTCCACTCTAAATTTCATATAGAGCCCAAACAATATACAGGTATTGGGAGTGAAATGCTCATTGACTACTATAAATAGGCCAAGTAATTTATGGAAATAAAAGCCTATTTATCACTAGAGTATAATCCATTAAGAAAATCATTAAGGTAGTCCAATCTGGATTAAACACAGGTATCTAATAATATATCAGTATCAGAAAGGTGTAGCAAGAGCCTTAACTAAGCAATGGTATGTAGCTACAAAAGCTAAAATGTTTAGAAATGAGAGTGGCCGATTTAATCCATCCAACTCACGTTGTTTTTGAATTGGCTCCTTAATCAAGGACATCATATAGTCATTTCTTGAGACGTGTTAGGATATCCACCTCAACAGCATGGCTGAGTAGAATATTCCATTCTGTCCCAGCCCTTTTAGTAAAATAGTGCCTCTGGTCTTGATTTAAATTACACATTCAAAGTTTCTATATGGAATAAAGTGGATTTAAAGAAGCTCTTGTGACATTCTTAATGCACTACAAATGATTGTAAAAGGTAAAAAATAACAAAGGTTTTAAATTTCCACCCTAAAAAGACCATCAGCACCATCAAGAACATTAAAGCATTGAAGTCAGAATCACAGTTTAGGTAAAGAAAGTTCTGTTGCAACAGTGTCTTAATATCAGACATCTGTTGAGTCAGAAACTGAAGCAGTAGTATCCAATTAGATAAGCAAATAGATCTGAGTGTCATGAGTGAAACCCAAATCCATGATAATAGTCAGACAAAGAAGTAATGTAAATATTAAAAATAAAAGACCCCAAAGGGCTCTGAATGGCTGAAAATACAATGAATGAAAACGCTTTTCACCAATCAGACCAGCTTTTTTGAGGTGGTCAGTTTCAAAATTCAATTCCAATATCCAATATCTTTCAATTTCCTCAAGGTCTGGAGATGAGTAAGGTTAGCCTTTTGTGGATATATGACTGGTCTTACGGATGCCCTGAACACGGTAAAACATGGAATATATTCTTTTTTGCTGTTTTTTGCTTTTCCAGTCACATTTTTATGGCTTATCGATTACTTATTGACACACTTTGCTGAAGTGCATCATCAGATAAAAAGTGTTATTGTGATTGATTGCCTTGGTGCAATTCGGTTCTGAAAACGTTTTTTTGAAGCTACGGTTGTCTATTTTGAATTGATAAAAGGTTTTCTGTAAAGGTTTTTTGGTTTTGTTGGTGAAACATGAGACAAAACATGAGATGAAATGAGACGTGTCTCATAAGTCAACATTGACATAGCTCGCACCCGCTGGCAATGAGGTTCAATCTTACACGGTACCTGTAACCATGATTTTCTGCATGTAGTGACATCACCAACAAGACATCCGACCTCAAGAGAGGTTTATGTGCAAATTGTTATGCCCAGGAAGTTCTGAACTCTCTGCCCCTGGTCACCAAGGAGACCGGTCACATTCACGCAAGGATCTCAACCACACATGGTGCTTGTTATGTCGCACAGAGTGTCCATTTGGGTTTACGATGTTGTTGCACTTTTGTTTGGGGGTTACAGCTTTACGGCACTTAGGTGCTTTGGTGGGTTTTTGCCCTCCTGTGTCAGTTAGGAGTTAAGCACAATAAAGAGCAGACTTCTGCGAAACCTGCCCGCATCAGTCCCTGGTTTTCCACGGTGAAACGGTGCTTGCCCATTAATTGTGATTAATACAGTAATTTAGCCCCCAGAGAACCAATACCGTGGCTCAGTTATTGAGCTGCTCTTAGGCCTGCTCTGTCTAGCATTGTGTCATCTCCTGACTCCTCAGAAATGTTTACATTCCTTAACATGCCCATAGACCACACATTTGATCTGCACATAGAATAAACATAATCTTCTTGGTAAAATAGGTGTATGATAAGACAAAATTAAATTATTTGAATAACTGGCATAATGTCATACTGTATATAGTAAAAGATTAAAAGTTGGAGTGAATAGCAGAGGAATATCCTTTGAATATATGATGCAATTCCTCTGAACACTGCACTACTTCAGTTTGAATTTTGGCCTTTTCATGTAATTTCCTTTGACAAGAAGCAAAGATTTGTTACATGAACGTCTAACAGCATGAACAGAGATGAATTCAGAATGAAGTAGTGCTTGCTCAGATGAATAATGTAAGATATCCTTGCTCTATCCCTGTGCTGTTCTCATTATAAGTATGGGCATTGTTTTATGGTATTATCTATTATTTATTACGGATGTTCTACATTTACACAAGACATGTAACATCACATCAAGACTGGGCAAACACCTGGCACATTTTGCTTAACACAGACAAGTGCAGGGTATTACATGCAGGTACCACAAATGTAAAGTACAGATACAAAAATATAACACTGATCTTGAAGAAGATACTTACTGTATAAAAAAACACTGTTTACATGGATGGTTGCACAATAAAGGCAAACAATATTAAGATATATAGTCAAAATTCAATGCACTAAGAAGAATATAGGTATTGCTGTTCAGGTGTCATTTCTGAATTCTGGGGCTTAAAGAAAATTTAATTGTAATCATGAACTGAGAAGACTATGAGGGAATCTAGTTCAAGGATTCAAAATTCTTGTCAAGTTATTGACAAAATTAACTCAATGGACTTCTTTGGAATCAACAATGAAGTAAAAAGCAGGGGACACAAATGGAAACTGCAAAATGCAGTTAGAAATTATGGCAATCCGGAACAAGGTTAACATCCATGTTTTTGAAGTATTGGGATTTTGTGGCTTTAGTTTAATGTAATCCTCAGATTAATTAACTACTAAAAAGCAGCTAAAAGGGACAAATGTCTTCCAAAGTGAACTTTTGCAAATGTTCTTAGTTATTAAGCAAGTCACTCAGCCATGTTTTTCAATCTGATATTCTGGCTCCTTTCAAGAAATGGCTTGATGAGATCCTTGGATTAGCTACTAGCAACCTATTGGTTTAGATGTGCCAGGTGACCTCTTCTCGTTTGCAACCTATTTTATGAATGAGGTGTTAGTCCCATCACTGAGGCCTTATCATAAATTCCGTGAGGTCTGAAAATGTTTGGAAGAAGCAAAAGCTCTCCCTCTCCAAAAACCATTCCTATTAATTTAAGGTAAATAAGGATTTTACTTCTGCTGATAATATTGCTAGCAATTATTATAAAATTGCAGTAAAAAGCCTTTGTACTATGAAACCACATTTTATTCCGAATCACTGTGTAGATTCCATTAGGAGTGGTAAAATAAGAAGACATCTGAGAGCCAGAAGTCTGAAAAAGTTGAAACTGCAGCATCAGAGTCTTTTCTCCCACCAGTATCAAGGTGTTAGAAACTGTAACTAGGTCTTTGACCTTTGTGAACAATCTGATATGATCATATAAAAAGATAAAAATGCACAGCAAAGTATTTTCTTCTGCTTCTTGCAAATATTGCATGATCTCGAAGTCTTTACTACTGTCCTGTCAATAGAACATTAAAATATGGTGCATTAAAGTCCACAGGGTCTGAGAGCCAATAAATGAGAATTGCAACAGCGTATCCTCAGTGCATATACAGTACAGTACTCTGTATTACGTTTTCAGAAACTGTTGACGTATGGTGTCTCTTTGCTTTAGAAATTACCTGACATTTTAGCTCTTGAAGATTAGTGTTCCATATTAATAACATTGTATTTGCCATTTAGTAATAAATAAAAAGTAATATAGCCTGACCTGAGTGTATCGAACTAGCTTACCCTTAATTTAATAAGGGAGCTTTCTCTCAGCAATTGATATTGATACATTTGAGCAGTGTATGTTAAGTAAAGGCATCCCACTTTAGGAAAAAAAAGTCCATGTGTCTTTGATGCACACGAGCACACAGTAGTTGCACTTTCAAAAGCAAAATCCACATCTTTACCCAGTAAAACAGGTTTTCTTACAACTTTTGGTGAGAGTCAGTTTAGAATAATTTACTGAACATTGCAATGCATTATATGAGCAGCCAAACATATCAGAAAAAAAATGAAAATAGAAGCAAATTATCACTCATCCTAAAGATCACTTGGGTGCCCAAATCCAGTACTGAGTGTAAAAAATCTCTAAGGAGTATGGGAATGCTTACCCCGACCATAGCTGGGGATTCAGCTGAGCAATTCAGCAATATGTCCTTGTAGCCCTCCAGTCATGAGATTTAAGAATGTTCCTCAAGCGTAAAATATGAGTCTAAAGTAATCAAAACCTTTGAAAAAGGATCTTGGGAATGTGTCTTCTTTAAGAATGTGTCTTCTGTAGGCAGATTTACAATCAGATGAAAAAGTGATGTGAAAATTGAACTTAAATGAGTGTGTATTTTAGATCAGTGTAAGGGTAGGGTTACAAGAACCTAGGCTGTTCCCTGTAGGTATACCATACATCTAGTTGCACTTTAAATGGCATAATCAGTAGAGTTTACCCAGTAAACCAGGTTTTCTTTCATCTTTTGATATGACAGTTTTGGAGAACAATTGCTGAACGTTGCGGTGTACAATATAAACAGCAAAAAGTCTCCTAAAATAAAGTTGAAGACAGGAGTAAATTATTACTCATCCTAAAATTCACTTGGGCCTCCTAATCCAGCACTGAGCGTAAAAAATGTCTAAGTAGTATTGGAATGCTAACGCTAACAAGGGATTTATCAATATTTCTCAAACCAGCATGAGTCAAAAATATTCAAAACCATTGAAAAAGCTCTTGGAAATGTATCTTCTTCAAGAATGTATCTTGTTTGACAAAGTTTCAATCAATTGAGAAGTAGTGTAAAAATGGTAATTAAATGAGTATGCCTTTTAATCCATTGTAGGGTTAAGGTTACCAGAACCATAAAATGTTAAAGTTTTATTTAAGCTTTATGTAAAAGTGTTATTCTATGGGAATTGAGTTATATCCTCCAGCTAGCTAGGAAAAAGATTTAAACCCAGTGTTGTAGTTCTGTAATAAAAGAAGCCCTCAAATTGTTCAATACCAGACAGCAGAAATTGCTAAAGAATTACTTAGTACTGCATAGTATTAAGATCTCAAAGGTTCTGTAGATGTTCAGGGAAATGCTTTAATTGCTTTATTCCTACCTATCTCATCAGCATCAATATTGTTGATTGGTTGAATTTCATTTTAGAGTGGGCACTGTATAGACTTGGGTTGAACTCTCATGTTTTAGTGAATGTGAGATACTTTTTGGTCATTTGGAAAACAAATATTGGTTTAATTGTTTCACAAATTATTTAAAAAATTATGAAAAATATCTGTGTCATATCCTGCACAAGTAGACATGGTAATAACTGTTCTTACAAAATATGTGACTGAAATTCAGTCATACTGGATATGAGGTTCAAACTTGACTAGCAATAAACTACAGCAGAACAATAACCTATGAACAGGGGTTGTCAAAATAATAATAATTATAATAATTGCTTACACGTATATAGCGCTTTTCTGGACACTCCACTCAAAGCGCTTTACAGGTAATAGGGACTCCCCTCCACCACCACCAATGTGCAGCATCCACTTGGATGATGCAACGGCAGCCAAAGTGCACCAGAACGCTCACCACACATCAGCTCTCAGTGGGGAGGAGAGCAGAGTAATGAAGCCAGTTCATAGATGGGGATTATTAGGAGGCCATGACTGGTAAGGGGCAATGGGAAATTTGGCCAGGACGCCGGGGTTACACCCCTACTCTTTTCAAAAAACGCCCTGGGATTTTTAATGGCCACAAAGAGTCAGGACCTCGATTTTACACCTCATCCGAAGGACAGCGCCTGTTTACAGTATAGTGTCCCCGTCACTATACTGGGGCATTAGGACCCACATAGACTGCAGGGTGAGCGCCCCCTGCTGGCCCCACTAACACCTCTTCCAGCAGCAACCTTAGTTGTGACCCTATTACCATTATTCTTTAATTTTTCCACACACCAGAGGAAAGAACTAAGTTTTTTATAGAACTTAGTTTCATGTTGATCTACATATTTTATTTTGTTTTGGCTTTGAAATATTTCTAAAATATTTTATTCTTGTGTGTTATGATGTAAAATTCTTAATATTACATTTTATAACTGTACTGGTAAACTGTGCTTTATTCACAGCTAAGCCTAAATAACCTAAAAGAATCCAGATTTGAATACAGCTTCTTTTAATTACTCATGCTTCCACATTTGATGTTGTGCCTCGGCATTAACACACCCATAGATTTTTGCACTGATGTAACAGAGGATATAATAACATACATGTACATTCTTTTTATGGACTAGGGTCTTTCTACCATCTGAGGGGTTGTAACTCCATCAATCCTAAATCACTCTCAAAATATTAAGATATTATTAGCTATTGTCAAAAAAACCCTCTCCATTTGAGATTAGGAATGCTTGAACTGTAGATTCATGTATGTATTGGTCAACAAATGTGTGTTACAGTCTGCTTTTTCGTACTCAAGCTCCATTGTCTTGGTTTTAATTCAGTTCATGTTAAGATGACAACAAGCCATCACAATGAAGTGCAATGTAAGTTGTTGGTTAAAACAAAGACATTTTTAATCATTCTGTCATACCATTCTCAAGGAAAGAAAATGAAAGTGGTCTAGGCACAGGAGAATTGATGGGGAAGAGGAGGAGTAAAGAGAATGAGATCTGAAGAGATTATGAAAGAATGAAGAAACAGATATACTGTAAGGTAGGAGATAATTTAGAACTTTATTACTTTCTGCTGAGCACGTACTGTATACAGTATACAGTAGTACATACTGTACAATCCCTTTAAAATAAGTATTCAAACACTTGCATAGTTCTCACTTCTTGTTACTTTTATAATTGAAGTCATTATTTTGAAGCACTTAATATTGATTTTTTTTATTACCTGCTGTTAATTAATATGATAGCATTGAAAATTCATTATTGTATAAGTGAAGTTGACCTGTGTAGGAGATTAGGGGTTTTAATTTGCTGTAACAATCTGAAATTGTAATAGTAAATTGCAAGTGTACATGATGACTTTTAGTAACCGACCAAACATAATAATTTACAGTCTCACACACGGATCCCAACTATACAATTTATTGATATCCCCAAACAAGCATAACAAACAACAACATAATAAAATATATATATATATCTGTGAAACAATCTACTGTGCACACAAACGGCTGATTATTCACTCAGGGATTTCAAAGAGTTAATAACTTCAGAGTGAAAATACACATTTACTGTCTTGTTGCACAGTTTAGCTGGTAGGTTTTATCAGTCTCATATAATTATAACACATTTAGATTCTCAGAAACAAGTACATATTCATTTACTCTCGTGAACCAAACATCAAACATGCGTTGTAAAAAATACTTCTAGAGAATTATGTGATTAATGAAGTTATACTCAACAATCCATTGTCCAAACATCCTTAATGAGTTTAAACTTTGCGCTGGTAAAAGCTGGCTGGGTTTCTTCAGCAGCTAGAGGAGAGAGCAGCTTGTCCTTGCACTGGACTCGGGCAACTCTGCCAAAGAAGCTTCCTGCTGGCTTCTGCCTTTAAAACAGTCTGTGCACAGTCTGTATATTGATGTTTACAAGGTAAACAAATTGGGACCTCAGTTCATTCCGTGCTATAGCTTTTTGTTCAGAATATTCGAGGTATTCTGAATGTCAACAAAAAGGAAGAGTCCGATTGTCTAATTTCCTTGTTCAGGGGAAAATAAAAGTGGGTAAGTGAACACAAGATTTCTTCTGTTTCAGAGAGAATATCTTAGAAGGAATGCTGCTCTTTACTGACTCACTCTCTTGGTCTGGCTTCTTGAAGAAACGTTCAATTCCTAACGTGGATTTCTTGCCTTTCAGTAGATCAGCTTAGTTAGAGATCTTCAAGTCAGTGAATTAACTGGAGAAAAATGGGGCGGAATCAAAGTTGCAATCAGATTTGTTTCTGGTACCAACCCTGCAGATCCCCAATCGGTGGATCTTCCTTTGTGTGATGGATAGTGACCTTTGGGAAGAAACCTGCCTAGAATGTGGCTGAAACCCCATCTGCACTATATATCATTAAACATACAGCACTGATACAGTTTTACTATGTCTTTTATCAGGGAGATCTTATCTTACCCTTATAAGAATTCAATTTGAGCATAAATGTTTTGAATAAAATATTACAACTTAAAACAAAGTGTATGCATTATTCTATAGTGTCACAACATGGGACACCATAGGAAGAGTCTGAATAATTTTGCAAGGCACTGCATATACTGTATAGGCTTTGACTGTTTTTATAGAAACATTTAAATGAATGCAGGACTGAGTGACCAGATGGCTTCACATTGATTTTCAGGAAAATCTGGGAATATAATTGCTTTGAATACTTCTCAGAACAGACATAAGATGGACTAATGCAGTAAGTGGGAGTCACTGACTCTAACTATACCAAACGTGAAGGCATCTGGTTAGTGTAGATAATAAAATGTTCATTAATGTAAATATACAGTATATAGAGAGATGTGTATATATAGAGAAGGATTTAACTGAATAATAGACTACTGAAACAAACGTGTTTATGCCCTTTGTTTGAGCACAGAGTGTGATAGCCATTTGGTTAAAACAAATAACTTTTTTGTAAAATAAAATACTAAAGGTTAAACACATTTTTAAAAAATGTGGTTTAAAATTTAAGAAATCATTTACAGACTCACTTCTTTCTTTTTTGTGGGTATATCTTTAGTCAGTGTACACAATAGATTTATGCTCAAAATTGTAGGAGTTTGTGACTGATCAGAGTGGTATTAGATTTTTAACTTCAGGAAAAAAAAAGAAAAACTAAAAAAATATTAAGAAATAGGATACTTGTGTAGCCTATATTGTCACTTCTGTCCTTGGAAATCTCTTCCTACCCTCAGACTGGACTGCATTAATCCAGATGGCCATGAGGCAGAGACAAGTGATTATTAGTTTTCAATGATTGATTTTTAATACATTCACATTGAAACTACTAGACAGTTTATATATGTGCCTTTGATAAACATTGAGGGGAAAAGAGATAAGTAGTTTTACTATAACAGTCACAAATGCTACATAAAGTAGAATACACTTTTAATAAATGTTAACTGCAAAAAATGACATAGATAGGTCTTGTAATCTGCTGGAAAAATGGCTCACTCTCTGGGGAGAAATGTGGTCAACAGTCCATATTGTCTTCCCATTTTTCAGTGACATATCAATAATGTTGTGTAAACTGCACATTATTACAATTCACACTCTCTTTAGATAAATGGCTTCATAAAAAAGGTTGTATACAGCAACAGTAACATCTTCACTGGACTTTTGATAAATAAAATGCTCATTCTGTTGTGTGATGCTTAGAATGTGGTCCTATCAAAACAGATTTTCTTGTTTCAGGTGGCAGATTTCAGTAGTTGTTAGTATTATAATTAGAAGTAAATGCTTTAAAAGAATATAATAAAGATTAGAACAAAGAGTAGGTCATTAGGACCATCTATCCCTTTGGTAGTTATGAGCTAATTGATCCAAGGATTTCATCCAGCCATTTTTTAAAAAGAGCAAGGATACTGGCTTCAGTATGGATCTCTTAGCTTGTTCCAGACTCCTCAGACCTTCTAGATAAAGAAATGCCACCATGTTATTGGTTTTAAATGGACTTACACATGGTTTTCTCTTTTGTCTCCTTTGTTGACTTTGTCAATGCTTAGTTTTCTCTTTTCAAGCTTAAACATTTAGCTATACTAGCCTGTCAGTATATGACATTCAGTAAAGCCTCAGAATATATGTGATCAGTCTTCTCTGTTCTGGTTCCAATGCTGAAATATTGTTTTTCTCCAAACATGAATAAAAAATGATACACTATTCTAAATGAAGTCTAATTAGTGCATTGTACAACTATAACATAACATTACTTTGATTTCACTTTTATGGTATAATCTAACATTTATTTTTCTTTTGATTGTTGCCTTACATTGTGTAGAATATATAAGTATACATTTTAAAAACCTTACTAACCTTATTCAGAAGTAGCCTTATCAAAATCAGCATTTCCAATTTCCCCAGGTTCTGCAAGAGTTGACTTTACATTTAAACACCTCCCATCGGTCCCGTAATCGGATTTCCTAGAGAAGGTAAGAAGCGTTTACGTTGCATGCATAAAGAGCAAGTACTGTAGTGTGGTAAGTTCCTTTGGCAGATGAATAAAACAGAATAAGCATTATGCAATCCCCACCAGGGCTGTTTTACACTTCAGTCTTGCTTTACTTTCACACAGGTGTGGTAACCTCTGCATTTTATCTCACTTTTTCATTAAAAAAACATGTTTTGTTTTATGTACCTCAGTGTACTCAATGTATCCATTTGTACCCAAATTACAAAACTGTACAGTGTAGGGAATTGGAATGTACAGTACTTATAAAATCGTTAAAATGTAATTCACTCTAACATACTGTATATTTTAAGTGTATGCTATATTTGGTGTTTTTTTATTCTAATTATAGTGTTTTAAAATGTTTTTCATTCAGCATTATTTCACTTCTCTCCCTTTATGAAAAGGAGAAAGTTTCCTTTCCTTCTCTACCTCATGGACTGCTCCCTGCTGCTTCTTTCTCTTGCTCTCTATCTTTCTGTGATTTGCTCATACACCTGTTAACCATTGAAGGAAAATAAACAGTAATGAGCCTGCTATTTTGCACTTCTGACCCTCCTTCCTCACTAGCAGACACAGCTAGAGAGGAGATCACGGCAGTATCATGAATGGTATTTCAACTGTACAGTATACAGTATATGTATTCAAGCAATGTGAAGAAAGGATCACTTCTAACTTATGTAAGATGTAATAATAATAATAATAATAATAATTGCTTACACCTGTATAGGTGCTTTTCTGGACACTCCACTCAAAGGGCTTTACAGATAATGGGGACTCCCCTCCACCACCACCAATGTGCAGCCCCACCTGGATGATGCGATGGCAGCCATTGTGTTCCAGAACACTCACCACACATCAGCTATCAGCGGGGAGGAGAGCAGAGTAATGAAGCCAATTCCAGATGGGAATTATTAGGAGGCCATGATTGGTAAAGGCCAATGGGAAATCTCTTTTTGAGAAACACCCTTGGATTTTTAATGACCACAGAGAGTCAGGACCTTGGTTTTACATCTCATCCGAAGGACAGCGCCTGTTTACAGTATAGTGTCCCCGTCACTATACTGGGGGCATTAGGATGCACATGGACTGCAGGACGAGTGCCCCCTGCTGGCCCCACTAATACCTCTTCCAGCAGCAACCTTAGTTTTTCCCAGGAGGTCTCCCATCCAGGTACTGACCAGGCTCACACCTGCTGAGCTTCAGTGGGGTTCCAGTTGTGATTTGCAGAGTGATATGGCTGCTGGCTGATGTGGGTGCAGAAGATGTGAGTGAAGAATGTGGAATTCTTAAGTTATAAAAACTAAAGATAAAATGTAGAGGAGCATGTGATAAGCAATACAAAGACACAAGAGGGCATCTTGTAGAATTTCTGAATTGACAGGAATGAGAAGGTTCAGGTGCTCTAGAATTTAGTGTCTGAATGATGGTTAAGAAGGATAGCAAATGAGATCCTTGTAATACTAAGGGAATCCTAAAATCAGAAGGAGGTAAGCAAACTTAGAGGGCTGGTTTTGTATTAATGTGAAACTTCTTTACTTCAGAGCAGAAGTGCTCAAGGGAATACATTTAATGATGGGAAATCTTCTATCAGCACTTCAGGATCAATCCTTAAGTGCCAGTTGAGAACAGTTTGGACAGATTCTGGATCCAAGTGGAATCACAAAGATGATCATAAGAAGTGCAAATGTCTCCAGCCAGAAGAATTGCAAATGTTATTCAATCGAAAAAGTACGAGTCTGAAACAATCAAAATCATTGAAAAAAGCTCTTGGAAGTTTATGATATAAAGAACACCAGGATTTCTTACAACTTTTGATGCAACTCAGTTTTGGAATATGTTACTGGGCGCTACAATATGCAACAAAGCCAGCCAAAAGTCTCAGAAAGAAAAGTTTCAGATATGAGCAAATTACCAGACATCTTAATTATCCCTTGCGACCCAAAATCCGGCAATGAGCATAAAAACTGTCTGTTTAGTGTGGAATTGCTAACCCTAAACCTACCTGGGACTTTGACAGAGAGATCCTGCAATCTGACTCTAAAGCCTTCCAGTCACAGGATTTGCAAATGTTTCTCAATCCAAAAAGTTTGAATCTCAATCAAACAAACTCATTGAATAAAAATCTCGTTAAAATTCATGGTCTTCGGTAGAGAAGGTTTTCTTAAAACTATTGATCTGACTCCATTTTTTAATGCAATTCCTGAACACTGCAATATTCAACAAAGTCTCAGAAAAAAAAAAACGTTTCTCCTCCTAAAGTTCCCTGGGGCCCAATATCCAGCAATGAGGATAAAAACTGTCTATGTAGTGTGGAAATGCTAACCCTAACCCTAGCTGGGACGTCAACAGAGCAATCTTGGAATCTGTCTATGAAGCCCTCCAGTAATACGATTTTTAAATGTCCCTCAAACCAAAAATTATGAGTTTTAAACAATCAAAACCGTTGGAAAAAAAACTCTTGGAAATTGATGGTATTCAGTTCAAACAGCTTTACTAACAACTTTTGATCTGACTCCGTTTTAGGATACAATACATGAATGCTGCAATATACCAAAAAAAAGGCAGCCAAAATTTACTATAATAATGTTTCAGATAGGATTAAATTACCATTCGTTGTAATGTTCACTTTGGATCCAAAATCCACCACTGAGGGTAAAAACTGCCTAAGTAGTGTGAGAATGCTAACCCTATTCCTATCTCCAACAGAGCAATTCTGCAACCTGTCTCTAAAGCCTTCCAGTCATAAGATTTGCAAATTGTCCTCAAACCAAAAAATAAGAGTCTAAAACAATCAAAACCGTTGAATAAAGCTCTGAGAAATTAATGGTATTCAGTAGAACTGGTTTTCTTACAACTTTTGAGCTGACTCCATTTTCAAATGCAATTCCTGAGCACTGCAGTATGCAGCAAAGGCAGCCAAAAGGCTCAGAAAAAAAAGTTTCAGATATGAGGAAATTACCAATCATCCTAATGTTACAGGGTTGCAGAGGATTTGAAGCCTATCCCAGTATGCAAGAGTACTAAGGCAAGATACACCCTGGACAGGACAGGACAGGTGTATGCCATTGCAGGGCACACACAGACATAAAAACACACTCTCCCACACTCATAAGCAATTTTTCCAAAATCTAGTTAACCTTCCAGTATGTCTTTGGGTTAAGGGAGAAAACCTGAAGCACCTGGCGAAAACTCATGTGACTACAAGGACAACGTACAAACTTCTTGCAGATAGCAACCCAGGAATTAAATCCATAGCTCCAGCCCTACGAGACAGTAATGCTAACTGCTGTACCACCATGCTGTCCTCATCACCTAATCATGATATAGCATTTCAAAGTGAAGTATAGCACTATACAAAACACTTGATGAATCAGTAATCATCCTGTAAGATTGTGGTGAATGAACTATTTATAAGGAGACAACATAAAGTTCCAGCAGAAACTGTTATGGATATATATTAAACAACTTTCATTTTTATGCTGAAAGTATATTTTCATTTAAAAGTGGCTGTGATCAACAGTGCTGTTCTTATGGAAGAGGTTTTGTCCCTTTATGTAGTAAGTAAGTAGTACCAAGTTGATCTTACATAACACGTCTCCTGACTTTCTCTCATTATCTGCTCTCTCCTGGTGTTCCCCAGATTTTTTCCCCAGGTCCCAGTCTATTGTTTCTCCATATCTACTACCTTGTTCTAATTTTTTACTCCTTCCTATCACTCCTTCCTCGCTTTTCTTTCCATTGATACTTGCATCTCCTTCCATACTGCAACTTAGCCTTACTCACAATCCAAACTAAAACCCAGCCTCTCAAAGCAAGATGTCCTTATTCCTATTCTTCTACCCCCTCTCTACCCCCTCCTCAACAGTCTCTCACTCTCTGCTTTTCTTCTTGTTCAACAGACATTCTGTTCCTCCCCATCATTTTTCCCACTTTCAGAGTCAGTTTCATTTCATTTCCAATAAGTCGATTCGGGACTACCCAGTCCTTCATCACCTTTCCATGCCGGCTTAAGACTTATCTGTTCTGCTGTTAAGACAGCACCTCTGAACTCTCAGGTCTTAGTTAGATCCTTCAATAACTCATACATGGTATTGAACTAATGCTTTAAATTCCAGAGATGGAATAACAAATTAACAGGACATTTACATCCTGTATCTGTATGCTCTTCTTAGTTCTTAGTAAATCCTTTTATTCTGCTCTTCCAGTTTTCTGTTAGCTTTATTGTAATATTTTATTAATTTTGTGTTTTTAACTGTACTTGCATGACTGTTCCTTGTACTTGCATAAGATCAAATTGTTCTCCATTGTAAGTGCCCTAGGATAATAAAGAGGTCTGCTAAATAAATAAAAGGAAGCTAACAATTTAACCATTGCTGATACAAATCCACTAGACGCTAGACATTACCCTCTATTTCACAGCCCATTTACCCCAGACAAGAACATGCAAAATGATGCCAATGGTTCATGATTAAAAAGACGCTTATAATCCTAGACAACAGAAACTTAGAGTGCAAATATTGCATGTAATACTGAATACTTAAAGATTAACAATTGAGATTGTATTGTGATTGACATCATCATTGAAAGTGCTGGGGACAACAGATATAGTAAGAGGAGTTTTAATATATTTCTTTAGCTATCACATGCATGGTACAAGTCCGATGAAGCATGCCCGGTTCACTGAGCCTCAAAGAAAGAAAGTCTAAATAGAATAGAGACTTACATGGGAAATCTGATTACTTGAAGCATTCCACCAAAAGCCCTTAATCCCCTCCTCTCTAAAACAGAATAGAAGACATAGCTTGCTTACCTCTCTGTCTTGTGAAGTGCTTAAATGTTCCAGTTGGGGCCATACTGTACTTATCATTTCAAAGAATTACATTGAAATATGCAAAAGGTACACTAATACAAGGCATATACTTTAAAGTTTTAGTTTTGGATTGGATTTATTAAAAAGGGATGTAGAATATATGGGTTTAGTGCTCTCTGATTAAACAAAAATATGTGAGGTCTTAACTGCAACAAATATTATACATTCAGATTTTCCAATTTTATGTCTGCATTTACAATTTATTGTTAAAATTATTTTATAAAGTACCTATCGGATGCTGAAGAAATATGAGACTTTCTCTCAAAACACAATTACAATAATATTGGCCTCATTACAAACAATCATGTCTTCTATTTCTCTCCTGTGATTTCTTTAGTGCTATACAAAACATATGAATATGATTGTATCATGCACATTTTCCCTGAAGCAATTATGAAGCTGTAATAACAATGCACTGCAATGAATGCTATAGTACATGTAACACCTAAGGCTAATTTTTATTTTTCCATTTATATGCAGCACAGTAGTATTATAACCTTATAAATATTGTAAAACAAGTAAAAAGACTGAAATTTACAAGCTTCTTCTGAGATGCCCTTCAAAGAGAAAAAGTCAAGTTTTGAATTTTCTTCTGCAGTTATCTAACTTGCTCACAACATAATGATAGGGGGATTGCTTTTTCTCTGTAGGTGGCTTTCTTCCAAATCTCTAGATAATCTTACTGTAATTGCACAGAAAGCCTGCGTAGCTCTATTCTGTCTGCAGTCTTAATACTGTGACTTCCACTTGACCTTTTACTTTCAATTGGATGAGAGTGGATGAAAATACTATTCAAAACTCATATTTCAGATTTGAAGCTCTAGTTAACAACTAGCTTTTTTAATAGAAGCTGAAAAGTAATAATAAATTTGATCTAGGCCTTTTACTTACACTCTGTTGTAAAATAAAATCATGAGAGGCTTAAAGTGACTTATTTGACTTGATATTGTTAACCAAAAAGGTTACTTTTCAAAACAAAAATAAAAGTGATAACAAAGCTATTGAACTGAGTTATTGTAAAGCAAGTAAAAGACAATTTTAAGATATGCAAAGCCCATGAAAGAAAACATATAAAAAGAAGCTGCAGATATGAAACTAATTGGCAAGGGGGCAATTCTTTGATCCGTATGGTGAGTTGGAAAACTATGCATTTCAAAGCGACTCTACCAGGCATTGCAATGGTATTATTCATTTCAATGAATGCATACAGAACTTCAAGCTCGTATAGACGTATTTTAAGCAACATTTAATAACCTTTTTCAATTGATCACATACTAGTATATTTATATAAACTAGTTTATTACTTTAATAATATCCATAAAAAGGCTTAAACATGAGCCAAATTCCAACACTGGATTCAATTGAAAGAAAAAGGACCATTCATGTCTGCTGAAGACACCTAATCTACAGAAGTTTATACTACAAGTTTTTTTTTTTTTGCAGAGGCTTTGGGGAAAACACATTTTCAATTTTATACATCCACAAAACTTAAGCACAAAATTATTTTAAAAAGTACAAAAAAGGAATTTTAAATTGTCAGATGTAATTGGTACTGTATGTCTTTAATGAAATCGCATGTGACCTGCAGACTGGATCTAATCTTTAATAGAGCTCCTATTACCTGAGTAGATACCCATATTAAACAGGTTCTCTGCCAATCTTCAATCTGTTTTTGTTCCCTGCCGTTCTATAAATTTACTATAAACATGGTTGCTATGGTAAATTACTAACTGCAGGTATCGACAGTCTAATGCACTTTTAATTTCAGCTATAATAATTAATAAATAAATGCACCAAATTCAATTAATTATAATCTTGTTACTTTTCATTCTGTTCAATTCAGGTAAACATGAAAATACTGTATATGAATAGACACAAAAGGCAAATCATAACATAATAAAGTAATTTTGATGAAATATCACTGATGCGTCTTATTGATTTTGCCTACGTTTTTTAGAGTATGGAGACTTCCAAAATGTAAGCTTGCCCCTGATCAACATGTATGAAATAAAGGAATTTGTATAACTAGACATTTAACTTAAAGTTCATTATTTTATT
The DNA here is from genome assembly GCF_040954835.1 of Lepisosteus oculatus. Classification (NCBI taxonomy): domain Eukaryota; kingdom Metazoa; phylum Chordata; class Actinopteri; order Semionotiformes; family Lepisosteidae; genus Lepisosteus; species Lepisosteus oculatus. Next base: position 44,069,107 of record NC_090702.1, on the reverse strand, counting down.
TCTTCATAACACTTTATGAGGTAGCATTTTATTGTTACAAAAAACAGTACAATTTACATGATATGCAGTTACAAACATTATATTTTTATATCCAATACTATATTAATTTAATGGTTTTGAATCTAAAACTAAAATTGTCATCTTTTGCTTTATTTAGTGAAAAGAGAAAGTTGCATCTTTGTTTTGTCGTAACAAAAGGGAAATTATATTAAATCCTTAAATTTTCAGAATATATTGTAACGCTTACGGCCAACAGCCACTGTGTAAGAGCTGGCTTACCAGAGCGGTGACGTCACCGCCCTTCCCTGTGATAGCAGGACTACAGCTACTGGGCTGGGGCGAGATCTCTCTTTAGCTCACCGGGCTGGGTCCCTGCTGAGTGACGCGGGAGTCCTGGGTTTGACCCCCCGACGGTGGGGGGCCGACCTAATGCGGCAAGGGCCCCCGCCTGAGCTCCCGTTATATTACAATATTTACTTCTCAGTCTATGTCATTGGATGGTGCCCTCAAATTTTAAAAGGTAGAAAAGGTGCATAGGTTAGTAACAGGTTGCAAAAAAAATAAATTAACAGAAAAACTTCAGATTATAAAGTCCTTAACATTAAATGTGTTATGGTAATTTCTCTACATCTAAAATATACACATCACGAAGGGCCCAAGTTACTTTTTTTAAGTTTACTTTATTTTAAAGTCTTTAGTTGTTGGTGTAGGTTTTTCTTTTAATCATTTACAATTGTTTTGATTATCATCTTCATTATCATTATCAGGACCAACTGACTATATGCTGAAATTAAAATGAAAAGGAAACTTTTTTTAATTCCTTATACTTTTCTAGCCCATTTCAGTCTATGAAAACCATTAGAATTAATCCATGTCTGGAAAGTTTGTTCTGTCCTCAGAACTTCCATATGCTGCAGACAAGCTGTGGTGTGAAATACTCAATAAAGGAAACCATCCAGTCCCCTCAGGGCTACCAGGGGCCCTGTGTCAATCTGTAATGCCTCGAGTAAAGGATTAGAGAATATCTGTGACATCTGAAGGCCCAGACGACTAATAAGAGACAGTACTCTACCCTGGGCCTAAAGCTCTGCAGTGGCCTATTCCAGAGTTGTTAATTGTACCTTGCATAAGATTAAATGGGATATAAAGCCAGCAAATATGTGTTGCATTTACATCAGTTCATTTTGCATACTATCTTATCAAATGTTTTAAGTTTGTGTGACAATATAGAATTTTATACTGTTGTGATTAAAGTGAAACTTTTGTCTTACAAAGACGTAGATCTTATAGAGAGAATAAAGGTTTCGCCCAGATAAACCATGAATATACAGTATTAAACCTGTCTTTGGACTGTCTAACTTTTTAATCATGTCTTTCTGAAATTGTTAACTGAGCTGTGGCAATAGTTGTCAAATATACACCTCAAATCATGTCTTAGGTTATTATATTCAAACAAGCATTAATTTGGGGTTTCATTTTTCCGTTCTATATCTTCCTGAATTCATCATGTTTCATGGCACATCGTTTCTGTTTACACGAGTCCAGACAATATAACAAGTAAGATTTGAATTTAAAACTGTTTTGAAAGTGGTCCATTCAGTAAATCTCAATTCACAATTAATTGTATTAAAACATTTATACTGCAGTGTTACATATTAGTATTGGAATCTTTGATAAAGTCATTTTTTTCCCTGCAGCTTACCAAATGTAAAATTAATTAAAAGCTTTTTTTAAAAACCTATGTCAGTCTTGAAGATAATGTTTGAAAGTGCTTTATTAAAGAGCCTTATGAATATTAAGTTCAATCTCCATGAAAAAAAATATTTTTTTTAAATACTACTGTTTAGTTTCTACAAATCCATTGACCAAATAGGTTTTATGAAAAAAAAATAGGATACAACTTGATCTTAAGAAATCAGAAATTAAAATTGAGAATTTTTTTGAAATTATCGGGTAATGTAACTGATGAAATTTAGATTGATACAAAGGCGAATATAAATCCTAATCTTAGACATCCTTAAAACTGTTTTTGATTTATTTTTACAGTACTGGTGTATACATACAGTATATGAAATCTATAGAAATTATACAGTCAACCAAAGGAATGTAATTATGGCTCACAAAACTGTACTTGTCTTATTTAGAAGTGTTATGCCTATATACAAAAAAACAGTAAAGTTGATAGATTTACGTTGATGCTCACTTAAATCTTACAATTGTGGATGCTGAAAAAGGTTTGGGATGCTACCATGTTTTCTCACACGTTGGCGTCAGTCTTTGTCCAAGATTGAAGTCTTTGGAGATTGAACTTAATATTCATAAGGCTCTTTAATAAAGCATACAGCAAAGCTGTGTATTTGTGCTCAGCTAGTGTATTTTCATTCTTGGGAAACTTTGATGAAAGATTGCTGTTGCAATGAGTTGCAAGGGTATGAAGCATTCTGTTAGTGTTAGTAAAAATGTTAGAAAAACAAAAATTATAATCATAAAGTGCTACGATAAGTGAAAATGTAATATCATTGGCAGTACTGATCTTACCGAGTCCACACTTTACACTATTAGGTCCAGTGCTGCAAAAATTAAGGAAACCTGTCTTTCTGCGACAAATGTAAGTGCAAGTAAAAGTGTTAGGGCAAGTCCCAATATAATAGAAGACACTGAAGGCTGTTGAGTTTGTGGATAGAAGGCCAAATGAGGAAGCTTTCTGGTACTAGTTTGAATAATATTTTAAAAAGCACTTTCAATTCATGAACATTCGAAGATGATTTATGAAAAGTTAAAAATTATAGTTGTGTTTATTGTTAAAAAAATCCTCACGAAAAAAAAGCTTTCTCAGCCACCTCAACTTAAATTTGTATTTATTTTTCTTTGTTTTCTGTTTGAAATGATCACAAAAACACATATTATGCAGAAGCAATACATTTTGACTAAAAAATGTGACCAACTACTTTAGAAAAAATACCTTTGTTATTGTAAATCGAAATTCTCTTCCCCCTAACCTAACACTTAATTCCATTGAACCAATGGTTTCTATAATGCAGTTTTCCATGATGTGATGTTTTCCAGCAACACAACAATTGCCTTAGCAGTACTGGCTGTAAACCTTTGATATTCATTAATTTGATATTCAGATTATTTGTGTGCTATAACTAACAATACATTAAATTCACAAAATTACACAATTTTGGCTTACAAAATGGAATAAAGGAATAGAGAAAAGAAAGCACCTTGATCTACAATTTATATTTTACCTTTAAGCACAACATACACAGCTTATAAAAGACACCTTGTATTCCTATCTAATTTTGAAAGTTGTAGGTTAGGAAACACACTTTTCTGTTTTTATGCATTTTTGTGCTTAACTCTACAGTGAAGAATAAACCTAGGCTTGTGCCGTAAAAAAAATCAAAAGCAGATTTCCAGGTGGAAAACAAGGAAACAAGGTCACACAAACCTAAAAACCTAAAAAGAATTATAGATGCTCTAATAGTATTTAGATCAGATAAGATCATTTTATTGGCCATATACAATTTAATGTATTAGGAATTTGTCTTTTTGCATACCCCAGCTTGTTCTCCATGAGACACACAGACAGGGAGAGAGAAGCTTGGGGTCAGAGCCCAAGGTCAGCCATTTATGCAGCATCCCTGGAGCATCTGGAGTTAAGGGCCTTGCTCAGGGGTCCAATGGAGTAGGATTCCTCTGCCGGCCGTGGGATACGAACTGACAACCTTCAGGCCACAGGTGCAGAGTCACCACCACCACCCCCACTTCGTATTTTGCCCATGTCTCTTTTTCTGATTTACATACCTGCTTTATATTTTTTTCTTTTTTCAGAATTCAGTTTAGCTTTCCCTGTAAACTTCTTTTAGAGCAACATTCTTTACAAGATATAGCCTACACACAAAATACATCCAAAGTAATAAGCTGAACTCATCATGAAAAGCTTCATTTAATATTATATCCCCTAATAAGGAGTATTAGTAGTAATACAGCATTGAGAGTTAGACATTGCAATTAATAATTGGGAAAGGAAAGTAAGTATGGCAACAACGGTTTGAACTGACATTTCTAGACGGAACTTTAAAGCTGAAAAGCTACACTGCTGGAACTGAAAAGGCAGGCTTGCCCATGCCCATTGCTCTAGGGTGACAAACCTCAGAGTTTTATAGAATTATTTGACTGGCAACCATGCAAGACCAGTGTCCAATGATGCTTAAAGCTCATTCAGTTAAGTGTGAGTTTATGTACAATAAAACCCCGAAGATCCTAATTCATTTTATTATGTTTGTTTTTGTTAGTACTCTTATTGCTCATCTGAGATGAACTGGTGTTCTGTCCACAGTGTATCCTGCCTTATGCCTGTTACTGTGTCTCCTCCATGCGCCTGAATTGGATCAAGTGGTTAGAAATGGATGGATTATGGATTATTATTATTACTGTTGTAAACAATTAAGTGGAGCATAGAAGATCTTTAGATTATATACAGTAAAAGACCTTAAATTCAGGTGTCAAAAATGTACACACCATATACTGTATATTGTTTCCTAAGCTTTAGAAGCATTCAGTGTATTCTAGTGTATTTTCTTTTTAGCCTAAATTGTATGTTTCTGTTTTATAAAACTATTAGGAGACATCATTCATTCTATTTATTAATAGCCTTTGAAATTAATTTCCATAAAAAAGGAAAACATCGCACCAGTCAAGGTAGAGTTATATTTGGCACTAACAGAAAGTAAAATATACAGTCTTAAAAAAGAACATGAATAGACATGAATAGATATCACAATAAAGTAATGAAAGAGCTTAATTTCATTTCATTTAATGATGTTACTTTAATGTAGTTTGTTCTCTTCTTCTCTACTAAATTGAAGATAATGTTGATCAATATCAATAGTTATAACACTTTATGGACCTAATTCCTAGGGAGGCTAATTGTTAAGAAGATTAATTCAGTTTAAATCATTTGCATATGTGCAAGAGCGAATTTAATTGATTGTATTATTTTTTAGGAAGATGCTTGAGCTCTATGGAATACTCTCAATCATTTTATTTGAATTATCCAGATCTCTTGAGACAGTAAAAAATAGTAACACAATATTGTTTTACATCTGTATTGTGTACAATAGAGCACAGTGCATTGTTTTTTAACAGTGATATATAATCTTAATTGTTAGAAATGAGTTGTAGTGAGAAGGAAATTATTTTAACCATATCTGGTACTTTAGCCGTAATGGCACAATATTCCTGATTGAAAAAAAAATCGTACCTGGCCTTTATGTAAATGTATGTTTAATATATGTGTGTAGAATCCTAGGATGTTTTACATAATGACTAACGCATTTTTTCTATTGTAATTAATTTTCTGCACATTTCTACATTTAGAATTCACCGGCTTGTTTCCATTAAGTTGTAGTTTTCAGGTGACTTCATGAATATTACGAGGGACAGTAATACCTATTGTGTTTTCCTGCTGTTAATTACATATTGAGAGCTAAACCAATGTATATGCTTCAGCACTAAGCATGGTAATTTGAGATGTCCTTGAATGTACTGTCATCTATCAGGCGGATCAATAACCACACTGCCATTCACTATTGACACAATAATTACATGGAAAATTGCACAGGAAAGTTATAAATATATGATGGATTTCTGTAAGAGGAAATTGTATTCCTTTGAGGATAATACCATTATTTAGATTGTTATGCCCCAGATATAAATGCTATACCGCCTCAAGTAGAAAAATATTGTTGACAGATCATACCTTTAATATCTATTATAAATACAATTGTTGATATGGATGAATGTTTTGTTTTGTGGTGCAAAGGGAGTGGTTTATAAGAACAAAGAATAATCTCATTTCCGGTTTAAAATCGTAACAGCAAGTACTTGTATAAGAACAATTGTCAGAATGATTATCGCAAGTGCATAGCGCTGCCGCTTCACAGTTCGTGGTTCCTGGGTTCAGATCTAGCTATTTCTGTGTGGAGCTTTTATGTCCTTCTGGTGTTTATGTAGTTTCTGTCTCCTGCTGGACTAGGCTACCTGTGGCAATGACACTCTGAGTAGTACACACTTACTGAAAATGGATGAATGGATTGAACAACAGCAATGCACAATGAACACATTTCTGCCTATTGATGATCCCATGCAAGTGTTTTCCTGTAGTGTACAATTCACTGCTTGCCCTTCTTTCTAGTACTAAAGTGTGTTTAATTTACTTGTCAAGCCAGCTTGAAGCTGTCTTTCTTAACACTAGAGGCGCCGTCTCCTGTGTGAGCTAACATCTTTCTCATGGAAAGCAGGTTCACTTATCCCTATATGTTGAATTAAAGCTCACTTTGTATTGCTTTTCTTTGGATTTGACAAATTCCTAATGCAAGAAATTGTATATGGCTAATAAAGTGATTTTTTCTCTTACTGGTGAACAAGGCAAAATCATTCTCCCACAATTCTCTTTCAAAATCTGACAGCTTTCAATTGTTGTGCTCTCCTGATAATATTCTTCAGAAGTCATATTAGAACAGGGACATTTCTGAAAATACATCAGATGTTTTTTTTTTTCCTAGGGTATAGTCTATTTAAATATAATCTCTGCCTACATTTGCATAAGACAATGACAAAAATGGGAGTTGTTGCATAATCTGACATGTTAGGGTAATAGAGTGAATGTACATTTGGCCTGACCTAAAGTCTTAAGCGCAACACATACTGTATAAAGTAGCACACAAAAGCATCTTCACAATTTAGTACTAATTCTAGATTTTCCTAATGCTGAGACTTGAATCAATGAGTGTGCTTTTTATTCTTTACAGCTGGCTGACTGCTCAATTGAAAATTATAGTAGATAATAGACACTATATTCCATTTTATATTGGTATATTACTGTACAGTCTACTGTGCCTAAAATTCCACATCTATATTTTGTATAAGCAACACAGAACAAAAAGGTAGTGATATTCTCTTCTAATTTTAAGGTGCTATAATCAGCATTTTAGTTTCTATGGTATGTAATTGGAAATAAAACGCCTGTACTCTATACAGCATTTAAGATAATGTCATGCCCTGTACACCTAGAGGGCGCTCTATTTCTGTCCTGTTCCTAGTTAACTGTGATTATTCATGTCTTGCCGGTGTGTCTTGTTGTGTAGCCTATTTACTTCCTGTGTCTGCTCTGCTCTTGGCTCAGCATTGAGGGTTCGGATGTCCTGAGACCCTCCTAGCACCCGGTCGCTCCTGTCCGAGGCCTGAGGGCCTAGGTTTCTTTCCAACATCGTCTGATCCCCTGAGCCTGGGCTAACCCCTGTGTTGCCCCTTTTTATCGCTGTGCATAGGGTCTTTATTGCTCTCCTTGTCATCCCACGGCTTGCCCTTCCGACATCTGTAGTAGATAAATTAATTGAAATTCTAACCTGGGACATTATTTTTCAATACTTAAAGTTGGAAACCCATACAGTATATTCATCTAACATATTATGTATTTTTTGTATTATTAAAAATTTTGAATTAAAAAATAGAAATTTCATTCACAAAAGGAAATCGACTCTTTTGCAACATTTTCCAGACTTTTAAAAAATTTCAGTTTCAATTCGTACATTTCTTCTCCACCAGTGACTATGCAGCATTATCAGTTCTGAGCGCTAAAGGTAGGTCCTGGCAATACACCATGAGATCCTCCTTAGAAAACTGTTTTTTAATATTTCCAATATCATGCATAAAGTCAAAAGTATCAATTACATGCAACTTATAAAACCTCTCTTTGATGGAACTTATAGCTACATCCAAAAAAAGATGGAAATGTTCAACTTTAAACCTTTCTTTTGGATTGAGAATGGGACCATCATGAGAGTCTCAACAAAACTGTCTTTTCTTCTTTCGAGGATTAATGGATTGTTGAGGTGCAAACATCTGTTCAAAATCAAAATCCTCTGCTATTGTTTCTTCAAATCCTTCATCTGAACATCAGTATTAAAGGAAATTGACGATAATATCATACATGTTTTGCAAGGTATAATACTCCTTCTTGTATCCTCAGATAAGATATTTAAAAATACAAAATTATATTTAAAATACATGTACCAAAATATTAAAATAGAACTGTACAGCCCTACCCTAATAAGCCCAGTGAACTGTCATGGCTTGTGGAAATCTGCATTGCATTTTTAAATATATTAGCTAAGGATGCAAGGGGAGTATAAATGAATTCTTCACTCCCCTTTCAAATATAAAATTCAGGGAGTGAATATAATTTTCTTGGAAGCTGTCGATATTGGTCTTTGTTAGAAATTCCCAGTGATATTGAATTAGGTACTTAATTGTTTACTTAAGGTTAAGGTTTTAATGAGAAATTCATTTGAACTTGACTGCAGATGATGTTTACATTGGAATATTTTAAATAATTATCTTTCTGCAAAGAGAGCACTAACACAAGTACCTTCTTCACATCATATTCAAATATTCAAACCAAACATGACAGGCACAGCACCTCTTTGTCACATTTTTTAGTGTTTAGCTGGATTTTTCCAGAAAAACACAATGATTGCCATTATGTCACCCCTGTTAATATGCCAGCTCAAGCATGTGTTTGGTTTGCTGGTGCCTAGAACCGGTTCACATATGCATAGTAGTCAGTCAAATTTAACCACATCTGGGATGGGGGAAGAAGAGCACTAAGTGAAAACAGACACAAAAACATGCAAATCTGAGAGCTGAATTAAATCCTGGATCCGTAAACTGGGGGGAAACAGTGCTAACAATTGTGTAGTACACCAATTGTCACAGCAATCTAGATAAAGCATCTTGCTCAAGGGTACAATATTCTGAGACTGGAACCCACAATTCTTTCTTCAGAAGTCCAGATTTCTTATCACTTTTCCATGCTAGCCTTTTTGAATAAATCATATTTAAAACTGGAAAATATTTAGTTGTTGATTTTAGAAGTCAAAACTTGGTATTGAGAATGTTCAGATTCTTAAACAAATACAATATTGAGTTTAAATATGACCTTTATTTTAAAATGTACTCATAGACATATTATTTCATATACAAATTTTCTACTTACCTATACATTGTTTTCTCTTTCCCTGTCCTTATTGCAGAGCTACTGCATTTTTCAATTTAATTTCTTTGCAATTTTATTCAAAATACCATCAACAGCTATAATTGTATAATGAATTGTGGAACTTAATACAGTATATACAAACTTAATGACCTGTAAAAAAGACATTTAAATTACATGGACCTGTACAACCCATGATTTAAATACCTATTATTTAATATGGAAAGTAATTTTCTTCTTGCAATCTAATAAGAAAAGCTTGGGATCCTCACATACTGTACTTATTGTGATGTTTGGAAACTACACCCCACTATATTAATTCTTCTTTCAAAAACACAATAAGTTGCAGAAAAGCTTAAAAACAGTAAAATAAATTGAAGTAAACGTTTATGGTGCTTTATTGTTAATATTGCAATTGATATTATTGAGGTGTCTCAAGAATCTAGTGACAGTGATTTAAACCTGCTTAGTGTCAACACTAACAGTTCTTGGGAGCATCAAAGCAAGATAGGAAATGAAGTGTTCACTGAGTTGAATTATGTCTGAGATACAAAGTAATCTGGTTTCCTTAGTCAATTAAGTTCTGGCTAAATGATTAAGGGCAGTGGTTCTCAAACTTTTTGGACCAAGTACCACCCCTAATCCAACCAAAGCATCCAAGTACCACCTACAAGTCACCTTCTCATAGGAACCCCAGAAATTCTCAATGACCAACATGAGCGCGCGTGCACACACTCACACATACATATAATAAATATTATAATAATAAACTTAATTTGATATAGCACCTTTAAAGGTGGCTTCTCAAAGTGTTTTACAGAAAAAAAAACATTAACAACAACTGATAAAAAAACACCATTTCAGTGAGAGGGGTGAGCCTGTTTAGTTGAGCAAAGCAGATGTGAATTAATTTTTCGAGCCTTGATACAATTCACAACAGAGTCTAACAGATATTAAATCATCAGGCATTTTCTTGACGGCAAAGATCTCGCGGTGGATGTTGTAATGCGTACATTAATTTCTGGAACAACCTATCTAAATCGTGCAACTACACCGTTATGTTGGCTTGTCATTGCTCTAGCACCGTCTGTACAAACTCCGACGCATTTTATCCAGTCGAGACAATTCTATTCGATAAATTCATTCAGAAGCTGAAATATGTGCTCTCCTGTAGTTCCTGTTGGTAGCGGTTTACAGAACAGAAAGTCTTCATGGAACATGCCCTCAAACTTGTATCTAACGTAAACGAGCAATTTGGCCAAATCGAATACAAACTCATCTTATTGCAGTGAAAAATATCTGCTCATCTTAATGCGCTCTATCAGTGTACTTTTAATATAATCCTTCATTTCAATAATTCTATGAATGACTGTGTCTTTCAGGGGGAGGGGGGCAGCAGGTCGAGCTGTTTAGCAGCTTTTTCTCTACACATAATACGTGTCAGCTCTTTTGCCAACGGTAAATAAGGTTCTTCAAAAATAGTGTAGCTTACCTGCTTTAGCAATCTGCAAGCTTGCATTTTTCCAAGTTTAAGTTTTTATTTCATACGCATGGGAGCGAAAAACAGAGACGCTCGGTGTATTTTTCTCAAATTAGAACAGTTCTTAAATATTTTTCTGTTATCACGCTTTCGTGTGCTCACAAGATTACCTGCGTTCGTAGCACGTATTTCTATGCATTCCTGTGTTTACAACGTTAGCATTGTTCCAAAATCACGCACATTCTCCTTTCTCTCTATTTGCTGGAGATACAGTAGCTTTTTTTAAATACAAATGGTCATTTGCATCCGTAGCACGCATTCCTATAGAGTGGTATAGAATTACAGAGTATCTCTTGTGTCCACTGAAGTATTAGCGCGCACTGTATCGTAGTACATACGCTGCGTATTCGACACGTATTAAAATACAAAATATGAAAACCCGTCCCGATTTTTCAGCGCACACGACAGTTCCAGGTTCATTTGGCGTACCACTTGGCGGCACTCCACGTACCACTGCTGGTACGCGTACCACAGTTTGAGAACCACTGATTAAGGGAAATCAACAGTCAAGGAATAAAGGATAGAACAGGAAATTAGGGTAAAGAAAAGAAACAAGAAACAGGAAATTAGGGTAAAGAGAAGGAACAAGTTGAAAGCAAGACACAAGGAGAGAGGAAAAGAGACAGTGCCATGTAGGACATCATTGTTCTAATCAGTCTTTTAGACCAGATTCGAGTTAAGCATTTGAACCTTGTTAAGAGCTTGCCATTCTGTTGTTTTAAGGAAACTCTTCTTTCCTGCACAGAGAATCCCTAGGTTAAAACAGTCTCTCCTGGTTTGTTGATGCATTTTTAAAGTAGGGAGATTCTACAATAGGGAGATTTGTAGCATCCAGATTTACAGAAGAAAGATCTAACACTTAAGTTGTGTGTGTATTTGAATATACTGTAGGTTAACAAAATTAGTCTTAGTATGATAAATACCAAATATAGTGTACATTAAGGATTAAAGTGTTTTTATAAATATTTTAGGTTATACTTTTATCCAATGCTGTTCAAATTGAAAACAATCAATGAGCTGTAAAATTTACAAGTTTATTTTAACATGCTTCATTGTATACAAAATATCTGACTGTCCTTTTAAGTTGCATTGCAGCTCATTGTTGAAGATGCTTTAAATAAAATATGTATTTTTAATATGTATTAAATAAAGTATGTGGACAATCTATACTGATAGCAAGATAAGAGAAATGGTTGAATTATTGAGAACAGAGAACTTTTGGAATTGTTACATTTACAAAATAATACTTTTTAACAAATAAGAGTTGCTACCCCTAGTTATCTGTGCTTAATAATATTTAATCTGTGAACTTAGGTAAATTATTTTAACAATTTAAACCATTTTCTGTTCAACATCAAAATCTGTCTCATAAAATACTAAATACTTCAATTTAAAGGCTATCAATTATAGTTGATAATTTTACCAATATTAGTTTTATTGAGTGAAATTGAAGAAGTAACTTATGTTCAAAAAAGTAATACAACAAACCTGAAACAAAATAATATGCGATGTTTCTCCCCCCTCAATATGTTTCAGTAAACACCATAGTCTGTGTTAGACATATATGAACTAAATGAAATATTCTTCAATTAGAGGAGCAAGCAAAAAATAAAAAGCCCCCATCTTTTTTCACACAAGTGGGAATGTTCGATTTTCTCAGTGGCATTATTTAATATCCTGTTTCTGAACAAAGTGTGAATAGGTCTGGAAAGGGGGATCATTCAGAATAGCACACCTTTCATCAAAGCCTCTAGTGGCATAGCATATTACTTATAACAGTTGCCTTTAATTTAGTCAGTCGTCTTTAAGTTCTTGTCTTTAATTTAATCATTGTCATATTGTAGACTTGCATTTGAATACTTACTGAGTGTGCCCTCCTTCCCATGGGAGCTCTGAAAGTTTCAGCTGCTTATTTATTCTTCCAGCATTCCAGTCGGCACTACAGAAGGACAGATGAATAGGTATTGAACCTGCAGAAGTAAATTAATATTTTGTACAGTGCTAGAATAGAAAGTAATGATTAATGGTCCGTTAATGTGATGACATTTCACACAGACAATATTTTCCTTCAAATGGGTCTTCTGAATACAAGCACCTGCATAGCCTGGGGGTGATTTAAAGTATAATGCAGCAAAATTATATATCCCATTAGGGTTCTTATGCTTTGCCATCATCTCGCTGCTTCTGTGAATTTGAAGAAAATTCTTTGCTTCAATATCCACTGTATACTTTCTGTACAAAAGCGTACTTGACAGTAGAGCTCCTTGAGGTCCATCAGGCAAAAGCAATGAAAGTTACCTACTGTACATAAACTAACACATATTCAATTTAAAAATGGTCTGAAAGAAATAACTTTGCATTCTTTGATTTTTTTTGTTGTTGACATGCTCGGGTCTTACCTTTGTGTAAGACGATGAGAAGGTCAGGGTAGTGAATCATTGACAATTGTAGCATACAAAGGTGATTTGAGGTGCAAAATGCATTGTGTGGTCCATTAAACACAAGCCACCACGGCCTGTTTTTCTTTTTACAATAAAACAAACAGCATGTACACCATTCCCTTCATTATGAACCCAGAACATAAACTCAAGGACAGGTTATTGTGCAGTTTATTTTAAAACTGCTGTTTTTTATGGGCAGCATGGTGGCACAGTGGTTCGCTTTGCTGCTACTCAGTGCTTGGGCTCCGGGTTTAGTTCTGCACGGAGCTATCTGCATGGAGTTTGTATGTTCTCCTAGTGTTTGCATGGGTTTCCTCTCGGTGCTTCAGTTTCCTCCCAGTCCAAAAACATACTGGTGACTGTTAACTGGCTTCTGAGAAAATTGGTCTCACACAGGTGGTACCTTGTCTTGAGTCTGTTACTGGCAGGGAAAGACTGCAGATCTGCCACTATCCAGAGCTGGATGAAGTGGTTAGAAAAGGGATGGATGTTCTTTTTATTTTTAACTCTTCGATAAAATGCTTTTCCTTTTAAAAGAATTAGAGAAACTGCCAGCACATTTATATGCTTGTATCACACCCATGTATCACAAGACATTTCTCAAGCAGCTTTGACCATTGTTAGAAGAAACAGTAGTCTTGGAGACACTCTTCTGCAATGCTTAAGAGACTCTTAAAAGCTGTGGTGCCTCCAGCAAAACAGAGGGGCAATGTAATGAAGGTCTGAGGATTTACTTGTGTCAAACAAAAAAATAGTGAATACATTTGGACATGAATAATCGCATGCCAAGGAAGTCAATCTATGGGCATTACTAGCATACATTTAAACTGTCATAATTATAGTATAAAAGAATATTGAAACTTAATAGTTCAGGTGGGGAGCTGCGTCAGCATGCGTAGGCTGCAAAGGAACAAGTAATGGGTTTCTTTCTTACACCTGAAGAAGGCTCCTTAGCCGAAATGTTGTGTTTTCTTTTTTCTCTTTGCAGCATGGAATAAACCTATTACTTGTTCCTTTGAAACTTAATATACCTGAAACCAAATGTGATGGTTTTCCTGGTCCCCACATCTTTACTTGTTGAATCAGATTATCAACAAAGTGAATAAAGAGTGCTGCATGCTCTCTTACTTTGGAAGATAACACATACTGAACAACAACAATTGCACAAACTTCTAAAATTTAGTGATTGTGATTGCAGCAGTGATTGTTAGAAGAAAGGTGATAGTCTGGTAGGAAACATCTGCAGTAAAATCCCAACAAAACATCATCTTTTGCATTCTGTTTTATTTAGATGGTAAATCAGTCATTCATATAAATCAGTGGTTTAATGCAAGATATTTTTTTGGGGATATTGTAAATATGATTAGATATTTATAAAACCTATACTTGAATTTTAATAGACTAGAGTGCTCTGGAAGGAAAGAGCTCTTCACAATAAATGGCACTCAAATTAAAGATTGATTTGTATATTTGATTGGAAACTGTTTCTTCCTGTCCTCCTATAGATACTGTAATTACCAGCAGATTTTAAATGTATGTGGAATTGACACAAACTACTTTCCCCCATCTTAACACCAGTCCCTTGGAGAAGCAGCCATTTCCTGTTTTCTTCTTCTTTTGTAAAGTGAGAAATCTTGCTTAGCTAAGACCATTGCTGCCAAGGTGTCATAGGGAAATTATAAAAACACCAATTAAAGCTAAGGGTGAAGACAGCAAAGGGGGCACCTAACTGAAATTTCTAGCTTGGAAGTGTAAGACAATGCTAATTAATTTGTCACAAACGTGATCCAAAACATGCCACTCACATCTTGAATAATGAAACAAATACCTTTCATTAGTTTAATCCCAATTGACAGAAATTGTCCCCTGCCAAGACTAGCATAATGAGTACTAACTTCAGTGTTGCACATATGCCCTGTGCTAAGAAAGAAAGGAGTATAACTAGTAATTGTATGATGTCCACTCAGTATACTTTGATATATGCCCTTCTAGATTGTCAAGTTGTTCTGTAACAAAAAAACAATTGACAATCCCATTTTATACTAATTGAACTGCATTTCTTTTGTCTTCTGTTCTGTTATGCTCCTCTTCCTGTGCATTTCCTCCCACTTCATTAATAAAAGCATCTGCAGTGCAATTATCTCTCAACTAGGAATTAATTTAAGCTATCTGATGTTCACATACAATAGCTTAACATTTGTAAAATGTATTAATGTACGCATCAGATTTATTAAAGAAGAAAGGGTCATTGAGGTGTTTTTTTGTTATCACTGCATAGACATATACAAAGTAATTAAGGTATGAGGCCCCTGGTATTTAATCACATTTTTTATTTTGGTGGTATAAATTGAAGGCCTGAGATTATTTAGGTAACATCCAAGACATTATTGTAGAACTCTGTATTCTCAAAGTTGGTCTTGAAGGACATGTGTGACTTTGTGAGCAGGTATTAAGTCTAAATGCAAAACAGATTACAGAACAGTACCACTGCCGCATATACTGTACAGGTAGCCTAGATTTAGTTAAAACAAATCTCGTGTTACAGGGAGAATATATTTTTACTGTCACCTGTAAATCTATCATTTCTTTGAGAACTTCATCTTTTTTAATGTATACTGCTCATAATTTAGGTTTTGCTTGTTCATTCTAATAACACTTCTCAGTTTCTAAACTTTGAAAAACTGTGGAAGATGCTAATTTTGGGAGCATATCAGTAAATATTAGTAAATAGTCAGAAAATATTCCGGTTTGAACTACAGTGTAACTCAATCACAGTATTTAGTGGAATTGTTCTCTTCTTGTAGAACTCCTCCAATTAAAACTGACTAAACACTTTTAATATGTTGTTACTTAAAAGTCTTTGCTTATTCTTAAAAATTGTTTCTGAGAAGGTTCAGTTTCAATTGCGAGCTGTCTGAGCATGGAAACTGCACAAATACAAGGGTAATTCCACACTCAAAAGCAAAATGAGAAAACAACATCGTTTTATTTTGTAAAACATTTGTATTTCTTTCTTTATACTTTTCAGTACGGAATTACCCTCTGCTTGTGTCTTTGTTTTATATTCTGTTTACCCATCTCAGAAATGCTTCTTCAAGTCATAGCTGATCTGAGAAATTCAATCAAGAGTCTTTTGATTGTACTGCTTTAAAAGCTGTTTTCAGGTTATTGTTGTCTGAATACCAAAACGCTTTCTACGCAAACAGAGTTTCTGCTTTTAAATCTTAGTTTGGTGTTATTTAAGGTACAAAATAGTGGTTTCTTTATGGCAACATCTTATTTTTCTTGTAACTGCAATTTGTATTTTCAAATTGCATCACAAGAATATGCTCTAAACCAGAGTTAGTCAAATGCCAGACCTTCTAATGCCAGAAACCTTGAAGAAACACAGGTATTTAATTAGATAACTGAGCTAATTAGAATGTTAATCAAGCAATTAAAGAACTGATTATCCAGTACACACATCCTTACAGGAATGAACTAGAAGGTCTTGTGCTTGTGTACCCTGGTCTAAAGCATTTATCTAGTTATAAAAATTATTCCCAAGCCTGATCCTGGTTCCTTTATTGCTCAAGCATAACTTAAAATCTGCAACCATTTTAGAACTACTGACCAAAATGAACCTGTAAGAAGCACTAGGTACAGTACATCTTAAAAAAAGGCAAATATAAAGAAGGGGAGTGTACACTAAATGAGTGTGAGGAGATTTTACATGTAATGTTCAGTTTATTTGCACATTGTGGTTTTTTTTTGTCAGAAGTAAAGAATGTGGAGAGAGAGGAGTGAAAATAAACTACAATCTTAGTACTCTATATCCTCAGTTGCTGTGGTTTGGATAGGATGATCCACATTGTATTTTCTCAATAAATGTCCCCTTTCCCCATCTATGAGCTTATTTATAATTGCAGAATATGAATTCCAATTAGAAGGCAGATTCATGTAGGTGATTTACTGCCAAATGACATGGCAGAGATTAAACAGGCAATTAAAGACAGCAATAGGTTTTTGAAATTAAAAAAGTTTAAAACAATAAACGCATCTGCAGAATACAGTTGTGACTAGAACTCAGAGATTTTAATTACTTACATTCATAGTCTTGAATTTATTGCAAATAAACCAAACAGCCTTCACAGAAAAGTCAGTTTAATTTTTGTATTGAGTTACAACACTGCTGTTTGCACTGCTGTTTGCAAAGCCTTCTTTCCAAAGAATTTTCTCACAGAAAATATTTTCTTTTTATATGCATCCAACTGTGTATATAATTCTAAGGTCCATATATTAAAGGGTTAGAGAACACCTCATAGTGTTTATCACTAATAAACTGCTTATCATTGCTGTCCACCATGCTGCATGTATTCTTTAAATATATCATTTACGTAAATACAACCAGGGAGCTGTTTCACATAATAAATTCTCAGTCACAAATTCAGATGAATTTGAATCATTGATACTTTCTTTTGACATATAGTAAACAACTGAGAAATCAAGAAAGTGTATCATTAAACATCCTTTTTGCCATCTTGAAAATGTTCAGGTTCCTCTAAACAACTGTAACCAAAAATGTGTTTTTTCCACAGTTAATTGAACATACAGTATTGAGAATTAAGGCATCCAATGAGTATTATATCCATGAAGAACAAAATATAGAAATGTTAATTCATGTGTGGAATTTGATTTCTAACTCACGTAAAGCATATTTTTTTCAAATACTAGATAATTTAGTCAGAAAAAAAACATTTTTTCACTATGGGCTTTGGGTGGCTGCAGGAACTCAAGCTATTGAGACATAAATAGCACATGGATGAGGAGACAATACAATGCAAATCAATACCAACTACAGAAATCTTATGTATATTACATTAATACCTAAATCAGTAGTCTGATCAAACCCTAATTAGGGGAGATAACAGGTCATGTGATATGAACATTGAACTTTATTGGGATAACTTGACTTTCTGAGAAGAAAGACAACCTATCCATAGGGACTGGGCTGCTGAAATTCCCTTCACTGCTGGATGAACCAGGGAGCTGCTGCATCAGAACAGATAGGGTTGTACGAAGGATCTGAAATGCACAAGTAATTAAGCAAGATACTGTATGTGATATTTACATGCACTGTAAGTAGACGGAAGTGGGTGAGATCAGAATTTGACGTGCCCCTAAACTTTTGTTTTAAACTCCATATACTGTAATACCATCTTGTACTACTGAAAAAGGTGCTACATTCACATTGGCCCTTGTCCAGTTTGGCATCCCAGGTCCCCTTACAGACTGTACATTTTGCATTACTGCCAGATGTATCACAGCTCATATCCTGCTCCATGCTTCCATGCAGTATTTTTAAGCAGATTTAAAAGCAGAAACAAATACCAAACTGTTAAAAATTCACAATCCAGCATTGCTGCATTTTCAAACATAAATTCAAAACAAAATAGTATCCCCACTGAATGAAAAATAAAACTGAACAAGGCTATGAGGAAATATTCAGCTGAAGTAAAAGATTTTCGATTTAGCAACCTAGTAAAAAAAAAACAAGGCACTGTAATCCAATTACAGTATTCTTTTTTAATCTATGCACGGAAGGTATTTAGGACAATAGAGCAGAATGAAAGACTGCACTATGTGAAAGAATTATAATAATTATTCTAAAGTAGGCCAAAAAAAGGGATTTCCTGTCTGCATAATGTGGATGCTCTGATTATAATTACATGCTGAGGCTGGATGTCATGAAAGTTACATTTATTTCTCTAAAATATGCCATAATTTCCTGTCATGGCATATCTTTCTTCCATTATCAGCGTCCTGTGTATGTGTGATAAACCTCTTAAGTGAACAAAACCATGACCAGAGTTTTCTCTCTTTTTGACTGCGCTTAAGTGCTGTTTGGGGGCAAGGATATATGCCATCTGCCAGAAGCTATTTGTGCACTGAAATTCTGAAGATTTTTCTCTTCTTTCTTCCTGCTCTCTCTTTGATTTCTTTTTCCAGTAGACTGATTTCTGAATAATGCTTGACACTTGGAATGAGCACAGGCAATGGATTATTATATGATCTCCATATGAATTGCAGGACAAATGTATAGGGGCCATCCATTGAAAACAAATTCTAATTCAGTCGTGGATGAAATAGAAAGTCAGTTCTTAACCTCTTATGCTGTGTTCTTTTAACTGCACTTTCCATGTTGCTCAGATAAAAAAAGAACTAGAAATTACTTTTATAAGCACACTGAAATTTGTACTAATGTTTTCTGAGACTGAATGCTTATCTAAACTTTGTATTAGGCAGAAAGAAAAATCGAGACATGGAAAAGGTTTCTGTTTGTTATGTATTAAAAATAGCCATTGAGGATGAATGGCAGATCTGAATGAACCCATCCTAAACTTGAATATGTTATTTACATTTTTGTTGCAAACCCACATTTTTTGTAGAAAATTAACAAATAAAGTGCAGATAATACAGTGTATTAATTTGTGTGCATGCAAATTACTTATTTTGGCTATTTGGATATTTTATCCACACTGTTTGTTTTAACCGTTCAATTCACTTTTATGCTTGACATTAAGAATTTACCTGCTCATTTTTGAAAATTATACCAGTTTAATCTGTTGTACAGGATTTCCTGTATGGTAGTATAATGAGCTTCTGAATATTATTGTGTTTATCTTTATAGGTACAGTATATGGGCTACAAAACATACCTGAACCACTCAGGTCCATCTACAATAGAATAGATGCTTATCCAATACACCTGTTTGTTGCACTTGTTCATTTGCTTGTTTCAAGGTCTAAGAAAAACAGAATGAAGCAGGTTTCCAGAATGGAGAAGTATCTGGAATAAAACAAAATGTTAATGAAAGTTTCTTGTTTGATTGACTTCCAGGGCTTTCATTAAATTAAATATTCCATGCACAGTGGCTTCACCCTGACAACTGCGCACCACTTTGAGGCATTTTTAATTAAAATGAAGTCTAGAATTAATTCAAGTTCAATAGAAGATTTGCTTTGACAATATTTTAAAATTCTAATTCAGAAGGGATGTATATCCTATATCTTATGACCAACAATCAGCAAGGGTTATTAAGGCTTGTTTTAATGAGTCCTTTATTACTGAGAACTTTTATCTTTTACTTAAAACACACCTTTTAAGTTAGGAGTGGGTGAGTTGCGGATGCCATAGGTTATGTTGCTTTTATTAACTCTTATTATTCGAATTAAATAGTAAAACTGAACAAAAGTAACTGTAGTATTGAGCTGTCCTTATATGTCATGGATGTCTGTTTTTATGTTTCTCCTCGAGTCAGTATCAGAATATATTATCAGTCCCTGATGCAGTGATATGGGGTCAAGCAAAACAAAATAGTGTCAAAATCAGTGTTTCCACTTATAGGAAAAATGAAATCTAAGTATATCTAAGAATAATTGTAGCTCACCATCTGCATGAAAATGATTTACATACTGTGGCGTAGTCAGGGGTAATATACTGTAGATGTCGGGGAAATAAAAGCCACATCTTTTGTGGGCCAGAGACTGGTGGAGTGATTTGAATCACCAATGAATGATGCTTGGGTGTGACAGACTTGACAGAAGACAGTGTGCAGAAATATTATTATTATTGCTTATATACTTATAAAGCACTTTTCTGGAAACTCCACTCAAACCAATTTACAGGTAACGGGGACACCCCTCCACCACCACCAATGTGTAGCACCACCTGTATGAGGTAGTAGTTCAGGTGGGTAGCTGCGTCAGCATGCGTAGGCTGCAAAGGAACAAGTAATAGGTTTATTCCATGCTGAAAAAAAGAAGAAAGAGAACACAACGTTTCGGCCGTGGAGCCTTCTTCAGGTGTGAGAGAGACAGGGCAGTAGGCAAAGGTAAAGTAGCGGGAGAACAAAGGTTGAGAGGGAGGAGGAGTGAGAGGCGGGAGCAGGGGACAGAAAGAGAGGCCAATCAAGAGGTGTGAAGTCAGAATGGGTGCAGAGAGGTGTGAAATGAAACTTCCAATGAATGGAGAAAATTTAAAAGAACAGTAATCTGTCGTTAAGGGAAGGGAGAATGTGTGATCCTAGCTGCAGAATAATTTTAGTTTCGGTGGTCTTTCTGATGTATGAGTTCGGAAAACCGTCTTTGAGAACACAGACGGAGAGATTAGAGTGGTCGTGGCCGTCAGAGGTGAAATGAGAAACAATGGGCTTGGAGAGATCTTTAATCTTCACAGCCCTGACGTGTTCTCTGAAGCGGTCTCCGAGTCTCCTTCCTGTTTCCCCAATGTAGATGGCTGGGCATTTACTGCAAGAGATACAGTAAATAAGGTTGCTGGAGGTACAAGATGCTGTCTGGGTGATCCGGAATTGTCCTGAGGGGCCTTGAATGAGTGTGGTGGTGGCTGTGTACTTGCAGGTGATACAGCGAGCTCTTTTGCAAGGGAAAGTGCCTGGTGTGGATGGTTGCTGAGGGCGGTCAAGGGAGCTGTGGACAAGGAGGTTACGCAGATTAGGTGGTCGGCGATATGAGATGATAGGGCGATCAGAAAAGAGGGCCCCAATGGAGGGATCATCCTGTAGGATGGAAAAGTTCTGGTTAATGGTCCTGGGGATAGGAAGTGTGTTAGGGTGGTAAGGAAGCACCAAAGGAATGCGGTTGTTACGGCGGGAGTTCCTGATCGGGTTGATGGTCCGGGGGGTGTTTTTGGCTCGGGCAAGGGCCCTGTCAATCACACTGCTGGGGTATCCTCTGTTGATAAAAAATGAGTACATTTCGAGGGCTTGGTTTTCGAAGTCGATGTCGTCGCTGCATAATCGTCGTAACCTAAGGAACTGTGAAAAAGGAAGAGAGTTTTTAGTGTGGTTGGGGTGAAATGAGCTGTACAGGAGGTAGCTGTGTGAATCCGTGGGTTTGTAATAAACTGAAGTGGACAGTCGGGGGTAGTTGATAGACAAGTGGATGTCTAGAAACGGAAGAGTGGTGGAAGAAATGTTAACTGTATATTTGAGGGACGGGTGGAAGTTGGTGAAATGGTGCAGGAAAAATTCAAGCTGATCGTTGGAGCATGTGGTGGCACCGACGCAGTCATCAATATATCGTTTGTAGAGGTCAGGGACATAGTGCCTTTGGATGAGATGTAAAACTGAAGTCCTGACTCTCTGTGGTCATTAAAAATCCCAGTGCATTTCTTGAAAAGAGCAGGGGTGTTACTCCAGCGTCCTGGCTGAATTTCCCACTGGCCTTTATGGCCTCCTAATAATCCCCATCTATGAATTGGCTTAATTACTCTGCTCTCCTCCCCACTGATAGCTGATGTGTGGTGAGCGTTCTGATGCTCTATGGCTGCTGTTGTATCATACAGGTGGTAAAGGAACAAGTAATAGGTTTATTCCATGCTGAAAAAAAGAAGAAAGAGAACACAACGTTTCGGCCGGAGATTCAATGGGCTGCCAGTTGTGAGTTGCAGAGTGATATGGCTGCTTGCATTAGGTTGTGATGAACTTTATATTTGCAGGGCAATCTTACTATTTTACAAGACATGAGCAAGGACCTTTGACCAACAGTTTTTCCCATTCCTGAAGATAAATGCTGCTGTAAAACCTCAAGAAAACAAAGCTGAGGTATTTTCTAGGACAACTTTTCCCCATGACCTGAGTCCCATAGTCAATGTTATCAGCAAGAGGTGGCCTTGATCGGCTAGCCTTCACCATCTGGCTGCAGCTGCACAATAAAAGTGGTGGAAGATCCCACAGCAGTCTGTCCAGAGGCTGATCAGGCCTAAAAGCCCCCACTATCAGGACTGATTAATGGTCAGGAAGGTCGTACCGATACTGAACTTTTTAATGAGAACTTTTTTTTTTATGGTGTCTGGTTTCACATTCAAAACATATCACGATTCTTTGATCTGTAATTTTATTTCCGTTTCTATGATTTTTAGATATTTATGTTTATTATAGAATATCATAGCCCTCCGTGTTGCATTTCTTTTGTGCAATCTATACACAAAAGAAATGTAACTCATTAGGCAGCAGCATAGTAAAAAGATGGAGTCACAAATTTGATCAAACCTTTTTAAAAAAACGTGGTATTTGCAATGGTGCATACCCTCCATTACTTTATTTTTATTTAATTTATGCAGAAATTCCTACACCAGCAGTAAGACATTTTCTGACTTTTGTGAATAAGGGATCAAGTAAGCTATCAAAAAAACAAACAAAAGCAAGATGTTGCAAAGAAGTACAAATCAAATTTCCTTTATATATAAACCTTCCTGAAACAATTCTTTTAATTTCTTAATGTGATTCACATATTCTTTTTATTCCAAATAGCTAATAAGAGTCTGTGCACTCATGGAATCAAAGCACGATATTAAAGCCCTCAATCATGCCTAGAACTTTATCTGTTACTCCCAGATGTCTCTCATTGCTATAGGCTAACTGCAGGTCCAATGATTTTATCTAATGTACTTTAACTATAGCTTTAGGTTTAATGAAATGGAGATAAATGTATTAAAATTCAGACAATGAACATATTTTATGCATGGGTAAGGGTTTTAATAGACAAGATAAAATTCTGCTGATTTTTACAAATATTTCCATATTGTTTTTAATTTGAATTCATTTAATATTTTGTCTGTAACGCTCATTGCTTTGTTTATTGCATTTATTAATTTGTCTCATCTCAGTAATAAATACATACTGTAGCTTTTATTTTCTATGAAAACTAACAAGATTGTAGTTGTAGTTGATTGATAGATTCTTAAATATTCTGTGTATATATACTGTATGTACTCTATATCAAGGAAAACTTAAATGAAATGCTGTGAGCAAAATCTAGATACAGTACAGTGTTAAAGATTGGTTATGGCATAACATATATCTTATATATGCAGAGGTCACTGAGGTATAGTTACACCTGTCTGGTTACATGCCTAAATTGTGCGAAGCATCATTGACTCAGACATCTCACAAGACCTTCTGAGAGAGTTTTCCAATGATACTGCAAAGTTGAGGATATTGTTTTTGACGGTGACGAACCACTCATTGCACAAGAGATCTTCTGGTTTTATATCTAGCGATCATAAAGGCCAGTCCAACAACACCTGAACATTGTGTGCACAATAGTGCTCAAGTAACCCTGGTTGTGTTGGTGTACATACTGTCTTATTGAAAAATGACCCAACTGTGGTCTCTAGGTGGAAGGAGGATTAGTCACATGATGTGAATGCCTTATACAAGTACAAGTTCTGATCAGAATTGAATTTTAATAAGAACTCTACCCTTCTGTTTCTCTACCCTGATCAAGGGGGATTGGAGTTACTTCTAAGTTATTTTCTAGCCCATTTCTTAACTACAAGCTAATTGATGTTCTGTTTGAAGCACATTTTTAAATATATTTTTAGCTTTGAAAATGGTGCAAGGCATTTATCGTTCTAAGCCTCTACCATGTTCAGAGTTTCAGAGCTCCCTCTCATTCAGGTGATTTGTCTGAAATTTAACCAATTGAACCTCAGCTGAAGGATAAACTGTTTACCTTTCAATCAGCTATTAATATATGTTTAGTCAGAAATAAGGGTAAACAAGTTCATTTAAGACTGCTTTAAAGTACTGTATTCTGAAGTTGTTGGAAACAATGTGCTGATGTTGATGAGTAAGGATTTGGCCATGATAAAGAATAAGGCATGGCAGAGCATAATCTCCAGACTGTTCCATCACTAGTTGGTTTGTTTCAAATCCTGATGACAACATTTACTGCAGCTCTTGCTGATTGAATCTGTGACAGCGAGGTACAGTACCAGGACGATCAATAGCACAACACTTTTCCTAACACAGGCTAGCAGACTGGAAATGGTTGCTGGGTGGACATTGCAAAACTACTCTCCCCCTTCCAAACATCTAATTGTGTTGAATTACTATCATGTATACACATTTTAAAATGACTTTTAATGGGTGAAAGAAATTAAATATCAGCAAAAACATTTTTTTTCTAAATTCAGATTGGCAACACAGTTATCCTGTGGAATTATTGCATGCTTTCCCTTAAGAAGGTGTCATTGTGCTTTTATTACCTTTAAATGCAGTACACTCCAAATTAAGCCAGTCATCATTTATAAAAAAATGTTCAATTACAGATGACCACAAATAAGAGTTAAAAAACCTGATACAAATGTATTACTCATAGTCTATTGTTCATAAGCAGCTTTTTAAAAAAGGTAGGGGTTTTCACACCAGCAGTACAGAATCACAGAGATCTACCCCAGATCACAGTTACTGGATATACTTACTATTTTGAAGATTGCTACTCTAAATAGATAAAAATAATTTACAATCTAAGTTGGCACTGGATCAAACTTGTGGTTGAATAATTTCTATTTATGAATTGAGGTTGAAAGACAGTACAGTTCTCAAATAATCACTCACAATCTGAATGCCAAAAAATCTTCTGGCTTTTGACAATAAATAAGCCTCGATGCTGGGTTGATCAAAATCGTGAACTTGTAGGAAAGTGAGCCTGAAGAAAAGTAAACTACTCTAGAGAGTGACTCCATGTAGAAACATAGCTCGCCTTCAGGAGACATTTTTCTCTTTTTCAGTCTCATGAGATGTTTTATCCTACAGCTTCAATTTGCAAGCATTTAAAACCCCACAGTGAATGAGACATAGCATCAACAAATAAAGTTTGCAATGGTAAAGCATACAAATTAGACACTTTATAACTCTTCTCTGAATGCAGAGAATACAGTGTCTTTTCTTTGGTTTACCCCATTTGGATGAAACCCTCCAAAACTCCAAAAGGTTATAAATAATATTTCGAGATATTCGCACATCCCTTTATTGACACTGACACCACCTTCATAAAAGAATGCATATATACATGCTATCCCTTCCTCTCACATCTACCTAAACTATGAATGCTGCATTTGTCAATGATCCTGGTATTCCAGAGATGTGTTATCACTGTGCTGTGGTTTTGATAACAGAATTAATCATAATTAATTTAGTCATTTAATTCCACTGTACTCTTAAAAAGTGATTACTTCCTCAAACCCTGTGTTTCTGCAAGTATGAAAATGTCAAGGGGTTAATTTTATGTCTGATCAATATTAGCTATATTCCATTTAAGATTTAGGCAGTGTAAAGTACATACTGTATGTTTTCCTACAATTTTGTATTGACTCTGGTAACAGTCTTTGAAACATTAGATATATAATGCTTATCTGAAAAAAATGATTGCCTTTAAAAACATATCAAAATTGCCAAGACTAGTGGATTGTTATGGTATTCTGTGAAAAAATGTAAAACTTCAGAATTCTGGATGACTGGAGGACACTCAGAATTGGAAGATGAGAAAGAGTAAGAGAGTAAAATGTATCCATATCCAGTGTGTTAAATTCTAATTTCTGGTTTGGACAGGACAAAGACAAGTCAGACAAAGTTGCTAATTACCTCATTAGATACATGCACCCAAGTGGAAGATCATTCCAGTATCACTAGCCAGAGAATGACACATGCTGTGTTCTTTCTCATAATTTGTTCTGTGAAGCTCGTATTCCTCTAGGTCCTTGTCCTCTACCTGGAAATGTAATATCTGTCAAGGAGACATGGAGAAAACAGTCAGGTTATTCTACATGCCAAAAACTAATTGAGATGGGTACACCTTCATAATTTTCTGTCAAATTAACAGATCAAAAGATATCTCTGAAAACATGAGAATATATTCATTAATAAAGGAGGCAGGAAGTGTAGATAAAATTGAAGCTCTGAAAGTGAGCACAAGAGGGAATGAGAAGAAGAAAATGTTTCATTTTCTGGACTATTAAACATTTTAACCCATTTTATGATCATTAAAGTCAGTCAGCCATGAAATATAAGGATGGCATACAGAGTGAAAAACAATCTAAGATAGACAATCTAAGCAAAGCAATATACGGATCACATTTAAGGAGACTGCAGGACTTCAAACCAAAATGTCATTTTTGATGTTACTACTGTTAATCTTTAAAACCGGCAACAGTTCTCCACAGACGATTACTTAGTGTTGTTTTTATTTGATGGGTTGCACTAAAAAAACAAAACAGAAAACTGTTTCTTTGTCAGTTTTCTTTTTTGCTTTTATTAACTTATTTACAGCACAATGTATAGAAAGCATGAATGGATAGATAACCTATCCACATGGCTTACTGGCAGAGATGCTCTGCTGGTGCTTTTTGTTTTTCCCAATCAACATCCATTAAAAATTGATGTCTTGTTTCTCCTTAATGCACACAGTATTCCATTCCACTTCCAAGCATGACACTATCCACGTGTTCTACGCAAAGTAATGGATCGCAAAACAAAGGTGCTGGGAATGTGAAAACATATTTAGGTCAGTCTCCTTTTGTAACTGAAGCCTTGCAAAAGCTGGAATCTCCTTACTGCAAATATACAGGACTGTATTTTAATTTATATAAATTCTAGTTTCATGAATGTTTCTTTTGCCGCATCCCAAGTCTTTGTTACCCCTAATTTTGTGATGGTTATAGTTAAGACGACCCTTTTAATGGTTTTCCTATATTATTCAGAATTTGTGGTTCTTTGCTTTACCTTATTGTTTGTCATACTATGGCTTAAATTCTGGAGTTTGCATTCTGCTTCATTAAGAGACAAATAATACAATGATATTACTGTGGGTAAAATTAACATTTCCATAGTCATATACACATTAAAGCCTAACAGACAGCTTCTAATTACTTGATACTGCAGTTTAATTGGATTCAGAAGATCTCCTTGCGAGGGCTACATAATTTTTTTTATTTTAATTTATACATATTACACTTCACTTCCTGAGTAATGACAGTAATGCTAGGTAACAATCTGCTTCTTGCTCACAAGAAATTGAAACAAAGCAGACAGTTTTATTATTCGAAATGTGATTGTATTTCATCCTTTTTTTCCCTAAAATTCGAGTGCATGCAGCAAAATGGACTGTTGTGTTTTCTGATTTAGACAAAATATTGATTAGAAAATAATAATGCTTCATATAATTAGCCTTAAAAGCTGGCAATTTAAAAATCGTATTTACTTGCAGTCACCAAAGATGTTCTAACTGGTCTTAGCAAATTGTGGTGCAAAAGCATGTAAGCAACATTATTAAAACATGAATAAAAACAATATTAATAATCAAGATTTTGTGTAGAATTCTGTTTTATTTCATTCATACACAGAAATATTTTTCCAGGTTATGTACTCTCAGTTTTATTGTAATATGCCTTATTGCATTAAGCAGTGTTCAGTGAAATAAATGTGATGCTTTTTCTTGCCTTGAGACCACTGAAGTACTACTGTGCTCCTGTCAACTGAAAACTACTGTCACTTATTGCCGTATTGAACTGATGAATACAGTTTTACACTTGGGTAAATATTAATTTTTCAGCAGCTTTTCTTCCAAACAAATGACAAGATCAATGAAATGATAAACATTCTATTAAAATGGAAATGTCAAATAAATCTTGAAAGATTGGTCCGTATTTCAAATGGCTATATCTGTTCTATATCTGGATTTTGTTAATTTTTAAAACCTTACATTTCAATGTGAGCAAAGTGACAATGTAATTAAATTACTATGTTTTTGCTCTAGACAAAAAAGTCTCAAATTCTGATTTTCTTTAAAATATTATTTAATCAAAAAGGAAGATGGAAGATATGAATAACTATTGTTTTCATTTTTCTGGAGGTTCCACCTTCTGTGCAGTGCTCCCTGCAATACTGGATCAGGAAAGTCAAAACCTTTATTTATGATTTACAGGCAAGGCATTGTGATCATGAGACCAATGATGTGAATACATACATTTTTTTATTTTTGTATCCAAGAACAAAAAACATACTATGAGTTAAACCCATAATAATAACATGATATACTGTACATTTTTTGTTCAGAAGAAAAAATTGAAAGCTGAACACTCCATGAAAAGGCAAAACTCAAAAGTGGTTTGGAATAAAGCATGTGATATTATTACACAACTAACTTAAGGGAGCTGAATGTGTCACTGATATTGCCTCTGAATGATGGGAAACCAAATGCTTTAAACTTAGAAATCTAGTTGTGAATGTACAGATAGATATTTCCCAACACTCACTTGAAAAAACTGGGTTAAACAATATGTACATTTTTGTTCTCATATGATCAAACACAATTGTAATGCAATTGCACATAAATAAGACATATATGGTGCTGATCATCCATATTAAATTCAAAATCATAAATACAAACTAAAACCAAAAATAACATTTGCAACATTTGCATATTTTTGGCTAGCACAGGATGTTTCTCCAAACATACCACAAACTGGTGATGCTATAATATTAAAGATAGTATGTAAAAAAGGAAGAATCAGCAAAGCAGCATGCATTTAGATCTTAATTGTATTTTAAAGAGTATTGGCAAAAGATATGACTTTACAAACATGTGGCACTAATGCTGCTGATTACAATGTTTGTTTATCTCTGCACCTCAATCTATAGCGAAAAGTGCCAGTCAAACTCAGCAAATAAAGCTTATCTTTAATTAGTCTTACTTATCTTTCTCTAGCAGAACCTGAAGATGTTTAAACATGATAGTATCATGTGAAACAACAAAGATGAAACTTCAGTTTGTCCCTGAAACAATGCATAACATCAAGAGGAGCTGCTTACAGATAGAACAGACATTGCACTTTCCAACACAACAACATTAAGGGAATGTGCTTAGATACCAAGATAGGAGATACTGTAAAATTGTAAAGGCAATATTCAATTCTGAACACCAAAGGAAGGGGCTGTAAATTATTGTCTTATATAACATGCTGAAGCAATTGCCTCAGAGGTGCACTTTCATTGCTTCTAATCCGTCAAAAAATAGCATGTTCTGAGACCACGCACCAAGTCACTTGCACACGATAATCCAAAATCTTTCACTACATTATCACACAGAATATAATGAGTTCATCACGACATGCCACACTCTTACTCTCAGCCAGCATATTTTTTTATTTTACACAACCGATTGTTATAACAAATAAATAACAAGGAGCATCTTAGCATCAAAAAACGTACCCTCAATAAATGTCAAAATGCTTAGCTTGAATAACTAGTGTGGTATTGCAAAAACACCAGGAGGAAAAGTACCTGTTAAGGCATAATTTTAACCTAATCACCTCCTTACAAATTAGTTATTTGTAAATAATGCATTTTTAATTATGTGAAAATCATAATAATAATTCCTTACACTTTCAGTATATATCACTTTTCTGGACACTCTGCTCAAAGCACTTTACAGGTGATGGGGACTCCCCTCCACCAATGTGTAGCAACACTTGGATAATGCGATGGCAGCCATAGTGTGCATGAAAACTCACCACACACCAGCTATCAGTGGGGATCAGCAGAGTGATTAAGTCAATTTAGACATGGGTATTATTAGGATTATCAACTAAATGTTAGAGAAAAACAACTGGATTTTTATTTTCTACTGTCATTTCTGTTACTGACTTTTACAACAGCGTCACTGAGTCCTTCTTTCATATGGTTTAAGATTTTTTCTTCTGGAAAAGCAGCTACTTTACATGTGGGATATTAAATAATTAGGAACAACCAAAGGTTTATTCCATGCTGAAAAGAGAAGAAAAGAAACATAACGTTCGGCTGTGGAGTCTTCTTCGGGTGTGACACAGCCTACGCATGCCGACACAGCCACCTACTTGAACTATTAAATAATTATACTTTTGTGACTTTTATTTACTATCCCTTACACAAATTCTGTTCTTTGCATATTTATGTATTTTTTCCAGACCAACATTGCGTCAACAAGTTATGTAAGTTGACGGTGACAACTTACATCAGTGGTTAAAAAGAAAGAAGTTAAATAATTTCATTTCAGAAACTACAATTCACATAGTAAAGAATGTAATGTACATAGTTATATAGTATGGACTTTCTAGGTTCCAACTTAGAAAAAGCAGAGAATGAAAATGAAAAGCACAATTACAGTACAACATTGAAAGCGCATTGCTTCTTTGAAGGAGTCAATGTGCCAATAAGCCGATCAATATTCTGAGATAAATTCAAGCCCACAGAGGATTAATGATGTGCCAGATTACAAATTTTCATTTTATGAATTTATGTATGAAGGATAGTAACACTATTATTAGTCTTAAGAGAACTGTAAACCAGTCTTTTAAATTTTTACAGCTTTATAGTGAATGGAATATACTGTACTGGAACATTCTCTCAAGATGTTACAGAAAACACTGGAGAGGAAGCATTATAAAAAGCTGATGAAAGTGCTTTAGTGAGAAGCATTGCCAATAGGAATGTTTTAACCACCTAAATATGTACCTAACCTAACCCCAGGTGTTCCTGTGTGACCCAGTTCTACTGTACTTTCAAGCATCTCTGGTATGAGTGAAGCCTCTAAAAGTAATCACAAAAGGGGGAGCTTGAATGAGGTTTTTGTATATCAATTACCTTTTCACATAAAACACAAGTATTTTCACCCTGATACACAGATCATGCTTTCCCTTATTGTGAAGAACTTTAGCTCAAATGCGAATTAGCCCAGGACAGACTGGTGTACCATCAAGCTAGGAAGCACTTCTGTAGAATGCACACCTTGTAGACAGACCAATCACAGGCTCTCGCTTCTCCCATCTATACAGCTAGGGTGAGAGCACAAACTGCTTAACAACTGTGTAACCATTTAGAAAGTAGTCTTGCAGGAAGTTGTGTGACATCAGGATAAAGCATTGTCTGCTCCAGATGATCCACACAGTGAAGAGCATTCCTGCTGTTGTAATTACTCTAGTGCTACATACGCCTCTGGGCAGGATAAATAAAAGTTATGTTCTAAATCTCCATTGTAGACAGAGAATTATTTCACACATAAGCCAAGGGGCTGATAAGATTCTAAGTTCCACTGTGTCACGGGAGTTATTTATCACCCCAGGCAAGTGAGAGGCAAAAGATTAGCCACAAAATCATTTCATAACCTAAAGTGAGAAATCCCCCCCACATGCAATATAAATTGAAACATGATTAACAAGAGAAAGTATGAGCTGGTTTGCTAAGGTGTGCACAGGGAAAGGAGAATGGTAAAATGCATTAGCATCAGATTAGACTAGGAAAGAGCTCTGATTAAGCTATTAAACATATTACAGTAAAAATTAAGACGTTTGTGAAAGTGCCCAACTTTAAATTAAAAGTCTGATTTAGATTTAATAATTCTATTGTTACAAATAAAGGGGTGTGAATATAAAGTAAGGAGTATCTATCCAATTTCAAATAGCAATTATCAGGTCCTGACACCAGATTGCTTTGTAAACAAATTATGAAGATTAATAACCACCTCATCCCCTATATTCAGGAAATATGGAGCACATCATAGCATAGGATTTTTGTACTGTGACACGGCGGATAACAGAGTAATAACTAGGTGACAAACTTAAATGGACCAGACAAAATTAGAAATAAACAGAAACAATAAGTTAGCACAAACATGCAGCGTACAATTCGTATTGCTATATACAGATATTTACCACTCTGTGAAATACCTGAGGACTGCCTTCAACAGTTTTAGAAAATACAGAATTCTCCCTGACATTAAGGCACAAAACACCTTTAAAGGAGGAAACCTGCAACCTTATTAAACAACTCTCCTACCCTGGATTAAAGAATTCACTCAAACAAGATGCTAAATGAATGGGAATTTATAACCATATTCCAAATTAGTGAATAACTAATCAATGAGAGATTCACTCTTTTGGCCTGGAGTCTTTTACCCTATTGTAGATTTTACAATTAAGAAATCTGTATTTTAAACAATATAACAAATCCCTTTCATATGATTAGAGTACTTTTCCAGTGCTTAGATTACCTAGTTCTATGCTGGTTTCTTAGGTTGTAGAAAGGAGATGTCTCTCAGAATCCAATCAAATCTCCTCTTTCATCCTCTGTCTTATGTCTCTATTGTTTATTCAAATTTCTTTCCTCCCTATTTATTGTATTTTCTATCCCGACTCTACTTTGGCCTGCTTAGCTCTATTTGCGGGCCCTGTGGAGACTGGCTTAATAACCTGAATCAGAAAGCTGTGATCCAGTTAGGCCGTGTCCCAGTTCTCACACTGAGCCCTATGCCCTTCCTCCCAGTCCACACTTTTGTGACGTAGCAAAAGTGTGGACTTGAGTATTCAAGTGCACACCAATATAAAAACACCCTTGTGTGACATCATTCGTTTGTTACATGGCTCAGGGTCATAATGTTTTCTGTTGCTGATGCAATTTTTCATTCTCCGCTTGCAGCTTGATGAAATTGAATTTCATCTTGTCTGTCCCTGCACAAAAGTAGTTACACATCATGTTTATGCATGTTGAGCAGGCTCAATTTAAAACGTGCGAAGTAAACTAAGGAAAATTTGGCAATGCCACTCTGTTTATTCAAAGCTTTGTACTACTAAATGCATTTACAGTAATATCAAATGTTCCGCTGGAAACATTTCAGTACAGGTAACATAACGCATTCATTCAAAGTAAACTAAAGAAGGTAAACTTGGCAACACCTCAAAACGTTGTATTTATACGTACATACGTGTACTATTAAATATTCCAAGTACAAAATACATGGCAGTTAAACAAATATTCATCAGTCAAAATGAGGTGATGAAATAAAAGCCAATAAATAAATGTCAAAACATTTTACCCTGAAATACATACAGTATGAATTTAAAGTAACCCAATGAAATTAAAAATATAATGAGTTTTTAAACTGTAAAAAGTTCAATTGTACTTCAATGTGAATATTTTATTCTGTGGCATCTCCTCTCCACTATGATAGGCTACACCATTCCGCAAGGGTTTGTGGGTAATTCCCTTCAGCGACGTCCGCTTCGATGCGGACCTCCGAGAAGTGCATATTAAGTGTGCATCGGGGGGACCCGTGAGCTTGTGAAACAGAAAAATTAGAAATGGGACACCCTGAGCCCTTGCTGACACAAACAGAAATATGAATGGAGCAAGACCGCAAGTGTGCACATTGAGACATGGCCTTAAATATCGCTGTTAATATCGTAATACTATTTGCTCACCTGGCACTTTGGCTATTGTGACTGATCAGATTTAAGTTAGCTGATCAGATATTGACAGGCTACAGAAATTCTTAATGCCCATTATATCATTCTTTTAGAAAGGATTCTACTCATTCTACTTACCTTTGTGATATTGTTAAAAATTATTATTTTGAATACTTGTTGTTTTGTTCTTTAGCTACTAATTTTCTAAACTCTACAGTTTTAATAATCTGGACATATAGAATTATTTATAAAAATGTGGGCCTCTGTTCTGAGATTTTTTATTTTATTTTCTATAAGCAAAGCAAATCCATCATTATTCTTTATATTTATCGCCTATCATGAAACATTTAATTCAATTTCACCTCTCATTTTTCAGCAAAGTCAGCATAATGATTGATTTTAATTGCACAACGTCCGGTGTAAATGATTAATTGAAAGATATTTAGCTTCTTTAGGGTAAATTGACAAATGATTAATACTGTACATTATCAATTCTAATGAAGTAAAAATGTAGTCCCATGCATATCCATATCACAGTAATATTAAACAAGGGAACTAAATAATCTTTAAATTGTAAATATTTATTTATAAACATGCATAGATTTGCGTATATAAGTATATATACATACTGTGACTTGTAAAACTATTTAGATCCTTCCTATGATAATTCTTTTCGTGAAATTACATACAGCACATATTTTTTACAAACTTACTTTTTAAACTCAATATTTTATTCAAAACACGAATTCTGAAAACTTTTAAGGATAAGTTACATTAAATGTCAGCAAAAGCTGAAATATGTTGATTGCATAAGGATTCAGTCCCGTGAAATCAATATTTGCTGGAAGCACCTTTGGCAGCAATTAGAGCTGAAAGTCTTTTTGCATTTTCACAGTCTCCACCAACTTTGCACACTGGCTTGATGCAATTTTTGCCCATTGATCTTGACAGATTTGCTCAAGCACTCTCACAAGGCTCAGGAATCGATCACGGACAACAGTTTTAAAGTCTTTCCCCAGATTCTCAAAAGGATTCAGTTCAGGACTCTCCGTAACATTCATTCTCTTATCCTTAAGCCACTCTATTAGTTTTTGTATTCTTCTTTGGATCTTCCTTTTGGATCATCCTGTTCAAAAGTTAATTTTCAGCCCCATTTCAAGTCTTCAGCAGACAGAAACAAGCTTTTCTCCAGCATTTACCTCCATTTTGTTTCATCCATTTTTCCTTAAATGTAAGGAACTTTGCAGTCCCTGCTAATAAGAAGCATCTGCATAGCACAATGCTGCTGCTAGACTGGTGATGCTTTATTTTGGTTTTGCTTTTAACACTTTGACATTACATCAAAATTTCCAAATTTGTCTCGTCTGACCACAGAACGTTTTGATTAGAGTCAATGAGCCAACATATGCGGCAATTGAGAGAATTTATTCAATGACAGCGCTTGATGAAATCAAACAGGCCTGAGCCAGAGCCAGCGGAGACAGGAGCTGCGCAGTTGAAGCAGGTGCCGCAGGGACTGAGGGAAAACAAGGGGGTGAAAAGGCAATAGAGACCGAGGAACTGGAAACATGGAGAAAATTCCTGAGAACCTGAAAACAAGCAAACAAGCAAACAAGCAAACAAGCAAACAAGCAAACAAGCAAACAAGCAAACAAGCAAACAAGCAAACAAGCAAACAAGCAAACAAGCAAGCTAGGGTTAAAGACTCAATGTCTGAACCCTGAGAAATGGTTCCTCAGGGCTTAAATACTGTGCAAGGTTTCTTAATTGGCTTGATAGGCTCATTGAGGATGACCCGATGAGTCCCCAGCATGTGTGAAATGCGCATTGGTAATTGGTGGAGCTAATGCAGCCGTGCTGGAGCTTGTCGGGGCGTAACAGTTGCAAACTACATTGTGAGTGTTGAGAATAATTTTCCACCTTTCTATATGGGCTTCCTTTATGGAATGACATATTGTTGACTTATGGACATTTTCTCTTATCTGAGCTATTGAGCTCTGCAGCTCTGGGTGATATGATGCACTTTCCATTCCTTCTACAGAGAAAATTACATTCTATGGAATAGAATCTGATCAGAAGGCTATTTAGAAACTTTCATAATCTTTGTACCTTTCCGATTTTTGCTTTTTAACTTTGTTACTGACTTGCTTTGAAAGTTCCTTCAAAGAAACTTTTTTTAATTGAAATTTACTACCAAGAAATTTCAGGGAGACGTATTTTTATTCTGGAAACATGAGTACCACTATTACTGCATACAGAGGCCACTCAATTAACGATGCAGCTTATGAGGGAAATTGTGTGCTCGTAAAATAATTTAGGTTTCCCTCAGCAAAAGGTTCCAATATTTATGTAATTATGACTTTTCCATTTTTCTCTCAAATTGATTATCTACTCTTTATATTTTTTGCTTCGAATGTGTGGAGTAGGTTGTGCATATACAGTTATAAATATTAATTGCTTCAAAGTCTCATGACAGCAAGCTTTAAGACAAAATGTGACTGCAGGGGTCTGAATACTTTTGCAAGGCACTATATACACATAAATGAATTTCATAAACACAAAGCAAATGTTTTCATTGGCATATTTTCAGTCTTATGGTGTGTCAGGCTTGCCCTCACTGCGGTCAGTGTCGGTTACCATGGAAACGTGTGACAGGAAACCTGCATCACCTGTGAATAATTTACATCTACAGTTGCATTTCATGTTGCAGAATGTTTAAGGATTGCTTCAAAACTGCACAGACCTCTGTTATAGAGTTCTGTCTTTGAGACCCTTACTTCTTTGTTTCTACAGTATTTCCCTTAGTATTGTCTTACTTTGGATTCCTGACCTCTACTGTGTTTTTTTTACTTTGTTCCCAGATCATCACTTGGCTTATTATTCCCTGTGTTTATTAGACTTCAGAACCTGCTTGCTTTCATGGCATTGTCTTCTGGATTTGCCCTTTGCTATGTACTGTGTTTCAGTGTGTTCCCTGGACGTGACCCTTTCTTCGCCCTGATCTTGCCTCCTGGATTTCCCTTCTATCCTTTGGACACTGTTTTTACCCCCATCCACTGGCTTAGACCAAGCCTGCTCAACAACCAACCTGATTTTGGTCCCTACTTGTTAAGCCACCATGCCACCTGTGTTGAGCTTACTCAGGTATTAGTCAACACACATCCTGCAGCTCATCTCCTAGTGTGTGCAGCATTGATCAGCCCTCCGCTGACTGTGTGCTGCTGCACATTTGCTCTGGTTCTTTTAGATATCTCACCCAGCACATGGATTCATCTTACAGTACGTCTCGTATATCCACAGCTAGTCCCACCCTAGCAGCGGTATATTACCAGGTGTGGAATTTTTTTAATCTTATTTGGTTGTTTCTGTATTTTAAATTCAAAACAATGGAGTGACAAATGATACCCTCAAATTTACAGGTTTATTCCATGCCTACGTTCTAAAGCTATTTACCACGATAGTGAATTTTACTGTCTCCCTATGCAAGTGAACCTTTAAGTAGAAAAGCCAGGCAATTTTGATCCCTCTGGCTACCAATTATTCAATCAACCTTGGTGTGTCCCATTTTAACTCTTCTCCAACTTTTCGCCTTCTTTCTCTCAAAACTACCTCTCATTCCCTCACACTCTCCTTAATTCTCTGTTAAGTGAACAGTTAACCAAGAATTTTATTTTCATGTTTCTACTAATTATATTTACATACCACGCCAACAGTCATTGAGTATTTTGGCATGCTTTGAGAACAGTGACAGTGTTGAGGAATCATGATATAATTTCTCCTAGTTCCTTCTACTCTCAATCTTTAATCCAAAGCCTAATGACACCTGAAGAAGGCCCCACGGCTGAAACGGTGTGTTTTCTTTCTTCTCTTTTCACCATGGAATAAACCTATTACTTGTTCCTTCAAAGCCTATTACTGTGAATTTAGTAAAAAAAACTTGTAAAGGTGCACTGATTGCAACTTGTTGTTTGTTTACTTAGCTCCCCTTAAATTCAAACATCATTTTTTGCTTCATTTCATTAGTTCTCATCCAGCAAAAGAGGCATTTTAATGTTTAATCAATAAATAACTCCTTCTCTGTAAAACATCATAGAAAAAATTGTACAAGCACAAATGAACAATTTTTTTGAGTACTATTTAAAAATATGGATTTGTTAGACTGCCAATTATGACATGATAAATACAGTATAAGCCAATTAGGTGAGAAATATATATCTGTGAAGCAACAAAAGGCCAAATGTACTGTAAAGAATATTAAACACTTGTCACAGAAATGCTGGCTTTACTGTGGACATATCCAAAAACTAATTTGAATATTTGGTTGTCAAATTACCAGTTACATTGACATTTTAAAAAATAGGTCAACCATAACTACAAATGTTTCTAAGACCAGGAAACATAAATGCTCTTAATTAAAACTATGAGTTTATGCTGTATATTAAATCTGTGTGTTATTTTATGCATATTTTCCATATACAGTATTTCATTGCCTTTAGCCAATGAAAAAGTAAATGCACATAATAATCATTCTACTACTAATAATAATAATCATCTTTATTTACAGTATAAAAACATTAAGAAGGGTCTTCTCAGAATGCTTTACTGGAAAAGTAAACACAGTTAAAACAAATGAGAAAGGCAACAAATATATGAGATAATATTAGCACAAAGGAATAGAAACACATTAGATGGAGTAGACACAAACCGATTACATAAAAGCCTTGCTGAAGAACAAATGTAATGTTGCTTTATTAGCCCTATACAATTTCTTGCATTGGGAATTTGTCTTTTTCACATACCCCAACCTGCTCTCCATGAGACACAGACACACAGACGGAGAGAGAAGCTTGGGGTCAGAGCACAGGGTCAGCCATTGTATAGCACCCCTGGAGCAGTTGGGGTTAAGGGCCTTGCTCAGGGGCCCAACAGAGTAGGATTCCTCTGCCAGCTGCAGGATTTGAGCCAGCAACCTTCCAGTCACAGGCACAGATCCTGAGCCACAGAACCACCGCTACACCCACAAGGTGATGAGTCTGGATTTGAATGTATTCAGGGTAAGTGACTCTGTGCTATCCTTGGGGGTAGACCTTAAAGGCATAACAAGAGAAGTTCCTATCACCCACAGAGTGTCAGGGATCTTGGCGGACAACCAGGAGTCCAGAATCAAACAAACTAAGGTTGCAAGGTAGGGAGTAGGATGATTATAAATCAGAGGTGCCATGTGCGTCAAAGATAAAGACAGGATCAAATATAATCCCCAAATTCCTCAGTTAAAATTGGAATTCAAGTACAGTGTCATCCACAGACACAGTTGCTGCATTGGCTTTAGATAGTTGATGAGAGGTACAGATTTTCCTAGAAACCAATTGACTTAGTAGTATGTTTTTGGATGGTAGGAGGAAACCAAAATGAACATAGGGAACATAAAAACTTCATAGAGATAGCTCCTCAGGTCCAGAATTGAACCCAGGACCCAAGTGCCGAAAGGTGGCAGTACTAACCACTGTAACACTGTACCACCATTTCTGTTGAATCCTTTCAACCTGTCCTCACTAGATGTCATTCCTTTTAATTTCAGAAATGTTTTAAATAATCTGACATTGTTGGGTAGGTATCCTTTGAAGCAAATAAATAATGAAATTGAGAAAACGCTCAGTTTTTCTTTTGTAGAATGTATTCTTGTTTCTTAAATAATCATTTGGTTACTTGTGCTTTTAATAAATTAGCTGTTTAATTGCTATGCCACCCTGAGAACTTGGCATAGATATTCAAATAAAGAATGTATTATATTCCCTCAGGCTTTTTGAAATTTCAGAATAAGAAAAATGTGCATTGTTATGAAATACAATATAAATACATGTACTGTATTTATACTGTAAGCATAATTACTACTAGATTTATTCTTCAATAAAAGGAAAATTATAATCTTGTATGCTTCCAAAATGAAAATAATGTTTAGATACAAGTACATTAATTTATTCTTTTTCTTAGCTGTCCTCACAAGCAGTGTTTCTATACAGCTTTGACATTTTTTTCTTATTAATCCTTATGATAGTCTCTAGACTCCAGACCTTCCATCAAATGAAAGCTGCCCAAACATTATTCATTTCTAACAGTAAATGACACTTTTTGTTGGCTTCAGGGAGGAACCGAATGCAATTCTCAGCTAAGTCTCAAGCTAATTGGATGATGATGGGATTTTAGTCATTCTTTGATTGTAAAACAACAGCTAAGTGTTATTGATCTTGCTCTGGTGGGAATATCTGTGAGCTGTCTGGTATTAGCTACTAACTGCTCCCCTATACATTATTTAATGAGGAGCAGAAAGAAGTGGACTGCATAGTGGTCTTTCTTTGAAAATAATATATAGGGACTGACAAGGCGGAAGATTAATAGCGAATGCCTTTGGGTCTCTATTATACTCATCTGAGTATGGCAAATCTGATTTATAAACTTAGCTCAGCTTTCTTTCTTCCTATCACAAAATTCATTTGCCAGGTTGCTTAGTCTTTCACTTAAGTGCACCTTGTGGCCTGTCAATAACAACAGTTAGTTTTTGGAGTTAAGATTTCTCTTTTAAGAGTAATCAGGCATGTGAAAACTCAGACTTTAAGAGTTTTAAACAGTTTATGTATTTTAAGGACAGAATGCAAGTAAAGCATAATTTAACATCATCGTGTTCTGATCTCCCTGCATCAGAGCTCTGTTCAATCAGTTCTACAGTATATTCCGGATAAACGGATATACTGGAAAGAAAATAAAGTTATCTCTGAATAAATAACTCCAAACTGTTGCCATAGAATTAACTTTGCAATGAAAATAAATGACTCTTTTAAACGAAACACATCGACTTACCCCACCTACCAAAAGATATTTTAAAATACATACTGTACAGTACTGTTTGAATCTAACAATATATATATATAACACAGAACAACTGATTAAAACTGATTATTTACATTCTGAAATTTGCTGATGCTGGCTTTTAATTTTTTTTAAAAAAGTTGTATCATCAGTAAGAAATGTATGGTTATATACTCTCTTTCTATTTGGAGGCTGCTTTGCAGGACCATGACTCTTTACTGCAGTGATTGCATTGTCTTGAAGTTGCTCTAGCCCTACCTGTAGTTCAGCTCTATCCCTGACCATAATTATCCATAGCTGTAACCTTACCACTACCCGTACACATACCCCTAGCTTCATAAGAAACATACTATCTCTCCATCCATCTTCTAACCCCTTCAGACAATTCAGGGTCCCTGGGGAGCGAGAGACTACCCTGGCAAGCAACAGGGGCAAGGGCAAGGTGGGACACAAGGTGGACAGGATAACAGTCTATGGCAGAACACATACAGACACAAACATACACACTCACTTTACAGCCAATTACCCTACCAATTTATTTTCTGGATTGTGAGAGCAACCAGAGGAAACCCGCAATATACAAACTGCCAGGTCCAGAATTGATCCCAGGGCCCCGGTGCTGTCAGACAGCAATGCAGCAATGCTAACCACTGCGACTCTGTGCCAAACACTAAGGGAAATATTACACGATATTAAAATAAAATATTAAACAAAATAAACACCAGAACTTTATTCAATTCATATCTTAAGACAAAAAAGGCTGTGACACTCGGTACAGTATCTAGAAATGTGCAGTGGAAAGGTTGAGAGTACAGCGCAAAATCAAAAACCAAAATCAGCTATCAAGGCTGATGTGTACCGGCACTATTTGAATGCATGGTAACATTTTCAGGTGCACGGGGTAGACTGTGGCTGAAAATACATACAATATTTTTCTGTGTGTTCACAGGCTGCTACCGTGTTTGCTTTTCAGAACTGTATTCATGAGGGAAATCAACACTTGTGACTTTCCTCTTTGGCTTTTGAAATGACGTCCTGATTGTACTTGTCCATGTGTTGCTGAATTTTGAAAGGCTTAACTAAAGCAGTTGACAATAAGACATCAATAGGACTCACGTCACGCTAAAGCTTTGTATCCTTTATATCAGCTATCCTGTGCTGTGAATTCTCTTTAGACATTAGTGCACACTAATCAAGGGGTTCAGCTAAATACATGCTTTGTGTTTGGAATTCCTGAGAATTTGATGATCACAACGACGGACACTACATCTAAAGTGTATTGATTCTTTTATTTTTTTTATTTCTGCATTCTTTCTACCCCCAGGCGAGAATACTAGCAAGAAAGGGAGGACTTAAAGAAGCCACGCTTCCCTTGTGGAAAGTACCTATCAATTCTCAGTCCTTGATCAGCAAAAAAGCAAAAGACTTAGCACAAATTCTTATTGATCTTTTCACTTTCTGCACATTACAGCAGCTCAGTGCTTCTCACCTTCGATCTTCAGGTGCCTCTGTAATCCCAGTTATTTTTATTTTAGCATTTGTGGTGTGTTTATTTGTTTAAAATTACATATTGTATAAGAGTGCATTAAGGTCATATTGCAAATCACGTTAGAATATTAGCTTGCAAAATATCTTTCTAATGATAACAAGTCTGATTAACAACTTTTTAACAAAGCTGTGTGGAATGCTTTGGAGGAATTTTATTCATACAGTACATGGTTTGTTGTTTATTCATTTTGTTAGTATTAATTAAACTCCCTATTGAAGAAATATTAGCTACAGTACATCTCTTTTTCTGTTTTATCCTTGAAGAGATAATCCTCTTCTCTTCCTTATTTCACTACAGATACTTTAGATAAGTCAACGTGTAAAGACAGCCCATTATGTACTCAGAGTGAATGTTGTCTGATGTATCAGTTTAAGGGGTTTGCATATGAAATAAACTGGTGTCTCTGAACACACAATTTGTTTTCTTGTAAATATTTTTAAGCATGTTTAAATAAATAGTGTATGGCATTGGCATTTCTCTGGCAATACCCTCCCCCAGCTGTCTAACTAATACAAGAAGGCCGTACCGGGCAGCCATAATTTTGAGGACAATGTCTCAGCAATTTGTGTAAAGGATTTTGTACAAGAATCTGTTTTCATTTCTCAGGTAGAAAGAAATTGGTAAACCTTTACAATCTGTCCAGTGTCACTGCACAAGTGTTTTGCAAACATTTCCAATAATAAGAAGATAGAAGTAACTGTCATATTAAAATGACATTTAACATTCAAACACTACAAGACAACTTCTGAGGCAACACACAACATCTGTCACGATTATAGTTCCCCCTCCTTAAGGGTGCTCCAGCCCTTTCACTAAAGACTTTATTCTGTGCACCTGTTT
This sequence comes from Lepisosteus oculatus, assembly GCF_040954835.1. Taxonomy (NCBI): domain Eukaryota; kingdom Metazoa; phylum Chordata; class Actinopteri; order Semionotiformes; family Lepisosteidae; genus Lepisosteus; species Lepisosteus oculatus. The sequence continues at coordinate 44,025,752 of NC_090702.1, read as the reverse complement.
CCCATTCCCAGCCCACCTTAAAAGCCAGGCGCTGACGCTCATCCGGGCTCTGCAACTGATTTCCATATCGTGCGAGTCCGGGACCTGGAAGCTCCTGGTCCCGTTAAGGTTTTAACCTCGGTTCCCGTTTCTGTTCCCCGTCCGCCGGTTCCGACCCGGCCTTCGTGGTTTTTATTCCATGTTCTGATGGATCTCCTGGTTTTGGACTTTCTCGTGTGTTTTTGGATATTCCCTAAGGACTTCTCTTTTGGATTGTTCGCCTCGGCCACACCTCCCCCGTGCACCAGCGCACTGTGGACACGCCCCCGTCTTCTTCCCCCGTATTCCTGCATGACGTTTCCCTAGTGTTTCCCCATTCCGTCGGATTGTGTCGTCTGCATAGGGTCCAGAAACACATCTACAACATTTACTCATACATCTGTGCAGCTTTCCTAGTAAAAGAAGTACAGTATATTGTACTGCCCCTGTAAGAGATCTTCTTCTTCAATGTGTCTATATACTGTATAGTTTAACACCTATACAGTGTTAGAAATATATTATAGGATTGATGAGTATTTGTTTTCTTAATGAAGAAAAATTCATCCTTCAGATATGAAATACCTAATAATTAATATAATTTCATTGGCACATTTTTGCAGCTGAAGGTGCAGCTATACTAAATGAACCACACTTGTCTGTATTCTGCAAGACAAGTGTGCTTACTGCAATACACAACAGATTATATTTTGTCTCCAGGGGTCCTCTTTTTTTAAATATTTTTTCAAACAATACGTCTATAATACATCCAAAGGAATGTAGCAGTAAAATCTCAGGAGTCTATTATGAGGACAGAAAGTGGCTTCACTAAGTATTAATTCACCAGCTGTACATACATTTATTTCAGTCAGGAAACAGCTTTTGAGGGAAATGCATTTATTTATCAGTTTTACAGTCTGTGGCCCAGTAGACTCGTCTCTTGGGGTATCCAGTGCAACTGACTATGACATTCTAATAAGAAACGCAAGGGACTGCAGTCAAACCCTAAGAGATTAATAGCCTTTCAAAAAACGTAAGAAATTTATAGCAAGGAGCTTCCCACTTACAACATAAGGATGTCTCTATTCTATAATTTTTACAATTTTATTACAATACTTAATTGTAAACATTACATCGTATTCAAGGTGATTTTTAGATGTAAATTTTTTACGATTTTTAACTTGAATGATATGGTACATGATTAGACAACAGTCCTACAATAACCTAAGCCCTCTGGTCAAGCTGCTCACATGTGTTTACTGTAGTTTGGGCTGTTTGTCCACAGAGCACAGACCCACATTTATTTTGTTGTTCTTCACAATCTGATGGGCAGATTAAATGAGTAGTGAAGTGTCTCATAATGTGCTCAGCTTCAGCCTAAAACAGCAAATTACTTCGAGTATAGGCAACCTGTCAGCCACATCACAAAAATTGAGAAATGTCTGTGAGATTAGAGGTACAATAATAGATGGAAATATGAGGAAATGAAAAATAAGCTCAAGTTTTTTTTTTTCTAACTGCAAAATTACGTTTGTTCAAAATGTTTTCAAACAAAAAGAAGTGAACAGAAAGGTATTCATACATGAGTACTTAGTAGGATCACAAACTGATAGGAGTAATATTTAGTTTGTATGTGTGCCAATAGTTAAAAAATTGTTTGGGTTCCTTCCAGAAATAGCATTATCATCTGCTTTGTAGTCCCCTTAACAACGACTGAAAGAATAGAATAAAGAAAACATTTACATGTATCTTCAAAAAACAGATAAAAACCCACAATGGATGAAGTGTAATGATTCTATGAATTTTAAAAGAGGTTTTAAATTCAATGAGCATTTTCTGGATCAAACAAATGTTCTACACATCATAAACAGCACAAAGGGGTATTTGTATCGATTAAATGGCATTTAATAAATCAACAACAATAACAAATGAAGAACATCTCACAAGGCTGGTGTGTTTAAAAAAAGGGTTGCAACAAAAAACCAGCACCATGTAGTTGGTTTCAACATGGTTAATTTATTTTATTATTAAGTCACATATTTTTTGCATTATAAAGGCCAGACTGTGAGAATGAAATGGAATACATAGCTAGAGGTAAAGATAGATGCAAAAAATAAATTAAATGCTAAAGTAACAAATGTTCCAATGACAATGATATAAATATTTATTAGTGGATGCAGCACTGTTTTGTGCTTTAGGGTTTTGTGCTTAGAAGAAATAGCCATAGACTGTATTTTGCAATTAAAATTGCCCTTGAGCAAGCTGTTTCTATATACAATAATGCTGTAATCTTCGCAAATCCTTTTGTCTGAGTGACAGGGCATTGCCAAGTCAGAGCATAAACAGGAAAACAATCCATCAGTTAGCAACAGAACCAGGGGCTTTCAAAATGTAATAAAAGCGAAGGATTTGATCTATGCTGAATTTATTGCATTATATCTTTTTTTTATGACAAGGCCTCTATCTTTTAACTAATACTAGCCACCATCTCTTGGCAAGTATTAAAAATTATTGCAGTTTTATAATGTAATATTTTTGTTTTTAATAATAGTATTTCCTGGTTATGTCAATAGATGTCTGATAAAAGCAACAGGTGTACAAGGAGTCTCATCTTCATATTGAACTCCTCAAGGTTCTGTTTGCTGACTCAAGAGATAATAGAAAATTGAAATCCCTTCTTCTAAACTGATCAAAGCCCAATATGATTTTCTTTTGATTTAAATAAAAATATGTTTAGATGCAAGAAAATGTTAACCACAGGTCAAATTCTAAATCACGACGGCATGTATTTACAAAATATCACATGTACAAAACACAGAAATGATAATGGATTATAATGTCTGTCTTTGTTTATTTGATCACAGCTATAGTCAATATGCCAAAGAGAAAATAGTTTAAACACGAGAAGGATATTCATTTTTGGTATGCTTTAAGTATTAAGTATCATAATGTAACTAATGATGATTCTAGTTTTTTATATCTGTTTTTGTCCACCAGGATCTCAAAGACCTTTACATATTGGATGAGGTCTATTTCAGCCACCACTGAAATACAGAATCCATCTACTGTATGGGACTTGTGGCAAACATTCATCACCAGCAACTATTACCTGTTCCATTGTGACCTTAAACCATGATCATGTAATCAGAACCTCAGTTTCACATCTCATTTAAAAAATGGCTGTTGGATTTTTGTCGACACCTGAATACTTTTATTCAGATGTAGCTGCTACACTGGGAGCAAACCAAGTTTCTCCCCCAAAAGAGTGACTTGCCCTGACCATGCAGTCACCTCTGTGCACAGACTTGCATTACTCCAGCTCGACGGTCCCTGGAGAGTAACAACCCTCCAGCGCAAAGCTGACAGAAGAACACTCTCTCTTTCTCCCCACGACTCCTAGCCACACCAGGACTGGTGGGGCATCGAGCCAGAAGATCACGGATTGAATACTGCTTTGACAGAGCCTGTCAGCTCTTCCTTTGCTGTCTGTGCCGGGAGATACAAATCCATATACTGGATGAGTATAAATTTAATATTCTGTATTACTGTCCTCAAGAATTCAATTGTTACCTCAGTACACATTGATATCAATTTAATTTGTATAAGTAATGTATTTTTTAAAGATTTAAAGATCACTTTATTGGCCATATACAATTTCTTGTTTAGATATTTGTCTTTTTGTATACCCCAACTTGTTCTCCATGAGACACACAGATAGGGAGAGAAGCTTGGGGTCAGAGCGCAGGGTCAGCCATTTATACGGCGCCCCTGGAGCAGTTGGGATTAAGGGCCTTGCTCAGGGGCCCAACAGAGTAAGATTCCTCTTATTTACCTATGAGTATCTAATGTAGAATCTGTATTAATGAGACTGATTAACAAGAGTATAGCCAAATGGCATACTAAATGCATATTCCTTGTGATATATTCTGTATCTTGGTAACCCTCACAATAATATCTGCCGTCTGTATCCAGGCAGACTGTCAAATGTTTTTATATGCACAATCTTATGTATTAATAAATATATTTAGTTTATTTGAACCCGTGTGGGTATTGCTGATTATTGTGACGATTGAATCCAAATAGCCAAAGGACCACCACGTGAATTACTGTTACAAGAAGTAAATTGTCCCAGTAAATTCACAAAACTCCAGCACTTCTATATTAGATAATGCTAAGAACAGTATCTGCAACTTTGTTGCAACTTGAGGTCTCCTTAAACCTTAATTGAAGGTTTAAGAGTAAATTTCAGAGGTTCATATTGAAGAGCTTATTTTGATTGGGAAATAAATGCCTTATACTACAGATGGCACAGAGAGACTGTATATTATGTCTGATATGGGTGTAACATACAGGGTGTGACATTAGTAGAATATCTAGTATCTTTTTTTAAACATAACCTGTTTTAAAACTCCAGAATTTACCAGATTTTGCCTCCCCAGCTCTTTGTGGTACAGAAGAGAAATTTCTGCAGATTTGTATGGCAATAATTCTTATGTGGTCTTTAAATACCATCATATTACAAAATGCATATTACAGATGCATCAGAATGTTTCAAGTCTAGAATATATTCAACAACTAATGTTTAGATGATACTGTATTGAACATCAACATAGTTAGAAAAGACTTGGACTGCTATGAGCTACCTTAAGCAGATTTACTGTATAGGCATTGTGACACATATTTTTTAAGTAGATTTAGGTATCGTTATAATTTCAACCTCACCTATTAGATGTGAGAATCTGCATCAGTCAATGCTTTGAAAATGTTCCTGCAATTAGATTGGCACAAGAAATGTTAGCATTATATTCCTTTGATTCGCTCATGCTGAGAAGCTATCATGCCAGTTGGAAGTCTATATGATCAAGTGAGCACATGACAATCTGACAGACTATATTAAAGGGTGTGTTGCCTCTACTAACAGTTGCTGCCACCTCGATGATATACTCACAACTACAGACACTGCCTCCTCCTGTGCTGTTCTTTCACTGGATGCTGGAAAGATTTTAACCTTTTCAATAATGTGGTTAAAATTATATATGGCATACATACAGTACCGATTTTAAAAAGCATCTTGCTACCCCCCCACGATTCATCAGAGATACCCATATTCTGCTTTACCCAATTTACCTGTCTTTTCCTCTACTTACTCAAATTGTCCATCAAACTATCATTTCTACCCCTGTTTCTTCTCACAGTACTCAAAATTGCATACCAATACATGGTGATGATGTATTGCTGTATATATAGACAATGCTTCTCAATCCCTACCTCATCTGCTAGCTGTTAGTGATGATTCTGGTACTCTGGAAAGGTAGAAAATTAAATTGTCCAAGTTCTAGTTTTGCAATGGATAAGTCAGACTTATGTCTAATTTCAACCTTGTTCAGACACTTCACATACCTTTGTATTGAGATTTACTCTTTGATACTCGCCATCTCAATAAACAACATTTTTAATACAAGTAAATGCTGACTTGAACAGGTGGGTATATTTTTCCTCTCCAAGCTTCTATCTTCATAATTAAAATAAATAGGCTTCATCACTTGATTTTTTTTAGTTCTATGATTTATCTCTCATCCTTAAAGTATTGGGATAGCTGGGATAATGGACATAATAAATTCATTTGGAAAGGGAAACAACCAAATATTGAATTCTCTACACTGCAGTGATAAAGGTCTGTGAGGGGCTTAGCTCTTTTTTTTCTGTGAGTGCTGTCTCTTTAGTTTAATCCTGTCACTCCTATATCTTGACATTCTTATGAAACAGTTCTAGTCTTTTCATATAAACTTCAGGATTTAATTGACTGTAGTGTCCCCCTTACATTTAATAGATTGTGTTTTGGATCATACAATTTGGCATTTAATAGAAAGATTCAGAAGGTCTCCAAAGATTATACTGTATGCCCATTTTTATATATCATAAAGACTACAGGGAATTCTTCTTTACCTTTCCCACTTTGAAGATATAACATGACATACATTATAGCAGATACTTGATACTTTGCAAGATTGTCTCTTCTTATTCCAGGATTTAAAATCTCAATATAAGCTTCCTGATTTCTCTTTTTGTTTGCTTATGTCTCTATGGGAAAGGATGTTCCTGTAATTGTCTACACAGCATACTTGATCGGATAATGAGGGTTTTGGTGATACATCCTATAAATTAGGCTATATGCAGCCTGTATAATACTTTGATAGAGGCTGCATAATATCAGAACAACATTCTTTTTTTGGAACATCCATCATAAAGAGGCATGAATGTTGTGATTACATTTTATGTACTCTATAAAACGGTTCTGTATAATGCAGACTACATAAAGCCGATCTAAAAGCAGATTTTCTCTCCCCTTTTCAAAATCAAAGAAATACATTTTTTTTAAATTGCAGTGTGCTTACTCTAAGGCATTCTTAAAGGTTGTCTAATGTTAAGTCTTCTTGTTTGTAATGTACACAACAATAATTGTAAATCTGTATTTTTAAATAGTTAGAAACTGCTCTATAAAACCTGTTAATAAAGAATGAAATTGATACACATTGTGTTGCCATTACCAAAAGGACCATTAGTTCCAGAGATGTCAATAAAAAAACCTAGGAAGATGGATGGGTATCTTGCTAGACAAACTCATTCGATTCATCAAAGAAATTGAATTGATGGTCTGTACTGACCAATTTCATTTGCATAAAAGAAAAAAATAGCAAAACTGATCATCAAAACTGTCTAAAAGAGAACTATAGCAAGATAAAGTTTAGCATTCCTGATTATTTTACTATCACTCTTGCTTTACAACATAGCTGAAAAAGAAAAAAAACATATGTTTATCTATATACAGTATATGTGTTGTGCTGTGGGAGGTACTGTCCTTAGAAGGATTAATTTAAAGTGAGGTCCTGACTAACTTGGTCATTATTCAAAAGGCAAGGGGTGTTACCACCAATGTCTTTGTTAAATTCCACTCTGGACTTGTAAACCCAAGTCCCCTAAGATCCCCTTAACTTAATCTGCTATTTAGTGGTGCTACAGCTGCATAAAGCAGATCCTGCACAGATTTAAAACATTTTCAAATTGTTACTGGAAACAATTTGATGTTATTATTATTATTAACGATACTTTATTGGAACATGCAGTGTCCAGCTCCAGTGTTGTAACATCATGATGAGCCTGCATGAGCCTGAGGTTCCAGGACCAAATCAATTTAACACTGAGCAATCAGGCTGCCATTAATCAATACAAATAGCATTCTGTAATGACTATACATTTTTGCCTAGACCATCACACCTATCAAGATTTTCTCTTCATAATCAAAACATATTGGTTATTTTCTGGGGGGGGTTCTATATTTTTTACCATGCTTGACATTCACAATAACACAATAACAATCACCCAATCACCTGCATCAAATAAATTATTTCGCCTATAAGATGATTTGGTACTTTGGTAACAAGTCCCTCAAGACAATCACTGTATTGAATGATCTATTAATCATGATGACACCAAAAACCATATTAATATTATAGATATCCAAAATCAATTTTTTTATTCTTCTAAAAACATAAATTTTTGTTTGTTTCTTTTGACATGCAGTATCAGTATGAAAGAAAAATCCTGTCAAAACATTTTGGGTTTCTGTCTAATAAGAAATTCACAAGCAAACTAATTAAGATGATAAAAGTAGGACTGAAAGGAGCCTAATGCTCCTTGAGAACTAAAACAAGACATGTGTGTACAGTAAATGGATGAAGCAAAAACAAAAGCTCTGATAAATTTAAAGCACAAAAGAAATTGGGGAATTGAATTTTCCATCAGAACATTACAGGCAAGGTTAGATCCATGATTCTCCTTTGGTAGCTCGTAGCTTATTGACTCAAAACTTTCTTGAGGGTTCCAAAGGACTCATGTTCAATGAGTCTTCTGGCAGCTTCTTCCTAGCATTCACCAGTCTTTGTTGGCTTTCCTTACTTTGACTGCTAACTTTCAGATTTAATTAAATATCTGCAGAAGTTTTAGGACCTCCCTCTTCATCCACAATCATTCTTACATCAATTCTTCAACACTGAAAATGATGGAGACTATATGACAATGTTGATTTTTATTCCCCTCAGGCATTGGTAAGCGTTTTATTGTAAAAGAATCAAAGAAGCTGAAAACATCAATACATTTTGTATGCTCATTTGTTATCTGGTGCTAGAGGGTACAATATATTTTATAGACGTTTCTCTTCCAGAAGGATAATGAACCTAAGAAATCTGTACTAAGTTGATGAAGGAATTTCTGAAAACAAATTGTGGGAGTAGAGTGACCAGAAATTCTATTCTATCCCTCCAATCATTTTCTATCTACTTTATCGAATTCAGGGTTGCAGATAAGCCAGAACCTATCTTTTAAAGTAATGGGGCAAGGTGGGACACACCCCAGATGGGACACCAGTCCATCACAAGACACACACTGACAACAACACACATTTACAACAATTTCACAGATGTTGGAAAGAACGAACCGTAGAATGGCAGGAGAGCGTAAAAGACCCTATGCGAGACGTGGCGAGACGGAGGTTAGCCCGGGCTCAGCTGTTCAGGAAATGCCGTATAGAAACCTATACACTCAGGTAGCAGATGTGGGGCGACTTGGTGCTAGGCAGGTTACGGGACATCCAAACGTCAATGCTGAGCGAAGGCAAATGAAAGACCCAGAAATATATAGCCCCAGAGAGAGAGAGAGAGAGACTGGAATGACAGCAAAGCACCAGAAACAAGAGACAGAACAGAGTAGGAGCGCCCTCTGGCTGCAGAGGTCGTGACAGTATGTCTTTGGATTGTGGGAGGAGACTAGAGGATCCAGAGGAAACCCATGCAAACAGAGGGAAATTAGCACCCCAGGCACTGAACCTTAGGGCCCGGCACCACGAGGCAGGAGTGATAACTGAAGCCGTCTATTTTTTTTAAATGACTGAAACAAGGAATGTTCTACATAAAGGCAATGCAGACAAAACGGAACTGGTACATTTTATTTAAGTAGCTGAAAAATCAGTGCAAACTGGAATTTCCCTAGGTCCTTAAATCAGAGCACCCACTAAGCTGACAAATGAAAAGGAGAGTATCCTGAAAAGAACAAAAATAGAGAAAGAGAGGGATACACAGTTCTGGGTTCACAAGAGATCCACCAACTTGCCTGAACCTACTGCCATTTTACAATGAGAATATCCATAGCCGCACTGACGCTGGTGGGGGATGGTTTGCACAGGCCCAATTGGTTTCTCCAGGACTCTCTCGTCTGCAGAGAATGATTATTCACAGCTAGAGAAAGAAACTTCCTGTCTTCGGTTTTGTACAAAAACTTTCACCATTATCTATATTGATATCATTTAACAATTGTACCAGATCAAAAGCCACTACCAGGAGGAGGAGAAATCCTCCCATTGATTAGGTGAAGACAGAGAAACGGGTTTGATTTACATTGTCAGGCTATGACTTTCTTGTCCTACACAGGATCTGCAATCAACAAATCAAATTAGTTGAGTTTTTGCCTTTTGCACATAAATAAGTTCCAATACCTTCTGAATTGGGGATGTTATGGTTTTGTGCTTGTTACCTTTGTGTGCTAAACAGTTTAAGATTTGTACAGTAAGAGATTCACTCATCTCATAAAGAAGTGGTTTATGCTGCAGAGTTGGCCATGCACATTTTATTTTTCAATTCCGATAGAAGACTGGATGGATTCTGTGTAGATTGTAAGGCTATTAGTGCAACCAGTGACTTTGACCGCTCTCTAAAAGAAAGTAATACAATGGCAGGAAGCTAAGTGACTGTTTCAGCTCTCTGTGCAGGGAATAAAGTTCAATTCATTTACTGACAATTGTGTTATTTCCATTTGGAATTCACAAAACCTGCTGGATCAATAATGAATAAAAAATCCAAGGTGGCTCAAAACAAAAGAAAGAAAACAGCAGAGAGCATATCTCAGATGTAATGCTTACAATTCTATTTGTACTAAACCGGCAGGAACAGAGGTGATGACAGCTTAATGTTTGTATTGAAATCATAAAAAGAGAGTGCCCATGTAAAGCTTTATCAATAAGCCCCGAAGGACAGCATTGTGTTGACTCAGAACTGGGAAATGAGCTAAACATGGGAAACCTGATGGCTATTGTCACACAATATGCTTTAATACAGAAATTGAGGTACTATCAGGCAAAGTTCTTCATTCAATTTGCACGGTGACATCCTTTCTGTAAGCCAAGCACAAAGACAAGTACTGTACAATATTTCTGTAGAATAATGATAACTGCTATTTATTATGATTAACATATTTCATATAGTACCTTTCACTAAAAAATATCCAGAAGTGTTTTGTGGACAAATAGAAGTAAAAAAAAAACATAAACATTGAAAACATTATTTAAAAAAAAAACAATTAACAAATAGTGAAAACTTAAAAACCTTATAGATTTAGATATACAGTAAAAAAGAACAGACGTTTTTAGTTGGAACAATACAACTGGTGCTAAAACTGTTAATATGTAGAGTACACTGATCTTGCAAGAAACATGTATGTCTGTGTTATCTATTTCTTCTTTACTACTGTAGGGGTTTTGTGAATTTACTGGCATAATATTAAGTTCTAACAGTAAATTGCATGAGTTTACTATGGCTATTAGGAATCAATCAGCAGATCAACAAGGAGTCTTCACAACGTTTTACAACATGCATAACACATTGATTGATTCGTAGAAACAATGTGTACATTCAAAATATCAGGTTGATACAGAAAAGATATTTTAAAACAGGGATGCTATAGTTAGTATAGCATTGGTTATACTCACTTCCTAATCAGTCTCGTTAAATTAATCAACATTCAGGCACTCTGAAATAACTGCTGCTACTTAAATTAGTTAAATTGATATTAACTTGTGAATATAAGGTTTTTATTCTTGAGAGGGTCAAAGCTGAATTATACTCATCTATAACCGTGGATTAAATACTCTCGTGCAGATGAGTGGGGGAACAGCTGACTGGGTCTGTCACAGCGCAATCCAATCCGTGCTCTACTGACTCAGTGCCACTCCAATTCTGAGGCAGCTCAAGTTATCTGGGACAGAGAGAGAAGGATCCTGCTGTAGCTTCACGCTGACAGTCAATTCCCTCAAATGGATTGTCCAGTTAGCATTGAGCTGAAATGGGGCAAAGTCTGTACACAAGGTGGTGTTTGCTCAGTCGGGGTGAGTCACACAAAAAGGGGAGAAACTCGGTTTTCACCCAGTGTAGCAGCTACTGCTAAATATTACTCCAGTGACCAAGCAGGCACACAGTGGTAACTAGCTGGTCACAGGGTCCTGCTGCAGGCTAGACCTTGGGAAGAAGTTTGCTTTGCGTAGGGGCTTACCCTCTAACCCGGAGCTCCGGGAAAACGTTTCAGTCCCAGCGTACAGACAACAACTGTGGCAGGCACATGGTCCTTTTGTCAGTCAACCAAGTTGGTTCAGCAGACAGGCTGGCCAAGTTAGAGGTGATGTACCACTTTTTAACTGGGGAAAATATGGTTGATGATTGGTCAAGGAGTTACCAGGTGGACACCCTGCAGGTCTCTGATTGGTTGGTCATCTTGTTGGATGATTAACCATGCCTTGTGACTTTTAGGATTATCTCCAGATGTGCCCCTGCTAGACATGCTGGTGCAAGCAGTTGACATCCAACTTATAGGAATATCGACAATGGGTCTGGACTGTCTTCGAAAAGATCCTCATCCAAAAGATAAGCTCATCTCTCTCTCTTCCTCAAAGACCACAAAGACCACTAGGTCATCCTGTGGCTGACCACAGAGAGGGGCCTCTTTTTAATTCCTGTGATAGTAATAGGCTGTTTGGTCCAGACACATAGAGATTTTTAGAAATGCTTAATTTCAGTTAATTCTAAGTGAAATAATAGGCCTTGTCCCTACACTACACAGTATTTTTGTCTTGTGTTGCTTTTTCATCTCTGTGTGCCTTGGCATTATTTAGTATGCTCTTAAATACTTGTATCATTCTGTACACATTAAACATGTTCATGGCTTTGTAGATAACAGTACCGCACAGGTTTGATTAAGTATTTTGCAAATAATTGATGTCTTAATTTTGCTAAAAGTATTTTGAAAACCTACTGCTGCTGTAACATCGAGAGACTTTTATTGACATGTTTCATAAAGAGAATAATAGACAGAGTTTTAAACAAGCCTTTATTTAACGGTCTGCCACAATTTCGACTATGGCTCCATCCCATTGATGCACATTAAGAAGACCTCTGGATTATTTACAATTTCCACTCCATCCTTCATTTCTCAGATGAAATCCTTTCATCGAGGCTCCACCTGCTAGAAACCTTTTAGAAAGACTCAGGTGTTTGGGTTGCATGGTGAAGACTCAGAGTAACCCACATCTAGCAATGCCCTCAATTCCAACATTTTTAATGCCTCCTTACCACAAGCCAGGTTTGACTACACGAAGACAGTTCTCACCATAGCCTTCCGCTCTTATCCACCACAAACCACCCAAGTCACTTGAACTCCACTATGCACATCGTCCATTGTCCACCGTCATTTATTCCTCTCACCTCGCTCTTTCTGTAACATCTCTGCACAACTGTCTTAACCGGACACCAGCTGTAAGAAAGATTTAAAGTAAGGCTGTGGCTCTTGCTCCTGGAGCAATGGAATGGCATCATTATAATGACAGCCATTTTGTCTCACATAGACACAAAGTCACTTTAGAGTGCAAAATGGCTTGTGGCCACCTGGCTTCATGAATCTTTTCAGATTACTCTGTAGAGTTTTTTTTTTATCTGTGCTTTATCATTACAGCCAATCTTCTTTGAGGTTCCATTCCAAGTCAAATCTGTCCTCATCCACTCCATATCCATCATATGCATCGCAAGAAAGATATTTTTGCATATCATGAACCTTCCCTGGCATCTTACTTGGGTTTTGAAATGAAACCCATTCTTAGCATGCACTGTTCCTAATACTGCTTCTTGGGACAGTTTGCAGCCTCACTCTTTTCTGAAAGCATTTGTACCTCCAAATGCTAGGTTTAATCATCTTATCTTATCAGGTGTTAAAACAGTATCTCTTTCTGTACAATTTCACCTTCCTAGATTACTTCTCTAAAGTATCAAAGCAAACCTTCCACTCATTCATTATTTAAAATCAGTATCTGAAAACCGTCCATTTGAACCTTCCTATTTGTACTACCAATTACACTTACCTCAGACAGCTATTCCTACTGACCCACAACCTATTGAAAATCAACAGTTAGTGACTTCCCATTGGTTCCTACACCATTTCCCTAAACCAGCTTCAGCACAGAATGCTATTTGCCCATTATTAGGATTGGCACATCATCCTCAAATCCCCATCCATCACAACTTTTGATTCCTTGTGCTCTGCTCCTCTGAAGTTACTTACGTTAAACCTGAATCCAATCCACTTTAGACATGCTTACCATATTCTGCAATTGAGGATCCATCTCTGGTATTAAAGGGTCCTCATTCATTCACCTAACCCATGAACACTATTTTCCGGAGCAGAAAGTCAAAAACTCTTTCTGTTCCTCAATATTTCTTCACTTATTTTCCACTTATTAATTTCCACCATATGCACTTGATCTCCTATAAACAGTATTATATTCTCATTAATATTCTGTATTAGGTATCATAACTAAAGAATCTGTATCACCATTGTGGGATCTCTTTCATTTCTTTTGAAGGTTCCAACAGCCCTGACCTTACAGATGCTATGTTGTTCTCCTCAGTCAGTCAAGTTACCACAGTTAAGCTCATTGTCATGCCTCGGATCATGCCTCTTCTGTCTTTATTGGGCTATAACTGAACTACTTAATTGTTGGTAGTTATACAATATTCTGATATTTGATATATTGGTTATTTTCTTTCAAATCTATGATTTGTCATCCAAATAAAATAACTCTCAAAATTGTAGCTTTAAGGTGTATTCAATGTATTATTCATTGGACAAGTGAAAATAGACTATTTTAAGATTTGTTAATTTCTAAAAGCCTTTTAAGTAAGATATTTGTCTCTTTATCAAGGGAATGTTACATAAAAATAAACCAAAGCTCTGATAAACTTTAGACAACAAATGCACAATTTTTCAGGAATTTATAATCACCTTGATTTTCTCTCCACTTATGAAAAAGAAAAATAACAAATCTGTTCAAAATAACTGAAAGTTAAATTCATATTCTTCTTTCAGTTGGATATATGTTGTATAAGGACAGCCAGAATAGTTAATTCCAAGGACAGTGATAGCAGCATAAAACATTTTCAAAAAAGTTGCTTCTACAGCAGATTTTAAATTATGCATCAGTGGCAGTGTTAGTCTGGAACTGTATACTAGGATCGATGCCTGTAATTAAAGTTCCAACACTTCTAGCTACAAAATGACAAAGCTACTTACATCCTGACCAATAACCCATATAGCATGTATAAATTATGTGGTTAAACATATATTAATAACAAACTGCTTTCTTAGATCTTGTTATTGAATCTGTAAAGTGTCCAGCTACAGAATGAAAGCTCATTTATATTCATTTCATGAAAGTTATGCACCCACAATGACCTTTTTAATTTATTTGTGTACAGAAAAGGATAACTAGAGGTCAAAAATGACAAAGTAAAACTCCTGTTAATTACTTCGGACTTATCACTTGAAATGAAATCAGAAAAGCATTAACAGCATTAAAGCCATTTTCATCAAGAAAGAGTAACATACTGCTGAATATCCTCATCAGGTATCAAAATTATCTGTCGCTCATTTTATATTTAGTACTGAATAATTATGTGTTTTTCTCTTACACCTGTTATTGAAATGGCAGATTAATTGCATTTTTAAACTACTGTACATTTTAGGTGAAATTAAGAACAAATTGTGAATGAGTCCAAATTACTTCCACTGTTTCAGTATTTCAGGGAGTGTTTTGAAAATAGATTTTGTAATCACTTGAGGGTGAGTGGGGGAGCTAAATTTCTGTTTGAAAAAAACAAAACAATTATGATTATAATCCCAAATTCATCTGGGATTATAAATCTTAGACTAGCAACATCAGAAACTGTACAAATGGTAGTTTACAATGAAAGTTAGACATTTAGTCATTCTGAAGTTTTATCCAACTGGTTCTGGAAGGATCCCAATAAGGAACAAATCCCAGTGGAATGTCACTGTCACTAGGAAAATAGACTGGTATTTAAAAACTTTGTTAAAATGGAATTTCAAGAAGGATTAGATTTGGGAAGAATGTACCATAGTACTTGTAGGTTTAAAGTTCATTTGAAAAAGGACTAGAAATACATGCATAGTTCCTTCTGCAACACAGCTTCTTCTGCAAAAACCTATTTCTAATCTGTGAACTCGGAGCTGTTTTCCTATGAAATGTCCTTGCAAACAAATAGCTGTCTGATCAACACCCCCCTTAGAGATGCTGTATGAAGCTGTGTTAGAGCAAAAGTTGAAAGTTGACAATTAAAATTATGGTTTTCACAAGCTGAGTAACTTATTTATGATTGACACATGTAACTCATTAATTCAGTTTTATCACTTCTTCATTTACTATGGAGACAATAGTTAACAATATACAGTATATTATCAGGTTGTCATCATTACTTTCCCTGTTGGACATAAGGTTGAAAACAAAGAAATTAAGCCACAAATCTTAATAAATTGGTTCAGGATGTTTCTGAGTTAAGCCTTTTTTAAATGTGTATATTTTATGATGCATCATCACTGCTTTGATTCAATAACATGGATGTGGAAGGCTTTCCAAAGAACACATTGATCCCAAAGTACATGTTGCAATACTGTACCACTATAGGAGGCTGAAATTGTAAGAAAATATTGAGACAACCGTGAGTGTACGAGCATTTCACTCCACTTGAGTTAAAACTTGAAGACTACAGTGAATCATTCAGTTATCTGAAATTCTTCAGTATAGGAGTATTTAAAACTTGCTAAATTCCAAACCATTCTCTACAGAATTCGACAATAGAAGAATACTTGAGAAGGTAATCGAAAACATCTTCATATTCATATCTTCTTATGTTCACAAAGCCCAGTGCTTAATGCCAGTCTCTTGCTCTTATTGAATGAGGACACTACTGACCTTACCTACAGCGTGTATGAAAGCACATTAGATAACACAGATTCTACATTTGTACTATGAGGGTAGGATTTGTGGCAATGTTCCATAAAGATACAGCTACTGAGATACAGCAGGATGTCATGCAATTTTCAGATGTAAGTAGAAGCTGGCTAAGGATAAGCGTTGGTACTGAAGAAGGCTGTCTGCTTTCATGCAATCAATCATTAATGACAAATTAACCAAAGTAAAGAAGAGCTTTGGGTTCTCCCTTGACAAAGGCTACTCTGAACGTCTTTGTGCATCAGATAAATCAGTTTATCAGTGTAACGGGGCTTGGTGGCCATGATCATGTTACAGATGTGACTCTACTCCCTATCAACCTAGACAGTGCAGAATCCTCCTGTAGCCACAGACTCATCCTTAAAAAACAGCACAGTTCTCAACTATCTGTGGTGCTGTTTATGCTCTACGTCTGCGAGTGATCGCATTCAAACCCCGGCAGAGGTAGGATCCCTCAAACATGACCAGGTGCTTAGAATATGCAGTATGTTTTGTATCCCTCCATACATTTTCTAAATGCTTCATCAGGGTATTGGGGGAACCAGAGCCTATCTTAGCAAGACAAGGAAGGGTGCACCCTGGATGGGATGTCAGTCCATCACAGGGCCCATACAGTCTTTGAACTGTGGGAGGTAAAGAGAGAGCCCGGAAGAAACCCAATTAAGCACGGTGAGTTCAAACTCCATGCAGATGGCACTCCAGGTCTTTAATCAAACCCATGGCATCAGCTGTGTAAGGCAGCAATGCAAACCCCTCTGCATCCATGCAGTGCTTATATTTTGTGCAAAACATATGTATGAATGCAATGCATATGTACTGGATGAATGCAAAAAAGACTAATTTAAAGTAACAACAATCAGTTTTAAATGTACATGTACCACAATATTCTATATATATAATTTGATGTTAATTTTCATTTTCTGGATTATTTTATATATTTTGCTGCAAACAATACAGCAAAAATGATATAGTGTAGATCAATTGCTGCCATATTTTAATAGTAATCTACAATGTTATAAAGTGGCTACAAAAGCTATTTGCTTCACGTCTCGTTTGAAAATGATCACTCTTGCTATTTCAAGACTCGTGGTAAAATGAGGTCAGATAAAGAAGGAAGAGTCCAGATGCTGAAGCAGAATGTGCAGCATACCCATTGGAAGAAATAGTTGTTCCAATCCAGTTTTCAGGAGTGACACTTCATGAAGTGATGAGTTCCATTTCAATGCAGGTTTTGGAGTTGCATTAAAAGACTACAAATCTGGTGATCAATGACACCCCCCCCAGGGACTTGATTTATGTCTTGATATATCAGAGAAAAGGACATTATCCCATTGAATCTGATGTGTTGGCTAGCCCACTGAAATGAAGCTTGCTTTCTTCATGAATATTAAAATGTCTGCTTTTGAGGACTAGTTTGTGAACTGTGTATTGCTCCTTTTCCTCATTTCTTTTTTGTTGAATGTCTGCTTGTGTGTAACTCCATGTTGTTGTTTGTGCTTACATTTGAATTAAGGTTGTTTTTCCATTATATGAGCAGAAGTCACATCGGATTTTACCTATTTCTCACCATTTTTTTTAAATTGTTATTGTGCAAAATTAAATAATATTCACTGTATAGTTGGCCTTTGTTTAGCTTTAAAAAAGGCTTTATTTAAACTGAATATACTACAAAACATGATAAGAATTGCTTAACAACAGTAAAATAAGAGAAAACATAAATTACACTATAGAAATCTTTTTATGAGCTTCATAGTTTTATTCGAAGTATAATATGCCATACCTTTGTCTCAGTAATTTCGTAATTTCTTAGCTTTAAATAAGAAAGAAGTTGAGAGGAAAATGTCTGTCCAGGCTGATTTGTTCATTTGGTAGCTGTACACGTAAGTGAAACTAAACTTTCATACAGCAAGTTCCCAAACACCTGGCTGGAAAGTGGGAAGCCTGTTCCAGAAACCCACAACTTTTTGAGTAAGCATGCATTTCCTATTCTATGTCTTAAAATAATTCTAGCACTATGCCAATTGTCACTCTGTAACCTTGTCTACTGAATAGTACCCTGGATTTACTTGAATCAAATATTCATTCATCTTCATCTCCCTTTACCTCAATGTCTATGATAATCCTCAATATCAAGAATCATTCGTTTTGTTCTTCTTTAAATTCTTTTTAATGTCTGATATCCTTTTAAAGTGAAAGAGAACGTTATGCAATATTCTAATTTATGTCTCACTTTTAATGTATATGCATTTCCCCAGATTTAATTAAATTAGTTTTTGCCATCTTTCTTGGATGCCCCACGCTGTACTGATGAAGACACAGAAAGATCTACATACAGTAATCACCAAAATTCCTTCCTACAGCTGTAACTTACTCATGGAATATGAATATACTGTAATTTATGCATATCTTACTACAGTGGATTAAATTTGCCCTTATTAGTGTTATTTATATTGCACAAGTCTGGTGAATCCATGATTTTGCTGTTTTGTGGTTCTATTTCTGATTTTACTATGTTTGCCACTCCTCTTATTTTTGTACAATTTGCATATTTAACTAATTTGCTGACTAGAGTATATCAGAATCTACAGTAAATCATTCATATAGATCAAGAAGCACAATAGGCCTAAATTGGATCCCAACAGCAATTAAAGTTTGTGCCCCTTACGATGATGTTCTGTTTCCTGTTCATTAACCAGTTCTCAATCTGTGCATACACAGTAACATAATCAGCCTCTTCTGGTGGACATTATTAAAAGCTTTTTGAATGTCTAATATATCATATTATTTAATGTTATGTTCTGCTTACATTTTCAAAGTATTCTAGCATCTTAGTTAAATAAGACATTCACTATCTAAATCCATGTAGGCTGAAATGACTTCTGTTTTCTGTTTTCATTTGATTTAGCTCTTATCATCATTTCCAAAACACTTACTGCAATGGAAGACTGATAGATCTATAGTTTCAGTCCTGTAGTTTAATCCCTCTTTTTATAAATTGGTATTATATCTGCAATTCAATCTGTAGGTACTGCTCCTATTTTAAGTGAGAGCTGGAATATCCTAGCTAACGGTACTATGTACTATCATCCCTCATTTCCTTGAGTATGACAGGGAAAATACCACCATGTCCTAGAAATGTATTGGTTTTGTAACGAGCAGTTCTTTCCGGACCCTATGCGAACGACAATCCGACGGAGTGGGGAAACACTAGGGAAACGTCATGCAGGAATACGGGCCTGAAGACAGGGGGGCGTGTCCAAGGTACGCTGGTGCACGGGGGAGGTGTGGCCGAGGCGAACAATCCAAAAGTGTAATCCTTAGAGTATCCAAAACACACGAGTAAGTCCAAAACCAGGAGATCCATCAGAAGAAGGAATTAAAAACCACGAAGGCCGGGTCGGAACCGGCAGACAAGGAACAGGAACAAGGGTTAAAACCTTAATGGAAATCAGATGCAGAGCCCGGATGAGCGTCAGCCCCTGGCTTTTAAGGTGGGCTGGGAATGGGAAACAGGTGCACCGAATAAAGTCTTGATTGAAAGGGCTGGAGCATCCTTAAGGAGGGGGGACTATAATCGTGACAGGTTTTAGCTATCCAACACTCTCTATGCTAAAAATACCCACTACTGATGGAGCATATACACTAACAAATAATGCAATAAATCCAAAAATCCAGTATTATTGAACTTGTCCAAAATGTGAAATGATGTCTCATGGGAAATCATTATGATTATTGACATTTTTAGTGCTTTACCATAGGTCAGGAAATTAAAAAAAATGTATTGAAAACTCAAATATTGGATTAACATCCACATTATACAGTGGTTAACACTGCCAACTGCAAACAAAGCACTTCTATTGGGATTTGCAAGAGCTTCATAATTGACTGACCTAAACCCATTTATGAGCTTAAAAAAGAAGAAAGGAAAATACAGATAT
This sequence comes from Lepisosteus oculatus, assembly GCF_040954835.1. Taxonomy (NCBI): domain Eukaryota; kingdom Metazoa; phylum Chordata; class Actinopteri; order Semionotiformes; family Lepisosteidae; genus Lepisosteus; species Lepisosteus oculatus. The sequence goes on along the minus strand of NC_090702.1, from coordinate 44,005,622 downwards.
TTTGTATTATGAAATGGACTGATACATTTTTATATTCCAGTTTCATATGTAAATCATCTTTTAAAAAAGAGCAAGTAAAGGATTATTCAATGCTGAAAAGAGGCAAAAAGAAACATAACATCCAAATCACACCCAAAGAAGGCTCCACGGCCAAAACGTTGTGATTCTTTTCTTCTCTTCTCAGCATGGAATAAACCTTAACTTGTTCTTTACCTGCAGTACGCATGCTGACACGGCTCCCTGCTTTTATAAAACAGGTCTTCCAAGAAGATTTTGGATAATATACACTTCATAGAAACAATTCCACTCTTACACCTTCTCTCACCTTCTGAAGCAGCTTGTTTTATAAAATGTTTGATTTTCACTGTGTATTGCTCACAGGGAATGAACTTGAAAGGACCAAATGTAAGACTAAAATAGTTTGTAGCAGAAAAAATGTGCGAAAGGCACCTAGAACAATTTAATCAGAGAATGGTAAAACTTTTTCCTTTCCCTTCACTTGAATTGGTATGTAGTTGTGTGGCAGTTAACTTTGATTATGCAGTAATATCAATGGCCTATAAAGAATGTCACTTCTTACTTTGTATGGCCTTCAGTGAAAAATGTTTTGTTAGTGGCATAGCAGGGAGTTTGCTCTTAACCAGTCTTTCCTCTGCCACATTAAATTGCAGTCCTCTGTTCTAACCTTTCCAAGTGCTCTCCCAAAAAGAAGTGACAATTTTCACCCTAGGATCCCGTTAAACTAGTAGTTCACATCTATTTTAACTTGCTTTTAGGTGCCTTGTCAAATCAAACATGTCTTCAGTTCCTCAATAAATGCCCACCACTTTATTTTAAAAAGGTACTCCTAAGAAGTGCATACTGTATTTTCATTGTTTATTCATACAGTATACAGTATATATCAACATGTTTCTCTTATACAGTTATACTAGTTCTGTTCCATGATAATTAAATATCAAGACAAGCTGTGACCTTAAATATACTTTATGGAAAAAAAAAACATGACAAAGTGCAGGATAATTAAGTTGAAATAGGACTAAGTTGCTGGTACATGTTATCTAAGTGAAAAATTCTATAACATAATTGTCTGTTACAGAAAGCATTGGAATCCTTTCTTAAATTTATTCTCTTAATTCTTTTATTTTTTAGTCCCGGTAGAATGAGCTCTTGTGTTGAGATTTGAATTAATTTTAATTCTTACAGTACATTGTCAAAATGTCAGTGTAAATTAAATGTAGGCTAAATCAAAGATGTATAACTTTTTGTCATGTTTGTTTGGATGGTATAATTGTTTGTGCCCTTGGATATAATTCAAAAACAATATTCTCAACTTATGAACCACAAAAGGCTTTTGTGTGCATTTTAGTGTGACACTATGCATTGAAGGATTAATGAATTTTACATATTGACTGATGGTCTTTTTAATAAAGAGTATAAGAGGTTTCTTCCACTAAGACAGTCGTAATGTTCAGCATATTTTTTAATGAAACATACTTGGAGAGTAAACTGAAAATCCAAGAGAATTTCCCAAATTTGAGGATGGATTCCAAAATGCCAAGTGAAAGAAATGTGTGTGGAAGACAGGCATGTGTCTGACAAGTACATGACAAAATCTGTATTATACAACAAGTCAAGGGGGGCCTATGGTCTGAGATTTTGCAATATAGATAGATCTGCCTCATCAGGGAGATAGATAGTGGTGCAAATACAGGAGCGTAACCCCTTATCTTAAGATTAATTTACCTGCAGCATTTTTAGCCATATCATAACTTTAATACAGAAAAATAAAAACTGGCATATTGTGTTCTATGACGTGTCAGTGTGCCAGCAGTGGGGCCCAAGGCTGCTTTCAGCAGAGGCTGAATTGTTATAACATATCTCCAGAGCCTGATAGGGCTCTAACAATTGTATTTCAGTAAACAAGAAATGTTTACATAGGCCATCAGCAAAACTCTTTCAGTATTCACTCAAGACAGGTGAAAGACAATTTTTTAACTTACTAGCCTACTGCCTGTACATAAAAGAATGGCGAAATCAAATCAAGTAATTATGGACCAATAAGCCTTACTTCTATTACATGAAAGGTCATGAAAATAAAAAACTTTTTACCATTTTACAATTATCTGAGTTTTGGGATCTTCCTTTTTGGGGTATGTCGAAACGTAACCAACTGCACTTGAAAGAAAAACTGCAAAAAAGTTCTGGGTGCAAGCGTTTCTGAAACAATACACTTGAAAGTATAGCAGTTTTTAAAGCAAAGACTGAGTACAGAAATGGGTAAACAATAGAAAATGCATCAATTAAAGGCATTGGTTTGCTAGAGTAATTACCAGCACATTTGGAATGATAACCGTTAGATACAGTACCAGGGATCTTCTGAACCTGGGTTGTTAACCACGGTTAAAGGGACTAGTCATCACTCCTTGAACAAGCAACAACGGTGCTGAATACAAAGCATATTTCTTGATATAATTGAAACTGTACCACATTGGAAGACTGGATAAAGTTAGATGAAATTCCACATAAAATCTGAATCTCAAATCCAGGCAATAGGCATTCAAGTTAAAACACATTTTTGGATTAACAATGGGTTAATAGATAGAAATCAGATAAGGGGTGAGTGTTTAAATTTGAGTGATTTCATCAATGAAATACCACAGGATTTGTATTAGGACCACTGCTTTTACTCATTTGTATCAACTATCCCAGTTCTCTACAGTATATTTTGGTATAGTTCATAAACTTGGTATGTTTGTGAATTATGCTAAAATAAGCAGACAATTTACAGTAGGAGCAGCGAAATAAGTTTAAAAACATCATATACTTATAAACATAGCTTTTAAATCAAAGTATGTTGTGCAAAAAGTGTACTAGAGAAAGTAAGACCTGATCCAAGTATTCTCAAAGGCATTGCCAAGGTCAAGATTGCTGACTTCAGAATCAACAGTGAAAGAGGGACCAGAGGACACAACTGGAAAACAATTTAAGGTTGCAGGAGTATGGAAATGTTTTGTAAACATTTTGACATTTTGTAAAAGCTGACACTCTGCCTTCTTTAGGAAACATCTAAATAGTCAATCAGCTTGGTACATTGAAACAAATGAGCCAAACGGCATCCAATGAGCATGGTGAAGTAACAGACACAAATAAATGGTTTCAGTAACGTCCCAAAGTGGTACACTTACTGGCCAAAGTATAGGAGTCACCATTCAAATTAACAAAATCACTCAGCAGCAGATGTAAGAGCAAAAGCAAATACCATCACCTTCACTGGCTACAACAGCCTCCCTATCTCAGTCCTATTGAAAACAAATGGAATCAGGAAACAGGCAATTCAACTCATACAAGCATCACTTTCGCCACAGTTTCAGCGTAAGAAGGGTGTTTTAGAAAAATGGGATGAGATTGCATTACAAATATCAAACCTTCTGGATTACATGACATTTATTTTTCAAGATGTCCTTGTTCCTCGTAGAGACCCAGCATGTTAATCAATGAGTGATGCTAATATTTTCATTGATTGCATGTATAAAAAGCCTATGATTATGGTATCACTTCCCTTGTTTTCTCAAAAGTATGCAAATCCCCTGCTACTGTAGAGTTGAAAGAAGTCGCAGCACAGATAGTGCAGTTTTGAAGTAGGTTTATTTGAATGGCCATTCAGAGAGCAGAATAAATATGTCTGCTTTGCACAGCTCAGGCCAACCTCTTTTGTTACCATAAAAGTTGAGACAAGGACAGGGTTATAACATATATTTAAACACAGAATGCAAAACAGTATGCACATTATAGGAATATTTGCATATGCTGATCTCCATCTGTCCGAGAATTCACAAATTCTAAACCCATCACAGATGTTGCCCCCCTGAATGCTACATTACAGTACTTTGGATCTTTAGCATAATAGGTTTTATACTCATCACCACTGTGAAAACAGAAAGATGTTAAGCAAATTACAATTACATTCCCATAACCAAATATTTTGTTTCACATTAAGAACATTAATGGATTGGTCATGAATTAAAATAATTTGTCTGAAAATAGAATTTGCACTGAATAAGTTAATAGTTGTTCATGAATACCTAAGAAATGTTCATAAATATTCTGTCAGTGATTATTTATTTGCCAGAGCACCTGTGACAGAACAGACTCCAGCCTACTGTCACCATCTTGACATAAAAAAACAGAACTCTGGAAGAAAAATAAACTTTCAGCACCTATACAACCAAGACTAGCCTCTCACATGTTTTGTGCATATCCTGCTTTGTGGGTGACTAATACAAGACACCAGGCAAAAACAGAGGTCATAAAAATCTTTAAAATTATGACAAGTTATCTTATATAACACATAAAAGTAATACTTCCTGCTTTAAGGACCCAAAAGAACCAGAACATTGTGCCTGAAGGCAAAGATCCTCCAGAGTTGGGAGAGACCAATTATTAGCAGGTATTATACAGTAAATTATTAGTAAAATTCAGAATGTTTAAAATGCTGTATAAATGTTTAAAAAATTGTAAATATGTTTAAAATGGTGCATGATGTGTAACATATTACAATGTGTTATAACATAGGCAATTTTCTAAATATTAATAGTGAGATATACTGTACACCTAACTTTGTATACACTGTATAATACTTCATAAAATAATACATACTAGCAAAACACTGTAGCAGCAATGCTTGTTAATCAGACAGAATTAAGCATTGCTGGGCTTTCCTAAATGAGGCCCCATCTCTCTCTATCTAATTTCTGTGGTGCAGCCACAGAGAGGCTATTCATGCAGTCTAATTTAAGGTGCTTTCTTTCTGATAAGAAACAGCTCCCAGACAGAGGTGCACTTAGCTATGCCTGGCCATCATGATCAATGGTCATCCATGGTGCCTTTCTGTCTATGGAATTCCTGGGGAGATCTGTATTGCAGTCCTAGGTGTCAGGGTTCATTGACTCATCTTTCACCTTGGTCAACCAATCAGGGACTTGCAGGCCGTGGTCACCCCATGTGTGTATCTAATACCCGCCAAACTCTCAACCAATCATCGCACTTCTGTGTCTTGGTTAAAACGGTGGCACAAGCTCAGGTCTTTGCTCTCCTTGGCCATTCCTTGCGTACCCTCAGAGACAATCACGTGATGGCCAGTGTTGTCTGCACTGGGACCTGGACTATTAATACTAAAATTGTATTTATAGCCTTGCCTGACCCTGTCTTCCAATTTGCACTTAAGCAATCTGCTTAAATATGCATCTGGGTTCTTGAGGAGGCTGAGATGAGGATAAACACTTCCAAATCTGAGGTTATGGTTCTTTTATTACTCTCTTCATCTTAGGTGGAGCAATAACTATTGGTAAAATAAATCAATTACCTCAGGCCCTTGTTCATGAGTGTTACTGGAAAGGAGAGGTGGTGAGTGGTGAGTTGTATGAGTTGGTGGTGAGTTGTATGCTGTGCTGTAGGTATTGTTTCAATATATTGTTGTGAAGTAAGAGCTGAGTTTTTGGATGAGCCTTTCAGTTTACACAGCTACTTTCTCATGTGCGCCTATAGTCATGACCACTTGAACATTCAATATGAATGACCAAAAGGATGAGATCTCAGACACAAGCAGGAGAAATGAGGTTTCTCTCCAGGGTTGCTGAGTTCACCTTCCAGGACCGGGTGAGGAGTCCAGGGATCTCAGACTGCATTGGGGTGGGGATACTACTCTTCTGGATCAAGAGGGCTGAAATAGTTCAGGCACCTGATAATAATGCTCTCCAGGAAGATTCCTCTGAAGCCCGTCTGGGAACAACATTCTGGGCAAAGACCCTGTACCTTATGGAGTAATTCTAACTCTGGGCCTAAGAATGCTCAGAAATCCTCAAGGTTTAGCTGGGTTAATGTTGTCGTAGCAGTAGATGTTTGCTCCACCTTACTGAGCATGGTTCCTTTGCAAACTTCACCTTGAGAAGCAGCATTCTGAAACTGGATGGAGGTTTTTTTTCTGGTAGTATGTGAATTTTAGAAAGTGGGACTTCAGGACTTCAGAAAAAATTCTACAATATGTGACATTTAAAAAAACAGCTGCTCCTTCCACAAACAAAATTTTCACAAGATATGTGAAGTTACTCCTGTGGTGATTTGTTATACATTGCATATCTAAAATCTCATTTTCAGTTCTTTGGTTGGATTTCTATGATCTGAAATATCTTATTTGCAGGAGGACGTTAAATGCATCCTTCTCTACATGTGCTTCTCCTTAGAAAAGATCATTCAAATACTTCTTTTCATATTTTTATAGTATAGTCAAAGACCACAAATCTCCAAAAATGTGTATGAAGAAAAAATAATTCATTTTTTAAAAGGGTGTGCAAAAATAATGATTTTCAAATCACCCTGTTTTAAAACACAATTTTCCTGATGACGTAACTGACATTTCCCATAAACTACATATTTTCTAGTTTTTAGTACATCAAAGTTACCAGCAATTTTTTTCTGTAATGTAAACAATATTGCAGATGGGAGACTTCATAACTAGGACATGCAGAAAGTACTGTAATGTGTTTACAGGAATTTTTAAGCACATTAACCAACATAGTAACTGTATTTAATGGGATAGTGCAATATATTCCATGCTTTGTTTTGTTTTCCACCATATATTTCTGAACTTTAAAATGAAAAATGCTAAGTGAATCTCTTCCTCCCTTAGAGACTATGCATGCTCGTACATAACATTGATTCAGTGAAAAATAATTAGTTCCTTTTTGTTTTCAAAATGGGCCACAAGATGAATTTATCAATACCATTCCTACTTCTCTGTAGGAGAACAAGGCTTCAATACTAACGATTTATTATATTTTCAGGTCAATATATAGTATATGTAAGGTCAGCAATATTTAGAGATTGAAAAACAGGATTTCAATGGTTTCTTTACTTGAGAAAGGATTACTTGAACTATTTCAACATTTATTTGAGTTCCAAAACATAAATTTCGCCTTTTACATGAAAGGGGATTTTTAAGCACATTAACTGGAACCCAGACATTTGACTTTAGTGCATTCATATTATAACAAAGTGCTTCTTATTCCCACACACCTCCACAATAGCAATGTATTAAGAATATCAAGCAGCCTAAGAATTTTAATATTGAAAGGTTGTGAAATTTAATAAAAGATACATGGAGGCTGTTGTTTTCATGCCACAATGAAATCAGGATCCAATAACTAAATGTGACAGAATGTGTAATTTCTTTATAGGATTCTCACAGCAGTGTCTTCCAGCTTAATAACCTAACATTTTTTCTAAAGCAATCTCTAGCCTTCTTATCTGAATAATACTTCCATTGCTAGGAAGCATGGATGGAGTAACTCCTTCCTCGTCGTATCGTATGGCTCGTAATTCATATTATACGTAGAATTTTTTTAACAATAGTCTCATAAATAGGACCACAATTGGAATCGCAGAGTATTAAATAGATTTTCAAGCTCATCTGATAAGACGTGGTGAATGCTGCATGGTGTAACTCAGGAAATTCTTTTAACCATGAAGGAATGAGTGCTGTCTAGGGATTTCAATAAAACTGAGCACTTTGGTTTGCACCTGCCTTTTTAAAGTGATTCTTGATTTTCATATTGCATGATATGAATTTTTACACACATAAGTATTCACTCCCAGTGAAACTCAGGCTTTTATCAGAAATAATAAATGCTGTTTTTTAATGTACTTAACTACTCTTGTATGTAGTGCTCTTTTGGCATGCAGCAATAAAGATGTTCTAGTTAATTAACTAATTTTACTGTGAAGGAATATATTTAGGAGAGGTAGAACAGGATGCTAGAGAAATTTTGAATAGATTTTAAAGATATGTGACACAGAATAAATTAATCCCGTGAGTAAGTCAAAACTCAGAAATCAGTGGCCCAAGTGATTGAATAGACCAAGTAAGAGAAATACCAAGAAAAACAAATCATTCTAACTTCTCAAAGCCAGGCCAATAATGGGTCAGTAAAGTCCTAAAAAAGTTTTACCGGAAATTCCTGTATAGAAATAGGAATATTGCAATGCAGGCTAAAAAATAATAAGAGTTCTTCATTACCACAACAGCATAAGACTGGTTATATGTGAAAGACTTGTCTCAGACATAATAAAGGAATACTGAGACTAATGAGAGATGAAAAATAAATTTGTTTCTTAAAGTAAACGATAACATACAGTTTAAGGAAAGACAGTTGTACAGTATGTAAATTCTTATCTTTATGAGTAAGCAGAATTTAAATGTGTTAGCAGAATATATATCTTTGGTGCCTGTTGTTATCATATCACTTTTCCATAAAAAAGTATGAAGTATGTTATTTCTAAAGCCACTTAATTCAAATTGCATCCAGCTGTATAAATAGGTCACAACAGACCAAAATAAGGTAGTTCAAGGGACCTGAACACTTAAAAACCTATAACAGACAATTTTTGCAAGTGAAGAAGGCTTTATTGTTAAGATTTCACTACAACACTACAACCACTGTGAGACTCTTTATATACCCAAATATTCCATTCATCCCACCCATGTAAGAATGTGCCCTCTAAATCATTCACCATGTCTGTTTGCAATAACAGCGGCCTTTAATGCCTCATGTGGCAAGTCAGAGGTTAAAAGTCTCAAAGACTTGCCTGCCCCATGGGTGCTCTCCAAGTCATCATTGAAGATATTTTTTTCTCAATTGACTTAAAGGATTTAATAAAGGAAACAAATAAAAAACAGATCTTTCTATCATTTGACAGTCACTCAACAAAGGTGTAACAGATTCTGAAAAGGGGAGAACATATTTCAGGTGGGTAATTACAGACTCATAAGCTAAACTTCTATTGCATGTACATTTATGCGTATAATAATTAGATCTAAAGTAGAGGATTGTCTGTATGAATTCTAGGGGATAGTCAACAAAGATGTTACCAAGGTTTGCTCAGCAGTGCCAGCAATAAAAACAAGCAAGGCCGATGACATAATATTTTAAAATTTGAAGGTTTTAAAGTTCCACATTGAAGATCAAACTGAATCCTTAAGATAAGGGGTAGCAGGATAGTGCAGTGGTTAGAAATGCCTCGTGCTGCTGGAACGCTAGGTTCAGCTCCTGGCAGCGACGTGCAGAGCAGGGAGATACAAATACGCAACGTTTCGGCCATGGAGCGGCCGAAACGTTGTGTTTTCTTTCTTCCTTTTTCAGCATGGAATAAACCTAATTCTTGTTAAATAGAGATATAATGCTTTATAAGACAAGTGAATGATCTGTATCTTTTTATTTAAGCTGATGAACCAATAGAAGAGTATGAGAGTCAGGAAGAGTAGGGAGCAGTAACAGAAATGGGCAAGATTGAAGAGATGGGAACCGATGAGGAGAAAACGAATCACTAAAGGAAGAGGTAGAGACAGACAGAGAACGTGTAAATACAGAAAAGGAAGAGATAGGGACAGAAAGAGAACATGGAAAGACAGGAAAGGACGAGGTGGAGACAGAAAGATATCTTGGCTGTTAATCAAAGATAATCAGCAATTATGGACAACCATTTTTTTTTTGCCAAGGTTGTGAATATTATAATGCCTCTGAAGTCACATCCAAACTTCCTGTAAATTAAAAAACACAGAAATACACGCGGGCAATGGTTTGTGTCCAGGATACCCTAATGTAACAAATCCTCCCCCAGAAAGTGCCCCTTCTCCCCTTTTGAGCCATGCCCACCAAAAGGTCTCTACACGTCTCTGGCTCCTGGGATGTTATCTGTGTAAAGTTTGTATGTTCTCCATGTGTTCACATGCGTTTCCTCCCACAGTTTAAAAACATACTGCCTTGCACCCATTGCTTGCCCTTATTAGGAGATGTGTTAAGAAAATGGATAGATGGACTTAAGGTAATGTATGTATTTGCAGTGAGAACTAGTTAATGGAATTAGAGAGAGTACATTTCCCATCTATGACAATAAAGTAAGTGGACAATTGTCACACTGAGTGGATGCAACCTGTAGAATATCATGGTGATGGCACTGCACTTTGACGAAGTCTGTTAAAGGGTTGTAAGAGCTTGGAATAAGATAACCAGCTATTCTATTAAAGCCAATACCTACAGTTTCCTTTAAGAAACAACTAGAAGAGATTATTGGATCAATTAGCTGCAAACAACTAAAAAAGCTAAAAGGGTCCTTCATCTCCAACTTTTCTCATGTTCTTATTTAAGAAGCAGGGTGTTGATACACATGTGAGCAATTTGTTCTCCACACTATATAAATACCCACTAACTGTAAAACACCTCTTATAGTTATGCTAAAATAATGGCAAGTTTAAATTAGAATACATTTTTCTAAGTATGTTGGCTTCATAAATTTACATGTTCCTAGTTCTGAGCCAGAGAAACCCCTAGAGAAGCAAAAGGAAATATATAAATTTAATAAATATCTAAGAGGTGAAGAGGAAAGGGGTTTAGGTTTATTAATGAGATCTGTACAAGCAGGTAAGGCTGAACTTCAAGATGCAGTGGTGAAGTGAATGCACAGAGTAATTGAGGAATATTTAAACTAGGGAACTGGAGGGCAGGGATCTCATAATTCTGGTGGGATTAAAAAGCCAAGGCCAAACTCAGCAAATAACTAATCCATATTTAAGTTGACTTTCTCAATGTTAAAAGGATAAGGAGTAAAATGAGGAGAATGCTGGTAAATATGACATTATAAGAATAATTAAAACAAGGCTGGGTTAGTACAACCCAGAAATGTCTAGAATTAATGATTTGTGACACTCCTTGGGACAACAGGGAGGTAGCAGGATTTAAAATAGCTGGGCTTGGGTCACACAAACACACAGAGGCAGCACTGTTAAAATAGTGCATTTATTTAAAATAAAAACATTTAAAAACAGAAACATTGTACAAAATAATCCACAAAGGAAGTAGGAACATACACATGCTTAGTGTTTTGCAAAAGCATTCACCTCCTTCACCCATTAAAGGTACCCCAATAAGGCACTGAATTTGAAGTAAAGATTCAATCACGAAGACAAAAGAGATTTTGGATCCATTCTGGGAGAAAATTATACAAAGGCACGTATCAGGAAAAGATTATAAACACATCACAAAGGCCATTAATATCTCTTTGAGTATGGTGAAATCGATCATTAAGGAGTGGAATATTGATCATACCACCCAGGCACTGCCTATAAGGGGCTTTTCCTTCTAACAGAGCAGCCCGGTAAGGAGGAAACTAGGTTTAGGAGCCAGCATCGAGGTTGAGAGACCTACAGAGTTCAATGGCTGTGATGGGAAAAAACGTACAAAAGTCAACAATATCCAAGTCACTCCACAAAGGCAGCCTGTAAAGCAGAACGAAAAACTCAATTGAAGTCCTTCTTGGAGTTTTCAGCAAAGTTTTTTGATGATACTGCAAATATCCAGCAGTAAATGCAGTAAAAAAATGAGTCATTTTTATTTGACAATTTACATATAATAAAATAACATTTAGTCCAAAAAATGTTTTACTAAAATGTGAAACTCTCTGTTATATTTTCAGTATTTGTTTTCTCATTAAACAGATTCCAGTGTTTTATTTGGAAGCATTTTGCTACTCACCTAGTCTAGCTCAGCCAGCGGTGGTCCAAGTATTCTCTGTTTATGCCATTTTGGCACTCAACTGTTCTTTTCACTTTACAGCAGGCCGTGCACAGTCCATAACACGACCCCATATTTTGAATTTTGAAAACACCTTGGCGTGCCAATAAAATGTATTACAAATAATTGTATTTGCGAATTGTCCAACATAATAACATGTAGTAGAAGAAATAAAATGTTCTGGCAGATCCTCAAACTTAGCCATCTGGACCTTTCTGTCTATTAATATGCTAATATGTAGTTTACATTATTTGGATGATTGATTCATAAAATTGTGAAAACAAACTAATGAGATGATTTCACCTTGAGTAGGGTGCAGACTAAACTGACCTTTCTTCCAATGAAGGCATAAAATATGGGAAAACTAACCACTGGACAGTCTGTGAAAAATCCAGTGCAACAATTCTGAATACAGATAATATCCATGGAGTATTTTTGTTGTAACCAGTCTCCATATTTGACTGTAATCAAGCCCTGTATTTTACACATAATAAATACTGTTTATTGGTTATTGCAGTAATTCCATTCTATCATTAATGTATGTTGTGCAATTTACTATTAGCTGTTTAATTAGTAATAAATCCAAATGATTCTCTTTAGTCTAGTAAAAAGCCCTGGTTCTTTCACAAACAAGCAAAAGCAAAGGCAGAATTCAAAGCAGCATGCTACTGTGTGGGTAGAATACCTAAAATGGAGAGAATTAAGCACCCGGCACTTGACAGAATTGCATTCAGTAAAATGAATATGGGGATAGGAATAAAAAGGCATCCTGTGATGGAATGTTATAATAGATTTCTGACTGAAACATGATTATCTTTTTTTTCCATCACAATGTGTTACTTCAGAATGTTTCTGACTAGTATACTCAATACCAAGGTTCTTCTGATATTAGGTTGTTCTTACCCTTCCAGAATAGACTGTTGGTACAAGGTCTGGATTCTAATAGGATCAGAATTCTGAGGTTGTCATGGCTCACAATCCCTTTAATGTATTTTTGTATTTTTTTATAATAGGATCAGTATTATATGATTTGAATTATATTAGTGGAGATACAGACATTATGCTTCTGAACAGGGGTCTTTCTAAAATGCAAAATAGTTGAAAACCCTCTTAGATTTTTGTTATCACTATAGAATCCTGTAGAATTTCAAAGCAGCATACACATTTACCTAGGAAAACAGTTAAAACAGGGTAGGTGGTCATTTATCCCATCTATCTCATTTGGTTTTTCACTTGCTAAGTGATCCAAGGTGCTCATCCAGCCATTTCTTTAAAAAAGTGCCAGGGTGTCAGCTTCAAAAACATGACTGGGTAGCTTTTTCTATATCACCACAACCCACTGTGTAAAGAAGTGTCCCCTGTTTTAAATAATATTGCCGTGAAGTTTCAACTTGTGTCTTCTGGTAAGTGTTTTATTGTTGATTCTGAAAAAGTCCAGTAACTTGATTCTGTTAATACCTTTGAGTATTCTGAGTACTTGAATCTGATCATGTATAGTCTTCTCTGTTCAAGACTTCAAAAGCTTGTTTTTTTTAGCCTGTCAGAGTAGACATTCCTTTGACCCTGAGAAGTATCTGATTGTTCTTCCTGTTGAATTGATTCCAAAGGACCAGTTTCTTTTTCGTAACATAGTGTCCAATACAGTACATTGTATTCTAGATGACATCTTACTAGTGCATTGTACAATGTTAACATAACCTCCTTTAGTTGAAACTACACTTTTAATTAAATATCCTCACTTTCTGCCTTTTTATTGCTTTCCCATATTTGCATGAGATGTAAATGAAATGTCAATATGAACAGCTGTGTCTTTTTCAAACGTAGCTTCTTCAGGCACTGTTTCTCCTATGTTAAGTTCTTGGACTCAATTTTTAATTTTGTCTAAATCATTTTGAATTTTTGCTCCTTCTCCTTTTACGGTATTTGCTAGTTCTAGTATTTTGGTAGCATCCACAAATATGACTTATTAAATCTCTGATTCTATGTATTTTTCTTGCTTCTCCTCAGTGTTTACAAGAGAAAAATGACATGTCTGCAAAACACTGCGGTAGTCCCCATATGTAGCCTCACCTATCTCCTCGTGTTTGGTAATATCTGCAATCTTGACTAGATTTCTAGTTACACCAGAATCTAGATTGTAAAACAAATTAAGAGGAGCAGTAGTCCTTGTACAGATACCTGAGGTACCTCACTAATTACTTCACTAAATAGTTCAGTCCCTGCTATGCTCAGACCCTTCCTTGTAAAAGACACTCTGAAATTGATCGTTTATCCCCTATACTGTATACTCTATACCCTGTGGCTCCTGTCCAGTAACCCGTTCTTAATCCAAGTAAATACATTACTTTGCTTTCACATATTAAATCAAGATCTTCTAAATATTTGGATACCTACAGTACTGGTTGTTAAATGTTTTGGAAATATTTATTTCTGTTACAATCTACTTCTTGTAAAAAAACAATTACAGCAGCAATTTAAGTATTAAAATGATAACAGCTGCAACCATAGAGCCAAAGCGATTTCTGTTTTTTACTTCTCACACTTTTGTTACACAATTTTAATATTTTTGCCACTTAAATTATTGTGTACATTGTATGAGTCATTTTAATGCATTAAAAATTCTGGTCATAACAATATTTACATTTGTGTGGGTGGGTGAATTATTTCTGATGGCACTATATATAATTAAAGGGACTATATATAATTAAAACAAGTTCATTATAATTAAGTAGAATAAGTTTCAAAAGTGATATCAAGCAAAATCAAGCATATCATGTAAAAAAAACAATTAACCACCAGTTAAATCTAATTAAGCAGCAGTGAACAGCTTGTCATTCTCGTTGCTTTTTGATAGCCACACTCTTCTTTTGTTAAGCAAACTAACACTGGGCCACAGTCATAGCAAAACCCATATTTAATCTAAATTAAAACACTGCTAATCTCATTAATGAGCTAACCCCCATGCCATGGAACTCCGAGACGCCTTCACATCATTATGCATTTATCTACAGAGACAAAAAGAAATTACTCCGCGCAGGAATGAGGGAATTAAATAATTGTCTATTAACATTAATTGCGTAAACTGTATAGCATCACAAAGATTACTGTAGCTTTGAAGTACTTCTGCATTGTTGTTTGGGCTTTTCAGAGGAACACTGTTTTCTCTGAACACTAATATCTTCAGGGAAAACAAGTTGTACAAAAATACTAGTGGGCTCAATGTAAGTGTTCTGCCCTTAATTTTATGCATCCTTCACATAATATAATTCAGTCCCTGGTATGCCCAGTCCCTTCCTTGTGAAACATATACTGTACATTCAATGTTTAAAACAGGTAAAAAGAATGTAAGTATGTATCCTGTCATAAAAAATAAAATACAGTGGAATTAAAAATATGTTGGTTTAAAGATAAGTGAATTAAAAAAAAGGTGTTTGTATGTTTCTTAGCACATGATGGTTGCAAATAAGAGGAAGCCATTTGGTCCATCTTGCCATTAAATACTTTAGCTGCTAAGAAAATTTCAAGTATCACTGAGCCATGGCTTGAAGAATTTGGGCCTCAACCACACTATTTGATCTTTTACTGTAAATTAAAAGTGATGCATATACATTATGTAAATTGAATATATTTCATCAAAACTTGTTCAGATCAATTTGAATGCTCAAATTAAACACTTTTACTGGTGAAAGAAGTGAATGTCAGCAAAATCTGCAAAGAAAATCGAAAACCTAAATGCTGAATACAGAAGTATTTACCTTCTATTTACCTTTACCTAAATTTGTTCAGTTGCACAAAATTACTTTTTTAGTTGAATTGTCTCTCTGTGTATGCAATAATAGTGTTTCGCTGTTTGTTTTTTTTAATTTCAGAAAGAAGTACCACAATGTAAAGCATATCACTCAGGTAGTGAATTTCAAAGATTTAACTATGAAGACCAAGGAGCTTTAAAAAAGCATGGATAAAGGTGTAGAAAGATAAACGAGGAGAAGACTTTGAAAAATTCAAAGACACTGAATATCCCTTTGAGTATGGTGAAGTCAAGTAAGAAGTGAAATGTATATCATACCACCCAGCAATTTGGAAGGGGTTGAATATTTGTTGAAGACACTGAATTCATACAAACACACATACAAAGTCCAACATTCTAGCAAATCAATAATCAAACGAAACAGGGGAACTATTGGGAGTAGATGGTCTATATGCATATCAACAAGTCATTGAGGCTTGAGTCTATGACTCTGTTATTGTAATGTATATACTCCAGCCTGGAGATCTGCCACAATAAGACCCTATTATGGGATCATCTCCTGTATAGTTACTCGGATATGTAAGCTGTGACTAGGAATACTAGACATGCATTTTCTGTACTGTAATACAGATACATGAAGAGGAAATTTTAAGTATCAAGTGGGAGGCACTGTTCTCACACAGAAGACTGACCAGTGACAGAGATTACTGTTACAAGGGAAGATCCACTAAGCAAATATTACCTAGTAGTCCTAGTGGTTCTTGGCCAAACATGACCCATCAGTAAGGGAGCAGTGTAAAAATATTTCTACTTTTTTTGCCAAAGTTTCTACTAAATTAGTCACATAAACAGCTTACAAACATGAGAACTGAAAATAATGCTAAATCTGCTTTAGTAACCATGTATAGTCACATACTGTATTTTACCTCATCCAGGCAACTCTCAAGTTTCGGTGTGCATAAATACACATGACGGACTCTAGACGTCCCAACTAGAAAGCTTTATTGGTTGGATTTGGGTTAAACAAAGCATGGAAAAACACAGCTCTTACAGTGGACATACCAAGAAAAATCATTATTACACCTACACATGAGAACATGTAGGAGCTCCCTTCACCACTTATCTAAACAAAGCAGCCATTTTCCAACGGCTGTCTAAAGGGTGTTGCTGTGCTCTTCAGTTTAAACCACTTTTGTGACTTTATTCAATCTTTTTTCTTCATTATGTACTGTATGTACAGTGGTTATGAAGTAATGGTCTTCAGTCATGATAATGGTCAATAATTAGTAACAAAAGGGTTTCAGAGAAAAAAAGGTGGTTAGTCAATCACATTTGTCATAATATTTCATCTTTTATGAGTTTCAGTTTCCTTTCATGCATTTTATATGATAAAGAATTCTATGATTCATTTCTAATTTTCAAAAGCATGAGCCTCATTGAAACAAGCAAACTGAAAATGGATGGATAATAAAAACTATAGGAATTACTTTCAGTGTAGATTTCCCAGCCTTTTAACTGTCCAAATACATGTGTCTGCAGCTGTACAGTATATACAGTGTGAATTGAAATTAAAGAATTGATCATTACTGTACTAATGATTATTTCTGTTATGTCATTAATCTAAGTGAATACACTGAGCAGAAATTGAGTTTAGGACCTACAAATCATGATAGTTTAGATCCAGGCAAGACGAGTAAATCCATTTACAATCTGGAGGTCATTTAACCTGGACTTGAGTACATTAAGGATTAAATGAAGCAGGACTAATATGGGATTAGTCAATATAAAGTATTTAGATGATAACTCAAGATTTAAAGAAAGCTATAAAGGCTGATATTTTGAAGCTCAATGAGGATTTGTGGAATTACCACAGTATGAGGCTAGAAGGATCAGACAAGTAGAAAATTAATTTTATCTTGAGTACATTTTTTCTTTGCAAGGCAGAGTACTGTGATGGGCAGAACTAACAGTATGGTGCCATTGAGAAACAAAATGAATGACACAAATATCATTTAGGTTGAGCAGATGTTAGAGAATCTGAAGACTAGGCTACTACATTAATTGGGAAAGTAATACACCCTTGCAAAGCCAATCACAACATAGCAGTAATTGACACAAGAAGAAATGTACTGTACTTGTGAGTTTACATGCAGAAAAGTGATGTCTTGAAAAGCATAATTTTTTTAAACTCTCACGTGGGATGCTACATTTGATTGAAAGAGAGGAAAACAATTAGGGACAGAAAAAATTACAAACTGAAGTTGTTATGATATTAGGTGTCCACATTCAAAATCCAGCTGCAATACCAGCTGACAGAAGCAGCAAGTGACTGACCCAGTCAGCCATTTCCAAGCACCCAGAAAGTAGCACCTGAGGTAATTGCTTACACAATTGGGAATCATGCTCGATTACAATCATCAAATGACTCTGAGAAGCTGGGATTCAAGGCAGGTGTTACCACAATGGAAATATGATGATTTAACAAATGGAGCTGCACAGCTGAAGATTGCAGGTTAACCTGGACAACAACCTGCTGGATCTTGGCAAAAGATGGTATTTTCTGATGAGTAAAGATCTCCATATCTCAGTTCTGTGTTTCAATCTGGGATGTGAAAGATTATGTACGTAGGATAAAAAAGCAAGTTTTCTGATGAGGACTGGTTAAGCTAACTATATTGCTTTATAGTTGCCTTAACTCTAAAACCCTTTTTTCATGGTGACATGAGAAAGTGTGTGAGGGTCCTGTAATTCCAGGTTGCTCTCAATAGTAATCCCACAGCATGAAAAATGAATGAAAAATGTATTGACAGATCTATAATACAGAACAATTGGTGGATAGTTTTATCTGGACATATGTTGACATTTATCAAGGTGTCGTCTACACAAAATCTGTCATGCCCTCTGTAGCCAGAGGGCGCTCCTGGTCTGTCCTGTCCCTAGTTTCCTGCCTGTTGTCCTTCCGGTTCCTCTCTTTCCCTTGGGCTATATATTTCCAGGTCTTGCACTCTGTCCTCACTCAGCATTGAGGTTCGGATGTCCTGAGACCCGCCTAGCACCAGGGCGCCCCACGTCCGCTCCCTGAGGGCATAGGTTTCTATACGGCATTCCTGAACTCTTTGCACTATGAGCCCTCGTTTTAAATAAGCAAAAGACAGAGTAAGACATGATGGACACAATTTAGTGTAGAACTAACAGTGAATTCCTTTTCAGAAGTTTGTTTACTAGTCATTGTTTAGGTCTTTAATTCTTTGATTTTCTTGATTCTAGATTAGAATAAATTGCCTATGTTTCTGGAACTTGTTTATGGTCACCTACAGGGGGCTGAGGAGAAAGTTCTTCCTGTTTTGTTTTCCTGCCATTTTTTTGTGTTACCTCCTCAGTAGCAACAGTTTTTACAAACAGGTAGGTAATACATAAGTAATCACATTTTTAATTACTGTAGCAGATGTTTATATAATTTTTCTCTTTCATTTTGGATGTAAAGCCTGATCAAATAGCACTGGTTGTTTTTATAATCTTTCACATTATTGCTGCTCTCTATCTTGTGCATCATCTTTCACTATAATCACTATGGCAAATATAATAAAAATAAAATATTATATACTTAGGCTAATGAATCAGTGTAAAATTATGAATAAAAAATAATTAAATTTTCTTGCTCTCAAGTTTTCCACAGTCTCTGTTTTAAATACAAAATAGTATAAACAATCAAATAATTCAAATTAAACTCTCAATCTCCTATTTTAGATTGGGTTGGATTAAAGGGATATACAGCATTGCAGAATGTTTGCACATTGATCAGCTTTCTGGACTGAGCTGGTTGAGCACCTTAAATCCATGATCTGTGGTGTGGATTTGAAATTTAGTTTTTTACATCCACTGTAACACCAATTTAGCCGAGTTGTTGGAACTGGTTGAGAGATTGAATGCCTAACTCAAATAAGGATGTTCCTAAGGAGATATGTAGAATGTTTCAGACTAGGGCTTTTATGAGATAGCAGATTCATATTAATAATATAATAAGATAATCAATAATAATAAGACAATAAAGTAAAATATAGGAAATATTATAATTCTAAAATATTAGATGTCATTAACATGTCCCATCAGTTCCATTAGTAGTGGAGAATTTTAGGATACCTAACACTGATGCTATACAGGGGTTAGGTTGGGTAAAAACAAATAAACCTCAAGGATTTGATGGTACTTTACTAGTCTTCCTACAGAAATGAGGAATGTTATTGACAGAGTCCTATCTAGGATATCTCAATGCTCACACAGAATGGGAGCAGTACCCATAGATTGGAGAACTGAAGATACTCCAGTTTTAAAAAGAGGGTCAGAACTGAACCTGGATTCTATAGATGAATCCTTCTGTTTTAGAACTGATAGAGCTAGATAGAGACAGAAGAAAACTTTTAAAAAGATTTGGATTTAATAAGGGAAGGTTAAAATTTCTATGCTAAAATTTTTTAAATAAGCAACAAGGATACAAGACAACACTAAAACATATGCCATTATAAAATTACAGTTAACCTCTAGAAAGCTTTTGGTGAAGTCCCTACCATTACAAACTGGCATTGTGATCTGAAACCTACAGTATAATATGTTATTACCTGTAAAATGTTTACATACTGTATATAGTCAAATATATCCAGTTCTGGAGCATTATTTATGTCCAGCTGAAAAAAAGTGGATTCTTTGACTGAGGGATTAAATATACACCATATATCTTCTACAGCCAGATCACACATACAATTTCTCAGTGCTGTAGATGTAAGGAATGGGCTTAATATCTGTGTTGACTTTGATTTATCAGTTATGTGATACTTGACAGCATTTCGTATCTGCACCCAAAATGATATCAAAGTCAGAAAGAATGGTAGGGATTTGGACGGCAAGTTAAAAAAGCATGTTTCGAACACTGCAGGGGCGTAAACAGGAACAAGAATATGCTGCCTCAAATATTAGTTTTCAAATTTGAGACTCTCCCCAGTTCATCACCTCAACATAAAAACATAAAATAATTCACAATACCATTAAAGCCGTTGTTTTCTGCAGAAGAGGGGGCTGCCAAACTGTAAATTCAACGGGCAAACCTCCAAACATCGTGTTTCAAATAAGACTCTTATATGGTGGTAATAACGATTTTTCTCCTTTGTCGTGAATCGAAACATCTATCATTTTTATTGGTGGGATTTTGCACACATATAGTCTTGGAGAAAATCGAAACATTAGTCAAGGATACCATATGGGCTATGGTTTCCATTTTGTGATGTTACAACTTAATATTTTATTCAAAATCTGAATGCTTAGAATGAAGACTTCTAACGGCAAGATGCGTTACAGAAAATGATAGCAAGAACTAAAAAGAAAAAAAATATTTTTGCTTGAGTATTCAGACCTGTGAACTTCTGTGAAATATTTGATAGAGGCATCTTTGGCAGCAATTACAGCCACACATTTTTTCGGGTCAGTCTCAACTAGCTTTGCACAATAGCTTGGTGGAATTTAACATTGATTACATTCAAATGATTAGTAAATTTAAAAAGCGTTACGATTTGTATATGCACACATTCATGCATTCATGTCTCAATCCTAAAATTAATACATATTAAGAAATATTAAGATGCATCCATGAGAAAGTGTGCTACTTTTTTTCTTGAAATAATTATTAATACCTATGTTTGCACAATTATACCTAGTTCAATGATGACTGAAATCATTTTTCCACATGTGTTGAAAATGTGTAGGCTTTAAATATGTAGTGGCTGTTCATTGTTGAAAAAATGATGACGTAATACATTTATTTATTTAGAGAGCGTACACCATGAACGGTTGATGAAGAGAGCCCTGTCATACTTTTTTTTCTAGTAGTTTCAGGTGGGTATCTGCTTCAGCGTGCGTAATAGGATCAAGTAATAGGTTTATTCCATGCTGAAAAGAGAGGAAGAAAAATACAAAGTTTCGGCTGTGGGGCCTTCTTCGGGTTACACTGTATAAGTTTTTACTATTTTGCGCTCCCTGTAAAATCCAACAAGCATATTAAATAGTTGATAAAAGACATTATAAAATAATACAGATCAGGATCAAATGAAAGAACAGGGAGAAAAGCAATGTTAATTCACTGACTATTTTTCTATGAATCAGTATTCGGGTAACTATTGTTTCTGAACGCAAGGTACCAATTTTTATTAAAACACTCATTTACAGGTAACTTTAGCCACTACATATTAGCCATTGTACAGTATCTTAATTTTTATTTACATTTTGTAATATTTGTATACAGTACAAAATAGCCTAATGTATTACTCTGAAATATCAATTAAATAGACAGTAACTGATATATTTTTATTTAATTTGATCTGAAACACCAATAAAGTGCAGACACACAACCTCATTTTTTAAGTGTTAAAGTATTAAACGTTTTTCTTTCCATGAAAAGTAAATATAGTGAAATGCAATCTAAATTAATTTACAAATAGTGGTTCCAGGAGTTATAAATTGAATACAGACTTTTATTCAACAAAGTGTTTTTTTTTAATTGTACTTGGTTTCTCCAAATCCTGTCTAGGCAAAATAACAGTGGAATATAGAAGAACATTATGTTTATATCCTCTTGTAAAATCATTAGCTTGAAAAAAATACACCAAAAAGCTGGAGTCACCAAAACAGATTTTCAGAGGCCTTAATTCAACTCAATGGCTTTAGAGAAACAATATATCATGTGGAAACAGCATCACTTCTAATTAGGTGGATCAAACACTGCACTGCATAGAAACCAACTTCAGGCAAACCCCTGATCACCCTTAATTAATATCCCTGTCACAGTATCTTACACACATCATCATTGTATTTTCATGCTCATTTCCAGTTTGCAATTATCAGTATTCATTGAAGACTTTGGTGGAGTAAGATGATTATTCTGTATTCTTGAACTATACAACTCTACTGTAACATCTTGAACATCACCATAGAAACACATGCAAAAAAGCAAAGTCTCTCCCTATCACTTTTCTATATCAAATGGGTAGAACCAAACTTCATTATTACTCTTTAAGTACCTTTTTCATCATATTTGAGGTTACCTGAACATAACGTGTATATAATCATTATTACATTTTATATTCCATTTTTTCCAATACCATTTTCCCTATTGTTTAAAAAATTATATCTTTCTGTTCTACATTTGTTAAAAAAATCAGACCTGTTACAATTGATTCATTTGAATTAATTTGAATTTTCTTGTCTTTCTTATGATTGGATTTCACACCAAAATTTGAGAAAGAAGCCAACTCAGATCCGCTGCAATCATTGACACTAGATCATAAAATGGTCGCTCTAGACTATTTCCTGGCATTCACTAGGCCAACACCAATGTACCTGTCAGATTGACACTCTGCTCCTATTCTTTCACTTTCAAGAATGATTGCTCAATTTGCCCTCTTGTTCCTTGACCATTTACTGCTCTGAAAGCTCTGTCTGTGGGTTGGCATTTACCACTATTTTGATGTCATCTGCAAACTACGCCAATTTGCTACACCAGCATTTAGATAATAGAAAATAGGAAGAACAGTGGTCCTAATACAAAACATTCTGGAACTCTGCATTCACCCCTCATGTTTACTTTTCTTTAAACGGTTTAATTAAACACTTGTTTTCATTAAACAGTTCTTAATCCAAATATATGTGTTGATTTAAATTTATAGTGACATTTCAGAATTCATTTTGTATAAAAAACATAATTGAAGGACTTCTGAAAGCTTTACTATATAACATTATAAGCTCTGTTTATATCCATTAATGGAGTTGACAATGAAAGCTCGGGGGAGGTCAGCAACCACGTTCACTTTCACCTTTGCTGACAGAACTAATAATCCTTCCTGACATTATGTCCTGAAAGCTGTAAATACCATAAGTAAGACTGTTGTTCATATTTGTCTTGTGCACAATCCGCTATCCTACACACCACCTTTGTAGGTGCCACTCACTCTGCATGGAGTCCAAGCCTCCTTGTTCTACGGCCAGGGAGTGCTCATCAGTCAAGTGGGTTAAACCAGATCTTCTCAGGTTAAGCAATCAAACATTCCAGAACTGTATTAACTTCTCCCTAATATAACTGCTTAAAATGATGGTTTTCCTTTTTACAGGTTTCCTATTGTTTTAGCTTTTTCTCTGAACTCTCTGTCTCTTTTCTTTATAAAATTCCTGTCCTCTACGCACCACAAAGGCATGTAACCTAAAAGCGTCACCATCCACAAACATGTGATGACATCTCAACCTCCCGTTCACAGCCTGCACGCACCACTGTCTGTATGTCTGTTATCACTTCAGGTTTCTCTCAGATTCCCAAAGTGAAACACGTGTTTTTCTACAGTATCTTGTCTTCTCTGTTTTTACATTTCACTGTATTCCACTACAGGTTCGCTCTTCCCACCCACTACTCTTTAAACCCCGACAACGAATCCTATCTTCCTACTAACATTTTTTTCATATAATCTGCAGTTGAGTATACTTGTATTTCACCAGTGATTTTCACATGAAAGTGGAGATTGTTCATATTTTCTAAGTACTTTTAACTCCTTACACTTATATAGCACTTTTCTGGACACTCCACTCGAAGCACTTTACAAGTAATGGGGACTCCCCTCCACCACCACCAATGTGCAGCATCCACCTGGAAGATGCAACAGCAGCCAAAGTGCAACAGTACACTCACCACACATCAGCTATCAGTGGGGAGAAGACAAGAGTAATGAAGCAAATTCATATATGGTGATTATTAGAAGGCCATGATTGGTAAAGGCCAATGGGAATTTTTTCCAGGACACTGGGGTAAACCCCTACTCTTTTAAAGAAAGACTGGGGGATTTTTAAAGACCACAAGAGAGTCAGTTTTATGTCTCATTTGAAGGATGGTACCAGGGACATTAGGGGCCACACAGACCCCAGGGTGAGCAACCCCTGCTGGCCCCACCAACACCTCTTCCAGCAGAGCCTTAGTTTTTCCCAGGAGGTCACCCATCCAAGTACTGGCCAGACTCACCCCTGCTGAGCTTCAGTGGGTTGCCAGTTGTGAGTTGCAGGGTGAAATGGCTGCTGGCTTAATCACTACTTAACTGATTAAAGATACTAAAGCAGCGATTGATTTTATTCCTTGTCAGTCAGTGATTTGTTTTCTATGTTTTCCATGAAACTTCCTAGATGCATCTTTAATCGGGATCGTATTCAATTTTATCAAAACGTATCCCCCAGTTGTCCTGCTGAACATTTCTTGTGATCGAGCAGTTATTAAATTTTACTTGGTTACTTATTATTGATTTTCCTTATTCTTTTACTTCCCATAGGGTTGCAGTATCCTGTGCCAGACAAGCATCTATCGACTTTTCTGTCTTGGGGTCAGAATCCTCTCCTTCAAATACAAGCACATCCATAGCTGAAACAACCAAGTGTTTTGAAGGTAACCCTGTCCATATTTAAATAATTCAACTGGAAATGAGTAGACATTAAAAATTTAATGATTCACAGAATTTCAACTCTGTAAAGCTAATTGAATTGAGGAAGGGATCGATGTGATTGTGCATCTTAATATTTCATTATTATTTTCAGCCACATTTCTAATAAAAAAAAGTTACAAACATGGGTCGTTACACTGAGATTTATTGAACACATCAATAAAGAAAGTATTACTAGGAGTATATCTCAGCTGTCTTTTAAACATTTGTTTTCCAATGTGAAGGTCAAGTCTGTATAAATGCAAATAGCTTTCCAAAGCTGAATATAAATAACTTGTAACCATATCATTAATCATGGTATTGAAAAAAATATAAATATGAAATAAACAAGATATTTGATGTTACCTACTCACTCAGATACCAGCATGAATCATGCTTGCTATCATGTTGTTCTGAGATACACAATTCTGTACAATGGTGTGTGTGTCTGAAGTATTTTGTTATTGCCTTGGGTTTTCTGACAGAATTATAACACTCTTTTTAACATAATGTAAGCCACAGTGTACAGAATTACTTCCATTGATAATTCTGTGAGCTGTACAGTTCATTAAAACGGAATTATGTCCACCTCTAAGCCTTGTGATGGATGAGGAAACGTTTCTGGTAGAAAATCTGTAGACATTTGTTGATGATACCACCCTGTCTTGTGACTGAATCTCTAACATATGTATGTCTTTTGAGTGTTAGATTTTTGCACTTTTTTCAAAATCCAAAATATGATTAGCTAGATTAGATAAAAAGCTCTGGTCAAAGGAGTTTAAATGTGAAATTAAAAATGCTACATGATTCTAAACAATTCTCTATCTCAAATGGCTGTTATCTGAAATATAAATCCCTTGTCTGTGAAGCAAAAACAACACAATACAATGCAATACAGTGGGCTGAATTGAAAGATGTCTCAAATGCCAATTCCTGGGGTGCTATCTGTGTGGAGTTTGTATATTCTCCCCATCTTTGCATGGATATAATCCGGGTGCTTCGGTCTCCTTCCACAGTCAGTCCAAAAACATACTGGTTGGTAAATTGGCTTCTGTAAAAAAATAAATTGCCCTGAGTTTGTGCATATTTGTGTCTGTGTATACCGTGCAATGAACTGGTGTCCTGTCCAGTGTGTATCCCACCTTGCGCCCAGTGCTCAGGTATGCGGTTATTGAAAGGGATGTGATGTGATATATACTAGTATGTGTGAAAGCATATACATTGAAATAAGAATATTAAATTCAATAAATGCTGCACAATGCTGGTGAAAGCCATTTAAAGCTCTTTTTATTGAGGGATTTTTCATGGATTGCAAGTGTAAAATGCTTGATAACACTGAGGAAGCAGGCCACCAGCAGCTTGCAGTCAATATTAGACGGCTACCCATTCCAGCTACCCAAAGTTGTTAGTTTTCACAAAGGCCTTGTATTTTTATTTAAAAAAAACTCCTTTTATGATTATTATGATGACAGAACATAATAATACATAAACTAGCAGAGGGTGTAATTCAGATTTTTATTTTCCTTTACAATGTGGTATTATAAATGACTTCACAGCAACTTTCTTGATATAGAGAAAATTGATTTTAATAATTTCTCTTTTTGCACATATAATTGTTTTTGCAGATAACCTGCAAAATGAAGTCAGTCAGCAGGATTTACTCAAATGTATGATCAATATGAAGGAACAGATATTGAAAAGTTTAGAAATAGTGAACATAGAAATGCTAATACATAGAAATACAACATAAATATTGAGCCATTAACATGCAAAAAATACAGTTAGTTTCATATTTATTTTGTAGTTCTAAACTATCCATGTATACTTTAAAAAAGTATTACTACATATTGAACTAAACTGCATTTTACATTAATGGGAAAAAAGACATACAGTACACATAGGAATTAGTTACTTCTCCTATTATATACATACAGTAACAACATTTTAGAAATGGTTCAGTCAGCTGCCTTAGAACTAATAGTAGGGGAAAATCTAGAGTACCCAGTCATACCTTATGTCCACACAGGCTGAAAGACAAGATGAAAATGCCATACAGAAGGTTTCCTGGTTATGAATTGAATTCTGGCCCATAGCTCTCTAAGGCAGCAGCACTGAAAACCATGACACTATGCCATCTACAGTAAGTGGCTGCAATGTGGTTAAATGCACAAAACCGCATCACACTGATGATCCTATTTTGAAATAAGTCTGTCATGATTGTATCACGATGAGAGCATCTATACACACTTTAGACTGACATTTTAATCCCCTTTCTATTGAAAAGGGATTAAAATTTCCCTTGATCGGTTGGCATTGGAGACATGCTTGATAAATGTATTCTCAGTTCATATTGTGATAATACTGTTCTTGACGTAATTCATGGAGGTCCTGGTTGTCTCCATTTATTGCAGTCAATTCTTCATCATGAGGACTCACGATGAAACAGCAGATTTGATTTTTACCTGAAAGTAAGGTACAGTATAGAGAACGTCGAATAGAGAAGCATAATAGCAAAGGGTGTCATTACTACTAAACCCTTTCAATCCCCTTTCCTAGACTCAGACTCCTGTCCTATATTCCCATGTTTTCAGTATGTGTGATGTGGCATATGAATAATGTACTTATTTTCTCCACAAACAAAATACACATTTTTAAATAATATCACAGTGTAGATTTTTGACAAGTAGACATTTACTTGAGGAATTATTTTCTAGCCCACAGTATATCCTATAAATAAGGAGTTTTGTTGACAGAGAAAGATGTATTGTAATAATTACACAGCAGCAAAACATAAGCACCTGCAGGAAACTAAACACCACTTGTGAACTGTTTTCTTATGAAAGATATCATTATGTATTGATAGTTCATGTTTCAACTGGTGTGGTGTTGAATGATTGCTTTGGTATGTTACTGACTTATGTACAGAACACAATAATACAGTTTCCTGACCACAGTAACAATTACATAAGGCTTCCTGCTCGTCACACATCTGCTTTTTAACAAATGTTTACAGAATGAGCTTCTGTTAATTTTTTTATATACATTCAAGTGTATGTTTATAATATCTATTCTAATATTATATCATATCTAGAATTCCAATATGTAAATAGAAAAAGCTTTAGTGCATTATATTTAACTTCAAATCCATGCAAATTGACAGAACATGATGCCAAACTCAATCATATTTGCAGTGTACAGTACATACACTCAAATTAAACAGTCCTTTCATTTTGTTCAATTTGTAATATATTCAGAAGTTCATGCCAAAAACTTCCTGTACTGTGATGTAAATTGTTACTGGGGATCAATTGCTTTTTTAAAAGAAAATTAACACATATGCATACACCTTGTGGGAGAATATGAAAAGAGTCAAGGCTGGCCTTTAGAACTTGCTGTTATTTCTTATCAGCTCCTATAGTTAGTTATATATATTGATACCATGACTAATTTAAAACAGTTTGTCGGTATCACTATAAGAGTGTGTGCTGTAAATACATCTGTCCAAAAAAACCATGGCCGAAGAGCAGTGAGGCCATGTGGCCCATCTGCAGTGCCACCATGCTGTCCCTGTTATAAATGCAATGGGTATTTGACATTTTAGCAAAAAATATTTCTTGAAATAAAAAAAACTTCATTAACTAGGAGGTAACATATATACAGTAACAATGCAGAAAGCCACTGCAGTCCCCCTCCAATGTCCCGTAAGTGGGTTTTTATTACATTAAGACCAAGAAATCTAAAATAATTTGTTGTGGGAAACAGAATAGAGTCTAATAAATGCACCTGGAAGGTCACTGCTTTATTATAAGTGCCTGCAGTTATAAAAATGAATCCCAAAAGAATTCTGACTCCTTCAGACATAATAAACTGTTGGACTTTCTCCTCCAAAGCAAATGTTAACATACAGTACAGTACAGTGAGTAGCAAAGGGTAGAGTAATCTTTCATTAATGTCCTGTGGGGAGCCTGTTAGGTGGTATGTGCCAGAAGAGTGACAGTAATAAGCTATTAAAGTCTGCGATGCACCTCCACTGAGGTGCTTCTGTTTAGTGTCCAACCTACAGAAGTACAGCACTGAACTCTGCATTCTGTCGGTTGGGAGAGGAAGGCTGAATCAGCCTGAAGTTCACTGTGCCAGAGTTAGGCCAGATGGAGCAGGAGACAGACCCTGCGGATATAAGCTGTTGAATTTCTTTGTCCTAAAAAAGAGCCCTAACGGCATTGTTATCACCTTTGTGTAGACTGAAGCAGTAACACGACATTTGACTAAGTAGTCTAAGTGAAAGAAAGTATCATACTTTAATAGTTTGCTTGACAAAAATCCATTCTTTTACAAACACTATGTAAGGCTTATCAATTGTCGATGTCACATACATGCTGTATATCCATTTGCTAAAATTCAGGATGTGTCAGCCTTGAAATGATGTAGCATAATTTTCACTTCATAGTACCACTGTCAAAAAATAGAGATAGTGGAGGTGCTTCAGTATATCTTCTTTAAGACTTACTGATAACAACAATTCTATTAATAACTGAAAGAATGCAAAGTTTATATCTTAATTTATTGTATTAATCTATGTATTTATTACAGGCCTATATTAATTTAACTGTTACATGCAAATTGGAAAACTAATTAGTTTTGATAATCATTTGTTGTGTTTTTAATGTCTTTGAGTACATATAACATAAAATATACAAACTGTCACTGTAATTAGTACAATAAGGAAAGAGGGTGGTATGTAATATTTTATTAAGTTTAATTATTTTGTCGTTAATTTCATGTTACAGGAAAGCATATATAATATATACATGTAGTCACAGTATATGTGCATGTTTAAAAAATCGCTTTAAAATTATGTTAAAATAATTCAATATATTTAACTCCAAGGGGGGTCTCTAGAATTTTGCATAAAAAAACATTTACCTGATTTTTTCTTTTATTTTGTTATTGACGTTTTGAAGTGTTACATTGCCAATAACTAGTTAATAGAAATTTTCAGCAGAGCATTGCTTGGCAAGCAGTGGTAATTGAAATTCAAGATTTAGTTCCAGTTTACTTTGAAAATCTGGCACTTTGTCATTGCAACAGCCTGAGCTTGGCAGAATAGCCTGCACGGTCAGGCGTTATCATAATTGAGAGAAAAAGCTGGCAAGTTAGGATACAAGAGCACTTTGTTATGTTACATTTCTCTAGAGCTGTGTCCTTTGTTGGATAACAAATGTCAAACCAAACCATCTAGACATATTCATTTTAGAACTTATGGAAGAATGTTTTTTTAAGAATAATCTACATGGCTATATTTTTCTGTTTTTTAAAGAGCCCTTGAAACACTCATAAATGTCCATCATTCTTTTTCCCCTCTTCCATACCTGGACTGCTTCTGGGCACGAGGACACAGGAACATAGCAGACAAAACAGTGCCAAGTGGATAAAATACAAAGTGAAAGACGTGCAATATAAATACAAATTAAAGGGACTTCCCAAGTGTCTTTCCCAGTATGAGCCTCTGAGTCTGGCCATTCCACAGGCGGAGTCCTACAGCTTGGAGTCACTGGCTTGAATCCGGAGTTTGCCATCCTCCACAGGACGTTTCTGAAGCCCTTTTTTGAAGGGAGTTCCTCAGCTTCCCAAAGAGTAGTGCAGTCTATTCTGTGATTCCTGCCGTCACAATCACAAACCACAATTGTCTCCAGTAACATGAAAACTACAAATTTAAAAAAAACTGTAAAGCTATGTATATCTTGGGGGATACAAGCTAATTTCTTAAAAAACTCTGAATTTACTAACATAAGAATACAAAGACAAGCTGAAAGACGTTTCTACACTAATGTGCTTTTATACAGTAAAAATGAGTGTACGAGGGGCACAGTAATTACTGATTGTATTTACTAGATTTTAGTAAATCTTTCTCCTTCATTATAACTTAATATGGAAAACTAAAATGTTACACACATAAACACAGAAAACAAGCGATCCTCTTTATAAGGGCATTATTAAGAAAGAGACCAAGACAACCACAGAGAGATTCTTTTCCCATTAATATCAAAGTAACATTTCTGTTGACGTTTTTGATAAACAGGTTTTTATGCAAACACATTTCATTGGGAATTAAATTTTCAAACACAGAGGCTCTAAAGGTCAGGAATAACAGGATAACAGCATTTAATATTCATCCCAGGGTGCCAGAAATAATAGAATGGTAAGTGCAAGCTTAACAAAAAAGAATGTTTTCCACCACTGCAGATAAAAGCATTTCCTTTCAATAGGTGCAGGTCATACATTACCTCATTGCATGAAACAACAGTAACTTACTGAGAGTCTTTAAAAATGCATAGCCAAGAGCCTTTACTGAAACCCCTTTAAGACATGATGGTAGCTTGGTCACTATTAAAATCTCCCAAGAAAAAATAAACACTGTATTGATGAACTGCAAGGTAAAACTTTGTCATGTTTGCACCTTGTTCCTCTCTCTCAGTACTGCATAGCTATAGCCTTCAAATATACATGATGCAACACACAAACACTGGTGATAACGTATACCAATTCCAATTTAAGAACATATGGCAATTCAGCTTTTCAACTAAAAGATATTTTTAAATGCAACTCCTTCATCTCACAGAAGGTCAATGGAGAGTTACTGAAGATCTACGAATCCAAGATCTTCTCACAAACAAAAAAGTGGAGTTTTTTGGCAAAACTCAAAAGTGTATTAATGGAAAAACATGAAAATGAGCACCTAGTTCACTTAATGATTTGCAGTGAGATTGTTGCCAATCACTGATATCAGATTTCTCAAAATGTGCGTGATGGGGCTCCATACCATAATGTGTCAAACTCTTCATATTACTTCACTTAGATCAAAGTGCAGAACTAGTAGCTTCCTGCCTGCAGTAAACCTCATGTGTGTCATCTGGGGATGGAAAACGAAAACCAGTTCTTTGTTTAGGATGTTTTCAGGTACAGGTAGGTCCTTAGTATTGTTGCCCCAACAGAACTGTCAGACGCATGTCCTGTGGACCAGGACCTGCTTCATGGGTCTTTCCTGCATATACAGTGTTGTCTTAAAAAGGCTTTCAGCTAAGTATGCAGGTTTGAAATTTCCTGTGTCCTTGATCTGTGATTGTTAGTACACCATTGAAAAGTTCCCTTTAAAGGTTGCTGGACTAGAATCTAGAGTATGCCAGTCTGGAAAATTCCCAGCACATTCCTGGCCAGGCTGCAGTGGGCATGCAGATAGATACAGGAATAACAGTCTCGTCAACACATTCCTATCTGATTCAGAGAATGTCTCTTCCTTGTCACTGATTTCCCTTTCCATTCTTTTCCATATGTCGTGCTGTTGTGTGGTATTCTGGCAAAGCATGGCTGTCACGTTCACTAGGCTCAGCTGCAGTGTGACTTGGCATTGTGCACCATTTTAGGAATCCTCAATGAATAAAGATGCAAAATATAATTTGTTCTTGTTTTTTTTTTTGCTTTTCTGAGAGTACAATTTCTGGCATTACATAAATTCTTCTTTTTTTTTTCTTTTGCACTTGATGCAACCCAAAAACTCTTACAGTTTCAGCACAATCTGCTGATTTTTTTAAAATAACTGCGACAGACCTGTCTAGGTTTTGGCTCTTTTCTTTATGTTTAATAACTTTTGTCTATACTGATCAATGTAAATCATAACTTTGGTTTAGTTCTAGATGTATCCTAATTGAGATGATTACCAGATTACCCGAACAAAGATACCTTTCTTAGTTGTTTCATTAACTAAACTTCTTCAGAAAACTTCAGAATCATACTTTTGTCCCATTAAGTACATTGGAGTGATAGATTTGGGTGATGCCATTTACTGTAGCTATGCTTAGCACCAAACACATTTGTGTGGTGTCCTTGCAGAAATGTCTGGAAAATTGTGGTTGTCTGAGCAAATATGATCATGAATTATTGTATAAAGCTCAATGATGCTCAGCCTTGTTCTTTTCTGATTGCCTGTTGGTTTTAGTAAATAAAGTGATGTTGCTTAATTTATTTCAGGTAGTGATTGTGCATGAAGTGTAGTTTTAACATATAGTATATAGTTATTAACATATATTGTTTACAATTGCAAAGTTATTGATGCTGGATAATGTTTTTCCTAGTTTATTTCATGAATTCACTATGAACTTCATATCATAGGGGATTTTCAGTTTCCAAATATGACCCATGCTTTTTATAACTAAAACTGAATGTGGTTACTTTTTTGTCCTCTGCATCTTGAATTATGCAGAATAATTTGAAGGGTAAAGGATGGAAACCTAAAAACTATTAACAACTATTTCCACTCATTCAGTATTCTTCCCAGAACTGCTCTGCAAACTCCTAGTATGCTAACAATAGCAAATGCATGGCTTATGGCCAGCAACAATGGTACATGATGTAACCATCAGCTCTAAAAAAAGGCTATTTCAGAAGCTATGGGGCTAAGGCTATTCAAATGACCTTTTAGAAGAAATGAGCAAGAGGTGATGGCACACAGTACCCATTCCCCAGAGCAAGCTTAGTATCATGAAACAGAAATTGTAACTGTGTTCAACAATGACCAGGAAAATAACTGCTGAGAAAAGGGAGATTCAGCTGAAATGTTTCCATGATGCCTTGCAGTTACAATAATAGTGAGGAAGAAGATAATCCCTTAATATTAGCCTTGTCTAATTACCCTGTTCAACTCTAAAAGTGCCAATTACCAGATATTCCTAGATATAAATGCCTTTACAAATTTAATATTTATGGCATTTTGCTGAAATAACCTTTCTTTTCCATTACCAATGTCTTTGCAAAGCTGTGTCTTATAAGGACATCTGCTGGCAACAATAAGGACATGCTGCACATTGTTTGAAGATGGCTCCACATTTCTGGGTAGCATGACTCCCTAGGCAGCATAGCAAGAATGTGACTTATTTTTTACCTTCATTGAAATAAAGCTAATTTAATTGGACAGACAAGAACTGCCCATCAAGCAATGTTTAGTCCATTTTTATTTACTGGATGTCCAATTAGCCCTTCTGTAAGTTGTCAGAAATGCAGCAAAGCTTTTTTTTTTTTAAAGATGGCTCTGTGACCCGCCTGCTGTCCGTGGACATCAAACACCCTGCTCAAATGTTGTGCTGAAAAGATGGCTGGCAGTGTGGGTCAATACCTGTGAAATTGCTCAGGGAAGACATGACAAACAAAGGTGTCACAGGACACTAAAGCTGTGAGAGAACACGAAATTCTGGAGTGATCGGGTTTGTGTGATGTAACCATTAATCATAACTGCCCAGAAAAAAACTCATCAATACATATGAAAACTACACACAATGCACAAAGTCTATATTCAGACATGGATTATTTCAAAACTAAATATACCCATTTTTTAGCGTTTATCAAATACCCAAGTTATGGTTCACTAAAAGAATCAAATTGCTTTATAACCTGTTGTGCACTTCAAAGCACATAAAATGAATTGCAAAGAATTAATACAAACTCTTCAGAAAATTATAATATTTTGCTTATACTTATTATTTTACCTGCCAGTACAACTAGACCTATACTGAAAATGTTATTCATTCCCATGACTGATTTTATTTTCTGAACAAATTTCATTTTCTCCATTTATATAGCAGGGCGTTTTCCCAGAGTATTGTAAGGGAAGATTCTCTGTTGTTGTAAAACAGTGTCCTAGCTGGGATATGAATCCACAGCCATCCAGCGGATAGAAATCCTGACCACTGCTCCACACTGCTGCCTGAAAATATATGTTATCTTTGACTTTAAGAGCTGTGCATACAGGTGAGACAACAGTGCATTAATACATTTTTTACTTAAATATTGCTCCTGAAAGCAATGTAGTATGTGATGCATACCTCATTGTTAATATATTAGTACTAAGAAGCAATTTTCTTCTTGGGGAGGTTTATTATCCAGGCTAGTTATAACAGACTTTATCATGATATTCCCTCGAGTCCTAACTATTGTAAAACTCTGAAGAGATGCACTTGTTATTAATTTATAATCTACCATAACTTCAGCTTCAGTAATTTGTTACTGCGGATTTAATTTTTCTTTAGTCATCTTCTCTGTCTTCTGAAAATGTAAACCAATGAGTTTGGTCTGAATCGGAATAGAATTGTCATCAATAGTGGCCTAGGTATCTTATCTGTGATAAGATCGCTGCTGACTATATATTATATTAACTTTTAAAGGTCTATTTATTTTTTCCTGTCTGCTCATCATCTGCTCATTTATTCCTAGCAATTTCAATACCGTTCTTATTACAATTCCAAAGGCACTGCTCTGGTGACAGCCTTGCAATCCCCCCCATCCCTGCATGCTCAGTTCTCCTTGTTCTTGCTTTCAGGCAGTGAAAGATCCAAAGCAAAAGGTCTGAAGATCAGATCGAATTATGAAATGTTAAATCCCTCAACTGTTTCAGCACCGTTTGAATCCGAGCCTCTCTCCCAAACACATGAATAGACTATTGTCATCCTGTGCTAATAATAAAAACTCAAAA
This sequence comes from Lepisosteus oculatus, assembly GCF_040954835.1. Classification (NCBI taxonomy): domain Eukaryota; kingdom Metazoa; phylum Chordata; class Actinopteri; order Semionotiformes; family Lepisosteidae; genus Lepisosteus; species Lepisosteus oculatus. The sequence continues at coordinate 43,970,240 of NC_090702.1, read as the reverse complement.
GTATCATCACCTTGAAAATTTGCCAAGCACAGCACCAAGCCTAAAGGACTTCTATCACCATCATGTGGTAAGGAAAGTTTAATTCCCTTGCATTTCAGAAGCTCATTCCTAAGGAAATGCTACCCTCTGCTGGTGACTTTCAAAAGAAATGACAAAGATGAAATTATTTACTGTTCCTGTATTTAAATCTTGTATATTACCACATTGACATTTGTTACAATAGACCTTTAGATTTATATAACCTTCAGAAACGTAATTATCTCAACATATTATTTCACATTATATCTTCTAAATACGTGAAAAAATTCCATCGGCAGTATGAATAAGCTTTTGCTCAGTTTTGAATCTGTTACCTAAAATATATTTAAGATACGGATATGCATCACTAATTTTTAAGATGAAACAAGAACAAAATGTAAGAAACTTATAAAGGATGAAAATCAGTTACTGACATTTTATATTTTAACTGTACGATGAGTTTAATGATTTTTAAAAAGCACTCACTCCTTTTTAAGGGACAAGAGCCACTCCAAAACCACTAATTAATCTCTTATTCCATTCTCTTGGGGCATTAGTTGCTCAACTAAAGCAGATTCTTCTTCTGCTTTTGTATGTAATAACAGCTTTGTTTCATGTTGTACTTTGGAAATTCAGTCTTTAAGCCTGATCTTGACAAACTCTAGAACCTGGGCCTGGTCAGTACTGCAGTGGAAGGCCTCTAAGACAAACCAGGTTGCTGCCATTTTTGTAAGACAAGAACCTGGTAAGTGGTGTTTTTAGACAGGTAGGCTGCTCTCTTCCCTATGCATCTGTGGCAGGTCCCTCTTACCTGTTGGTCTGACGTTGGAGGATCTACTATAACCCCCCTCCCACTTTAATACAGGGAAATACAGAACCTCTCTTCAGTCTAGACCATCCCTGATGTCCTAACCTTCCCAAACCCTAAATTACCCCACTATCTACTGGCCTTCCTGTGTCCCGTTCAGTCTGTAATCCACACTACTGGCTGATCCTGTTTTTCCAGAGAGGTTTCTTAAACTTTCAAAACAGGAATCAAATTGCAGTCTGTCAGAGTCGATTCTCCTTGCAACATTTTGAAAATGGGGAAACCTCTTTAGTGTTTTCTGTCTCTGGAGTCTCCCTCTAAGACAAGCCATACCCAGAGCTCCATCACAGATCATAATTTCCAGTGGAGGTGCTACTCTTCAAATGCATCTTTAACCTGAGGTCCTGAGTATCTATCCATTAAATATTCCATTGCACTGTTTCTTAAACTAGCTGGGTAGTGAGACTGCTAGCATATAATGGCTTCTGCACTGCACGTCAATAATGAATTAATTGGGTCCCCTCCTACATGTAATAATGCACCATGGGATCCTTATGCTTTGGAATGAAAAGTGTTATGTACTGTAAATGCAAGACTTATTAGTGCTGCTGATGATAGGGATTTCTTTTTAGATTTCACCATATGTTGTCCCCAGATTTCAGAAAAAAAGAGATACAAAGAATGGGAGCTCTCACAAGGGGCATAAAAATGTCAGGAAAAGGAGGTTTAGTTAAACAAGTCCTGAAGATGACAAAAAAGCATCTAACTTTCAAGGTTTTTAGTAATACACAGACATTAGTAAAACATAACTGTGGTATTCAGTTCTTTCTTGCCATAGTAGCAATTATTGTTAGTGAGTGCCACCTAGAATCTGATGTAAAAGCATGGCAAATCAAAATGCAAATATGAAACATATGGAAGTAAAAATTAAATGTATGAGCATGCCTATCATATGAGAAATAATACAAGAGTAGAAATTTTGATAGAGAATTTAGAACAGATTTTTGCATGAGAAAAATACTTATAAAGATGATCTGTGTGTCTTTTTATATCTGATTTTCGTATTTTGTTCTCCTATCCATGTCTACTGTTCTGAAACATTTCATTTCGTTTAATCTTTTTGGGGGCATTTTGTTGTCATTGCCCAGGAACAACATTCATTTTTAATAGTTCTTGAATATTAATTTAAAAAACAAATTGACTTATCATTACAGTATATGATAAATCTCCTTTAAATACTAGTACTCTTTCTTTGCCCATGTCTGAAAAAAATGACTAGAATGTATTAATTAATTAAATAACTTCTCAAACTCTGAAGAGAAAATTCTAATTCCTTATGCAAATGTTGCACATCACAGTGCTAGACAAAGGTCATCCTAACATGCAGTGTATAGTTCCTTTAACAAATGTTCATATTTTAATATTACTGCATGTCTTTTTTAAAGAGTTTTTTAAGTAATCTTCAGCAACAAATTTTCCTACACATTTGAGAAAAATAAAAATAAATGATTCTTCTTCATTTAAATGATAAAGAAACTCCTCATAAACTACTTACCATAATGTTCACGTTATGCTTCATCAATCTTTTATATGATTCATTCATTTATATTTGGAAAGTGTCACCTTATCACATCTCCATAATGATTCAATCCTGCTAGTGCAAACAGCCTTGTTTCACTGATTTACTGGTAAGTAACCAGAAATACAGATCAAATAACCATGAAATGTTTCAGTACGAAGTGTGACAAGAATAGCATGGTGTATGACCTCCCTGTGCATTAACACAATTCTGGCAGCACAGGCCTGATAAGGGACTGGACAGACTGCTGTAGGACATTCTGAAACTCCTCCTGTGCAAAGGGTACACGTTCAGGTAGTTGCCTTCTTTTGATGAAACTGCTGAGTTTGTCTCACAGATTTTCAGTTGAACTGAGGTCAGGAGTAGACACTGAGCATGAAAAGACCTCGTCATGCTTTTCATGACGTTGTGCCACTGTAATCCTACCACTGCATGGTCTTACATGGCCATGCTGGAGAACCGACACTTTGAGATTGTATTGCAGGAAAGGCAATCATAGTTTGAGTGAATATATCACTGTACAGCTTGCCCTCAATCTACACCTGTTACGATCGCTAACCCCTTAAGGGCGCTCCAGCCCTTCCTTGTTCCTCCCATTGTCTGCACGTGTTCCCTATTTCCCTCCCCCTTAAAAGCCAGACTCAGACCTCACTCCTGGTTCTTCATTGATTTCCGCATCGTGAGATTCTGGGGGTCCTGCTGCATCGGGCTCCGTTATGGTTTTAACTTTCTGTTCCTGATCCCCTGCCCCACCAGTCCCGACCCGGCTCATGGTTTTAACCCCTGGATGGATCTCCTGGCTTTGGACTCTTCTCTCCCATTTGGATTCCCTGTTTGGACCGGCTTTGTTTGTTCGCCTGGACTTACTTTCCCAGTACACCAGCTCACCTTGGACACGCCCCCCTGTATCCTGACCCTTTCCTGCATGACTTTTTCCCTCGTGTATCTTCACTATTCTGGATCGCGTTGTCCGCATAGGGCCCGGAAGGAACTGCTACGTGACAACACCTAAACCGTTCTTGTGTAAAATGAGATTCCTCCCTACATTGTCTCACTTCCACCACTCTAGTGGTTGACACTGAAAATACAACATTCCGCATAATAAATCTCAACATAATATCTATAGATACACTGTTTTCCACTAAGTTTGTCAAGAGCAAAGCAGCATTCATCAGCGAATAAAACACTCTTCTACTGTCAACAATTCAGATCTTCTCAGTCTCACCCAGGATGGTGATTTTGTCTATCAGCTGTTATCATTACATAGCAACTAAGAATGCAAATTATTTTATGCAGATAATGAGCTGCAGTTATTCTGCTGATGCGTGGGTTATTTCCTCCTGACATTTCTTGTGCTGTAGACAATGCAGACAATGTAGACAATTCTGAGAACAATTACATATACAGAACCTAGAAAAAGGTTGTGAACCCCTAATATAATTACGGTATTATAGTAATTGGCTGAAGAAGAAGAAAGTCTGCTTTTTGGATTAGCCTAGTCAAAATCTGAACCTAAATCCCATTCAAATGTTTTTGCAGGACCTGAAGTTAGCAAGGCACCACTCAAATGTCACCAGCTTGAATCAGTTCTATCAAAATTCTGAAAGCTGATGCGAGAGATATGTGAATAGTTATAGGATAAAACTTTGATAAAGTCATTGCTGCTCAAAAAGTTGCAATCATTTTCTGAATCACACGTTCACAAACTTATTCTCATAGAGAACATTTACTGTTACATTATTTTTTTTAATGAAATCATACAAATATGTATTTTGTGTTGTATTATATACTGTATGTAGTCAGGTTTAATCTTTATCTTGTACAAAGGCTGAAATGAAGATATAATTATGCTTTAGGTCTAAAATGTACATAAATACAGACCAACTTATTCACATACCCAGGGACAGTATCTCTGCTTTCCAAAATGCCCCTCGAAAAGCCAATCACTTGGTTTATAGACTATTTCAAAAAACAGAATATCACATTCACTAGGCCAATTCCTCTGGCAGACAGGTTACCTTAAATAATGTTAATACCAACCAGACAATCTTCATTACAGATGCAGGGTTGTACCATTCTACTGTGTTCGCATTGATTAAAAGTATGTCTTTTTGAATGGCTAATTATACTCACTGCATCTTAATCAACTCATATTGACAATTGTAACACAACTCAAATACTAAACATTGAACATCAGTTTTTTTTATGAAATCCCATGACTTGAGCTCACTCTTGGGTTATCCCAATGAACATCATTGCTATTTACTATTTAAAGTGTAAGTAACATGATGTATGTGGACAATAAGGAATTGATGTAAAACTTTGTTAGCCTTGTTTTATTTTCTATTTGAAACAGTATACAAGAAACACACCTTGGCAAAGTCTTGCAAATAACCCTTAAATTAAATTGCAAGGCTGTAAAAATGTAATTCTGTGTATAGTACAGTATATGTAACGCTGCGCTGTTGAGGTGAAAAGGATCTGATGCAGATACAGAAGTCGTAGGGAGGTAAGTAAGCGTACAGAGCAAAACCAGGAGCTGAGTCGTAGTCCGAAGGCGAAGGTAGGTCGAGATCCGGTAAAGACACTGGTGGCGAACAATCTAAAATGTGAGACAGAATCATGGTCGAAAAGAGAGCTGCAGGGTCAAATCCGAAATAGGCACAGATATCAAACAATCCAAGGGGCGAGACGAGATCCGAAGTCCGAAGGCAAAAGGGTAGACAGAATTCCAGGAAGACAAAGGAGCAAAAAAAAAAAAAAAAAAAACCCGCTAGGCAGAGCAACAAGAAGTGAACTCAATACTTCCAACGGGAAGTAGATTAAAATGGTATAAATAACCCGGCGTGCCGCACGGTAGAGCAATTGCAGGTGTGTTAACTCGTGCGGCGGCGCTTGTCAATAGTAATCCGCTGCTGGTACTGATTAGCTCGCTTACGAGTTGATCTCTGTTGGCTGGTGGTCGTGACAGTATAGGGCAGACAAACCAGCTAGGCCGCACCCACTATTGGCAGCTATTTATTTTAATTATCTATAACAATTTGAAGGAGAATAGTAGAACATTTATTATAAAGAAGCCGTTATTCTTTTTTCAGTGGTTTAAGTTTTGAAATCCATGTCAATCGTTTACACTGAACGTGTCCAGTTCAATAGCTTGTATTCTCAGTAATTTGAAAGAGTTTTCTGTGGAACATGATTACAAGAAATATTCCTGATGCACAACAGGCAGTAAAACTGACAGAAACACTGTTTTGATTTATGATTGAATCTGACACTTCTTTGAATACTATGATCTTTCATAGCCTTAGAACACCTTCAGGTTGTATTCTGTGATGATGTCTTGGCAATATGAAGGTAAAGAAATAAAATGATGAATAAAATGCATTATTTCAGATGCTTTTGAGAAGATATCGGATTTGACCTAGCTCCTGGAGAATGCTTTTAACATTAATCTCAAGAGTGGGGAGCTGCATTAGTTTGCCAGCTGCAAAGGAACAAGCAGAGGTAAACTCCAACCTGAAAATAAAAAGAGAACCAAAATGTTTCAGCTGTGTATCTTTCTTCAGATGTATGGGGGAATGAAGGAGAGAGTATGTAGCATCACACACTACCATTTTTCTTTCCAGAGGAAAATGAAAAGAATCATTGTTTTGCTACAATAACATTTCCAGTGATTTTTCCTTCAGCATTGATATTTTGGCAACATTAGGAAAGTGTTTTCAATTTTCTTTGCACTGTTCATCAGCTCTAGTATTCAAAACATGTACTGTTGTGGAACATGTAAGACATGAAACATTGTGATATTTGAATCTAGAATTTAAATATATACGGTTATAAAATGTTTTTCAAATACCTCGGGTAATGGTATAACTGTAACTTGGTATAGTATAAGTGGTATGGTATAAGTGACATGCACTTGAAATTTACAGAGTACACAGAGAATGGGATCATGGGTATCTGAATGGCACTGGGGATTGATTAACACTTGGTGGCACTACATTATTAGAGCTGTTTAGTATTAGTCCTGTCCTACCCAAGAATAGCAGAAAAGTGCATTAGGACATTGATACGTCAGAATATTTTTATCAGCAATTCTTCACATGATTGGAAAAGTACACCATCCTGAATGAGGCTGATTTCAACTGTCCAAAGTTGAAATCTTTAAGCAGGAATGCTCTAAAAAGCATATATTCCATTCTGCCATCCACTTCACTACTTAAAATACAAGCCACAATTATAAGCTTCGTTATATAGTTGCATACCGTAGTGGATGTGCCTTCTGAGCTACGAATAATTTTATCTGAGTTCAAACTATTTTTTACTCATCATGTTCAAATAATACCACTGGGTTCTGCATTGATTTTTTTTGTCCATTCTACAGATAGTTGTAATTATTTTGTTGTGTAGGAAAAATATCACTGTTGAAATTGCAATATTGTACTATAGTATCAATGCTCACATTAAATGAAAATAAGTGGGATTGTTTATTTTGTGAGTACACATACTGTAATGTCACAGTGGTTATCACACAGTGGCTCTGAGGCCCTGGATTCGATACTCAGCAGCCATGGCAACCCAACTCACAACTGGCAGCCCACTGAAGCTCAGCAGGTGTGAGCCTGGTCAGTACCTGGATGGGAGACCAGGGGAAAAACTAAGGTTGCTGCTGGAAGAGGTGTTAGTGGGGCCAGCAGGGGGCGCTCACCCTGCAGTCCAGATGGGTCCTAATGCCCCAGTATAGTGACGGGGACACTAGACTGTAAACAGGAGCCGTCCTTTGGATGAGAAGTAAAACGGAGGTCCTGACTCTCTGTGGTCATTAAAAATCCCAGGCCATTTCTCAAAAAGAGTAGGGGTGTAACCCCGGGGTCCTGGCCAAATTTCCCATTGCCCCTTACCAATCATGGCCTCCTATAAATCCCAATCTATGAATTGGCTTCATCACTCTGCTCTCCTCCCCACTACTAGCTGATGTGTGGTGAGCGTTCTGGCGCTCTTTGGCTGCTGTCGCATCATGCAGGTGGATGCTGCACATTGGTGGTGGTGGAGGGGAGTCCCCATTACCTGTATAGTGTTTTGAGTGGAGTGTCCAGAAAAGCGCTATATAAGTAAGCAATTATTATTATTATTATTATTATTATTACTTGGGGTTCTACCTGCAAGGAGTTTGTGTTCCCCCCAAATTTGTGTGGGGTTCCTCTGGGTTCTCCAGATTCATCACACAGTCCAAAGATATGCTGATAGGTTAACTGGCTACTAGGAAAGTTGGCCCTGGTGTGACTGTGTGTTTGTGTCTGCCCTGCGATACACTCGTATGTCATCCAGGGTGCATACTGCCTTGCATCTGTTGCTTGCTGGGATAGGCCCCTAGCTCCCTCATGTCCCTGATTTGGAAGAAGAAGATCAAAAATGGAAGGATGGACAGATAAATGGATTTATTAGGCTTCATAACAAAAATAATTGCTTGTTTCTTCAAATTCGGTAGCAAAATAAAATAAATACAACAATGCAAAATAGATCTAGTTTACTTATCTTAGCTCTGCTTCATATATGACTAAGTCATTTATCAAATATCTTTTGAAGATACTGAATGTCTTTTGAAGCTAACAGGGATTGTAATTAAAGTTTGGAAACCCCAGCTCCTGCCAATCACCTGCTCTTTGGAGAATTAAAGTACAGGACATCAGACATTCCTTCCCTGCTGAAGAGACCCCTATGAGTCCTACGGCTACTAAACAACAATTATGAGTCATAAACTGCCTCAGTCATCAGGCCTTCAGTCCTCAATAAGACAAAACCTCAGAAATCTTTGAACATTTCATCACTCATTAGAGTTTGTATACTGGAAATAATCACATTCCCCTTGTGCGTAAAGGAGGTTAATAGACAATACATTTACAGGCTGTAAATCATAAAAACCAGAGGGTGGTCACTGGGCCAACTGTGCTTGGGGCTATTACTTTCTAACACCTTAGGCAGCACTGTACATACTTGGAACAATTTCCTTCAGTAGAGAATTCCTTTGAACCCCCCATCCTAGAAAGGAATAATTTAAAACAGCCAATCAGTTCTAGGCTGCATATATTTGGGAGATGGGAGGAAACTGGCACATCCAGCACAAGCCCACACAAACACAGGGAGAACATACAGACCCCTCAAAGACAGTCTTCCCAGGCTGGAGCCAAGCCCAGGAACTGACAGATAGCAGCACTAAATCGTTCACTCGGTCACCTGGTATTTCTGACAGATTGACAGTTTCTTCCATTTTTTACAACTTTGCTGGACAGCTTTCTCTTCTCATTAGTTTCTAATGTTTTTTTATATATAATGTATTAAAGCTGTAGGTTTTTTTGTTTTTGTTTTTGAGTAATTCTTTAATATAAAGTGTATTCACATACATGTTTATGAAAGGCACTAGATAAAATTAAGAGGTCTTGTTATTTTAATACTTTTCCATATGTCCTATTTTACTGCAATGCTTTATTTAAATAAAAATAATGAAAAAAAAACATTGGCCTACTGCAGCCCTTTACACCTACTGAATGAAACACAATACTGTTAAATATATTTTCATAATGTTTTGTTTTCAAGCTCAACATTTGTGCTAATTCGCAAAATGTAGTCTTTTGACTGATTTTAATGTTTTAATCGATTGTACTGAATGTGGCAGCTTTGAAGTCAAATGTTTGTGAGACGTTATCAAGCAAAGCTATGATTCAGAGAGAAAACACATTTTCCCTCAGAGATACATCATACTTTATTAAAGCAAATACTGTAGGAAATAATTTATCCACCTTCCACCATCCTATTGCATTACATTTTGCCCTCAAGGTTTAGAGTTGAAATCTACCTTGCTTCCTGAATGCATTACTGTTCCTCCAAGCCACACAAAGCTTGTAAAACTTGCTATTACTTAAAAGAATTGTTGAAAAACACATTAGAAACGCATACTTTCCTGATGTGGTGCTTTGTGTATTCTTTAGACACCTGCAGATGTAGTAGCTAGCCACTACCTCCTGCAAAGGAAATCCCTTCTGAATTTGATGCAGATGGGTCAAACTGGGACTTGTCATCCATTCAAAATGTACAGTAACTGTTGCCAGACTGCACATGTCACCTACTATTGAAATACCCCACAGAGGAATTAGAATAATGGCAAACAATGTTTATAAAGTTTTTATTTTAAACATGCATGTTTATTAATTTGGCAACTGTTATTTTTCAGTTAGTAATTGTATAAAGAGACTGTTTAGCTTTTGTTATGAATTATGCAAGAAACTTAATTTGCTTCATTTTTACAAATTTACTGAGGTTGGTTCCAAAGCTCTAATACTCATCGTAATAAAGGTTTAGTTACTGGAAGTGGCTGCTGAGGTGTCATAAGAATTTAGAGACAATGGTCAACACCTGGCTATTGTCAGCATTGCTGTTCTCAATGCAAGAAGTAAGAACTAAGGCGTTTGCTGAGCTGTAGGGCATCTGAGACACATTGATCAAAAGGAATATTTGGTTAATTCAATTCTTAGTTCATTATTAAGAGTCATCAACACTCCAGCAAAACAAGGTAAAAAGACGGGTAGAGAAGAGAAGGCACACAGAACACAGAAAAGAGACAAATGGAGGTCAGAGCAGAATTAAGGACCAGATTCTAGTTAAAGTATTTGAACCTTGTTAAGAGAGCGTGTCTGGCTGTTGTTAGTAGGAAAGTCTGAATTCCTATATAAAGAATCCTTAGGTTAATAATGGTCTCTCCTGGAAGGTTATTGGAAACATTTTTAGAACAGGGGGATAGGAACAGATCCTCCAAATGGGAGGCTGGGTTTTCTTCCTGTTGGTCAGGACCTACAGTAGGTCTCTGAGTTGCCTTTTTTTGTAAATAGAGTGACTTGTATGTTTTATGTCGGGTTGTGTGTTGTTTAGTATTTTTCATTTTTTATGTTTAAGCATATTTCAGTACTTTTAGTATTATACATATTTGTTTAAATCCAGTGTGTCTGAATTATTACTCTTTTCAACAAGGCTGTGCTAGAGAACATAGATCTCGGGTGCTTCTAATTATACCTCCTCAGGTATAATCTTGGCATCAACTTTTCAGTTTTGGGGGTTATGATTATTTATTTTATTTACCGATTGTCCTGCTCAGGTATTTCTGTAATTATCTATTTTAGTAACTATATAATATGTAACAGTATAATGCTTAATTTAAACACTTTATCATGTTTAATTAATCCTGCCCGGCCTCAACATCTTCTGTAGCATATGTAGCCCTCTATTCCTAAGACAAGTAGAGGATATGTTGTTCAATACATTACCTGAATTAGAGCTAACTTTGGGAGAAATAGACATGAAGAATAAAAGTGTGTTCTTCCATTTGGATAGATCCTTTACGGTCATTGAAATCCTTTGAAGGAACTGCCATTGCACTCATGTTCCTCTTTGTTGATCTGTTCTAATCAGAAATAATTTAACTATAATGATAAGAAAATAAGAAACGTTTCTGTAAATTATTTACAAGGAATATGTCCATCCTGCTTTTATTAAAGGATCACAAAGAGTCACAACAGCACAGGTAAGGAGTTCCATTCTCTTACCATAATTTTTGTAATACAGTAGTCAAATTTTTTTCTGTCCTGATTGACCATAAGCACAATTTCCACTTTTGCCACTGGATCTTCTATGTTTGTTGATCCTGTAAAAGTTCCCTAAATTGACTTTGTTGTTTGTGTTTGTTGCTTTGAATATGTGGAGTAGGTTGTGTATAGAACACAAAGTGCATGACTCTATTTTTACAACAAAATATAAAAACTGTGCAGGGGTAAGAACTTATTTGCAATGTACTAGACATACAGTATAAGTACATATATGTACAGTATGTCCTCTGTCAATACTGTCAAACTAAGGTTACTACATGAATAAAAATGACCACCATGAGCATATCAAATCACAGCTTTTTCAAATGTGCATATATTTATCTTTTCATACCATTTTCTTTGACAGGATATTAAAAAAAAAGTTTTCCAGGTGTTAAATGCTTTTAGTATATTACATGTCAGTGCATGTAATAGTGACAGCTCTCATGATTTGGTGGTTCTGACCAAAGTTATATTTTATATCTACAGTATGTCTAATGTCTGTATTTTCATATATAAACTATTAAACATTGTCCTATAGAAACTTACTGTAAAGTGATGCTTTCCAATTAATGTTAATCCTCTGTTGTTTTTTAGTGTCAGACCGCAAACTCATTGACTGTAAACTGTACATCTTAAGCTTGTCTGAAATTATAGACCTTGATTTCAGAATATACCTGGAGACATTTAAAAATGAATCAAAGCATACTGTTACTGTTGTAGTCACAATTCCCAAGCGATCCTCTCATCTTTCTTTTCTCTTCCTTCCCCATTTATGTTCATGGTTTGAGAAGACTAGATCAATACAAATTCCATTGGGGGTGATGTGACAAACTAGGTTTAAAGAGTCATTAGCCACTTCTGTCTTGGCGAATTCTGCTTTAGGTCTTCTAGCTATAATATCTATTCTGAAGCTATAATATCTATTCTATCCTTTAGGTTTTCTAGCTATCATAGCTATCTGTTGGGGAAATTCATGTCCGCACTAATACAGTTTCTCTTTCTCCACAAACGTCTCCCATGTAATTTAATCCTCATTTAATCCTGCATTACATTCCTCATATTATTAAACTAGACTTAATTTAAATTACTTTTTTTTAACTGGTGTTGCCTATACAAAATGTAATTTGCTTTTTGTGTGCAATACTCTAAACAACTTATCTTTCATCACTTTCAGGAACATTGTAGTCTTATTCCACACCAGCTTCTTAGCTACACATGGTAAACTTACAAGTTGTCATGACATCACAAGTGACATACTGTACATATCACCATAAATGCATTTATTTAAATTAATGTAATTTAAATCCATGAAAATGACTGCTTAAATTCTTGACGAACATTCATTATTTTTACTATTGAGTTTTTCTTTTACATTTTCAAATATACACTAGCATTCTCCTCTCCCGAAACATTTCCATTGCTTGCACAGACAGACAATCCATACGTAGTTCAACTAGTTGGTCAATGTATATAAATCTAAAAAAGGAATAGGTTTACAAAGTCATCACTTACAAGGTACATGTAACAAATCTCGACACAAAAAGTAAAAAGTAAAAGTAGGCTTTCTAATATCATGAAATAAATGATTCTACAATGTATACAAACTTTAAAAGAGATAAATAAGTAAGATAAGTTGATTAATTAAATTCATACTCCTTCTTTTCAATCATACAGATGCTGGTCACAATTGGCCTCCATATGTTTTTCAAATTTGGTAGATTGCCCCTTTACATTATACATAATGTTTTGTTGTGTACAGTATGACAGAAAGTGAATTATCTGTTTTCTAACATTTAAGTATATTTTAGCGTATTCAAGTTCCTTCAGTACAAAGAACCGGTGGAGACCCGATAAATAAACGCGAAGCGGCTGCTTTATTCTTTTATCGAAACCATACAAAGCTAAATACCAGCTCTACACACACACGAGGGAACTGAAGGAAAACGTACAAATGGTTAGGGTGGTAATTACTTAACAACAGGCTGTACACATAAGGCTACACAGTTCACTAAAACTACTATGACACTATTTACATATGCAGGGTCAGCTGCTGGTCATCGTGGTGACCCTCAGACTCTCCCCGGCTACAACTCCCAGCCTGCTACGCGGTACTATGAGCGCCTAGGTGCGCTTCCTCCTCACCACCGGGCGAGGGCGTTACAATATGGTATGTACATAGCTGCAGTTATTCCTGTAAGTATAATCTTTTTACCTTCATTTTCAAAATTTCACAATATACACGTCACCCAAAACATAAAAATGGGTCAATTGGTATTTCATTTTTCAGTGAAATTGATAATAATGCAAATATGCATTTCCCAAAAGCTTTTTTTAATTTTTAAAATTCCAAAACATATTCATTATATGGGTATTTTCTGATTCGCAACATTAGCTTAAATTGCAAAATTAGCTTTAAATTAACCCTTTCTAAATAGCATTACATATTCAATAAAGTACTTTAAATTGCATTACTCTTTATCAATCTATGTTTAGTACTAGTTAATGTTTTTAATTCCATAATAGTCTCTGCAATTCTTCCACTGAATACTCACATTGCAAATCTATTTTACCTTTTTAAAAAAAAACACATCACTTTTCTGAATTAAACATATTATACAATTTAGAGACAAAACCTTTAAGGGAGTAAATACCTTGGACTGCTTTCTTAATTATTTTTTGTGTAACAATGGAAAAATCCCTTTTTTAATTTTAATGTAATCAAGTTTTGTATCTTCAAATATTTTAAAAAATGATTATCAGGTATATTAAAATTCCTTTTTATTGCCATAAACACACAATAAACTATCCTCACAACATAAATCACCTAATTCAGTGGTACCATTCTCCAGTCATTTAAGCGTCATACTATCTAAAAGAAATCAATGAATTATCTCATAAAGCAGTAAAGTTAGTCAGCATTTTACCTTTTACCAAGAACTTATTACATTCTTCACAAAATTAAAACAGATCTATCTGGGTTACTTATATATAACAAGAAGTCACCTGCATAAGGGAGAACTTACATTCCATCATACCACTTTCAGATTGATTATATATAACTGGCTTCAACCTTAAAGCAAACAATTGTTAAAGGATTTTAACATTTAGAGGAGGCAAGGGTCTGTAAGATCAAACATAAACTTGTTATTTTTTCCTGGTTTTTAAAAGACATTGATTATAGCTGTATGTATGAGGTAATTGTGCCTTCTGCACAGAATCAATATACATATCAGTCAAAGCCTCAATTAATTTATTCCATATGGTCTTAAAAATACTTCACAGGAAAACCATCTGGACCAGGTGAATTTCCTGTCTACAGTTTCTCATTGCCATCAGTTGCCTTTCTGTTTTTGTTACCATTGTATCAAGTTTAATTTAAAATCACTAGTTAATCTAGGTGATTGTAATTATTTTAAATATATTTTGAAACCTTGTCATATTTTTGGTGTATACAGTTTTTGTATACACGAAAGCATGCTGTTGTTTTTATCTAGTTGCATGTTTACTTTTCAAAATATGCATTGATTTCAACTGGATCATATACAATTCCCTCTAGTATTCCAGTTTTTCCCCATATTCATAATAATGATATTTTGTTACATATCTGGACAATGCATAATTAAATTTCAGTATTCAATTCTTTCCTGCATTAAAATATTAAACAAAGCCCTGTTATTCACACCAGCATGCTATTGCTCCAATTCATCCATTTCTTCTTCCAAATTATTAAATCCAAATGCAAATTATTTATTCTTTTTGTCTATTAACCCCAAATCCCTCTTAAGTAGGATTTTAAAGCTTCCCAAACTGCTTCAGGTGAAGCAGAGTCCTTATTCCTTTCTAAAAAAGATCACTATATTCTTCCATAAATCCAGGATTTTTAAAAAGGATACTGTCTAGAGCACCATCTAATATTTTTGTTAGTGATTTTTGATTCCAAAATAATTTTAAGAGGGTAATGATCAGACAACATAGAAGCAAGATACTGTTACATTCAGAGAAAGTGATTTTGATATAAGGAAATCAATTCGAGAATACATTCTATGAAAAAGAAAATAAAAAGAATTTTCCTTTTCTGTTAGAGTGCTTGCATTATTTCTGCAAAACCCAATTCCTGTGTGCCTACGTTTGACACAGTCCTTGCCCTTTTTTTTACAAGTTTCCACTGATTTGTCCGTAATCAGATGAAGCACCAAATTAAAATCTTTCCTTTTAATACATTGTCTATTTTGAGATGCATTTAGAAACAAATCTTTAAAACAATGAATCATCATTATTCAGAACAATTTCGTTTTTTAGGAATTTAAGAAAGGTTGCAAATGGGAAAAGACCATTGGCCCATCTAACCTATTTGGAAGTAAGTAGCTAAGTAATCTGAAGACCTCATCGAGACATTTCTGGAAAGAAGCCAGGATTTTGGCATCCACAAAATGACTAGGGAGTCTGTTCTAAACTCCCCCAACTCTTAGAAATGCCTCCACATAGTTTCTATTTGTGACTTCTGGTCTGTGTTTCACTGTTCTCTACTGAAAATAATCCCTGAGTTAATTTTGGCAAAGCCTTTGAGGATTTTGATCAGGTCTCTTCATAATCTTTTCTGATGGAGACAAACAAAGTTTAGCTCTTTTAGTCTGTCAGTGTAGGGCATTTGCCGAAGCCTAGAAATGTAATTGGTTGCTCCTCACCGAACTGAATGCAGAGCAGCCATATATTATTAACCTGGCCTCCAAAACTGTACATAGTGTTTTAAATTATGTCTGACTAGTGCATTGTACAATTTTAGCATAAAATCCCTTGATTTATTTTTTTTTGCTTTTAACTACTGTGTATATTTCAACAGTTTGCTTTTACTGTTGGTTCCACACATTTTGTAGAAGACGTACTGTATATGATGTGTCAACATAAACACTTAAATCATCATATTGCATTTAATATTAATAGATTGGGTTTTTACTTTCTTAATAATTCTTCCTAGAGTTAACTATGTTCCTGCAAATTATGGTTTTCTCTTTTTAGCATGTGACGATGTCTTAATATGACACAATATGAAAATCTGATCCCTCTTTTAGTGTTTGCACTCACTCTGCCAATAACTCCCCTGTGCCTAACATGGAGAGAAAAAGCTTTTTTCTGAGTTTCTGAGTGATGGGTAACCTCTTTTTCCTAGCATGGGCTCGATTTGGCAGACTATTAGAGCAAAGAGTGTTATTCTTTTCATTTTCTTGATAGTGTAAAAATGTCAGATCATACTTTACGTGTTTTTTGTTGTTGAAAATTGAAGATTTTGGCTCCAGTTGTTTAGTCTTCAGTAATACAGCTCAGATAAAAGTCTCTCTTTTTAGGTAGAGTAATAAAATACATTATGCTGTCAGAACTAGAGGAAGACCTTAGACCTCTAGATTACCACCGCATAACTAGAATATAAACGAGGTGCGGTGGAGTTATCTTGATAGATGATGATGAAAACACATTCCACACATCCCATGGAAAATCTCAGTGGCCATCCTGAGTGAAGAAACATACCATACTAATTATGCCTGCTTAGCCTTATTAGAGTAAGGTGATCAGTTTATCTAACCAAAAGAAAGTATACTGCACCTGTACATTAAGTTTTTGGTTCTTTACCTTCTGAGTACATGTCAGTCTAATTATCCAATAATGTTAAATGTACTATAGAATTTGAACTGAATAGCATTTGGTAACATCAATTTTTAAGATGCTTTATCAAACAGAGTTACATTTATCACTTGTTTTCATTAGATGAGACTGAAAAAAGGCCCACATTTAAGGAGGCAGATTTACATTTTGCATGCAGTGTAATAATCCTTCATATGGTAAAAAAGCATTCGACATAGAAAAATAATTTTAAAAATCTTTCAATTAGTGATTGCAAATACAGTAGCTGACTTACTACAGTGACAACCTCATGGTCCAGATGCTATCATAAGTCCTTCGTTTTTAGAATCTGTTTGCGCACCACATCAGTTGCTGATGTAATGCTTGTTCAGAAGCTGGCATTACATTCTGTTTCTCATATACCTCCTGGAACAGACTTGATGAATAGAATTTGCATGTGGTA
This sequence comes from Lepisosteus oculatus, assembly GCF_040954835.1. Classification (NCBI taxonomy): domain Eukaryota; kingdom Metazoa; phylum Chordata; class Actinopteri; order Semionotiformes; family Lepisosteidae; genus Lepisosteus; species Lepisosteus oculatus. Next base: position 43,953,123 of record NC_090702.1, on the reverse strand, counting down.
ATGAGGTAAATTGCATAATCAGCTATGCAGGGGCTCATGAAGTATGCATGTTAGGCATCTTATTATCAAATTTCATCTGAGGAGAGGATTTGTCAACCTTTGCTGCCAAAACTACAACAGAGGCAGATGTCCTTATCAGAGAGGTTAATGAATTGATTATCTACTTATGTTGTACAGGCCATATGAAATAAATATAACTGCACCAAGAGTTTATTGCTAAAGAGTAAGCATATTCTCTCGAGGCACCTAGGAAAACATCATCAGCAAAGGCAAAATATTGATAATTTCATTACAACTGTCTTTTCAGATATCTTTGTGTGTGAAAGAGGGGAGCTTTTGTGAATCCCTCCTGCAGGTCCTTACAACGAAGACATTGAAAAAAAGAAATTATAGCAATTATTCTAATTATTCAATTATTTTTTATTTTATTTTATTTTATTTTAGCTAAAATGATCATAATTTTGCTTCCACTTCACTATCAGACCTGTGTGTTTATAACATGACAAATTAATGAAATGACTCAAGGGTGATTATCAAAGAAATATTGTGTCTGGTGTGAGGTTACACATTCTTTCAAAAAGTGCATTTTACCGAGGAAACGTTAAGGAAAAGACAGCAAATACTGTTCGGAAATCACAAAAAAAAGTCTGTTCATTAAATGAACAACAGTACATTTCAAAGGATCTATAGTATTTTAATTATTGGTCATAAGCAGGACGTACTCTGTACTGATTCCATGTTGTCATGCAGGTCCTATTCTCTAAAGGCTGTATAAAGGTACTGTAATCAGAGATGCCAAAGGTACTGTAGTTTTTCTTCAGGATTGGGGGTAGGATTGTACTAAAATAAAGGAGTGCATCAGGGAGTTTCTATCCATGCAAGTTTGGCCTCAGCTGCTTTCTGAAGAATGTGGCAAAAGAATAACAATGTGAAGGAGTGTCCTGCCCAGACTCAAGAGGAATCAGTACTGTGAATGTCATGCATCATTTCAAAGACAAGAGAGGGTGGTGAATAGAGTCATGAGAGGCAGTTGCCTAACACAACTACATATAGTACCTACCATATATGACAGCATTACATCAGAAAGAATAATAAGCCGCATGTACTTTGCTCTCTTAACACTTAGAAAAACAGGATTGCACCATTTTTTGCCCAGGTAAAAAGCCGCATTGCCCAGGGACAGGCTAAAGTTACCAGGACAGATGCTCAGGGCTAAAAGACATCCACTTACGGGATATTGATTTCACAGCCTCAGACTCCACCGTCAGCAACTTCCATGGTACATTAGTGTGCTGACAGACTGCTGGAGTGTCTAAAAGGGGGCTTCTCCTGCCTACATAAACATAAACATGATACATACCGTACAGTAAAGCAGCCGTACAGAGTCTATGAAGTAGTTCAGCTAACAGTTGTCTTTTCTGCTTAAAGAGGGATACAGTTTTTCCTGTTTCTTCTACTGCACAAGAGTAAAGTCACTCCCCTATTGAAGACTCTGATCAAATCAACTGATATGCAGTTCAAAGAACATGATTTTTTATGTATTATAAAGCAAATCATCACACCATTCTACTGATTCACTTAATCTTTTTACAAGAAGAACTAGCCAGCTTAATTCTTCTAAGGAAGAATTAAAAAAATGTTTTTTCATTAATTTATTTAGATTCTGGTTTTATTGATATGGCCAGCAGCCATATCACCTTGCAACTCTTGCCAACAAGGGGTGCTCATCCTTTGGTCTTTGTGGGTTCTAATGCCCCAGTATAGTGGTGGGGACACTATACTGCAAAAACCATTCCATTCTTGAGATGAGATTTAAAATCGAGGTCCTGACTCTGACTAATTAGCAATCCCAGGGTGTTTCTCGAAAAGAGTAGGGGTGTTACCCCAGTGTCCTGGCCATATTTCCCATTTGCCTTTACCAATCGTAATCCTCATAATCCTCCTAATAATCCCCATCTATGAATTGGCTTCATTACTATGGCTGCCATCACATCATCCAGGTGGATGCTGCACATTGGTGGTGGTGGAGGGGAGTCCTCATTACCTGTAAAGCGCTTTGAGGAGTGTTCAGAAAAGAACTATATAAGTGGAAGTAATTGTTGTTGTTTTTATTATTATTATTATTATTATTATTATTATTATTATTAGTATTATTATTATTATTAGTATTATTATTATGTTAAAGTGGTCTATTGTCTGTCCATGATTGTAGTTTTTAGGGCCACTACATTTGTATTTATTTTCTTCCTAATGCCCCTGTTTGTCATTTTCAGGCCCTCCATAATAGTTGTGTGTGAGTGTGTGTGAGTTGTGTCTGAGTGCCAGAGATGTCGGGCATCAGGACTATTGAACTTAAGCCCATGTCAGTTCATATCCTATCTCTGGATAGAAATTTCCACCTGATTTTGGCAGAGATTTATAAAAAAAAAACAACAATTTAAAAAGATAAGGGCTAAGGAATCAGGGAGTAACAGGGGTGCAGAGAGTCTTGTTGGAACATAGCGTGTAAAGGGAGGATGAGGAAAGCCTGTGGTACTGGCACACACTCAGGCTGACACACACAGTTAAAAGGATAAAGTCGTAAATCAAAACAATTGATAGCTTTATTTACAATTTTTATGTCAAAAAACTACATATAACACAAATTAAAAGTCACATGGAAAATGTCTGTGGAACACAACATAGTTATAAATTACTTTGCAATAGTTTTATGCAACTTTTGCAACACTGTGAGTAATCTTGGGATTTCCTACAGGCAAGACAAAGCCTGCCTCATTTTCTGCATCTTCAGCCGGAGAGAAGCCTCTGTCAAATAAATGTTCAATTTCTTTTACTGTGTCAGCTTTACATTGTATGTAAAGATTAAATTGGCAAAAAAAGCTTTTAAACTGAACGGTTAAAATGTGTGGGTGCTGACAACACCACAGTGCCTCAGACCACTCGCCAGCCCTCTGCCTCACAACCCTGACAGCTCCCTCCACCAGTTGCCCCTATTAATACCTTTATTCCTTCAGAGTATATTTTAAAATGTTTTTTTGTACCAAAAATGATATTGAGTTAAGAAAGTAGAAAATATGTTCTATGACAGATGGAATTTGAGCCCACAAAGCCACACTATATCCTTACATCAGGCCCAAAGCCCTAAAACAGGACTCACGCCTGCAAACTCCTAAAAACCAAGGGTAACCATGAACACTAATATCATTTTTGGATAGGTTGGGCCATATAACACTATACAAATGGCAGTCAGGAAGGGATACAAATCTACAATCATGGCTGCTTGCAAGGAAATAAAAAATACAAAGGTGGAGTTTGTGTAAACTAAAACAAAATTGACCCAGAGGAAGGAACTTGCCTTCCTTAGTCTTAAAAGGGCTAGCTGCATGTCTACTGAGATCTAAGAGAAGTGTATCCTCTTACAACTTAATCTTTTTAATACTGAGTACTAAATACATGATTTTGATTAAAAACACATGTACAACACATACAACACCCACAATCATTCATGTAAAATCACATGAATGATTGTGGGTATTGTATGAGTTGTTTTGTGTATTCATACGTATTTCTTTAACAAACTAATTTATTTAGATTATAATTGTTGTCATGATATATTTAAAAAAAAATTATTAGCAGTTTCTTATGTTGTATTTTGCTTTCAATGTTATGATTTATACAGGAAATTTGAAAGAAATTTGAAAGAAATCTAGACAACAGATATATTTTACTTAAGGTGAATAAGTATTTTACTTAAGGTGGATTGATTTGAGGTATATGGTTTATTTATAAATAAAACGTGAAAGAAGACCAAGCACAGCAGAACAAAAACATTTTTTTCCTTTTTTTCATTCTTTTTTTTACTTAATCTCCTAATTTTATTAGAAGGGAAATATTTGTCTACACCTGAAAAGGAGGGGGAATTAAATAAGCCTTAATAATAAATACTGGATGCTACTTAGCATGCAAACCAATAGAACTACTTATGGGGGTACTTTCTGCTGTTATTGATAAGCCTTTTCCTTATTTGTATGTTTACAGATTCATTTGACAATACACTGTGTATACTGTAAGAAGATGGACTGGATTTCTTATCATTCCCTGCTATTTGAGTAAACACTTGTATGTTTATCTGATTCCCAAGCAAGAGAGCTCTTGAACCCATTCTCATACACTGGAATTATATTAGCATGTCATGGATTTAAGCAACAACAAAAAGATGTTTAACTTGGGGAAATTATTTTTTTTCTTGAGTTCTCTGGAGAGGACGCAGTGAAATATAGGTAGATTCATAAGTTTCTATCAGAATAGAATGGGATGTACATGCACTGGTTGTCGGGTTTTCAGAAAAAGTATCATCTGCAGCTAATTGACTTGTGTGCATGAGAAAGGTGTTTACTTGTGGTAATATGTAATACATGATGTTGTTCTGATTCAGGTGCTGAAAGGAAATGTAATTAGCTGGTTAAGCAATATCACTGTAAATTAAATCTTCCTTACTGTTAGCATTTTTTATATGTAGAGTAAGAAGTTAGTGGTGGAAAGGGTAATAAAAATTGAAAACACAGTTCTGTTTAGTTTAATTAGATTAGCATTGAGTTAATCATATAAATTCTTGACAGATACTTGAATAACAATGCTTTTATTGTTATTTAAAAAAGCAAGGAACATGCTGTAATCACATCAATTAGTTTGTTGTTAAATTTCCAGCATAACCACCACTGTTAGTTGAATAAATAAGTTCAGTTTAATAAATAACTGAACAAAGTTGTGCACAAAATCCATTGTTTGATTTTAAGGAGAGGAAGTGGCAGCTAATATGCAGCACAGGTGTGTTCAACATAAACAATTACTTTAAAATATTTTATTTTGAAAATAAAAGCAATTAAATTAAGTCTTTTAAATTAAATTTTTCTTATTAATTTCTTCATTGCAAACACGTTTTAGTAAATACGGAAAGCTGTATAATTAAGATCAAAATTAATATAACAGGTTAACTTATTTATTGGAAGAATTTAATTTTATCTATCGTTGTTTCAAATCATTTGTCTCCATGTCTTCGGCAAGACCCCTGTTCTTTTCTCACAGATGCAAGAACAACAGCACATCAGTTTTCCTGTTTATATGGGTTGGCTGCCAGGCTCTTCCCTGTGTTCAGCATCTTGGAATGTTTGCTCACGGAAGGGAGTTTACTGTTTGTAATGTTCTTGCACATCAATAATTTTTGAAAATTTAACTTTTTCAAAATGCAATTTGCTTTGCCCTGTGAATGCAGAAAAATGCCAATAATTGCTGCTGCTGTTCCCCCCAAAAAATCACCTAGTAGCAAAAACAACTCATCTTGCACACAGAGATGACATATTGAATGAAATGCTTTTGGTTTGTATTGTGCCTTTGGTATTTTGTAGGGTGCATATTATTACCAAGTGGAAATTCACTTGGTATGTACACACCCAGAGTTTCCTCCTATAGAAACACAGTTGTGGAGCAGTGTACCGGGAAGCTCCCATAATGCCTTCCTGTACTGCTCCCAGATTGTGAATAAACAGGGGGTTTCTGTCTCCAACTGTTAATAGCATATCTCTCACCAGATAGGCTGAGGTCATTCTGAAACTTTTGCTTTTCCAAAAATAGTGAATCATTATTAAATTACAGTTTTCTAATAAATTATATTCAGCAGTGTCCTTCAACAGTGGACTCCAACTCACTTATCTATATTCCACCAAATTAATTACTTCTTAGAATCAATCCAGATCAATCAGACTGTGACTTCAGCATCATTTTGAGTTGGGGAGTGTTTGTCTCCATCAGATGAAAGGAGGATGTGGTTTCGATTCACAAATTCGTTTAATGTTACACAATTGGCATTGCATTTGCTTATCATTCGAGAATTTTCTTTCTTATTCTTTTTTGCCAAAGTGTTTATAGTAAATTCTCTACGTATCTTCCATCTCTGCGGAGCTTTTCAGTCCCAGAGTGTTGCAATAACTTCCTCTCGCCTCCTCCAGGAGACTCTCACTTTCTTTTTTCCTCGGCCATTCCTGAAATGTCATTTAAAAAAATGAAAACCTTTAATTTCATACCCAGTGGTTGTTAATTTGTACCGAAAATATCAATGCCAATGTCTATTGATGTCTACAATGTACTCAGTCCCAGCAACATTTTTGTCTTGTTTATTTCAATATCTTAGTTCCCTAAGCCAAGAAAAATAAAAAAAAAGAATCCATAGTAAGTCATTGTACAGATTTTCTTACGATTGCAGATAGCAATTTCATTATATAATTAATAGAACAGTGTTTTTACTTCCAGTTTTTGCCATAGTTTATGTTATCTCCTAACCAGAACATATCCAGGAGCGTAAGGTAAAAAAAAAACTATGTTTATTGAATGAAGAAATCTTTAGTAGAAATGGGTAAGACGGTTCGAGTCAAAAGTTAAGGCTTGAAAGCATTCCTGAATTTTGTTACAGCATAATTGTCATTATTTACATCTTTTTGCTCACAGGGCTCTCTTTGGTCTAACATTCCTCATAGTACCAGTCTGCTGATAACAAGGTGCAGAGTGTTCTGTGTTATGTCAAATGGCATGACGCTCCCCTCCTACATAGACAAGCCTTGCGATCGCTTTCCAATCTACTGTATGCTGCCCCACACACACACTTGCGCAGCTTGGGCACTTGTAACAGCGTAAAAAAAACTAATCTTTTTTAATGTAGGTGGTTATAAAAAGGAAATGAAAAATCTGTCAAAAGTTCCTACAAGAAAAACCCTTTTGGGGTGATTCTATAAACAAATTGTTTCCTGACCAGCCTAGTGGATTTGGAGAATGGATATTGATCTGTTGCAGGATCAATGTTAAGTATATTCCATTGCAATTATTCAGCACGAAGTGTATGACTTTTCATATACTGTATGTATATTTGGAATTCTTGTACATGCTTACACAATCCTGTATACAGTAGGTGCACAAAAACAATCAATCCAAAAAACAGGTGTAAACTGTAACCTGAGCTACAAAATAAAAATGAGTAAAATTAGGATTCACGGTCCTAAAAATAAAGTTACAGTAATTGTCCAGAAACTGGACTTAGTAATAAATGTAGGAAACATTAGTAAATCTAGTTGAAACATTAAAAAATGACAAATGTGCCTAGAAAAAAAATAAGACAGATTTGCTGTTTTTTAGCTTATTTAATATCTGGATGCTTAACACTTTGTACTCTGTAATTTTGTAGGAAAACATTTTATGGCAGATGCACTAAAGGAGTTATCCAGGCAGAAATGAAGAATTTTCTTCAGTTAATTGCACAGGTGTCAGCACATATGGAATAAGACATATGTTGATATTAAATAAATCAACAAATATGAAGTAAATCTGTTGATCGGTTCAATTCAACTATACTTCTGGTGCTTCTGCTTCCTTCTTGGGGATCTTCTCTGACACCGTGAATAATCCCACAATAAAGTTATGTTTTTTTAAGATCCCACAAGTGCAGTGGGGTCAACTCATTAGTTACTGAGTCAATCAAAGTCATTGTAAAATCTCACATTGCAATTTGAGTTTATTGCCAGAATTATATTACATCCATCCCATTGAGCAATCTACATTAATTGCTATCAAAAATATATGCAAATATATTTAATGCATTTATAGAAAATATTAAATGCATTAAAAACATATGCATAAAGAACAATAAAATGTAGTTAAAGTGAATCTCATAGAAATACAGATTATTCTAAAAGATAAACTTGAATTTGCCATATCATAATGCCAGCTTTCATTACTCATAGGCTTTCTCTTCTGACCTTTACTGCTGGGTATTGCCTCGCTACATTTCCTAGGGGAGAGAAAGTAAGAGAATGTGAGCTAAAATTCCTGGAATTTTCCTGTATTGTCAGAATCTAATGAAGCAAAGCAAGAGCAGCCGCTGCTTCGTTATCTAGAAACAAAACTCTCAAACGCAGAGAGACTGAGCTAACAGCACAGGAATTTCAGACCAGGGAATTACAGCACAGATTAAACCAAACACCCAAACTCAAGTCTAGGATTATTGTTAAAAATAAAACATAACTCAATTTTCTCTGCCAGTTCACCTTACCCATTGATTTCAGTAAATCTGAGGAATGACATACTGTTTCCAAATGAAGCCATAGATCACAAAACCTCAAAAGCTTTGATTTCTGAGGAGAAGGCTATGTCAGATTTCTGATTTGGCTGAGGACTGTCAGTCACGTAAAGTTTAAAACAGTAGTAATTGCAACTTGCTGCTTATCTTTATATAAAGAGGACAAATAGATTCCTCTAAATTCACAAGTGTTGCCTACAGAATGGCTACTAAAGCTGTTTTTGGGAAACCTGATGTCAGACCCTTATCACAGTAATCATTGTGGTTATTCTTTAATTTGTTGTTCTTCTCTCCTTCCCTGACAAATGCGTCATGGGTTTAAGCTAGATTTTAATTATTAAAATGTAAAACCACATTCCTGTCTTCAAACCTTATGGCCATACTGCATGCCATGTAGTACATCTGTCAAATTGCTGCTTTCTAGAGTAACAAAAGTTATTATAGTTTGTCTTGCCAATGACTGGAATATTCTGCAAAGCAAATTGAGATTAACCACCTCTGTAATTGAGGATACTGTCAATTGATGAATGATTACACCTTTTTTCTGCCTGTTATGTTATGTCTTACATTGTTTACATGTTATACATTAATATACATTAATACATGTTTAGGTGGGTAGCTGCGTCAGCATGCGTAGGCTGCAAAGGAACAAGTAATAGGTTTATTCCATGCTGAAAAAAAGAAGAAAGAGAACACAACATTTCGGCCGTGGAGCCTTCTGAAGAAGGCTCGACACAGCTGAAGAAGGCTCCACGGCCGAAACGTTGTGTTCTCTTTCTTCTTTTTTTCAGCATGGAATAAACCTATTACTTGTTCCTCTACATTAATACATTAATGGGACTTGGATTATCTGGTTAGATGAAAAACCTCCCTACTGTATATACAGTACAGTATGTTCTGCTTAGAAACAGTTATTGTATATGCAAGCAATACAAGGCTTAATTTAAAAACTAAATTTAAATTAAATTAAGAAATTAAATTTAACTTAATCTTAAATTAAATCAAAAAAATATAATAAATTAATAGAATCTAAAAACCATTAAAACTGTTACTGTTAAAGTTCAGCATAACAATTGTGTCTTTATGGTAATCTGAATGCAAGTTCAATAAACTGCTGTTATAGAATTTGTTTCCCCCACTCATACAATTTAAATAAATGTCATAGAAAGTAAATATATATATATATTTTACATTTAATATTTTGAATCTAACATTTAGTTAAAACAAAAAAAAAACATATTTGAGAAGTAAATAACATTAAAGATCTGGGTTACCCCCTTTTCTCTTTTTGTTCGTTTCCTGAAACAGTTAACAGTAGATAATACCATATAATAACACTTTACAGTGTAACTTTTTCCTTCTTATAATTTTGAACGAATGCTATAGGCTTAGATTTAGCCAATGAGAAGTGATTAGAATTAAAACTGATAAACACAGGCAAATGAAGCAGATGTACAGTAAAAGATCCCAATTTTATGTCCTGTTCGTTTTTGAGTGGTTAGAATCAGCTCTCCAACTGAGAGGAGAGCACAACTACAGTATATATGAACTGGAGTGTCTCCCTTTGTTCAAATTCTGTGAAGGCACCTTTCACTGTATAAAAATTGTGGAGAACAATATGTTCAAGACCCTGCAGTCCCTGGACCTGCAATGACTTGAGATCCTCCCCCACACCATACCAAAACCAACCAACATCACAGCACACCAGCTCCACTGATCTGATAATCATCCTTTGCAGACTGTTTAATAACTAATATTTCTTTACTTTGCTCAAAAGTGTTACCCACCAAACTCCATTTAATTGAATCCTGCTATAGGATTGAGGTAAATGCAAAAATCCCAGATTTCTAAAACAGTTTCTAAACCATTGAACTGTGTGGGGAATAAAAATCAGTACATAAGTACGGAGCAACAGATGATATCTTGTTATTATAGTTTTACTTTTCAGTCACATGTACAGTATGAATGCTGGGATCATTCTTCTGTAAGGACAGTGTTATTTAAGAAAAAAACACAATCTAAAATTACTAAATATACATTATTTATGCTTACTTTTTTTGGAAAGAAAAAACTAAACAGTACTGTGGCATAATATGATAAACAGGACTCTTAAAGAGTTAAAGTAATATATATTTTTAAAACAAATTATGTTTTCTTCATCTTAATCTTAAAAATTGCAAACTTAAAATAGGAAACAAAAGAAAAAAAAAGTTTCTGCTGTGATTGTGCAGCAGAAGATGAACAGTCCTCCTTCAGTCCACTGCTGTGTTATGACAGAGTGATGGGGTTAATGGAGAGCGAAATTGATGAAGAATGTGAAAGTCTTCAGTCTTTATCTCTTAAATAAATACAGCATTCCTTCGGCCAGCTGCTGGAATTAGAGAATGATTGCTTCTTGCTATTGTGACAGGTCTTCACACATGCAGAGGTCGGTGTCCTACATTTGTTTTCTATTCCTGTGTGTAACCTCCACCCTTTACAGTGATAGCTGTTTAACATCATCACAGCTCCACGTTTCACAAACAATGTAGTGTACCTGTAAGATATACAGTGCCTTGCGAAAGTATTCGGCCCCCTTGAACTTTTCAACCTTTTGCCACATTTCAGGCTTCAAACATAAAGATATAAATTTTTTATTTTATGTGAAGAATCACCAACAAGTGGGACACAATTGTGAAGTGGAACGAAATCTATTGGATTTTTGAAACTTTTTTAACTAATAAAAAAATGAAAAGTGGGGCGTGCAAAATTATTCGGCCCCTTTACTTTCAGTGCAGCAAACTCACTCCAGAAGTTCAGCGAGGATCTCTGAATGATCCAATGTTGTCCTAAATGACTGATGGTGATAAATAGAATCCACCTGTGTGTAATCAAGTCTCTGTATAAATGCACCTGCTCTGTGATAGTCTCAAGGTTCTGTTGAAAGCGCAGAGAGCATCATGAAGACCAAGGAACACACCAGGCAGGTCCGTAATACTGTTGTGGAGAAGTTTAAAGCCGGATTTGGATACAAAAAGATTTCCCAAGCTTCAAACATCCCAAGGAGCACTGTGCAAGCGATCATCTTGAAATGGAAGGAGTATCAGACCACTGCAAATCTACCAAGACCTGGCCGTCCCTCTAAACTTTCAGCTCAGACAAGGAGAAGACTGATCAGAGATGCAGCCAAGAGGCCCATGATCACTCTGGATGAACTGCAGAGAACTACAGCTGAGGTGGGAGAGTCTGTCCATAGGACAACAATCAGTCTTACACTGCACAAATCTGGCCTTTATGGAAGAGTGGCAAGAAAAAAGCCATTTCTCAAAGATATCCATAAAAAGTCTCGTCTAAAGTTTGCCACAAGCCACCTGGGAGACACCCCAAACATGTGGAAGAAGGTGCTCTGGTTAGATGAAACCAAAATCGAACTTTTTGGCCACAATGCAAAACGATATGTTTGGCGTAAAAGCAACACAGCTCATCACCCTCAACACACCATCCCCACTGTCAAACATGGTGGTGGCAGCATCATGGTTTGGGCCTGCTTTTCTTCAGCAGGGACAGGGAAGATGGTTAAAATTGAGGGGAAGATGGATGCAGCCAAATACAGGACCATTCTGGATGAAAACCTGTTGGAGTCTGCAAAAGACCTGAAACTGGGACGGAGATTTATCTTCCAACAAGACAATGATCCCAAACATACAGCAAAATCTACAAAGGAATGGTTCACAAATAAACGTATCCAGGTGTTTGAATGGCCAAGTCAAAGTCCAGACCTGAATCCAATCGAGAATCTGTGGAAAGAGCTGAAAACTGCTGTTCACAAACGCTCTCCATCCAACCTCACTGAGCTCGAGCTGTTTTGCAAGGAAGAATGGGCAAGAATTTCAGTCTCTCGATGTGCAAAACTGATAGAGACATACCCCAAGCGACTTGCAGCTGTAATCGCAGCAAAAGGTGGCTCTACAAAGTATTAACGCAAGGGGGCCGAATAATTTTGCACGCCCCACTTTTCATTTTTTTATTAGTTAAAAAAGTTTCAAAAATCCAATAGATTTCGTTCCACTTCACAATTGTGTCCCACTTGTTGGTGATTCTTCACATAAAATAAAAAATGTATATCTTTATGTTTGACGCCTGAAATGTGGCAAAAGGTTGAAAAGTTCAAGGGGGCCGAATACTTTCGCAAGGCACTGTAAAAGGCATTGTGCTCCTCTAATTGTAAATAGTTGCATCTCAGTAGCACAGAAGGTCGCATTATTTTGTGCTGGTGTCGAATGACTTTTCAAAAATAAGAACAGTACTGTATGTGACACTTAATCTCATACAGTACATACTGTACCTAATATAAGTTTCAACTTTATTTCTAACTCTTCATTGTTGTGCATGGGGCAGTACATAAACATATCATTTATGAATTGTAACATTATTGCTAACATATATTTCTTCATGCTAAATATTAAAGTTAAAACATTTTCCTCTGTATAATGCTGTTTCTGCTGCTTTGATGGATGACAGACACAACGGTAAAACGATTTGATTTCTTCAAGCACATTCTGGAGTAGTGCAAGGAAACATCTACAGTATGTGTTTAGTGCAGGCTGCAATGGGATTTTTCAAGCACATATTTCCATTTAACATTATAATTGAAGCAAATGTTTTTCTTTCTTATTAATAATGAGGAAAAATATCTGATAAAAATATCTAATAACAATGCTAAAAATATATTCTCTGTAGTTTCAGTTTTGTAGCTACAGTATATATCAAGATTAAAACAGAATGCAGACTGGATAGGAATAGTAAATAAAAATAGTTTTTATTTAGAAAGTCCCTTTCTAAACCCAAGGACGGTATACATAGTGATAAAGAAAGAAAAATACAAAAAATACGATAAAAAGTAAAAGGAATAAAATTAAACATGAACATACAGGATAAACTGTAGGGCAATGCTTTATCAGTAACAGACATACAATTTATTAACATTGAAAAAACTAAACTAGAGCCCTGTCAAAGTGATAGTAAAAATATATGTAACAGTTTGCTAATAACATCATATTGGCTTCAGAACCTGTATATGACTCATGAATATGATGTTGTTTATAGGGCTATAAATAATATTAAGCATCAAACAAATGTGATTAAAAGAAATTCACAAAGTTATTATCAGGAAAATGCAAAATATTTTTGAGTGCTACAGGCAAGTGAGTGATTACAGTTACATGCAGCAGATTAAATGATCTCATCTCCAATGCCTAATCAACTTTTACTAATAAGGTTATTCAGTTCTTATGCAACAAAGTTGATCAGTTTATCAAAGATGATCAGACGTATCACAATTAGTCACAAATTACTTATCAAAACAGTAATTGATTAAACCTACATACTTATTCTCTGTAAAAACATACACACATATTGTGGTAAATATAGTAGTAAATTTATTTTCTGCAACAAGTACATCATAGTTTTCTTCTGACAATAGAGATCATTAGAGATATGTCAATTTCCGTCCATACTGCAAAATGACTGAGACTTTCTCATCCATTGTGAAATAGAGAAACATGTTTAGTTGATTATTTAGTTGATAACATCTGATTATTTTATGTTTTTGGCAGCTTTTGATGTCTATTGCATAAAATGAATGAATACTGGCCAGTCTAGACAGTTATGCTTTGTGTTTCAGTGTGAATAGTTGCTGTCTGGTTAGAGTGTGATGGTGAGAGTGAATTGGGGAGTGATGCAGGTACTGTAGCTTTTTTTGTTGGGGGGTTGAGGTGGTACTTTTTTTTTAAAGGGATTTACTGAATTTTATAGCATGAAAAAGTGAGTTGTTGAATTGTATAAGTAATAGCTGCCATTATTTTAAATATACCCTATTTTCATTTATGTTAATTTAAATGCTTCGGGTTGCATCACTATTCTATAGAACCATCATGCATTTAGCTGTTTTACAGTCTCACAAACACACATTTCGGGAAGGAATTATAAGTGTCAATTACCACTCACTCAAAATGTCTACAATGTGGAAGGGGGAAATTCTGTTATGAATTATAAGTATCTAGACAGGTAGCTAAGAAAAATACATCCATTACTCTCTAATGCAGCGCAAGTGAGGAACACATTCCTCCTTTTGCAGGGCCTGGCCAAAGCTTGATCCAGTGAAAGTGGTAATGTGTCTAAATGCTCCTACAAACATGGAAAACAACCTTCATTTCATTCAGTGAGGTCAAAAGTCATACTTTCAATGTTTCATAGCTGTCATTTGTTTCTCTCGGGGCACTGTATGCTATTTGTCTGGCTTGACGTTTGCAGGGACAGGAACGGGCTCAACCTACAGTATACTTGGGCAGATGCAAGCAGTGGCTTTTTCACAGGGATCGGAACATTGGTGTCGCTCTTCCTGATCTACTGTATAACAACTAATGAGATTTCTTCTGTATAAAGTTAGAAAATTTACAAATGAAATTTACAGATGGCACATACATGGGGTGAGCAGTAAACCCAAAAACTGCAGAAAGGGAAGCACATGACAGTTAACATCTATACGTACAAGGTGATACATGCTTATAGTAGAAACATGCACTACGCTTATTGCATGGGTGATTCAGACCTGCATAAGCTACACACAAAAGGGTTTTGGGCTATTTTAGAGAATATAAGGACATAGGAAAGTTTAAATAGTTAAACAGGCCATGGTGCCCATATAGCCCATGTGGAAGTAAATTGTTCCAAGAATCTTACTCAGCTATTTCTTTAAGAACCAAGGATGTTGTGGCTTCAACAACATTATTGGGTACCATACTCCCATATCCCTTCTTGGAAAAATAATCAAAACAGTTATTAAGTTATGAGTGAGCTTTATAATATAGTAGTAAGTTACTTACTTATAATATTTTGCTCTGTTTTGGTTACCAAACCATAAATAATTAAATTATAATCCTATACAGAGTTCAATAGAAAGCAATAGGTTAGATTTTGTGTCTTAATACATTAGGCTAGAATGGAGAAGATTGATAAGAAATTCACTCTAATTGTATAAAACTCTGTATAAACCCTAACTAGTATAGACTGGGGTCAATTTCACATTCAACAGAGGAACGAGTACAAGAGATCACGATTGGAAATGAAAGTAGGTTTTATGTAGAATGGGTTATATATAACATTTCCTCCCTCGTTTTCTTCACCTTCCTGGTAAACAGAAAAGCAAACTTGAAATTCTGTAAATTTTGTAAAACTGTACCTCAGGTACCTTTTCTTGTATGTTTTCCCACACATACAGTACACCTGTCAATAAAGAATTCTATTTAACAGTAGCTTTGGAAAAACTAAACTTCTGTCAGTAGAAAACATCTGGCTCTGCTATCAGCAGAGAAACAGCAGTGCCTAAACTGTTGATTAGAACTTAATGGCGGGTTAAGAATGCCACTATCCCAGTTCTCATTCAAAAACAGAAGGTTCTGTGTTTGGATAAAGCAGAAAATGAAAATTGATCATTTGTCTTTGGCTGTGCATCCCCACCATCCTAAAAGAGTGCTATTTAGCAGCCAGAGGGAAATCAGACTGGAACAAGGTTTCTATGACTTTTTACAAAGCTTAGAAATGAAACCACATTGTCCCAGATCTGTTTAAACTACAAACCTGTTGAAACTACAGTACATGTAAATAAGAATGATCACAAATGTGGCAGGATGGCATTCAACACATTTAGTGTTTTGGTAGTTAGTAGTTAATTGTCCTCATTCAGATCTTTTTTGAAAGAAGCCAGGGTTTCAGCTACAACAACATGACTGGGTATCTTATCCCACAATGTTTAAAAGAACGAAAGAAGTATGTCCCTTCCACAGTTTCAATTTGCAACCTTATTATGTTTCAGTGTTGATACTGAATTTCACTGGATGGATGTTTGATGTTGAATACTTTGATAGAGCCCTCTCATGGTCTTCTCTCTTCAAGAATATAAAGGTGGTTGGATGTTTGTTTTATGGACTGATTCCATATCAGCATATATGCTTTCGTAATATGATGACCAAAATTTACAGAGTATTCTAAATCTAAAGGGAACTGCAAAGCTTTTTTTATATTTCGAGGTTTTAGAAAGAATCAGCTTGATGAGTGCATTTCAAACTACAACGAAAGTAAGTTGTAAAACATCCACTTTACATCACAAAATAGACAAAACTTCCAAGTATGCACAGGGCCATGTTCTGTGATTCAGAAAGAGGCAACAGAATGTCCGGGGAGTGAAGCAGTCCTTACATTGTAAAGAAGCAGGATTGTGAATCCAATTGAATCCAATTAATCCAACAGAAATATTGCTCTCAAATTTGAGACTGTGCTGCCGACAAATACTACTTACAGTACTTGTTAACTCTGCATGTAGATCACATTGGAACATCTCTGCGGTGAAATGTCTGCTGCACGACGTGTACTTATTCACTCGTACGTCTGATTACATTAGTCATTACTGTTACTAGCGAGCGGAAAGGGCCACATCACATCACAGTCCAAGAGAACTCTCGCTCTTGCCCGAGATGAGACCAGTAGTTTGCAATAATACGGCAACTTACAGTACTTTCACAAGGTTCGTGATTTTGTGCGTAATTCAAAATGTGTAAATTTCTTTTCTATACCATCAATGAATTTATTTTGTTGCTGAGATGTAATAACCGGTCTGAGAAATTGGGGCTGCAGTTCCCCTTTAAGTCGTACTAGTGTATAATGTTGGTAACCATGGTAACATGTCTCAAGGACCTTTCCACATAAAAACACTTCACTTCAACATGAATGTAAAAAGAATTGGACTCTGTTCACACTTTTACAACAGAACAAATACTTAGCTCTTCTTCTGTGCTCCAACTAGATTTCCTCAGTCCCTGTCAATAAATACGACCTGACAGCTGAGCTTCACCTCAGCTTCCTTGTTTTAAATATGACCGAACCCATTGTCTTCCACCAATTGATCAGGTGAGGGAAGATTGCGAATCATTCCTCACTGCCTTATGGGGAATGTAGTTCAGACAACAGTCTCTATCTTTGAGTCTATATCAACAATAACTTTTTGTTTTCTCTCGAGTCAAAAAAAATTAAAGGATCATGCTATGCCCCTTCATCATAAAATAAAGCAAAAACATTAGGGGAAAGTCAGAGCTGAGAGTCAGAACTGAATCAGTGAATTATGTGGATATTTTGCAAATCCCACGATCTTTGGAACCCTTTTAGCAAAAATAGGATTAATGGTTAACTGCGACCCATTTTTATACTGATCACAAAATTTGAGTAAATGCAGCCATCTCTCCATGTTCTAACTGCTTGTTACAATTTAGGGTCACAGGGGAGTTAGAGCAACAGGCTCAAGACAGGGTACACTCTGGACAAGACATTAGTCCATCATGGGACAGACACACAAACACAGATATGCACACTCACACATAAGTAGTCAATTTTCCCAGTAGCTAAAGAACCAACCAGTATGCTTTTGGACTGTGGGAACTGGAGCACCCAGAGGAAACCCATACAAACAAACAAACAAACAAACAAAGGAGAACATACAACCTCTACACATGTAGCATATACAATAGGGCCGGGAGTAGAGGCCAGGGCCCCAGTGCTAAGAGGTAGCAATGCGAACCAATGCGTCACCGTGCCGTCTGAGCCAAGATATTGTTTTTTAAAAAGCATTTTACTTTTTTAATTTTGTTTTACTTATTTTGTACCTTCATATAGGAGCCTTAATGAAGCCACACTGACACTATGCATCCCAATAGAGTGAGTAAGATTTCAAACTAGAACTTTAAAATGATTCATAATAATAAAACTAAATACAAGTGAGATATTAAAATAGATACATGCAAAGGCTCGCATTTCGGTCATACTATTTAATGATGCACTGTTCAGGAAAAATCTTATTTGTTACATCCACAGCTTCATCGACGATCTGGAACGAGCACTGAAACTTGTTGTACTGTAATGTTTCCTAGTCTTACAAACAGTCATAAGCAGGTTACAATTCTACTGGTCATCTGGCATATACTTTGATTAAATTTTGATGAAAATTACTTTTGATTAAATTATAGCACTTTTGGTTTGGTAGAAGAAAAAATGTTGTCATCCCATTAATATCACACTGGAATAGCAGTTGCTTTTAATATTGAAAGTCAAACTGGTGTCACTGGAGGAAACTCGATAAGAACAGGCCAGGACAGAAAATAGTGTTAGAGTCCTGGGGGACCTGCAAGCTCAGAGTACTCATACTTTCTTTGAAGAATAACTCATTTATGCTATAAGTCAAAGTAAGTAATTGCACAACCAGTACAGTTCCATGATAACAGATACAAATGTAAACTTGAAAATGCAACAAATTGTAACCAATATTTACTGTATGTTTGGAAACAAGTAGAGTTCTCCATAAACCAGTAACAACCTGTTGACTGCTACAGATCATCAGGTTGGTAAATATATACATAGGAACAAGTAATAGGTTTATTCCATGCTGAAAAAAAGTTGAAAGAGAACACAACGTTTCGGCCGTGGAGCCTTCTTCAGCAGCTACCCACCTGAAATATATACAGTACATAGGCTATCAGACCAACAAATTCAGGCATATTCCAGTCACTCAAAAGAGTATCACATAAAATACACCAATACAGGTGCCAGTAAATCCAAAGTTTGCAAACACTCCGGGGGTTATTGTGGCTATAGTGTTTTTCTATAGTTAAAGCTGACCACCTTAATGCTGTCTTACATCCTTTGTACTATTAATTGCGAAAACATTTGTCCATTGTATTATAATAAGGTCAGAATATTATTGCCAAGTAGTGAACATTGACCTTTCAGAACCCATTGTTTGGCATTAAAGAACCTTACAGCAGATTGAGAAATGCAATACAACTGCAATGGCAAGTTTAAAAATCCACCTCTCAGCACAACCAAGAGGTAAGTATTAGGTTTATTCCATGCTGAAAAGAGAAGAAAGAAAACACAAACGTTTCGGACGTGGAGCCTTCTTCAGGTGTGAGCAGGACAACCAAGAGATGTCCTCTGCACCTCTCAGCACTAATCACAGTACATTCTATTTGCATTAAATCTGACAGTCTGTTGACCACAAACTGGGTTACTGATCCTCTGGCAATTATAGGTATATTGATTTAGCAGATATTAATGATGGATCATGGTCCAGGAGTCGCTTATAATATTCTCAGAAAAAAGCCCATGATACTTTCTTTTAAAAAAAAGTAAGATATGCAACAGTATATGTCAAAGTTACTAAGTGCAGAACCAATACAGTTGCTTGCAAACAGATACATATGTGAAAATGCAACAGACTGCTCTCAGGTGAGATGGGAATCATGACAGATCTGTTAGATGGAAGAATATTGTCTCTTACAGCGATAAAAAAACAACATCGTATTGTACTTATGTTGAAAAAGCAGGGGCAACTCACATATTTTAGAGGCACGGTGGTTGTACACCTAGTTGATTTAAAAAAAAAATTAAATGTATTTTTTATATAACATTATAATGTTAGTTGAGGAATCATCAACGTAGCAAGGTTGTGGCTAATTTAAATACAATGTGTACTGTATGTCAATGCCTTCCTATTGTCGTCTAAAGCCACGTTTATTTTAGTCACGTACAACGTTCGTAATAATTGACAAAGAAATTCAGTAAGTTCTGTCAAGTTTATTTACATCTGTAGTGATTTTTGCGGTTCAATTTAAGTGCTCGCAGGCAGAAAAAAAAAGTTCGATGAGGAGTTATTTCCTTTTTTATTGTTCGGATTGGAGCCCACCCCGTTTTTCAATTGGATCCTGTTGGGTTTCGCCTGGTGAACCCCTGTGATACTTAAACATGTGGGCAGTGCCATCGCTATCGACAGCTGAGCTCCGTCTCTGTAAAGTACACATTTCGCCTGGCCACTTACTTGCCCTGCGAGTACAATACGTCTATAGCCATCAACAGCCCTCACGACTGCAGACTCCCCCATGAAAAGCGGGAGAAAGGAAGGCAGAGATTGGAGTTTACATTCACGGCGGCCAAGGAAACCTGCGAAAGCTTTTCATTACATCCCCGACTCGGGAAGAAAAAAAATGAACAAAAGCATTCCTGGCTTTCAGCAAAAACAATCACAGCGAAGCAAAATCACTTACTGAAAATATAATCCAAGGAGATAACCGTAACAAAACAGCCCTCCCAGCATCAGCAACAACAAAAAAGAACTAAACTAAACTACGCACAAATCTGCTAACGCACCTCTGTTCCAGCATTGAGATCAGCGAGAAGTCAAACTACAAAAAACAATGACAATGTGTGCTCTAATTTATGTGATTTCTCTCATGGGTGAGTAATTATCAAAGTTAACTGAATTTAATTTTGTTTTAAATTGTTGTTTGTTTTGGGCTGCAAGTTAATTAGATCTGTAGAGCCTTCCATTTTCTTGTGGAAAGCAAGTATCTGAAGTGCCATTAGCTTTGATCTCCCCCAGAAAATAAACGTCTATTAAATTTATGTCAGAGTTTCTTCGGTCCACCGATTTCTCAGTGAAAACGATTTTGTTGCACTAGCTGCACTAGTTACAGCGTGTAGCTAGAAAAGTGAAGTTTTCTTGTGCAGGAGGTGAGTTTAGTCAGTTTTAGCATTCAGTGTCTGTTCAGTTCAAAGTTTTATGGGCGCATCTCGTGTATTTAAACTTTAAGTGCAGACAAAATTGTAGTCTGGCGATAAACATAAAATCGTTTAAGACATTTTTACTGCGCAGGTTATGTCACGGGGAGTTTCCTCATAACAGGTGCTTGCGCTGCAAAAGTTGTTGCAATGTAACTGTCCTGTGCGCGTAAATGCAGTTTTTGGCTATCAGGTTAAGATAGATGTATATGTCTCAATTTTTCAGCTTATGGTAAATTTTAAGTGTCCACGCATAGACACTGCCAGGAAGCATTTTTCGAGTTTTTAAGTTGTAATTCACTTTTTCTCTTGTTTACATCGCCGTCATCATCACTATTATTAGTTTTGCTGCTAAATTTCACATTTGTGAATCAATAATGACACACATTATTAAGAGATGTACCACATTTCTGTAATCTATATCGTTTAGAAACACTTATTCAATCGTATAAGGGATAGTGTAGCCTGTATGTACTGTAAATTAGAACTGGGAGGCAAGGGGGTATTTACTTAATTTAATAAGATGTGTCACATCTGTCTCAAGGGAACAGCAAGTTCTGTAAGACACGTGAAAGAGGTGTTTTAATCATTAGAAGAAAATACTTCAGCTCAAAATAATGAGTTACGGTGCTGGGTGAAATTCCTAAGCCCCTTTATGAAGCAATTAAGTTTTGATCTCCCAAAACAATAAAGCCGTGCGAAGAACAAATTTATTTTAGAGGTGGTAGTGCTCCAAATATTTTTGTAAAAAGGAAAAAAATGATAATGTGGTAGTTAAAATAAAAATGTGCATAAAAGAATGAACGTGAATCACCATAGGAATTTGATTGATTTATTCAGTATCTTATTTTCAGAGTAATGTTTTGTCAGACAGGATTTTCTATTGCTTTTTTAAGCCTGTGTGGGGTTGTTTTATTTCTAGTATATTGATTCCTGACAATATCTCCCAGCCTTCTATAGTCACACTTTTAAATTCATACCCGACATTTGCATTTAAATTAAATGACAAACATCAAAAACTGATTTCATATCAGGAGGCCAAAAGCACATTGTTTTTTTCCTTAATATTTTCCTTTAGTTTAAAACACTAAACCAATAAATCACACACACTGCAGTCAGAAAAAAACACTTCACTGTATTTATTTTTATCAAGCCAACTTTAGTTGACTCAAAGCTTGTATGAACTCAGGCATGTTTTTTTTAAATACATATTGCATAACATTGTGCAACTAAAATGTATAATCAGTGCATATTTAGTGGGTCAATAAATATTTATTTTAGCCACTTTAGAAAGAAAATTAAATAAGAAAATAATCACAAGAATCTGACCTTTCTTCAGGTCTGTGTTGGTTTTAGAGGTATGCTAAGTCCTGATATGCCGTTAGCTATAGGACACTTTAAATTCACAGTTATCTTTTTCACTATAAACTTTTAAGAGTGCACAATGTTTTATTAATGTATGTGGCACACACTGAGTAAATTATCTTTATGAAGTGTTCCTGTTTTCTATAACTTGATTAGCTGAACCTCCTTTTCTGTATTGAAGGTTTAGGAATATACTGTGTTTGGTTCCAACACCAAAAACAGAATGGAGGAGACCAAAACAGAGAAAAATAAACTTTTTTTAATTATCATGCAGGGTTTACTGGGCACACACACTCATGCAGACAGCTGAAAACTCCAGTTTCATTATTTCTTCTCTTCTTGTGCCTGGACTCTATGCAACATGAGTTTGTCTTCTGAATTTGAAGTTCAGATCAAAGAAAAGGGCACTTTGTGTCTTTAAACAATAGCCTTTATTCAAATAGCTTGAAAAAGCAAAACATATAAAATGTTTAAAGGAAAGTGCCAACGTGTCAGCGCAAACAGTGAAAATAAGATGAGAGAGATGGAATTCAATAGCGGTAGTTCTGGAAAACAAAGCACTTTGACAGCCGGGTCAACAGCAAGAAGATAACAGAAGTACCTCTAACAGCCATTGAACATTTTTAAGCCACTCTGAGGTGAGATGGATCCAAAAGCATTGGATTGGCTCAGATGTGACAAATGTGGAGGGGACAAAGCTATCAGTACAATTTTGAGAGGAGGCCGTGTAAACAAGAATAAGGAGGTGGCAGCGTTAGAATCTCCAAGTCCACAACAGCTTCAGGTGTTGGAGAGTGTAGGAACTGAAGACAAAGTGAGTGGACAGATGGACAGGGCAATTTTTCTTCAGAGAAAAAAATGGATCCCAACCTTGTCTATATATTTCTTTCTTTCTGAATACTTGATCAGGCATATTCAGCATAAAGTATTTTATCTTATTATGATACAAGGGTGGCAGGGTGATGCAGAGGTTAGCATTGCCGCAGGCTCCGGATGTGGGGTGCTATCTGGGTGGAGTTTGTATGTTCTCCTTGTGTTTGCATGGGTTTCCTCCAGGTGCTCCAGTTTCCTCCCGCAGTCCAGAGATATACTGGTAGGTGAATTGGCTTTAGAGAAAACTGACCCTGGTGTGAGTGTGTCTGTGTCTACAGCAAGTGTGCCCTGCGATTGTCTGGTGTCCTGTCCAGTGTGTGTTCTTCCTTGTGCCTGTTGCTTGCAAGATGACAAAAATAAGAAATATTGACATCGGAATAGATGTTATATACCCTATATTTATGGTATTGTGATTTATGTTATGTTAAAGTCTTATATAAATATACATTACACCATGTAGAGCATGTGACATTCTTTCCAATAAAAAGACTTAGAACAATGGAAAGCAAGACTCTGTGTCACTAAAGCTGATATAAGAAGAGGTGTGGTGTGATCTTACTAGTACTTCCTTCAGCTACTTAGAGACTTCCCCCCGTGTATCTAGTCAGTCAGTAAATGCCAGTAAGTCACTTCCTGTGTGTATCCTAATAATCGCATATTTCCAAGTATTATTTTCTTCTGTAAAGTGTACACGTTTTCCCATGACCTGCACTGAGATGGGGAAAGTGTTCCACTCAGGGTGCCATCTCATTCAATATCTGCTGGGGTAGGCTCTGGCAGCACTCAAATAACACAGCAGTTACTGAAAGTGGATGGATGGCTTTCGAAAACAGTGTACGATTTAAGCCCCAAAATCTTGCTTCGAGAAAAAGTGAAGCAGGTATTAGGAATATTGAGAACTTAAAAGGAGAGTCTGCTAGCTGGCAAAGACATACTTCCTGTTTTAATATTTTTGATTATTACAGCCAGGATGCTGCTAGAAAGAGACTTGGGGGCTGAAGGGTTGTGAAAATGATACCGGTTGCACCTTCTGACCCCAGAGAGGAATCTGGCAGTGCCATATCCTGACTGTAAATAGCCTTTAAAGGCACTACCTGTTGTGACTAATGATTAAAGTGAATTAATGCTTCTCAGTGTGACACACTCTGCACACACCCCTAACTTCATTGTCTTTTAAAAACAGCGTTTTACACTTTGTGCCCTTACATTCCTGAATACTGGCCTTATCTTTAACTGTAGGGTCTCAGCTGTACAAAGACGACCCCTTCCTTGGTGGGACGGCTGAATTAATCTCTGTTTGAACCTCTGAATGGAGCACCATCATGCTGATGCTCACCAGGAGGTTCTATAGATACTATGTGTAATTTGACTAAAAAGATTTGTCACACCATGACGCTTCATTCAAAGAATATCCTCTCTAGTGCAGTCACTTTGCAAAGAGAGGCATTGTTATGTGCTAGCTGATGAATTGGAATGTTTAGTCATTGTAGGGTACTGTAGAAGTGATACCTACATTTATTCATTCATTCAGAAAATGGAAATGGGAATGTAATTAAATGCTTTAGGGCTATAGTCACAAACCTTTTAACTAAAAAACAATTTCTCAATTTTTCCTGCAATGTGAAAAACAAAGTTTTTCTAACTGATTGTCAAGATGAAAGCAGTTACAAATTGTTTAATGGTCCTGTAAATCAGCTGCTGATTCTTAAAACATAATAGTATCAACCTTCTTGAGTACAAATGCTTTCTTTAGACTGTTGGATAATCATGGTTATTTGAATTTAATGGTAATAAAGAACTAGAACTTTTTGTGTTAGGGTTAAATATTTTTGAGATTTTGTTTAGATTCAATTTACAGTATTATGTAAAAATATGTCTTGTTTCAAATAACAGAGAGATATATTAGCATTTAGTTTTTTAGGTGTTTAAACTAAATTACTGTAAGAGACAACATTTTTGGAATAAGTTTTTGCTGAAGCAAAGAGGAGCCGCTGTCTTTCATTGTTTTACGTCTGTGCCGAAACACTATTTTTACAGCAGAACCAGGAAAAGGGACAATTGAATTCCCTCCCTTTAGTGGTGTCATTCTTTAATTGTGTATAACCAAGCCCAACACAAAACAGGAATGAGTTAACGCCTGCTGTGAATAAACAGGACCTCACCATGGGGTACCACCTGAGCTAAATCTTTCTTGAACACAGAAGATTAATTACAGTTTGACCTTAATTGTTTCCAGTAGTAAAAAGAGAAATGTTCCGGGTTAAAAAAAACAGTTATGTTCCTGTTATTTGCATACCACAGATGTTTATTGGCGTCATTCGTGTACTTTGTTTCTTTAAATGAAGGCAACTTAATTTTAAGGACACAACTTGACTGTTTATTTTATCGTCATTTATTATCCGTTTATTTTTCACATGCTTTCACTTTCTTTGTCATACTTTAAGTTACCTCATTTAATAGAAAATAGAAGTACATGTGCTAATTGTAGATATTTCTAAAATAAAGTGAAACTGGGAAGATACTTTAAAATAATGGCGTATTAGCATATACATGTCATTGCAATAGAATCAAATTACAATATTTATTATACAACAGAAAGTGACTGTTAAAGCTGTAAAGATTTCTTAAATAGGCAGCCTATAAAATTACAGATTTTATATGTCTCACGTTCATATACAAAGCCATTTACAAAACCAAACATTAGCAAACCTAAGAAAAATTACAAAATTAAATTCTAAATGTGTCTTAATGATCACTGAAATTCATTGTTTCATCCTGCAGCATAAAGTGGATGAGGGCATTTCATGAATCAAACTGAATTCATGGATATCATAGACACCAAGTAATTTATTTTAAATCGTAGACTGATAAAACAAGCACGTACGACAGAAGAAAAAGGTAGTTTTTAGAGTGAAAAGAAGGTATTATAATTATTAGAAAGAGAACAATTATCTATCCTGATTTCATCATTGACTCATCACAGTCATATCAGATCATAACCGAAGTAGCCTATTCCACTGAGTAATAGAATCCTCTCAGCAAAGGAAGGACAATAAAATACTTTTCAGAATGGCTCTCTCACTATGGTGTTATAATGTATTCTGTAGTCTATTAAAATAACAGGGTCTCTAAAGGATTTCCTTTTAAACTGAGCAGTAACACTAAACTTACCAGAAATTTCTATAACGAAAACAGGGGTATGTACTGTACTGTATTAAAGGTGTTGGTAGTGGCAAGATTAATTGGTATTTGTTGGAAACAGGTGAAATCAAAACTACAATCCGTGAGAAGAACCAAGGAAACAAGTAAAAGTCACTTTTTTAATCTTTTACACTTCTGTAAGAAGCAGGTGTTTTTGATGCAAGGCAGAAGACCAAGATAAGGAGTTTGGAATGCAGATAAAGGAGTTTAAGTACTGATAGTATCAGGGTGAACATTTTCCTTACTAGTTAAAAACAGATGGCCTGGTATTTGAAAAAGTAAATAGGGATTATCTAAAAGGTATGGAAATGGAGGTAGGTTTGGGGAGTGGAAGTAAAATTGAATGACTGTCAGTTATGTTTTTGAATGCCTGTGTGTCATCAAATATTATATATTACCCATGCTATTTCAGTCCCCTTGTCCTTGTCATGGTGACATTGCTATGAGGCCTTCTATACTTTAATTATATTTTTTTAATATAAAATTAACCTCAATGAGAGGTTGAAGTGAAATAACAGTTCATAGACTTTCCTGTTCTGAACTACGAACAGCAAGAAGTTCTCCACAGGCAAAAAAAGCCTGAACACTAAGGTGCTCTGGCTGAATTTCTGCCCAAACACATCGGCAACGCTGTCCAGGACTTACACAAGAAGTGATAACAGTGTGGTTTTCATGGGCCGTCTGTTTATGTGGGGAGAGTGATACTGTTCAATGGCCCTGATACTCAGACCAGAGAGGCTGTGTGAGGGTAAGCCCAGTGATCGTGCAAGCTGGGACCACACATTTGAGGGCTTCCTTTTTTCGGGAGCTGTGAACAGAGGGAGAAAGGAAAGAAAAACTGGGAACACTGGATCACGTATGGGAAAAGGGAAAGAGGAGGAATCTGGTATGTTACATTCCTAATCTAATCTTGAGTCTGGGTCAGTGAATGATTACCGGTGTCCAAAAAGGAAACAGAGAGAGATACAGATAAGTAAGGGAGGATGAAAAAAAACCCATGTATTTCAATACCAAGGTAGAATCTAAATTCTTATCATTTTAATAGAAATGTTCAAAATTTGACATTGAAAAGAACACTAAACACCACAAATCAGTAGGGAACTACTCATGCTGAAATTCCGAGCTTGGTTTCTTGTGAAAGACTCCCGGAGAAACTACTGCGGGGCTGTTCACAAACTGTCTGATACACTACGGTGGTAAAGGTTGTCACTGTCATGAGCTGCCTTTTTGATACAATAATTGCATTACTGCTTACGTTTGCCTGACACTCATTTTTATCATTATTAATTTAATGTAAAGACGTATGGTAGTGAAATCTGGAATCTGCGTTCATGGCTGATGGTAATGTTGGCACAAATCAGCTTGAACTTTTAGTTAAAAGGTTGTCAGGAGAAGGGCGTTTATCTTATCTTTCAACTTGACTTTGTCAGCCCGACTTTAAACTTCAATGTGATCATTTTCCCTTTTTATAACAATGTATAGACTGTCGTTGCGACTGCAACAGTGTGGATCATGCAAAGTGTGTTTTCTCCCTTTTCCACAAGTTTCTCATTTAGAGAGTTTCTTTGCTTTTATGTCAAAAGAAATCAATTAGAATTCCTCAAGTCCTTACTATAGCTAACTTCACCATCAGCTCCATAGTCAGGCTTGGGGACTCATTTACATACTGTCTGTTATTGATGGCATTGACATTTGCAAGTGACTTTCTGTCACTTTTATTGTGCCAGTATGACATGATCGTCCTGTTATTTATCATAACAATAGTTTTATAAATGAAAAAAGAAGCTGTCATAGTGTTTTAACTGGAACAATATGGATATATTATATTAAAACTATTTTATATTTTAATTATATATAAAAACAATGCTAAGTTAGGAAAAAATATTGTGGACTTCTCCTGGAGGGTCATCTTGGTTCTTGCTCAATTTTCCAGTGAAAACTAGTGAACATTGATTCAACAAAAGAGCCTGATGCCACGTTAGACAGTTTGCAGCCATCATAGCACAGACGTAACATGTGAGCTCAGATGATAAGGTTATAACAATGCGCTAATTACAAGCATCAAAGCTATTTTATGTCTTTTTTTCCCCAAGAGCCAGGGCTTATCAATGAAAGCCTCTTCTCTGAAACAATGACTGTGTCAAATCGCCTTGTTTAATTGCTGAGTAGGCAGCTGGGTCGGTCTTGATATTATGTTAGAAAAGCCTGAGGCTCCAGATCTTATCCGTATTTATTGTTTAAATAGTCCTTAAAAACCTCTGCCTTTATAACCATTTCTGTTAGACATCAGAGTATTGGAATGGAAGCATATTTCAGTATAATGTGAGTTTTTCCATATGAACAAAGGGGAGAGAATGAAGGAGATGTGTCAACATTACTGCTTTGCAGCCTGATCGAATCAAATCTGAAAGTCCGGGTTTGGAGTGCTTTTGTAAGTGGCATTGGTGGACCAGTCTTCCCTCTGAACTAGAATTTCCAAATTTGAGCACCAGTAAGGTGGGATCATTATGCTGTAGGATGTGCCATCATTTGAATGATACTCTAAACAGAAGTCATAGTTACGTGACAATCAAACATCCTATGGAACTGGTCATAAGAATAGGGGTGTCCTGGCTAAATTCTCATTTGGACCTTGGGTAATCAGGCTTCTCCAAAGTCCTCCTTTAATTTGACTGATGTAATGGCTTCTCGCATCTCCATCACATTGGCTTTATAGTGAGACTGCTAGTGTATAGTGTATAGTGTATAGTGTATAGTGTATAGTGTATAGTGTATAGTATACAATGGCTGCCATAGTAAAAGGTGCTGCACTTAAATGGGGAACAGTTGGGCCCCACTTTTAACAAGGAGCACTTTCAGAACCATTGGAGTGAAAAGCTCCATACAGATACAGTTATTATTAAGATCTACTGCAGATACATCCAGGTACAAACAGAATATGCAGTTTGTCACTGTGATACAATAGAGTCCATCTTATCATCCATTTTCTACACTCTAGATGCAACATCTGTCCATTGCAGGGTACACAATTTGACAATTTCCTTGTAGCCAACCAATCTACCAGTATGTACCACTTGATTAGAGTCCATATTTATTATTGTGCTAGTATTATTGATTAAATTGCAGCTATGGCAATATGTATAATGTTGCTTACTTCACAAGGAGATCAACCTTACGTCTAACAGAATTAGAGTTAAATATAAAGTTCTTGGTGGCTCGTGCTTGACCATTACATCATGTGGGCACCCCAAAAGGTCTTGAATATCCATTTTTAATTTAGTTGTCAACTGCTGTCCTGTTTCATCTCTTATAATTAAATATTTAGAAAATTACATTTATCGATGTACAAATTCTTCAGAAGTCACCACATTATAGAAAAGTTTGGACTGAAATCTCTCCAGAGAAGAGCATCTAGAAAGATTCTGGGGAGTGTTTCTAGAGAATGTCCTACACTGACATGCTAAAGGAATTTGAATTATTTTGTTCTCGAACAGAGAAAACTACACTGGGACCCAATACAATTATTCTAAATTCTCAAAGGCACTGACAAAGTCAGCTCAGATTTCTTCAAAATGAACCGTGAAAGACAAATCTACCAACTCACCAACATGGACTGATTGGCCTCCCCTCGTTTGTAACTTGTTGTATGTTCTTATGTTCTTTTTTAGACTTCAGGTAAGCGGTCCTCCACAGGTTGGGGGATTGCTACGTAAGAACCCACAAAAAATCGGAATCTACCATTTTCACCTGTACTGTCCATTGCTAAGAAATTTGAGACTACTGGTATAGTGACAAGCTTGTCATGAAGAGGAAGCAACTACAGTATGTCTTGCCACCACAAGCTGTTATACAAATGGTTCATGAGGCAGCCAAAAGGCAGCAGTCAGAGATCTCCAACGCAAGCTGCCATCTTCAGGATACAAAATGATGACAGCTAACTTCAATATTGGCTGCATAAGTGTAGGATTGGCTGAGTTCAAGGAATAAGCTTCTTTTAATGGCCAACCACAAAAAGAGGCAATTTGGGGTTATCAAACCACATCTGAATGACAATTGTAACCATATTTTATAGTTGCAAATATGTTATGTCTTTCTGGACATTATGGCTTGGTGTAAAAGAAGGTGAAGCAGGGAACACTCCTGCCTTCTGTGAAATATGGGAGTGTCTGTTTTGATATAGGGTTGCTTTGGTCCTGGGGCCCTTGCTGATATACAGTAAGAGGAATCGTGTACAGGAACACAGGACATTTAAGCCTTACAGCTGGAGAACCTCTGTCACGAAAAAAAAAACTTATGGAAGCTTGGAGTAAAATGTTGATGCTCTTACTGTATTGTAATTCCTGATTGTGTCTTGTGCAAAATGCTTGTGGAGTAGCATATATATAAAAGACCGCCTTTGCCGAGGTAAGAGGAGATCACATGGATTTCTGTAAAAAATGGCAGTTTGTGAATATTGCCATTCCTGGTCCAATAAGTTTGATACACACAATAATGAACATTCTGTTCTTCCTCTTCTGTGGATTTCACCCAAAAATGTTACCTGAAGAAAACAATTAAGCCAGCCATGCTTTCTCATTCTATTTAATCCAATTACAAGATGTCAATGTGCATGTTTGACCAAGTTATACAAAATTATATGCAGAAGAAAGGCACAATGATACATTAGAATCTGTTTTTTACATAATTAGAAAGGTCTTGAGGGCTGCATTGGGCATCATTCATAGCACAATCAAAGGAAATCTCTCAGCACTGTGACAGACCCATTTCTAAGGATTTGAGGCTCCACCAATCCATTGGCCAATTGGTTAATATAAATGGAGAAAGTTTAGGACCATAGGCACTCGTCCTTCCAAAATCTTTTCAAGAAACTATCAGAAACTGCTAGAACGAGAATAGTGTTCATGGACAGATGACAGGGAGAAAACTTCTGGTCTCCATAAAGAACATTGCTGCTTGTCGAAACTTTCCCAAAGTGCTCATCGATGATCCACCAGACTGCTAGAACAATGTTCTCAGAGCAGACGAGATAAAGGTAAAACTCTTTGGCCTCGGTGAGAAACATTCTGTTTGGCAAAAAAACAGGTACTGCTTTTGAGCAAAAGAATCTCGTCCCAGCCTTCAGGCATGGAGTGTGGGATGTTATTGAGCTGCTTTGCTGCCTCAGGACCTGTGTGGCTTAGCATTATTGACACAAGCATGAATTGTGCATTGTATCACAAGACTCTAGAGGAGAATGTCAGGCTGTCTGACTATGACCTGAAGCTGAACCTAAAGTGGATCTTGCAGCAAGACAATGGTCCTAAACACACAAGCAGATCTACAAAAGCATGGCTACAGAAGAAGTGTCATAGTTAAAGGCCTAAACCTCATCCAACATTTTTGGCAGGACATCAAGAGAAGTGTCCATGCAAGCCTTCAAATGTCACAGAATTGAAATGAGGAAGGATGGGCCAAAACCAATGTAAGAAACTGATCAACAATTAACAGGAAATGTTAAGTTGCAGTCAAGGGGGTTCCGCCCGTTACTGAATTTAAAGGTTCACATACAAGGGCGGAGTGGTGGCATTGTGGCTTAGGATCTGCGCCTGTGGCTGGAAGGTTGCCAGTTCAAATTCTGCAGCTGGCAGAGCAATCCTACCCCATTGGGCCCCTGAGTAAGGCCCTTAACCCAAACTGCTCCAGGGGTGCCATATAATTGGCTGACCCTGTGCTCTGACCCCAAGCTTCTCTCTCCCCACCTGTGTGTCTCATGGAGAGCAAGCTGGGGTGTGTGAAAAAGACAAATTCCTAATGCAAGAAATTGCATATGGCTAATAAAGTGATCTTGCCTTATCTTTGTCACGGATAATAAATGCTGCAACATTTGAGCATAAATAAATATTGAAGGAGTTTTGTGTCATTTGTTTCATCAGGTTAACTTTATTTAGTATTAGCACTTCGGTTAAAATCATTACAGATTTCAAATATGTGAAAATCCTAGGAGGTTCACAAACTTTTTCTCAGCACTATAACTATTTAAAGGCAACAAGCTTTAAATAGACAAGGCAGGCAAAATGTTTTGCAGTAACTATTTTTGATACTTTCAGTTTTTTCAAAGAGATTTAAGTTTCTTTTGTGATTACATAGTAGGATTTACGCAAGACATTGTTCTAAACCTCAGGAGACGTTTTAAGAGCTTCTAAGCAGGCTTGCCAGCATTGTTAATATTTGGTTTGTTAATGTGGTCGGAATGGGTGTGTTTGACATCATTTCCTAGGTTATTATTCCAAACATCCTGTCCCCAAAAATAGATGTATAAGTTCAGTTCGTATAGAAAGAGCATTAGAAAAGGAAATGACACATTAAGTGAAAGTTCTATTAAAATGGTCTGTCTGAAGGTTAATGAACATTTTTTTGTAAAACTAAAATAGGTGCTGTAAAGCAAAGTCAATATCTATTACTCAATTAAATATTATTAAAAAAGAAAACACCTAGAAACTTGTTTAGAGACTACTATTTCCTGTGGATAGTTAATTTAGAGAATTTTTGCTACTTACAGATTTGTAATTCATGGATTGACATGCCAAACCCACTCTCTCGGTGCTATATGATGAGGTTTTGTTACTGCACTTTCCTGATGCCTTCATATTCAGTACATTGCCACATCACGGTGTTAACCCATTCCCCTAATAATAGCGCTTAAGAGAAAGGTGAATGATACTGCAGTCAGTAAGAACTAAAGGGGAGAAATGATGGCTTGAAGCAAAGTTGAATTATTAGGTCAGCTTGCAGTGGACTTAATGCTTAGTGGTCAGTAGGTCTGGTACATGCAATGTATAGCATTTAGAGTAAGTTGAAAGTGGTAGGCTAATGTGGGTTGCTTAAGTTGCTTGAGCAGACACTCATCAGCTTCCTTTCCTGTCCTGAACAGTCCCCTGATCTTATACTCACATCATTACCTTTCTCACAACTTCATCTGAATGCAATCTATTCGTAAAATGGGAAAGAATTGAGTATTCTGTTTACAAGTGACCCAGCACTTTATTTTGTGGAGGTATGGCCTAATATATCTCAGCCAACAGCCATGTCACCCTGCACAGAAACTCAGCAGGTGAGAGCCTGGTCAGTAGCTGGATGAGAGACCTCCTGGGAAAACCTAGGTTACTGCTGGAAGAGCTGTTAGTGGGGCCAGCAGGGTGTGACAATCCTGAAGTCTGTATGAGTCCTAAAGCCCCTTTATAGTGATATACTGTAAAAAAAGGCACCATCCTTTGGATGAGCCATAAAACCGAGGTCTTGACTCTCTGTGGTCATTAAAAATCCCAAGGTGTTTCTGGAAAAGAGAGGGTGACTCTGGTGTCCTGGTCAAATTTCCCAGCTTTTACCAGTTATGGACTCCTAATAATCCCCATTTATTAATTGGCTTAATCAATCTGTTCTCTCCACTGATAGCTAGTCTGTGTTAAGTGTACTAGTGCACTATGGCTGCTGTCGCATCATCCAGGTGGATGGTGCACATTGGTGGTGGAGGGGCCCAATTACCTGTAAAGCGCTTTGAGTGGAGTGCCCAGAAAAGTGCTATATAAGAGTAAGGAATTATTATTAATTATTAGTGGCTGCTGGCCACTATTATGGCCAGCAGCCATATCACCCTGCAACTCACAACTGGCAACCCACTGAAGCTCAGCAGGTGTGAGCCTGGTCAGTACCTGGATGGGAGACCTCCTGGGAAAAACTAAGGTTGCTGCTGGAAGAGGTGTTAGTGGGGCCAGCAGGGGGCGCTCACCCTGCGGTCCATGTGGGTCCTAATGCCCCAGTATAGTGACGGGGACACTATACTGTAAACGGGCGCCGTCCTTCGGATGAGACGTAAAACCGAGGTCCTGACTCTCTGTGGTCATTAAAAATCCCAGGGCGCTTCTCGAAAAAAGAGTAGGGGTGTAACCCCGGTGTCCTGGCCAAATTTCCAATTGGCCCTTACTAATCATGGCCTCCTAATAATCCCCCTCTATGAATTGGCTACATTACTCTGCTCTCCTCCCCACTGATAGCTGATGTGTGGTGAGCGTTCTGGCGCACAATGGCTGCCGTCGCATCATCCAGGTGGATGCTGCACATTGGTGGTGGTGGAGGGGAGTCCCCATTACCTGTAAAGCGCTTTGAGTGGAGTGTCCAGAAAAGCGCTATATAAGTGTAAGCAATTATTATTATTATTATTATTATTATTATTATTATTACAAGAAATGTTGTTTTAATTTAATATAAAGTGTGTTAAATTAAAAGGTTTTGTCCTTTTATCATTTAAATATATGTGATTTATATATATTATATATGTACAGTATGTGTAATTAATGTGGAATTTTGTCACTTTTGTCCATTTGAAATAACTCAAACCACAGTTTCTGTAGTTGATGATAGAAATTGAATTCTTATTTCAACAGACTGAGCTGTAACTCTTGTTTTTTAGGGATGTGGAATTTATGTGAGACTACACAAGATGCTACTACTACAGGAACCCCAACAGCCCCAACCCCAAGCATTTCAACTAATATTAAAACTACAGCTACTCTAATACCAGTAACAACTGGTAATCAAATCTCTAGTTCCCTTGACAGTTCAACCAGGATGACCAGTAAAACAACTGCTCCTTTTATTTCAACGCCGATTTCAGTGAGTGTCATGTCTGCAACATCAAAACAAATAAACAGCACTCCACCTTCAATTATCAACAATACTTCTAGTCCTGTTATTTCTACTACTGCTATTGCAAGAAGTAATACTACTACAACTGAAGGTCCTACGAGTAAGTATAGGCATTTTATAAATTCTTTTACATTTAAAAATATTAACTTTAATTATGCATACATCATTTGTAATTTCTTAAAATGGACATCATTAGAAGGAGATTAGAATGCTTTTGCAAAACATTGTGTATATTAACAAATCAATGAATGTTAGATGAAGCTCCATTACTCATTACTCTGTGTTTTCTTCTATATAATAATAATAATATGAGAAATTTAGGGTAATAAGAATATAAACTTAAATATTTTCTGAATATTCTCCATTTTTTAAAAAATTGGTCACTTGTTTTTAATCCAAGTGTCCATGGCTTCATGTGAGACAACCTCTCACCCCCATATATAAATAAACACTATTCTGTTGTATCAAATATACCATCAAATTCTAGAGGAACAAAATGGGATATAAAATAATTGTCTACCTGTATTGGGATGTTTAAGATCTTTTGTTAGCTGAGTTGTTAAAAAAATCTAAAACATTTCTTTTTCCTTCTGTGACAGCAGGAAAAGCTACAGATCCACTGCCGTCTATAACTATAGAGACAGCTTCACCCTCTGCTAATTCATCAAGTCCAACTAATGTAACACCACTGTATAACGATACTGAAACAACAAAAGTAACCACAACTGCAGATGTGACTACAAAACCTTTATCAACACATTCAGATCAACCTACCACTGTAAATCAAACAAAAGCTAGTGTAGATCAGACTACAACCATCTTTACTACTGATTCAAAGCCAACCTTAAAAACTACCAGTACGATGACAACATCAAAAGTCTTCGTTCCTGGAGACAAATACGGGGTAAGATAATTGCTGCATACTAATATACTAAGAGATTATTTATCTTTGTAAGTTTGTACTCAATTACCAAGGCCCTGAGCAGTTAACCTGTAATAAATTAAGCAGAGTCTGTGAAGAATGTTGAACTCTCCAATGAAACCGATTTTTTCTGTCACACATGGAGTGAAAGAATGCTTAATTTTATTATACAATATTGAATTATAAGTAATATCTGAATTTAGTGATCTGTAGGTCCTAACACTATGTGTTTTGAATGGACTTTCAATCCATGTATTCAGAAACCCCTCGTTTATTCATTTACACATGCATTTGATATAAAATGGAGAACAGGAGACACTTCTTTAGCCATTTTGCTGTGAAAGTATGGAACAAAATACCCAACCATGCTGTTGAAACCAGTACCCTGGCTTACTTCAAGAAATAGCTGGAAGACATCCTGCAGTTAGCTAGCTATTAACTGCCATAGGAGATTAATAGGTTTGAAATCATCCTGATTTTAAGCTTTCTTGTGCTCTTACGTCCTTATATGTACTGCAAATGTTTGAACAAGGTGTATGCTTCAAGTCCCAGGAGTTCCTCAGGTCTGCGTTTATTCATGTCACTGATGTCGACCAGTCCAGATAATATTGCTACGTATCCATTCAAGTTTTGTTTTGATAAGTGTTTTGTATTTCTAATGCTTTTTGTTCTCTTGTCCCAACAGATTCACTATGAACCAAAAAATGCCACTTTGGTAAGAAATTGAGAGGAAGTTTTCATTTTGCAATTACTAGTGGAATCAACTAAGAGTTTCCATGTTTCATTTTGCCACTGAAGGCAAATGACTATCAAACATTGAATGGTGTTTTACATGCTGAGCTTCAAGGACTATGATTGAAAAGAGCATTTCGATGTTGCCAAGAATTGTTTCTTGTGGGTGGCACAGTGCCACAGTGGTTAGCATTACTGCTTCACTGTACTGGGACCCTGGGTTCAATTCCAGACCAGGGGTGCTCCCTGCATGGAGTTTGTTTCCCCTGTGTTCACGTGGGTTTCCTCCCAGGGTCCAAAGAGGTTAACTGGCTAGGAAAATTGGTCATACGTGTGTGTGTTGGTGTTTCCGCCTTGTGATGGACTGGTGTCCTGTCCAGTGTGTCCTGTGCCTTGCACCTGTTGCTTGCTGGGATAGGCTCCATCTCCCCTGCAACCCTGAATTGGAAGAAACTATTGGAAAATGAATGAATGGATGGAGGTTTCTTTCAGCACTCTGGTAACACAGTTGAGAGTTACTTGTGTGAGAGGGTATTTAGTTGATAATGAGATCCTTGACATCAGTCTGGGGTTTGAACTACAGTACATACACTCCACCTGTTATCTTATATTTATTTCATTTTGGCAAGCATGGTGCTGTACCATCATTGAAAGGCCATGATATCTCATAATTTATGGAAATTTGTTGCAGTACACATCCATTGTAAATGTGGCATCAAGCTTTGCAAGGAATGCAATCAGAGTATGGACAGAGATATTGTGTAGTTTTCTTGTCTTCCTAAAGTACAATTTAGTACAAGTCATATAAGTGATTACACAGGTGTAGAGCTGAGATTTAGGCTGGTGAGAGATAACCTGTGCTTTACAGAAAACATTTATCTGGACTGGGAGAGAACTGGATAAAAGAACTCCCACACAATAAAACTTCATTGTGGTTAAATAGTTTATTGTGTATCTACCACCATAATACTGGGGTATAAATGCTTGTGAATATAAGATTTAAAATGGGTAGTTTTGTGTGGAATATATTGAGGTAGTTAGGTTCTTGAGGCTCACGAAGCAGGATTAATTTTATCAGTACTATTTTTTTTTGTCAATTTGAATGGCCACTTGTTCTTATCTTTTAACTCAGGTTTATTTTTACGTTTTGTTTTTATTCAGTTACAAAGACTGGAAAAACACCATCACATTTAAAATTGTCCCACACTCATTTGGTGGAAAATACGCCTTCATGGAAATATTTAGTTTTTTCCTTAAGTCACATCCCAAAGGGGACATTTCTGTTAGCAGCAATGAAAGCTGACATTCCCTCTTCAGTTTAGATATTCAGCGTACAATAGATAGAATACGTTGCACTCCAGTGTATTGAAAGGAGCTATTTTTACCTTTCTGTCTTTTGAATTTGTGAAGCATCTGCAGTTTTTGATTAAAGGAATTACCTTTTTAAACTTGATGCCACAGAAAGCATAGAATATTACTTCGTAAAGCAGACGAAGACAAACAAACTTAAGCATTCTACAGATCAAAGAAGCCCCAAAGGAATTGGCAGAGAAAGTCTTTTGAAGATGGAGGAACTTGAGTGCGAATATGTAGTACTCATTTTGCAATGAATTTCCATCCATCCATCCATCAATTCCATCCATCACTTTTCTAACTACTTAATCCAATACAGGGTTGTGGGGGACCTGGAGCTTATTCCTGCCAGCAATGGATGCAAGGCAGGAAAATACCCTGGACATAAGGCCAGTCCATCACAGGGCACACATGGACACAAATACACACTTATTCACACCAGGGCCAATTTTGTTCCAGGAGCCAGTTAACCAACCAGTATCTTTTTGGGCTCCAGAAACTGGAGCACCCTGAGGAATCACACACAAACAGGGGGAGAACATAAAAACTCCATTCAGGTAGCACTCCAGAAATCAGACTTGACCCCAAGACCTCAACAATGAGAGGCAGAGATGCTAACCACTATGCCACTGCGCCGCACACCCATTCTTCAATATTCTGTTAGAGGATGCCAAATTTGTGGAGGTTTTTCAAGGGCTGGGTTGCCTTGAAGACCAGTCAAGGGAAATGTTATTTAGCCCACACTGAGGTATAGGAGTCCAAGCTCATAGCTCATAACGAATAATGGGAATGCAGTGATAAATGGAGATGGTTGTGTAGTGTTAGGTGACATGGACTCAGATATTGACAAGTTTGTCCATGTGTTTCTCTTATTTTCCATTGTATCTAGAGCAATGAAACAAGAAAACGTGTGAAAGAAGAGTGTGACACGAGGAGGAAACACCCTTCCCTGATCTGTGATGCTCATATAACAGTTTATGCAAATGGAACAGTACATTTTAACAGCATATTGTTACGTGGTGGGATTTCCCTTTTTTTCTATTTTAAAAAAGCTAAGGGCTTTATTTAAGATATTATCACTTTATTGGCCATATACAATTTCTTGTATTAAAAAAATTGTCTTTTCACACACCCCAACTTGTTCTCCATGAGACACACAGACAGGAAGAGAAGCTTGGGGTCAGAGCGCAGGGTCAGCCATTTATACAGCGCCCCTGGAGCAGTTGGGGTTAAGAGCCTTGTTCAGGGGCCCAACGGAGTAGGATTTCTCTGCCGGCCGTGGGATAATAACCCACAATCTTCCAGCCACAGGCACAGATTCTTAGCTGCAGAGCCACCACACCGCCCTTTTTTTCTTCAGATGAAAAAATATAGTTAATATCACAATCCCTATTTTCTTACATTTGGTTATTTTCTACTCTTTGAAGTTTAAGTAGACTATGTGTCTTTATTAGTATTTACATGTTACTCATGTTACTCATGTTTTTTTGTAATACTGGATATTACATCAAGCCAGGCCATTGTTTTTTTTTCTGAATTTGCACTTGATAAAATTACAGTGTGAAGCTACTTCCACAACAGTTTGCCTGAGTAAAAATAGTATTTTAGCCATTTTAGTATTTTAACATAATGTTTTTTTATGTTTTTTTTTATTTTGCTGCAGTGAGTCCTGAAGAGCTGGAAAAAATCAATAAGGTGTGTATCACTGTATACAATTACTGCTAATTATTTCCTTTATTTTTTTAATAGAGTAACAAGTGCCTTGAGCTTGCCAATGAACATATAAGGAGCAAAACAATTTGTTGTGTAAGCAGATTTTCTGTCCAACACATGATTTTAAATATGATATTTTAATGCTGACACAACTGTGATGTCTTTAAAATGTTTGGCTCCTTGACATCTGTTTTTAGGCTCTATGTTACCTACTCTTACTGTATCCAGTGTACAGGACATAATTATTCTGCTGTATTATTTGAAATTAATGTCTTTTTGTCCTTTTCCTTCTATGACACTTTTTTTTAGGGCAATGGATCTTCTGACCAACGTTTATCTGGTTCTACTCTGACACTGACTGCTGTTCTTGCCTCCTGTGGTGGACTACTGCTCATAATTGTTGCGTTCCTTGTGTGCATTCTTTGTCAACGGAAATCCTATAGGAAAAATCAGGTGAGCAGCTCGTGGTTTTAAATGTAATACCATTCTTGCATGTGCGTGATATAACCTACCGTACCTACTGTAGGTTAGTTTTACTCTTTACCAGAAAAAATATAGTGGAATAAAAATGTCAAACAGAAATGTGTAACTAACCATACACCTCTAACCCCTTGTTCTGTTTTTACTGACATACAGGTTCTGTTTGTCTCCTCTTTTGGTTTTACACAAACATAGTGACTGGCCTGAACTTCAAAGATGCACTGTTCCCAGAAAAAGCTTTTATTAGACATCACATAGTGCTATATGCCTTCAGTGCTAACAAAAGTCATTATTGCTATTTTGAACAATTTTATTAAATTAAGACCTTCCATTTTTTTCAAATGATATAATTGAATAATTTCAACCCTTATATGATTCTTGTTTTACAAGTCTGTGACACATTTTTACAGACTTATGAACATCATTAAATTTATATCTTGCTTACCAGCTATCTATGGGTTTAATGAAAGTTAGCAACTACACTGTAACCTAGGAGTTAGCATGCTTTCCTATATGAAAGCTTAACTTGCTATACCATGGTAAAAAGAGTGAAACATGCCAGTGTAATCATACTAAAAGCACAGGTAAGGTATAGTGATGAACTGAAAAGTATTATACATAACTTAGAAAATGAGATCAAAGCCTTAAAAACACTGGGAAACATTAAAAACACTGGGAAAATGGGAAAATATTCTGCTCATTTAATGCAGCCAGCTTTCATAATGGCCCTCTCCACAGACAGCAATAGTTGTTACCTTTAATTGCACTGCTTTTCTTACTTTGAACTTCCTTATACAAAGCACAAAGAAGTAGTTCTACATTTACATGATATTTTACCACATTAAAAGAAACTAAAACAAAAAATAGATTTGCTGCTCATGAAAATGAAAAAAAAACTATTTATTGACAGGCAGAAATTAGAAAAAGAAAAAATTAACTCATAATAGTGTAGAAAACTGATAATATTATAAGTTCAGGAAAATTTCTATACAATTGTATGCTTTTTTACCTTCATAATCTTGAATATGTTTTGTAAATCATCTAATTTGCTATATGTAGTGTAGTCGTAAAAAGTTAGTAAAGAGCTCTGTGAGAGTTGGCTATACGAAAAATGGGTAAGAATTGTAGAGAGGTAAGACTGTATATGTGATCTGCTCTATAAATGACCTGTCTTGGAAGAAAACTTCTTGTTTCAGCAGTTTGAGATCATTAGACGCCCAATCGTTCATTCTCCATTTTTGACCAATGCGGAGCTGAACTGTGCTAATGTAGCGGAGCTAGTTTGGACGTGGTGACATCATCGCCCTCTCTGCGCGTAGCAGGGACCTCAGCTGCCTGGGCTGAGGGAGGTCTCATTTAGCTCATGTGGCTGGCTCCCTGTTGCGTTATGCCGGAGACCCAACTTCGTTCCCCAGGTGCTGCGGGACGAACCGGTTGGGTGAAGTGGCGAGGGCATGAGCCCACGACAGTCACACTAAATTCAGGAGCTGGTCCAATCCCTCTGGTCACTTCTAAGAAGCAACAAGCTGGCTACAAAGATCTGAATCAACTATATTTAGCCTCAGCAATGGCCAGTGGGTACCACAGGGCTGGCTCAGCAGGGACTCTTGTCCCTGATCACTTTGCATTCAGAATGTCTGGAGAATCAGATGCTATAAATGTGCTCGGTGCAAGACCACAGCCATATTGACAACTTGGTCTTGATCTGCCAAACTTCTCAAGTCATTATATGCCAAGTGAGAGTACCGCAGTGAACATAATATTTCCAGTTCTTTTGACCTAAAGATACTCATCATATACTGAATATATATATGTGATAACCCATTGAAAGTTTGTTCGAAGCTGGCTTTATGCAGCTCTGTAAATCCTGCGCTACCGTATATTGGAACACTGGATTGTAATTAAAACTCCAGAAAAAAACTGTTTCACTTAAGATGAGGAGTGTTGTACTACTTCTTCTTATCTTGCCTAATTTATACAGCAGCAACTGACTGAAGAACTGCAGACAGTGGAAAACGGTTACCATGACAACCCCACCCTGGAGGTGATGGAGGTTCATCCTGAGATGCAGGAGAAGAAGGCCAATTTGCATGGGGAATTTAATGACAGCTGGATAGTCCCCATTGACAATCTCATTAAAGATGACCACAACGATGAAGAAGACACACACTTGTGAAGTGCAGCGTGTTTTGGTGCAGAGATAAAAGAAATCAGAAACAAAGAGTGGAGAAGATAACACTTTTCAGCATAAAATTGTACAACCATTTTACATACCTATATCTGGATATATACATATACAGTATACAGTACCTATTGCACTGCAGGTTTGAATCTTGCAAAGAAAGTCTATTTCAAAACCTAGCTTTTGTAGTCTAGTAGGGGTTCTTGTTCTGAAACACAATGCATGCACCTTCCATGTGACTGGAATGTGACATTTGAAGTATTACATCTGACCTCAGTCCCCGAGTTTGATACATGCAAGAGCAAAATCATATGTTCTTGTTCTAATTTGATATAACTCAGTGAACACCTACATTTTATTGTTACTCTTACCACTATATGTGATATACCATGCTGCTTTAAGCATTTTGCAAGAGAATGCAATTTCTGAACACTAATATTAGTATGATTTTAGCTGGGTACATGTCTACATTGTGGACAGTACCCTCATTAACTCCATGACATCTGCTAGCAAGTAAAACTGAAACAAGGGAGAGCTGTGCTCTAATTTGGAGTTTAATGTCTTTGCACAGTTAAACCAAGGAAAAACGATGCAGCCAGAAGCCTGGTAAAGTTGAAGGGCACATTCTGATTTGTTCTGTAGAAAACTTTGAATAGAATCTTGACTGACTTTTGAAGACCTGTAGCAGCACTATTGGTAGGTAATGGTAGATATAACTTATACCACTATAATTTATATAACAGTAGTCACGGTTTAATGTATTCATGTACATTGTATTTTCTTTTTACCAAAAACCTTTGTCATATAGAAGCTAGACTTCTTGTGCTAAAAATAATTAGAATATTAATGTAATGTGGTTTATTTCAACACTATTTCAATAGGAATGTGTCATGCATTATTTCCACATATATCTGTTGTTCCCAAGGTGGAGCTGTTTGTGTTGACCATGTATGCAGTTTTGAACTGTGCATCACTACAAACTTTTGCAACTTAGCAAAAATTAGTTCAAGATGTAAATTATCATTTAAGTGCATGTTCGAATCGAAACCATTATCTCAGTTTTAAAGATTGAGATGTAAGAAAGATTTTATGGCACCCTTTTTTTTCTTTATACAAAGCAGAAATTTAAATTTCTCTGCAATGTTAAATACGTAACCTCTTGGGTATGGATACTTATTTTGGAAACAGTGCACCCAGGGATTTGTTTTAGATGAGCACAGTTGTATAACTCGCAGTTTGGGGAGGTTTACTGAACCGAAGATGCTTTGAGTTTATGGTTGGAGTTCTTTGTCCACGCCAACATTCAGAGCATTGTTTCAGGAATTTCTGCCTTTAATCATTTATGAGATTGATTATAATCTTAGCCCTCTTCTTTAAAACTTGTGTGAATCATTATATTGAAAATAATAGAAATTCTTATATTTAAATATAAACAATTGGTACCTTAACCTTCACAAACACCTTTTAAGAACTGAAAGCAGGACATTTTCACGGCACCCTTATTTCAGTGGACATGCCTTAAGAGGGAAAAGGGAGTGGTACAAATTAGGTACTTTAAGGATGATTAACACAACAGTCACTCTGTCAACAGTCAAAAACAGAATGTCCAGGGTCTTAGAAGATTTCCTGCTGGCTTCTACTAATGTTCCGTTTAAGCCTCTCCTTTTCATTACATGGCTGACTGCTGACTTCCTCTGGCCTGTAACTCTTACTACACCCGGCAGTCTTCTACTTATTCTGTACATTAAATGGCCTTTATGAATCTCAGGGTGTATTTTTACATTACTTCACATTTGTGTATATACAGTTTATATATATATATGCACCCACACATTTCTATGTATGCCACAATGTTCAAAAGCGAGTAACACCACACAGTGCTTGATTTGAAAAAGATTGACATTGCTTTTTCAATCTTTTGTTTCACAATAAGTATGTAGATCTTAATCTGCTGTACACTTAAAACAAACCCTTGTGCTGTTCCTAGCAATTATGCTTACCTACACACAGACAACAGCAACTGTTGTATTTGAACAAACACTTTAAAGGATCATATTCAAAATGTTTTTAATACAGAATCTATTTAGCAGAATAGTTTTAAGTATGTAGAGTGAATATATATATATACTTATACTGTACATATACTTTTTGCGTGTGCTATACTAGCATAAGAACAGATGTCTGACACACTGGAATCCCCACTGACAACTGAAACTCACGTTTGATGAGGACAAGGCCTTCTTCCGTTTTTTACTCAAACCAATAAACCTTTGTAGCAAAAACAATGAATTGCGTTTGGTCGAGTGTTCTTGGCATGGCACCTTGTTCTTGACAATGAGCCCATCTATTAAGATTGTAACAAAAACCTTTTGCATTTAATTTTCTTCATCACTTAAAGATGAGAATTCTCTTTAGACCAATTAGGCTTAAGGATCAACACTATACCAAGGCTAACCTTCGTACCTTACCTATTACAGTTTACAAACA
Source organism: Lepisosteus oculatus (assembly GCF_040954835.1). Taxonomy (NCBI): domain Eukaryota; kingdom Metazoa; phylum Chordata; class Actinopteri; order Semionotiformes; family Lepisosteidae; genus Lepisosteus; species Lepisosteus oculatus. The sequence continues at coordinate 43,908,372 of NC_090702.1, read as the reverse complement.
CCATTTTAGAAGATGAGATGACCACTTTGAAATATGTTACTACTAGTGTAGTTACCAAATATCAAGTGCGACTACCAATTCTTAATTGAACACAGTATTGTATGATATTTTTCATTAACAGTTTTGAAGGATGAACACTGGTCTTACTAGAAATTACTAAGTGACTGTAAGAGTAATCGTTTGACACTATGGCACTGTAAAATGAACACGACTGAAATTGTTCTCCTAAGCCAGGGCAACCAGGTTCCTGTTGGCTTAACAGAGGAGGAGGGAACACAACTCAGTCCTGAAGGGTGTGATAGCATCTGGATACTTTTCCAGCCAAATTCTTAATTACCTAAAGGAACTAATTATTTGATTTGTCTTTCCCTTGTTCTTTAGAAGCTGGAAATCAAGAGACCGATAGTTGGTCTCTTTTTTAGTTTAGTTGGACCCATTTTTGAAGCATCTTTAAATTAGCATTTAATTCAGACCTGGATACAACTGGATCAACTTCTTAACCACTTATTTAGTTTATGTCCAAGGTAGAATGAAAACCAGAAACAAACAAAACACTCATAGACCAGAGCTGCATATCACTATCCTAATGCGTAAGCAATTGATTTATTTGAACTGACCACATCATTGCCTCTGCTCTTGAATAAGACTGTTATAAATACAGCTTTTATGTCCAAATCAGAAACAATTGCACAAAATAAAACTAGCAATATACACATTCACAAAGCATAGAGGGGAGGTTACTTAGGCTGGTGTTTAAAAGGCACAAAAATGTTTTGGGGACACTGGAAAGCTTACCATCTGTCAGAGCAGGTTCCAAAGCTCTGGAAAGGAATAAATGGGATGCTTAAAGAACATTTTCTAACTCATGGGAGTTTTTTTAATAAGAAATGCTGCTCTTACAAAACATTGAAGAGATTTAATGTACATCACTCCTGGGTATTTTCTGCCTACTCCAGCTGTCTAAGTTAGAAGAATATTTTAAAACATTAGAATTGTGGTTTCAAAAGAGTAGGGATAGTAGTCACAAGGAGCTATACTTTTATTTTAAATTTTTCATTAGAAAAGATCTAAGATCTTGATTCTTCAAAAGTGTTTTGCAACATTAAAATATTTTCTACAAATATCAGAACATTCAGAGGTCATCCTTTTGAAATAAAAGAAAAAAACACCTGAGTACATATTTTATTAAGAAACCTGAACAAAATACAATCTTTATTTATATTTACATTACATACAATAGAATTCTACAATTTCTCTACACATTCACTTATTCACAGAGTAGTGTCTACAAACCAAACGTACCAGCTGTCCCAGGACTTTTAAATACATTTTGCTGGAAAATAAAGACTGATTATAAACAATAGAAATTAAAGTCTTAACTAAAATTCATAAAAACAAAGAACAAAAATTGATTTGGCATTGCATTTTGAAAGGTGCTCACCATTCTTTTCACTGCCATACACAAAAACATTCTTAAACGTGTATTATCCAATGGGCATTCCAAATGCTCATTCAAAAAGCTCATTCTTCATGCAAGAACTTAAAAAATATTCTACCACCATGTACAATGTATCATCATTGCAAGCAACAAAGCCCCAGACCTGGCATTTAGAGTTGGTGCTGAACCAGTAAGAAACAAGAGATAGTAATACGTAGGTGAAGCCGGATTTGTTTCACTTGCCAAAGCTTGAAGATCATGTACTACTATTCCAAACTGTCTTAGCAAACGTATTTCAATTTGATTTGTAATTTCTCTAATCATTGCCCCTTTGAAATTATAAGGTGCCTCTTTGATGCAAATGTATAATTAGTCATATCTTTGTATGAATAAAGAAAGTTTTCAACAAAGATTTAATATTGCTGAAGTCCTTTAGTTATAAGATTAAAATATTAAGGAAAGAAAGTGTTTATGATCGCAGGTTATCAATTTTTGCCAGTAAAATACATTTCATGTTAATTTTAGAATATATCTATAATTTTAGAGTACTAGCTCCTACACCAACAGGGCTTTATGTATTTTTACGAAACCTTATTAAACATGAAATATTAAAATGAATGTAAGAAAACACTGTAAAAAATGCACAGAAATTTCTACTGCAACTTGACAGCATACCAAAACTGCAGTTTTATAAATCACATTACTAATTAAACATATTGCTGAAAAGGGGGCACTTTTAATGAACATGCAAGCTATTCTTTGTGCAATTAGTATTCACTAGTTTTTCAGCATGAAACTTTGTCCCAAATTATTAATACGGAATTATCCTGAGCCACAAATAAGAGGAAAAATGCAATTATAAACTAGGACAATCAATAATGCTAAAAATTTATTTATAAAAAAGGGAAAGGAATCACAAATGAAGATTAAAAATCACCCCTGTGCCAGCAACACTCCTCCCTCTGAGCCCCATCAAAAAATAAAAGGCAGTCTTTCAAAATCAGTTTCGCAAAGCATTAGGAAAGAACTTCAGGGAAATTAAAATCAACATTACAGCTACAGATTTGCGTAGAGTGAAAGGTCGAAACAATGCAGTCTGAAGAATACCTAAAATAAAGCATTAGAAATGGAAACTTATGTCACGCTTAGCAGTTTTGTATTGTTACTATAAGCAACTTACTAGGTATTTAGTAGTACACTGACCTTAAATTCTCTATTGATTGGGGCACAATGTGAACAGCTAATGCATGATTTTATATTTCAAACTCCTTTCTCAAAAACAATTTGAATGTTTTTATACGAAATCAACTCAATATTTTATAAGTACGTTGTTAAACACAGATCCTTTGAGGGTGATTAATAAAACAAATCCCATAAGCAGAAAGCTACAATTTTCATTTTGTGGTTGACAGTGAAATTATACCTCTGAAATTGCAAACTATATACAAATTTAGTGTGCGCTAAAAAATGTTCATTCCTTTGGGTTACTCTTAGTCTTAGTCAAGTGACTCTTATCACAAACATTACCCATTTACTCTACTCTAGTGCAGAGGATATGGACTGATCTACTATACACAGGACAGTAACATTACAAAAGACGGTAACAATATGTGCAGTTATAAAGGACTTCTAGATAGTAGGTAACTCGCAGGAGACCATTAAACAAGCATGGAGCTGCATAAGGATTTCATAACAGTTACTATACATATTAGTTGAATGCAAGTGACAATGATTGGCTATATTAATCTGAACCACATACTGCCATACAGGCAGTGCATCCAGCCTGTTCCTTTGTTCCTCAGCTTTCATCTCAGAAAGTCATCCACCATTTTGTATTTAAAATATTAGACAAGGGGTCATTGCATTTTCATACAACCATAAGACTCTTTAATGGATACACATTTTGAATACGTAAACACATACAGAAACACAAATATAATGTATATCTAAATACAGAGGTTAGTTCCTCAATGATGCATTTAAATCTCAAATCTCCTCTTTTAAAGTGATGCAAGAATGCATAGGATTGTTTTTATTTGGTCAAAACAAGACTAAATTCTAAAATACCCTTCCTATACAACAACACTGTAAAACAGGTTCAATGTGTTTTTCTAAATTCTTACTGTTATGCTTTTGGAATGTAACAATTTCATTTGGTATAAATGTTAATAAAATTTCAATAAAAGATTAGAATTAAATAGAATGTATTAGCTTTTTGCCAAAACCAAGCACCGTTTAAGAAAAGGTATGATACACTCATCTAATATTCTTTAAGTTAGTATTTTTTAAATCCATTACATCTTTTTAATCTTGGGTTCATTTAAATCTGCTTACTTATGAAATTCATTACACCCTCCACCCTAAACAGCATAGAATATAACTTGCACAGATGAAAACCTAAAAGGCATCCATTTTCAAAAAATGATAAACAGTAGAAATGGGACATTTTTTCCACAAATAATTTTTAAAGCACTGGAAACAAAATACTTCTTAAATGATAAATTCATGGTATAAAGAAATGAACCATATGGGAAAATAATCATTCCTATTATAGCACTTTAATCACTCATCTGTAAACAACAAACTGGCTTACAGTATTTTTCAATTAAAATAATTAAGTCATTATGAAAGCATCAATTAATTAAATTAGTTGTCCCTTCAGCTACCATCCAAAAATCTGAAGTGTAACTTGACTACAGATGTACAGTATAGTCACTCTGCAGTCATAATGCACTTCCACATGTGTAAACTGAGACCCTATGAAGCATTCCATTCAAAAAAATCTGATCAAACTCCTGCTTTCCTTCACCATTGTGTCCTTATTACCCGTCTGTAAAGTACCTATTCTTCAGTGGTATAATGATTAAAATACAGAGGAACACAAAGCAAAAAGTCCATCTAAGCTCATACAGAACCATGAAATGTGTTAAGTACTACAATTTACTTTTAAAATCTTCATTGAATCTCCATATGCAAGGTACTTAATTTCACAGAATCAGTTTTGATCTTTTAACATATAGCATAGCATAGTGTCTTGGCATACAAACCTTCAGGATGCCTTCTAGATAGCTAGGCAGCCAAGTCTGACAGAAAGCCAAAGTTAGGCTTGTGTTCAAAAAGGGTTTTTTTATCTTTTAACTTGAGGCAGTTAAATGACCCGAGGCTTCTTCACACAAATTTCTATCGTTTGTCTCCAAATTATCTTTGCAATATTCTGTGAAGAACAAGCAGAAATATAGACAAATAAGAGATTTGGTATAACATTAAATAATACCTTTTAAAGTAATTTTTTCCACTATGTATTTATGCTTAAATAATCTCACTAAGCATCTGCCCACATTAGAGGTTTATGTTAAATTGTAAGAGCAAGACCGTAGGAGATCTTTTTGTTACTTACATGCAAAACTATTTGAACTGCAAAAATAAAATTCATCTTGGTTCAGTGGTTAAAAGCCATTTCCAAACATTGAAAGTTTTTAAAAAAATGATAACTAAGTTTCTATTGAAGGAAATATGAGATAACTAATGTGAGCTAGGTGAATGCTAGAATCAAAGTTTTGGAAACTTTGCTATTCTTTCTCAGGAGGATTAACTATTCCTATAATTTTTGACAGTTGAACAACTATTAAAACCAAAATGTGTTTGATGTCTCTCTGTACATTTGTTTAAATACAGAATGTTGCTTTCATGTTGTTTGGAAGGTGTTTCCTTAGTGTTATACTAACTGGGTATTTTACATGTCTGGTTTTAGACATCACAGTTTAGCAAAAACGTTTATAGGCCTGTGGTTGTAGAATGTCTACTAGTATTAACTATCAGTATTAGCCAAAGGTGAGTTTAAACAGATATAGCACCGAAAAAAACCCTACAGAAGCACAAGACTAGACTTTCTTCATAATGCTCACTTTCTTGTTATAGTTTTCATGGGCTAATAGTTCTGCAGATAGTCCACATCCTAGCACACATTTGAAAAATTGCTACAGGAGTGACCCTAGAATTTTTTCCTTGCCTAGAATGTTTTGGGTTTTATAACAGATGCTATGTAACAACTACATGGACTTCAACTGCCCTCTGCAAAAAAGAAAAAAATCAACACTGCTTACACATTGCTCTCATTTGCATGTCTACAACATAATAAGGTTTGGAAGTGTGATATGATGGCCATCAGCAGGTTCTGCTTTCCTACTGATACACTGCTATAAGAATGTGACCATTACCTGGTTCACATCTCTATGTTCCTACTAGCATTTCTTCTTTCTCCAAGAACTAGTATCTTCATGAACAAATCTGGAACAAGCGATGCAGAAATGTAAAACTTAAAGAAGTCTTAGGCCCTCTCTACACTGTGCATATATACAATTCTATTTGCATTAAATGGGCCTAAAAGTCATATTTTTCACATTCATTATACAGCCTGATACCATATACCAAAATCACATTCTAAACTACCTCAGAGTAGACAACAGAGCAGATTTCATTTGTTCACATCAGTTGCAAAAGTGTATATAGGACAATGTATCTAAACTTTTTGCATTTACCCACCTATCACATAACCCTAGGGTACATGCCAGTCTTTAATGTTCTTGCGCTCTCCATCACTGATACTTTGCATGTTTTTAAGATAGAAACCAAATCAAAGACATGCAAAATTTAGTTTTGCACCCAGGAGCATTCATTTCTAACATCAACATTAATAAATTGATTATAAATCACATCTATGCGCTAAGAGACAGGAAGGAGTATGTGCACATGACTAATTTAACAATCCATCACTGCAAAAGCACTAAATGCTTACATAATATTTGCATATATAAAAGTACCCAATATTAATGCATTACAGGAAACAATACTACAGTGTGGACACACTAAGATGTGCCACTGCTGTCTTTCTGAATATGGTCAGAAAATATCTGAATTATTTCTGTAAACAGGGGGCTAAATGAAAGTTACTTTCATCTTTTTATTAAAAAGTGAGAAATGACTTGACACATAAAGCTCACCAGAGGGCAGCATATCATTAAAACAAAATGCATTATCAGTCACATCTTAGCAGGGTGATTACATACAGTAGGTTATTAATCATCCAGATAGGAAGAAGTCAATGAGAACCTCCAATTTCATTATATTAAGATTACACTTCCCACGTAATGAACAAATATATCAGTATTGCAGAATCATAAAATCCTGGATCAAATCCATGTCCCAAACACTATTTCAGTATTGACAACTGCCACTTAATAACCTTACACACCAAGTTACTACTTTCTGTAGTTTTTATTTGACTGGTTATTCTACCCCTAAATCATGAAAACCTTTTTGAAAACTATCATTTCTACAGACTAAGAATTCTCACTTAGTGGTAGGCAGGGTGGAGGGAGTATATACCGTCAATAATTTTCTGTCCTCAAAGTCAATCTACGTGTCATTCTTTATCTCCTCAGATTTTAAAAGTCCAAGTGTCTTCCATAATATTACATGAAAAAATAACTAATAGTTTAACTAGTGCTTAGTTTGTGAAAACTGAAGACTGAAGTGCTGGTGCACAAACAATGCTTACATTTTAAAGCAGTTTACATTCCTGTTCCTCATCACCCTCAAGAAGTTATATCTCAGAGCACAAAACAACTTATACAAGTTCTTTAATTTCAAGCAGCAAACTCAGACATCTCAAGCATAAACTGATCGGTTTGACACACAGACCTTTACATGAATACACTGTACACATATTAACATTAAGAATCATCTTTTTAATTTCCTATTAAATGGAAAACTTCTTTTTAATTGCTTTTCATTGTTTTCACAGCCTATTTTTTTCATCAAAATACTGACAATGCGACACGGTCATATCTGCTATATGCAACAATATTTCAAAATACAAGTAAACAGGAAACCAAGTTAAGTTTATATTAATCATATCATTTTGAAGCATACAATTCATATAGAATACAATAGCGTCCGCAAATGTTGCTGAATACACCAGGTTAATTTCATAGTACGAAGTTCAGCTATAGAAAGTATATCACTTTAAAATGGATTGTTGACAGACAACTTAAGTCATTACTAAATTTCACACAGCCAATAGAATTGTCTGGCAAGGCTGTTATGGATGTGCTAGTATGGGGTCTGTGGACCTTTCAGGGCCAGAATGAGTACACTACTGCAACAAAGGAAATACGGAAATAAGGCCAACCTGGACAATTTAAGATTTGAAATCAACTCCTGCTTAAAAATACAAATGTTGAGGTATAATGAGTGTTAAAAACGTAACTGTGGATAATGTAACTTACCAACGACAGCCTACGCATGACTTCTCACATTTGCAAACACATCAAGTTCCTCTATTGTTTATACTGCAAACAAAACTCAAAGCAAACCAGCCAAAAATACCACCTTAGTATAGTTTATTCCTTAAGCAAACTTTGTTCTTCACACAGCTTTTAAATTAGAAAACAAACTAAAGCTATCATAACCTTAACAGTGTATTTTATTACGGCATTTCAAATTGTTACAAAAAAGTATATGCAATACCAAATTATTTCCTGTGAAGGAAATAATTGATTTTGGATAAGGGGTTGATATAAGGGAGTATGAACAAAATATCGAAATGAAAATAATCATAAACCACGTATATGGATGCATATCTTATTAAAGACTGCAGATGTATTGTCCGCATGAACACAGAACAGCTGAACTAAACAGTGAACAGGCACATGCACGTATATCACTAACTGAAGTACAAAAACCCCAAAACTTACATCAAAGTTTCCGAATAGGGTATAAGCAATTAAACACATTTTATATACAGTTTTCTTCATTTTAAAATGAGCGTACCAAAAAAAAAGAACCCTTAGTCCTTTCTCCACTGAAATTAATAAATATAATCCTTGTTCAATATTTCTACTATGTGGTAGATCTTTCATAACTAGAAAGGAACAAGCAAAGATTACATGCTGAAAAGATAAAAAATTAAAACGGTCAAACACACCTGAAAGTTTCATTTTTTTCTTCTATTTTTCAGCACAGAATTAAAACTTTACTCGCCTGCGTTGCAGCTTGCACACTGACAGCTCCCCACTTGAATACACTACTCCGTAAACCATTTCTTATAACCCTCACTAACTAGAACCTTTACACACCTAAAAGATTCAAAGGCAGACTTATCTTGGTCATGAACAAAGTATAGTTAATATATTGTAAGGCATAATGTTTCCATAAAGAACGGAGAATGCTTGTAACAGAAGAAGTTTTTGAAGTTAGTCAACATCTTCATTACTAAGGTATTTAAGATTTTTTGTTAAAAGCAAGAAACTCCAAGTTTGGAAATTCAGTGACTGGTCAAAACATCATGTGGTTGTTAACATCTCCAGCACCACAGATTTTACAAGTACTCTTCACCCACCTACATAGTTTAAGAGGAAACTCCAGATATCAAAACACTGATGTAACCAATTGTTCATGTGCTCTACAGGATCAGTCTTTGGCTTTGTCTGGAACTCATTTGATTCAATTGGTTACATTTAATCCATTAAACTTATAATATTGTACGTTATTTGTTATCTAAAGTAGACTATTAGTTCTATGTTTTCAATCATTTTACGGTAGGACCCCTGGGTATGTCTTTAACCATAACCCTGATAAACATGCTGGTTACTCTTTACTTTTTATTCGGCAAATATGTATGCATCTCCTACCAGATGCTGATGGTTGCCCCTTATAAATGGCTCCTTCCTCTTCTAAGAAACGTGTATTCATCAAGCAGAAACCAAGGGATGTGTACGTTTTATCCCCCAATGTTGAGAACTCTTGAGAAGGTTACAGTTCAAAGTTTCTTATTGCTTAGAAATTGAAACAATTACTGCTTATTTTTTCATTTTGCTATTTGTGGATAATGCTGAAGTTCATAATATCAAAAGTAAAAATTAAACTTAGTCTAATAATGGTTTTAATTTATTACCTTTAAGAATCAAGCTATTTCCAACAAAATGATACCAAACCATGCCTCTATGTCAAATATATACTACAACAAGAAATTCAAGAGATTTGCAAAAGACTATAGTCTGAATAATAACAGCTAAATCTGAATTTTCACATTTGGAGTTTTTCCAACAACAAAATTTGACAATAGGTTTTATCTGGATGTAATGATCTGTCATACAATCATCCAGCTGAACTCTGGATTTCAGAAACAGATCTATGCTTAGGTTTTTGGTGAGAAGCTTGAATGGTTTGTTAAGAAGTAACGATAATCACTGAACATTTGTCTTAAATTAATGTATATATGATGAAATTACTTTTTAAAATGTTCTAGCTAATTTCTAACTTAATTCCAAATTTAGTCTTGGATTGCACAACAAAATTGGATAAGATAGTGCTTTGTATATAATGGACTTAAAAAATCTTATAGAAAGGCAAGAGTTGTATGAATCCCTGCAGGCATTTTAAATATTTAAAATTAATATATAAAAATGATATGTATTTTTTTTAAAAGCCCTTAAAAACAATACTGGACTGGCTAAAAGAGCAAAAAAATTACAAACCTAGACATTCATTCCATGTGAAATTACAGTACATTTGTGTTTTCATCAATTTTTAAAGGTACCTGCAGAAAATCACAAACTGAAATACAGCTATGTTAGCAAAGCAACTTTACAAAGAAGGAACAAAAAAAATTGAAGGCCAAATTCCAGCTAAAAAAAAACACAGATGGTGACCCGCTCAGAGGTACCCAAGACCTTAAACATGATCATTGGGGGACAATAAGGGATTTATGACAGTTTGGCTTCTGTTATGATGTACGATTTCATCCCACAGCTTAATAGAAACACTTGTATATAGAATTTACACAATTCAGGTGCATTCCAGCTTAAAATGAAGTATACAAGGACTTTCTTTTAAATAAACCCACTGAAGTTGGATTCTTCTAAAGCGAAATCCTTACATTTTACTTTTTAATACTGGTAAGCACAGAAGAAAAAAGTCAGCATTTCAGAACTAGAACAATTTATAAAAATATTTCTAGTTACTATTAAATAATCTAAAAATCTGTTTTTTTTTAGCAGGGTCTTGCCTCTGCTACAGTGTGATGAGGTCGACTAGGTTGCCCTTTGGAGGAGTCATGCTGTCAGGGAAGAAATTCACCAGAGTGTCAAAAAGTTGAGTGCGCTGAGCATAAGTCTGATCCACATCTGAAAATCCTGGGCAATAAGCAGAGAAACACATTAGTTTTGCTCAAAATCATTTGTTTCTACCAAAATTAGATACTTTACTGACCTATAAATGGATAAAGCACTCAATCACTACCGCAAATCAAAAGCAAAAAGAAAGGTTTTCCCTACCTAAAGAAAATTCATAGACCATTTTAAAACATTGAAAGTGGTCACTTACCTAATGGGATGAAGTCTGAACTGGATTTAAACAATGCAGATGCCAGGAGCTGAAACTGAATTGAACACATGCAAATTAAAACTCAGACAGTAAAAAAGAAAAAAGGTTGTAATTAAGATTAAATGTAAAAATCCTTATTTCATATAGTACTGTTCCAAAAGTCTGGAAATGGAAACTAATTTTGCAAAAAAGTAAAAAAAAAACATTTCTGCTTCTGTTCATTGATAACATAGATAATCCAATATTTTAAACACATCAGCATCATCATCAGAAATGAACCCTGCATAGATGTTTAAGAAAAAACAAACAAACAAATATTGTTTTGGAATACTGGTTAAACATTTTTGACATTTTGATTCATAACTGTTGCATAAACACTAAATCACCTCATTAGTGACAGCTGATTGGTTATAATTAACAGTATACCTTACCCTGTTGACTCTAAAGTCAGGAGAAATCACAAAGAAAGTGTCACACATTGAATGATGTATTCACAGACAATCCTAATCAGAAATACAAACTGTATGTGTGCGATATAAGCTTTGTACCTGAACCATTCCTCTCGGAGTCTGGACAAACATACCTGTTCACTGGATACTGAGCAGTAAATGCCACATCACAGCTCATTACACTAATGTTCAATGGGCTTCAAACCCACAGCATAACCATTACATTCTCATCTCATATGAAAACAATTCTTTAACAAGCAAAATGAGGATGTGCACCATCCAGATGGGTCTATGGGCATGACGGAGGCATTTTTATCACTGTTCACTACCTACCACTAACAGTCTTCCCTTCATAGTTACATGACATTGCTGAATATTAAATCACTTTTAAAACAACTAAGCACAATGACATGAATAAATGTGTAACTGTGTTCATTTGGTACTTCACTCCTATAGCTGGGAGTGTACTTGGAACCTATTTACAATCTCATGGAAAATTAGTTGAATTTACACAGCAGTCTTCAGGAATACATCAGTTTCAAACAGAGGTGAAGGACCTAAACAATCTCATGCTATATAACTGCAATAAGGACCAACTTAAAATGGACCATTTTATAAATAAGGACCAAAATGGACAAAGGGAGTTTCTGCAATAATTAACAAAATTAACAAATTTCCGTACTTATGAACAGTACTGTATGTCATTCCACCAAATGAAAAACTAAAAAATAGAAGCTATATTGAAAAGAACACAAAGACCCCCCAAGTGGGATCCCAAGTGACAACCAGTAAAGGTATTTGTTCGAAATGCTGACTGAGCTCCAGACGGTGAGGAGAAACACACAAATAGCAGAATGCAGTTGGGGTCGGATGGTATTAGTTGGCCAGGGCCAACTGTCAGCACAACAGCAATTACTGCAACTAGCCAGGCACATGCAGGCTTGCAGCAATATAAATGAGAGATGCAATGGTCAATAAATGTGTGCCAACTCTCCTGTTGGGCTATACGGAATTAACAATGTATAAAATAAAGAATTTTATGAGCACGTCAGAAGAGCATGACTGAACGTCTTGTTCTCTGCAAATCAGGTACTGATATTGTCAACTAAGGAAACAGCCTTCAGATTGGTAACACATTCCCACTCGAGTATTTCTTAAAAAACACATTGACATGCATGGACTTTAACAGGAATTGCTTTTAAGAAAGATTTTATTCTCTGTACCTCTTTTGTTTCTTCAGGGTCTGAGTGATCCACAGTTAAAGAGAGGTCATTCTGTAAGTATTTTAGTGCACTTAGAGGTTCAGTTTGAGCTTTTTCTTCAAACCTGCAAGTAAAAGAAACAAATAAGATCTAGAACTCCAAGTCCTCTTTAAAATTTTCTAACACAATATAAAGCTAACTGCAATTTTATTTGTAAGAGATCATTTAATCTATTTGCTGAAGCATTACAAGCTGGAACCTGTTGAAAACATAAAAGGGTAAAGACAACAGTCTAACCTTCCAATTAGACAATCTAGACTACACATTTTCAGAGTTCACTAAGATTCAGCTGTGCTAGTATTGCTGTGGTAAAATTTGAGTGTTCAAATCCAATGGCTGAGCACAAAACCTAATATTGTCTTTATGAATTACTCTTAGAATTCTGTGTCACTGTAAATTAGTATTTATGACTTTTTTCAAGCAGAATGTATTTCCATGACACAGCTTTTTTTATTATTTTGCTTGTTCCAAATGTATTTCTTCCTCTAACACTTTTGTGCATGGTTTAGCACTTCATATGTAAAGTGGGGATACTTAATGAAGTATTAAAGTAAGTTGTCTGATTTTGTAATGGCAGCCATCAAAATGTCAGGGCAATCAATAAAGAGCACTTTACAAAGTAGCTACTCAGTTCTGGACAACGTTACTAAAGGTAATTTTTCTACATGCAGCGAGAGTCCCAAACAAATCCAGAATTCCTACATTTATACAATGGAAAGCTTAAAGAATTTACAAGTCAAATTAATGTACACATTTTGTATGACCTGCAATGTTTAATTCCTGCTAAAAATGTTAAGCAAGAGTATTGTAGTTACCTAGTGCTAGTTTTAAAACTATATTACTCTTTAAAATTGCAAAGTACAAGCTTCAATGTATGATCATTGTACAACACCAATAAAGTTAGGATTAATTTTGTAAATTAATTTTAAATTACAATGAAATTAAACAATTACATTTAAATCAAAATGACAAAATTAAGCTACTTGGAAACATGATAATCTATCTAAACATGTAGTGAACAGTGATTGCATAATGGCTTGACATTTTATGAATAAATGTGCATAACAATGATGCTCTACTTCATGCATTTTAAAAGACAATTTTAGTACAGAAATATTAAGTAAAATGAGAAAATGCATGGAATATAAAATGCTAAAATATCTTCTATACAGCAAACCTTTAAATAGGTCTAAAAAACACAAAAATAAAAGATGCCCTACAGAGGTAGGGCAATTGGTGCATAGGTAGGCAAACTCCTTACGATTTTGTGTGCTTTAGAAAATGTTTAAACTTGAAACTTAATTTTTAATAATACACTAAAATGCTAACAGTATTTAAAAAAAAGCTCTGTAAAGTGCACTAATAACACAACAAGGTAAAAAAACTACAGAGGTTAAAAAATTCAGGAATATCAATAGTGCCCTCTAAGGGTAGATCAATTGCTTACGCTTTGTATGCTTTAGCAAAGTTTACACTGTATGAAGCATGAAATAAAGAGCTTGTATATTTGTGATAAACAAGGCACAGTAACAAATTTCATTGACTGTGTTGATTGCACTTGTTAAAAATAAGCCAAAAAAAATCAGAATTCATACAGATAGTATATTCTGTATACATCATTCTTATAACAGTATTTGTGGGCTGAAAAAACATAATTAATGATTTAATAGACATTTGGCAATAACAAACACCCATTCCCCCATTCGCCAGTGAAACCGAGGGTTTACTGCATGTCTATTTACAGTTTAAGAGACCAAAGATGCAAAAACGAACTGTTCAGTGAGATCATTTTCCCAAGACACATTGTAGAAGATACTAAAGTACTAGTACTTTCTAGTATGAGTAATTTCACAACAAAAATATGAACGAAGAAAACTAGTTGGGTTTGTTTTTAAAAATTGATATCGCTAAAAATTATATTACTAACCACTTTAAGACTGGACTAATTCACCAATGAAGCTTGCAATTGTAAGATATGGCCACTAGATGTCAATAAACAGCCACCAAGACAAAAGTGAAAAGAAAGACAATTGGGCTTGCGTGAAATTTCTCAGAACCGGACTTTCTACTGCTTAATGCTAGACATTCACTAGGAATAACTTAATACATGCGCGCATTATTAAAATCACTTTTTTTTAACCAAGACATGGGAGATAATTTCAGCTTGTAGCCAGCCCTTTGTAAGCTTTCACCACCAATTGTGTTAACGTAAGAATTCTAATAACACAATGTAGCAAACAAGCAGTCTTTATCAGCCCCCACTTCTTTATAGCCTCCCCATTTAAGACACATGCAATGGGATGGGGCGAAGACCATTGTATTACTCATAAGTCGACCAGCAACGTCTGAATAACCACACGTGATTTTTAAATTTAAGTATCGGCCAGTCTATCATTTAGGAAAAAAAAGGAACCAAGCAATAAATACAGCCTGGTCAAACACAAAAGTCTTATTTAAACTAGAAAAACAACTTTCATTACTTAAACACTGAGGAAAATTAAAATCACAAATAAGTATTTATACATGACAAACCTTACACATAAAAAAGAAACTGCATATGATATAGGAAATCTAAGAAGTCTCCGACCTGTATTTCCTAATGAGGTATTTGCAGTGTCTGAGGAGGTATTCCTTGGAAGGACGGCAGAGCTTCAACGACCAAAAGTCATCAAGCCTCATTTTTGGAGAGCAGGATTTGCCAGGGTTACCACCAAACAAATAGTGGACCTACATAGTGACCCAGAAAGAAATTGTCAAATGGTACCAAAATCCATCTAGACTTTAAAATCTGAAATGAACACAGTAAAGATAAACATTAAAAGCCTGAGACATTTTTAATTTTCTGTCGAGAAATCAAAACCACTAAAATCTAAAGCTGCTCAAAAGACGAGAACAACCATTTATATGAAACAATCGGGAAAGAGGTCAGCTTCACATTACAAAAAGAAGTGTATTGGCCAGCACTGTCGCATTACTCATGAAAGTGTTCTCTCCTGCAAAGGAAAAGGCCTGTCCTGTCTCTAAGGGCTGTAAGGTCTTCTGCCTACTACCTGAGAACATAACTAAACCTTTATTTCAGATCTAAAGATATTGATGGAATCAATTTTTAAGTGTTCAATAAAGTATTCGCACGCAATGGCTCCAAGTCTGAAATTGTGCCCCACACCATTTAGCTTTCTATACTCCTTCATTTGAAACTCTGAACATTTTCATGTAACTGAAGAAACTATTTTAAAAATAGAAAGATCAACATCTTACATCAACCCACTGAGTAAAATGTATAACCAGATTATTCTGTAGCATTTTGGACAAAGTTTAACAGTGAGAATCATTCTTGCACTGACCTTATGCAGCTCGTCATACACCAGTTGGTGAGCAAAACGTGGGCAGGGCTCCTCCTCTTGCAGTGTCTTACTAGGATTCTCCTTCACAGACTGGTCATTCTTATACACACAAGACCTGATTCAAGTACAACAGACATGGACAAAATGAAGCCTGACTCAAGTCAGCTATGGCTCAAAAGGAATAAGATCTAACATACACCTAAAACAGTCTCCAGAATACTGAAAATGTAAAGCATTCATGAATTAAGTGATTTCCATAACCACTAGGATTTCTAAAATCGAAACTGCAATTATAACAAATGAAATAAGGGGCAACTGTACTTAGGCCAGGTAATAAAGCAGATGCCAAACAAAGCGGATTTTCCAGGACAGCGCTTTTCAGATTCCTATCCCTCCTCTAGCTCAGTCCCCCCCACTTACAATAGCTCCACCTACTGGTACCCAAACACCATGTACAACAGTGACCAGGCTGTGCAAAAGGCACAGGACCCTACAGCAATGGCAGAAATCCCCCTTTTATATACATTTCTTACCAGCTATTCCGAGCAATATCATATATCCAGAATGAATTCCTCACATTTTCCTCCCGTTTGTCTTTATCCTTACTGAGCCCAGACAACACATGGATTTCATTCAATTCGGGGTCAATGGTGGCCCTTTGAGTAAAGCCTGTCATTGGGACTGGAGAGAGAGTGCAAAGATTTAAATTGACTCAGCAGATACTGCACATCCTATAGTTTCTACCCCCCCCCCCATGAATCCTTTTTATCAAGCCAACCAATTTTGAAATCCGCAACCCTTGAAAAATGCTTTAAGTACTTTTAAAATTAACTTTAATTTACAAAAAAAGCAGACTGGAAATTGTCAATACAAAACAAAAGGTGTGTAATGTCATCCCTCACAGTATGAATATATTGGAAAACTATATAAAACCTTCAAAATTGAAGGCAATATTTTTATTACATGCAATACTTGCACAAATCTAAATCATTTCAATAATATATTTGTCAATAAGGTACATTAAAGGGAATAAGGGAGATTATGCGATCTAGAACAATGTAGTGATAAACTATTTGCAAATGATTATGAGAATCCTGGAACTTGTGTTTGATTCAGACTTCTCACTACTTTACTGCCAGAAACATTCTGTTCCTCAAAACCCATAAGAAAGCAGGATTACCAAGCTAAACACTAATTTTTACAATTACTTAATTTTGCCAAGTAATTCAGATGACTCAACTTGTTTATGTGGACAATGCATTGGCAGTTTACCAGAAGAGAATACCATCGTCAGCTGTTTCACAAAAGTAAAAAAAAATCTAATACTTTGAAAAGCCTTGTTACAAAAGTTAAAAGCCTAAGAATTTTTATTCAATTTTTCTGAAATTAAACACCAATTTCAGCACCTTATGTGAATGAATTGCATAGCGTCAATAAGGATGTGTGGTTTACCATCAGAAAATGGTCAAGAGAAAAAATTATATAACCATAATTTACAAATCAAAAGAATCTTACTCAAACTTGCTCCAAACATTGCTTACAGTTACACAATCTGCAAATCAGGACTTAGAGGGTTAAAAGTCATGCTTCAAGATTACTAGTAATGTATTCCCTATCTTCTCTTGTTGGTTTTTGCTTTACTTAGTGTTAGAAGCTATAAAGTCAGTCAGCCATAAACACTATAATTAAAAGAGGAAAATATTATCCCGTCATCATAAAACACTATTTAAGGTACTCAAACTGTCAGCATAAAGCAGGATAATTACAAAATACTGAAATATAACTGCAATAAAAATTATCAAGGATTTAAAGTCAATTCAGGAAAAGAGATACAAAAAAACAGCTCTTATTTGAAGATCAGTCTACATCATGTTACTGAACATGTCTAAAAGTATAGTTAATCTTTGTAAAACCTGCTCTTAAGGTACAACCATAATTTTTTATTTTTGGTTCACAACACAACCATAAGCCTCAAGACTATTAATATAAAAACAAGAAAACTGTATACAAAACACAATGTAACATGGAATGAATTTAATTTAAAACCAAAGAATGTGTTATAATTAAAAACAGTATAGTTTTATTAAAGTTCTTCTGTTATCGTGAACATTTTAACTTACCCATACCAGAGTCCTTCTTTGTGCCATCTGATATAATTTCAACATGGTCATTGTCCACATCGTAACTAAAGAAATCGTTCAGATACGTTTTGGATCTTTGACCTCCGAAAACATAAAGGCATCGGTTTTTCTAAAAAGCAACAAAATAAAATCACAATATTAACTGAAACATCAGAGAATGCACAAAGTACCGGACCTAGCTCTGTAACAAACACGTTATAAACATTTAAAGGAATTTCAACAGGCTTCCTTTATTTCTTCTAATAAAGAAAAGGAGACTCACAGTGTGAAAAAGCATACAGTGTCCTATCCTTGACTGGACATCTTCGGGCCCAGCATTACAAGAATCTTCACGGAGAAGTTTCCAAGTGTTAGAATGGCAATGATAGGCATAAAGACCACTGAACTGTGGATCTGAGGTCCGACTGTCATCCACATTCCCATTACAAGTTAAGATTCTTCCACCAAATGTGTAAATCATGTGTTTTTCAGAGTCCATACACATCTAAAGTTGGAACAAAAGAAAAAACAGTGAAAACATTTCTTAGCAATCAATCTGCTGAATTACAAAACAGACCATTTTCCTTAGTAATTATATCTCAATATAAGCTATAAATTAATTGTATGAAAGTTATGTTGTGAACAGAACCTCTGGCAACATAATACATATGCATTTCTTCCACTTTTGTTATGATGCAACTGCAAATAATTTCCATGAGTTCTGTATTATTCATATACTAATAAAAACAGCACAATATGCATTAATAATTCAGCCAAGAGGAAATATTCAGTAGATGCATAGTTCTAAAAAAAAACTGAACAATGTTACTACTACATTACTGTACATCTGTGTCAAATCATAAATTTTTGAACTTTGAATAGATTTTATTCTAGAAAATTGTTTCCACAATATAAAGTCTAAAGGTTTACCTGATGATCAAAAACAAGCTTGGGTCCGCCATCAGCCGATGTGTCTTCACTGAGCAACATCCATGTGTTAGTGTCAATATCGTAGCGATAGAAATCACTTTTTAGAGACTTGCTATTCCTCACAGAGGAGTCTAAATAACGTCCTAATGTGTAAATCTGTCTCCTCTGGGAGTCAATACACATCTTATGACATGATCTAGCACTGGGACCATTCTGCAGACACAAAAAGTACATATTTCTTCATTAGATTCCCAGTAGTCACAGTACTTATAACAGGAAAAAACACTCAACATCATCTTACAAAAAAGTTCCTGTCTCTAAGACATTAAATTCCATATAAGTTGTCAAGTATCTAAAACTACACTTCTATGGGAAATGTTTAGTAGCAGATCTTTGTAGCTTAAGTAATCCCCACAAAAATCACACAAGGCAAAAGTGTTTTCAAAAAACTTGCAAACATTCAATTGCAATGACTTGTCAATAAAAACACTATCAATAAACATTAAATAAAAAAAATTCAAGTTTTAAATTAAATTCTCAAAAATAAATAAATGACTATACCACACAGTTTGGCAATCAAAGAATAAATATGCATTTAGATTAAATCCAAACTATCCCAAATTCTATTCAATTAGTTTTCAGGAAATGGAGATTAAGTGAATATCAGAATTCTAAATTATTCAATGCAAAAAGCTTTTTTGGACAGGTCTGATGACAGATTGGGATATTAGTTGAAAAGAAATGATAGTAACCAGAAGATAATGCAGAATTAATAAGCTTTTTGTCTCTTGAACTCAAAACTTTTTGCAAGACCAGCTAAACTGCTTGCAAAGAATAATCATTCCGCGTTCCATTTGTGTGGTAAGTTATTTTTTGCCATGAGCCGTACTGTGGAAATTTCAAAAGTGTTAAGGGGAAAAATACATTCAAAGAATACTTATTTTTTCCCCACTGTCCAAAAGAAAATAAATTACTTTTCTTGCATGCAATTGCAAAACACAGATATGCTTCATCTATACAGAAGGTGGCGATAACAGCCACTCTTTCTTTGATCAAAACAAACCAGAGTTTTTAATGAGTGGATTCAAGACTTGCAAATAGGTCTGATGCCATCTGTTTGCATCAATCATGAACTGAAGTTCTTCTGTTTTTGTCACATCAACAGAGATAAAATGGGAACTTGAACTGCTAAACAAGCTATGACATCCATACCGTTAATATGCTCCAATGGGTTTAGGGATTCCTAGCTTATGATCACATTAAAACCCTGCAGAACTTTGAAGATACTAATAGAACATTGGACCAAAGGAATAAAAAGATTTTGCAATAGAATAATTTAAATGACAAATTCCAATACTACGAAATAACGGATCGACAATTTAAAAAATATATTTACAAAGCATTCGGTTGTGGTTGTAGGTTTAGGAAGGTTCTGACATGCGGATTGTGATATATCAAACCAAATAAACCATTAAAAAAGCAGTGCTATCTTTATACAACTAAAGCTACATATTAAAATTTACCATGTATAATTATCCAATACATACTTAAAGAAGGCTTAGGTTGTAATTTAACACAAACCAGCACTTATTAAAATTGTACTTTACTGGATCTGTACTTTATGATAGATGGAATAGATTTTTTTATTCATTTTTATATTAACTTGGTGGACTGCTAGATAAGAAATAATTTATAATATGCAATCTTAGCTTTATAGTAAGCTGGTATACAAAACTGAAATATTAAATACAGAAATCAGACTACTAATGTCATTTCAATAAATTGTAGTTTTTTTCCCCATATTTTCTATATAGAACTGATCAAACTGAATATTCTTATATGTAATAGAAGCAAATTGTCAGAAAACACTGCAAAGACAGCATACAAATTTACTGACTGCGTAGGTATGCATCTACCTAAATCATTACTTGGTGGCTACACATTTGGCAGTAATTACTGCTGCAAGTCTTTTTGAATGTCATCACCTGCTTTGAAAAGTTGGACAGTCTTGCTGAAGTACAAATTCTGCAAATCTTTCAGTCACTGTCAAACATACTGTTCGCTTCATAGTGACATCTTTAACTACCTTAAATACAAGCCACACATTTTTCCAAATTCAGGGTGGTACAATTGGCCTGAGGCTTTTATTTGAATACAAGTAAAAACAAATTCAAAATTCAAAAACAAAATTAATTCAAACAAGTTGACTTCATTGTTTACCACCAGAGTGCTGAACACAGTTTGGTTCTGTCATAATGATGCAATTGAACTTTTATATTAATTTTGAAGTTATCCAAATAAAGATATCACAGCAAACTTTTGCAATCAAGAAGGAGGTGCTCCTATCTGTTGAACAGCATTGGAATCGTCAGGATGGAAGGCAGTTTGGAGTGGACTCATGGTCACAACGGTATGTGATAAGGTTTAAACCCTTTGAGGCAGCTACACAGCTTAACATTACGATTCAAGAATTCAGAGCGTCCCGTGCCGGGATAATGTGTTTCGGGAGGAGGAATGGGTTTGATCATTGTGGTGTTGTCCTAAGCATTTTGCTTTAGGCTAGGTGTATGAGTTTGCTTTACTCAAAACTATCCAAAAAATCCATGTATCAGGAACCCCTTCCACAATGTTTCTTCTGGATATGAGGAGGTTTACTGTTTTATCTGCATTTTGTCTTTTAAACTCTTCATCATTTTTCTTTATTTAAAACCAAGAAAACTTTTTTCATTTGTACCATTTCCATTCAGAAAAGTAACCTGTGCTTTGTAAAGTTCTTTTTTCAATTGCCACAGTCCAAATTTTTGGGTGATGCTTATATTAGGTTATTAATACAGGAGGTAAAACAGCACTTTGCTGCTTCTCTAGATGTTTGGTTTGGAAGAATGGCCTGACTGGGGGATTATCAAGGTGTAATGATACACATTAGACTTAATGATGATTAGCAACTTAGAAATTTTCTTATAACCTCCTCCTATCACCTTGTTCCCATCTTCGAAACTTTGCCAGATATGGCTTGAAAATCATATCTAACTGGGGGAACCTAGAGACAGATACTCAGAAGTCATGTTAAACCACTTTAAGTGAACATTACACTAATTATGAAACCTATCAAAGTAATCTTTCACTGAACAAAAAAAAGGAATGAATACTTATTCATTCATGTACCAATACAACTGAGTATCTTCTAATGGTTTTCAAAAGCCTAATATTTACATCCAACGTGATTTTAAGATTCATCCTTTGGGGGTAGCTTCTACATACAAAATACTATTTAACTGCATCATTACTGCAATCTCCTATGGCATTAAAATGGGGAAATTTCACTGGTAGGATGAATGCTTTAATAAGACACCATACAATATCTGGTCTATTCAATGAGGCAGGTTTAGTCTAAAATATAATTTGAACATTGCTTCATTCAAATGTATAAACAATCTTAAAAGGGCTATCATAACTTTGATCTGTAAAATAGATCAAAAGAATTAAGTCATCTTGAAAAGTTAAAATAGAGACTTTTTTTTAATTAATTTGAAATCACCAAAACTTCTCTCCCCATATGTGGATTTGGAATCACTAGGCACTACAACTATATGGAGAATAGTCAAATGGATTCATACACAATATGAAAGAACAAGTTTCACACTGAGTGAGAACAGTGAGTCACAGTCATTCTGAAAAACAGTGACCGGAATAATGCACTGATAAAGATGAGGCTATTGTGTTTCTGGCCAATTAGCTTGGACGCCTCTGCACTTCCTCTTTCACAAAAAGCTCTTATAATTATAATGCTAGCTGTATCATGCTTAAAGAAGCATATTCATTCTTTTTGTTGAATAATAGAGCAAGAAAATCACCAAGTTGAGGAAAAGTGTTTTAGCAGTCCTTATGCAAAATATACTTCTGTAACCAATGAAGTACCCATATACATTTTCACTATTACACCCTGCAATTAATTTATTCACTAGGACTAAACCAAAATACATTTTTCCTCCATAGCTCAGCTTCGATTTATGGGAAAAGAAGGTCTCCAAACTGAAACAGGCAGCCATCTCCTTCTTTAGAACCTGACTTAATTTTCAGGAGCTCTGTTGAAAAACATCTCTTATAATACTACAAATGTTAACAGAAAAACAAACCTTCAAAAACAAATTTCTACACAGCAAACAGCTGAACAAACCTCTTTTTCTGTATCTCTTGATATGCAAATCCACTGATTTTCTTGAACGCTGTATGCCCAAAAATCTGCCAAATCCTGGGTGCCGTCCCAACCACCAAACAAGTATACGGTTTCTAAAATAAAAGATACTTACTTAGGGCGTGGACAAATGCTTGTATGAATTCCTTACTTTAAAAATCCAGATTAAAACAGTTTGTTGCCATGGATGTAAGAGGGTCTTAATTGGGAAAAAAAAAGATATTTGAAGCCTGACATTTTTTACACTGAGAGAAAATGTGGAACATGAAAAAAACACTCAAATTTAATATTGTCAACACAATGTCAGGTTAATTTCAAGGGACTTTTTTTAAAGCAACTGAAGTCCTATAACCATGATCAAGGTCCCTTTGAACCCATGTAAACAACAGTAATGTAACATTTACTATACATACAGATTTTTGTCATTGACAATGCTATCATTTTAAACAAGTATAATTAAAATGTTTTGTAGTGGTGGGGGGTTAATACATAAAAACATAACCACCTTGTATCAGGCATTTTTTATGGTGCTTGAGTCAACACAACATAACATTAGAAGGTTACAAAAGGAATGTTTCAAAAATGCTTTCATTAAATATGGCCTGAAAGGCTTACCATCATATTAGAAAACAGGACATAGGTTAACAGTCTGTTGTTTTGGAAGAGGTTATTTGAGTTCATTAACTCTAATTAACCTTCCTACTGGACAAAGAGCTTGTAGTGTTCCAGCTCAAGACTTGGGACTCAAGAAATGTATAATTTCTCACTGCTCACAAAACCCACACAACAACAAGAGTCTTATTGATGGAGCTACACAATACCAGATTTGGATTCATCTGAACATCCTGATGGGGAAAAGCCAAAAGGACAATGCTAACATGTAGCAATTTATTTTCAGTCTCTGCCTAACACTAAGCCAGATGGAAAAATTTTGAAATGTTCAAATTAACCTTTCAGCACAAGTTGAAAATCTGCTTTTTACATGCATTTTCCAAAAAGACTAAATTAAGACAAGTAATAGGTTTATTCCATGCTGAAAAGAGAAGAAAGAAAACAACGTTTCGACTTCTTCAGGTATGTCAGCTGAAGAAGGCTCCACGGTCGAAACGTTGCGTTTTCTTATTTCTCTTTTCAGCATCGAATAAACCCATTATTGGTTCCTTTGCAGCCTACTCATGTTGACGCAGCTACCCACCTGAACTACTTCAAAATTAAGATAGTCTGACAAAAGTACCAACATGTACCAAGGCATTCTTTTTCCAATATTCTCAAAAAGCATCACAACAGAATGCATCCAACAACATAGCAACAGTACTTCTGGCACCTCCCTCTCAGTACCAGCATCTTTTAGGAATGAAATTAGAAACTGCTCAAGCTTAAGCATTTCAGCCATATTCTTACCAGTCTGAACATCAATCACCATCTGGTGTCCTCCCCTCATTCCGGGCCGGTTATCATCACCATCACCTTGAAAAAGAGAATAAAGGACTTGAAATCCCCCTTTTCATTATTTCATCAATTTCCCTATGGGATCAATAAAGTCTTATCTATTAAATGCAAACCCAGTTCAGAGTCATCAAATATTTCAATGAAATGTACTATGCTGGACTAGTATTACCCATTCAACACACCTGATAGATAATTTAGAGAAAAGCTGATATATGATTTTTCACCACTCAAGCGGCATTTTTAAAATTAAATATATTACAATAAGTGTAACGGTGGATAGTGGTCACATGTATTATATACCTGTCAAATTTGAATGGATAGCAACCAAAAAACAAAAGCAATTCACAGCATGATTACTGTAATCCGTTTTATATGGATGTGCATTAGTTGGTTAAAAAGTTCTTGTGAACATTTTTGTTACCGTTATCCTCTTATGTACAAAATTAATTCAAAGACTGTTTCACCTTTAATTAAAACAGGCTGTATTTCAGAAGAGACAGTTAAGTATAAGGAATCCATTTGCTAAACTATTCAAGCTGAAACACAATCTGGAAACACAGAACAGAATTATTTTATCGTTGGACTTTAACTGCACAGAAATCAAAACTTTTCAGCTCAGATGTAAATGACTGTCTGGTGCAGGTTGGAGTCTGTATAGTACAAAAATATTTTTTTTTCCAATTTTCACTAGCTGCAAGATCACCATAATCAGAATGGCAGGGTTTTAACATTTTCAAGTATAGACTTGGAAAAAAATATTTTAGAAGCATGTTTTCAATGCCATTTTGAGAATACTGCTTTGTAATGAAGTACTTCTGCAAAGAGTAATCCTTAAAAGTATCAGAACACCATTATCAAGCACTCTCCAGATGTACACTCAGTGTTTATTTAAGAGAGACGTATTTGTATGCATTTTGAAACCAAAAAGTAAATTTAGTGTAACCATCATGTCCTCTGAAGCAAACTATTATTAGCAATAACGAAAGAACCTTACAGCACGTATGCACAGAGTTGAAATAGGATGTCAGAATTTAAATGAACAGAATTAAGGAACAAGCAATAGGTTTATTCCTTGCTGAAAAGAGAAGAAAGAAATCAACATTTCAGCTGTGGAGCCCTTTTCAGGTGTGAGCATGGAATAAACCTATTACTTGTTCCTTTGCAGCCTACGCATGCTGACGCAGCTACCCACCTGAACTACTATAAGCAGAATTAGTTTATCAAGTCAAAAAGTAGTTATGGTACAGAGTGATCAAAACGGTACATTAAGGATGATGTAATACTTGTAGGTACAGATCCTTAGTGTGAGACTGGAGATTTTTTAAAAACACCGTACATGTCTGAAACCTGCATGGCTGAAACAAGGCTATTACAACTATCCAGAAGTGCAGAGTGGCTGAGGAGAATTTCTGGCTAGAAGAAGCCCAGATATCTTAACTAACACCTAATTTTTATGATTTATTAATTTATCTTCCATTGACATCTTTTCTAAGAAAACAACTGAATGACTATTACAATAACCACAACGTTGAGAAAAATACTCAGAATAGCTTAGCATTTTTACAAACGTACAGATGTTACTAAATACAGTATTATGTTTAACATGTTATATGCATTTTTATTTTTTGTACCTTTGTTGCTTTTTGGAATAATCTGACTCCATCTTGGCTTGTATTCCTGCTGGCTGATATACTGATTAAACAATCCATCTGCAAAAAAAAAAGAAAGCGATCAGCCTCAGCTACACAGAAAAATAAAAGAATCAAACAAACAATACAAAGCAGAATTCAATTACCATGCACAGCTTTGTCTATTAGCTCTTCACAGGCATCAAAGTCTCCCTTCAGCACCAGTTTGTCGTGCAAATCTGTGAGCATGGGATGTTCCAGTGCAATCTTTGTCTTTTTCTGCAACGACTCGAATGCCTCTGTGTAATTGTGCTGCCGAAAGTGCTTCAGACACAGACGAATGGCTTCCTGTTCACGGTACTACTGGAACACAAGGGAAGCCCATTAATAAGCCTGAGGTATCTTGAGGTTTCATGTGTCAATAACGATACAGAAAAATATAAAATTAAGCCTCAATAAGCAACAAACTAAGGCTGAACAGAAATGCCCCCCATATTCATTTTACACTGCTTCGCTCCTTTTACCTTTACATTTTCTTTTTCCTAAACTGAATCTTCTCCCTAAAATACAGTATATAAAACTAAAAAGCAACAGTGAGACTCCCACGTGGCTCATCTAGGTGCTAATTTAGGCCAGGAGTGCCTGGGTCATGTTACTAGCCGCCTGTGACCAAGATTCTCCAAGCAGTGGTACACAATCGGTTGAGTGCTTCCATCAGTAGGGAGTCACCAGTGGGATTGTTGGCTCTAAGTGTTATAGGTGACGTACACGTCATTACTCCAGTCAATGCTAAGAAAGCAATGTGGAGCATGCAAGGTGTATAAAAAAAACAAACAGCTATGTGCAAGAGTCAACAGTATGGGCTTCATACTCACTGAGCAGATACAATTGCCATTGCCAGACAGCTCAGTCAGGCTTAACAGGTGGTGGTTGAAACATTAATGGGTATATAATAAGACAAATTAGCCTAGTCCCATTTCTTGAAAAAAAGAGCAGATTGGAGATCGTGAGTGGTTCAACCTGATTTGCTCTGAAAGACAGTTAGGCTCTATTAAGATATTGTGAGCTCAAGTATGGGTCATGTTGCTAGCTGCCCCTGGCTAGTATTAGGCCAGGATTAGGGTGGGGATTAGTCACACCACGGCTCTCTTGGCTTCCAGCGAAACAGTGACACCCGAGACCTCCTGGGATTGTCATGTCTCCAATTAGAGACGACTTCCCTAATGCCTTGGAAAACTTGCAGTGAGTCAAAAGATGAAAGCTCATAGGAGCTCAGGATGAAGGGTAGATGGGCTCAGCCTAAGTAGAAACTAGCAATCTAGGTATGAATCAGGACAAAGTAAACAAATCTCAAAATACAATACATACAAAATAATACATTAATTTTATATTTTACAGAATATATTTTGACATGTCTACTCACCTCGCTCCACATATTTAAGTATTTGACTATTCCCTCAATTTCGTGCATTAAAGACCACATGGTTTTTGAGTTTTTGAAGCATTCGGAAATTTCTTACACTGTACAAAAGTTAATAAAATTCCTGACTGGAGTTTTATTTTTCACCCTAAAGACAACTGCAAAGAAACGCAGGCCTACCTTACTGTACCAGTTAAGGCACGGTTGTACCACATCAGGTTCATCAATCCCATGGAGCTCTATGTACCAGATGCTAAAGTTGAAACTGGGGCCCCAAGACATCAGTGGTACTGTAGAAAAAATAACATTAACACAACTGAAATACACACTGCGTATACAGACCTTCAAATTATGCAACTAAAAAATAAACGGAAGTGGAGCACTATACAATTGCCACCATCCTCAGATTTTTCAACGTGTATACTAAATTAACTGTACAATTAAAACTACTCTCCATTAAAATTCAAATTAGAACCACATTACTTTCATAGCTAGATTATTTTCATGGCTAACAGTTATCCATTGTGTTCCTCATAGTACTGGACACTATACTGACTTATAAAAATAGGTATTTTACAATTACTGTTTTTTAAGTACAGAAATTACAGGAAAAAAAAAACAGCCTGGAATAAGAGACCACAGAAAGTAATTGAAAACAAAAATAAGCAGCTTTAAAATACTTGTGTGATTTAAAACCATAAATCATTCACATCCTATGATATCTTACAATTCCACTATTATTGAGCTGATCTTAATTTAACAGATATGAGCAACCCCAAAAGTAGCTATTCTGCTATACACATTTATTTGTAATGAATTATGCTTATTAAATATATCAAGAAGGCAATCTTCATTCAACGATACCTTGCCATCATAGTCTTACCTATTTTGATGAATCGGCATGGGAACATCTGCTCATCAATTCTGTGTTTCAATGTAAAGGTTTCTTTGTTATAGTCATTCTTAAGGCCACTGTAAAAAATATAAACATTGTAGTTCAAGGGAAGAGCAGGCGATGTGTAAAAGCGATCTTTAATGTACAGCATTTTCAGTTTTATCTGGCTACAACTAAATTAATATTAAACCAAGAGTTAAAAAATCTTCATTAATAGTCAGCTTTGACATTAACAAAATGTGAATAATTTATCAGTTAGAGATTTGCTTTTTTACTTGCCTGGAAAGAAGTTCAGTCATGTTTTCCTCACTCATTCCTCCAAAAACCTTAAATTTTTTCAGGTTGCAGACATGAGTTTTTTCATACTTCCCAAAGGTGATGCTTTGAACTATAGCCGGCCTTTCCAATTTTAAAATTAAGTACTAAAACAAAAAAAAAAAGCAAAACTTAGTCTTAAAAGCAGTACAACCAACCTCTCAGTGTTCCTACAAACTGTTTGTCTTCCAAACTTTCCTTGTACACAAACACTGGAAGGAGTTATAGCTGAAAAAATCCAGTGCTGGCTGTTACTGCAGTGGATCCCAGTGGACATAATGGACATTCAATTGCATTGATTAAATAATCAGGTGATTCAGAAAAATTCAGGGAAGGGGAATCTTATTTTGTATATAAGGTAACAAATAATTCAAACTAGATCAATTAAAAGTGCAATTTATTTAATTGATTTCAGACAAAGGCAGAATAATTTCAGCTGTCACAGCAAGATAAACACTGCCAGTCAAGATAAGGCAGAGTAAAACAAATGAAAAGTGAAGAGAACTGAATAAACCTAGAACTAAGAATGGCCCATCCTCAAAACAATATTCTGTAACGATTTCTGGAATGTTATGATTTGTTTTTACAGAGCAGCATATGTAATTCCAAACAAAATGGGGTAATACTGGACTTAAAATCTTGCAAGATTTTTTATGTATAAAGATGTGAATGTAATCATTGAAATTAGGAAACATATACGAATCCACAATGAAATATGAAACTTATAGCACTCATTCTAGGCAGATTTTAGGCTGTAACTCCTTTTACATGGAAAGATAAACTCAAATTAGAATCACGTGGAGTACTGGTAAGTAAATCATTTACCTTGGATTATAATAATTAAGCTTTCTATTTAAGATGTTTATAAAGTCCAAATTATTGTCATAGTTAAGTTATGCGCCAGCTGAAAGATGTTTGCGTTCCATTAGTAAACCACTGAACTTTCCTGAAATTCTTTCACAATAGAAAATCTTTTAAAATGATCAGATTTATGCAAAAATCATCTTTTCACCCTTTAAGATGCAGAAGCTCACTGGGCAGTCATGAGATAAAAATAGACAACATTTAGGCTTATTCTGCCAATGCAAACAGGACACTGCAAAAAGTATATTAGACAATGTAATTCTATTCCTGTATTTTATTACTTAACCAGTTTATGGGAAAATATATTTTTGATTTCAACATGACAATGACCTTAAATTTTACTGTATCATTCAGGGGTCTGAAACAATTTGTCAACCCTTAAAAACATGGAAATGTTAAGGGGGAGAATTTAAAAGGAGAAAGATAAGCATAATGAAAATCAATTTGCTCAAGGAAACAAGAACAAGTATATGCTTTTAAAGGAACAGAATGCGTACAAAATGTGAGACATAACAGCAAGGGAAAGGGGATTTAGGAGAAGTCTGCAGTAAAATGTAAAAATAAAAACATGTATTAGTCTGGTGCTTTGTCTTCTGAAAAGGATGATGGATTTTCACATGAATCAATATGACTATGATGACCCTTGCATAAATGTACTAGTCTAGTAATTTTGATCAGAAACAAATACAGCTATTACTTGATTTTTGTAAATTAAATGTACAGTATTAGGGCAAACAAATTAAAAATCTGATTCAATTAAGAAATATGAGTCAACTCCAGGTCAGAGACACACAGAACCTTCCATATTAAAATAAGCTCTCCCATATGCAAAGCCACTTTCCCCATCAAGTCTTCTACTGTATGGCCATGGTAGAAAACCAAGTAATTTAAATGGGCTTTTGGCTCAGGACCTGCATGACACATAATGCCAAGCAACCAGATGCTGCCGAGTTTATCAAAGCTCAGTTTTATGCGTAGTGCCATTATCTCAAACATGTCAAATTTGCTCATTTTAATTTTGAACATTGATCGAAGCTTTATATACACAAGCAAATAACAGTGCATGCAACCATTAAAAAAAACCCATGCACAAGGTATATGCATTAGATATAAGCATTCATACCAACTTCTGTTAGGTATTTGTGACATCCGTGTATGGTACAAAAAGGTCTTCATTCCTACTCATCACAGCCTTGATTGGCCAAAGGATTAAAATTTTAATAAATTACGCACTTTTGCCATATAAGAAACAACAATATTCAATAAAATCGTACTAACACTGGCAAAGATGGTAAAAAAAAGAGAACAAAGTGAGTGTTAATTTAAACAGTAAGTGGCTCTATTTTCCACTTTCGATTTCCTATGCCCTTAACCACAGGACATGTCTTCAAAACACCACAAGTTGCTGAAGTTTAATAGCCAAACTAGAAATCTCATAATTTAACCTTTTTAAAGCTTCCAATATTACTAAACAGAGGTTTACCAGACAGGGAAATGAGGAAGAAATGTGGTGAAGAGAAAAGAGCAGGCTTTAATTATCTCTTCAACTACAAGAGAAATGGCATGGGATGATGCCAGCACTATGACACTAAGATACTAAAGCACGAAAGAGCTCAGTAATTGCAGCTTCTCGGGATTTAAAGACATTTACTGAATTTATTGACTTCTTATTTAAGTAATAACCAATCAAATGTTTGCAACAAAAACCTCTCTCAATAGCTTGAACTAGGTCTAAAAAATGCAAAAGCATTCAAATAACTGAGTGCCTTACACAGTGCAACACTGATACAGCAGAGCATAAAGACATCAGTAATCTATTTCCTAGTAATCTAACACCCTCAATGACATCATAGCAAAGCACTTTACAAGAAAACAAAGAAAGGAGAAAGAGAGACAGGTACACTCTGATGAAAAATTAAACAGATTAAAAAGTTACATATCAAACAGTATGGGCTGAAAGACCATTCTATTATCGTTTTACAGTACCTGTGGGGGGTAGTTGCTCTCAGAGGACCACCTGGAAGACTGGTCGTTAGGTTTATCCACCAAAATATTCCTAAAAAAAAAAGTGAGATTTTAGCATCTGTATTTAACTTTATTGCAGCATTCACTACAAAACCAGGCAAATGTATTTGGTGGAAAATTCAGTTGTAGACAAATGTATATTCATCCTTCAAAATCATAGGCTTCTGACTAACAACATCTTTAGCATCATCAGTACCTGGAATACCAATTAACTGTCATTATTTGCAAGAAAATATGAAAAATGTCATAAAAAAACATTTAAACAGCAACAAAGCTTTCTTTGATTTGTGGGAGTGTAGGATACAATAAGTACACCCTCTTTTAAACATACTATAGGATTGTCAAAATGTCTTTTTTGTATAAATTATACACGTTTGCACTAGAATGTCTAATACTGAAGCACATGGTCAAATCATTAGCCATTAAATCATACCCTGTAAGACCAAGACATATACAAATAAAGTCTCATGCGGATAATTTATTAATAATGGGATTACTGGTAGTTTAGATCTACCTGGTGACACAAGGCATTTGGAAAGGAAAAAATACATAAACAAACCACACACAAAGCTCTTTTACCAAGTAAATCTAGAATGTTTTGGCAGGTTTAACATAATTTCTCACACAAATAAGAGTGGTATTTTCCTGAAGCACTACAGGAATTTTGGCAAAAAATTGTGTGCTTTCCCTCCTCAGGTGAAATTGATTTTTGACCTATTGATGAGAATATACAACTACTTTATTTACAAGCGGCCCTAGATGCCTACGTTTTAAACAAGCATCAAACTCTTGACAAGTTCAAAGAACATGGTATTGAACTTCAAAACTGACTCTCAGACACATAGCTAACAAAGACATGAATAAAGGTTAATGACTTACAGTCCACTGACGTCAACAGTAAACACTGTGCCTAAGTTAAGGAAAACAACTCCCCACAAATTCGACTAAACCTCTCCTGTGCTGCCTAAAGGGGATCTACAACACCTTTAAAGCTGAAACTAATAAAGATGCACTTTTCAAAATCACTTCAGTTAGGATAGACATGGATAGAACTAACATATATATATATAAGCTTATGCTTTATATACAATTTTAATTTGATTAAATGCAGACAAACTGCAATCACTGTTCACATTTCAGGTACAAGTTGATAGGCACTAAAAAACATCTATGAAACCAACTAGTGATTAATAAAACAATATATTTACCTGACCATACAAGTCAGCTGACACTAGTTCAGCACACAAATTCTCTCAGTTCTTGGCAAAGAAAAAATGGACGGCTTTATTGCAGTACTCACTAAAATCAGGCAAATGTATTTGTAAAATAGATTAAGAAGCCATTTTCTAAGGTTTTCACACTGTAATAGATAGCTACCATTTCCCCTCAAAATTAAAAGAAATAATCAGACAATATACTACAACAGGCAAGTTATATTTGTTTCCATGTCACTAGCAGCAATTTTATACCTTAAGAACAGCTAGTTTTACTCTGCAGTTTCCTTCTTTAAAAATACACAGTGTGAGATGCACAAGCCTAGTGCTTTAAGATGCATTTACAAGACATTCCAAGTTCACAATCTATTCAAAGCCCCAATATACAACTTACATCTAGACAAGCACTTTAAACGTAATAGTTTGTGTATCCTAAATCTTTACCCAGCTCTCCAAGCTACTGTGCCCTTTTTAAAGTACTGTAATTATCTTATATTACCAATTTAAATTTTTGGACGTTTACTACTGAGTTACTTTAAAAATATGAGAAAAAATAAAGCTGTGGTACCGTGCATTGATAACCACCTAAGGCAGGCTACAAATTTACTCCAGAGATCCACATAACAGTAAAATGTGAGCCTTTTTTAAAAAAACACAACACGGTTTTGAGGACTTCATATCACAGTCACTTAATGCTGTAAATGCAGACAAATATCACAAAGAAAAATACTCTATCACAAAATTAATATAGCCAAGTCTTGTTTGGATTTCAATTGAACTTTTCTATGGATTTTGAGCCTTTTAAGGCATATTAGTCACTGTATTGTGTGTTTGCACATATAAAAAAACAAGGCACCGTACAAGAATGAGTATATTTTATCTTTTAAATTTTTGTATGTTGACCTGGTGTTGAACATAAATAACAATGTTGATACTTGGTCGTATCAAATTACCAAGCGGGCAAGTTGACGAAAAACACTATCTGAACGCCTCCAAACTGCCTGTCATCTCCTAGCAGGTTCAACAATTCAATTACATCTTCGTAAGAAAAGCACAAATTCCAAGTTTAATAATCCAATTCGAAACTCTGTTGTTTAAAACAAGGCCTCTGTGCATTATTTCCCCGGCAAACTAGATCATTCTATTTTCGCCTTTCTTTTAAAACAAAATGCACTGAATCTCCCTTTGCATAAACAGTAAAGCAAACCGTTTGAAAACGTACTTAAAATATATTTGACGAGCATTCACCTATCTAAGAATGTTTGTTTACGTTTTGCATTTTGTTTTTAAAAAACGCATTTGAGAGGCCAGGATATTCCGCAGGAGGGGTGTGTGTTAGGCCATGGATTCCAGTACTATGAAATACTAAACGAAAAATTCGCGTAAATGCGCATACCTGCACATAAAAGAGAAAAAAAAATAGGTAAGTGTGTGAAGCATTACTCACTCTGGTAGGTACGTAGAGGAGTAAGAGCTCCATTTAAAAACACTGTAGCAGAGGACTCTGTTCTCTGGATTAGCCGCCATCTTGTTGAACAACAGCAGAGATGGGAGAGGAAGGCCGACAGCTCTTAAAGTGACAGTGGACTTGGGTTTGATGACATAACATCTAACAGTAGACACTGCACCCAAGGTTAGGGGCAAACTAGGGTCACGGCTGGTGGTACAGTATGTAAATTGTACTCACTAATCTTTCAACTTTATTTGGTCAAAATGTGCTGGGGATTAGTAGTATTTTGAACATATTTATATGTTGAATCCTTAGAGAATAGAATCCAATTGCGATTTGGCACGTTTGTAGTTCACAAGTGTAAACCGAATTAGTACTTACCATGATCAAAACACCTGAAAGTCAGGAATTAAAGGTACCGACCTGGACGACAATACAGTATGTATAAATATAGCTCTATAAATGTCACACAAGCTACACTAGAAAGAAAAAAACACTACCGTTCGTTTCACAGTTGGCAGCCGACGTGTTGGTATTTCTAAATTAAAATGCAGTTTTATTATTTAAGTAGCGATCTAAACAAACACTATTGAGAAAAACTTCTTAATTAACGGGTACATTTCATAAATCGATTACATTTTTGCTATATAGACCTACAATATACAAGATACCAATGCTCTCTCACCTTTAAGTTATATTTCAGTAAGTGGTGTTTCACTGGCTTGATGCTGGGTCGTCAGTGAAACGACAGTACGATCGCACTTAACTGACAAGTAAAGGAAAAAAATGAGCCTGTGGTTTCAGGCTAATCTGTAGCCAGTAATCCTGGACGCGGGAGATAAGAATATATATTTTTAAATTCATGATTTGTTTGTCATGCCAGCCTAAAGTCGTTTCCCATCTCCCCCGATTAAAGCAGATAACATTAAACCTTTAAAGTAGGAAAGATACGTTTTAAGGGTAGCGGTGCCGTTTTTTAAGATTATTTACTAGGGTAGTACCAGGATCTTCTGTCAATCGAGAATAAGAACAAACCCATATTTAAGTACAGCATGAATCGCACGTAAGATCAAAGTCGATTGTTTTTCTTTTTAAGCTTCCTGGACAATTTTCAGCACATCTGTGGAGTGCTAAGAATTTAAAACATAGTACAACGGTATGAATAGCAACGTGTATTTTAATCTGTTAGGCCCAAATGAAGCCCCAACAGTCGCTCGGGTAGCAGGTGACAGTTTTTCCCCCATAGGCTCACTAGGGCTGGGACACTTTCCTGAGGAGAAGGCCGCTTCAGAGGCGACTGTAGCTCAGATTTTTCTTTAGTATCAAGGTTTAAAAGTAAATGAAGGAATAGTTCATGTTTACAAAAAAGTCCAATGATTTATACCTCATAAATCATTATGAGGTATATATGTTTTTTTTACTTTTATTTTCTATCAATATGAAGCAAATAATTATTTTTTCCTAAAGTATTTTTTTCCTTATCACAATCCCACTTTAAGGCAGAGACGTTTTCTATAGTGAGAGCTTAAAAATGGCTCCTAGTGTTGATGGGACTGTTTTTACATATATAGATTACTTCACTACATTTAAGGCTTATTACAGCTTCCTATTGTTATTAAGAAAAACTACAATTTTATGGTTGTATTAAAAGGGAGATAAAAAATCAATAAGGTATGAAGCTTTTACAGTAAGTAAGCAATCATATTTTGCTACCTTTCTTCATTATTATCCCTAAGGCCTAAAATATAGACAAAAGGTTAAGATTCATGTAACATGGCAATATTTTAAATAGACATTAGCCCCATTTATATAGTGGTTAAACTTATAGTATTGCCCTGTTACAGTTAATAGAAATGATTTGTTTCATTGATTTGCTAAAAAGGCATTAAGGAATGTTTTCCACAGCACACATATTTTTGATGCTTGTAAATACCCTGCAATGCTGTCATCTGCAATGACATAGGGTTACATCATTCGCAGTTCATGATCTAGGGTTGTAGTTTATCATGCAATCATTTTCTTTCCAGTGTAAGATCACACTGACTGAAAATGCCAACATTCTCCAGAACATGAAAAGCTGTGATGTGACTAATTAGAGAACACAGTAAGTTCTAGTCAGTGTTTTGAAAACATACAACCAAATAATAATGTGCAAGCAATGGCACAGTACATATTAGGGTATTGCATTTGTACTTCACACTTGACAGAGTTTCTCTTTAGTACTATTTTCTATCATATGTAACTAAGACAGAGAAATTGACTTAGATAAGATATTCTGTCCTGTTTTTATAACAGTATGACTAAGTATGTTTTCTTTTTTTTAAGACAAGACAATTATAGATGTAAACATGTTTATGAGAATTGAAATTAATGCGGTTTGTTATTTTGGTTGGCTTGTTAACCTTACTATTTCCTTTACTTGGAAATCCCCGAATATAAGAACAGAACAGGCACCAAAAACGAGCAGTAGAAAAATAGTACAAAGTCTTACTGTTCTGGATTTCGGTATTTGCCCAAATTTGCCATGTTTTCTCCATAGCTTAGCAGTACACAGTATTTATTCAGAGGTGCAATAATGAAACTAAAACATAAATAGTGAGATACCACCCATCAGTTGTAGGAAAGTTTCATACTATCTGCAGAAGAAAGGCAGAAAGCCTTTTGTCCGCAAGGCCTGAATTTCCCTACATGGGGGTTTCTGTTAGGAAAGCAAGGGAATTCCAGGAACTTTTCACACATTTGTTTCTGATCCAAGACCTGAAGCTGATTGTGTGAGTCTTGTGAATCTTTGTATGAAAACATGTGCATCTTTTTCCTCTGTTCCAAACAAAAGCTTGTTTGAAAAATTCAGGCAAGCCATACAGACTGGTCATTTTTTCCTCCAACAACAACAGAAATACAGATAGCAATGGGGGCATATTGTAGTCCTCTTAGTGTCCGTTAGAAAAATTTTGAAAAGTAATAATACAATATACAGGGGAAATAACCATATTTCCTGATGTGTTCTGAAAACCAAAAACTCTCATGTTCAACAATGTGGAAAACCAAATTTCATTCTTAAAATTCACTTTACTTGAGCAGCAGCTTCTAACAAAATGTAACTACAACTAACATTTTAGACTCATATTGATCAGAAGCATTTATCTACTGTACCTCCCACGTTTTTACTTTGTCTAATAAGTATTATGAATGAGTGTTCGTATGCTGAAAAGTGTAGGACCAGTGCCATTCATTCTTGTCCTTTTATCGCAGTTAACTAGTTGTAGGAAGGCCTGTTTCAGACATATACTGTACCACATAGTATCTGCATTGTATAAAGTGCCATTCATACATGAAATTATTAAGTTTCAGTTCAAACTTTTTTTTTTACTTTTCAATATCACATGCTTGTTGCAATACACATGCATTTGTAATTCAAAAACAAACTCCAAAATCAGTTTATGAGGCCCTTACATACAGTATCAATCCCTGTTTGTTTAAAGTGGCCTTTATGCTGATAGGTTGAGATTTCTTATTACAAAAAGTAGTTTTCACATTCATTGAGTTTTTTTTTGCTTAAGTTCATATTTACTGCTCATGTTATGAGTCATGTTATTTCATTAAATTCTTCCATAAACCATAGTTTGAAACCATCATTGTCTTCTCTGATTTTACCCCAAGGTTGGGAATGACAGATCTTAGATATCTTAAATTTCAATTTCAAGAAAGTTTTTAATATTTACAAATGTCTGTTGCATTTCTAGACCTAAAGATCCATTCAAAAGTATTGTAAAGCATTTTGAGATATTTCACTTGACTTGATTTGAAAATCCCTATGTTTTATTTTGTGACATTAAAAGGACCGGAATTCAATTTCCAATAAATAATGTGATCTGTGATCATTCAAAATATACCTAGTGATCTTAAAATTAATGGCAAGGTGTTTCCAAGGAGGATCTCTCATGGCATGTATTTTAAAATAAACAGGAAGCTATTTGCAGGTATCACAAAGTAAATCTGAAATCTTCTCAAAAGAACAGGAAGTTATTTCAAAATGTCTCAGCATGCGTACGAGATATCTTAAACTAAACAGGAAATAATTCCAAGAAACTTCCATTAAATCCTTTGTGCAGTATTTTAAAATAAATAGGAAACTGTTTTAGGATATACTGAAAAGTGAAATATCTTAAAATTAACCGCAAATCAAATACTGTATATCTCATATAACAGGACCTTAATATATACAGTAATGAGGGGACATTAAAAGATGCAAGAGATGCTTGTGTTTTTAATGACTTTCAGTCTACATCTCCATATAAAGTGATAATTAGTGACCTATTTTAGTCATCTAAAGTTGAGAATTATAGTGGATATGATGATATCTGCAGATGATGGATATGATATCTCCAGTATTTCAGATACTGTATTTAGAAAGTAAAAAAATACTTCAAAGTGTTCAAGTTGTCATCAACTAATTTAGGGGGAGGATTGGCAACCCCTGTCCTTGAACCGTTCAGGAACTCCTGTGTTGTCATTCTAACTCTGATCTTAATAATTTAATTTAACTAAGTATTTGGATACAAAATCCAATCAAATGTTTTATGGACTTCATTGACAGCTAAAAATCTTTAAAATCTACAGTACTCTGACTCTAATATTGAATTTGGCTATCCTTGATTTAGAGATACCTATAAAATGTCAAGATACCTGTAGTTTGCTCAGCTTTTAATAGTAATTTGGCACATAATAGTAAGGATTAAGTATATTCTTGATGTCCTTATCTAGTTACTTGTTAGGTATCCCACATTAAAATCTGGATTTTGATAACGAGGGCAGGTCATTTTACTATAGTTATATGAGCAGCATTATCCGGTGTCTGCTTGTGTTTCTATAAAATCAATGCATATGTTTGTACTTTTATGAGCATCCTCTACTCCAGAAACATTTCCAGTATTTGAAAATAAGATGAAAATCAAGCTAGTTTTAAAAATTAAAAAAAAAAAAACAGATTGGGGTGGCTGTATGTCTGTACAATTTTTTATCTGTAGTATACAATTGTTTTGTTTGCTGTTAAAAGTCAACAATAGTAAAACACCCCCCTTCTTAATCACTGACCTTGCCAAAATGAAAAGCAATTAGTGAATCATTCCTTCGGTCTTCTCTTTCAGGAAGTGGCCTGAGGTAATGAGCAGGATAATGTCATTTCTCATAAGTGCAGACTCATGCTGGGTCATATGAAAGCTGATGTCAACTGACCAGAAATGACGGTACTGTAACTGTACAGGTATTGCTTTCTAACATTTACTCTAGCTATTTATTCAGGTATTGTTCAGCTTAGTCTTAAAAAACACACACATTTTGTTGACTATTACAAGTTTAATTGAACATTTTAAAAAAGCATCACAGATGCTGTTAGGTGTAAGAAGCTAATTACAGTTAAGATTTTGGTCAGAGAAGTATTCAACTTTCCATTGCAAATATCTGTCTGTGGTTCTAGAGGTCTAGGAAATATAATGTTGACTATAATATGACTAAAGTACTTACTATTTAATTCACAATTTAAACTCCAATGGAAAAAGTGAATGTTAAGCACTGTAGACATAGTTGCTATTTTAGAAAAATATCATACAGGGAGCATTAAAATAAAATTATATTTAAAATATTATTGTTATATGATTACATTTATTTTAAGAAGTGTATAACATTACATATTGTATTGTGAGTTCTGTATCTTTTGTTTGCATTTTTTAATGATCTGCAAAATGTGATATCTTATCCAAAATTGTTTTAATATATAGTATTCTCGGTGCTTTGTTTTGTAGTCTCAGGGCTGTAATTCACAACTTATTTTTCTTACAAGACAGCACTTGAAAAATAATGCATGGTAATATGAAAAAAAAACTAAACTATTTTAAAGGCACTATATATCCCAACCCTTGGTGCAGCTGTATTTTCTGACTTGAATACATTTTCATCAATGTACAGGTGCCTCTCTTTATACTCTATTTGTACTAACATCTTTTATACTTGTCTGTCGCTGTCCAAGGCTTAGTGGCAAAGGAAGGGAAATTGTATTTAGTAAATTAAAAGAATACTTTAATCAAGGTTTACAACACTTAATTCTAATAATGAAATGAACAGTGATAAACAGCTTCCTGTCCTGGCAAATATGTGGCAATTATGTCAAATGTGTGTTTGGTTTTCCTAAAGGGCTTATAGAATATTCTAATGGAGAATACATCAGATCTGTATAGGAATCAGGGCGCACTGTTACAGTATCGAAAGGTTATCTAAAACCGATAGTGTGCAGATGATTCAGTATGGGAATGAATCTGACAGCCCACAGTGCTGAGACTGCTGTATACAAGATGGTACAGCCCTGAATCAGCAGATTTTAATTTCTCTGGCAATCCAAGGCAGAGCTACCTCAGTGGTAAACAGAAAGGTCTTTGGTTTTACAAGTATTAGTCCACTTGTGTGGCCTTTCATTTTGGCGTGCAATGTACAGCTTTTATATGTATTATATTTACTAAGTATTAAAATAAAAAAACATCACATTTGTTTTCAGCATATTCT
Source organism: Lepisosteus oculatus (assembly GCF_040954835.1). Classification (NCBI taxonomy): domain Eukaryota; kingdom Metazoa; phylum Chordata; class Actinopteri; order Semionotiformes; family Lepisosteidae; genus Lepisosteus; species Lepisosteus oculatus. The sequence continues at coordinate 43,867,435 of NC_090702.1, read as the reverse complement.
ATACATATCATACAGATAATATGAAATTATGTATTTGGTTTTGACCTCACGTTGATAATCCAATTTTGAATTTAAAGACTATGTTTCACATAAGTATCTCTAGTGTCTGTGTATAAAGATATTGGAACTAATAGGAACTAATCTAATTTAAATGCCTCTCAGTATGTACATTTATGCCCTAGAAATGTACAATCCTGTCCTGGGGAATCAGGACCAAAAGAAAGGATAAATAAAATCACTTACAAAGATTATTCCAGTTGTTATTTTCCGATCACTTTAGGATATGTGTGTTTTTTTTCTATCGGCTGAATTTGTACTTACCAGACCAATTTCTGTTAAAATCTATAGATTTTGGGATGCCCCAAATAGCTAGCCGGTCTGCCATTTGCAGTTTTCAGAGAGGGGACATGTTTTAGCCCAAACCCCCTTCTCAAGCAGATAAAGTCCCAAAACACATAGCTTTTATTTACTCTAAGAGTTTGAACATAGCTATTTGTAGATTAAAGACTCAAGGAGCCGACATCAATGGAAAAGGTGTTTTAGAGATAAAAAAAGGAAGATGAAAGGGAAATGGCTGATGTATTAAATTATCATTTAATTTAGGTGTCCACCAAGGACAAATCAACAATATGATTCAGGCTGAGGAAAAGCAAAGTTTAATATTAATAATACTGGCATTGAAAAGGAAAAGGTGTCATCAGTACTTGATAAAGTTAAGTTTTAAAACAAATTTAAGCTTCTTTTCAGAACCTGACACTGTATTTAACGGAAAATAAAATGTTAATCATAGACCACTAGCAAAACTCTATTAATAGTCATTCAAGACAAGGAAAAAACCCACCTTCTACAGTACATATTTTTTGTTGCAGCACAAAAAGGGACAAAGGGATGACAAAACTAAACCTAGTAGTAACAGACCGATAAGTCTTTATATTATTACATATAAGGTTAGAGAAACAATCATTAGAATCAAACAAGGGGACGGTATAATGATTCTAGGAGACAGCCACAAGTACCCCATCTTCGGATCTTCTTAGATCAGGCAATAAAACTAATGGATACATATAGGGTGTACAATACGGCATATCTACTGTATATTTCTAGACGTTTTTCATAAAAGTGCCTCATTTAAAACTAATTCCAAAAAATAAGGGCAAAAGGGCATTCAATGAAAGGTATGTACTTGGGTTAAGAACTGTTTAATTGGATAGGAAACAGAGACTACAGATATGTGGTGATTGCTCATATTAGTTGATGTCAGGGATCTTCATTAGGACTATTGCACTTCTTGATTTATATCAGTTTCCTAGCTTCTGGTTATGTGAGTACAATAGTTGAGTTTGCATATAACAATATATCTGAAAATCATAAATAAAATATATATGAAAATAATGAGAATTAGCAAACATTGTAGAAGCAAATAAACATAATTTAAAACTGGGCGAACAACTGATAGATTACATTTGATGTAGACAAGAGCAGAATGTTACATACAAGAGGCAAAATATAAATTACAAGTACTGTTTGAAACAGGAAACATTAAGCTTGAAGTAAACAACTGGTCTTTATGTTGACACATCATTTATTGTTCATCTTCTAGAGAATGTGTGGAGGCAACTGGAAAAGCAAAGAGAATCTTTGGATAGGATATGTAGTTAAAATGCAGAAGGCAAATCAAGGGATGTTAAGTTACAATTGTATAGTGCACTAATTTAGAATATTCTTTTAGTCATTTAGAATATTTTGTACAATAATGAATACATACAATTTTCGAGCACCATGCTAGAATGAACATATTTCTGTTCTGGAACTAGTCCATAGAAGAGCCACCTGGTACTTTCTTGGGCTCTGAAAGACTATGAAAGGACCTTATCAAGAAAGGAACACTATCGACCTCAGAATCAGCAATGGAATGTGTTGTTAGACCGCAGCAGCTACAGTATGTTATCAAAGACAATACCATTCCTTCTTTCAACCAGTTAGATGGGTAGAATGACCTCCTCTCATTTGTAAATTTCATGTTCTATTGCATAGAGTTGAAAGACCAATATAAAGGTTAAAAATTAATAACCATTGTGTTTAATTCAAATTTTGGGACAAATAACCAGTCTGCCATCTGCAGTTACAGCCCAAGAACTAGGTCAATACACTAGTTATATTTCACAATTTGTGATTCACTGAAATTTGATCTCTAGTTTAAATATATATCATATATTTTGCATTGGGTTTGGATTGGTCAAAATTTAGAACATTTTCATGTATTTAACTCTTGTCCAAAGCAGGACTCTGAAAGGCAGAAACTTTAATTTTACGTATGTTCCTCATTAATTTTATGCATATCATAGCTGCAGTTTATTATTATATTCCTGATCAATTACATTAATAATTTCAAAGGTCATACTGTATTACAGTACAAAAACTTTAAATGGTCACTTATGGTACTGTTTTAATTATTTAGTAGCTTTAACTAAACAAACCTCTTTTACTCTGTGTGGTTGTGCCCTATGTCTGGATTTTTCTCTCATGCAATAATATTCCTTGATAATATAATTGGAAAGCAGTAGCAGACTGAAGATTCCAGTAATGTTAATGCTGATAAGCTGTTTTTTGGTCCCAAGTCTGCCTTTATCAAGATGTGACTTGAAGTACAGTATCTTTCTGATATAGCTGGATAGGTTAAACACCCAGAACAAAACTAACCAAGCTGTAAACTGCTGAAACGTTGCCTTTAATGTCAAAATTGATTTAAATGACTCTTCTCAGAGTGTATCTAGTGTCGATCTGTATTTTTGCCGATTTGCTATAAAAAGTTACATAAACAAGCAAATACTTCTTTGCAGAACGTAATTTTAATAAAATATGGAAAGTGGAGAGTTACGTCAATATTAGCTAATCAAAGGCTGCACTTAGTCTTTATTTGCTGAGAACTCTTGAGAGGGAGAATGTATAGTTATTTAGTCTTCAAGACTTAAACACCTTGTTTGTGATATCTTTTATTAATACAAGAATAAAAAAATGAATTGATTAAAAAGAAAACAAATACCTTACAGTACACATCTGTTCCTATAGAATGAAATACTGTAAAGCGTTGTTTCCCAAAGTGGGGTACGCAAAACGGCAGAACTTTTATTTGTACTTTATTATTTTACTTTATCATAGTTTATTTTTTTAGAAATGCAGATAACATTCAATTAAAATGTAATGTATGAGAATGCAGTACAGTAGAAATATGCTCGCATTTTAAGTTATTATATTTTGTACGATAACGAATGCGTTCAGATTTGTTTGTTTACATTGGAAGTGCAGAAGGAGAGAAGTGGGTGTCACCCAAGGTTTATACAGCACAACACGCAGGTTGGCTCAAAGGGCGGAGTTTCGACGTTGCACACTTGGTGTTGTCGCTAACAGCACAGCTAACGGTTCTGTTTGGAAATATATATATATAAAATGCGCGCGGAAAATACACGTGCCTTTATCGCAGATATGCAGAACTGTTAATAACTAGTGAATCTTGAACTGCAGTCTATTAACAAAGTTTCTCTCATGTGTGTTTCTTAAACCCTTTAATATGGATCGCTTGCTAAAAAGGGGGTGTTTGAAACGTACAACAGAAAATAACCTAGGAAATGCAAATGTTAGTGATAACTGTAGGAATGGACGTGGTGATATATCTGCATCAGACATCTGCAATGACTAAAGAGTGTGAACCCTCTGTAGGTTTATTAAAAGGGCCAGCTGCAAAGAAAATGAAAAAAGTCCGCAGATACGATGAAGATTATCTTTAAATTTGGATTTTCATGGACTGGCAATGAAGAAGAACCTATTCCGCTGTGTGATTTGTTACAAAACACTCACAAATGAAACTATGAAACCATCCAACCTCGAACGCCATTTTGAGACAAAACATAAAGAATACCAGGCAACGCTTGTAGAATATTTCGACAACAGACGCAAAGATTTCCAAAACTCCTAGAAAATAATGTGCAGTGTGACTGGGGGTGAAAATATGAAAGCTTTGGAAGCTTCATATCGTGCGGCGTACTTAGTAACAAAATCCGGAGCTGCTAAAGTGATTGGCGAGACATTAGTAAAACCTGCAGCCAAAGTAATGGCGCAAGTGAAGATTGGAAATAAGGCAAGCAAAGTTACAGATCGTTTTCCCCTCTCAAATAACACTGTTCACCGCAGAATCGTAGAAATGGCCGAAAATGTAAAACAGATATTATAGTCACGAGTCCGACAGAGTCGGTACTACGAACTACAAGCTGATGAATCCACTGATATTGTGAATTTTGCTAATATTTTAGTATTTGTCAGATATAAGACAAATAAAGAAGTACACGATGGTCTTTTATTCTGCCAACCTATGTCCGGACATTCAAGTGGGGAAGCTATTCTTAAAGTTACTGACGATTTTATTCAAGAAAATAATTTGGATTGTAGTCAATGTGTTCGAATAAGCACGGAAGGAGCAAAAGCCGTGATTGGTTCTAAGAAAGGACTTGTTCCACGTATTCAGCTTGTTGCGCCAGAAGCAAAATCAACACGTCGTATACATAGAGAAGCACTCACCACGCACAACGTGCATGCAGATCTAAAAAAGTACTTAATAAAGCCGTTAAAATTGTAAATTTTGTGAAACGCCGCCCTCTGAATGCCCGGCTTTTTGCTCAGCTTTTTGACGAGATGGCCAGTGATCATACTCAGCTCCTTTTTCACACTGAAGTGCGGTGACTTTCGATTGGAAAAGTCCTCAATCGCCTTTGACCTTCAGGAAGAACTTCGAATATTTCTCGATGAAACCTTTAACCTTTGCATGGCTGGAAATGGCTATGTAAATTAGTATACATTGCAGATATCTTTGCACATTTAAACCATCTCAATCTGTCCTTGCAAAGGAAACACATTTCTATATTCCATGCTCAAGACAAACGTAACGCCATGATCGCAAAATTGGAACTGTGGCACAAACATGTTAGTAGTGGTGAATTAGATTCCTATCCATCTCTTCATGAATTAGTTATAACTTTGGCTAATTAAATTGATAGTGATGTGCTGCAAACTATGAAGCTACATTTGAAAAGTCTGCAGAAAGATCTTCGTATTTCCCTGAATCGGACCACACCTTTGAAAGGATAAGGAACCCTTTCATTTTCAGTGTTCAAACTCAAATAACCTCTCACATTCAGAAGAACAGTTCTTGGAACTGGCTTCAGACGGCTTCCTGAAAACATAATTTGAGCAAACTACACTGACAATTTTGGTTGGATGTTTGTTCTATGTATCCAGCTTTGTCGGATAAAGATGTTAAGTATCTTTTGCCCTTTCCTACTTCGTATTTGTGTGAAGTTGGATTTTATGCACTTGTTGGCATGAAGACAAAAAAAACTAAACGTCTGATTGACGTGGAGCCCCATCTGATGCCGGTGTCGTACTACATGACTTGACACGACTCGTAGTCAGAGAGCATATCAAATTTAACAACTGCAGTTGCTGAATCTCGCTGCCTTTTCTGTCCTAGAGGGTGTCAAATTATACGACTAAGAATCGCAGTGGGCGACTAATTACACGATTCCCTTACGACTTTTCATCACAGTTAAAAATCTCGTATTGCACTGAGAAAGTACTGCGAGATCGCCTCATTTTGTCAGCCAATCAACGTTGAGCACACCGGACTAAGAAGAGGAGCACCACACGAAAGTAACAAACAACATGGAGAAGAAGCATGTAAACATCTTGAAAAATGTAATTTTGTCTTGAACTGTTATATCTACTCTTGTTTGTATTGTAATTTGTGTTATTCTGTTATGCATAAATAAAAATAAATCTTGAAAAATCTAACACAGGCATTGTTTTCCGAAAAATAAACATATTCATAAATATAATTCTTCTTCATAAATATAGAACAAATTTACAAAAATAAAACACAGTTAAAAATATAAAACACAGTTAAAAATATAAAACACCTTTAAAGCAAATATTATAAACAAATTAGTATTGCGCTATAATGTAATATTATAGGCACATTATCTCACAATTACCCATCTGGCTCACTGCCCCCCCCACGACTTGCGACTCGCTATGAGAAAATCAAACCGGTTTGATTTTGTCATAAGAGTTGCAGAGAGCTTAGGGGCTGTTAAGAGCACTATGACTGAGTTGCTGGGGGTGTCACACTACACAACGGACAGTAACGGGCGCGCGCTGCGACTTTCTACGATTCTGTGTGATTTTCTTAAGATTATGTAAATGAAAACTACAACTGAAAATCGTTGTGTAGTGTGACGCCAGCATAAGTCTAAAAATGACAAATATCGAACCGGATATCTCCACACTAATTTCATCAAGCAGTTCCAACCCTCACATTAAACAGTTTGTTTTATTGAAAATTTCAAAATTATTATTTTACTTGATCATTATTTTAGTTTAGTTTTTTTATTTAACTATTATTTCTCATGTAGTATACATGTTTAACGTTTATAATATATTACGTATTAAGAAATAAATACCATATTTGCTCTGCTCTAGTTGATAAAATAGTATTATTATTACTACCCCCCAAATTACCTTTGCCCAAAAATCTCAAAAGGGGTACGCGATTATTGAAGGTTTGGAAAACACTGCTGTAAAGGAAAATCATAATTAACTGAGTCCAACTGGAATGTCATCAATATCAAGTTGCAACGAAGGGCAGCAATTCGATATGGTGGAATGAAGAAAACAATATGCTTGCTTTAATCTGGTATGTCTGTCTTTAGCAATCACCTTTGGTTTTTAGCTATTTCATTTGTAGTTGTGTTCAACTTATGTAAACAGTAATTCTAGAAGGCTGTCATGAATCAGTGCTCAGAATTAAGTTCCCCAAGGGTACTTCCGAATTCTGAGAGATCCTCTCCTTTTCTGTCTTCAGTTCCACACATGTTTCTTTGTTGTATTGTGCATGTTTGTTTTTCTTATCCTAGAAAAAAAAATGTCTCCCTGAAATCTAAACAAGCCTTGCCCTGAATGTTTTCCAAAAATGGCCTTCAACAACATACTTTAAGACAATAAACCTTTACTTATTCCTCTACACTTTAAGACAAGTTCTCTCATCCAAATCCAAATCCTACTATGATAGTCGATAGCCCATCTTAGAAGTTCAAGCCTTGGAAAAAACTATTGAGGACTGAGGCAGTTCTAGAGACCGAGAGTAGAGACAACCACAGTCTTGTGTCCTTGAGTCCTTGCGATTCAAAGGCAGGATATTGGAGATGGGGTCAATGAGAAGGCAACAGTGACCACTTTCTACATGCCCATGCCATGTGCCATGTGCCATGTGTTTCAAACAGGTGTTTGGCAAAATAAGTGTGGTAACAGACTAAATATACTCTGCTTTGTCAGTGGGATACAGTGTCAAATCCTAATCAATACTCACTCAGCCAGAAGACTTGCTCTAAATCTTAACTGGACAAGTTATGACCAAATTCAAAATAAAGCACCTAAACATTTAAGCATCTCAGTAGATACTGTACGAGGTCTAGTTGACTGAAATTCATGACCTCAGTGTCTTGGGTCTGATCTGTCTGAAAGCTGTCGGGGCTACTCAAACTAACATACAGTAGCATTGCAAGTGTTCACAGTGGTGAAATCTCGGATTCTCCTTAGACCTAGTGGTGGAAGTGGAGTATCAGGAGCCAGGTAGTCAACCCTTAGCAGACAGCAAGAAAGGTTGGGTTGACAACTGGCAAATATAAAGACGAGTCTTTCACCCAAGCTTTTGCCAGCATGGGTGGTTCCATATAAATTGCTGGAGAAGCTCTGCCATGTGTCCCTTCAGGTTCATCTACCCCAGAGGTACAGAATGGTTTCACTCTGCTGGCATGAATACTGGTTACTGGTTCTGGGAACATTTTGACTCTCTCTGCAGTCAGACAAGACAACTGAGGGGCAAGAGGAGCACAGGACTGCTGGCTTTACCCAGGAGTCACCTGAGAACCCTGTTGGCTCCCTTAAGTTTGTTTCTGAGCTGGGCTGTGAGGGGAAAACAAGGATACTTTGATTTCAGCTGGAGACGGTGTAGAAACATTAGTTGACACATGAAGGCGTATTGCTTACACAGTTGGAATACTAGACTTCAGTTTTTCAAGGATGAGGGGAAGAATGGCGAAACCATGTTGTGCAGGGCTACGCTTCATTTACAGTGTTGAACACCTAGTTTACAGGTTCTGTACCTTGTTTATTTGTGTGCTCCGGATGTGTCTCCACTGGTCATCCATTTTCTTGAAGACCTCTTTTCAAGTGGTCACTCTCAGTACGGACCCAGACTTCTCTATTAAATTTGAGAATTAGTCAATTGTGAGCTACTTGAAGTGGAAATGTACATCTTTGAGTGTTGTTTTCATATGCTGCTGGTTTTGGGGAGGGGGGGGGTACGTTTATTTTTTGTTTTGCTCGTGGATTTCAGTTTCGGAAAATACCCAAGGATTTGTACACGTATGATTGAGAAGTACAGCTGCATTGTATTATATGGTGTATGCCTTTCTGTGGGCGTCTGTGGTGCGCTCTGTTTTTAATAGAAAACAGCGTTCAAACAGAGCATGTTTCCCTAGCTTGCTTCCTGTTTTACAACTTTGTCGGTGTTCTTTTGCATTGCAATACAACGGCTACCTAATAAGCTTTTATTGGCTTGTACGGCACGTGTAGGTATTATTCTCCAACATTCATTTAAAGCATTTGAAAAATATTTAATTGGAGACAGGATTACGATATAAAACCATCTCACCTGCATTTGACCGCATAGAATGGTTTAAAAATGTAGTTAATGGTGTCAAATGGCAGTTCAAATGTAGGCTACTAACAAAGGATTTGCTCGGGTTAAACTGAAGACGCAAGATGCAAGCAGGCTAATGTAATGAAATTAAAACATGTACTGGTACATCTCACAATGTTTAAATGTTGTTTTCAAACGGCACTTAATGCAAAAAATAATTTATCAATTACAGAATCAAGGACTACGGGAATAAAATGTTCTTCGTGACGAAAAATTCCCGTTTCAAATGCAATCACTGACTAAATCCCGACATTCGCCTGGCGTCATCGTATTAATAGTAGGAATTACGTAATCTAAAATTCGGCAGATATTCACATCATACACGCAAACACGTCCTCAGAAATACTAGCGAAAAAACGATTCATATCACTTGTTAAAAAGAGTTAGGAAGTGACATTGACATATTTCTTCAGCACCTACACGTTAGAGTCATTTGTTTAAAAAAAAAGTTTAAAAATCACAGTTTTGGAATTTGGAACAATTCTAAAACTACTTTTTCTGGGAAAAAAGCATGAGGGATAATCATTTGTAATTTGTTGTTGAATATAAAGATAAATTGAAATCTTAATAAATCTTATTTTAGCGAAGATTTCACATAACCGGGATGGATACAGAATACGGGCGTGTTATGTGCCTCACACACTACCACTCTGGCTGCAATTGTTTCATAGTTGCACCGCCTGAGCTCAGCTGCCGGTCCTGTATTGAGGTTGTTTCTGCATAGTCACGTGGGTGGCCCTTTAACTTTCCATAGAGAGGCCTCTGTATGTCACATGATGGACATGATAAAATGAAACAGCACAAATAGAAAAGCGAAGTGTGCCTTGGGCTACAAAAACACTGCGAAACTACGCAGTCGTCTGCAAACATCCCACACACGCACACACGGCGGAGCTGGGAGGCCGTGGCGAGGCGGGAGCGAAGGAAAAGCCCACGCGTTACGCCTCATCAAAAGGGATACCCGTCTTCGCATCACTGGAATTGCACCTGCCCGTTGTGATGTTTTGAACGAGGAAGATGAACTTTATGAGCATGGGTTTTATTCCATTTGAACCGGGAAGCGGAATGCCTGCGCAACAGGGAAACGTAAGTTTAGTCATTTATAGGATCCAAGCCGGTGGGCTAGAGTGTTTATGTTATGAATCTCGGCAGGTCGGTGCAGTGTACCTGTCTTTTTTTATTTAATAACAGGCTACAATATTCAAGCGGATTCGCCACTTAGTTTATTCGACTGATTTTATACTGATATATAAATGTCTCCATACAATTATTTGAGAGGTGGAATTCTGTTATTAGGAACAGAAGTTGCGCCATGTTTTTGTTGCTAAGAGAAGATTTTTGATCTTTTGCCACATGGCTCTGACACTCTTGTGTGCTTTTTCAATGTCCGCATTCCAGCTAATGTTGCGCAGATAAAATTCAAAGTTGAAGTAAACAGAGAGGGGGGGAGGGGGGGTTGAGATGATCTCTTTGCGTCTTAGAACTGTAGACGGAACTGTTGGTTTCTTGAGGACTGTTTAAACGTCGAGCTGTATCTAAAAGCAGCCGTGTGGGTTCTGAAATAGATTTTTTGAACGCTGGTTTCTAACATGGAATCGGTTCAACTAGACCTCTCTGATTTTAAGTGAAGAGAAATGGAATAGTTCTGCTCGCATGATGGGCTGGCTATATGCTATTACGTTGTGTGTAGTTAATTCTGTGAGTTTGCACATGCTTATTGATTGATTCAAGGTTCACCCAACATCTCTGTCAGATTACGAGGGTGTCATGAGGTTCCAACTGACGCGAATGCATTCTATACATATATATTTTACTTGAAATAGTCATATTCAAGATCGCAGCTGATAAAATACGAGCTGAAAGCACACACGCACCCCCCACCATTAATTTACCATAATTTGCTGTTGACATGCGAGTGTGTAAATTATACAGTATGACAATGAAATCTGGAAAATATATGGACATTATATGAATTCCCACGCTTACGAGCTACGATTATTTGTGATTTCCTGTTTTTGTTCCGCGAATAACAATGTTTAAGTTACCCTGCGTCACAATATCACTTTAGGGAATCTCGGTTTACGATGATCTTGATTTCTGCATTTTTTTTGCCCATTTCTAAGTTTTATGGACTCAACCAAGCACGCCTAGTTTTCTGCAGGGCTATCCTGACAACCTGTTTATGCTGTCGGATGTTTAGTTGAATTTCTTAATATTAAATAATATTTACAGTGATTTTGTTTCAGTAGTGTATTATTACTGTCTTTATCATACTTTGCATTTTCCATCGGTTCTCAACATCTAATTAAATATATCTAAAGTATCATATTAATTATAGAGCTAAATCAACATATACGGCTTTACAGACTTTGTTTGAAAGCAGAAATCCTATATACCCGTAGCAGTATTTACTACCGTACCCTAGGTGGGGCTGCTCTTTATTTTTCGTGTCCTAGATCCATCCCCCAGAATTAACAGTAGTTGCGGGTGTGTGGCAATAACAGACGTCGTCATCATCAGCTCCTGGTTGGAAAGGTACAGTGCGCCGTGATAAAAACAACAGCACCTGACTTGCCTTATGGGAGCGCGCATTTGAGCTCATGCACGCTGGACCAGCGCGAGCATCATCGTTCACGTGAACGTGCAAAGAACTGCCTAGAATGGGACATTATCCGTACACGGTATGTAGTACAGTAACACAGCAGATGTTCAGAATGCGAAGACTTTAACATCGGACAGCATTATTGGTGGTGTTTAGAGATGTGGTCGACGCGGTTCAGTTAAAAAAAAAAACGGCACGTTTGTTATTATAGCTTTTTTTTGCCTAGTCAAATTTGGATGAAAATACAGATCTTCTAAAATTGTATTGCCTACTAAGGTCTCTTAATCGGGATTGGATTTAACGAATGTGCAAGCCAGTGCCTAAAGAGGGAATGTGTACTTACTGTGTAGTACTTGAATGGGTTATATGAAGTAAAAATAACTCGACAGAGTTTATTATTCAATCTGAGCTTTTTACATCTTGTTTGGATTTCAACTACAGGTACTTGATGTTTTATGTTCTGGTTTCTAAGATGTTGAAGGTCAATTTCAGTTTGTAAATCTGTATTCTGACATTTAGATGAGGCTCAAAGCGTTATTTTTACCTTGTATAGCAGCACTGTGTATAGAAAAACAAAACGTATTCTTAATTCTTCTCAAATTATTAACCCATTAATATCTAAACTTTTCTAAGAATCTTGTTTTGGTAGAAAAACATAAATGAAGCTGCAAATAAATGGCTTTGGAATCCTGTGTGGGCAGTGGGCCTTATTATTAATATATTGTTTAAATAAATATTTAGTTTTTAAGAGCTTAGTTGAAAGCGAGGTCAGCTTGTCTTAGCAACTGTATGTTATGTAATGGTGTTAAATGCTGTATTTTGAGGAGTGCATGGTTATAATAACATCTCTGCTTTATACTTTTGAAAATGTTCCCAGCATAACTGCTTGTATACTCAACATTTATGCATTTTATTCATTTGGGAGATTCTATGAATATTTGTATTTGTTCACATGAATGTGTTAGCGTTTCCATTTTTCTAATGCGGAGGTGTTTGTCATTACTTCAGAATAGCAATCAAAATGTCTTCAGCCGTCTAGGGAAAATTCTCTGTGGGAGAATTTTACGGCTTTTAGTTGTTTTTCGTCAGTGTGCCCAGGAAGATAACTTTTCAGGCCTTCATATTTATGAATATGTCAGAGTCAGTAGCCTACAGTATAGTGCAGTTGATTTGATTATGCAGTGACTTGTGCATAAATTGGGCAGGGCAACAGCCATTAAACTGAACTGTTCGACGCTTCTGATCAGTCCATATTGCCGTCTTTGCTAGTAGGCTGTGCAGTTGTGCTGAGCTCTATGTGAAATGCAAGAGGTTCAATAATATGGCAATAAAGTTGCACTTTTATCAGCCCACCTTCTGATAATTCATTCAATAAAAGCATGGCGATGCAGAGATGGCGACGGCGAAGCACATACTGTAATTGCATTCATGTGAAGGTGTGGGTGCATAACTGTGATGTGATACGTTTGAAAACATTAAACAAATGCTCCATCAATATGTAAGCAGAAATGAGAAAAGAATCACCTGGGAGGACCGAACATGGGGAAATGTGTTAAATGGCTCTTTATATACATGATGTATAACAACAGTAGCTATCTGTCTCTGTCCATCTGTTACTGTTAGAGTTGGGACATGTTTTTGGACGGGTTGGTGTATGGCAGTCTATAATGAAATGACGGTGAACTTCTAATGATTGTACGTAATTATTCCTCATAGCTTATTTATTTTCATTACCTTATTAGCCTTAAGACGCGTGCGCTGGACTAACCAGCAAAGATGTCTGTCAAATGGAGTAACTTGTTTTCTCTTACGTTTGAGTCAAAGAAATTGAATTGTGAGGTACTGACTTGGCTTGTGTCAGACTCACAGAGGGAGGCAGTGGATGCGTTGGAACTGACAGCCAGATTTTACTGGGTGACTGCCATCTACAGCCGTTTAGAGTTTCTGGATTCATAAAACTACAGATACAGACTTCCACCCACACACATGCAACTCGTTTAACTTTAAAAATAAACAGTTTTTATAGGAATATGACTATTGTTAAGTTTTGGCACAGTGCTATTTTGATCTCCTTCATTCCTAGACAGGTGTGCATTTTTCTGCCTGCTCAGTCTCTGCCTCTTGCTCCCAGGCTGATATGTTGGTTTTGCTGTGTGTTCAGTACTTCTCGAGTAATACTGACAGGTTCAATTGAAATGTTGATGCTGTGCCCAACGCGCAGATGGAAGCAAATCTGTATGCAGAAATACATCATATTATTTAACTGTCTCAATTATTTATTCTGGATCATAACTGAGCACAAACACATACAGAATGTGAGGTCTGAACAGGCGTTCATTTATGTAACATTTATTTCAATGCTGTTCCTTGCCATGACAGTGCTGACAGTTTCTGTATTGTGGGGTAGCTGTTGGAACTTTGGACTGGTGGGTTGTGGTTTCATATTCTGCATGGGATATTGGTATATTGAACCTTTCAGTATGATATTTCACACTGAATGTTCCAGGAAATGCCCATCTGTCAAATGAGAACCTTTTCAATTAACCTATCTTGTTAAATAAAGGATTATAAATACATCCTGCACCGGGAACTGTTTTTTTTTGACAGGATAAATCTTTCACTGGAATTTGTGCATAACCGTATCAAGAGCCTTAAGAAATCACTGCTGTACTTGTTTAGATTATTTTGTATTGTTATTAGTCTTTGTCTATATTTAGCAGACTTGCTATTTATTAGCCCAAATCTTAATAAAATATTAATTTAGCAAAATCTCAAAGACGGTGATTTTTAGGTACCCCATTAATATTATTAATAATTATGATAGTTCAGACACAGAAGTGCTCAGAGTGTAGTTAGTAAGCACAGAAGTGGTTCAGTAGAAATTCAGTGCTTTGATTTTTAGGATTAAAGGCTATTTTAAAACCTATGGAGTGTTAGTCATGAGTAGTGGAGGTCTTGTAATACATTACTAATTAGTATTTATAATCCAGGTTGGAGTGCTGCTTGTTGTAGTAAAACGGAAAGCGGTTCATATTTGCAATAATTAGTTTTCCTCTCGCATGCAGTTATGTAAGAACTTCACAACACTTTATTCTAAAAATGTTATCTAATCAAGTCTGAGTTTTTATATCCCATAATGTCTTGTAGAATAAAAAGAGAAAAACAAACGAGAAAGCTAGACTCTAAATTGGGGGTGTCCAAACACTGGGCCTGAAGAACCACAGTACAGCAGGTCTCTCCTGTTCCCACAAATTTGTGCAGACTTGGATCGTGTTGGTTTTGATTAACTTTGCGAACTTGATTCACTTTAAATCAAGAGAAACCAGTTGGGGTTCTTAGATCTCACAAATTTAACTCTCCATACAGTTTGCGACAACTTGGAAACTTGCAGTACTTTCACAAAATTCAAGACTTTGTGCTTAATGTAAACTTTTTCTATGATGTCAATGAATGTATTTTGTTATCGAGATTTAATAACTGGTCTGAAAAATTGGGACTACAGTTCCCCTTTAGACAGTGTCCTACTGGCCACTGCGGGTTGTGCAGAATTATTCATTGATACCATCTTCAGTCTAACTACAAAAGCCTGCAGTGATTGTAAGGATATTTTTCTTTTTCTTTCTTTCCAATTTTTTAAAAAATGGCTTTGGCCGAAGACTACAAGGTCAAGCATCTCCAAATTTTGGCAGATGCACAAGGACAGAGAGATGACTTAATATGTGACAAAAGTCAGCGTTCCATGTCAACAAAGTCTGACTCTCGCATTTGAAAACTTCTTCAGAAACTTAGCAGCCTGTTACCACCTTGACGTTTGATCTTGATGTCGGTACCGAGGCAAGTTTGGGCCTGCCTCGGGTGAGAGACATCCAAGCCAGGTTTCTACTGTACCTGTAGGTGGTATTAGTGGACCAGTAGGAAGCGCTTTTCCTCCTGGAACAGAAGTTCCAAGGCAGTGCCCCATTATGGTGACTGGGGGCGACTGTGTGTTTTGAGTTGCCTTCTTTCAAGTGGAATATTAAACTGAGATCTTGACTGCTTGCTCATTAAAAGCCTATAGCAGTTTTAGAAATGTTAGGCATGTTAACCCTGGTGTCCTGGTTAAATTCAACTAGGGGCTTTTACAATCTGACTTGTAAAACGTGAGGTGATTATTGTATTATCATCTTTAAGAATTTAACTTTAAACTTAACTTAAAGTTTTTCAGGCATCATCCTTGTCATATTACTTTTGAATAGGTGTGATCGTGTGTGACTAAATGGCAGCACATAAAGCGATCAAGTTTAAGTGTAAACGTCAAACACTGTACTACAGAAACTGTACAGTCAGCTAAGTTCAAACTTAATTAGAACCATCCTGGAAAAACTAAAATTGGAATTCCAAAATATAATTACAGTATTATACAGTGGAATTTGTGTGTTGACCACCACTGATCGTGATCAAACACCATATAACTGATCAACTTTAAAATTGGCAAGTACCATATCAGGCACTTGGTTCTTAGCATGTGCATAATATAGTAATTGACCTTCTACATACTGTAGTTTTACTGCAGTATTTCTTTGTGGGGCTTTTTTTAGCATGTCATGGTTACACCTTCGGAGAACACACAAATAATTATTGCAACCACATTTCTGTATACTGTGCGTTCTTTCTCTTTTGTGAATGTTGTATACGTTTTTTAGTTTTGTTCTCTACTCTTTCATTCTGTGCTCGAGAGATTGTATTGTGCTACACAAAATGCTGTAGGTAGCTAATTTTTGAAGGTATCTTGCTTTCATGCTTGTATAGGTAAAACATCATGCTTATTATTTTTAACAAAGTTGCATCATATTTTTCCACATTCATGATGGGTTCAAAAATTGACATTGTTGTTATATCAGTAAAATGTTCAAGACTATTGTCAGAATGCACCTTGGAACACTACTGAATGGATTTTTACAACTGTGGTAAAGCAATAATACTTTAGAAAATGCTGCAGTGTTTTATTTTTAATCTGTGGATCAAAGGCTGTGCAGCAAAAATGGCTATAATTGAGGTCAGTGGTTTCAAGCTTGTATAGAATTTCCTGAAGAAGAAAGAGAGGTTTTTTTTTTACAGGGTTGCTTGACATGCATAATATGGCAATTCTTAGAAAAACCCAGCTGTGAATATGTTTTCTCTTAGCTTTAGTGATGTACCTCAGGACATGTGACACTGTTTACATCTCACTGCAGAGAGGGGGAAACTGGAGTGACGCACACTGCAGTCAAAGTAGCTGGTGCAATGCAAGTGTTTCAGCAAATCTCCTGTCCGAAGCACATTATAAAAGGATGCATAAAAATATTGACCGTTAGGGAAAAATTCCTGGGCATGTATATTTTTATACAATGTTAGCAGCTTATGAAACTGGCGTTTTAATAATGGAAATATTCATTACGAATTGTCCTTCTCACTAAAACCTTCCCCAGAGAGACTGTGAGTATGTCATACATTTAAAACCAGGCAATCTGCAATGGAAACACTCAGTATAGTTAATGCAGCTACAAATTAAAACAGCCGCCCAGCTAAATTAAGATGTGTGATTTCATTTATCTTTACATCCTGTTGTTCGAACAGGAGAATTTCTATTTTTGTTCGGAGTATAATATCCTGAATTAATTAAAAAAAACATACATTGCAGTGAGGGGATTGCATTTTGCTCTAAAAGCGTTAGGAAGAATTATTGTGCTTAATTAGCCAGTTATGTGTTCTGTTAGTCAAATTAATACATGCTGTTCAAGAGAATGTGCCTTGTAAGTCATGAGTTGATTTTGCACGTTATGACGCAGTTTCGATTTACAGTAATGATTGTACTCTGTAATTTCTATGGCTGTTTTTGGAGATGAGCTGCACAAATATTATTTAAATTTAATATAGCATCGGTAAAAGAGCACAATTTAGATATACAAAAGCTGATGTCTTTCTTAAAATAAATAACTGCAGGCCTCTCAGTTATGTTTTCCCCATGTGAACTGATCCCTCACATCTCTGCATCACTTAAAATAAGTTTTGTGCCGGGAGAATGTCAAATTGTCAGATACCGTTGTCCTGGTAATAATCTTGCACAGTATCCTGTAAGAACTTGTTGGATCCTGTTGGATCTCCATCGTGTCCTGGTCGATATCCTGAAGGAGGAACAGGATCCTAGCAACAATCTTGTGACGAATATGATCCTATTGCATTACTATGTGAACCCTGAATGCCTGGAATATTGATTATGGATTCTGAGGAAATAAGGACACGTTTCAAATTTGTCAGGATTCTGAACTAAATACCAGCATTAAAATCCTTAACTATCAAGAGAGTGATCTTACAAAAATATTTTTTTAAAAAAGCAGTCACGTTACATACTGTATTTTGTGTTTCTTTAGCAGATCCCCTTATTCATGGTGGCTTACAGTTCATCTATCATTTCAGCACATTTTATGTTATTCGCATAGGAAGCTCTGACATTTTGAATAAGTTAATTAAATGGTGCTTGTGAACAGGAACTGCTTCTCTGCAGTGAAATAAACCTTGTTGGTTTAAAAGATTGTGCTAGTTTTTGCCTATGCTGTCATATAGAACTTATTTTGAAAGTTTATATGCAGTCTTGCACAGCATTTACCTAATAGATTGTGAGAATAGTTTTTGCCCAACAACCTCATAGATTTTATTTGGAGTGGGCCACCTGAACCTGTACCAAAGGTAAACAATTAAAAACTTTAGTATTTTTAAACATGGGTATAATAGCATTTTAAAGATAAAATATTTCTGATAATAAAAGTGCTTGAAATTCTTGCATGCTAAAAATAAAATATTTGTTATTAGAAAAGTGGTTACTTGTAGCCATTTAAAATTACACAATAATAACATAGAATTTGATTGGAGACTAGAAATGTAAATACAAATAGCATCTTCAATTCTGTCTTTTACAACATTTACTGATTAAATCAAACTTCACCAGATATCGGATCTTACAGGGTCTTATATAGACTCCTGTGCCAAATTCCTAAAAGGGATTTTACAGACTCCTGTGCAAGATCCTGTGGGGATTTACGTTTAGGACTGTAATTACAGATGAGGACATTAGCCAGATTGCTCCAACAAACCTAACTATATACATTTTGTACCATTTTTTAAAGTGGTAGTAAGTTGCTTTGGATAAAAGTATCTGCTTAATTATTAAGGAGAATGACACCTACAAAGTATTTGATTATACCCCAGCTTGTTCTCCATGAGACAGACACAGACAGGGAGAGAAGCTTGGGATCAGGGGTGCAGGGTCAGCCATTGTACAGCGCCCCTGGAGCAGTTGGGATTAAGGGCCTTGCTCAGGGGCCTAACAAAGTAGGATTCCTCTGCCAGCTGCGGGATTTGAACCGGCAACCTTCAGGCCACATCCTGAAATGGTTCTTGGAGGATTCTGTAGGTTCCTACAGTATGTGGGATATATTCTATAGAAACGTAAGTTGAATCTTGTTTAACCCTATTGTATATGATCCAATGCAGAACCTTACAAGATCTTTCAGGATTCTGCATGAGCTATTACAAAATCTGTTGGTAAATGGTAAATGTATATTTTAAAATATCAGTATTTCACTATTTTGATTTACAGTTAAAATTGGAAACAAAATATCAGTATTGCCACTTGCTGTGCTTGCATTCTGCCCCCATTCAAATGAAGAAATGGCATACATTTTTGATAAGGTTAGCTTCCATTATTTGTAAGGTCTTCACGTTCGATCTGTACTCGTTTAGGGCTCACAATCATCAACTCCTATGCTGATTTTGCAGTTTTTTTTTTGTTTTATCTGGCGAAAGAAAGTTCGTGAATGATGACGGTAACTCTTCAGCTATCTCTTGTCCGACACTTTTTGAGCCATGCAGAAAAACATTTTTAAGGCTACGATGGTAACCGAAGACTGAAGTGCATGCAAAGTAACTATTGTTCTATAGGTAGTGAACATTGAACCACAACTTGGGTCCAATATGGCACTCTAATGCGCTATGGCAAGAAGTCTGCCAGTGTCTGGAATTGTACAGGAGGGATGCAACACCATTCTTCCACGAGAAAGTCAATTAGCTATTACCTGGTTGTTGAAGATGAAAGATACTGTCTTGGGCATCATTTCAGAATTGGGTTTAGATCTGGAGACCAAGAAGGCCATGACATATGGATAACATCAGTGTTGTATTCATCTAACCATTGCACGACCACACATACCTTCATGGATGATGAATTCATTCTGAAAGACATCCCTCCCAGTATGGGAAAAAAACCCGCTGCAACATGAGGTTATCACTCAGTACAGTTAAGAAGCATTTACCATTGACCTTGCCATCTATGGATGTGGGTTCACCCCAACCATGCTAGGACCATGCACCCTATGACATTGTTACAACCAGAACCCCACATTGCTGAAACCAAGCACTTGTGGCTGAGCTGGAGTTCTTTAGCCCCTGCTAAATCCACCCAAATAATCACCCTTCTTTTAAAGAGTGAGATCTTCTCTTGCAGCTGTACTAACAAGAATTTGAGGCAACCAGGTCTGTTCATAATTTTTCTACCCAGTGCATGTTGGGATGTTATTTGCTCAACTAACACATGAAAGCACTTCCACGCAGGTGTTGTTCTTTCAGTATGTGTTTGTGTCCCTCATTTAGCCAGGTTTATCTATTTCCAAACCCACTACTTTTTTTGCAAGAAATGGCATTAAGTTGCAAAAGATGAAATCCTACTGGAAAAGTTGTTCTCGCAGTGAGGATGTTAATTGAAGTATTTAGAAGATCATAGTAGTGGTTTTCTGTCATTGTGGGGACAAGCTGCTGTTGTTGTGATTGAAAAACGCCCATCATGGAGATTTCTGCTTGGCATACTTCAAGTACTAGGTTGCCTTCTTCAGAGCCACACGTTGCTAAGAGGGGGGACAAAAACTACTTCCTGGAGGGTTGGTTCCTCCTTGTACAGCAGATCATGATTAATTGTCAAAGGTAAGAGTCCCGCTTCTAAATTCCCGGACTTGGACTAAATATGAAGAATTCCCAGTGGGAGAGTCAGTGTTGTTCAGTAGTCTGTTCTGTTGCTTTTGCATTTAGAATTTCTGCTGTAAAATGTAAAATATATTCATGTTAGGTTACCAGCATTGTAACTGAGTTTGATTACTTTACATTTTAAGCCTTCTGTAAACATGTTTTCCAATTAACATGAATAAAACAAACACCTCAATGAGTGATGATAATGACAATTACCATTCTAAATTCCCATTAGTATGTTGTTTAATTAATCTTTATAATGATGGTTTTGTATCATGTTGAATAGTTTTGAAATGCTGAGACACTGCTCAGTGAGATAAATAGGCATTTGTTGTAAGGTTGATAAACTTTCAGTTCACATTTTCATTGCCTGAATTAAAAAAAGTAATTGGTTAAATTGGGCTGAAAGCTAGAATTCTCTTATGCCTCTTATGCAAGATACTACTGTAGGATCCTATAGAGTCGTTCAGGATGTTATATTGGATACTATTAAAATGTTTTAACTTGATGGAGAATCAGACTGAAACAGTGCCCAGTGGAATTATATTTCTGATGCATGTTAGCATACATCTAAGGAATAAATATCCTCCAAATCTAATAATTCTTTCTTAAAGAAATGACTGTGACATGTGCTTTGAAAATAAAAATGGGTTAATGGCTCTATACCGGTTTTAAATCCATACATTTCTTGAATTAAACCATTTTAAAATCGACATGAGCTTGTTTGCCATAATGAAAAATGTTGGAATTTTTTTAAAATCCATCCTTTGTAAAGTGCCCAAAATTCTTCTGGAAATGGGTGTTGCAGTTGTCCAAATTCCTTAAAAATGCGCAGGAAGGAAACGTGTACTGCACCCTTTTGAAAAGAGTTGGTTGTTGAACACATAGGACATGCCAGTTCTTTATAGATTTAAGAAATCTAAGTGATATGTCCAATGTTCAGGTTTGTATGCAACTTTGCATAAAAACACATTATGCAATTTTTAATTCAAGGCAAACCTTGCAGGATTTCGAATGTAAAATTAAATCGGAAAGGTTATGGCTTTTAAATTAAACTAAAATATACATTTATTTTAAAATTCCAGCTAAGTTAATTTATTTAATGTTTATTTTACACAAGACTACCACGCTACATAATGTGCCGGTCTTGTGAAATTAACTCTTGTAGAAAAAGTTCAATATATATTCACATAGTGGGCTCCTGTGCTAGAATTAATAAGACAAAGGAGCTCATTTGTTTTTCTTAAGGGAGGATCAAGGAAAAATACAAATTTCCACTTTCCTCCCTTTGGGAATGTCCTGAACTACAGGGATGCTTTTAATTCACTGGTAAGGTGAGAAGAGAAATTTAGAGGTCATATTAATCTTTCTTCAGTTTTGATCTGATGCTGTATGGTTATGTGTCAAAATTGTGCATTACACTTTTATCCTGTCCTGACTCATGTAATGGTAATAAAAAAGAATTGTGAAGGATATGTGTTACAATTTACAGTTGTCAGACGTATTCCTTCTATTTGTAAAAATGATAACCTGTGGTAAACAAGGAGGATGTAAAACGTTTGTACCTGTTGCACTAATTACTGTGCTGGTGATACACAAGGTGTGGTCTGTGGTCTGTCCTTTTCATTACCATAAAAAACATTTCACATTCCCCAGAGGGTGTTTGTACAGACATGCTATATTTCTAGCTTTTGCTTCTGTACTGGTATACCAAATCAACAGGAAGTCTAACCAAATGGGCAACTCAAGCAGAACAGTATTGTATTCATGTAGTGCAGCCTGTTACATAAGGTCACGCGTGCTCTGAACTACAATTCCATCAGTCATCTGAATAGCTTTCTTCAAAATGGTTTAATTGTGCTCTTTAACTCCTAGTGGAAATCAAGATTTTTCCTATGGGAGAGAAATGAAACCAGTTTTATTTTTCCCCTCTAATGTATTGCAACAGTAAGCAAAAATATTTTCATAGTGATAACATTTTAAAAGAACAATTTATTCCTTAGGAGTTTTTTGAGGAGGAATATGGGAAGAAATCTTAATTTTTGTGCTAGTTTCTGAAAACAGAAATGCGTTCTTAAGCGATTTTTGAAAAAATGTTTGTCTCTTTTACATGTCATGTCCTTTGCCAAACCGCTTTATACCATACAGTGTCACGGGAAGCTGGAGCCTACCCGGCAAGCAACGAGCGCAAGGCAGGGTACACCCTGGACAGGGCGCCAGTCCATCACAGGGCAAGTGCAAGTCAATCATACATGGGGACAATTTTGGAGGCCATGGTAAAGGCCGAGGGGGGAAATTTGGCCCGGACACCAGGATAACTCCCTTCTCTTATTGAGAAATGCCCGGGGATCTTTAATGACCACTGAGAGTCAGGACCTCGGTTTAACATCTCATCTGAAAGACGGCGCCTACTACAGTATAGTGTCCCTGCCACTATACATTAGGACCCACACAGACTGCAGGGTGAGCACCCCCCACTGGTCCCACTAACACCACTTCCAGCAGCAACCAGAGCTTCCCAGGAGGTCTTCCATCCAGGTACTGACCAGGCTCAACCCTGCTTAGCTTCAGTGGGTAGCCAGTTCAGAGCTGCAGGGTGATATAACTGCTATATTTATATTTAGTTTAAATATAAAGCATGTAAAGGATACTGCAGCTAACTGCAGCAAATGTTCACAAAATGTTATATTTTTTTAGGGAAGCGTTAAAGGTATTCAAAGGTGGTGAATATTAGTTTCTGTGTTTTTCTTTCTTGATTTTCACTGGGCTTGAGTTTCAGCAGGTTAAATTACCTCCACGTTTATCAAATCAAATCTCACTAATAAAGTGTTTTGGTGCACATGCAACAAATATGAATAATCAGTATCGAAAATGTGCATATTGTATATATTAAAAAATAAATAAATAGAGTAATGTAATTCTTTGGTTGCCCGTTATGTATTTTCTAAGTAAGGTAAGTGTAATTCCAGTTACAAACACTAGGAGGACACAAAGACCTCCAAGAAGAGCTCCAAGTATGTTATTCATGCTTTTTTCATGTTTTAAAACTTAAACATAATAAACCAAAACAAACAGCACAACGGCAGATTAAAAAATAATTTAGATCCATGTCTGTTTTGTTTCTGCCCTCTTTTTGAAATGTAAGGTCCTGCGTTCACCTAACTGGAGATAGACAGAGAGAACAGAGGGGGACTGCACTGGGATTCTTTTTCTACACTGGACAGAATCCACTCCTGTTGCCAAACTGCTGCACAGTGCAAACAGCAGGCTGAAAAACAAATGGGTCAGCCTCTGTCTGGCCTTCAAGAGTACCTTTCCTTTAGGATTACCCATGGGAGAACAGGGGCAATCAGATGTAACATATTCTTGCTTCACCCACCAAAACCCCATGGAAACCACACTGTTTTTATTCTATCTGTTGCATTTAATTGTTTCAAGCACCCTAAGTTTAAAGCTCTTTGAAAAGAGCAGTCCTTTTGGTGAGGATGCAACACACCATTACATTTAATGCAACTTTCCAGAGATAGGAACATATAACAATATTTATTACATTTCATATTGTGCTCAATTAAGGATTCCTTTAACACATCGGTAGCAGGTATGGCTACAGGATGATGTGGGTTTACAAACCTCGGTATCTACTGATGGTGTAGAGCTGAACTCATCTGTAACCTTGGCAGTTGTTTCTTCATGAGCAAAATACATGTATTTGCATCCTCTTGACAATGGGCTTCCCAGTGTTTCTTTCGATCGCAGTCAAGGCTGTTCAGACCAAAGATGTGTGTCGAAATCATTGATGCCTTTGGCCAGTACATTTTGTTCACTTCTAAATGAGACCAAGAAACGCAATACGCTTGCACAATCATGAGCTCTTAAGGTCAAACTGCAATCATGACAACTGCCACTCCACGGACCTGTGTGACATCAACAGCTTCATTTGAAAAGACTGTCATCTCTATGTACTGTACAGTACACTCAGTAAGGATTCATTTTGGGGGGGAAAAATACAAACCACATAAAATCAGGTGAAAACGTAGGCTTAAAAGGACATGAAGGAAGGTCATTTCCTGCAAAGGTTTAGTGTTGCTGAAGCCATAGATGCACCAAGACTGATTTTAATCACCCGTTTAATTAGACAGTGTTGCTAAATTTGGTGATTCTTCAGTTTGGACATGAATCGGGTACAAGTCTCAGCTTTTAAAAATGAGTATTTGTGTGGAATTTAGACACTAATTAACTTTTCTAATCAAGTAATATCTGCGCAAAACCTGGGTCATTGTCCTAGTATTTCATTGTCCAAAAACTCGTCTATGTTTGGAAGTTCTTTATCGGTAATAAGGTAGGTACTATATCTTATGTAGTTTTACTAAAGATATTAAAAAGTTAATCTGCGGTGATTTTACTTTTTTTTCCATCTTAGTGTTTTTTTTTTGCTTTTGACCAGCACTTTTTGCCTAGACTTTCACTGGCAATATATTTTTTTAAATATCTCCATTATTTAGTATGGAATATCACATATCTAATTCACAAAAAGTGAGACATACAGTATCTGTGTGGATGCCACTTGATTTTATCAGTGAAAAACAGTGTTTTTTAATATAATGTTCACTAGAGTTCCAGAACCCTGTCTGTTAAAGGTTCATAAACACGCTGAAGGCTTTTCATGTTTTTTTGTCTGTAACTGAATGCATTCTTGAAAAGTAGACTGCGGAAAATAACTGAAGTCTCTCACCAGTCAACAAGTATTCAAAGTAGCAGTGTATGTTCTGATTTTATCCTCATATTATCTATTTAGAATAATCTTAATTAATTACTCTGGAATCCTGCAAACAATTTGTATTGATTTCTATGGAAACGTACTCTATTAGGTTTTCTAACGAGATCTGTATGAATATCAACTTGGTCGTCTGTAATCTTTCCAAGCTGTTAACATGATGTTTTAGAAGTGCAGTATTTCAAACTTTAATAGAAAATAATCCCTTGTTCCTGTCAATGCGAGCATATGTACAGGGAATAGGAGGTGTAGAAAATCATTGATGGCATGGTGGCGTGACAGTTGACTTTATTGCCTCTTTTGTGGTCTTGGGTTTGATTCTGGATTGGAATACATTATGAAATATGTATGGAATCTGCAGGGTCATCTAGTGGGCTTTCTCCACATAACTCCCTGCTTGCTGTAGATGTGCAAGTTGAGTGGTGTCTCAGTGTAGTGTGTGTGAGAATGTCTTGCAGTGGAAGAAGCACTTTCCGCTAAAGAGTCGGTGGTGTGTTAGTTATAATAGCCTGCGGAAAAAGATGTGTAACTGGGTAATGAGAAATCAACATATAGCATATAGTTTTTGGAGAGGAAAAAAAAGTCAAGAGTGGGGCAATAAACTTGAAATGGTAGGTATGCCGCGACCTGTGATACAACTAAAGTATGAAGTCTTTAAGTTACATGACTAAATATTAAAAATAACCAGATCTTTGTCAGTATGCTCCTTTTTTAACTTTGAAAAGACCTTTTAAGGCTTTGCTGACATCTTGATCTGTTTTAAGAAGATTAGTCTTTTTGGTATGTTTAACCTGAGGAAAAAAGTCTCTAGGTTTCCTTAAATAAAGTGAATATTATAAAGCCATAAAGTACTGCATAAATACCTTGGGTAATCAAGGGGTGTTTGGAATACTAACTGAACTGATGGGTGATATTTAACTTTCAAAAGCATCACAGTTCAGGCTTTTGTTGCAACCAGATCCTTTATTATAGATTATTGAAGGTGTAATATAAGATCTGTTCATACCAAAAACCTACAGTATAAACATTGAACCTTCTGGGAGTTTCCAGATGGGTGAATTAAATCTTCAGTACACATGATCACCCAGTAGATGTCCCTAGTGCTGTATTTGTGACATATTCACAAGAACATTAGGGCTTGAATTGTACATTATGGTTGGTGCTCATAGAGAAAAGGCATTCAGAATTATTACTGTGTTTTCAACCATTTAAATATTTGTACAATCATTGGAGCTCTTCAATTTTACATTTAATGGACACTCTATCCTCTAGATCCTCAGTTAAAGTAAGCTTTTTTGTTTTTATTGAATGTGGAGCTGAATTAACCTTTAAATCTGTCCAAACTAGCACAATTTCTAATGGTACTCTCAGTAGTAATTCTAAACTCATTGTAAATCTGCAAAAAGCCCAAAAATAATTCAGAAAAAAAACAGAGATTGTAATTCTTAAACGGATAAAACACAATTTAAATGTTTTTTTCATCTATATATCTACTGTATGTGAATCTATATACTGTACAGCAAATAGGACTAGAGACAAAGGAAGCTTAATGTTTGCCTGCATAAAAGCGCTATTTATGAATAAAAAATAACATTTTAAGTGCTGAACATGTGCTTCTTCTAATTCTAAGAGATTTATTTATTTGCACTGAAATGTTTTTAAAATTGAACTACTTATCTTATGATGCTGTTATACAACACTTAAGTAGAAAATATGTTTGTATTTTAATACTGTGTACTTATTTTCTAGCCGTCTTCCCTGCAAATGTAATGTACAATCTGTATTGCCTCTTGAAAGTTAAGTGAGGGTAAAACATTTGTATTCTTATGTCAACTGACATACCATTTAAAGTGTTGAATTTAAATTTTGCTTAGGTCACAACTTTTTTTATTTTATATTTTTAAAGCTTTTATTCTGTTTATTGAAAATATGCAACCCTGTAGGTACTGTATGTCAGGAAATTGTTTTAAATATATTAACATGAGAATTTTAGCTTTCATAATTCATTTTTTCAGTTACATTACTGTGCTTTAAAGCCCTGGAAATCACTAGGTTTTTAGGTGCTTTATGTACACATGTGATAGCAGATAACTATATTAAGATTATTTGAAAAATAACCGTGTCTTGTTTCTCTTGCATTTTTGTCCTTTTTATGATTGCACTTCTTTTCACTGGTGTACCATAGCAATTCTGCAGTAAAAAGGTGTAAACTTTAGAGTAGACTAAATGGAGATATTGTTAGTTGATCTTAGATAAATGTTCAAGAACCACATAATGGACTAAATGTAGAAACTGGAGGGAGAGAGTTCATTTAAAACACCGTAGCAGCACCTGGTAGGTTACCTTCTGCTTTCAGCATCAAAGTGTGTGGTGGAGCCCTGAAGTACAGTATGAGACAGGCTTATGATTTCTCGGGGTTCCTCAGCCATTGGAACCAGCTAATGGTGTGAGCTAAAAGCTAGTTAAATCATCTTTATATCATTATGCTTAGGATAGAAATCATGGTTATAGACCATACTTCAGTTTGAATTATCATCTTATGTTATAGTGGTTCTTTTCTTTGTGTTACAGTGCAACTAGGCATTTTAACTGTAGTGTTCAACGCCTGTCCATGTTTAGCTAAATACTTCTACACAAGGTTTGCATTGTGGCCTAAATCATTTTGTGTAAATCAGCTCCTGTGATTTTCTCACACATGATGTAATGCAAAGTGTATTCTAGATTTCCAGAATTTGTCTTGAAATCAGAATACTCCATTTCAGTCTTTTTCTTCATGCCTTCCTGTAACTCATGTTACAGTCTGTTTTGGCCCCAGTCAAGTATGTTGAATACATATTTATGTTAAGACTTGCTTTGCAGTCCTGTGGGAAAATGTGCCCTTGCAGTCCTATTAAAATGCTACAAAACAGTCATTTAGTGGTTCTGCTGGTGATGTAATTAAAAACTTTGGATTTTCATAATGTGGGCTGCTTCCTTACACAATCTTTAGTTCTCGGATGAGATATGCATTTATACAATTTCATATTGTGAAACAGACATAAAGATTTAAACAATTCTTGCGCTGTGGATTTTTTATAACCTTGTAAAAATTCTAAAGAAACGCTCTGAAGCCCCGATAAAGCAGAAATGTTGAATACAGCTGAAGAACGTGTCTCTCTTTATACTCGCAGCAACTGTGAGCACGTCAGAGCCCAGCACCTACTCTGTGAGTGGGCCGAGAGTTCCTATTGAACTGGAAGTTCAGTGATCACTGCTGTTGATGCTGGGGACTCCTCCTACAGACTAAATTAATTGTGGAATACAAATCCATGTCTCTCCATCAGTCTCTGTGTGTCCATGCTTTTACAGTTGTTTCATTTATTTCTTGTATATGTGAGGAGGAGTCCTGAAGAGCAGTGGTCATGGCCCCTGTGAGCATGAATTTGCCTGTGGCCCTGAAAGCAGGCCCCACGCAGCAGCTTACACTGCATGTAGTTGTTTTTATCCGAGAGCCTTAAAATGTCAGAGAGATGGGCTGTAGGATGGGTAGGGAAATTGCTGGGGGTCTGACTGATGGGAGGCAACTGTGTGAAATACATTTAAATGGTCTGGCACCCCTTTTCATGGACTTTGAACTCTTCACATGGGAGAAAATAAGATCAATTATCTATTCGTAAACCATGAAGAATATTGTTTTTACATTTTTGCTCAGGGTTAGCAAACTTAAAACTGCATGTTTGTGTGTGTGTATATATAATTTCTCAAGCTTCATTGAAGTTGTCCTAGTAACATGACAAAGCCACTTGCAGCACAATGTTAAAGTAAACAGATCTGTACAAGTTATACATTTCCATTTTTAGTTTGGTGTTGATTTGGTAAATAGTTCTTTTTGCCACAAATTGCCCCCAGACTGTTTTACAATTCATTATCGGCACACCGCAGAATGCATAGTACCACCGTTAGGCATAGAGGAGTGAAAAACGAAGGAGAGAAATAAATCTTGGGGATGCAACACCTAGAAGTTTGGCACCCCTCCAGGCAATAAGCTGTGAGAGTCAGTGACTTGTAGTGAGGTCAACTAGTTGGAATTCATGGTCCCTGATGCGCAGTAGCCTAGGCACTCATTTTGATAATTATAATCAGATAGTGAATGGGCAATAAAAAGTTATCAGTCTGTTCTAGTGAACTAGTAGGCTCTACTTGTATACAGGTTAAAAAATTTAAGACTTGTAACAGACAAACATTAGTATAATGTGCCTGTCTCTAAAAGGGTGAGCAAAACAAATAAATACAGAACCAAGACTCTACTGCATGGAAGGTGCAAACAATAACAATAATAATGAAAACAATAATCAGAATTAAACTGGAGAATTATCTGTATGAGTTGGATTTTAGGTGTGTAGTCAACATAGGAAGAGCAGTGGTCCTAGTAGAGATCCCCGTGGTACTCCACTAATAACATCACTAAAGACCCTAGTGTTCTTGCCAGAAGTGTTGAGTATACGTGTATTACTCTGTAGGTGCTCATTTTTATGCATTGTGTGGAGAAGATAAAAATGAAAGTTGCTTCATAAAATTGAAGACTGATGTGATAGATAAAAATGCCAGATTACAAAAAAAAAGCATGAGAAACTATTGGAAACATGATAGAGATTTAGTGTTAAGAACGTAGGAAAATATGTTAGGGGAGTTTTGATCTACTGTAAGTACATCTTCAGGGTTCTTAACATGTATTGATATTCATTAATAATGTCCTTACTGCTCTTACGTAGATGCCTTGATGAGCCACCTTTGTGATTTAAGTATAAGCCTGTGTCTGGGGCGATAATGACCTGTTTTGATATTATTGATCTTTGTGGTCCATTGGAATGTTATTGACAGTTGGTGACAGTGTCCATTAGATTGATGATAATCAGTTAATTGCAAATGAAACAGTGATATGTAAATAAGCACCTGAGCAGTTCGTTAGCTACTAGCTACCAAACAAGTTACATGGGCTGAATGGCTTTCCCTCTTGGTAACCTTCATTGTCTTCCTTCTTATTAACAAGTGAGATTCAGTCACGGAGTTGCTTGATTGATCTCAACTGGAAGCTGTAAATCACGTTTATTTCTTCCATTTACAGTTAGCATCTTGATGGTTGCACGGCACTGAAAGAAGGCATCCACGTCATCTATCAGGAAAATCCTTACATTTTCAAAATGTTTTGAATTTTGTTTGTTCTAAATAGCAGGTCAAACGTTTTCTGGGCAACATAAGTAAAACAACGTTTACTGAGGCAATGTTGTAAAGCCAGTTTAATTTAATCAAACTATCTCCTGCTCAACTTTCAATTACAACTTGAAGGGCAGACAGATCAGTTAGTCAATCGCTAAAACTGTGAGCTTCCCAAATTAAGCAAAATGGTTTCATGTAATCTTTGAGCCATTTGACCATTAATGTTTGCGGTAATAGTTTCGTGTAAGTATTTCAGAACTCATGTTTTAGACATCTCTGCCTTTTAAAAAAATCTTTCCATTCTAATAGCATGTAAAAAGTGGTGTGGTTATTTTCAGTTTCAAGGGTCTTCAGGTCATTTGTTTTAGTTTAGGAAGACCAAGCACAAAGCGAGATCAGTGGCGTTTGTATTTTGTTTTACAAAAAACTTGAAATACATTTTGTACCTGATACAACGATGGATTATTTTTTCCTCTGTTTTCATTAACATGACTATGATGTCCTAATAGGATCTGTTACAGGTATTGTATATCGGTGAACTTTTAAAATAAAAGAAAGGGCTGCGGATGTGAACACTATCACATTTGTACCCATAGACCTGGACTGCTTGAATGCCTGTTTGCCAGTGGCTGTGATGAGTCACCAAGTGGGAGAGGACATTAGTTGTAACTCATTCCCTGAGATGTAGCGTAAGAGCTCTATTTCTACCTCTTCAGGTTTCCAAGGCAACCACCTGTGGAACAGAGAACTAAATGCAGCATTGTACAAAAGAAAATCCCACCATTTTCATTATATTGTTTTTTTAAAACCTAATACACTCCTCCACAAAGTATACTAGGCTCTTGTGTTTTTATATACAGTACTTGTAAAACATTTTTTCAAGGATTTTCAATCATGTGAGCTTTGGTATGTGTAATATCCAAGTATGATCTGCTCTCGTTAAAATCAGGTTTTCTCAAATTAAGATCTCAAGATATTTTGGTTGTGGTACCTGTTCTTAGGCAAACATGCTAACTCTGTAAGCCTGTACCTACTGTATAAATACTGTATGTTTAAATTAAGAATAAGTAAAAATGAATCGAATGTAGCCCCAGCAAACCCCAAAGATTGGCAGTTTAATTAAAGATGTTAGTGTTGAGAAGAGACCAAAGCTTATTTTTACAGCTGTAACCTTAATATAAGATTTATTGTGCTACATGTAGCAATGAAGAAACCAAAACGGACAATAGTGCGGTCATTCAGTTAAGCAAAACGTTTGCTATGAAAACCATTATATGTATTTGTGGCTACTAGTTATGTTTATTCAAAGAAAACTGGTGAAAGCAATTCAACCCCACCCAGTCAGGAAATATAAAGAGGCCACAAACAAGAGGCCATTCATCTGACACATTTGGCAGTTGGTAATGTGTTGTTCCAGGGCCTGTTCCATACTCTCACATTTTAATTCAGTTTATTTGTCATATACACAAGTGCAATGACATGCTTATTTGCATGTATGCTCCAATAAAAACACATTAAAGGAGTCATCAATAACGCAGAACAGCAGCAACAACAAAACCAAGTTAAGATAAAAGTTAAAAAAAAAAAGGTCTGAGAAGCAGTGTGAGGGGAAAAAAAGTCAGTTTGAGCTAGGGGTAGAGTTCGGAGTTCACCCATCCCTATGAGTGAAGAAATGCCTCCCATTCTTGATTTAAAAGGCACTGCTGCATGAGTTTCTCTTGACTCCACTGGTTCTTGTGTTCATTCTGAACAAATGCACTGGGTAGTTAAGTCTTTTTCAATGTACTGTAAGTGTGTGGGCCACTGCATTTCTCTACAATGCATCCAACTCATTCCCATAGTGCTGTCTAGAGCTTATTTATACATCGGCAAGAAATCGTGAAATGACCAACGACTGCCATTATGGGAAATCCTGACTGTAACTAGACCATTTCTGAAAAAGGTTATGCGAAGAAAGGAGTAGGAGGACTAGTGTTCTGAGATACAGAAATGTAGTTTAAATATTTAAAATGATTTTTTTTTACAAGTTGCTGGACATGGAGATTAATTTGGTACGCACACATGATGAGGTTTCAAAATGTTTAGTAAGTGAACCTTTGAATGCTGCCCGACATTCTTGTATTAATTTTTAAATCTTGCACTAAAGAACATCAAACAGTATTCAGTTTTTTCAAACAAAATTAAATTGCTCTATAATTGCAACTAAAATCCTACATGCATAGTAGTTTCACATCTTGGTTAGGATGTATGTTGTCTGTCATTGGCTCTTCTATATCTTTGGAAGAATTGTTAGCCTCAGTCCAGTGAAATGTTAAGTGAGCAACTCAAGACATTTGGGTTTCCACAGATATTACTTTAGATATGAGCATTGCATTCCAAAAGAATTAAGTGCATGTGATTATGATGAGTAGTACAGCCTACTGATTCTTATCCATTATATACATTTTACTGATTAATTGGATGTGTGCTTTACACAGTTGACATACTGGAATGTGAAACTACATTCATATTTCATTCAAAAACTTACCATTTCAGTTACTAAGTGCTTTGTTTTGTTTTTTTTTAAAAGTTGTTTGCTGTGACACTCATGAAATTTGATGCCAGCCTGTGAAGAGCTGTTAAATCTGGATTGCACAACATTAAAACTCTTTCCATCCAACAGAGGGGATGCAATAGGCTTCTTTTTGTGTTAATTTATGCTTTTTATCTCCATAAGATCATTAGTACCTGCTTTGGAATTTATTCAATTCTTGACTCATCCTTAGATCATAATGTTTATTTTCTAGGACCGTGTCTGACTGTGAGTGGCTTTTGAGATGCTGTGAGCACTTAGATTTGAGAAGAGGTACTGTATGCTCATTTTAGTCTGCGTAGGGTCACTTTTCATTGATGTGAGTGCATGTTAAGTAACTTGAACTGTGTCAAGAGGTCCAACATTTTGTGACTCTGCTGTTAGTCTTACTCCATTGTTTGTCATGGGGTGAGTCAATAAGGACTCTCATTTTAAAGTGTGCCGAAAGTCTTTGACAAAAAATAAGCCTGTGTTCCTTTCAACCCTTAGTCATTCAATAACTTTGCGTTTAATATTAATTCGTCTGTAAAACGTTTTGAATCAGATTATTTGTTTTATTGATTTAAAGCAGCTATTTGATATTCATCGAATTGCTAAGAGTATTATGCAGTACTTGATTGATGTCAGTGTTTAAACATGTTCTTTGATGTGTTGGCCAAGTTCCCCCAAAGAAAGATCATTCAGTACAGTTCTCTCTTAGATCTGATTCTGATGACGGTCTGGTTTGACATTATAGGACTTCTATTATGGAACTGTGAGACATCCATGAACACCTACCTAATACAAATTAAGCAAAGGTGAGCTTTAAATTCATTTTCATTCTAGAGGAAAGGCAGTGTGAGTTACAGTCAATAAATAATCAGGGGGTCACTCTTTACACTCTGCTTTTCCCAATCAGAATTACTGACCTGAAAATGGAACTTGGAATTATAATTATTTTACACTTTTTCAATGATGGTTAGCATTATGTGTACACGAAGAAATGAGCAGCAAAGATTTTGCAAATATAGGACACTCTTTAGATAGTTATACCTATATCTTATTTAGCCCCATTATGCAAGATCATATTTCCTGGGACAGCTCTAATGTAAGGTGCTGTAATGCTCAATACTATTTCACTTTTGAAACCCCATTTAAATGTGTTGTTTTTTTATAAGGAAAAAAGAAAGTGCTCAAGGATTTTTTAACTAGATGTAAAATATTTGTTGAATGGGGAAACCAGAATGTCTGATAAATAAATTCATCAAAGAAGTTAAAGTAGCATTTTCTGTTTATTCACAGTCTTTTAGTAAATTATGAATTTGTGTTGTAATATGCAACACAATCACAACTTAAAAAAAGAAGGAACCTTTGAACAAGACAACAAATGCAGGGAAGAAGAAGGGTCTGTATGAAGCAATGTAAAAAATGGCTACATGCTGAGTTGGTTCTTGGAGCTATATTGTAGGTTTCTCCAAGGGATCAAAATCTACAAATTAATGCAAGTATAACACATTGACCGTATTCTAGCTATAATCATTGAGTAGGGACTTGCTGGGTCTCATTGTGGTCACAGTGGTTAAACCCCTATACTAGCTGTATATTACCATATTATACAAATGTTCTATATCGGTTAAGTTTATGAAATATGAAAATATTCATACTCGGAGATAGTGGACACCTGAGAAAATGAGGGGCACCAAATATGTAACTGGCATTAATTAAGCAAATAACATCCCAGCATGCTTCAGGATGTGTTGCAAAATGCAGGACAGGCCTGTTTGCATATTATTAAGAGACCACAATGGCTTTGAAAGATGGGCAATTGTTGAGGGGAGTTTTATAGGAGCTTAAATGACCAATAATAAGGCACTTTTTTATATAGTGCCTTTAAAGGTGACTTCTCAAAGCGCTTTACAGAATGCCAACAACAATAATAAAAAAAAAAGAATGCACAAGATAAAACACAATTACAATATACAGAGGAGACAGTGGATGGTGCTACTAAGAAAAGTAGAAGCAGAGGGTTAAAGAATGGAACCAGTTAAGTAAACTAAAGAAGAAGGTTTTGAGTCTGGACTTGAAGGAGTTTAGAGAAGGTGACTCTCTGATATCCTTGGGCAAAGAGTTCCAGAGCTTGGGGACATAAGGAGAAGGTCCCGTCACCCATACAATGTAGACGGGCTTGGGGGACAGTTAGGAGACCAGAATTAGAAGAGCAAAGGTTGCGAGGTGGGAAGTAGGGCGATAATAGTTCAGACAGGTACTGAGGTGCCAAGCCATGCAGAGCCTTATAGGTGAGCATGAGGATTTTAAAGTCCAAACTGAGTTTTATCAGGTAATCACGTGACTATCTACAAGGAAGTTTACAGGTACCAACACACTTGGTACTTAAATTACGGTATGTGATGAAAACAATGGGTGCAATTCGTAGCACAAACGCTATTTTCAATGGGACAAACCAGCACAAATGCAGCACCAATGAATGAGGGGGGTTTCATCGTTTGTGCTGTTTGTAGGGGGGCAAACTTCACGGAACTCCCCTGCGACCCTGTATTTGATTTGTGATTAAATGGATGAATAATACGTTTGCATACAGTATATAAGAATGAGACTAGATCTCCATAGAACAGTTAGAAGATAATAGGCCACTGATAAACATAGTAGGACAGTGTTTCATGGTGCTCCAAGGGAGGAGCAGAGTCTGAGATGCAGAAAATGTTGACCCAGGGATCAAGCAGTTTTCTTTTAGATTCTGAAAGCAGCAGAGTCCGTTGTCTTGTAAGATGTTGAGAGAATCAACGTTTTTTGGACTTTTATAGGCTGGACTACGAATGACTATTCCTTTCTGGATGAATCTTTGTCACCCAGATTACATCATTTCGTTTCCAGACACATCATTTACATTTCTTGCAGAAAGTGCCTAGCCATTTACATTGTTGAGACAGGAAGAAAACTGGCAGAATGTTTCAGGGAACACGTCAGAGCTGTGAGAATCCAAGATGTCTACAAACCGATAGTTCCCCATTTCACAATCTTTTCTTCCTGTTCTGGGTATTGTAGAAAGACATCCAAAAGAAAACATACCCTTCAACTTGGATCACACCTTCCCCCTTCTCTCAATGACAGACTCATCCTCTTCTCAGTCCTCTCTTCATTTGCATGTTTTGGCTTTCCGCTCCTGTCCTTCTGTTCTCTCTGTTTGGACAGACATTCCCACCTGCTTTATGTACATTTCACCCCTGGTTCCCAGCCCTTCTCACCTGCTATCAATTTCTCTCTCTCCTTCACATCCAAAGAAGGGTCTACAGCCAAAACGTAGTGTGTCTTTTCTTTACCTTTCAGCAAGGAATGAATCTTTACCTGTTGTTCGGCATGACGTCTTTGAATGACTGTGTCAAGTTGGAGGTTCAAAGGCACACTGGCATAGCACCACTTTTTTTTTCCTCGCATTTTCTAATACTGAAAAAAATATATAAATTCTTCCAAAAAGAAAAATAAATATAAGGGAGAAAATCAGTACTTTGGTCTTCTTTTAGCCTTCAGCTCCTCAAGTTGCTTTCCATAATGCTGCTCTGCTCTGCTCTGCACTGCTCGCGGAGCCAGTGGTGAGCAGCTTGCTCATCCTTCAGCTTCTCCTTCCGCGAGCCTACTGAAGGAGTTTGTGGAGAGAACTACAGCTCCTGTCTTTCACGGCAGTAACGCCCAGCAGCTGCAGCCTCTTGGACACATGTGCTGACGGCCTGTCACTTGGACCATGGAGAATAATTAAAAATGTAGTGAACGAGTAAGTTAAAGCAGAATATTTCAGATTTGTAAGAGCTTGCAAGAGTTGAGGTGCAGTACCAGGAAAGCAGTTTGCTATAGAAGCTATCAGTCAAAGAGACCATCCTGTATTTGGGGACAAAAAAAGAAGATCCTTAAGTCTTAATTGGTTTAGTTCTTCTTCAAATGTCACTCAATCCTACAGACCTAAAACTGAAAATCACTAGTATTTTAAATTATGTACCTGATAGAAATATAGCTATTTTAATAATGGAGATCCACACCTGCAGTTTGACCTGTAAAGAAGACTACCTAATTAGATATCAGGTAATGTTTTTTAAAGAATCTGCTGGAACTGAAAGAGTCTGCATTTTATCAATTTTAGGGTAATTTGTAATTTTATCCTTATGTCTTTTATGTAGTTTTTCTGTTATTTTTTAGAGCTGTTTGAGGTGTTTTGAGTTATAAGGGTTCTTTGTAAAATGTTTATTCATCCTTTTAATATTTGACCAGAGTCATGCATAATCCTGAAATAAACAGGTTTTAAATCCAGGATATATGCTTTTATGGATGCTCTTGTAACACTTTTAAAGAGCAATGTTTTCTGTGTTCTATAAAACCTGAATTTTTAGTTCAGTATGTCAAGAACCTCGTAGTCCGGAATAACATTTAAAATTGCTTTTGAACTGTAGTACTTAAAGACTTGATATCTCCCCTTTTCATAATACGGTAGATTCATACATATCAACTTTAATCAATATTAATCACAAGCATGGTGAATTTGCTGAAGACTGAGCAAAGTATGTTGGTATTAAATTAGATCACTAAAAATAGTGAACAGAAGTCTTGAAACATAAGATATTACTTACATGCATTGTATGAAAATTAATTTTAAATTGTAGCAATACTATTTTTTAAATTATCATTTGGCATAAATAATGACTTAAGTAATCTGTAGCAAAGTATGTATTGTGGTGATCATTACATGAAAAAGTGTAATAAAGATGTTAATCTGTCTTTGGAAGTGTTGCTGCATAGCCACCAGTAGAATCCAGCGTTTTATTTTATTTTTTACACAGGAAAGGTTGGCTTTATGTAACATTAGTTTGTTTCATATATGGGGGTGGAGCAGTGAACAGTGGGAAATTTAGGAAGAAAGATGATGGAAACTTAAGCGGGTACATGTGGCAAACATTTACATGTATTCCATTACAAGTCAAATTACACGCCACTGTAAAATTTAAAATAAAAAAAAATAAAGTCAAAAACGGTAAGTGGCATGACTGTTGAGGAACAGTGTTAAAAGAAGGTGAGGGGAAACTTTTTAATGCGTTTTAGTATAAATTGAAATGAAACAAGTTAAAAATGTAACAGCTACAGATTGATTTCAGCCTACCTGAGGCTCGTCAGTGTTATGTCTTCATTGCAATCTGAGTATGATTTTTCAATAACTGAATACATTTGTCTGATTTCAGTCTTAATTTGAGTGGCATGCCTGTGTCTGCCTAAAAAGATTAAATAGAATAACAGATTATTTAAAACCGTGCATGAAATAAAACACAACATGTAAAAAAGCACATTAATTATTGATAAATAACAGTTGCTATACAATAATTATAAAAAATACTTGCCAATTATTGTTGGGAAATGAAAATGCAAAGCATTCTCAACATGGCAGTGGTACAACTAAACAGGAAAGGAATAACTAGAAACATTATTTAAGGTATTATTCACAAAACCAATATTAATGAATTACAAATACAGGTTTATTCCGGCAAAAGGTGATGTACCAAAATAAACAATGCTCATTCTTTTGTCAGTACACACTTTAAAAGTAATACTACTAAAAACATTATAATTATTTTGTTTTGCTATACTGTATTAACTTTTGACATTGTGTTTTGTGTTGATTCTGAGAATATTTTGTTTAAAACTTTTTTTTAATACTGTATTAGGGAGGATTCCTCAAAACAATGTTCCAGACTAGGGACAGAAATATAAATTTGTCTTTGACTGGATATGTAGGTTAAAATAAATGCTTGTTTTCTGTACATATTGTTTTATTAAATAAGTATATTTGTTAACAAGTATACTTGTTAGTAACAAGACACACCTGAAGAAGGCTCCACGGCCGAAACGTTGTGTTTTCTTTCTTCTTTTTTTCAGCATGGAATAAACCTATTACTTGTACTTGTTAACAAGGTTTTATTCTTTGTTTCAATTCCAGAAAATATTATTCAAATTTAAAACATTTTAAAATGTGTGGGTGAAAAACACATTTAACAAATTTTAATCCAATTTATTTCAAGTAGTTTGTGCTGAAATTAAGTACATTTCTAAGGGTTTACATGTTCTGAGAAGGATAGTAGACATGATTTAGAAAATTAAAAAATATATTAATTTCAGATTATTTTCCCACACGAGTTATTACATGGCAGTATTAATTAAAAAAATAATACATCATTTACTGCATCATTTTCTTTTGCATTTCCAAAATAAATTGTAATGTAATAAAAACTATATTCTACCATTTAAAGAAAAAAAAATATTTTTTCTACTTCTTTTAAGTGAGTACATTGTACTAACTATAAATATATGTGGAAACAGTTGATGGATGACAGTTGTTTAAATGGTTGAGCTTGTAACATAGATGATTGAAATTTCTGTGAGCCCTTATGGTGTAGTATGTTAGTAATAATTTGTCAATACTTACTGTAACCCACTGTCAATTTAATTTTTTTTTTTAATGTGTGTGCTAGCAATGTAATCCTTTGTTTTCAAAATAGTTCTCTTGAGTTTTTTGTTAGTTTTTTCTTTTGAGTGTCAATTTCTCTTTGCTACATTGCTTATGATTAGGATATTATCATTCTTGCTTTTTGAAATCTATTTTATGTGAGATACTAATGTATTTTTAGAGCCTAATGATTTTTCTTTTTTACATAGTAAAAATAAAGAAGGACATATATTATCACACAACATAACATGTTATTTTACAACAAAAAATTGTAGGTACTCTCCAATGTCTCTTTTTTGATTTCCTGAAAGAACAGAGCCATAATGTAACAACAGATAACAGTAATTGTCTTCCAAGCCCTAATGAAAGCTCACCCATGATTTTAACCAGAATTAACCATCTCTTTCCTTGCTTTGTCCTAGTTCTGATTTTGATTTAGCAGATATTTTCTTTTTCCATAGCTTTACCTTGATTCCACTAGATTTGTTGCAGATGAATCTGCTTTTGTTGGTTAAATTCTTTGTGTTTAAAATAAATTTGTAACATATTTTGCCAGGGAAAATGTGTAAATGGGATATTCCATTCTCCTCAAATGGCCCTCTGCTTTTTGTCCTGAGAAAGAAAAAAGGTATCTTGCAAATATAAGTAGCTTTTTTTATTTTTTAGATCAGTTTGAGGTTTACTGGTCATGCATACATGCGTGTTTTAGTTTTGGCATTGTAAGAGTTGAAGTCCCCCTTTCACTGGACTTCATCCTGCAGAAGAGATGTGATATCTGATTTAATGTGTGGTTTATATTCAGTTGTTGGAGACGTAAATGTTTGGAGGCAGGTGTTTTGGCTTCAGGAATACATGGGAGGGGTCATTTTCAACTGAAAGCTATTGGCACATTAAATGACATTTACTTTTATGCCTGCAGACTAGCAGATTTCACTTCCTACAGTGCAGTGAAGTTAATCTCAATTCAATTATTCTTGAGATAAGGTTAAGTGGTATTTTGAAGGAATTCAGCAATTTGATTTAATCAGTTTGACATCATAGAAGCATTTCTTGACCCTTTGCCAAGATAATAGAAATAATACAAAAGTAAGAGTATTTACATAGATATCTATATGACCTTTCCCAAATCTGTCCCTTCACAGCAGTGTTTTAGATTATTATTATTTATTCTGTAAAGCATGTTTTTCTGTTAAGAACACATTAAAAAATTTGGGAGACAGGAGATGGCTTTAAAATACTTAGGCATGTACAGCAGCCTCACAGATTATTAATTTAATCTTAATGTTGCTTGCTAAAGTGAATGCAATAAAAATGAAAGTTAAATGCAATAAATTGCAGTATGCATTTTATTTTTAATATATTCTTTGTTTTTTTTCAGCTTACAGGTCAGACTTAAAAATGATGATTTGCATTTGATCAGAAGTTCAGATTTGCAGAATATGTAATGTAAGGTTCAAGTCCTAAAAATACATTTTGGATTCTTGATGTAGTTTTACCTGAAAGATGTGTTGCACATGATAAATTACAGTAAATGCATTTGTAAATGTATATCAGTTATTTTAAATATATGATTATATTTTAATCAAATTTTGAATCTTATTTTTTTAGAGACTTTGTAATTTATAAGCTATTTCCTATTATTATATATCCTTTATTTCCTGTATCTGTTGTCTTCTTTTACCATAACAAAGGAATAAAAAAGATTTAGGTAAGGTATTTAAACTTAATTATATATATTTTTGTAATGGTTTGTTAGTAACAGTAAAGTAATTTATGAAATAGTGGTATTACCAGATTTCTGAGCAGGATTTAGTTTTGCTGTGGATGTTATCAATAGCAATACTATTCTAAACCATATATATAACTCCAGTCCTGGATGACTATAGCATGACCTTTTAATATTCATTTTCATTCAACAATTGATCTAAGTTAATTAACCAAATTACTTAAAGTGAAAACTCCTGCATTTTGATTCTTAATTTTCATCAATCTGAGAGTAGCTCATTGCTGATCTAAAGGAACAGATTTATAAAGATCTATAATTAATTAAATTAATATTTTTTTTAATTCAGTCAAAAGCTATGTATAATGGGTTGGTATAATATGAGGGTAGTTGCAAAAGTTTGGGTTTATTTTAAAAGCCATTATTATTTTTTGCATTGAATTGTATTGGTACAATATAATTGGTTGCGTTTATTAATGGGTAAGAATTCATAAACCTTTTGGGTCATTCCTTTCACATAAGAAATCTGTTATAAAGCAGTTAGTGTCCCTAAACAATTTCTTGAGCAATCATCAGTGTCTTTGTGTTGTTCAGTTTGATTTAGTTCTATTACAAGTGGTAGAGAAATTGTATTTAGGAAGTTCATGTTGCTTTACATATTCTGATGTAATGATATGTTGACAAGGAAAATTGTTTTCTCACCCAGAAATGGGGAACCACCTTCTGTCTTTACAAACATGTCACTAATGTCCCTGAATAACTGGGGGGAAATCTCAGAAAGTCTGTCTTCATCACTGTCTCTGAAAGCCATGTGTTTTCTCGGGGCTGTGGCTTTTGAAGTGTTACAGCTGGTGTAGGTATCTATGATTTGAACTTCCATGCCTTACCACAGTCCTGTTCCTCACATACCAGTAAATGCAGGTGGGGACTGTCTCCTAATAGGAAACCCATGGTGCCTGCAGTGAGTCATTTTATCAGAGCGTTAAACACTTTCTTCTCTTACACATTATTCTGCTAGTCGGTCATGTTCAATTTAGTGGTTTGTGAAATATCACAAAATTTCTGATATTGCTAAAGAACTGTGAAGGCTAGTACCAGAGTGCATACGGAGATATTGGGTTATATGGTGTGGCAGCCATATTGAATTTTTGTGTAATGTTTTAAGTGTTTTCAGATATCTTTTCATAAATAAAAACAGCTGAAGAACTTATTGTTCATAGTCCTCTTTCTTTGCTTTTGATTCTAATTAAGGAAAAATGTATATGTCACATTGCGGGGTGGAAAACTTGAATTTGCAGAAAGCATGTCAATGACCTCTTCTCAGACACCCTGAGGAAACCTAATACAGACAAGCTCCTGTAGATTGATTAAACCTCAGAGCAGTAGTGGAAGCCTATTTTTGATGTGTACTTGTGATGTACTTACTGAATACCTTTAGAATAGTATACACCAGGTCATAAAGAAGCTGGCACTGGGGGGGAAAAACTCATTTGTTGGAAAAAAAATGTTTTCTTCACATTTTACTTTACTGATCATGATTTTGCCGGTGTTGTGGGTTGATTATAATCATAACTGATGCTGTAGATCTAATCAGTCTGGACACTGTCCTGAATGTTTGAGCTCTCAGAGCATTTACACTTGATTAAATGAAATGCTTGGTAATATACAGTATATATTTTCATGTAAAGAAATCTATAGCACAAATAAATCTGTTCCCTCATTAACCTGCGGCAGGTTAAAGTCGACTATAAATTCTTCCTCACACTAATACTACAGCTTATTAATGAGTAACATCATTCTATGAGCCAGTGCTGACTTCCTTCATCAGGTTACTCATTTTTTTACCCTTCCAAAGCCGCTTAATCAGCACAGACTTTCGTGTGATTGTGAGCCCCACACGCTCGTGTTTTTGTCCCCATCTTGATGTCACATGACGTTGTGTGGTGTGAATATTTCGAGATAAAACTAGGCCCGATGTGGCAGATGACTACAGTAACTCAGCACAATGGCGGCAAAGGGTGGTGCAAGCTGGGTAGAACTAGAAATTTGTCCAGATAGCAAGATCATTTTGTAATGGCTTATGGAGAAAATGCCAGTCAGAAGAGCATTCCAGTTAGCAAAAGCCCAGATATTAAACTCTGTGGAGTTTGTACAGTATGTTCTGCTGTGTTGACAAGGTTTTCTCAAGGTGCTCCGGTTTCCTCCCACTGTCCAGAGACATACTGGTAGGTTTATTGGCTTCTGGGAAAACTGGTGTTTGTGTGTGTGTGTGTTTGTGCCTGCCTCTGCCCTGTCATGGACTGGCATCTCGTCCAGCGTGGATCGTGCCTTGCACCTGCTGCTTGTGGGGATGGGCTCCAGCTCCGCGTGACCCTGAACTGAATCAAGTGGTTAGACAATGAGTGGATGGAGTGATCAACACCATGTGAACAATTCAATGGCAGGAAAATGAACATGCTGCTATAACAATGTGGGAGTGGGATGAGCCGTGGCGGGTAAAAGTCGACTTTCCGTCTGAGAGGACGGAGGCACCGGTGTGTGGCTCGCGAACCCCAGGGAAAAAAATCAAAAGGAGGGGGAAAAAAACGGAAAACGAAAAATGCACTGCTTTGCCCAGTGGCATCCAGACTGGACAATCCCTACCTAACAGAGTCCAGCCTGAGGGAGAAGAAACCACTTGGCACAGCAGCAGGCAAACTGGACTGTCCCTATTTATCAGGGTCCAGTCTGGGGGAGGGGGGGGAAAAGGACCTCTTGGAACAGCAATTATCCCTATGTAGCAGGTTCCAGACTGAAAGAAATCAAGTGAGGCCAAAACAAAAGAAAACTGAACCTGCCCGGTGAATTCTCGCAGCGGGATCGCAAAAAAAAAAATTAAAAGAAGCAAAAACGCAGCCTCAATGCTCTTGTCACAATTACCTCTGGGCAGTCGGTAGGAGGTTCTCCCCTTGCGGGGGTCTGCTCGGCCCTCTGGGAGGTGCTCAGTGTGTCACAGCTGCGGCTCGTCCTGGATTGGTCACCCTTAATCCAGGGCTCCGCCTCCACACTGAACACGCCCCCGCGTCATGCCACGCTGTTTAAAATTCTTTAAAATTAGAAAAATACAGTATTTTATAGGAGGAAAAGAAAGCGTGTTAGCCTAACCTGCTCAAACATAACAGACCTGCCTAGTGTTTATAATATCTGTTAGGTTGTTTCAAAGATTCGGTTTATTGAAAAGTGTTTTC
This sequence comes from Lepisosteus oculatus, assembly GCF_040954835.1. Lineage (NCBI taxonomy): Eukaryota > Metazoa > Chordata > Actinopteri > Semionotiformes > Lepisosteidae > Lepisosteus > Lepisosteus oculatus. The sequence continues at coordinate 43,823,021 of NC_090702.1, read as the reverse complement.
TACTTTCTGACTTTAATACCATTAAATGAAACGAATTGTTTTGCAACATTAAGTGAATCACGTTATTTCTTACCAGCTGTAGCTTCTTAATAATAAATTGAAGTCATACCAGCAGGCGCCATGAAACATTTATAGGTGGTTTTGTACATAAAATGGTTGATATGGTTTTCATAATAATCTGAATTTTGCTGTTTCTTAAAAGAAAGCCCTCCAACATGTTTTTCATGTTTTCTTTTCACGTCTATCTTATTATTTTTTATTCGGTCTAGAATCAGTTACCACCTGTTTATCCCTCATTGTACATGAAAGTTGAAATGAGTAAAAACCTGAATAAAGAGTAGTTGGATAGTTTCTGTTGTGTATTCCCTTTTAAGATAAAAATAGCCATACATTGTTTCAACTGAAGTTTAAGGTTTATTGTAAACATAATTGAAAAAGTAGTTCTGTATAATCTACTGAATAGGGTCACAGCAATCGAGTGGGTGGGGGAAATAGCCCTCTCAATAAGTAAGAAAAAACATGGGCTTTTTTGAGCTCGCTCTTTGGTATGTCCTATTTCATTTGCATCTTACTAAAATGACAATGTGCTATGTACAAAAGACTAAATCCAAATGTAATATTATAAGATACTTTATTTGCAAGACATAGATGTATAATAGTTTCAAACAGCCCATTTAGGGGAATTCCACTTTAGGGAACTTAGAAATAGAAAATATTTTTGAGTACTGTGTGTTTATAGATTTCTTGTGAAATGTTTAGTCTTTCAATTTACAGCAGTTATATGAATAGGCGATTCATTATCCAGAAAAGGTATTTTCTTGTTTTGTTGTTGTTTTTTTTTTATCTGAGTATAAGAACATGTAACCAGAAGTACAGCGGAGTTGCATCATCATTTATAAGTACTAAGAAACTAAATTACTCTTTTGAAAAACTTTTGTTACCCAGCTTTAGAGGGGCTGTAAACGGTGTGGGTTAATAAAAAGAAAATGCAGATGAATCATGCAGGTATTTTCTGTCGTTTTGTAATCCTTCAGGCACTTCCTTATGGTAGGTTCAAAGTCACTGCAGCTCAAGGCTAGGTATGTGTCATGTCACCTTTATAAATAAAATAATACAAGGATCTATGTTATTATCCCCACACATCAGTCCCACAGTTCGTGATAGTTGTTTCAGACCCCTCCTATGTGGAAGGCTGTGTTTGGATTCAGCAACCTTTAGAACTTACCTCATCAAAGCCCAGTGTAAGCAATCTGTAATACTTCAATACTTTGCCGGAAGTTACAACTTTGACCAAATCTGATTTGTTTAAAGTTGTGAATGACATTTTCATGTTCCATTTATGACCGAGAGTGCCTACCCTGACCTAGTTCCAAGATGAGCAGGTAACCCCTGAATCAAAATGTGTTATATACCATTCATTTCTGAAAACTCAGATGTGAAATGGTATTATTCAAAGCTGATAAAACTAGCAGAGCCCTCCTGCTTGCAGTTGTGTATTATGGCACAGTTTAAATGAAATTCAAATGACTTCATTTCATAATGTGGTACTTATAGTAGGTGAATATTGCCTGAATCCCTAGGTAATTAAGAACAGAGACAACTCCATTTTTATTTTTAACATTAATCTCTTCCCTTAACATTAATACCTCGATTTGAGCTGGTCACTGACCCCTGGTGGGTGACTCTAATGGGTTCGGTTGATTTGTTTGTCAGAAGGTTCAGCGATCCATAACATAATTCTACTTAATACTAAAATACTTTCTTGACTACTTAACCTCCAGACGTGTGCCATCCTCAGAATATAGAATTGGATCCCCTGAGGGTTCTCTAGAGATACAGTTGATATCATAAGACTGTGTGTTACCTACAAAAATTAGATTCAATATTGATAAGAAACTTGACTCCCTAGGTAGTTTTATTCATGAAAACAAAAAAGCTATTCTTTCTGGACAACAGTAGTAGTATTATTTGGAAATATTATTGGAGTTCATGAAGGCCAAACCAATTTCGTGTTCCTCATAATTTTTTTTTATGTTTGAACACTTATTTTTCACAAGTTAATTTCCCTCTACTGTTGAAATTAATGCATCTTTGTCCTCCTTCAGTTCTCAGGGCTCTTTGCGTGAACATTTTAGCCTGTGCGACCAGTCTTGCATAAGAGTATAATATTTCTGTGAAGTGTAAAATATTAATTGTATTTTAATACACACTTAAAATAAGACAAATAGAAATCAAACCCCAAAATGTGTAAATCATACCTTGCAAATGCTTAGTGGTTTCCCGACACATTTGTTGGTTTTGTCCACAGATGTACTGTATATGTAACGATTTCCCAGCCTGAATGTGTAAAGGCAAGTTTAGTCATGTTTTTTTCTTGTGCAATTTGTTACCGGTACTGAATTTTAAGTCTCAATTTGACTTGTCAGTTTCTATTTATCAGCATTGGTTTTCAAATAATCCACTTCATACTGACCAAAACAAAACTAGTCTGGGTTAAATTTCTCTCTCCCCTTGACTTTTGAAACATGCATTCGAATTGAAACTGTCTGAATTACATGGACTAAAAATACATTTGTATCACTTGAAGCTGAAATAATGAATCTATTCATTATTCTTAGTGGTACACTAAGACTAACCTGGTCTACTTTCAAATGACATGTTTCAGTGGTAAGAGGTTTTTTTTTATTCGTATCCTGTAATGTTGATGATGGTGGGAAGTACTGGCCAGACTTAAATTTCTTAGAAGTGCTACATGATTGACATGATTGAGGTTTTTCTAAGAATTAAACACTTTAAACGCTTCCAAGTTTGAATTGTATTTATTGTGTCACACCAAATACGCATTACTGAATCTATTACTGAAGAAAAATAATCATTTTGGAGGAGCGGATTTATAAAAAGAAATCTGCACTGAATCATTAATACATTTCTTCATAAATCTGCAGATCAACAGTAGTAGAGCATGAACATGATTAAGAGCAACTCAGAGCCAACTCTTCCTTATTTACCAAGAGTTCTTCACCATTCTTCCAGACAATTCCTGGGGCAAACTTTTTATGGTTTGGAACAATGGATGTCATAATGTCCTTTACTACTTTGAAGTGGTTTCCCCAAAGTGACTGGCTATGTTTGTACTGACAGAGCAGTTCAGGGACAGAGCATGCTTCACAAGCATCGCATGCTCTTTCTGCATGGTGGGCATGAAATTCACCTCCAAGACCACGAGAGTACAGGCAAAAAAGTCCCATACAGTATCTGTATGGATTCATTATTGCTACATTACTAAAAATGAAGCCATAGTTATTACTGTATGTGTCAGTTGGATTTATTTCAATGCCTATTAAATAATAAGATAATAATATTATTGTTAAATTAATACAAAAATTGTAGATGGTGCTTAATTTTAGATGTCTCATTCATACATTTTTGTCCTGCATATGTGCAGTGCAAATAAAGCTTAAAAAGTTAACAAAATTTAAATACTGTTTTCTTAGCCACTTGACATGGCTTACAATAATAAAATATTAATAACCGGTTACCTATGGGAATAATTGATTGTTGTTATGTTAACTAAACGCAGAGCAAGATGGGCCAAATGGTCTTGTCCCATTTCGATGCTTATGTTATTATGTTTACTACAGTACGCCATCCTTTTGAGTAAGAAGATGTTTTGTGTTGTACTATCTTTGAAACTGCTAAATAAGTTAAATGGATTTCTAACTTGTTTTTGTTGTCTGTATAATCTGTTCTCTTATGAATTTCAGATAAAAAACACTTCAGTCTTTTCTCTTGGCACTGCTTAGCCCCACCCTTATCAAGATAACTTAATATTGACTGGTGAGAATGTGTCATACCTGCTGTTTGTTTATAAATGTGTTTACGATTGCACCAGGTTTTTTTTATTTTGCTGGTCTACAGAGACCTGCATGTAGTACTGACATATAGAAGACATGATGGATGGATGGATTAATATCCTCTTTCATTTATTTCCTTTTTTTAAAATTATATAATGTTAGCATGCCCAAGAGGGTTGGGCAGCCAGTTGACCTTTTTTCTCCTTACTAAGGAGTTTTTGGTTCCTCTCCTCCATTGTCTTCTGTTCCGTATTCACAAAATGTGTGGTTACTTGCATTGTTACGCGCCTTGGGGCAACCTTGTTGTGAAAGGCACTATATAAAAATAAATTGAATTTAATTTCGGTTTTATTCCTGAATCACGCTCATTCTTCTTTAGGCATAATTGAACTCTTACCCACTGTGTTTACTATGTCCTGATCTGAAGGAATTTAAGAATATCTGTAGGGGATGTTGGTTTGCAAAAACTGTAAATTCGAAAAATGATTTCCAGCAGGACGTACTCGGCACCGGGAAGACACCTGGCGAATAAAATCTAAACCATGCAGCTTATTAATGCACTCAGCAAAAATATACAGTACATTGTAATTAACAGATGGGTGGCATGTCAGTGTTTGAATCTACAACAGATCTTACTTTCTTTTCTTGTTTTCAATCCTGTGCTCACCCAGTTAGGAATTGCCAATAGTTTTATGATTTCAGCTTTCAACGATTCCTGCACCCACTCATGAAAAAAAAAACAAGACAACATTGTGCTCTTCCAAAACAGCCACCTGTCTGTTATGACATACTGAGTCTGGCAGGAGAAGTAACTTCAGCAGAGACAATCTTTCATCGACATCACTGGAATTTCGCAGCCACCCATCAATTTGTAGGAGTAGCAGCTCAACCTCAGGTTTGCTTCCATTTTGGACATCTTAGTCTCATTTATCTAGTGAAAGGACCCAACCTTTAGCTATATTAAGTGGACTTCGGAATTATTAACACCCCTTGATAAATGAACAAAAAAAAGAAATGTAACACAAATAATGAGTTCATTAAGCACTGAAATATATTTCCAACATAAGGAATTAATTACCCTGAATGAATGATTCAATGGAATCAACCAAGACAAAAAAAAATACATTATAAATTATTTCCTTCAAAGTAAAAGAAACACAATTATTGGCACCCCTGTTTTTAGCACTTGGTGGAGCTTCCCTTGGTAGGGATAATAGCAGGAAGTCTTTTCCTGTAATGCTTTATCAGGATGTAACAGGATGGGGAACACATTGGGTGGGATCCTAGACCATTCCTCCATGCAGAACCTTGAGGTTTGTACTGTGGGGGTGCGCTTATGGACATCCCTCTTCAGCTCAGACCACAGGTTTTCAATAGGTTTCATGTCAGGGGACTGAGATGGCCAAGGCAAAGTGGTGATTTTTTTTCTGCCAACTATTTTGTTGATTCTGAAATGTGTTTTGGATCATTGTCATGTTGAAAGATCCATCTTCGTTCAAGACGCAGCCTCCTGCAGAGGCAACCAGGTTTTTGGCAAAAATATCCTGATATTTTTGAGAATTCATGATGGCATCAGTCTTGACAAGGGCCCCAGGACCACTGGCAGCAAAGCAGCCCCACAGCATCAAAGATCACCCACCATATTTTACAGTAGGTACAGTATGATGGTAGTAGGTAGTCATGGCACCATGGGTGGGGCAGCCTGTTGCAGCTGCTCCAGTTACTTTGTGATAAGTATATCTTTTTTTTTGTTCACTACCTGTTGTTTATATTAGTTTATATAGTTTAGTTTTGATTATTGTTTACTTTCATTGGGTTACTTTTTTACTCGGAGTTATGATGGTCGCTAAGCAACTTTTTAAACCGGCATGTACTGCAGGCAAGTCGGGCTCTTTTGTTGACACCAGAGACCACCTCTTCATGTTATGGAAGTTGGCAGTGTTCTTGGGTGGGTGATTGGAGATCCCCAGAGAACTAATACAACAGAGTAGAGGCTGTAGATTCGGAGCAAAGTGTCTGGCTAAAAAAAGAAGGTATAAACCTTTTTTCACCTCCGTCGTGATGGTGGTATGGTGGGAATGTACGATCTCTTGCCAACAAAATGGAGGAGCTAGCGACGCTGACGAGGAGCCAGTGGGAATATTATGAGTCCTGTATTATGTGCTTCACGGAGACTTGGTTGAACGAACTGATGCTACAATAAGGGGTTTCCCAATGATGCGTGTGGATCGGAAAATCAAGGAGAACGGTAAAAAGAGAGGAGGAGGGCTGGCAGTGCCATATTACCTACTGTACCTAGGGAGTTCTCGCATTTGTTATTGTTGTGTTGGTGTATGTCCCGCCCTCTGCCGACGCAGCCTCAGCGTGTGACGTCATACACACTGTTACAGCTGGACTACAGACTCGTCACCCACATGCTCTGTTCCTGATAACTGGTGATTTTAATCATGTTTCGCTCTCCTCTACTCTGCATACTTTTAGTCAGTTTGTTAAATGCCCTACTGGAGATAATAAGACTTTGGACTTGCTGTATGCTAATGTCAAGGATGCGTACAGCTCCTCATCACTCCCCCCACACTTGGCAGATCTGACTACAACCTTGTTCATCTCCTATTCCTGTACAAGCCTACGGCAACCAGTGACCACCAGGACAGTGAGGAGATGGCCAGTCTACACAAGAGGGGTCTCACTGATGACCCAATTTGCGAATGCGGCGACGGCAAGGAGCAGACGGCCGACCACATTCTATACTCCTGCCCCCGCTTCAGGTGCCCCGGCAACTTCACTGATTTGGATGATGCCAGCCACGACTGGCTGAGGCACCTGACTGTGACAATATAACTATGTGACTTCTGCATGTTAAGCTCATACAGATGCTCATACAGAAGGATGGATATATACCATCCTTCTCACTGTGCGTTGGGACAAGATGGGCTTGTGTTCTCTTCCTGGCAAGTTAAGCACTGTTCCAGTGGTGTTGAATTTTTCAGTTATTGCTCTGACGGTCAATATTGGTATTTTTAAGGTTTTACTTATTTTATGTACCCATTATTTGCTTTGTGAAGATCAACAATGGTTTACCTCATTTCTGTTGTTAGTTCTTTGACCTTCCCCATGCTGATGGATGACGAAAGGTTTTCTGTGCGTCATTTTTATATCCTAGAGAAACAGGAAGTCACTAAAGTACACACATTTGTTCTTAAGACACAATTGAACTCGAACAAGTATAAATATATTATTTTCTCAGATGTATTTGAAGGGATCTTGAAGAGTGCCAATAATTTTGGCACTCATGTTTTTCAGGTAAAACACTTGAACCTTGAAAAGACAGAAATGTTTTTAGAAAAAAAGTATTCCCCTAACATATGAGTATGAAATATTTGTCATTATTTAAATGGTTATTTTCTTATGACTTTTTTCTTCATACTTATCAAGGAGTGCCAATAATTCCAGAGTCCACTGTAGTATGTTGATTGGTTGAACCATTGGGGATCTCTTCTAAGTGGAAATGTCCTGTGATTGAGTAAAATAAACAACCCTGTGCATCAGTTAAAGCAGATGTGCAAACATGGCTTCTTGCATTTTACCCCCTGTACCTCATAAGATCATGACTTTCTGTATATACAGCTACAGGAGTGACACAGCATCCAACTGGGTGGGCTGGGTGTGACAGCATAATAAGGGGATTCCCAAAGGCACTCACAATCTCTGTGATTCTTGCTACTGGATTCTTTTTATGGTTTTGTATTGGGCTGGGGTGTGGGGTGGGGTTCCCCTTCCATCTTTTTCACTTTTCTTATGTCATTTTAATTTTATAGGGGTCACTAGGGGAAATTTTAGGCAGCCAGTCCTGTTCACTAGAAGAGAAGCATTTAGCTGATAACATCTGTGTGTGATTTGAAGTCTGAAAGTGTATCCTTAATTATTAGTAGGAAATTGGTAAAGCTGTACGAAGCTGTAAATTATCAGTATTGAGAGGAAAGAGAGAGATTACTGTGAGTATTTTGCACAGTATTCGAAAGCTTCAATGCTTTTAAGGTTTCATTAGCCAAGGATAGAAAAGTAGTTCACACAGAAGCAGAAACTACCGACATTCCTTTACATTTTGTTTTACTTTACAGAAATTCTCCTATAAATTACAATTCATTTAAATAAGAAGTATATTTATATGATATGCAGATTGTTCCCGTATTCCATAAAGAATATATTTTCCTTATGGAGACATCAACCATGGTTTCACAAATACTCTCACCCAGTTAGATATGATTATGTTTGGTAAATTCAAGATCTCTTTGCCCCTACTATAAAACCTATTTTAAAGTCTAACTGTTTTAAAAGTAATGACCAAACACAGTAGCGTCACAAGGGATTCCATAAATCACTAACAAGTAAAAGTCTAAAGGGTTGTATTCATCATATAATGTTTGACTTGTAATTCTTTCATATTTTCCGAATCTAGATGTAGTAAGCAAAATTACCCATGAAGGAAATATGTTCCAGAACGTCAATCCTGGTTGTTTATTTGAGAAATAAGATCTAAGAAGTGGGAATAGAAGAATGGAGTGAATAGAAGGAGGGAAGGGAATAGAAAAGTGAAGATGAATGGCAACTGAGTTTGAAGCAAGTCAATGAGAAATCAGATGCTGGAAGCCTTTGAGATGACATGGAGATGACAGTGGCACCTCCTCTGAGACTGGTCATGCATGTCTAATTGCTTGATTTTTGTTCTCTACAGAAAGCAGTTCCTCCTCCTTGTTATGCACATGAACGAATGTGTTACATATACCTTGTTTGATTTTTACTAAATTATATGAGTATCTCAGAAAACTATTTCATTAAAGAATCAATGGCATCAGTAACTTGTTTCAGAATCCAGCGATCTTTTGTGTATAGCTGTGCCCTCTGGTTTATATTTTACTACTGATTCTAAACAAGTCCATAGGGCTGGTTGCGTTCGTTTCTCTGAGAATTTTGAATATTTTCCATAAGGTCCTTTTCATAGTATTCTCTGTTCAAGACTAAATAGTTCTTTGATTCAGGGACTTATGCTGGAGGAGAAATCTCTTTATCACATGGTGCCCAAAGTTTTACACGGTATTCTAAATGAGACCTTACCAGGACAATGTGCTACGCCAATGTGATACCTTAATTTAATTTCTACAATTTAAACTACATATCCTAGCATTCATTTTTTTGCTTCCCCACATCGTTTACAAAATGTGTCAATGTCTGAGTTTCATTATTAATTATTGCTTCCCATAGCATATTCAAACCTCTCCAAGAAATTTAATCAACATCAGCATATATATTCCACAATAGAGAAAGAAACATTGGCTCTTCTTCTTGCTCTTCAACATTTTGAGGTTGATGCTGGGTCTGCGTCCACACCAGTGATTGTTCACAAGGAAAGCAACCCGCATGTGGTCCCATTTTAAATCGTAATGGGTGAGCCTTCTCCCTGAACTCTGTGTGTGGCTAGAAACCATTTTAGAGTGAAAAGACAGGCAGGCATTTGCACTGGTTTGCAAGAATCCAATCTGCTGCAACTGATTTCGATTTGATCTCTGTATAAAGAGCTGAAGAACAAAGGCGAAGCTGTTTAATCATGGAGTGGGACTAGTCTAAGGGTTATTGGTTAGACAGTAGACCAGGGTGGAGCTAGGGTAGTCGTTAGTGAAGGGAGGAAAGGTTGTGCAATGTTTACCCACGGACTGACTTTCTTACCACATGTCAAGTTAAGAGCAGAGAAGCACAGTTCATTCTCCCATAGGGAGAACCGTGGTTTGGTCTTCCATAGGGTTATTGGTTAAGTGGGGGGAATCATGGGTTAAGAGGGGAGAGCGAACCAAGCTTGTAGGTTTAGTAGTTAAACAGGGAGAAGCAGGGATCACTTTTTCATTGAGTTAAGGGTTATGTATAGAGGGGTGATCCAGGGATTGGTCTCTCATTTCACATTTAGACTTAGGAGGCGGGAAGTGTGGTTTGCTGTCCAGTCATAAGGTTTTGGCAAAAGGGGAATCCAGTCAGGAAGTGCAAATCCAAGACCAGGTTGTCATTTCAATGGTCAGGTTGGTACAGTCTTAGCTCAGCTACAAAGTTTTATTATTATTGGGTTATATTAAATAGGTAAGTAAGTCTCAAATAGGGATCTGTAACTTAGGGTTGAAGTGCATAGATCCTCCAGAGGTATACTACCAGGTTAAGGGGGTTCTGCCACAATATTATAGCTTGTTTTTGCTACTTTTGCATTTCGTCTACATCAAAAGTCATCTTCTAGGAATTTTTCCATTCCTGAATTTGTTTTTGCAGCTTTAATGGCATTTTTTAATCATCTTCTCTGTAAAGTTGAGTAGTGCACTACACTGTATCAGAATGTTCTGTAGGTCTTTAATATCCTTTAGGAAGAGCACTGGTTCTAAAAAAGATTCCTTTTCCCCCCCACTGATAACTAAGTTCCAACCTGAGCATTTGCTAGTTAGAGAGCAAAGTTGTCCGGGATTAGCTCTTTAAGAAAAACTTTGATAGCCAATAACTGCAACTATTGGAAATGCTTAAGAAAACCTTTATGAAGTAACCAGTTACATGAGAGTTCTTTTCAAATACTTAACTCTACTATAGAGGCAAATGTAAAAATATTTTTTGTAAATGCAAACATTCTGAAGCTGTATTTAAAATTAGTTAAAGCCCTGCTTTGCCTTATATTTTGATGCAGTTACTGAATGTTTTATATCCTCTAAAACCAATACTAAACTAGGATATTATGTAATAAATACAACATAATATCCTGAAGATTTATACAGTAAAAATATAAAAAGAAGTAAAATTTGTTTGTTGTCAGCATGTTCTTCAGACTAACATTTATGTTTTACTGGGTTTATACCATTGAATTCTTGCTTGTGGTGCTGTGATCAGGTTAATTAATGCAGCTAGTACCTCTGAAATAATTGGGAGAACGATATGGCTTTACATATGTTGGCTAACAGTCCTTAACTGTGATTGGTTGCTTTTTATTATAGATACATTAATGTTTCATATTTCATGGTTAAAGACTCAAGCTAAATTTCAAGCATCATTGGAATGTGTAGACTTTGATTCATGCTAATGTTAAAACTCAGTGAATGTGTTTGAGGCTGCAAGAATATATACTGTATATAAAGTACTGTATTCTGAAAAGTAATTAGAGGTTATTAGAAAAAGAGAGTTTTACATGCACAGTTCTATTCTATTTTTAATCACTTGCTGTATCGGTTTCAAAGAAATGTGTTAACTGTCTTTATATAATACAAATGAAAATTAATGAAACCCCTGAAAAAGTCAGTGTAATTTGCATTAAGGTTTCAGTAATTTTCCACTGGAAAATACTTTTTGAAGACTTTCATTTCACATTTATGATAATACATGTTTTATCATTTTAATGTATTATTATAAATAAGCTGTCTCTGTCAGGTATACATTTGCAATCAATTAGAATGTGGGTCTGAGTGCAGCAGGAAATAGAAATAACTTTGTTTAAAGCTTTTAAAATAGCTTTTTTTCCAGAAAGTAGTGGGATGTTGAAGTTAATGTTAAAAGATGTTAATGGAAAAATTAGTCTTATTAATTGTGTAGATGATTTTTTTAAAAGGATACGATACACTTCTTTTATCAAAATCGGCAATGTTAAGCTAAATTCCCTAAAGCACTGGTCATTTTTATCAGTTAAACTACAATAATTAACAATTATATAAATCTAATTTAAGTTGTACAAGTAAGTGTTTATATAATAGTTACTTGTTTTACAAACAGTTTAATAAAAATGGATATTTAAATTGTCACATTTACTAAAATAAGAATAAATAGGTAATCAATGTCTGTGAATTCATCTTTTTACATTATCTGTCTGGTCACTGTGTTTGTGCCAGCACCTTTTGAAACATATATGCTCTCTTGCTTTTCAGTATGATCATAGGCAAAGTGCTACAGTATCTTAAAGTATTTTATAATCCATGAACTGAAGCTACCCACCTGAACTACTATTTTATAAGTAACCATTCACAATTATGGTTTCAAAAGAAAAAAACAATCTGCCTCTTGTAATCACAGTAAATGTATATTTTAATAATAATTCTAGATCTTTTATCTTCAAATTAAAGGCAGATTTAAGTTGCAAAAAAGAGATATTGTAACTGTCATGATATTCATTGCACAGGAACTGGGTAATATTTTTTTCTGACCTTATCCTTTTCTTTTGGATCAAAGAATGCTTATCATTCTTGTATAGGAAGAAGATAAAAAAATCATCTGGATTTTGCTTAATTGTGAAGGATGTGCATGCAAATTTTAAAAATCCCAGTGTTTTCTTTTTAATGCAGTACCTGGTATTAGAAAGGTATAGAATAAAACAAACGTACAAGTGAACATTAAACAGTAAAAATATATGAAAAGCCCTGGTTCTTTTATTGACAAAAGAGAATTAAAATCTTTAATGAAAAAATAAAAATACCAGAGTTTGTATGTTACAGTAATTTGTTTTTTATCATCAGCTAAAGGTCGATGTGTGCTCTTCTGCTAGTAGGTGGGTAAGGGCAATTCAAATGCAAATCCACTCTACACCCACCCAGTAGATGCTTGAGCCTATTAAGTAGACTAAACAGTTCCTGGTTCACCTGATGCCACAGCAACTACAACTGAGCAGGATAAATGGTGAGCAGTATTTTACAGTTTGCAAGGCATTACAGTTAAAATATGAAGGTGCTACGGAAATGTGCTGGAAAAGAAACAGGGTTGAAACGTGAATTCAGATAATGGCTCAGATAAATTGACACAGTCCCTGACTGTTTAAATATGGTTCAAAAAGGAATGATTTATAATGACTTTGAGAGACAGAGTCTTGATGCTGGGGCTGGACACATTAAGTTAAAAAGTAATAGCCTCCTGACTGTAGGAGTGATCATTTTCATGATCAGTTCAAAGTTAAGTGTTCTGACTCTGAGAGTAGCTCTGTCTGTTGTCAGGTTTTTAGAGCTGTGTTGTGCTCCATGAAGTATTACATATTAAGATGCTGTATCAGTGCCAGTGGGTTCGATCAGTCATTTGTATTCTTATATAGTGCCTTTCAATCAAAGGATTCTCAAGGCAATTTACATACGTTACACATCGGGGGAAAAATGAAACTGTACAGAGGCAGAAAAAGGAGACTCAACAGTGTATCAATAATGAAATTAAAAGAAAGAATTATGTTAGGAACTGAAGGCTATCAAGAACAAGTAAAATTAAAAAAACAAAAGCAGAGGGTTTATGATCAGGAAGTATCAGGGCATTAGTAACAGAAATCTGGCTGCCATGAAAGGTATCAGAAAACTGAAATCTTGTTTCCAAGAAAGTGCTCAGATTTTTTCCAGAAATGCTGGATTTTTATGTATCGCATAGTATACTGTATTTTCTGTAGAGACTGTTTTCCACCTTAACAGAAGGCTCTCAGAACATTTCTGGTCATGCAACGGCTTATGACTGTCTCTAGTATGCGTATTTTATCACGGAAGCGAGTCTCCCAGCAGTGATGTTTGTAGAGTAGCTTTGCAAGCATGCCGAGACATGGCCTTCCACTGAGTTTAAGTTCTTCGTACTGTATGTATTGTAAACAGTGACATACCGGTTGCCATGACAGCACAGTGTCATAGGCAAGGCTGTGTTTGATTTGATCTGCTTTCCTGTTTTATGCCCTCTTTAGCGGGAAGAGGCAGTCACTCAGCTGCCCCTGATAACGTCAGAATGGTTTTTCCTGGAAACTTGTGCCTTTGATATTCAGTGTCACATGTGTAGGAGGGTCTTCCAGGCCTCTCTTTCTGAGATAAGGCGCCTCTTTTGTAAAGTACAATTTGGATTCTTTCATTACAGTTTGGTTTCTTTCATTATTTTAATTAATGAGGATGCCAGTTTTGGTTCCTTAAATCTCACTTAATACTTTGTGTAGCAGATCTAAATTTTTTTGTTCCTTTTATTTTTTTTAAGCTAAACATGATGCATATTATGCTGTTCATGTTAACCCTTTAGCTGCAGCTCAGTAACAGAATACACTATCCTTGTGGTACCTCATAATATTCCATTAAGGTTCTTAGTATTTTTAGGATTTTGAATATGCCCCTTTACAAATTTCAGCATATTCTAGTTTCATACATAAGCTACTTATTTTGGGACATTTATAGATATATGTAATTGTTACAGTTGCCCTTTTTGATAACTAACAATGAATGCTTTGGCGTCATTGCCACATTCTTTGGAACTGCAAACACAAATCTGTCCATTTTTTTTTTCCGTAGGACCTCTAATAAAATGTGTAGTGAAAAATTAACACTGTACCTGACACATGTTATTTGTCACGTTCTGTGTTAATTTGTGACACCAGCATACTATATGTAGAACTTCTTTTAAATTATTTTTTTATTTAAGGAAATCCTGTGATCTGCTTCAATAAAAATGTTAAGATAATATAAGCGTTGCTGCAGAATTAATTTAACTGTTGTTAGAGCTCTACTTATGCTCTCAGGTAATAAGAATGATTATTTTAAGGCAGAAAGGGAGGAGTAATGTTTTTTTACAGCAGAGATTCGTCAGTCTGGGAATTAAGTAGTGAGGTCAATGTTGATCTGGACCTTTATGGTTGGGATTAATAATAGTGATGTTAAACTTGTTTGATGAGTAACTTAGTTTTAGCCAAACCATTTGTTTTTCTCCTGTATTTGCTATTCTTTATTTTAGTGGCTTTTAATATTAAGAAAGCAACCACCTAATGTGTATTTGAGAAGAGTTTGTAAAACATGTTTCCTTTAAAACTAATTCCTAGACAAACATTTACTGTATGTCTAAAAGGGTATAAAAAGGATTCAGTTCTTTTTGTTAATTTAGTGGTTGTATTGTTGGAACAAAGCTAAAGCAGTTGCAGAAGTGAACTGCAAACTTATTGGATATTTTCTATAGCCATTTTATTTTATTGTATTGGCTTTAATTTAATTTGCTTTATGTTCTCATAATGTTTATATAGTGATTTTGTTCATATTTCTCATTTTTAAACTATGAAAATTCTAGAAAAGTGCTTAAGCAACTGCACTTAAAGAGTCACCCAATGTTAAATGCTACTGTATAATGAAGCTGTGGTTGTGATTTTATCTTCTTAAAATCTGTTTTTCTTGTTACAGAATGCTCTAATTTCCTTTTTTATAGAAAATTTGTGGTTTCCGCATAGTGTATGAACTTGTTGGTTTAATGTGTGAGGTGCATTTTTTCTCAAGATATTTTGTTTTTAGCTTTAAGTTAAAGAAGCTTCAGTGTGAACAAAATACGAATCAGCAAGAAGACCCAGTTAGTCACCTGTGAGACTGCTCTTTGAGTGTAACCTTCATTTGAGTTTTATTCTCTTTAACTACTCTCTATTTTGTAATGGCAATAGAATTCGATTGTTTCCTTTTTACTTTTTGTAGAGTTTCTCCTCACTTCAATCCCAATCATCATTATTTAATCAACAATCAATCAACAAGTCCCCAGGAAACTCTTCATCAGGGAAGTGTGTGTAGTTTAAAAAAATAGTTAAAGGTTTGCTTTGTGAAGTTCTCAAGCTGTTGTGTTCAGCAATTGAAGAATCCATTCAAGTTTTAGTTCAGGTAGGAATTCTATGGGAAGCCTTGTAATGATATTTATGACAAAGGTTGTTAGAGCATTTTTGTTCTACTAAATATATGAAATATATATAGAGTGAATGCAGACTTTGTTGTGCATATCACAGCTCCTGCATTATCTTTGCCTTAATTCTTAGAGATTTTTATACATTGATGGCAGGACTGGCATCACCTGATGATACTGCTAAAAAAAGTTACTACCGTTTTTCAGAAATGTAAATGTTTAAATGAAATTTAAATGTAACAATAAGTGTATTCTGGTAGTTCTGAACCCTGTGGAATGGAAAACTAGTGAAATTGGAATATCTTTTTTTTTAAGGTTCTATATGTGTGGTTTAATTGCATTAAAATTTGTAGAATTATAACTTTACTCCAATCTGTATATTATATAATTAAATATTTATAAAACACAATTAATACTGTATTATTGCACCATTGGCCAATCTGGACAAATCACTGTTTTGAGAAGCAGAAAACAGCACAAACATGCAGAAAAGAGTGCTTGGGGTTATTTGTGTTCTTAAATTGCCTGTCGCATTCCCTTCTTAATAAAGTATAATGCATTTATTTTGCAAAATATAATTAAAGTACATGATGTTCAGCTTTGTTTTTTAAGATGCCTAACATCCAAATATTACCGGAAAAATATAGTGCTCTGTAATGAAGCTGCAAGTCAAAGTCATTAGCCGAACACATTTGCTAAAAGAGAACTCCGGGGGGGGCACAAGACGAAGGAATTGGATTTAGCATTTAGAGAAAGGTACTTACCAAAGATTACTACAGCATAAAACAACTAAGGATCAGCATCAAATTAATAGTATAAAATCCACAATTAGACCAATAACCAAGAGTGAAGTCATCTGAAACGTGAAAAATGTGGATGTCCAGAGTAAAGTACATGTAGGTGCTGGTAGGAGTATTGTCTGTGCAGCTTCAAGCTTAAGAACATTACTAAGGTTACAAAAGAGATGAGGTCATTTGACTATATTTTCCCAATTTGTTAGTAACTAATTCATCTGAGGGTCTTATCCAGTTGTTTCTTAAGGATACCAAGGCATCAGCTTCAGCTACATGACTGGGTAGGTTGTTCCTTACTTCCATAGTCCTTTAGGTAAAGAAGTGCTTCCTGTTCTGAGTCTTAAATGCACGTCAATGTAGTTTCCACCTACTCTATACAGTACCTCTGGTTTATGTTTCATTGTCGATACTGAAGAATACCACTGGGTTGACTTTGATATCCAAGCCTTTTCTTTTCTTTACATTGTGTAGAAGATGTAAGTGATGTGTAAAGATAAACACATAAGGTGTTTAAATTATATTTTTTAAAGGACTTTCTTGAAATTAATGTTCTGCATGTCTACATTAAATGTCACCTGCCAGGTGTTTGCCAAGTCTTAAAATTCAAAAAGATTTAGATAAAATTATCTTTGTTGCTTCTACTGTTTTGGTAATTTCTGCACACTTGACTAGTTTAGTAACTATGTTGGAGTCTGGATCATTGACATAAATTAGGAATAGCAATAGTACAGATCCCTGTGGTAATTACATGATAATCATTACATTAGCCATTTTCAATCCAGACACGTGTATTTCCCCAAATGTTTACCATATATAAGTTGATCATTGTTCTTTATTGAGAAACTTTTATCACAGGCTTTCTGGAAACATATAACGCACCACACATCAAAATCTCTATGTAGGCATTATGGTTGGGTTTTTTTTTTTGGTCAAAGAACTGTTAATAATTTAATTAAGACCCACCATTTCTAAATTTCTGCTTATTATCCTATTCAAACTTATTTCCATATAGGTAATGCTCTAGATCAGTTGTACTAACCTTACATGTAATAGCAGTTAGACCCATTGGTCTGTAATTACTTGGATCAGTTTTGTCACAATTTCTATGGATGGGCACTACATTGGTAGCTCTCCATTCCATGGATACTAACCCTGTCTTGAGAAATTTGCTTATGAATAACATCTGTTTCCTTATGTATAAATGGTCTGTTATTGTCCCCGATACATTTACGATTATTTTGATATTGTAGTACTAAAAAAAAACATTTATTAATTATTTTAGCCCTTTATTCATGCAATGTTTCTTTTCATCTCTCTTTTGGCCTTAGTAATATCTTTTTTCTCCTTTTGCTTGCAATGCATTGTATGCATTTTCTTTAACTGGATTCTACTATTGTTCATTCAATTTTAAACATTTAAGTTAACATCCAAAGACTTCATTAAAGACTTGAAACAGTGAAAAATTGAACAGAGAAAAGACCCTTATACCTTGATGTAGATCGTTTAAAGAACATTAATTAACCAATCAACACTGTCTGTGGCAAATCTATTATGAAGGAAGGCATTCCATTGTAATATTCTCTCTGATGAGATTAAAGGAGATGTTACCAACCAGAAAATAAAAGTTAATTCATTCAATGGAATGGAATTTGTCTTTGGAGATCACAATGCAGAGATTGTGATTGAAGAGTGAATTAATGCGGATTCAAAACTTTCTACTGGGAGCACTGACAAAGGTCCAAAGCATACAGTCAAACCAATTCTGGATTTGCTTCATGGATTAAATAATACATTTTCTGGAATTGCTTTTGCAATCACAAGGAAATAACCCAAGAAACATGCTGATGACCAATGTTAAAGTTGCATTCAAGCTATTTATGTCCAGTTTATTTGAGCTGAAAGAAACAGAAGAGGGCTTTCCCTTTAACATTGTGCAAGGGATTTGCTCAACATTATATGTATTCAAAGTAAAAGGGGAATACACAAAATCTTAATGAAGGGGTGGCAGTATTTGTCTTGAGCAAAACTGTAAAATGTTTCTTTGAATGATTGTTTGACAGTTTGATTTTTTTTCATTTGTATGTCACTAAAAGTAAGGGAATGTCCACACAATGTTGATCCTTAATCTGGTGCTATGATTTATGGTCAAAAGAATGTTACATAGTATAAACATCAGTTCAGTTAACTTTGGTTTTGTTAGGAAGAAACGTGGTTTAGAATGCAAAAAATGCCAATCATGAAATTGGAATAGCAAAGCTTTTCATTTTCTTGCAGACACAACTGTTATCACTCCATATCATAAATAGTAAATCACATTTCTTGATTTAAATACTACAACTTTTCTTGTTAACCATGGAAAGTACTATTAAAATAGTGTGATATTCAAAACGTTGAGTGCTTTAATACAGTGATATGTGCAAGTATATATACATTTCTCCTGCACAAGAATGGCTTGACTGGCATATAGGCAATCACCTGATACAAATGGGCAGACCCACAAATCTGAAAAAATGGTTTTCTAGAGCCTTGTTTAGGGCCAACAATATGTATGGTATTAATACTTTGTGTCCTTCCTTCTGCTTACAAATTGTGTGGATTAGATCAGCAATCCAGGTGTAAGAAAGTACAACACATTCCTAGGATGTAACCTTTATTAGGGACCCTGACTAATGAGTTTCCTGGATCGCATCACATCTTCCATCAGTGAAGAGCCCACATGTGCCTCCTGAACTCCTTTTTGAGAGACTGGCTATTGCAGATGACAGGGGAATGTAATATTTTTAAATTAAACTCTTGGACACATCCAGTTTTTATTTTTCCAACGTAGTGTTTTTTTGTGAAGATAATAATAATAATTATTATTATAATTGCTTACACTTATATAGCGCTTTTCTGGGCACTCCACTCAAAGCGCTTTACAGGTAATGGGGATCCCCTCCACCACCACCAAGATGCTGTCTTTCAGCCTGAGCTTGTGTAGCATCTGTGCTATAAAGGGTGTGTGTGTGTTTTGCCAAAAGTGGGACAGGTGTTGGTCTCGTCCCACCTCTTTTCTGCATCCGAGGAACATCAGAAACTACATACTGTATATGGTTATATTATGTGGCTGCTGTGAAATCTGTTGTGTGTTGAGCGATTTTGTGGGAATGTTGTGATACACCATATTGATGTTCTTAAAAACAATTGACACCTGTGATTTATAGAATAGTGGTACTATATTAAATTACAAGCATAAAATCAAGTTTTAAGTCTGAAATGCAGAAGCACTAGTTGTATTTGCTTCTTCAGTATTTTTACTGTAAAGTAACGTTTGAATGAGAAAGCAGTTCACGTAAGAATAAAACAGGTAACATTGTGTTTGTAGCATTTTATATTTATCTTGTGTTGATAAAGTACGTTTTCAAAAGTTTATTTCAGTTAAATACAGTAATGATTCTATTTGTTATAAAGTTGGGTGGGGATTTATATTAAATTTAATTGTCCAGTTTATACGGTCAAATGACATTGAACTCCTTTTAAGGGTGTTAATTTGAATGAGTTACATAGTTATAATTCAGACTACTAATTTTTAAATAAAGCAATAAGGAATAAAATAGCAGTAATCAGACTTTTTTTTTAATCTGGCATGTCCTGAAAATGAAAGTTTGAGCCGTTGTCCTATCTTGTTGAACAGGATAGAGCACTGATGTACATGACAGTTTTTGATTGTTCAATTAGAAACTTGTACCTTAGGTGTTCTAACTGTTTCTCAGACTTTTGCTGTGTAGATAACCACAGTTTTCTGTTATATTACAGAGCACAGTGTTTTTCTGTCGTAAAGGAAAAGTACCTTCTAACCCTTTGGTCTGTTAAAGTGAAAGTTAAAATTTAAATTGTTGACCAGTAAATTTCCATTAGCTGAAAGCCTTTTCCTCCAAGGTAAAAGTCCTCTGCTAACAGTTGTAAGTGTAGGTATCTGGATTTGTGGTGTATGTCTGCACATAGTCATGCTTATTGATTAATTATTTTCAGAATACTGTTTATATATACATATTTTATTTCTTATGGTCATTTATTACAAAAAAAGATCCCTTTTCTTTTCAAGTGACCTGTTCATTGCAGTTTTACGTGGGAATTATCAGTTGAATATGAAGAAATGAATGTAACTGAAAGTAGTATGACATACTGTATCACACATGGCAGATATCTATTGGGTAGAAGCAATCTTCATCAGACAAAAAAAAAGTATGAAAAGCTCAGTCCATAATTTGCAGCAGGTGGGAGGATTGAAATTTTAAACCGGTGGCAGCAATGAAAGGCGTGGTTATGAAGGGTGTGTAGAATGCTCTGTTGCTGGTCAATACCTTTTAAGGGCTTCCACAAAAGCGTGTGTTGTGGAATGTCTTTCTCTTAAAGCTTTTAAGCTTCCTTAAAATTTGAAGCTGCAATTAAATAAAGAAAGCCATTTAAATATTGTAAATCTTTTAGCATTGTTTCATTCTATTTAACAGTTGCCTAACTGGATTATTTTTTACAAAACTGCAATGTTCATCCTTTTTCAGGTTTATTTTATGTATCTTTCTATTAAGAAAAATGTATACATTTATTTAAGAGCAAAGACAAAACTTAATGTTTATTTTCAGCAGGGTATTATTAAGTTATTTTGGTAATATATGCCACATGTTTGAACACACAGAAAAAGTCACAAAAAAGACTTTCAGTTCTTGTTGCTCATTTGGTTACTAGCAGCTGATCCAAAGAGATTGTCCAGTAGCAAACTGGGTAGTGTGTTCTAAAATTTCCAGACTTCAACATGTAAAGAATTGCCTACATCTAATTCTTAAATGCACTTTCCCTTACTTTTCCAGTATGTTCTCTGGTTAATGTTTC
Source organism: Lepisosteus oculatus (assembly GCF_040954835.1). Taxonomy (NCBI): domain Eukaryota; kingdom Metazoa; phylum Chordata; class Actinopteri; order Semionotiformes; family Lepisosteidae; genus Lepisosteus; species Lepisosteus oculatus. Next base: position 43,801,849 of record NC_090702.1, on the reverse strand, counting down.
ACTGATCGGTTGACCTTTTCAATACCTTAAGACTTTAATTACATCTTCTGTAGTTTTCTATGTTCAAGATGAAGGTGTCTCAGTACTGTCAATACTTAGGATCTACCTTTCATTCAGCTTTTTTCTGAATTTTTTCAGTTGAGCTATTCGTAACATGGTGACCAAACCTGTACAAACTCCTCTTCAATTTAAGATTAAGAGAGAGAGAGAGATCACTTTATTAGCCATATACAATTTCTTGCATTAGGAATTCTTCTTTTCGCATACCCCAGCTTGCTCTCCATGAGACACAGGTGCACAGACAGGGAGAGAACCTTGGGGTCAGGGCGCAGGGTCAGCAATTGTACAGCGCCCCTGGAGCAGTTGGGGTTAAGGGCCTTGCTCAGGTACCCACTGGAGTAGGATTCCTCTGCCGGCTGCGGGATTTGAACCGGAAACTTTCCAGCCACAGGCGCAGATCCTTAGCCACAGAGCCACTGCTCCGCCCAACTTCACTGCCCTCTTATATTTGGTCTCAACATATTAATAACTGGTCGGTACGGTGGCACAGTGGTTAGCATTGCTGTCTTGGAGAGCTGGGGTCCCGGGTTAATTAAATTCCTGAAGTGCTATCTGCGTTGTGTTTGTATGTTCTCCCCATGTTTGTGTGGGTTTCCACCAGGAGCTCCATCCCACAGTCCGAAAACACTGGGAAAATGAGCCTGTTTGTGTGTTTGTGTGTTTGTGTGTTTGTGTGTTTGTGTGTTTGTGTGTTTGTGTGTTTGTGTGTGTTGCATTGGAATGGTGTTCCATCCAGGGTGTATCCTGCCTTGCACCTGTTGCTTGCCAGGATAGATTGTCTCCTCTTGTGAACCTGTATTGGATAAACTGTTAGAAAATGAATGAATAGATTGAGGGATGGAGATTAGTAACCTTTATGAAATATTATTTGTTAGATGTTTGTGCAGTTCTGAACATTTTCCAGAAACTTTTCTTTATTTTTTTTCTGCAGCTTCAACAGTGTTTTCATTTCCTATTTCAGTATTGTGCAAAGCTAACAAGTTTACTAATTAATATACAGAAATCAGAAAAAGCAGAGATCCCACTACAGATTTCGGTGTTACTCTGTCATTTGTACACTACATAGAATTAATAATGACTAAATTATCACTAATCACCCCACTCTCAAAGCAAGATTAAAACGTTTGTTGGGTCAGCTCAACAAATGAATTTTGTACTTCCATTTTCATTATGTTCCATTTGGTGGTGTTATTAGTGCAGGTATCTGTTCCAGTGAAAGAAAAATTAAAAACTCCTTATTAACCTTGGAGTGTTGTGGTTTTCCTTCTTCTTTGTCCACAAAGTGTAAAATACAACAGTTCTCTTAAATATAATTTTACAGAAGTTAAGTGAGGTAAACTACAAACAAGCCATAAAAGCCACACCTGTCTGTGTTAATATGGTAGATGGTGCTGGATGCTGCACATTGGTGGTGGTGGAGGAGAGTCCCCATTACCTGTAAAGCGCTTTGAGTGGAGTGTCCAGAAAAGCGCTATATAAGTGTAAGCAATTATTAATTATTAATATTATTATGATGATGATGATGATTGCAAACCAATCAATCAAAATACAAACCTAAAAACATACAACAGACATGAAAAGCAAACTTAAAAAATACAAACAATCCCTTTCATACAATGCTGGTAGTTACCAGTTCTGGTCTTCTGTTGCCATTTTCTTGAGAAGTCAATGACTGGATTCAATGCACAGCACAGGATAATGGTTAGGTCTTTTTTGACCCATTGTCGCACATAAAATATGTATAACATGTTGTAACTGCAGCAATGAAATGTGTTTTTCACAGTTATAAAGAATAATAAGTGCATAACTTTAAACAAATCTGAAAAAACATTGTTTTTGATTCAGGTATGATATTGTTAATATTATTCTTACCTAAATAAAATACTGTTTGCTTGTTACATTACAAAACATTAACTTTTTACATAATTGTTAGACTACAGATGCATGATATTCTTTAGATTATTTTTCGTTTGGTTCCTAATAAGATGCTATACTGCTTATACAGGAAAATGCATTCCATTTTCTGAGGGTAGGCTATAATATACAACAGCTGTTTGTAGCAATATACAGTAGGGCTGTTTTTACAGTAATGATCCTAGTTACTGGGTTATGGAAAGGGGAGATTGTCTTGAGCCACAGCTTCAGAAAACTGACAGCAGCAGAACAAAATTCTGAAGGGTTAAGGCAAAAGTTTGTGTTCTTACCAAGGTTATTCTCCAATCAAAATATTCATTTTTCATTTTAGGAGTGCCTTAATTTTACATATACTACACCATGAAGTGACCTATTGTGTGACCTAAAGATGTTTTGTTTCCACGTTTTACGGTCTTATCTATTGTACGGAACGTACAATAGATAACACTATCATCAATTACAGAACGTTTGTGAAACTTTAGTTCAGATGTTAGATTGAAGATTAAATGTGAATGCATAATATGTTCTTTACACATACAATAGTGCAAGCATATGTAAATGGTAATGTATACTTGTACACAAAAGATTGCTGTGTATACGTATTTCATTTAGTATTGCAAACGGCCCTGTCGGAGAGTGGGCCAGATGAGATTGTTAATCTAACACTGTTCACTCTTTATCTGAGCTCTCTCGTTTCTGCCTATCACCCATTTCTTAGTCCATATACATGCATTAGTATGGATGATACGTTTTCATTTACATAGACATTTAGCAAAAACCTTTTCGAATCTAAATATACTCTGCAATGAACTCATTTTGCATTCAATTTTACTGTTGCTTATTCAAATAAAATGTTAAGATCTGCTATATTCTAAATGATGTTGAATAACCCCAATGAATCATATTAATATACACAGCTATTGCTTTAGTTCAGCTCTAATTACTGTCTCCATAACTTTACATATAACAGAAGTAAGGCTTGCTGGTCTATAATTACCTAGATGATTTTGTTTTATAAATGGGTGCTGCGTTTGCTGTTTCCAGTCAGTGGCCAGTAACCCTGTCCAGAGTGGCTGTTAAAAGAGCCCTGTTAATGGTCTATAAAAGCCTCATTTCTTTTAGTACATTTTGCAGAATTTCATCTGGCCCTTGAGAATATTTTAAGTGCTCCTTATACCTGTAATGCTTGCGTCTTCTGTGCTGATATCATTCAGAACTTTTGTGTTCCTTAACCTGAAATGTACTGCACATACTTATTTAAACATACACACTTACTGACTCCTTTCTTAGTAAACAACAGTATGACATGTTAATATGATTTGTTTGCCATTTTTCTTTCCTTTTGAAAATATAATCAAGTATTATCTCTGAGAGACTACTTCTGTTACCTAATAATGTATAATTCATTTGTTACATTGGATCTTGTACTCTTTACTTGCCCTGTCAAGTGCTTTCTTTCTCCTTCCAATTTTCGTAATTAATTTGTTAAAAAGAATAGTCAATTTCTTTCTAGAACCTCAGTTACTTTATGAATTACTTCTAGGACTTGGGCAGAATTTATTTAAAATGCTGACATTAATTCGCTGCTAATTGAGTTGGAAGATTTTGAATTCTTGTATTAGGTCCCCTTATAGTCTTGTCTGTTTAAGACTAAGAATGGTCAGATCTTGCAGCTTAACAGTGTAGGGCTATGTACCTTAGCTTTCAGCTCTACCTGAATTGCTTTAAAGTACATGTAGCACAGATTTAACAACACAAGTTTTAAAGGCACAATCACTTTCACCACAACATGAAATAGCCTACAATATATCCTGTTTCCATAAATCCTATTTCCACATTTTACGTTCACGGTCACAGTTCACTTGCATTGTTTTAAAAGATCAAATGGGCAAACTGTCCTTTCCAGGTTAGATTCCCTTACTTAAGAACTGCCCCTCAGCTGTGCATCTTTGTTCTAGTAACAGGGTCAGTGAAACATACTACAAAGGGATTTCACACCTTCAAACTTGGACAGTGTTGACTTCTCCCATGGTAACAGTCGGTATTTTCTGTTCAGAGGAGTTTTTCTGTGATTATTGATGTGACAAATAGTAAAACTGACACTGTTTTTAACTCAGATGGGTTAACTGAGCCCATTCAATTCTGTTGTTGAAAGCTGAGCAAATCATGCCCTGAGGCACTATTTTAAATTTCTTGTGTTTTTTTGCTAAAGGAAAATAAGGTGTAGTGCAAAGTACAAAACATTGAATTGTCATTGTTTGTTTCTTGGGCCTACTTTTAAATAATCATCTATTATCTGATCATCATAGCTATCATCTTACAGTCATAACGATATGTTCTCCTCTCTATTTTATTTGGAAATCCTGTGTTGAATCATTGAGGAATGCAAAGCTAAATCTGCTGTAATCGCAAGGCAAAGGTTTATTGTGTAATAAGGATGGCTCTGCAGCTGGCTTATAATAAAATCTGGTATTTTGAAAGTGCGCCTCGGATGGAAAGTTTGTAGGTAGAAATCTTTGGGGAAAAAATGTACCTTGCAGATGGACCACACCTGCCTTTTGAAAATTCTTTTTGCTTTACTGTATCATTCATTGGTATGGGAGAAAAAAGAACAATAATTGGAATGGAATTAAAAAGACATTAGCAATCTGCTTTGTGAAAAACATCATGAGTCATGTTCCTATTTCATTCATGAAGTACAGAGTGAGAGTGAGAGAGAGGGAGAGGGAGGGAGTATACCAGAGAAAAAGAACATTGTATTGCACTAGCAGTCACTTACTCACTGCTTCTCTACTCACAGCTACTCTGGTGCTGGGGCGGACACATCTGATCGAGAGAATATGAAATAGTGGCAGAAACTGTAAGTTCGCTTGAAGAGAATCTCTTATTGTCGGTTTAGGACGAAAATAAATATATATAAAAAATTGGTGTTCACCATATTTTCAAATTACGCAATAGATAATATTTACTGTAAAACCTGTTTCCCATTCATCAGTTAAGATCTTATTTCTAAGATGAGTTCTTACCATTGTTAATTAACATATTTTATAGTGGGTATTTGGTTAAATAAGCTCATCTTTTTCTGTTGTTTCATTTGGAGAATGTGGTATTTCCTGAACATTAAACATAGTTTTACTAGCACATGTAATGTAGTGGAATAGAAGGCATTAATGCATTTTTTAAAATCTTTTGCGTAGCTTGTGCAATGGCTCATGAGGGAGCTTAGATTTCTAGTCTCCGTGTGCTGGTAAAGACAAGTCAAAACTTTCTTCATTAGGAGACATTTGGAGGACATATTATTGCATTTAGTGCTAACCGCATGCATTTTCACAGTTTATTACATCTTTATCGTCTTATTATTCAGTTTATTATATATTTATGAGGACATTGTAAATCTATTGGTGACTTAGAAAAATGCTTTTGACTGAACTGCTTCACTTAGTATTCAGAGCATTCCTTTCTGCATTTATTTTTTTCTACACTTTGGTTGTGAATATTTTATGTATTGCAGTTTACAGGCAATGAAATGCTGTTACAGAAAATAAAAAAGGCCTTTTGCATTTAGTCCAAAAATCTGGAGGCAAAGGTTATTAGTACATAGAGGCTCAGAGCCTTTGGTTGGATAAGAGTTGCCCTTTACATTTTATATATGTTCAGGTGGGTAGCTGCGTTAGCATGCGTAGTCTGCAAAGGAACAAGTAATAGGTTTATTCCATGCTGAAAAGAGAAGAAAGAAAACAACGTTTTGGCTGTGAAGCCTTCTGCAGGTGTGAGGGAAACGTGTTTTTCTCTCTTCTCTTTTCAGCATGGAATAAGCCCATTTATATATATGTACATGAATATATACATCTTTCTATTGACCTAAGCAGTATATTATTAATAAATATTTTTCTTACTGAAATATAAATGCACAAAATGGAGCATTTTTATTACTTATTGAATCTAATAAAAAGTGACATTGTAGAAAATGAAGCAAATTGTTTTATATCCAGCTTTCACAGAACAAAGGCATGTATAAAAGTCTCAGTTGTATTTTATCATCTTCAAATTTCTGACTGGTCAAATAATAATTCAGAAGGTAAGTTCTGGAATTAAAATTTCTTAAAAGCACCAATAATAATCGGTACAGTGCTGTGCTACTTTGCTTAAAATCTAGGTAAAGCACTCAAAAGGCATTTGTAGGAAACCGTTGCTACTGTTTCTGATGTAATTACTCATGTAAGCTATGTAGGAGGATAAGCACCACACTTGTTTAACCTCCTGAAAAAGAACCTTTCTCTTTGTTAGTTCATTGTTGAAATTATGTTAAATTGATGATCACAAAGGCTTATGTTGCACTGTAGTTTAAAATGATTTTAAGGAGTATGGTGGAAAATGTAATGGATTAATGTCAACCTTATTTACTCCTAGTAGAGGGCTTTTGTCGTCCATACAGCTTGAAAACTTGCATGTGAATTATTACAGATTTTCTGGGTTGTGACATTTGCAAAAGTATAGTTTCTGGCAAAAGTATTCACCACCTCCAATTAAATCCCATACATCCATTTTCTAACTACTATATCTTGTACAAAGTCTTGGGGGAGCCAGAGCTTATCCCAGAAAGCAATGGGTGCAAGGCAGGATACACCCAGGAGGGGATGCCAGTCCATTGTGGTGTACACACAGACACCAGAGCCAATTTTCCCAGAAGCCAATTACCACTCTATCTTAGGACTGTGGGGATCCTTTGAGTCAATACTTGATAGAAGCACCGTTGGCAGCAAAATTACTTTGACAAGTTCCACAGATAGTTGAATGGCCTCCATCTATGTGCAGAAATAGTGGTTCAAATGATTTTAGAACAAATACATCTATTTCTGTAAGGTCACTCAGTCAGGTAGTGAATTACAGACAATGATTCAGCCATGAAGAGCGAGGAGCTTTCAAAACAACTGAGTGATAAAGTTCTGCAAAGTCTCAGATCATGATGTATGCATACATATTTCTGTGATATTTAATATCCCTTTGAGCACAATGAGGTTAAGTATAAAGAGATGGTGGTACGATGAAACTGCCCCAGATACTGCTTTATATAAGTTTGTTCCTCATTGGACCAACCGAGCAAGGAAGAGACAGGTTTGTGATGCGACTATGAAAGAGCTACAGTTTAATGGCTGAGATGAGGAAAACAGTTTAGAAAACCTATGAAAAATAGTTGGCATCTGTTTACTGGAATGAACCTTCTAAATTCTCTGAATGCTTTGTTACTCGGAGTTTTCAAAAAATCTCTTAAGTGATACTGCAAACGTAGCAAAAGCTTTTGCGGTCAGGTGAAACAAAGTTGGGACTTTCTAGTCTAAATGCAAAGCTGTATTGGCAGAAACGTAACACAGTACATCACGTAGACAACACCGTCCTTGCTGTTAATCAAGTGATGGGGCTGCTTCTCATCTGCAAGGACTGGGAAGCTTGTCAAGATTGAGGGTAAAATGAATAGAGCAAATCTTGCTTTCAGATTTCTATGGACCTAGAACCTAAATGAAAATTCATATTTTAGCACTACCATGAGAACAGAACACAAGGCCATAGCTATACTGGAGTGTATAACAAGAAGAACGTTTTCCGTTGTGCTTGAAAATGAGACTTGAAAACTGTTGTCCATCAGTGGTTGCCAAGTAAATTGACAGAGCTTGGGCGAGCTTACAAGGAAGAAGACTGCACCTTCCCAGTGTCTAAAGTTGGCAGCACCTTATTCAGAAAGACTCGCGGCTATAACTGCCATCAAAGGAGCTTCTACCAAGTATCGATGTCGATTTTTTTTAATAGACCTATTTAAGATTTTCATGTTTTCTGTAGTATTTGCTGACATCTGAATTCTTTCACCAAGAAACATTCAGTTTGATCGTCCAAGATTTGATTAAAAATATTTAAATGTGTATAACATCCATCCCATTTTCTAACTGCTTCTCCCAGTTCAGGGTCACAAGGAGCTGGAGCCTATCCCAACAAGTAACGGGCACAAGGCAGGGTTCACCCTGGACAGGATGCTAGTCCATCACAGGGCAGATGCACAGACACAAGCATGCACACACTCGCACCTAGGGCCAATTTTCTCAGAAGCCAATTTAGATATCGGTATGTTTTTGGACTCTGGGAGGAAACCGGAGCACCTGAAGGAAACCCATACAAATAAGGGGAGAACATACAAAATCCACAAAGATAGCACCCCAAATCTAGAATTGAACACCGTAATCTAGCACTGTGAAACAGCAATAATAACCACTGTGCCACTGTGCTACCCTGAATGTGTATATATCACTGATAATTCAATTTAAAAGAAATGGGAAGTGATTGGAAGGGTTGAATGCTACTTCAAGGCACTATATGTGGCCTCTGTTTGATGCTGAGCGTTTGAAATGGAAAGTACAGCACAGGCTTCAGGCTACTTTCATACTGTAACATCTTGATTTACATAATCATCGCTCTTTTTTTGTTTTGCCTTCAGAGGTCGGAGGGTAGATGTGAAATTTGTATTATATTTCAGTCCGCATATAATAAAAGTCCAATTATCGCCTTACTTGCACTTTGAGGACCGGACAATAGAAAGAAAGGGCTTCACAATACAGTGCAGTGAACAAGGTGAGTCATGTGATTTTAGGGTCACAGGGAGTCTTATACTGACCTTGGCTGGCCTGTGTAACAGGTGTCTAGTAAAGACAGGGTAAGTGCATGAACTGAACTGGCCATGCTGTTTAGAGCCATAGCAGCATCTGGTGGTGAAATCCATGTCAGCAGAAGTAAGTATCAGGAAAGAAAGGTGGGTAGGTGGGGTGATTCATCTGAAAGGTCTATTAATTTTCAGTTCTATTTTGTCACACAGCATTGGACCACTTACATAGAAAAACATTAAAATAATTTGAATTGCTTAAAAAATAGCATTGATATTGTTTTCCAGCCTCACTGTGAGTAATCATACTTGAAAGTCAAAGGTGTACTTATGATGTCTTGATAGGATTACTGTATCTGTGGGAATACAGAGGATTTTTCCATCTATTCTATGCTCTTAATGTTTCATAAATAGTAAAAAAAAAATATGAATTTTAGTTTTTCACTTTGTTGTGTTCACTTTTTAGAAAGTATACTTTATGAAGTACACATATATGTTTTATGTATACAAGTATGTTATAAAATGTTGCTGCTCTATACCATGTTTTGCATGTAGACAGACTAAAAGAACTAAATCTCTGTAGTCCTAAAAAGAACAAAAGTTTCAGATGGATTTGACTCGGCTGTTCATTACTGTAAAAGTTATAGGTAAAGTTGGCCTAAGGGATGGTTTAGACATAAGAATAAAATAATGGCCCAAGGGCACAAATTTACAAAGATAGGAAGCAATGCATTGAGCAGAGTGGAGAGTGTTTGAAAACAACTGCACAGCCAGTTTGATGAAGTTGAAACAAATGGCTAAAGTACAAGAGACCTTTGGCCTTTAAGCTATGGGTGACAAAGCAAGCAAGACAGGCTGAGGTTTAGTTGTTTCACGTTATGAACTGATACAGGTTACCCCAGATTTCAATGTGTGCAAGTGCATACAGTTGCTGACCGCGGAGACTTGCTGATGACCTAACTGACTAGCATCACATGATGCTATTTCCAGTTAAATGCTCTGAATAAATCAACTAAATTGAAACCAGGGAAGCAAGAACAATAAAACCTCTGTTTTTAATTCCAAAAACAGGACAGAAGAAAATCTCTTCTTATTTCATTTAGTAAGAAGGAACCGTTCTAGTCTGCAGTTGTTACCTTTAATTTAATCTGGGATAGAATTGTGACAGAATTCACAAGACTCAGTTTCAGATTTGTGACTGCTTCTCCATGGCTTGAAATGTAAATGAATGGAAAAGGTTAAACCTGCTGAAAAGCAAGCTGCCTCTACATGACATGTAGACAAAATAGGGTCCAAAGTCTAAAACGTCAAATTATTTATGTATATCAAAATGTTTAAAATCAGTTTCAGTTTCATCTTGGAATTCTTTTGCAAATACCTTGTAAAAGCAGTACCCTGTAAACTTTCAGCAGACGACATTGGAAAAAATTGTTTCTGAATTCCAATAATTCAATTCTGTCTTATAAGAAGAAGCACGCCATGTTTCTTCTTTAAAAGGTAAACTTCTGCACTGTACTGTTGTTCATGATCTCAGCAGACAGAAAGGAAAACCAAAAAGAAGTGCAACCCTCTCACAAGTGTGTCCTAATGAGTTGATTACTTTTATAACAGCTGTTGCTTATTATGAATGTTTTATGGCTTATTTGAGACTTCCCTGTAACATTAACCATGAAATAACAATCTGGAATCAGTGTATTTATAAGAGGGGAAAAAATACATTAAACCACACACATTTTGGGATATGTTGGTCCCTATTTCCTGTTAAATTTAAGCTGCCAAGTTTGAATTTATGAATGAATCAGCCTTCTGGGAACAACAGTCATCATTACTAAAGTATCTTACTGTCTAGCCCGGTTTTCTTGGTGATTTCCTGGAAATACAAGGCTAGGCATCATGGTTCAAGGCTGGGGTCCTTATAAAGAATACTCAGAACTAGTAAGACTAAAGGTAAAATAAAAGATCTGGCAGCTATTAATAATCTTTACTTTAGAAAACTGGTTGGTGATTTGGCCTAATGCTTATAAACCAGTAGTCATTATTACATCACTTGGCCATGTAATATTCTGTACTGCTTGCATCCTTGCCATAAATTAGAGCAGACCATACTCTATTACTTGGATAACTGAACAAGTTCTGTGTTTCAGGGATAACTGAACAAGTTCTGTTTAATCCCTCAGCCATTATGTAAAATAGCAATACCATGTTAATTGCCAAATAAAAGTAACTGCATTATGCTGTGTTGTAAGTGCTGTTTCTGGATAGTTCCAGATCCTGGTGAGTAGAAAATGTCGCCAAAGTATGAGTCCTGGAACTTGTGGTGGCATTTGTGCCAGCTCTTGTATATATGGCCTACATGCATGCTTATCCAATAGTAGATAATTCAGAGATTAGAATTCCACAAGACCTATTTTTACTAAAAATAGGTCTTGTGGAATTCTAAAGTTCATAGATAGGTACAATTACCTGTCAGTTGTGGCTGTGATAAAGAAAGAGGTGACTAATGGCATGGGGTTAGAAAACTGACAGGATTTCTTTTCCTTTACTAGAGCCAAATGTCTTGGTCCATATCCCCCAATAGTGCACATCAATTAATTACTTGTCATAATTCTGTAAATTGAAAAGGAGAAAGCAGTCAAGCAAGCACTTAGCACATTTGTTCCTTTTTACTGATAACTGTTGGTTTGAATTGCCTTTCACATTAGATTGGAAATCCCAGGAGAATTCATGTCCCGTCTATGACCACGTTATACCACCTGTAATAATCCTACTTGAAGTAGCTTTCTGTCATTTTCAGATGTGCAATGAAGGTTTAAAGACTTGGTTTGAGATAAGGTCTCCAATATTTGAAGTCTCCGGTTTGCAGCAATGATAGACATGGTAGTTAATCATCTTACAATAAACCAATATAAAGGCTTCTTTTCCTTGAATGTTATTTAGGATGCTGTGTGTTGTTGCTTTTGTGACCATGAGGGTTCATTTTATTGCCTTCTAATTTATCTGTATCTTCACGTTCAAGAGTTTTACAGGAATATAAGGATTCCTTTAGATAGGTACTTTATTGATCCCGTGAGGGAAATTGCAGCTTTAAATGTGGTAAATATTTTTTGGAGTTGGAAAATTATTTTGCTTGTTACATTTCAGTTTGAAATGACCATTTTTAATCCGCTTGAGGGGGGGAATGGGATATTTTAAACTTTTTTGTACACTTGAACAAAATGACCAAAATGACACCAGTTGACAACACATCAAACTCACAGGCATGAGGCTAGTTCCAGGGATTATTACAAGGATCCGCCAGCCAGCTTTGCGTTTATTTAATCCCACAAGTCCTGATGAAAACCATAATATATTATCTTAAAACATTGATATTTTGGAGCTACAGACTAAAGCCACTGCCCCCAATAACCACCAATAGCGATTGTCTGGTCATGTGATGCTTTTTACTCACATTGTGAGCATCATTTAAAAACTTCTATGGAGCTGCAGACAGAAATATTTGCACCCCGGTTTTAAAACTAGTTAGTCCTGAACTTCCATTTGGTGGGATGAATGGGTTTTCAGTAAAAATAAGCAGGACTGAAGCATGTCTCTGTCAGTGCTGAATATTCCATGAATGTGTCGTGTCATTGTCTTTGGTCTGTTTCCTTCATCAAACCTGCTTTCAATTTCAACTGCTTTTTAGTAGATTAAATGTTGGGTATAGGTGGGGTTTTATATTTCAGTGGCATATGTAATTATTTTATTAACAGTAAATCACAATCCATTTGAAGTGCTTTACTTTTATTTGTGTTTTTATTTTTTGGATCTAAACGTACTCACGAGTTTAAAGTTGTCATAAATAGAACTACGCTAGTGCTGCGTCTCCTCAGACAGGCAGTGGACCTGAACTGAAGTGAATACCATACAGTTACTGAAAGGATCTAGTGGAGATGTTTACAGTTTCTGTAACTGTGAGTCAGTAATCATGAAAGTGCGAAAAACTCAATTCTTTCAATAATAGCATTAAGATTGAGCACATCATCAGTCTCATGTGGCATGCTCAGTTTCCAAAAACTGAGATCTGGCCACAGTGCTAGCAATAGTCAGTACTTGGACTGAACGGCCGTGAACTTCTAACTAGGAGTAGGTGTAGAGGTGATAGAATGGGCATTGTATACTGAGTGATTTAATGGAATTAATTTTAAAGCAGACATTACCTCAATCTATTTAATTAACCAGACAGAAAAAGATATGGAGTGAATTGCCTTGTACAGCATAGTCTTTTTCCTATGAAAGTGTCAGATTAATCTTTGCTGTATCTCAATATTTTTCTTTCTGGCTAAAATACTTTAGTGAATGTCAGGATTCAGTGAGGAAGGCTAAGACAAAATTGCATTCCATAAAGGATTTTTATTAAGAAAGCAAAAGACATACAGGCACTAGTTTCATTTTTATAACTCAAGCTCTCACCACTCAAACCAGTTTTGGAAAATGGGCATGGAGCATATGGATACTGCATTTAAATAACAGAATGTTTTTTTTGGGGGAGGAAATAGTAGGAATAGAGTCTACTAAAACAACTTAAACAATTCAAGGACTGGTATTTTAAAAACTAGATGTAATGATAATGCTGAACGTATTCAGAACTTCAGAATAATTCAGAACTTATCTAGGCTTTATTGTGTCTCCTTATTTCCTTTTACAAATCATTGTTTATTTTTGTTCTTGGATTTTACATTCCCAGATGCTTTTATTTGATACGCAACATTTATATTGATATGAGATAATTGTGGTATATTATTCTCTTAAAAAATAAAGAAATGTTTTTTTCCCTTAGGAAATCCACAAAATTGTTTAAAAATTAGCCATCATAGCTATCAAGAATTAAGGACTCAAAAAGTTATAATTATAATGAAAGTTTTTTAGATAGATAGATACTTTATTGATCCCGTGAGGGAAATTGCAGTGCAACAGCAGCTTAACACACACAACACAGCCACAGTGTAACCAATTATATAATAATAGTACAATACATACAATACAATACAATACAATACAATACAAGAGTTACCCACAGTCCGGACACACAAAGAACAAACTAGAACAGAACAGTACACAGAAAATCGTATCACACATATGAATATAAATATAGATGTAAATATAGATGTAAATGTATTGCACAAGTCCCTGGCATATATTGCACAAAAAACAGTTGTAAATGGGGAAAAGAAAAAGAAAGAGAACAGATGTAGCAGTAGATGTGTAGATGCGTTGAGTCCAGAAACAGGTCACTGTCGATGTTGCCTCTGCCCAGACGCAAGGTGGATGCGTTGTACAGTCTTATGGCAGAAGGCAAGAATGACCTCCTGTAGCGCTCCCTGTCGCACCGTGGATGAATCAGTCTATTGCTGAACGTGCTCTTCATTTCTACAAGCCTGTCATAGAGGGGATGGGAGATGTTGTCCATGATGGCCTCTAGTTTGGACATCATTCTCCTCTCAGCCACTACCTCCAAGGGGTCCAAGTCAGCCCCAATGACGGAGCTTGCTCTCCTGATGAGCTTGTTCAGCCTTTTAGAATCCACTGCTCTAATCCCAGAGCCCCAGCGCACCACTGCGTAGAAAATGGCACTCGCTACCACCAACAGATAGAACATATGTAGCATCTTACGACACACATTGAAGGACCTGAGCCTCCTCAAGAAGTAAAGTCGGCTCTGTCCCTTCTTATAGATGGCCTCGATGTTCTTAGACCATTCCAGTCTATCGTCGATGTGCACTCCCAGGTACTTATACGAGTCCACCATCTCTACGCCACTCCCATGGATGTAGACAGGAGTAGGTTTGACCTTTTTCCTCCTGAAATCTACCACCAGTTCCTTTGTCTTTGTTACATTCAGTTCCAAGTGGTTCACCCCACACCACTCCACAAAGCTGCTGACCACTCCTCTGTACTCCTCCTCCTGCTCACCCTTGATACATCCCACAATTGCAGAGTCATCTGAGAACTTCTGCAGGTGGCATGACTTTGAGTTGTACTTAAAGTCCGAAGTATAGTGGGTGAAGAGGAATGGAGAAAGAACTGTCCCTTGAGGTGCCCCTGTGTTACTCACTACCTGTTCAGACACACAGTTCTGAAGTCTCACAGACTGTGGTCTGCCTGTCAGGTAGTCAGTGATCCACGATGTCGTGGAGGCATCGACTTGCATCTCCTCCAGCTTCCTCCTTAGAAGTAAGGGCTGGATGGTATTGAAGGCACTGGAGAAGTCGAAAAACATGATCCTTGCAGTGTTGCCAGCCCTGTCCAGGTGTGAGTAGGCCCTTTGCAGCATGTAGATGATCGCATCCTCCACACCAACACTGGGCTGGTAGGCAAACTGTAGGGTGTCCAGTGATGAGCTGACCAGGGGTCTAAGGTGGGATAAGACCAGCCTCTCCAGTGTCTTCATGACACTCACTCACTCACTCTTAGGTTTTAAACTTGGAGTGCTCATTGCAGCACACAACTTTGGTATTGTACGTACATGGTTTTTAGAGACCACTATCTACTGTAACTTCTTGAAGTCATTTTCTGAAAGATGAGAACAACTGAAAATGTAATACTTGAAAGTAAAATACTGTATGTAAACAGCAATTTAATAAGGCAGTAAAGCTACATAGCCTGTCTTGTTAGTCATGTTGGTAAAACTTTTACAGAGTGAAATGAGCTGTAAGTTAGTCATCCACTGCAGAAAGAAAAGAAATTGTGGTACATATGTAAATATTATACTACATGCCTAGTCTGTTTCATGATGTTTGTCACTCTTTAGAAAATTCTAGAACTGTATCCTTTCTCAACTCGTAAATATATCCTACTGTTTATCTACTCACATTACTTTAATAAAAAAGGCAGGAAAGCAGAGGCTGAAAGTCTCTCATGATAAATGCTTTCAGCACTAATGAAGCCTTTTTTAATTCTAATTTATTTTCACTCTTTTGGCTCAATGAAGTGATTGAAAAGTCAGGTGTCGTTCTACATGATGTTTAAGCAAACCACGGCATCATTATTATTTAGTTCTTGAAAAATGTAAGTCGTTTTTGAAGAAAAAAAGTAAAACTGATCTCTCTACTTGTTAAAAATAAAACATCTTGGCAGAATATGTCTGTGCCACGTGGTATATGTCATTCCTGAGTTAATGCCAAGGAGATGAACACTGTAAGGAGATCAAAAGAAACCTAAACTGCTCTAGGAACAGAGGGGGCTGGAGGACATTTAAAAAGGAATCCCTCAGTTTCACTTAATTCCTTTATGTCTGTGCTAGTATTTTAGCAAATCTCTTTAGATTTTTTCCAGAAAGCACTGCAAAACTGTATAATCACATGATGCAGGTCCAGTAGCTTTGCTCTTCACAACAGGCCATTTTACTGCGAATGATTTCAATGGCTTAGAAAGCAAGTGAGCTAGGAAGAGGGTGGCATCTCTTTACCATTGGAGCAGACAAGGACTGACCCCTATGAAGACGGTAATAAATCTGTGCAATGCATAGTGCACGTTTTAGTTTTGTGTCAGTTTTAAAATTTTAAAAATCCAAATAATTAAAAAATATAGATTGTGTTTTTGTCAAACGTGTTGATGTGCCTGGCCCTTAGAACAGAACGCAGTACAGTACCTCACAGTTTTTTCCATTTTTCATTGGTGTTCAAACTGTGTGTTTTGAAGTTCTATGCTAACCTATGATTTTGTTAAATTACACTTGCATGATACGTTGTTTTTTTTCCTCAGGAATCATTGTAGACATTTTACTATCTGAGGAACTTGATTTCAAATTACATGGAAAACATCTAAACCCTCCATCTTAAAAAAAAAAAACATTCAAAACTGATCCAGGATTCCCTATCCCCCAACTTTAACCCCAGCTGAGTGCTTTATCACGGGTTCATTTCAGTTTTCTGCTTTCAGGTCTTAAAAAGTTGGATGAGATTTGTTTTTGGTATCAGTCCTGTTTTAATCAGCGAGTTTATTTGCCAAGGTCCCTTGCTTTAATGTGCAGATTATGTAGTGAAGACATTAGAGATGCTAAGATGAAATTCAGGTCTCACACACTTTTTAACTACAATTCTCAACATTTATAAGTATAAATAAAGCCTTTTATGTTTTAACACTAGTATGTATCTGCTATACATATTCCAATCACAATGCTGAGATAGTGCTTGGTTGTGTTACTGGTAGTAAAACTGTATCATTGAGCTGTAGAACCTGGAATATACTGTAAGGTTTGTAAGTAGGAATCGCCTTCTGTTTTTAGACGCAATTCCACTAGGAGTCCACTTGTGCGCTCTAGTCCATGTTTCACTGTTCATCCTTTGGTGTAGGAACACCACATGTACTGACTGCTTGACTTACTCTATCACCAGCAACATGAAGTTATTTTCTTTAGAAACCAACTCGGCACTTAAATCACGTGCAATGGAATGCCGACATGGTGGTACCTGTTGTGAAAAGGAAGACTTCATGAGATGAAGGGTGGTTTTATATTTCGGTTGGCGTGCAAAGCTTTATCTCTGTAGTAATAATAATAATAATAATTATTATAGTAAACTGTACCACTAATGTAACGTACTGTATCAAGGCTGGACGCCAGTGCTTTCTATGGACGTTTAACATAAAACAAATACTTTGTCAGTTAAAAAAGGTTTCATCACTGACCTTCAGTGCAACTATGAAATGTAATGAAGAAGTTGCATTACCCTCTGTCATGATAAGTGGTGATGTATTGGATCATTACAATTCAGCAAGTTAGCTTTGGAATGTCTTTTAAAAAGCCTGATTGAAGTTTAGTGCATCATACACCATTGATTCTTCTGGAGTTCTTTTGAAAATCAGGTTATTTCATTGCATAGCATTTTGAAACTGATGTAAGAGATTTAAATTGAAAGACTTCTTTTACGTTTTCTCCCAATAAGATGCAGTATGGGCAGCACAGTGGTGCTGTGGTTAGCGATGGCAAGTGGCCCTTGCAATGCTGGGCCCTGGGGTCAGTTCTGGGGTGCTGTCTGTATGGGGTTTGTGTGTGTGTCTGGTTTCCTCCCACAGTCCAAAGACCTACAGGTTCTGTCTGCGCTTCTGTGAAAATTGGCCCTGGTGTGAGTGTGTGTGAGTATGTGTCTGTATGTAGCCTGTGATGGATTGGCATCCCATCCTGGGTGTACTCTTCCTTGCTCCCATTGCCTGTAGAGACCCTGAATTTGATGGTAGTGGAATAGTTGATGACTCTGAGCTGCCGAATACTGCCACTCCATATTAACTAAAGCTTCTTTAAAAAAAAACTCAACATTCGCCTTGTTTCACATCATGATTCTAAGCTCAATAGATTATCGGTGATAGACACTACTATTTATTTTAAGAGTTCTACCTTTTTCTCTGGTGGTAGTGTTAAGCATAGTGTTTTACAGTGTTTAAGGCAGGATATAATCTGGTCCGAACCACTGGAAATAGTCAACTTCTGAAAACCTGTTGAGGATTCTTGAGCTCTTCGTATTAACATTTAAATCAGCCAATTCAGAGGTCTTAAGATGGAGCCGATAGAGAAAAAAATTGAGCCCGAAGACTGGGGATCTCTGGTTTAATTTTTTTTTCTGAAAACTGTGTAGGCTGCATATAACACACTATGTAAATACCTTTTATTTGATTTTTTTTTTCATGTGAAGCACTAAGATGTAATGAAATGGCTCACGTGGAACCTGCACGTTTCGCAGTAAAATACAAGGAGACAGTTCTCGTATATTTCCTGACTTTAGAGAGGCAATCACTACCATGAAGCTGTATATTGTTGTCTGCAGGTTATTCAAAAGTCATTTTCTTCACCATGTTAACTCATGCAGCACACATGCTCAGCATGCTGTTGTTTTTTGTTTTCATCTGTTTTTACACGTAATGAGTGCATGGGTCTTGCCCAGCTTTCAGTTCATGCGGGTTTAGGAATTTGACTGCCTCTCATCATGTGTAAAGAAGAGAAATCATGAAGTGTCAACTATTATTCAGAAACAAACCAGTAGAAATTAATTCCACACTGAAAAGTATAAAGGAAAAGTAAGCGTAGAATTTAATCTAGCTGTTACTTTGCAGCTTCTAGCTCTGAATTATTCTATATTGCAAATTTCCTCATGTACAGTATATTGCAATGTTGTCATCAATGTCCTTAGTGTTTAAGCCTGAATAAAAATTCTGAAAAGTTAGTAGCTCTTTTGTTTTGTTTTGTTTTGTTTTTTTAAGGGCATACATATTTTACTGGAGTTCGGCAACTACTTGGGTATATGAAGAAAGAGCACTGAAAAGTAGGTTTTTGTTTAATTTTTCCTTATGTGCTTTGAACATGCTGGGAAGACATCTGAAAAATACAGTACATCAATGTTATCTGAATTGCTGCTTTAACTTCACAGCAGAATCTCCAGAGATGCCATGGGACTGTCACTACTGGTTGTGATTAATTTGTCGTAGTGCTAACATAAACCTGTAAACCTGCAGCCCTGACTTCCTTCCACTACCCCCCTCCTCAGTGGACTCAGTGGACTTGTAAAAAATTAATGGAGTTTCAAGAACCCTAATGAAATCATGGTGATTTAATGTGTTCATCATTATCCAAGTATTAAGTAGTGTGAGCCTCCAAGTGATGTAGAGATAGTGCAGAAACGTTGGCTTGATGCTATTGTTAATGTTTTCTCTGAAGTGTTTAATTTAGATGGGCAAACGTTGAGGCCAAATAGATCGATGAAGGAAATGTCCATTTCATAGATCTTACATGCAGCTATTTTATGTTTTATTTATGTTTAATGAAAGGCAGTGGCACGCAGTGAGGTGTAAAAGTAGGTGAAGGTTCAGGGTCATGTTCTGCAGGAAGTAATGGGATATACTGTAGATGACAGGTGATTCAGTGCAGTAGCTGGCACAGTATCCACATGAGCTTGAGGGCAGGAACTTGACTCACTTCATGCTTGAGATGAGAAGCCCTCCCGGAGGAGTTAGCAGTAGTTCTGGCGCCACAGGGAGGTCCAGATGAAAAGCATTGAAGAAGAGCGAGTCATTGTGTGGTCAGGTGATTCAGAGGACAGAAATTGATGGTTAGTGGGGCACGTGTGACGAGGGGTCTTTGTTTTTATTGCCAGCTTCAGAAGGTTCATTATCCAGCTGCAGAGTCACTTCAGCGAATCGGATTCCTGTCCCGTGAATCATTTCCACAAAGAAGCGGGAACAGTTGTCATCTCGATCAGATCCAGTTACGCCGTCTTGTGATAGGATGAGTGAATAACCAAACGGCAGGTTTTAGAAAATCCCCCTTGAGTGAGCATTAAGGGTGGTATTTGATAAAGCCTTCAAGAACTCGATGAGGCGTAAGATGCAAGTGTTCACTTGTTTGTGTTTTTGTCTGTTTCAGGCTTTATTGCTAAAATCTTAAGTTTGATGTGAAGTGTATAGACGTCACATTCATAAAACAGTGATTTTGATTCTGTGCAAATGTAACAATTTTAAACCACCTGTAATTGGTTCTGAAAATTTAAAGAAAACCGTGAAAGGATTATCACACTAGTTCTGTCTGCAAACGAAATTTGCCAGACAGTTTTGATGGATATCAGGAGCTGTAAGTTTCTGAATTGTCACTAATGTGAGAACTGAACTCAATTCAATAAACACTCTTCTACAGTATATGTGATGGAGGTAAGTGCTGTTAAATTGCATTTATGAAGTACTTCTGTAGTTCATTATTCTATGTTGATCCATAATTCTGGCTCATGCTTCAGGTCTTGATCCACAATCTGCTTTATTACTATAGCCTGGGATTCTATTTTGTGATATGAAAAGCAAATGTATGTAATAACATTATTGAGATATGATCTGCATGTTCAGATTTAAGCAGAATAGTCTATTACTTCAGTCACCCAAAAGATTTTCTTTGAGAGAGAAATGTGTATATCTAAATTATGTCAACATTAGCAGCTTTACATATATATTAAAATAAACGTTTTAATAATAACCTCAATACATATACAGTAATAAATCTGTGAAGCAATGCATAGTGCACATTTTAGTTTTGTGTCAGGTTAATCTAAATAATAATAAAAAATGTGAAACGTCTACTTTTTTCTATACTAAAACGTAACTATAAGTTTTTTTTTTTTTTTTTTACAACATGCATTTAGCTCATTTTTACACTTCTGCTAGAGAGAGAAGAAGTAAAATATTGCAAGCTTTACCAGAACAACTTAAAAGTGTCTGTTTTAGTGAGTTCAGGCCTTGTCTGTTCGAAGGGCGCCCCCCAGCTGACAGAACACAAGCAGCACGTTCAGACTGGTAGTAGGCCGGCCTTGGGGTTGTATGAGAGACTGAACTGGCCCTCTCTATTGACTCACTAGAAATGAATTACTTCATACCAGTGTCTTTCTCATTCAACCCAGTGTGGTTGCCTGCTAGCATATGAAGTGGATTAGAGCTCCACAGCTCTTGTTCCTCTTTCACTTGATACCAGTGATACATTTCAACAGACATAGGAGAGTGAGAGATCCTCAGACGGTGCTGTTGCCTTAAATAGACTGGATGGACCATCAAGTGTATACCGTGAGTTCAGATGGCTGTTACATGGCCAATTCGTTCATTTCTCTGCCGTACGGTCTTGGTTTGTCTTGAGCTATGCACCTGTAGGGAGGTATTTTATATAGAAAGCTAGTGATATCTGAAATCAGGAAGAAACAACAGGTCTGATATTTATGTGTACATAGACATGGTTTTGTGAGTAAGGCACAAGGAAGCAGCTTTCAAGTTAATGCTTATTTTTAAGCCTTTGTTCCGGTGACATATGGCAATACAAATCTAGTAAAGATCATAAGAACATCTTTCAAGCTTCTGTTATTTCATGTATGCCACAAGTTTTTGTTTGCCTTAACTGGGTTGATTATTTTATCTTGCATTCCAAATTAAAACTGTTTAAGATGATAAACAAAAATAAGTGTGGTGGATATGCAACATATACATTTACAATAGTATGTAAAGATTCTGGTATGTTACACTCACGGATGAAAGATTCAAGGAATAGGAGTGGACAGGGGGATGACAACCATTCCTCTATTCTTTTCCTGCAGCTCAGCTATAGATGATTTATGTAACAGTAACTAAACAGTTAGTAAAAAATAATTTTGATTTTAAATTATAACTGAAATAAAAATGGTCAGTTGAACCAGAGAAGATTTTTTTACATTTTGCATATCTGTAAAGCCTTCAGTATTATAGACACATGAGTGTGACTAGTTTTTAACACCACAGTTCAATCGATACCCTAAAAAACAAAATACTTTTCAGTGCAGTCTGGGTAGCTCAAAACTTTCACTGTGTTTCTAAAGCTGGGTGTGAGGATATTTTCTCTAAAAGTGTTGTGGACATCCCACTGAGCATGGAGTCTTTAAGGAAAAATGTTTAGAAAAAAAGCATTCATCCTTCTTGATTTTATTTAATTTCAATAATAATAATAAAACACCTGATTTTGTTGACGTAAAATGTGTGCACCATGTGTTTGGTTATATTTTAACATCTTAAATATGTTTAATTATGTGCCAGGAGTATGAATGTCTGCCCTTATTTTGATAAAAATAAAACAATGACTTCTTACTCTCCACTTGTGCCTAGGGAGTGTGGTTATCATCACTCTTGTTCATTTTTTCTTTCTAATCTGCCTTAGGACTGGGTGGCTAACTGATTAGTAGTAATGTTGTCTAAATGTAAAATGTTACGTCAGTGAGATTAGTTTGTCCAAAGTCAGTGGTTACAGTTTTCTTTTTCTAATATAGTAAGCTTCCACCAGTCTCTTGAACCTGTCCTGAGGCATCATTTGCACAGATGACAAGCGTATAGCACAGGGTGATTTTGAAATGGTTTAAACGTTGTTTAAATTGCACTAGTTCTGGAGTTAATTAATTCCCGAACATGACTCAGAGCTTTCTGAGAATGATATCATTATCAGAAATGGTAACTGGAATTCCAGGCACCATTGTTAATAAAAAGGAGGAAGGATGTGTTTGAGCATTATCCAAAAGCCACCAAGCTTTTCTTAGCAAGCTCATATATACTCAGTGACTGGTTGCATCTGCTGTTTATATTGATTAAACAATAAATGTTTAAATGTTTGCCTAATTATTTTTTATATTGTTGTGTTTTCAGTCCAGTCTTTTAGATAATGTAGCTCTTATGAATTTTCCATTATAACAAAGGAAAACCTCCTTTTATTTGTAACCTTTTTGGCCCCTCCACTGTGGTGGTTTCAAAAGTGTGGCTGGGTAGCATGTTCCATACCCCTACACCCTGTTGTGTAAAGAAATGTCTCCTGTTCTTAGATAAGAAAGCATGTCCCCTTAGTTCCAAATCTTCATTGGGTCCCTCTTTCACTTATATTCAGACAGTGGTCTTTTACAGTTTTATTTGTATTCTATACTATATTATATCTTAGTTATTGGGTATTTTGACATTTTGTACTTCAATACTTGTAATTTCTAGGAGACTTGCCAGTATAGTGACATTGTGCTTGAGTGTGTCAATGTGTTGTGTGCCTGATATGGGTACATTTTTAGGTCATCACAGGAACAGCTGAATACAAACAAAGCATGTATTGCTTGAGGTTTTGGTAGCTTTATCTGCATGCTGTACCTATGAGTTCATTGCATTGCTTGTAAGGATATGAAAGGCAATGATGAGGATAACAAAATTTAGGTTTTTGGTTCCTCTTCCTGTTCTTTTGCCGTTAGATAATTTTCTTCATTATCATTATTGTTGCTTTATGTAAGTGTTTTCTACATAGTAAATGCAAATAGTGATTCCAATGATTTTGTAGTTTTCTATTGGAACGCTTAATCAGGATTTGAATGAAGTGTCTCTTTGCAGCAGCATCACAGTCAGTCTGCAATCCCAGATATTGTTAGAATTTTAATGTCCCTTGTCCATTCTATAAGCAGACTTCTAATTGTCACTGCAACAGTAGTGGAGTGGCAAGGAGCTCACGCACCACAATTCTGTGTTGAATTCCAAAACTAGTGTGTTGGCAGCATGATATTGAGCATGTCATTTCTTTTAATTTAGTTTAAATAGTCTCAATTGAGACTAGAACCAGATTTTAACAAATAATTTGAGATCACTGTTTCCCCCATGATGTCCAGGTGCTTCATGACTGAATTGTCCCATTCTCCTTTTCCTCTAAGTTTCACCCTGTACTGAAAGACACAGTTATGATGGAGCTTTACCTTTAAGAAGCTGAAGATCTCATGCGACATGCTTTGTAAGCAACAGAAAAATGTGCATTGGGTGTCATGAACAATAGCTACCCTAAATGATGTGTTCTGGAGCTGTTCAGGGGTGACACAGTTGTGATACACCAACATTACAATGACATCTCTAATCTCTGATTGATTTGAATTACCTGAAGTTTTATCTTGTTTCCATACCATACCAAGTTTATCTGAACTGATTTTGTACTTCTCTCAATTTTATAAGATGCCATTCATATGATTCAGATCCAGATGATATTGCTCTGTTATGTGCTTTTAGCAAACCTTTTGCAGTGTCACATTAATTTCTACATAAAAACTCAGCCCTCAGCCATGATTTTTTCTAAAGTGTGTGAGTTTCCTTTTTATATACAGTACATAAAGTATGACACCTCTGTGTTAAGAAAGGGATGCAGATCAAGAATCTCCTTCTGTTCTCTTTTCAAAAATGCAAGTAAGACAAGGACTGTGATGACATTCTTAAGAAAGTGTTGGTAGATGTTGGCTGAAGACTCTTTTCTGCATTGCTTTCAAAGTCCCTCCCTGTACAGAGAAAGAATAATCTGTCACAGAAACAGAATGTGTGTCACAGAGAAAATAGCACGTATCTAGCAAGCTGCTCCTGTACACCAACACCTTGCCACATTTATCAGATTTACCATTGTAATTGTTTGGCTCTATTGTATTTAACTTGGGGGAAGCATTTTGTGTGGTAATCAAGCTTCAATTTGGATAGAACTGGATGATGCTGGCTTTGCCTCCTTAAGGTTGATTTTGGTCTTTTTTTTCTTGAAATGAGTTGGTCAGAAGGTAGACTGACATTTATGTCAATGGAGCGAATGAGTGACTGCACTGTGAGATATGATGAATGCTGGGAGCAAGCCTCTAAATCACACCTCTCCCACTGTCACAGCAAGGTGTGGAAAAAGGAAAGCCATACTTGCCCTGTCTCTAGGAAGTGGAGGATTGCAGTGCAAGCTGATTTATCTCTGAAGGCAGCAGGAAGCTGCTGTTTCATGCATGAATATTATCTAGAAGGAGTAACACATAAGTTTGTTTTCCTTAAGCTTCCCTTCAGATATACTTGGCTGTGTTTTAAATTTAAAAAAAATACAATGTGAATTTATCAAAGAGAATGTTTGTTATGCTCATCTTATATCTGTGCTAGAGTAATACAGAAATTGTCAGACACCGCATACGTCTTGCTTAAAGGTCTCCTTATTATTCATTGTGCATTCAGTGTGACCCCCATCTGTCAGCAGCGCATCCGTGCGCTCCAGCTGCTATTAGCGGATTGCAACATTACTGCTGGAACTGCATGAAGTTCTCATGGGGTGCAGTTACACAGATCTGAAAGCATAAGACATCTTAAAGAAACACCTCGGCTTCAGATAAGCTATAAACGAGGCCTGCACCACTTGTGTAGCTTTACAGCTGATGCCTGTGGTGCTGCCTTCACATCTTTTGAAGAATAAATTGATGCTGAACCTCATTGCCCTGTCTGGTTAACTGTGGTGTAGTTTATGTGCCAGTATCCCCACAAATATTTTAGATTGCTTCTCAGAAATTGTTTTGAGAATCCCAAGTATGGTTTAAATTTCGTATGTCCCATTTGTCTTAATGAATACTTTGACTGTTGGTATTTAAAAGAATGTTCTTTGGGAGCCATGCATAGCACTGGTAAAACATGAGTGTCATTCATGCTTGAATGTGCCACCATGTACGTTCATTTCAACACTCATGTTGCAGATGATGTCAATGTTTCTGTCTACAGGGTGGATGTCAGGGACAGGGTCTGTAGAGGAATTCCTATATTGTTTATTTGCATGGTATCATGGTCAGTGAAAGGTAGATTACAGCTTAAACGTGATGCCCATTCCTGGCATATCCTAACATTACTGAAAAAGTATTGTATTAAGGATGTCATGTTAAGCAAAATACATTATAAAGCTGTGGGTGGCCGTGATGACATAACTCAGTAAACATATTTTGGTGGAGTAAAAATAATAATTACAATCTTCTAGTCAAATAACTGTAAACAAACATTACCTTTTACTAAGCTCAGATCTCTAAAATCTTATTTTGACTAAGGATGTAAAACAATTTAAAGGCATATCTTTTTCATATAGCTTTTGTGGCATGTGAACTTTTATCCTCTGGTGTTCATTTAAAGTTATTCATTCCCGAAAGTAGGCTGAAATCCTGTTTTGGCACACTTTATACAGGCATGGCATAAACATAGTAGATTTGAGTCATCACGCAGTACTTTGTATTTTCTATTAAATCCTTTCATTCCAAAAAACACTGTAATTCAGACGAAATCAAATTGTCTTCAGTACCTGGAATTTGCCATCATTTAATATAAAATCCTGGCTTGGTTCCTAACACATTTTCAGGTTAATTCTCAAATTTAATAAGGCTTCATTATTGTGAGTTTTATTTGAAATGGATATACATTCTGCAAAAGTATTGTTAGCTTTAGGAACAATTTTATTTTAAAAAATTACTAATATTACTACTAGTGTTAGATGATCACTTCTAAAGTATCCTGTCACCAAGAGTTTGTGCTCCAACAGGTGGGTAAGATTGTGCTTTGAAAAATCCATTATGAAACATTTAACATTATGACAGTTGCAAGTATTATACAATATAAACCTTCTTGACAGTTAACAACAAACTGGCACATAGAATGCTTGCTTTTAGACTTCTTCACTCAATTCAAATTCTAGTCCCTTTCTAGGACTAGAAGTACATTTTAGTTTTATAAATGTCGAATGTTTTGGAGTGCTGCGTGTATGAAGAATAAAATTAGGGTACACTGTGTATGTGATCAAAGTAACAGATGATGAGTTAAATGATAGCAATTCAGGAAAACTGCTTGATTCTGTTGTAAAATGTGAAATGCAAATGCAGCAGAAATCTGAAATTATACACAAACTAAAATATTTTTGGATCTAAATGAAACTATATCAGTTTTATCACAGACAATTGGTCATTTACACTGAAGAAAATGACTATTTGGTCCCACTTCAATGCAATTCTAACAGGGTAGCTTGTGAAATAGCACTGAGTGTCAGACACATGGGCAAAATAGAAATTCTTTTGTCTTAGCAGCTGACCATACTGTAGTTCTCTGAACACGCGCAACAATTATTGAAAGACAGGTAAATAATACTGCTTTTTTAATAAATTCTTTCCTGTTCAGTTTCTGTGGAAAATAAAATGAGGTATTCTTCATCTTTGTGATTCAGGAAGCATAAGCAATCACTGCACCATTCTTTTGATGAAGATGAGTGCTGAACTGTTATTTAAGGGACATCTTTCCATCACCTCTATTAAATTACCATTCACTGAAACTGATAAGAGCCTCACAAAATTGTTGTTTCTATAAATGCATGTTTCATTGAGATTGTGAAATGCAATTTCTCTGCAATATAGATAATTTGTGAGATAGGAAAGGGAATTTTTAAACCTGTCACATTACTCACCACTTCATACTTTTGACCCTGCAAGGAAGGAAGATGAATTCAAGTTCCAAAAGTACCAAACAGAAGGCATAAGAAATCCAAGACATTGTTTCTGGTAAAAATTGAAATGAGGGAGATAAGTTCTTTGTCAGAACCCACTTGAGTTTTGATCCAATGCTCTATAAATCTTCTTTTTATAAAGTTTATAAGACACATGAGGCATCATCATACTGTGAGGACAGACTCTATTGGAACATAAGAAAGTTTGCAAATGAGAGCAGACCTTTCAACTCATTTAGCTTGTTTGGCTTTGTAGTTGCCAGTCGATCAGAGGATCTAATCCACCTATTTCTTAGAAAAAGTGGTGGTATTCGCTTCAACAACATCTGAGTTTCTTGTTCCAGATGCCCACAACCCTTTGTGTAATTAAATATCTCCTATTCTCCGTTTTCAGTTCACTTTCTCTTTGTTTCCTAGCTTTTAACCAGTTCCTTAATCTGTTTTAATGACTACTGCTACTGCTACTGCTACTGCTACTTTATTAGCCCTACTACTGCTACTGCTGCTACTACTACTACTACTACTACTTTATTAGCCCTACTACTGCTACTTCTTTATTAGCCCTGCTACTGCTACTGCTACTGCTACTGCTACTGCTACTGCTACTGCTACTGCTACTGCTACTACTTCTTTATTAGCCCTACTACTGCTACTGCTACTTCTTCTTCTTCTTTATTAGCCCTATACAATTTCTTACATTAGGAATTCGTTCTTTTCGCATACCCCAGCTTTTCTCCATGGAGACACAGACACAGACAGGGAGAGAAACTTGGGGTCAGAGCGCAGGGTCTGCCATTGTATGGCGCCCCTGGAGCACTTAGGGTTAAGGGCCTTGCTCAGGGGCCCAACGGAGTAGGATTCCTCTGCTGGCCGTGGCAACCTTCCAGTCACAGGCGCAGATCCTTAGCCACAGAGCCACCACTCCGCTCCGCTACTATACTCTAGTAGCTGTAAACAATTGCAGTCTTACAACTTTCTGTGCTGGTCTTGCCTGTATCATTTTGAGATTGGTGACCTCTAAAGAAGGGCCAGGTTGCTTTTGTGAGGGGTATTGGACCAGGTGTCACTCTTCCCTCTGGTCCAGAATTTCCACACCAATGTCCCTTTCTTGTAACTGGGGAAAATATACTGTAGTGTAGGGGACAATAAAATGAGGTCCTGACTTTTTGGTCATTAAAAATCCAATTGCACTTTTCGGGTCACTTTGTGGTATCCTAGCTAGGCTTCTCTGTAGGCTTTCACAGTCTTTCCTCTCGCTTCATTCCCTGTTTCTCGCTTCTGTACCCGATTAGCACATAATGCTTGCCATGCATCTCCCAGAGTGGGTACTGTACTTTAGTTATGGATGAAGTGGACTCTTTCTAAAATGCACAGTGATTTTGGGGTCATTTGGGCTGATAAGCACCACATATATGCAATTTTGTGTTATTATTAGTATCAAATAACGAGCTGTTTCAAACCTTATTGTCTTATTCCCTTCATTCCCCTCCACAGAAGGGGAAGTCATTCTGTGCCTGTTTTTAGCATTCTAATTCTTTTCTCAAATTTTAACAATCAGACAAATTTGTTTCAAGCTATGAAGCAATGAGTAAAAACCTTACGTGTAAACCAATGTACCATGGAATCCCCTTTCTGCACACATGTATGTATGCAGGTAATTTTGGTTTAATAATACTTGTACGTAAAGCATTCAGTTACACATCACATTGTACTAAGGGGATTTCTCTGATGGCAGAAGCCTATTCTGAACTACGTTCTTCATTTTAATCAACCAATTATGGTTATATCACATATTCAGGAACTGAGTGATTCCAGGAAAACAGATTTACTGTAAAATCATTTTGGGGGGCAGGGGAACTGTTCTTACAACACAGGAAAAGAAAAATTGTAAATATTTTACTGGTCTGGCTGTTTATTAATTGGCATACAAAAAATATTACAGACTGAAGAGGCGCTGTAGTAAGAACATCTGTATTCATTTCATCAGCATGCTGTTTTGTGAATTAAAGTGCAGCATAGCTATATTCTGTGTAAGCCCTGGTATGTTGATTTTATTTTTATGAGTAATTACAAAGTTCAAGTTAATACAGAATCTGAAAATATATTTTGTGTAAACACCATCTGTTGAGGAGAGAACTTAATGGTTATTTATGGTTTCTGAGACTTTTTTTTATAGTTTATAGTTTCCATTCATTTTCTTTGCTCTTTTTTCATTCTTCACAAAGAGCAGAGACCGAGAAACACATCTGCTCAATCTTATTTACAGCAATTGCAGGTAATATAAATTAATGACAAATTATGAAATAAGAGTTTAGTTTTAAAATTTCTTGTGTATCGTGTACAAAAAAGAACACGGTCAGGTTTAGGTCATCTATAGTATTTCACGCTTTAGCCTCTGTACGTAGACAAATACTAAAATACATTGGTGAATTAATGTCGTGCTCTTAAGGAAACTGAAAGTTTATTTCTGCCGACCAAAGTAGCTGCTGAAAAATGTGTGATAGACTGATTTGAAAGAAAGATTTCTTCTTAAAGGACAGCTGTCTCTTTTATTAGCTTTGTTACAGATATACATGTTCCTCTAAAGGTTTTGTTTTAAAAATGTATAGTCTGGGTGAATAATAGAGGGCTGCTTAAAGATGTAAAATATTTTTTTTCTTAAACTCAAAAGCTGTTGTGAAATCTGTAGCCCTGGAATCGTAAGATTGAATAAATGTATTAAGACATTTGCCAGTCTTCCTGAAGCATCTGTTACTGCATGCTGGTGATTTTGAAAACAATATTTATTCATGTGTCATGAAGATTAAAGTGGCTTTGAATTCTAGACTATTTCAAATCATTTCATTCACTGTAGCTTGACTTTGAAATATCTTATTGCATTAATTTTTTGCCCTTGGATATTCTCTGTGTTTGAAGAAACATGTAAGCAGTAGTACAGATGAAATTATGGAAATATTTATGAAATGTGAATACTCCAAGATAAGTAACTTCCTTCAGACATGCAAGTTCCTCGCAGGATGATGATTCAGGGCTGTATCATCTTAAAAGTAATTACATATGCATTGGAGCAACTTAAAATGAAATTGAAAGGGAAGTAAAAGGATGAATCTATGGTTCTGAAATGTATCCCTAAGTGTTTAATGTGCATTGCAGGAGTAGTAGTCATAATTCCTATTTCCTGCTACTACTAAAGCATATAAATAAATCATCTGCAGTAACAGCTTGAACTGATTACGCTAACCTCATGCTACACTTCCTTAATTAAATTTGAATTTTTTCTTACTTGTTGAGCTAATGTGTGCTAACATGACACTACATAATACAGTTTAAAGCATGGTATGTTTAACTATATGTAGTGCATTATATGTAATGCAGCTACCCACCTGAACTACTACAACCTTTGGGTGATACAGTATTTGATTCAAGCTTAACATTCGACCCACATGTGTATCATATTGTCAAAACATCTTTTTTTCACCTCAGAAATAGCACTAGACTACACCCTATGGCTCACTAACTGTGGCTGAAAAGCTGATCAACACATTTGTTTTCTCCTGAATTGACTACTGTGATGCTCTACTTGCTGGGGTATCTAAATCCACATTGAACAAACTCTGTCCAAAATTCGGCAGCCAGAATCCTGACCAGGTCTCGTGCAAGTGATCATATTACTATCCTGGAGTCCTTGCACTGACTTCCTGTCAAGTTTCGTGTCGACTTCAAAATCCTCATGCTCACTTATAAGGCTCTGCATGGCTTGATACCTCAGTACCTATCTGATCTATTATCACCCTACTCCCCATCTCACAACCTTCGCTCCACTAATTCTGGTCTCCTAACTGTCCACCCAAGCCTGTCTGCACTCTATGGGTGACAGGGCCTTCTCCTGTTATGCCCCTAAGCTCTGGAACTCTCCCCCCAAGGATATCAGAGAGTCACCTTCTCTAAACTCGTTCAAATCCAGACTCAAAACCTTCTTTAAAAATAAAATAAAGTTAATTGTTTGTTTATTGTTGTTGTTAGTTATGTAAACGGCCACATGAAGTACAGGTAGCTAAGTGGTACTTAGTTAACCACATATCACACTTGAAGAAGGCTCCACAGCTGAAACGTTGTGTTTTCTTTCTTCTCTTTTCAGCATGGAATAAACCTATTACTCGTTCCTTTGCACCCCAAGGTTTTGCAATTTAGACTGAAGCTCAAGTACAGTACCATCTTCAGTCTTGTCACAGTTAAGATGAATTAAATTTTGAGTCACCCCCATTTTTATGTCAGAGATGCAATTTGATAGAATAGAGACAGCGACATCAGTGTCAGGTTTGGTATGGATATATATTTGAGTATCATCGGCATGGAAATGGTAGTTGAGGCCATTTGATCTTAAAAGCTGACCAAGTGAAAACATGTAAATGCTGAAAAGTAGGGGATCCAGTATCAAGCCCTGAGGAACACCAGACTTAACGAATCCAATTCCAGACCTAAATCCACAAGAAAGACAAAGTGACAGAGATCAGTGAGGTAAGACTTGAACCATTTGAGAGCAGTGTCAAACTCCAAACACAGTCTCAAGACAAGAACGTTGTCATGGTCAACAGTGTAGAAAGCAGCACTGAGATCAAGAAGAATGAGGATAGAGAGAGAACCAGAATCAGAAGCTATTAGAACATCATTAGTAACTTTGAACAGGGCAGTTTCTGTGCTGTGAAGTTGACGGAAGCCAGATTGGAGGGGTTCAAAAAGGTTATGTACAATGAGGTGGTTATGTAATTGAAATGAGACAGCACATTCTAGAATTTTTGCAAGAAAGGGTAAGTTGAAGATGTGGTGAAAATTGTTTAGATTGTCCAGAGCCTTGTTAGGCTTTTTTTATATGTGGGTAGTGTTAGCAGTTTTGAGGACCATTGGTACAACGCCAGTGCTCAAGGATTCATTTATTATATTGAGGACAATGGGGCAGAGAGAAGTGAAAAAGGACTGAAATAAAATGGTGGGAACGGGATCTACTATAGATGTGGTGGATTTCATGTGTATAACTAGTTTACTGAAGGATGCAGAGCCAAGAAGAGAGAGGTTGGAGAGAAGGGACCAGAAAAGTATGACAGGCAGGGAGGAGGTGTGAAAGTGACATGCGTTGTGGAGAGAATGTGATGCCAGATGTTGTTGATCTTGGAGCTAAATACATTTAAAAATATGTTGCAAAGTTGCGATGAGGTACTGTAGGTAATGTAGTGGAGGCAGTTTGGCTTGAGCAGTCTGTTGATGGTGGAGAAAAGATGTCTGGGGTTGTTATGGCTATTTTCAATGATGTGAGAGAAGTAGATGGATCTAGCAGACTCTAGCGTATCCTTATATTCAGGCAAATAATCTTTCCAAGCCTGATAATGTACATTTAGGCCAGAAAGACTCCACCCATGTTCAAGTTTCCGGGAGACTGCCTTCATAGATCGCAGATGGTCAGTGTACCAGGGGGCAGAGCGAGAAAAAGAGATGGTGTGAGTTTTTAGAGGGGCAAAGGTGTCAAGGGTAGATAAAAGGGCACTATTAAGCAAATGTGTTTTGTCCTCTAGGATCAGAGGTAGAGAAACAAGATAAGGAGGATAAAACAGAATTAGCCAGAACCTTGGCTGATCAATCAACCACCAGTTGCAGAAATTTACAGAGCATGAGGGGGATGTGTTGGAACAAATGAACCTGTGTTTTTGTATTCTTCTGGTTGGCGCCATCTAAGTTGCTACTTTGGTGTATGACCATCAGTATGATTCATATGCTATAGACACACATGATGAATGTTTAAAAAGATCTCAACTCACTTATTTTCTATACTACCTTTGTCTCTGTGTGATATATGGTATTTCTCTGTGCATCTATATAGAGTGTTCATGTACAGTAGTGTCTATACCGTGTTTACCTCCCTCCTTCGGTGTACTGCAAATTACAAGATTATTGTAGAAAAGAGAAAATAGGTTTTAGTTTGAGTAAAAAAAATTATCTGCATAACGCTGGTGATCCAAAATATTTTCTCACTCTCCGCTGGGCTCTTAATATATAAGCCTAATATGAATCTAAATCTGTTAAACTGTCATCCAGGGCTACAGCTATTGTCATCAAACATTGTTATCTTGCCCCTTGTTTGAATTTAAATCAACATTTTGCACTGTGTCCTTCTGATTCATTATTATAGTGTTATAAACTCAGAATTAATTAAACCTGACAGAATGTATTCATATTGCCCCCATCTTCCAATAACTTCAAGACTGAGGTCCCAAAGCTTAAGATGGTTGTGTGTTAAAGATGATTAAGAATAAGAGTTCTGAGATGTTTGCATTTTATGAGTCACTTAAACAGTTTCCATGATGAATATCTCACAGCACATTTTTAAATTGACGTACACAGTGCCTTTCATCCTGGAGTTGACACTGTTGAGTACAGTTTGTAAAATTGAAGTTACACATTATAGTATTGTGAATTAGAATGCTCAGATTTGGTATCTCTTGGTCTGTCTATTAGAGTTTTGTCTCCCTTTTTATTCTTTGATCAGTGTTATTCCTTAAGCATAATTTGGAGAAGTTAACTATTGAAAGAATATTGACAGATCCTCTTGAAAAACAGTGTATTTATCAACTTAATTTTATCATTTCAAATAACTATTTATACTTAAATACTGAATTTGAAGTACATTGAAATTAAATACGTTTTTATGATTTTCATTTTTCCCAGTTATGTTGCTCACTCAGTAATAGCATTGTACAGGCTGGGAGCAGTAATACAGTACTTTGTAATGGTTCACAGAGCCAGCTCTTTAGGGTATTAATATATTGCCCTTCAGAAGAGTAATACATTCAGTCACCTTGAGGTCATTGCCAGGGACAATGAATTGAAATTCAATTTAGTTTAATGTTGTCTGCAGTGAACTAAACCTTGGAATAAACCTCAAAGTTATTTGAGTCATTTCTTTAGGAGTCAGGAGAAAGCAGTTTGGTTTAGCATTATTTTAAAATATATTAATATAAACGCAGAAATAAAATATGAATGTCTGGAAATTGAATCGCTACAGAATCTTTTTCTAAATGAAATTGGAACTTCTGATCCAGGGGAAACCTGTACCCAACACCAAATCTGGTCAGGGGTCCCAAATAATCAGTTTCCTAAAAACATTTAAATTGGGTCTGTACAAGTCACTTATGATGACATGTTAGAGTATAGAACTTAGTGTGTTACATGAAATGTTTGTGCCACACTCTTTGTGTTCCATTGCACCTTTATTAATAATCTGCTTGTACAGTATTTGACTCTGAGCAGCACATTCATATTCTTCCCCTTTTGCCATTACTTCTCTTTAATGTTTAGGGAACAGAAGTGTATCTGAATGAATGTAGTTAGGTATGACAAGTATTTTTTATACATGATTAATGTTTATAGGATGCAGTACCTCTTTTGTGGCAGTGTTGACCTAAACATGTCTACAAAGGGACAAGTAAAGGTTTATTCCATGCTGAAAACAGAAGAAAAGAAACGCAACGTTTCGGCTTCTTCGGATCAAGGGTGAAGGCTCCACAGCCAAAACCTTGTGTTTCTTTTCTTCTCTTTTCAGCATGGAATAAACCTTTACTTTATCCTTTGCAGCCTACGCATGCAGATGCAGCTACCTACTTGAACTAAAAATGTCTAAACGTATAGAATCAAGTAATAGGTTTATTCCATGCTGGAAAAAAAGAAGAAAGAAAACGTTTCTGCCATGGAGCCTTCTTCAGGTGTGAGAGAGATAAGGCAGTAGGCAAAGGTAATGGAGCAGGAGAACAAAGGCTGAGAGAGAGAAGGAGCGAGAGGCGGGAGCAGGGGACAGAAAGAGAGGCCAATCAAGAGGTGCGAAGTCAGAACAGGTGTAGAGAGGTGTGAAATAAAATCTCCAATGAATGGAGAAAATTTAGTAGAAAAGTAGTCTGTCGTTAAGAGAAGGGGGAAGGTGTGATCCTAGCTGCAGGATAATTTTGGTTCCGGTGGTCCTTCTGATGTATGAGTTCGGAAAACCGTCTTTGAGAACACAGATGGAGAGATTAGAGTCGTCATGGCCATCAGAGGTGAAATGAGAGCAATGGGCTTGGAGAGATCTTTAATCTTCACAGCCCTAGCATGTTCTCTGTATCAATCTCCGAGTCTCCTTCCTGTTTCTCCAATGTACGTGGCTGGGCATTCACTGCAAGACATACAGTAAATAAGGTTGTTGGAGGTATATTATATATACATTATACATTATACATTATATATGTCTGAACATATAATAGGCAGGACATTGTATGTACTCTTTACACCTTTTTCAGTCTACATTAAAACTTATTGCAGCTTGCTTAAAATAAATACCAAGATATTCGCCCAAAGATCTCTCCAGGGCTGCGCTTTACATAGTTTCCCTTAGCTGGCTGTTGAAATTTATCATCAAAACGAATTGTTCTCCGCAAGAATGAATCAGTATTCCTTAAGTGACATTACACTGACGTTTACGTTTTTAGGAACAGGCAAATAAGCAGTAAAAAACATTCTAATGCACAAATATGTTTAAACAACTTGGATACAAACATATTACAAGTTTAAAATTATTAACATAGATTATCCCCATGAGCTTTAAAGTATTTCATACACTAAAAATATCCACCATAAATATCTTTAAATATATGCAACATGTATTTGAAACATCTTGCAGCATGTTACCTTAACAAAATGTTTTTTCTGGGTTGCATAAGAAAGCTCTTAACACAGAATCCGAGCGATTTTGTATTTCCCCTGGTAAACAGAGATCAGATTAGTGAGCTGAGATCTTTAAATTTGGTATTGTAGTGCCAAAAAATCACTTTTTTTCAAAAGATTTTTTGCAATAATTCTCCATGTCCCTGTTAGATAAACACTTGGATTTCTTGTGATTGTTATTGACCACAAAAAGGGAGACATACGTGTCCTATGTAATCAGCTTCATCGGAGCTTCCTGTCGTCTAGTGCTGATATTGATTTCATCCCTTTTCTGTATTTCATGTCGTAGCTGACAGACTGATTTCAAAAGCACAAAGCCTTCTTCAATATCATCTTACCCTGTTTCAATAGCCATTCACATTCTCTGATCGAAAACAATTATTGATAGTGTTAACCTGTAAAAAACAATCAGTGCAACCATTACTCTTTCATGCTTGAAGAATTCCCAGAGATACGAGGGGTTAAAACAACAATTAGTGTTCCAGATTTATAGAAAGCTTCAAAGGTTGAACTGTGTTAATAATGCTTAGTATTCTTATTCTGAAAAGATAGTGTTTGGAATCCATTTACATTTCAGTGGTCATAACCACCAATGCCATGATGACATTGCAGTTCACTTTGTGCATCAATGTTTTCGTGGTTCTGGGTTTGATACCAGACTGGGTGGAAATTGCATGTTCTCCCCATCTTATTTTCTTACTCTTTTCTGGTTTCTTGCAGCTTCCCAAGATATGCTGGCTAGGTTAATTGGTGTCTGTAAATTGTTCCCTCCTGTGCGTGGCCTGCAATACTCTGGTTGCCCATAAAAGTATTGCCACCTTCTGGCCTGTTCTTCTGGTATAGGGTCCAGTTTGTCATGAGCCTTACAAAGAACAAGTGGCTTGGTGACGATGGATGGGCGGTCATTATTTGCATTGCTGCACCTTACAAATTTAAAACTAGACTGTAATTGATGGTTTGCATTTAATGCGAAGCCCCATTTACCTGCCCCTGTTTGGGCTTACAACTAATTTTGATGCTGTCAGAGATGAGTATTTAACAGCACTGAAGATCTAAAAAGTGTATGAGGCTTTAGATCATCAAATGCTTGAGGTGCCTTGTTTGAAGGTCCTGTGCGATAAGAATCCGTGATAATGGCAAAGTCTGTTGCACATCCTACTTTAGATCTCCATGTAATGGAATGTCTCAAAGATTACTTAAAACGAATTAACCTGAAAGGTGTTTTCCGGTTTGGGTGGTGCAGTGGATAGCGTTGCTGCCGCGCAGCACTGTGTCTCCGGGTTGAGTTGCTAGGGTGCTATCTACGCGGAATTTTCCATATTTTCCCTGTGTTTACTTGGGTTTCCTCCAACAGTCCAAAAACGTACTGTGAGGTTCGTTGGCTTCTGGGAAAATTGGCCCTGGTGTGGGTGCGTTTGTGTCTGTTTGTGTCCGTATCCACTCCAGGGCGTACTGCCTTGTGCCTAATCATTGCCAGGATTGGGTCTGGCCTCCCCAGGGCCCTGCATTGGAAGAAGTGATTAGAAAATGGATGGATGCAAAGTATTGTCCAGTTAGTACTATTAGAGTAAAGTGAGAATGTAGCTTTTCCATTATGTGATCTTAAACAAAGATTTTGATCTACGTCTCATTCCTGGTGTGCACTAACTGTACAGAGCTGTAAGGCAAATGTTAAGGAACAGGGTGGTGCGATTCAAACAGGTCTGTTTTTTCATAAGCAATGAAATCTGACAAATTGGTTAGCAAGTTATCAGGTTACTGAAGTTTATCTTGACACAAAATTCTTTGGTTAGTTTTGCAATGTGTGTTTTGCTGATTTAAAGAAATTCCTGTAACACAAAACAGGGAGCCCACAACAGACCCCCCCCCCAAAAAAAAATCTTAAACTATACTGTGCTGCTATTGTTAAAAAAGAAACCGTTATAGTTACAGTCCTACTTAATTGACTATAAATGTGATTTAATTAAGAATGAAGAAATTTATGGTTTCATTTTGAGGAAGAAAAAGTCCCATGTAGTTGCCAAACTAAGAACAAGGAGACAGGGGGTGTAAGTGATCTCTGTTTCAGACAACTAATGGTTTGTTCCTGTTCATCTAGAGATCAGTCATGTTAACAAACACCATCATTAAAAGGGATTTTCCTCTCATGCAACTAGCAAATACATTGGTGTTGAACTCTTAAATTGAGAATACTCTTTTCAGAATCAAGGGGGCAGGCACTTTTTGGATGATCTTTTGAAACTTTTTCATATTTCATTGTTGTTTTCAGTATTTTCTGGAGAGACCATTCACTTTATGATAGTAGAGCTACCTTTCAGTTTTTGTTTTCTTGAGTGCTGGATCAGGGAGACCAATTCTGGATTTTTTTTAGCGGATGGTCAAGTTCATCAGAAGATTGCCTAGTTACAGAAAGTATTTAGTAGTTGTTCTGTGAAGATTAGTGTGAACAATGGATCTACAGCATGTGGTAAGTTCAGATGTGCTTCTTTATTAAAAATAATTAACAAGTCTTGTTTTGTTCTTAGACCAGTAACTAACAAAAAACAGGACACATTTTTCATAAAACATGGTGGTCTGTATTCGATCGCTTGCTTAACACAGATGGGCAACAAACAGACATGAATCTTGCTATGTATGTGACCTCCAACCTTCCCAGTCATTTTTAGGAGGAGAAAAAGAAAGTCTTACTGACTTGGGGTTGTGCTCTGCACTATATGTATTAAAACATGATGGCTTGTACAAATATATAATTTTTTTTAATTTTTTTTTTTTTTGCGTGCGTAGTATTTACTCCCCCAGGTTAAGGTGTGTTATTTTAAGTCATGTAAGCCTCTGAATCTTGTTCTGACCAAAGCAGCTGTTACGAAAACCACTAACGCCCTCTGTTGTTCAGTTTTAGATTCACAGCTATGGTCTAAAACAATGCAAAAAGAACTATAGGTTAATAATTCAAGTCACTACTTTCATTTATTTGTTTACAGAGAATTTTGAGAAATACTATTATTGGTATGACAATTGTCTGTTCTTTACAAGATAAGAATAGGACATTTTTTTTTTGTTTAGTACATTCAGTCAAACTATATGCCTGAAGAACAGGGCCCTTCTGAGAGAGATGTAGGAAGTGAAATATGATCTGCTGTTTCCATTCTTTTCAAAAAAGGATAAAATTATCAAAGCTTTTACACCTGCTCTTCTAAAATTATTTTCTCTCACTATGTGTTGCTTCTTGTAGTTTATCTATTTGTAAAAATAAGACCCATCAAAAACAACAATATTGAATGTAGCCATTAAAGCCAAGTATAATATTAAACTTTCGAGAACACCACTCAACCACACAGAAAACCACCCACAGAGAATTATGGTAAAGTATAATTATGCCTTACGCTGGTGTATCACATTGGATAGTCAAAAATGATTTATCAAGTACTTTATATTTTATAGCTTAGTTGTATCCAGGCTTAAAGTACAGGATGTAAAATATGAAGACACTTTATCGGTCTGCATTCTCCGAGAGCCCTAAAAGCATTCTTCCTTTGCTATACAGAGCAATTATTTATGATTTGAAAGCACTCCTAATGTCTTCTTAATATTTTGCATTATAAAGTATACTCAGGTGGTGCTGGTTTGTCAGGAATTAACTGTAATTCAGTGTTTTTTCTTACAGTATTAAAAGAAAATATTAAATTATCAAGTGGTAGTTTGCTCTTGATTTTTGTTTTACTTGTGTGTATTTTCATTTTGTTTTAAAGAAAAAGCTATTAAAGGGACCACATTGTCTTAAGATTGTTGTTTTTGATTGTGGGCCAAGTGTCACGCCCTCTGCAGCCAGAGGGCGCTCCTTCTCTGTCCTGTCCCTAGTTTCCGGTCTGCTGTCCTTCCTGTCCCTCTCTTTCCCTTGGGCTATATATTTCCGGGTCTTGCACTCTGTCCTCGCTCAGCATTGATGTTCGGATGTCCTGAGACCCGCCTAGCACCAGGGCGCCCCACGTCCGCTCCCTGAGGGCATAGGTTTCTATACGGCATTCCTGAACTCTTTGCACTAATGAGCCCGGGCCTTTTTCCCGTCTCGCCGCTACACATATGGTCTTTTTCTGCTCTCCTGCTCCCCACGGTTAGTCCCTTTGGACGTCCGTGACACCAAGTCCTGTAAGAAGTGAAGACCGAATATCTCTGTATTTTGAATTTTCATTTGATCTGTTCCATTCTTCACCTGGAAACAAACTGTATCACTAGGATGTGGCACTTTTTGACATTTCAAGAATTATGTTTGCCAGGCAATCGTTTGCTC
The DNA here is from genome assembly GCF_040954835.1 of Lepisosteus oculatus. Classification (NCBI taxonomy): domain Eukaryota; kingdom Metazoa; phylum Chordata; class Actinopteri; order Semionotiformes; family Lepisosteidae; genus Lepisosteus; species Lepisosteus oculatus. The sequence goes on along the minus strand of NC_090702.1, from coordinate 43,761,415 downwards.
CACATAACCAATTAATGGAATGCAGAAACATACAAATAGCTTTCCAATTGCACTTATCCATTTGATAAGTAACTTGATAGTAATAAAAATATGATTATTATTTAAGCAGTTTCTCTTTTTGTAAGCGATGAACAAGACATCCAAATCAAAGTATGAACTTGTTGCCTGAACTGTCATTCACATTTCCTTTTTGAAAATGTGAGAGAAGCTGAAGACTAGTTTGGTCTTCAGCCTGGAAAGTCCAGATTTTTTTTCAGCTTATGACTTTACCTCTAAATGAATGGTGGGATGAACCGCTGAACTAGGCCTTCAGTGTGGAAACACTGCCTTTTATCCAAGCTATTGGAATAGTTTCTCATCTTAGGATTTCCAGGACCCTATACAATACTCCCTGTGTTTGACATGTATTAACTACAGGTTTTAGGGATGTAATGGATAAACTCCTTTTAGGAACCTGAGCAGAATTGGATTTTCTGAGAGCTGTGAAGTAGCACAGTGTGGCATTAGCAAGGACTGTGATTAGATCTCGGTGAGATGCAGAGCAGCACGCATTGCAGTACCTCGCGTAAATTGAGAGGGTTTAGAAATTCTGCTTTTCGAATCTGGAATGTAAAAAATAACAATGAATTCAACACATCTGCGAAACGGTTTCTTTGCTAAGGTTACTTTTTTTTTGTTTGAAAAATCAAAAATGTGTTTGGATCAGTAGTATTAAAAACGGGTTACTACCACCTGTGATTGTCTTTTTAAAATGTGTGGTTTTATACACTCTATTTCTTGATTGCATTTATTACTACATTAACCTGTTATTTTAAAGTGTCAAAGGTAAAAAAAAATGTGGACAGTGTTTACAGTGCAGTTGTTTAATTGTTTCCTCCCATTATAATAAGAACACACCTTGCTTAACAGCTCTGTTAGCTAACTCGCAAAATAAGGAATGTCAGTCATGTGGCAAATATAGTGTACTTTGTGTCCATAGAGATCTATCTTGTAGGTAGTGTTTACATGGATTGTAGTTGCCAGAGGACACACTGTACGTTCATGTACAGCTTAAGTACACTGTCACTTTTTTCTCTTTTTTAGGTTCCTGAAAATAAAGGCAGTAATTAATCTTAAAAAGCCCAGTATTGGAAATCTGGTAAGTACTTTTTGAATAAAATCTGCATGTATTCAGTGAGTGTTACAGACTTTGATATTTCCCACACAGCTTTGTGCTCCTAGGAATTGAAAGATATATGTATAAACCAAGGATCCACATTTTGTGGCCTTGTGAAGTGACAGGATGATTTTGTTTTTTTTATGTTTCAATGTGCATTAGAGTTGTGATACTTTCGCATTGAATAAAAAAGCCATAATGCTCAGTAACATCATGTGAAAATAAATTCTCTACCATATGGATGTCAAATGAAAATGTTTTCTCGGGCGTTTATTTCCATTACGGTGTTCTTGAAGAGCACTTTTTTTCTCCAAATTCATAAGTAACATCTAGACGTTAACAAACCGGAACGGTTTTGTTTTTCAAAAAAAGTTTTTGTTTCCAATTACAGCATGCTGTTTTACACAGACAAACTGCCCTTGTGTAGTGCAGCAGTGAGGAAATATCAATCAGCACTAGAAATAGCTCTAATAACCTGTCAAATCATGTCAGGATATAAAAAAAAGTTAAAAATAAGAGGAGATATCTGCAGCCAGTGGCACACTTAGCTCATAAGTACAAAAGGGGATGGGAAGAGAAGAACCTGGAACTGTCCCTACATTTCAGCCTACCTGCTTAGGAAGAGCTCTGAGTGCCACACTGTGGTCAAGATTTTAACCCTTTCCTTTCTGCAGTTTGACCTAAAGAAGCAGGAAAGTTCCTCTCACTCAGTGGAGGCCAGTTCTGGTCCCGGAGTGCTGCTGGCTGTGTAAGTATGAATTTAATCAACAGTTTAATCAGGTTTCAGACCTGGAACCAGTGCTTTGTTTGTTCACTCACGCAAAGTATCGGTTCCATAAAGTAATTTGACACTCTGGAAGGAAAGCCAGCAGCCCCTGTATCTCTACAAGGTCTTGTTCAAGGTCCCCCACAACTGCTCTCAAACACAGGAAAGAAAAATTTAATATTCTAGTTTTAATCACAAGACTGGGGCTCTTCCTGCTGAAGGTAGCGAGCTATGGTCTTCACAGGGATAAGGTTAACTACAATCACAACAAAACAAAAACTAGAATTTTATATGTAAAAATCATATATTAAACCATGGCCATCCATTATAGACTTTCAGTGGAATACAATTAAAATGTCATTGTATTCCACTGGTTAGATTAGGTAAAACCATCATAAAGAGTTAAATAATACTTTATCTCTAATAGCTGTTTGGCTCATAGTATATGCATTTTTTTTTTAGTTATACTGTTTTTAAAAGATACACTGATCTTTTTAACTTAATCACTCCCTATACACAGCTCTGTGTGGCAACCCACCATTTCATGACCAAATAAGGCTATTGAATGTGATTATTAGTACTTTAGGATCAGTTGTTTTGTGCACTCCCAGACAGATGGAGACTGCACTTCAAATATTATTAATTTGTACGACATGTTTGTGGCATTTTTGTGAAGCGGGTCCTCAGAGCACCAGAGTTAAATGTAACTGTTTCTTACAACAGTGTGGTTACTGAAAATGGCTGTATAGATCAGTGCATCCCTATAGTAATATTACATAACATTATAAGCAGAAAGGGGCTTATTAAAATAGACTATTGTTACCTTAAAGGAATGTTGTTCTGTATCAGGCACAGGCTTAGTTCATTTGAAAATGCACCGTCATATAAGACTTAGCCTTTGTTGAAATATAAAAAAGTGTCTTTCATTTTAAGACAATTTAATACGATTTCATAATCATTATTTTATCTGTTTTATTTTTCTTCTGTTTTTATAAACATTAATAAAATCTGTTCTTGTCCCTTTAGATCCAGAAAGCTGTAATGATCTGACAGACATCTTAAATGCCAGCATTCTTCTCATGCTCCTCTTCGTCATTTGGTGATCTTCCCCAGGAAGCTGGTTTCATATGGTGGTTTAGATTTATGTTCCCAGTGTCTAGCACCATTTGAAATCAGTGTTCTTGGAGAAAGAATAGCAGCTGTGTGATTAAAGTGTGCACATATGTTTTTCAATCTTCTTAGCGTGCTCCATTTGTCATTGCAGATGCACTTTGTTAAATCCCAAATATTTGTGCTGAACAGTCTTGCCTTTCTAAATCCTATGATTTTAATTTTAGCAAAAATAATCTGGATTTGGCAAATGCTGTACAGTGTGTGGAATGTTGGTGGAATTACCCAAATGGATAGATCTTTATATGTTATATTCTTTGGAGTTTTGTATCGTCATGTCATTAAAAAGTATCCACTATTTTTCAGTTGTTTTATTCTTGAAAAGAAGGAAATATTTATCAGCTGACACCCACAAGGGCTTCACACTAGGAGGGATTGTTTATAGCTATGTGATGACCCTGAGCAGATCATTAACCAGAACACACTGTTCCTCCAAGGCAGTGCTAGAACTGATACAATAAATGGCTCCCTTTGCCAAGGTATGCCTTTGAAAGTTACTGCTGTGTTTTTACCACCAGAACGGTTGAAAAGCCCCTGAATCTGGCGCATTCTTCACAAAAGTCAGAGGGTTTTGTTTCAAATAACACCCAAGGCTGCAATGTGTTAAAATGTTTGTCATAGAGCAGAATATAAACCACTTGGACAGATAGTGGTGAGAATTTAAATGTAGTATTTGCTTAATTTTATGTATCAACTAAGGTGAGGACAATACTCTTCTTCTTCAGTATTCTTTATCTAAAGTAATCTGTTTAAAAGGCACTTCTTCGTGTAGGCACTTCCTCCTTCTTCTTTTTTCCCCAGTTTCACCCCTTTTGAAGGATGACTGATTTCCTCTGGTGTTCAGAGTCCACAATGTTTTCTAGCACCATTTGAAATCGGTTATAATGACAGGGGATAAATTCATCTGCTTGAAATCTGGGTTTACAATGAAGACTCTGAAATGTACCAGTATACAGTATTTCAACCTAAGGGTTTCGTTTTAATAGCAACTGCTAAATGGATTATTGATGTTTACATTGAGTTGATATATTTGATAATCAATCAATTACTATGCCATGCATTTATTTACAAACATAACAGGTTTAAGTCTGGCTTTGAAGTTGAATGTAAATTGAAAAATTATTTCCTGCTTTATAATTAATCTCATACCTGCAAACACATCTCACTTCAACTTCACACATGCTTCCCTTCGGAATTCTGTAAGGCCTAAATTTCTGCCACCTCTGTAAATTTTCCTCCTAGATGAGAACATTTCGAACCTGATAAAAGGCTACTTGTAATGTTTGATTAGATAAGCTTCCTGTTTTCTTTGTGCAAATGAATCTAGCCATGCTAAGCTTCTGAAATGCCCGCTCATACCCTCTGAAAACATAAAAAAGTAAACATATCATAGTTCATTAAAACACAATTGCATATGATCTGTGTGTAAAATAAGCTTCTTCAAGCATTTGTATGTGAATATACAGTGCACGTAAATCTATAGTTTTTACATATATGGAATTTCCTATTTAAATACTTTTTTCTTATACTTCAACTTTTGAATGATAGTAGCTCCAAACCTTTTTAAGAATAAGCCCAGAATGAAACCTACAGATCAATGTATTCACTTCCAGCTGTGTTTAATTTGTGTAATATTATAAATAGTTAAGAAGAAAAAATGTTCATGTGCAATTCTTTAAGAATGGCTTTATGTTTTGCGTTACTGCTGAAAGGATCAAGCAGTATTCTCAATTTGAGCTTTCTTAACAGTGAATCTGTTCAAAAGGTACATATTCCAAGTACAAACTGTTTTCATAGCAGTTAGAAAGGGTGTGCAGCAGTGTGCAGGTTGAAATGCATCATTTTGGATGTTAATTCCAGTCTGCAAAATAATAAGAAAAAATCTGTGTTTTTGGTTATGGACACACCTGAAAAAGCCTGAAATGTTTTTCTTCTTACTTTTCATTACTTAATTGTGAATTTGCCCCATGCATACATGATAAAAGCATGTCAAACACAGTAAGGCTTAGCTGACTGACTGGGTCTTGCATGCTTATATCGTACAGTGGTTTAAACAAAATCTTTATGTAAAAAGTTAAAAACATGCTACTTCATTTTATGTGTTCTCTCCATTTATTGTTAAATGAAAGCGATGAACTCAAAGAAGTATAACTCTCTTACGTTTTCTCACGAAGACTATAGGAGATGTTTTTGTAGGTTCTTTTGAAAAGTGGCTTTTCATCAGACTTTATTCATGCAGTAGTGGAGCTGCCGCCAGCTGTAGCTACATGTGGGTTTATAATGGCATAATGAGCCGAGATTGTGTTTAGTGCAGAAAAATAATAGCCATCCTTTGTTACTCTGTAGGCATAAGAAACAAGCAATGTTGATCCAATTGCCAAGAGCTGTATTAATTAACTATAATCCTAATAAAGCTAAAGCTATATAGTGTCAAATTGAGGAGAGGACTTAATAACTCTTCAATGATTTTTCAGATGAAGATCTTTATCTTTCATTGGCAGAATGAATACAAACTCACTATTATTTATCCAGATGTAAAGTAGATGGCATATAACAAGCAGTAGCTAAAGTGTTAAAATGACATACAGTATGGGGTAAGTGTAATTTTTACTTTGATGGTGTTTTGAAATTTCTGCCTATTATTTATTCTGTATTCAAGTTTCATTTACAATATATTTGAAGATCACAGACACTTTATGAAAGAATGCATTGACTTTTGCAGAGCTACTGGCACAATGGGGGAAATAATAATAGCCATCTTTTATCATTACAAGCTCTCATGTTAGATTGTTAAAACGCTCTTTGCAAAAACATTTTGTAAAAAAACATTTTTGTAGCTTCATCTGTTTTATTATTTTATGAAATTATTATTTGTAAATTTGAAGGACTAAACTTGAGGTCTATATCATTCATAAAAGTAAGCAAGAGCAGTGGTCCTAACACTGGTCCCTGTGGTACCTCACTAATAACTTGACTGAGTTAATAATCTGTTTTCTGCAGTTTGAGCAGCTCTTCGCCAAATGCAAATACTTCCTTGAATTTTAGCAACTTTCTGCCTCAGGATTAATGTTTCAAGTAGCGCTTTATCAAAAGATTTCAGAAAGTGCAGTTATATCATATTGCACAGGATGTCCTGAAGCTATGCTATGCTGTAGATGTTTTGCCAAGGAAATTTAATAGGTGTTTGGCCAAAATATTTAGGTGTGGTTGTTGATTCCTCCTATCATAACAAGGTCTCCAGAACTTGGATCCAATCCCAAGACATAATAGACTCCCTGCCATATTTCTCGGAGGGCAGTAGTATTTTCTCACAAGTTTCACCTCTTTTACACCAAACATAACCCTAACAATGTGCAAAAACTCAATTTTTGTATTCATTTGACCATAATACATTGTGGTCATTCAGATGTAGTTTGGAAACTTCTCCTCTTTTTCTACTTCATCCTCTGATGCTGATTCCTTGCAACCTGATTACAGACACATTCAAACAGGTGAAAGTCATCAGTACTTTTTGAGACTTTATCCTGAAAACGCCCTTTTGTTTCGGAGATCTTAAGTCTTTGCCTTTGGTAGGCTTGCCTCCTGAACCCCTTATGTCAAACAGAAGGGATCAAGATACCCTTGAGTCCTTCTCCTGGCAGGATTAGCATTATACAGGTAGCTTTAATTTTCCTAACAGTGGACACTATAATCATGATAATCATATCATAACTATGATATGTTTACAGTGGAAAGGGGGAGATTCTACTTGTTGTGCATTCTGCTTGTCTTTTATAGTCAGGCCTCATCTTGATGAGGTGAATGGCCTGCAGTCTTCCACTACTTTTCTGACCTTAACCATCATGATGCCTGCAACAACTGAATGTCTTCTCTGTGTTACCTCCTTTTATATCCGAAAGAACCAGGAAATCTCCAGAGACTATATTGTTCTGCAAGGTTCCGTTGTTTTTGTTAGGTGAGAATGAAGGGAACCCTCTTGTTTTTTTGCAAACTTTTCTGTTTTCAATGTTATTGTGAATATAGTATAATCATTTTAGGATTATGTAGGCAGCCGTGAAGATGGCAGCTCTGGCCTGAACTACATTCCCCAGGAATCTGTATGGAATGTTTTGTCACCCTCAGTCACCTGACCAGTTTCTTAAAGACAATTCGTCAGGTAATCGTTTAAAACTAGTAAGCTGGGGCTTCCTGAAGCAGAGAGGGCTCTGTGAGGGCTCCTTTATGGAGCTGGGACTGAGGGACATGAGTGTTTTTTGGGAAGGGGAGACTGAATTTTCAAAAGTTTTTTTTGTGAAGGTTGTAAGCAGCTTAGCTGCCCAGTGCGTACACTGAGGGATCCTGAATAAATATAGTTGGCAGCTTAAAGTAGAGCTAGGCTTTTGTTTTGCATTAGTTCCCTCACTGTATATGAAGTGCACTTGTTTTGTACCTTATGGCTGCGTTTGTGATTTCCCCGAGACCCAGATCAACAGATAGATCACTTGCTGCACCACTCCAAGCCTCAGATGTCACACAAGATAAATTATATATAAATTAATTCTATTGTCCATCCATTTCTAAGTGCTTCATCCAACTTAGGGTCTCAAGGGAGTCAAAGCCTGTCCCAGCAAGCTGTGGGAACAAGACAGGACAACACCCTGGCTGGGACACCAGTCCATCAAAGGGCTCGGACTTGGATCACTGCCACTTTTCCCAGAAGCCAAATAACCTGCAAGTCTGTCTTTGGTCTGTGGAAGGAAACCCAGGCAAACATGGGGAAATATACAAACCATGCAGATAGCACCTCGCATCCAGAACAGAACCCATTTATATTTAGACGCTGTGTGTGCTGAACTAATTTTTGCCACACTTGCGGACTGTTTCTGCTTTCACAGTTTTGACAACTGAAGGAAAGGTGTTTAGTTACAGCAAAATGAGCATATCTTCTGGGGTTTTGATTTATTTTAATCGTAGAAATAAAAATACTATCCACAGGTCATACCAGAGACAAGACAACAATAAATATTTTTATTGTTTGGAAAAAATAAAAGTCTTTTAGGAGCCAAAAAGAGCTGAACAAAAACTGAAGACCTGGAACGAAGGTAGAATATAAACCATTTCGATTTTCCATATAGTTTTTTAATCAACATAACTCATGGATAGTACGATGTTATTTTAAGGATTCAGAAATATCCTACCTTCACATATTGTCAATATTGTATGAAGATTTAATCTTTAGGAGTGATGTTGATTTAATTTTATATAATAGAGTGGCTATGAATGGTATAGAACACTTTTGTTTAATGTGACAAAGCATAAAAGTGTCTTGGATGAAAAACTGAGTTAACAATGAATACTTTCACAGTGAGTCATGCTGCTTGTTGCCACGGTGCTTCTAGAATTGCAGGTGATGTGGGAGATGTTCTTTTTTTATGACCATAATACACAAACCCGGTGTTAAGTACACGGAAAGCACTGGAAGTCTGTTTGAAGAGGGCATCAAAACCTCCTCTATGAACTCGGAAAGGCATTCTTTAAAGAAAGAATATCAAAATAATGAACAAGACAGATTAATGAGAAAGTACAAAACAGCCCATTCCTGTACCTCACGGGCTGTTTAGTACAGGCAATTAACCTACCATCATGTTTTTGAGGTGTAGTGGAAATCCATATTATACCCCCATGAACTCTAAGGCAACATGCAAACTCTACACAGACTGTGCCCCAGACAAGAATTTAACTTGGAGACCTGCATCTGTAACTTGGCAGCCCTAACCACCACACCAACACCACATAAAGCTGCAAGAGAATATAAGATAGTAGAAGATTAGATACATGCTGATACCGAAGCAGCTTTACTTTTTAAGTTTGAATTCCAGTCTCTTCACTTCTTCTGCACATTGTATGTGTACATTCTAGCCACAAGTAAAATCTTTGTTGGAAATAAGTGACCTTTTCAAATCCAGGCTTCACACACCTTTGTTAGCACTACCAGGAGTCCAAATAATAACCTTGATAATGATCCTGCAAGATTATAAACCGGTGCCACAGAAGGCAACTGAGGGATCTTTGATAAATGCTTTGATTTTGGTTGCCAGGAAGTCATTAGTTCTGGCATGTTTGTAGGTGTGGTAAGAGGAATCCATTTACAGTTTTATGGTCACTGGTCTGACCTGTAATCTAATCTGCTTTGCACTTCTTTGGTTCAACTTGTCTTGAAGAATAAATAATAGGCTAAACAATGCCACGATTGCCCTATTTTGCCCTAAGCAACACCACTCTTAGCTGTACTCTCAGCTAACCAGTCCAACGTTTTGAACTTTGACATTTCCAGTCAACAGACTCTTCTTTCACAGTCTTTGAAGTCTGTGTATTTCTTGCTTTTTCTTAGATACTGCACTGCAATGTTGAAGGAGAGTGCATCTTCCAGTATTTGTACTTTTCCTAAACACCATCTGCAGTATGTGCCTATAAAATATGTAACTAATAATAATAATAATAATAATAATAATAATAATGTTCAGTATATTTTGTACATTTACTTTGCTCCCTGTGAAATAAAAGTAGACTTTTAGGTTCTCCCACTCATGTATAAAGCACTGAATATTCTAGCTCCAGGTTACCCAAAGGGATTGATTGCTTGAGTACAGCCAAACATGTAATCTGAGATCTTCTGATTCAGGGCTTCTTACACTAAAATCTACAATTTGGCTCCACGCAATGATTGATAAAACTTCATATCTATGGACCTCTTCCCAAAGTCAACTGAAGACTGTCATTGTGCTTCTCTGTTTCGTGTTGCTGTGTTGTCTAGGGTGAGTCTTTCATCCACACTGTGTTGCCATGCTGAGATGTTTACAGTACCTTAATAACACACGCCTGCTATACACACGTCTTTTAAAAATATCCTTTGTCTTTCCATGATGGAGTTATTTGCAAATTGCTTCAGTTCCTTGCTTTCACACCAAATTATGAATTGATGACTACATTTTAGGGCTCAGTTGTAAAGATTTTTAAGAAAGTTATAAAAAGCATCCGAGAGAAAGAAGGTCATCTTAACAATAAAAGCACTTTAGGGACTTTTTAAATTAACCACAGTTTTCATTTCATGTTGGATGTGTTCAATTGTGTTAAAAAGCTGACGAAGGACAGATGGCCATTGAGGGAGCAGTAACTGGTGAGACGTTTTTGGAGTTATTGCTGTTCATAATCATATACTTTAGATCAGGTGCGCATATTCTATATAATCTGAACCTTATCTTTATGATTCTGTATGCGCTATCTACCTGTGAATGGTTCTATTGTATTACAGTATATATATTATCAATCTACCTTTTATCAATTTTTATCAGTCACAATACAGATTCTATTAGAACCCTGGAAGATAAAATCTTACAAGGTACTTTTTCTGGCGTTTTCATTATCTCCTAAATTAGGTTTTCTCGGATTGAGAAAATATGATGCAGCAGGCGCTGTAGTTTAACTCATTGTTGTTGATAGTTTCCGAAAATTAATACTTTTGTAGGCCAAATCCCCGGTTCTCGGGACTTCACCGAAAATGGAGATCAAAGTGAAAGCAGTGGGGCAAGATGGAAAAGCACTGCGCCTCAACCTCAGCCACGTTTGTCTCCTCAAATTAAGACCGGTCGGCTCCAACCTATCCATGAGGCTAATACGGATCTACTCTGGGAAGAAACAGGTCCGTCTGTCCCAGAACCTGGGGCGGACGTGCCGCTGTATATACGCGCACTTCACAGGTAATGCTGAGTAAATGGACCAGCAGGTAAACGTGTGATTCATTCCTGATATAAGCAACATTTTCAGTCATATACCGGTGCAGTGTATGATTCTAACAAATCTACGGATATTTTAAAATTTTAGAAATGGTATTTTACAATAAAAGATTTTAACAGACAAGGTCCTGTGAGCTGTTACACTTGTATTTCTCAGATTTTGTAAAAGCGACCAAACAGTACCTGGAAAACCGATCTAGTCAGTTTCTAGAGGCACAGCACACTGGCGTTGAAGTAGCAAAGAGGTGCTATTTTTTGGGGGGGACAAATTAATTACATCCCTGTTTGAAGACGTTGGAAGAGTTATTCAACGGCAGAATTTATTCACTCTAATATCTCTGTAAGCAGTGAAAGAAGGAGGCTGGAATCCAACTGCAACAATGCAGGCTGATTCGAAATACCTGTAAATCAAATTTTAAAATGCGATTTTATACAGCCTTGACTATGATATAATACTGTGCGCAGCAACGCTAGTCAAAAATAAATCAGTACACAAATTTATCATCTGTAGTCCGGGTCTTCCAAAAACCTACTGGTTAAATGACGTGCAGGCAGTCACGTCATTTAACCAGTAGGTGGCGCTCTTTCCTGTCAATTGGGATCACTTGAAACTTCTCTTTAAATGTCTTTCCTTCCCCTCTTACAGTTTCAGGCTGTTTTGTTTCCCGTTGCTCTTACTCGCAAAAAAAGGTTCATCTTCTAAATCGTTATTGGAATTAGGTCGCAAGAGTTTCTTAGAGTTTTGTTTTAAATGATAAAACGTTGTCCCACTGTAATGAAACGGGCAATGAGACTGTCCCTGTAAAAGTCTCCAAATTGTCATTCGCTAAGCCACAATCACAGAACCGAGACCTGTGTTACAGTATCGATATTGACGTATTTTGGGGTTGAAGACATATATAATGAAGTAGTTTGATTCGTAAGGTCTGTTGTATCTGCCGACACTTGATGTGTAAACTTCTTAATGTAACTTCTAACTGTATCTTAACACATAAAGGGAATTTCCGGAGTTTTCCAAACTTATTTTCTTCCTTTATAAATCCATAGAATGTGCTAGGAATGGAATTTTAAAACTGAATTTCAAATGTAAATTTGTTTTACATTAATCTAATGTAAAACTAAGAGCAGGAGGCACTTCATTTCAAAAAAGTATTTGGATTATATAATAGATACTTTATTGATCCCGGGAGGGAAATTGCAGATGAAGCTATATATAACAAGCCATGTTATTAAACTGAAACCCTGGCTTCTTCAAAGAAACAGCAGAGAACCTCGTGTTTATTAGATAACAACCGAGCTGGAAGAGCCGAATGTCCTACTCTCATTTCTCATGTTTATGTTCTTATGTTTTAGAAAATATTCGTGAAAGTAAGACATTTTTTAATGACTGCCAAGTAAAAAAAGATCACAATAAGCTATATTGTTATTAGGGTGATATCATAAAAAAGCCGTCAGAATCTTATCATGTAGCATTCTATAATTTGCTAATATAGTTAGTTAAGATATATGGTATAAATCATTACAAACGAAGTTTATATTAAGCTTTTATATATGTATCCAATGTCTTAAAGGTAAGTCGTCATAACATTAAATACATAATATCTACATAATTGTTCATGTATTCTGTCAAGATTTCTTCTTCATGATCCGGTATGGATCATACAAACTACGTTCTTGGATTTTGTCAAATTTAGGAGGCGAGTCTTTTTAAGTTTTTTTCATATATTTAATTCAATGGGAACATGTATAAATACTGTATATATTCTCCTAAAAATGACACGCACAATATGGGGCTGTTATAAAACAATGTGCATACTCAGAAAACGTTTCCGGTGCTGTTTTCCGATATTTACATTTGATAAATCTATCACAGTAATTACAATTAAATTACAATTAAAGTGCAAACAATCCATACAGTTTGTTGTAGAGGGATTTTATGTTAACATCAAGAACGGTGGTTGTTTTCAAATTATATGTTCTTTTGCAGGTATTTTGGAAAAACTTTAGCTGAATCTTATCTACAGCCCACTATTTCGGAGGAGAAGATGTCCCCTAGAGCACGGGTGATATATGAAAAGGCAAGAGGTAAGGGTCGAGACAAAATTGTACCAGGCTTAACAATCGGCGACAGAGAAGATTACAAGCCCCTCATCGGTCGCGGACATTAAAGAAAGAAGCAAAACGTGCTTGCACAAAAATCAACTACTAACTTTAAATTACAGTTCTGAGCTACAGACCTTACAGTATGATCACGCTCCATTCACGGTGCCAATTCCAACAGACTACGGAAAAGCTTCTACCTCCAGGCAATAAGACTGCTAAATAGCCAACCTGTAGCTCCTTAGCAAATCACCTGTAATGGCTACATGGACACACAATTCTCACTATATTCAGCATAACTGCACTACATGTATATTTTGCATACACCATGGACACAGCTCTACTCACATTGAGTTTTATTCAATTTAAAAAATTTAACCTCAATTTTGTGACTTTTGTGTGTTTGTGAATTTTTGTGATTTTTGTGATTCTTGTCATTTTTGTGGGCTCGCAAAAAAAAAAAACATTTCATTGCCAGCAACTGCTGCTGCACGCCGTATTGTTGTGCATTTGATAAATAAACTTTGATTTGATTTGATTTGAATTGTGGATGACAATTTCGTTCTTAGCAGAGCTCGACGTTTTCGTATTTTCATCTATTGGCAATATACATGAGATCCGAAATTTGTCATCTAGTTTTTCTTTAACCAACGTTAAATTTAAATTCGTTTACATTTGTCGATTGTGAAAAATTGTCTTTATTAGTCCCAGTTAATGTGCATTAGCCTTTTCCCAGTCCTTAGTCGTGGAGAGGTTTGTATCTGTAAGCGAAGTCATTGCCACCGTGGCGTCTTCAGAGTATCGTGATGTCGTCGCCGGCTTGGAGGGAGAAGGGTGGCGGTGTGTCCTCTCGTCCTGGAAGAGAGGCTCCTCGTACTTTTTAAGAGCAGCGGTAGTTTCTAAGAGGGGAACGTATCGACATGTAAACCACTGTTGTGAAGGACTCCTCAGTTTGAGGTCCTTCACAACAGTGGTTATCGTGTTATCAATGATAGGACACCGTCTCATTTCTGCTTGTTTAAGTGATAGAAGTAGCTTGTTATATGATTCATATTATAGTATTTTTGCCTTTCGTCTTAACAGCAGCAGCAACGTAATTTCGTAAAGGGACGAATGCATGGAGAGCTAGATGTGTTATTTTCCCCTTTTCTTCTTTTTATTAGCAAAGGTTTCTAATCTTTCCTAAACAGCTTTAAATTCAGAGGAGACCTGGAAAATGTTGAGGGAACAGTCGAAACTGAAACTGATGCAATTGGAATCTAAACTTCCATCAGATGCAAAAGTAGGCACAACTCCTTCCGTATTTGAAATCCAAGAAAGTACTTTTCGTTACTGTTGGAGGCAGTGGCCGTTGGCAAAAATGATTTGAACACCTACAAGAAGTGTACCTACATGTAAATTGTTTTTCCTTTATGCCTCCTTTTCGGCAGTTATTAGAGAAACGGAGGTTCAACGAAATGCTGCAGAATCTTGATGGAAGAATTGGTCACTACAGGAACAATCTCGCACAGATACACAGGATCTCAGAAACAAACCAGGACAAGATGTCTCTGATAATAGTCAATAATCCTCTCCCTGACCTCACTGACATGAAGGGGAACTGTGGCCCAATGCAATATCTCATCAAAAGCGACTCGAAGCAGGTGTAACAGTGATGTACCTTCACCGAGCAGTTCGAATTTGGAATGGAAAGGAATCAATTATTTTGAAGCTTGTGCATGTGTTCTATCTAAACTGGCGTAGGGAAATAAAAATGAGATTTTTCAAAAATGTCATTGATTTCAAATGCGGTTTTGTATCGCATGAAAGGTTTTGCTTCTTTATTCTTTTATATATATATAAATGATTTGGCTCTTTCTTGAGTAGTAGCAGGATGCTAAGAAATAATAATAGTATTCCTTTCACAGACGAAAGATCCTTTGAAGAACTGGCATGAATTGCCACCCCTGAATCACAGCAGAAAACACCCGTCACTAATCTGGAGAAAGTCCTACAGTCTGAAGAAAGAGCAGTGCCATAGACCAGGCAAACAGGCAAAAAGGTATTTATTAAGAATAAGGAATGTGTATAGCATGGAGTGTTGAGTGTTAATTGGGACTTTCTGCAACTTTGTACTTTGTAATTTGAAATCATTCATAATTTTCTGCTTTTTCCCCAAAGGATGTACCTTTACCAATCAGTGTGGTCAATTCAGATTCAAATGGGACCTCTGTGTTTACCTCCTATTTATATTGGACTGTGATTGAAGTAAATTAATTATTGTGTCACATAAGTAAGACTTAAAAGATTAAGCAGGTGGAATGATGTCGGCATTGCTAGAGCATATTTTTAATTGTGGTCTTTATTGTGGTTTTAATATACTCCCACAAAGACTTGCGAAAACAAGATTTTCATCAAAACCGGACCTTCAATAATCAAAAGTAATTCAATAATTAGCAATGTACTACTTTCTAAGGCACACTGGGCCATAGATTTAACACAGTACCTGTGTCTCTTTTCGCTCAGACTCTTGAAAAAAATATCTGGATTTATTATTAGATCAATAGCTACAATAAACCAAATGTGCAAGATAGTTTGAACAGCCTTGTCAAGTATATCATTTTTCACATTCTCTTAACATTTGTGAAGTTTTAAAGAGATCATCTAAGCAAGTAAACATTTCCTTTTTTCATTTTACAAATTAAAACTTTTTCTTTCTTCAGAAAAAGTAAAGCAATATCTCTAGGAAACGATGCTCAGATTTTTTTTTACAAAATATCCATCAGTTTTCAAATCCCTTCATCCAGTTCAAGGTCTTGAACCAGAGCCTATCCCGACAAGCAGTGGGCACAAGGCAGGATCTATGAAATGTATTTATAAAAAGAGTTCTAATCTAGCAGATATTTTTGTGCTATTGTGTAAAATCACATTAAGCATACTTGAGCAAATATAACACAAATATACTATCAATGTATTTTATTTCAGGTCTCAAAGAAATGCAAACTCAAATACTGGCTGTCAAGAGTACTCTGATGAAAACATTCCAAGGCTGTTACCAAAGTTGCTAGATAACAGGACGTCCAACAGCAGGTCCTGTGTGACTAATATACATGAAGGTAATGGCTCTAAATCTTTAGTGTTGAGGTAAAAAAATCATAATTATAGCAGTTGTCTCACCAGTCATGGGAATAGGTCATTTATATTTTAGATAGGAACAAGTAATAGGTTTATTCCATGCTGAAAAAAAAGAAGAAAGAAAACACAAAGTTTCGGCCGTGGAGCCTTCTTCAGGTGTGAGAAAGACAATCTGTAAGACAGTAAGTCTTTCTCACACCTGAAGAAGGCTCCACGGCCGAAACTTTGTGTTTTCTTTCTTCTTTTTTTCAGCATGGAATAAACCTATTACTTGTTCCTTTGCAGCCTACGCATGCTGACTCAGCTACCCACCTGAACTATATTTTAAATATATATTTATATTTTAAAAATACAGAGCACACAAATGTTAATATTTTAATATAAAGTACTCTTAGGTGGTGGATAAAATATCCAGTAGGCATCACACACTTCAATTTTATGTACAAACAAATGTAACATCTGCTGCCTAGATTCTGTGACAAGTAAGGGGCTCCAATACTATATTTCAGCAGTTAATGGCAGTGTCATCTACAGTATGTAGTACATTTCTAAACAACAGGTGGGCACTGTCACTGTTAAGTTACCACAGTCATCTGCAAATGATTGATAGCAAGTCAAGCCAGCTGCCTGTGTGTGTTTTGTGGGGCGAATGCTTGCTGTTAATGTTAGTGCTGCTGGCTGTATAACTATTTAAACTTTTTAGAGTCCAGACCTCCCAGTCTGCTCGTTCCAAAACCCTCAAAGCAGCAGTCAGTCCAAATGTGTAAGCAAGTCACCCACAGATTGTCTGAGCCTATAAGGTATTGATTGCCAGCAACTGCAAAGAATGATGGGGTCTTGAGTATTCAGTTTAATCTTGTTCTGAAAATTTAGCTTCATGCTCAACATTCTGCTTTATACTACCAAGTGTTTATAAAAACGAACCATTAATGGAGGTATCACAATATTTCAACATAAAATATTTATTTTCAGCCATATCTTTATTACATCATGTCAAGATAAAATTTAATCAGAGTTCCTCTGGTACTGTATGTAAATGTCTTTCATACAATAGCATATACAGCACAGTCACTGGTGAACACCACACATTGCATAACCGTATAAGAAATAACGTAACTAAAATAGGGATATTTTACCTAATACATACACAATCCTAAAACCATAATAAAAAAAAACACCACTGTCAATTACTTGATTGATTTTAAACAATTCAATTAATGGATTTCCCTTCCAGCATTAAATACTGAACTCCACGAGAAATAACAAAAATGACAATGTACGATTTGTACTTTAAGTGAACAGAAAGTGCTTTGAAACAGGAACTATTCATCACCTAAGGCAAAGGGCCATGTGGAGGGGTTTGTGCTAAAAAAAATACATATCATGTAATGTTGAATCATCAAGATTTGTACAAGATGGATTGTCCATAGTTTAAGCTCCTGTGCCAGAAAGGATAGAAACAAGTTCTGCGCTGATTGATGTTAATTGAGGTCAATGTCATTCCGTGCTGCACTGACAGATTTTACCAGATGTTGCCGTGCTTCACACACCTCATTATTAAGTTGAGGGTGTGTGTGTTTGTTCTCCAGGTCCACTCCATGAGCTCTGCCCTATTTCCAGGGAAATTAAGCACTCAAACTGCGGGACCTGGGAGCCTCTCTCTCTCTCTGCTCTGCAAGAGACGACCCCCACTGTAACGGCACCAGGAGCTGGACACTTCAGATATGGACAGAAGTCCCTCTGGACAGTCAACAGCAGTATTTCGGAACCCACCCAGTACCTCTGGTCTAACCTGAGGCACGGACACAGGGGTACAAAAAAACTGCAATAAATAAAAAGCTAGCAATCCTTATGGCTTACACTGTATGTTTCTAACCAGTATGTATGTAGGCATACAGGTGTCACCACCTGTGCAATGGGTTTCCATTCGCATTTGACTCCCCAGTTCGTGAATTTATGCTTATGAGAATGAATGAGAGATTGAGTTATTTGAAGACGTTTTTATGTGCTTAAGCAATGACATGTTGAACACTAAATAAATATTATTTGATTTTAAGAGCCCATGTGAGCCAGAGAAACGCTTAGATTGGAATGCTAAGCAATGGAGCTTTTTGCAAGGAGGTCTGGACAGAACAGAGGCATTTCTAAATAAGTTCACTATAAATCAATTCAATTGAAAATATTTTATTCATCCCATTTAAGCAGCAAGCAGTGCAACATGCAATACATGACAAAAAAACATTTCTGACAAAAAAAAAGTATAAACAGTACATAGATAAAAACAGCCAATGGGCCATAGAAGTGATTGAAAGGAACAGTGTGCAATATATAAGAAGATATTAAAGTACATGCACATTTAGATAGAGGGTCCCTATCCAATAGAGATCATAGTGATAAAATGTCTTTACATTCATTGTTTGCAAGCCTGATGGTCTCTGGAACAAAACTACATTTTCTTTTATTTGTCTTGCACTGTGGAGAGCGAACACATCTTCCTGAAGGCAACTTTCAAAAGACTGATGCAGGATATGGGATCGGTCTGCAATGATGGCTAGGCCTTCCTCAGGATCTGCCAGACATAAAACCGTGCCAGGAATCTCAAAAGCTCACCAATAATTCTAGAGCTAGAGATACAGTAAGTACCCTCAAAATCGTAACAGGAATAAAGAAATTAGATGACTGCAATTTTGTTGAAGGATTTGAATTCATTTGCAAATACCGTTAAAAACATTACATTTTTAGTATTCAGATTTTTTTTATATTTGTAAATATAAAAAATATTTAATTTCATTTCATAATGCATAAATTAAGGCACCACTGGAGGCTTTTACTAACAGTTTACATCGTATCAGATTTTTGTATACAATTGATTATGCAGAGTACAAACCATATTCTTCAACAGCTAAGATGTTCACATATAACAATAAATGTCAAATTAGTTTCCTCTTTATTGGTTATATATCTCAGTTAAGCAGCTAGGTGATTGTTATACTTAATACAAAACCCCTAATTTTCTGGCCAAAGAACAATATTGAATTTAATTATTCAAATTGTGTCCCAGGTTTTTAATAGGACAGTCAGATACAGCGGTCTCTATAAACTACTTGGAGCCAAAGATGAGATCGGCATAATCATGTTTTTGTTCATTATAAGAGCTTATTAGAAACTGTTAAAACCCCCTAACCTTATTTGATATCTTTCGGTATTTTAATGTAATCTGAAATCAGGTGTACGTAAGGATATTTCTCTCACAAAAAAAAAATACACCTATTGTAAACCCAGCAATTACAATTAGTGAAAAAGAAGATGGAGATATTTAAATTTGCCACAAGATGGCATTCACTTCCCAAAGAAGATTTTTAGTCAAAATGTTCGTCTAAAAGGAGCTAAATGACACAGGCTGCCTTTACACATGCTTTATCCGTAACTGTTAACTTAAACTTTAGGAGCCTTCACAAAAATCAATAGTGATGAGCTGCATACAAAGCTAAAAACCTCGCTGATACATGTCGCTGTAAAAACGTAAGGCCACGTTCGCCCGTATTGAAATATGAAACATCCCCTTTCTCTGTTGCTTTGTTACTAAACCACTCCCCTGCACGCTAAATCTTTGCGCTCTGTCTCCTAGCAACCAGCCTCTGAGCTCCATCCTTATTGGTGGATGTTCAAGTTTCCGCCATATTCAAAACCTCTCTTTTGCCATCGATTTGAATTTCCCTTCCCCGCTTCAGATAAAAAAAAAACAAACAAACACTTAGTTTTAGTATTCGCCATTATTTGCATCCCACCTTCTAGCTTTTAGGTTGCTTTTCTTTCTCATACCGCCGATCTTGTAAATGGAGGAAACCGAAGAACCTCAGATCCCGACTGGAGAGACGGAGAATGACAGGCCGAGAAGAAGGGCCGGCTGTAAGAAAGAGAAGTCGTCTGTCAACTCCGAATCAGCCTCCCCGGAAAACAGTAATTCTAAGCGGTAAAAAAATAACAATACTGTATTTCTGCTGCACAATGTAGTTTGAAGACAGCAAATCGGCAGACTTCCAGTAATTGGGATGGGCTGTGTATGTTAAGGGAGTCGTGTGTTTTGTTGTGATCTCTAATTTTACTCCCAAACCACAGCAGGCCTGTACCACTAGATTACAACAAATTTAAAACGATCAACAACGCACCCGTTTCCAGTCGATCGTCTTTGATTTAAGGGTCGATACGTCTTGCTAAGATACACTGCTTTTGTTTTGCAAATTTGCATTTAAAAAGCACATATGCATTGTACTTTCTGTTTATACAGAAATACCTGAAATTATTCTGAACTTGCTGTTGATTTGAAAAGGACAGAACTCATATCCACGATGACTTGGGAGAAAATACAAAATATTCTGACAGGTTAAATGGTATTTTGTTACTTTAGTATTTTTGTGATTCGACAAATCACTTTATTCTTCTCTGCAACTTTGAAAATTTTAACAGCCGCTTACTAACTCGTAATTTCGTGAAAAGGTGATTATTCTTACATGGTTTAAATGTAAAAACGCGATTTATTCCTCTCCCTGTATGTACTTGAATTGTATCTGTAAACTTGTAGTTGTTAATAACAGCCAATCGCATAAATGTTTCACTTTGTAAAAAAATGATTTTTGCTGTGTTAAGTGAACATATGTATTTCCATCTACTGAAGTAACACACGACTCGCTACGACCGCCACTCCGATGCCCTCCATTTCAGGAAGTAAAATATTTTCCAAATCTTATTACGGATTCCCCACTTGGTGGCGCCAAGCCATAGGTAGTGCAATAAAACACGTCTGCGGCCCTCGTCATGTAATCAATTCCAACTCTTTAAAAACCAGTCGACAGTAGTTGTACTGCTTTGCTTGGTGGTTTGTGTGACGTTCTCAGATCGAAGGAACTGGTGTCTTAAGGTCTTGCGTGGTCACGGTGTATCCTGTAATTTGTTTCCAGCCCTCCTCGAGTCTGTTGGAAAACACTGAAGAATTGTAAAGAACAATCCAAATATAGCTTCAATATGTACAGTTAAAATAGGTTGTAATATCCAGTGCGAATAGAACAGCGTCTTATCTGTCCTATAGCGACAGCATTGATCATATTTCGTGAAAACGTGATGTAAACATCTTGGATTTGACCGCGCTGTATTTTTTTTTTATTTGACTTGCACATCATGGAGTGTTACTTATAATTACAAAATCATTTTTAGATTAATGAGCACATTACATTAGTCTGCAACTGTAGGAAAAGCGAATCCAGTCCCAGAGCCGCACCTCAAAAAATGGGGCCTGTTTTCTTTCAACGTGGACATAAACGCTGCAGTGTATAACGCTGTTCCTCCCAACAGTTCTGCTGTGTTTTGAAGTTTAAAATAACTTCACCAAGCGATTTTTCCAGCAACACATATATATCGTCTCCAAACTTAAAAAAAACCCCAGATATTTCTAATAAGTCAGATTGCACATGACAACAGCCACCATGTTTTTAAAATGTTACTGAGAAAGTTTACTTTGGCATGTGTAGGAACTAATGCCAGTCTCTCCCAAATCATCCTCCCCCTGCTGAGCTTTCCATTGAATCTGCCAGGTCTTTGGTCCACAGCCCTTGAGAAAAATTAAGTTATATATAAAAGACAAAACAAAATCCATTTTACCATATTTGTACTTTTAAACAAAGTACGCTATACCGTGTAGCAAACAAAACTGCATATTTTGAATTTGTTCAATTTTTGTAGTTGAATAAAATTCTTTATAGTTTGCATTAATATAGTTTTGAGGAACTGAAATGAAGCATAAGACTTTTACCCTACTATATTTTTCATGAACAATTTCACGTAGTGCACTGTAATCTTGTGAATGATTAACCAGTGAACTCTTAAAAGTAGCACTCTGACATACAGTGTGACTATGATGATTGGAATCTGTGCCTTACCTTTGTTTACTCAGTCCTACGTTGACATTGGTCAAAGATTCCATTTATGAGAGTGTTTTCTATTATGCAGAGAGTTTTCATTGTGATTTCAACAAAGTAAGGAAGAATGTTGAGGAAAAAGCTCCCATGAAATTTCACACTATGGAGCAATCGTAGGGAATTTGTGGCCTCTACAAATCCACAGTCCCATCATGAGTGTTTATATTTTCTGTTATAGAATTGATGGACTGATGTAATCTTCCACAAAGAATCAGAATTGTGCTCTTTACTGATTTCAGTTAAAAGAAATACTGTGAGTAATTAGTTGTTGGTAACCTTGTAGTGAAGACAAAGTTAAGGAAGAGTTTTTACACTGCAAGAGCCTGATACATTTAAGGATAACAATTCAGAAAGCTGGGGTTCCTTTTAAATCTTCGTACCTCAAGTACTTTTGGTAGGCTCTGGTAATTTGTCCCTTTAAAGGGATAAATAGTGGTACTTTTCTGACCATACATATTCAAAACTGCTGTCTGAAAATAAGTCTGTCGTAAAGATAGCAAAAAATACATCATGTTAATGATGTAGAATTTTATTTAAATTTTAAAAGATATTGTATCTTTGATTTTCTCAACAAAGGGGTTTTATTCTAAAACAGATTGCAGCTTGTGATTTTGTGTTATCTTTGCAGTGTTCATTATTAAACAGATCGCAAATCTCATCTGCAACAGTGTAGATGATCAGGAGTTTTACATGCACCGACTTAATTCTGTCAGCACTGTGCAGCTGGTCCTGGTGTCAGAAGGTGTTAAATTAAAGATGCTGGTGGACTAAGAAAATGCAGTTCCCATTAGATCAAACATTACAAGTGCAATTGTGATTTGGAGAACAAACATTTGGCCCAGATGGAATGTCAGTTCACATTTTTCAACTAAGAAGTGTCTGCTTACTTGGGCAGTGATTTGGCTTATAACATGTTATTGTAACCCTAAAGTCTTTATTACTCCCAAATTCAATTTTATTAATATCACAGTTTTGTTGAAATGTGCCCTGTATGTTTAGATGTTAGTGTGTTGATTAGTGTTTCTATTGAGACAACCTCTACTAAACTCATTTGAAGCATATCATTAAAAAGAAGTTCAAAGTCCTGAACTTCCCAGTGTTTCCAAAGGATATTGCCACCACCGTTGAGTAGAGATCCATCTTCATCCTTTTTTTAAACAAAGGTGAATTCAATTAAGTTGGAATTACAGAGCTTATACAATAAACAAGCTGAAAAGGGAAAGCTGATCGCACTGTTTAATATGGAGTCCCTTGAGTGTCTTTCTTTATAATTCTGTTGCTGTTGATGTTATTGTTGGGGCTAAATTGGTGTGATAGAATTTTTCAAATGTTTAGATCATATAATCAAGCCCATATCATAAAACATTTCCTCATCCCTACAGTGTTTGATTATCTAGACTGTTCTCTCACAGCACACCCCCATCCAAATCCCTCATACAATTTACCAAACAGTGTGTGGGGTCTTCTAAGATATCTTGAAAGGAAATAATGCAATCACTCAGAAAAGGAACTTTCAAACCTTACCTTTACATTATAACTTATAAAAAGCCTTTTACTACCCACTTTTTTCCAGCAGTTTACAGGTAGCAGTTAACTACTTTTACTTTTATTAGTAGTAAAAAGCCTTTTACTACCCACTTTTTTGTCAGTTGTGAGTTGCACCCATGTCACCCTGCCAGCAGGGTGTGCTCACCCTGTGGTTTATGTGGGTCCTAATGTCTCAGTATAGTGACGGGGACACCGTACTGTAAAAAGGTGCCATCCTTCGAATGAGGTCTCTGTGGTTATTAAAAATCCCAGGGAGTTTCTTGAAAAGAGTAGGGGTGTAACACATGTATCAGCCATGGCCTCCTAATAATCTCCATCTATGAATTGGCTTCATTACTCTGTTCTCCTCCCCACTAATAGCTGATGTGTGGTGAACGTTCTGGTGCTCAATGGCTGCCATCGCATCATCCAGGTGGGGTTGCACATTTCTGGTGGTGGACTGGAGTCCCCGTTACCTTCTTTTCTGTGTTTAAGTGGCTACTTTATCTTATGGTCCATGTCCATTTGCCTTATGCCTAAATCCTTTCAGCTCCTGATTCTTAGTCTACTACCTTAAACTAGCAGGGAGGAAGCAGCTAAAGCCAGTATTAGTCTGTGGTGTGGTGTGTTTCATGGACTTATTTATCATCATTTTCTGAACACTGAAGTTACTTGAAGTTTTATTCTTTTTGCAGAAAGTGCTGATACCTTTGCTTTCAGGATGCTATTAATGAATTGTACTGGAAGACAGCTTTCACCGCATTTCTTGGCAGGTGAAACGATTGATGTTTGTGGCTATACAATGTTGGTGCTTCCTTCTGTTCACTTTGTAATACTATTAAAATCCCATCAAAGGTTTGCTGGAGCAGAAGAAATGCTAGTGTATTCAACAGAGTGAACCACAGAAATCGGCAAATATAACACATCAGTATGACTGCTTTTACAGTATATATATTGTTATATTTTAATTTTCTGAAAATTTTGTGGAACATTTTTTGGAAAACCAATACTTTTAGCCATATCTGGCAAACTCTTTAACAAAAATTCTCAATTTCAGGCCTCCACTTCGAAGAGGAAGCTCTTTTACTTTCCTCACACCAGGGCCCCACTGGGATTTTACTTTGGTAAGTGAAGAGTAGACTCTGCTACATTACTAAGTAACATTTATTTACTTCCTATGTTTTTTGGTATTTTTACACGTGATCTTTTATATTGTATTTGTATTTTATTTTAGTGTTTGTATTTGATATTTTTATTTATTTCTAATTTAAGCCCTAATAGAAAGGCTGAGTCTTAAGTTCAGTGAGACACTTATCTTTAATGATTCTAGAAAAGTAATATCTTTTTAATAACATGGTGATTAACACTGTACACAAAATTATAAATAAGATCTTACTGGTACAAGGCACAATTTAAGCACAGCATCCCTTGATTTAAGTTCTACACTTCTGACTGTACCTCTCAAAATGTGCTTTTTATTGCTTCCCCCATTGCTTAGAAGATGTAAATGTCAGACTCCTAAACCTTGTTCATGTTTTCTTGATGCTCAGTGTGTCTCATTCAATAGCTGTAGTTTGGTATGGCTCCCGCATGTAATACTTGTTTTATAATGTCATTGTCTATATAAAATTCATCTGTCAGGTGTTTTCCTGGTCTCGAATTATGTCGGTTTCGATTTCTGGAATTAACAAGAACAAATACATATTGCCTAGTACGTCTTCATGACTTGTGCAAATACTGGCTAGATTTTCTGGTAGGAAAGAGGTTTTGAATTATCTTGCATCTGCTGTGAAAAGTACAGTATCAGTGTGGTTTGGTTTGGGTTTTGTGAATATTTGTGTTATTGATAGAACCAGATTACTTCTAACCACCATTTAGGCTCTGTTACACCCTGAGTGTCTCATGTTTGTTAAACAGATGTATTTCTGTCTGATTAGGAACAGCCTCTTCAATAGTACATCTCCAGTCAGAACAATTGCCTCTAGACCCATTTGCCAGCACATGGTAGAATGAATGGCTTAGTTGGACACTTTTTCATGTAGCGTTTCAGGTGCTAAGGCATAAATTAGACAGCTGTTAAGTATTCAGTTTTTTGTTTTACTTTTTTTCTGAGATCTTGTTAAAATGAGATGAACATTTTTCATTTTTTTGCATTAGTCTACATCTAAGAGTATTAAGTTACTTATTTTATAGTCTGAATTTCGACTTTTGTTTAGTGAACCTTCAAGTAGAGTCATACTAAAATGGTAATTATTATGTGGACAGTACTATTGCATTTCTATGATGCTTTCTGATATGATCCAAAGCGATTACCAAAACTAAAGTGCGTCAACCTAGTTTTAGTCAATCCACAAAATTTCTCTTTATTCTTTATGAATTTTTGCTTTATGAAGGCTAGCCATCAGGAGTAAAATTGAGCTAGGAAATTGGGAATCCCTTGTGAACAGTGCCATGCGATCTTTAATGTCCTAGTAGTCACTACCTCAGTTGAATCCTTGGTCTTATCCAAAGGATGGCTTCACCTACAGCTGAATGTCCCTGTCAACATGCTGAGTCATTGGTTTGGAAAGCCCTGTTTAGAGGGAAGACTGATACCTTCTGGTTTGCGTGCATCACCTGCAGAGGCAGCCTGCTTTTACTTAGGGTCACCCAGCTTAATACTGACCAGACTCTGGCTTGCTTAGCTGCTGAGATCTGACAAGATGTGTAGCTTGCCAAATATTTGAGATGCTTTTGAAGTTACTAGTCTTGTAATTTAATTAAGCAGTGGAGAAACATTAACATTATTAACTAGTGTAAAGACGATGATTTACTGTAATATTCAAGATTTCCCATCATATGAACAATATTATAAAACTTGTAATGCTTCTACCAAGAATTTTACTGGAATAAAGAATGGCTCATGTTGTTCATAATGACTGTCATTAAGTGTTTGACTTGGTAACATTTCAATTTTAGGGAAAACATCATTATTTGTTTTGCTCTTAACATTTGGCTTCTACTTTGACATTCAGTTAATGGTATATTTTCATTTTATAGCAGTTTAGATACAGTATAGTTTCTTTGTACCATGCTCAGTTTTTTTTTCCAATTATTTAAATATTTGTACTGTAATTTCTAAAGCATAAAATGCTTTCTTCGTTTTTTCTTCGGAAGCAGCTTTCAACTGTAACTTGCCATAGAATTGACAGTTCTAATTGTTTCCTAACCTCCTAATAACCTAATTATTTTCTAGATTTAATTTTGATATAAGGCACATTCCAGATGTTATCTGGTGTAAAAAGAAAGCAATTTCAAGCATAAGTAGCTGCACAGTAACTTTTTTATAGCGGAGAAATTTCAACGAGCTATTTTTCCTGCTACTGTTCCACAGATATTTAGTCTGTCTGCTTGGTAGACCATTCCGTATAAAGAGTAGGCTAAACATAATTGCCTCCTAACTGTCTCAGCCAGTAAAACCTTTCCCCCCAAGTCATCTCTCCCTTGCATTAGTGGTTTGAATCCAGGCAGTGGCCAGCTTGGAAGTGCCAGTGGTGATGTATGAGTAGCTGGGACTGGAGGGAGCCCACGAGCGGACTCTTGTTTAAATAAACAGAAGTCTGTCTTTGTGATTGTGTAGTTTTCAACAAAGGCAAAGTGCATGTTCCAGTTAGAAATCTGAAATGGATGCTCATCATACATTCTTGTTAAGTCTATAGCATTTTCTAGGGGCCTTCCTCCTTAAAAATCCATTCCAGACACCGCATTTAAAACTAAGGTTCATAACAGTATCCAATTGTGCAAGTGTTAACATTCATGTTATCATGATTCTGTTTACTGTGCACACCTAATTTGCACAGTACAGAGGGTACTATTGATTTTATAACTTGCAAATACTGTATTCAGGTGAGTAAATATCCTAACTAAATATTTGAAAATGAGTTGTGTTGTCATGCGAACTAGTGGCCACATCAAACTGTCTGTGCTCTACATTGTCTAGCATTAACACCAAAAATTAATGCCACGCTGAGGAAACTGTATTGCATTACAAAATTCAGCGGCTTTTAGAAACATAATGAAACGTGTTAATAATTCCATCATCAGCATAGTTAATTGCAGTGATGCACACATCATTGCTGGGAGGAGAGGTTTAGCTTAAAAAAATATCATAAAAATTGTTGATGGAAAATTGTCATTACCAACACTGTCAAGTGCTTTGACGTTACTCAGAATTATGTAATGGAAACAGATAACTTTCAATTGTTTTTTTTTAAAGCCACACCTTAAATGGTATGAGTGCTACTTTTTGAATAGTGTGTATCAGTTTCATGATTAATTTCAAATTAGCCCTTACTCTATATCAATAGTTAGTGTTTTATCCTGTTATGCATTCAGTTTTTTTCTAATTATAATGAGTCAGAATTATATAGGATAATTAAAACAAATTTCACATTCAATCCAAATGACTCAATAAAAGGCCATTAAGCTGAAGGTATCAAAATACCTTTACACTTTTCAACAAAGTATATTCATTTTATATAGAAATTCACATTTTTATGGATCTAGTCATTTGTTTCAGGACAAGAAGATAAGGTAATTGTGGGCTTAACTAACTTGTTAGATTTATTTGAACAAACAGCCACAGTAAAAGACACACACAGCGTACGATATGGTGTGTTTAGATTTTCAGGTGGCTTTTGACAAAGTTCTTGAGGGGTATCTTTCAAATTATAGGTGTTGGGTGTTTGGGGAAATGTGTGTGTTTGGACTGAGAATTACTTAATGCAAAGAAAGAAGAAGTTGAAATAGTTTAATACCACAAGTTATTGATGTACGCACGATTTACATATATATGTAAATACCACTGATGTATGTCAGTATTCTGGATTCTGGTATAGTTCAAGAATTAGTCAAGTTTGCAGATGATATTAAAATAGATAAGGTAGCAAATACTTTAGAAGCAGCAAATTAAATTGTTTAGATTTAAATTCAAGAATGGACAAACGCCTGGTAGATGGTAAAAACCTAATCCAGTGATTTAAAGTGGGAAGCCCTTGAAGAGGCTACTTATGAAAAAGATATTCACATGCAAACATTGTTTCCATCTTCTAGACAAAGTGAGGAAGCAAGGAAAGCACAAACAGAATCCTAGGTTAAATAGTTAAAAGTGCAGACGTTAAATGGAAGGTGTGTGTTAAACTGTGAAATGTAGTTGAACACCTCGTTTAGAATACCGTGTACAATTTTGGTCATGATGTAACAAAAAATAATACATTTCTGCCAGAAACTAGAATTAATTATGGAATTAGTCCAGAGAGGAGCAAGATTTGTCCCACATTTTGAGATGCAAAGGAATGTCCTACACTGACAGGCTACAAGAACTTCTTTAGTCTTAGGCAGAGCAGACTAAGAGGGGACCAAGTATTTAAAATTCTAAAAAAGGCTTAGTATCAACAGTGCGAAGTGAACTAGATGTCTAAAACTACGTGAAAACTAAGTGCATTCAAATCTTAGAACACAAGGCTTTTTTTACACAAAGGCCGTAGGAGTATCGAACAAGTTAACCAGCTATGTTATTAATGCTGGGATTGTTTCTTTCAAGCAATGGATGGATGAGATCCTAGGATCACTCAGCTATTAAGTATGATGTTATCATATAGACAGTAAAGGTCTCTTATAGCCTCGTCTGATGCAATGCACTAAATGCATTTTTTTACTCTGCAAATTTTCCTAAAACAGGTTTATCATTTAGATGAAAGATGCACACTTTTATAGCTATAGCGTTCACCAGTCTAGCCTGATGTCCTCTAATGTAATATTGAGCATGGCCTGTGATGAAAATCAGTTCATTACTATATGTATACATTGTACAGTATACATATATACTGTATATAAAGGCCTTTTATAGTATTGTTTGATGATTACACAGTGATACGGGGGGGAAAAGTCACTAGTTTCTGAAAGTAGCATAGCATTTTTGTACCACATTAGTTTTTATAGTCCTTGTGCTGTACACTAGATGGAATTGAAATTCAAAACATTTGTTTGATGTTAGAAGGCCAGCAAAGGTTTAAAAACACTTAATCTTTTGCCAAAATCTGTCTTTGATTGTAGTTCACTATTTCCAGTTTATGTAGGAAACATTTGGCTTTAATCAGGTTTCCAAATTAGGTAACATTATCTCAGATGTGTAATCTCTTGGAAACACTTAGGCCTAAATGTTTTTGTTTTTGTTCATCACTTCTCACTTACTAAAATCTGAAGTAAATATACAGTTTTTAAATACAATTGCCAAGTAAGTGGATGTTTTAATCTTGCAGGCATATAAAGTAAAAACCTAGGCTAAATGTTTTCAAAAATGGAAGGGTTTGCAGGGATTGGTATCCTCTATTTCCATGTCTGCCCTGGGGTTAAATTACAAGAGCCTCCTTATAACCACAAAGTTCAAATATAATTTTAGATTGTCTGATGCAGTTTTCCCCTTTTATATTGCTAATTTTAACAGCCGAGTTTCAGTGTCACGACTGCTTTAATGTCTGTGGGGAAGGTGTCTATTGTCTCATTAAGTGACGTTCTGAGTGTTGAGAGTTCAACTGAAAAACAGTATCGATGGGTCTGGATCTAGTGGGTGACCGAGCTCCACCTGAACTATTCCAAAGCAATTCACACCTGGACGCTCCTAGGACCTTCTCAATAGAGAATATTTTGGTACAAAGCTGTGATCTATTGTGTGCCAGTTCTCACTCCCCAACCTCTGGGAATGGGGCAGTTCTTATCCTCCATATGGGTCTCAAACAAAGCTGGCAAACAGTACTGGGAGCTCAAATTTATAACCTCTTATAAATGTTACACATCTACAATATAAATTGTGAATTCAAATAGTGTTTGTTGAAAGAATTGGGGGTTCTGTAGCAACTGTGTAGTCAAAAAATACTGAGATGAAGGTTCAATCTCATTACAGGGTCTTGTCATTTCAAAAAGTTTTGGAATCCTACTTTTAATTAAAGGGCATTCTTAATCAATGTTAATTGTTTTTTTTATTTTAGTGTTACTGAGAACAGGCTCTTTCTTCATAGAGCTATTACTTTGAATTCAGGTCCATTGTAATGATTATAGTGCAGCATGCTTTTAGTGCTTTGTTTCCCTCCTAAAGCCTAAAGACTTGCTATCTAGGTTACGTTTTGTCTGTTTATTGTTCCCTCTGTGTCTTGCACATTGTCTGCTAGGTTTGGTTTTGAATTGCAGTGACCTTGTATTGGAAGGTCATTGAATCTGGAGGAATGGAGCATAAAAAAACAACCAATTTTAAATGCCATCGAAATAAAGTGTAGTCATTGCATGTAAAGATGTGAAAGTGGTCTCTTTTGCTTTTTTTGCATGAACTACTGTACAGAGCTCTCATGAGAATAACAGCCTACTGTGCCTTTTTTCTGAACACAGGTGTGGCCAGATGTTTTTACTGGTTTGGTTCAAACGAGAGCCCCTTCTGCAGACATTATGTAATGGCAATCTATTTGTTGAAATTTTTTTTTATGAGTTGTTCCAGACTGATGGAAAGAACAGGGGCACCCAGTTATGCTTTTCCCATTTAAACACACCATTTCCTGCTGAATGTGAAATTAAACCATACACACAAACTCCTGTCTAATATATTGTATATTGTCCCTGAGAAAAGTTAACACATAGCTTGTGCATAAGATACACGTTAACAATAATGATGATAATAACATCTTTATTCATATAGCACTTTTAAAAGTGGCCTCTCAAACTACTTTACAGTAAGAAAAAAAGCACACAATGAGAGGAGGGTTACAATAAGGGTTTGGAATAGTGTTTATCCTCTGTGTAGTAAATGTAAAAGAAAATCTGATTTTTTAAATGATTCTGAATATAACCTGATTACTGGCTACTATTTGAAGACACATTTTTTCAGAAGTTCCTGAAGTATAATAGAGTATTAAAGAATGGCTGAGAAATCCAGAATTGAGAGCTTTACATATCCGGTTATTTGGTCTCTCTTAATTTCTAGATAAAGGCTGACCCCGAGCATCATGCTGTATTATATGTGTCCATGCCATTTTTACATACTACGTGGAAAAACATAATGTATTTTTTATTAAGCTAATAGCAGATGGAAAAAAATCTTTGTTTGCTAGCTCAAATAAAATGCCGTATTGCTTTGTTGTTGCTCTGTAGAAACGAAAGAGACGAGAGAAAGATGATGATGTCGTCAGTCTTTGCAGTTTTGATTTTAAGGTAAGAATGCGTTATATCTTTATTTCTATTTAAGTTTTGTTGGTTTTACATACACTGCCATTGTTCAGAATCACTTTTAAAGCATGAGGCGTAGATGTGAAGAACAGTTAAATGCACTATAAATTTACAACAACATGTAAGACGCAAATGCTTCTGTGATTCAATGCATTTAATTACATGTTAATTCAATGTATTGTCATGTCTAGAGGAGTGCGCCCATGCTTTATTATTCCCGGTGGAAAGCAAATTAAAGAAGGTGCAGGTGTGGAAGAACTGTCCAAACACAATACACATTGCATCAATAACCTGAGGCAAGCAGACTACAGATAACAGAGACAGAGATCAGAATTGTGGAGTGCTTGTTTAGTTATATACAGAACAATTCGGTAATTTGTCTGTACTAGAAAGATGCACTGTGTAAAAGTGCTTCTCCTTTATACTGTAACTCAGGACTTGTTTCCAAATATTCCAAAGCAATTTCAGCAAAAAAAAAAGAATAATGTACTGCCAGAATTGAAGGATAATAAAAATGAAAGATATCTAATGCACAGTGGGCATATGGGCGGAGCAGTGGCTCTGTGGCTAAGGATCTGCGCCTGTGGCTGGAAGGTTGCCGGTTCAAATCCCACAGCCGGCAGAGGAATCCTACTCTGTTGGGCCCCTGAGTTCATAAACCCCTTATCCCCAGCTGAGCAAGGCCCTTATCCCCAGCTGCTCCAGGGGCGCTGTGCAATGGCTGACTCATGGAGAGCAAGCTGGGGTATGCGAAAAGACAAATTCCTATTGCAAGAAATTGTAAAGGGTTAATAAAGTGATGTTATTATTATTATATGTAAATTACACATAATGCTGTTCTACTGACCATAGGAGCACTGACCTTTAGAAAGCAATAAAAATGGAAACAAAACTTATTTGGATTGCTGAAACGTTCCTGACTCATCAATTTGAAAAGGACAATCATATGCTCTGATTTAGGAAAACCTTAGCAACAGTTTGTTATATTGTTATATTTCATCACAGGTAAATTAATCATCAAAGTACAGTACATTTCCCAATTATTGCATATTTGATATGCCTTTATTTAACTTCCTCTAAATGCTACATGAAGATCGTGTGTCTCTTTTGTTTATGAACTCTTCACTCCATATATTGTTGTGTTGTACACGTCATACATTTTTTTTTACAGAAACTGGCATTAGGCCTAAAACATGTTGTTCTTGTAACGCATCCAACCCTGTTTTTTATTTCTTAAGTCTGAGATACCCTGCAATAAGTGATACACCCATGTTTATAGACTGTGACAGACACTCTTACTCTCATTTGTTTTGCTGTGCATTGTCATAAACACAATATGAACGGTATATAGGCCGCAAATTGAAACATGGGGGTATTTTGCGTCTCCTGCCAGACCCATAAAGGTTTTTTTACATTTGAATTACAATGTAGTAGTCTGCTTGCATCAAAGACAGTTGTGCATAAATAAAAATAAGTATTATGTTTATTTGGACAATGTACGAATTGTAAACTTAAAAACATTGCAGCAAAAAGGAACGTTTATCATGTCTACTCCATCTTGAAGATTTACCCTACACCCTAACTCAGAACAAAATTAGAAGGCATTACCATGCCTTTCTATAACAGTGAAGCAAAACAGATCTCTGATTTCACAAAGAAACTTTACATTTTTATACATGTTGCATCATTCCCATACCATATGCTTTTAATATTAAAGCCTTTGATTCTGTTATTGTGGTTCTAAAATACTGAAACAAAGCAACATTTACATCATTCTGTCAGATACCTCTTGCCCAGACCGTACCACATCAAAAGTGTCTTCATACTTTCTCTTTTAGTCAGAAAGGTTCTGTGTTGAAACTGAAGTAAATATGTGCATTTAGATAGACGTGTTACATTTGGAATTTAGTGGATGAAACATGCAGATTTTTAATTCACTGTGTGCATTGTATTCTAAGGAAAAAGAGCTTTCACAGAGATAAAACTACACTGTCACTTCATTTACACATTGGAGAGCATTGTCAGAAAATGTATACTAATTCATCAAGAATGGAGATATCCATTTTCTGTATATCAGATTCAAGAAAGATTATCTAGTATTCTTAAACCAAACATCTCTTCAAAATGTTTTTTTTAGATCAGAGACATGAGTCGTCAATTGTTGTGGCCTTATGAATGCTTTCTTTGCGATCTACTTACTGATGGATAATGCTTTTGAATATCTATTGCACAATGGTATTAAGTAACTTTATCAGTCTTTTAGTTTGCAAAAGGCTTATTTGCAGTCAGTTTTTATTACTTTTAACTCCTATCATGAATTTCAAGATTGTTATCTTTGAAATCAGGTCTTTGCATACATTTGGTATAACTTGGTTGCCGCTTAAATAGGATAGAATTATGCATTCATTTATGTCTGAAACATAAGATGTCATCAGTCATACTGTGTCCATATGTGGGTGATACTATCTAATCATTCCTGCAATCAGTAGTGGGACTCTGACTGTTGTAAACCAGTTCCTCAAGCTCTTGCTGCTTCCAAAATACAGTGCCACAGACACTGATGGCATTGTTTTTATTCATCAAGATAAGAAAAGGATACTGGCCACTCTTTATTATGCAACCCATGCAGAATGTTTCAGCTGTAAATACAGGACAAACTGTTTTTATGCATGCTGTCGGAGGAAATTGTTCTAGAAAGGGTTTGCTTTAAATTTCCCTAGAAAGTCTGTAGCTGAACTTCTATTCTTTTGTTCTAACCGAGTTGCAGTACCAAGAGTGGAAGTAGTTTGCCTTCTAGTTTTCTGATTATCCATCTTATTTTTAGAAAAAATTAAAGGTTTATTCCATGCTGAAAAGAGAAGAAAAGAAACGCAACGTTTCGTCTGTGGAGCCTTTTTTGGGTGTGCTTCCACTATACAACCAAAGAAGACTCCACAGCCGAAACGTTGTGTTTCTTTACTTGTTCCTTTGCAGCCTATGCATGCTGATGCAGCTACTTACTTAAAGTACTTCATATTATTTTTAGGTTCTTTGTACTCCAAACATAATTTTAAGATGATTGAAATTTAATGGCAATTTTCTGAAATAATATTCCTTACTATAGTGTTAGGAGGACAGCTACAATTTGCTCTGCACACTAGTGTACAGATTTATTGGAATACTAAAGATAATGTCAATTATTGAATTCAGCTCACACACTTTCTCATTCAATACATAAATTACCTTCGGCAAACACATCTTGAATTTGCTGAATTAGTAAAACCTAGAAATGTCTTCTAGATAACCTTTTTAGTTTAGATGGATGAAACAGAGTTTACAGGAAAGAGACATTATTTAAAATCCTGATATTTAAAAAATCAGATCCTTTCATACAGTATATCAAGTACAGAACTTCTGCTCCCACTGTTTCATTGGAAAGAGGGTTTTATCACAGATATCTACCAAAAATCACTGCCTACGTTCTGTTTCTGTTAATGGGCATATCATTTTATCAGGTGATTCATGTCTTTTAACTGGAGTTGTAGTTACTTTTTGTGTTTTGTAGCAACCAGGTAAACTGAGGGTGCAATCACTCATTTACAATCCAGTTGAATAAACTCTTGAGAAATGAGACATTGTCATCAAGTTGAGCAGGCTATTTGAGCCTGGTTGCCCTTTTTACCTGTTGCATAGCCTTTTTATTTCTTTGGTTTGTACTCCTTCTGATCTCTGAATAATTTAATTGAACCGATTTTTAAAATATATTTAGTTTGGCAGGCCATTTTTTCTCCTACGTACATTGAATATCAACATATAAATGTAAGAATAAGTGATTGCATTTGCAGCAAGGACACTTATCACATAATGCTAATTCATGTTTGTCATCAACAGACTTGATCAATAGGGTGTTTATGTGAAAGTCACAGACTATTAACATGTACATGCTTTGCGCCTTTTTGTAGATGTCTTTTCTCTTGTGGAATTCTGTCTCATTGCTCTTCTAAAGCCAGGAAATGTTTGTGTCTGTCTACTGCTCTGAGCCCTAGATGCCACAACTCATCCCTGTTTATCAGCAAATGTTCAATGGGGATTTAAACTGGTGACTAAGGCATTCACTGTCACATTCTCATCTCAAGAGAAAGCTGTAATTGCATGTACAGCATACAGACGTGTTTACTTGTCATTTGTTGTCACAATCAGGATAAGCCTGCAGGAACACTCTTCCTTAAAAGTGGGAACGAGGAACAAGGTTTTCCTTAAATCACTGCAAGTGGAGGTCTGGAGTCTAGCCACTCCTGCCCAGACTATCACACTTAGACCTTTCCATTGATTGATCAGGTGCACAACAATTCCCCTGTTGTTCAGCACATCTGTACCACACCCGCTGACGTCCATCAGGGTGTTCTGCACAAAACCTTAATTCATTGTTAAAGAGGACTTGGCACCGCTGCCTGAAGAGCCCACTTGAGGTGACTTAGTCTTAGCATGATGAGACAAAGGCGTTGTTCTTTTCAAAATTAGGCCATATTAGTTTCTTTCTCTACTTTTCTTTTCTTCCACCAGACTCGACAATCAAAATGTTATCACCTGTGCCCAGTTAGCCACCTCACTAATGAGTTGATCTCAGTCAGTCATAAGTGATTGAATATTTATTTTGATTGAATAGTTTCCATACTCAGGATATGCTATTTCTCTGAAAGAATACAGGTACAGCATAAGTAGAGAAATGTTTTTTAATGGTCACTAAAGCTGCAAATATCCTTCTAGCTCTGCGATTTATACATCGTAGAAGTTAGAGATACACAAATACTCAAGGTTTAATCAACAGAGATCTAAAAAATAATAATGTAAGCCTTAATTCTGCAAAATCCACATCTCAGTTTTCTCTAAAGATAAAGATTTCTCAAGTTTTCTGGTTTCTTTTTTAAACTATTATTTTCAGGTTCTCTTTAATTTTGGGGGGGATGTAAATAGTAGCAGTTGACATTTCTGTTATTATTTCTTATATGATCCCTAGTAACAAGGTTTTTACATGCCCACTGGGTGTGCAGTTAGAGTGACTTCAGCTGAGATTGTAATCCTCTTCTCCCACTCACTCAGATGCTTTAGGAGTGGCTCTACATAGGAGCAGACTTGTTTTTTCAAATCACTGCCTTTGTGGTCAACACCTACCATCTGTGAGCACAGATAAGTGGCTCAACCCCAGTCCTGAGCTGAAGGAACCGTACTGTAGAATCTTGGGCCTATATTAGTAATTGTGTGTGATTAATCCCTTAATTTGTTTCTGCATGCCAAATTCAGTATTGTCACATATATAATTAAATCCTATGTTAACTTGCATCTTGCCTCAGAATAATTTTGAAGAAGGAAAGTAACAGAGGACTGAACCATCCCTGCGTCTGCAGAATGAATGTTGTCTGTATCAATATTCTTATAAATAAAATCAGTGCATAGTGTTTAATACAGTTAAAATATGTATCTTTCTGGTATTTTTAACTTTTAACTAGCTAAATAAAGAACTAGTAACTGAGAGACAGAAACATAATTTTTGACAGTTAACATTACAAAAAGGAATATACGAAAACACAATATATGGACGCTGAAGTTTAGTACGTTAGTGAGTCATTTTTTTAAAACCACAGAGGGAGAAGGGAATGGAGTATGACTGGTGTTCTGTTTTGCAGTACAGTAGGCAAGTTAAAAATATGTTTTGGGTGTGATGCTCAAGAGCTCATTGCGATTGTCATAAACTGGTACCTTCTCAAATTACAATAATAAAGCAGCTTTATGGAAGAAAACATACTGTGGTCAGTTTACACAGCTCGTGCATTGTGCTATATTAATGAAGTGTGGGCTGCAATTTTATTTTTTTTGCAATTCAGTCTAGCATCTAAACAGCACATAATCCTTCACTTTGTAATTTATCCAAAGGAAAATTGTTGTAGCCTGATTAATTACGTCACTCTGGATGAGAGGTCTGCTAAGATCATAAACAGAATAAAAAAACAATTTTAAATGTTATCAATAGCAAAGAAAATACCCTTTTTTAATCATTTGAGTTTAGCCTATACTAGTTTCCAGGCTAGCCTGATTTAGCCGTAATTCCCCTATGAAATGAAAAGTTCCTATTTTGTTTCTCAAAATGTAAATTAAGCTTACTCTTGACTCTTTGACAAATTCCTTATCCTGCACAGTTGATGTTTTATATTAATATATGAACAGTTATACAAATGAACATGTAAAAAAAAAGGATACAATTTGACATCTAGCTTGTTTAGTAGTATGAGACTCGCATCACCTTTTCTTGAAGGAAGCCATGTTTCACCAACATACCTTGGTAGTTTTTTATAGTCTTCCAAGACTCTTTTTGTAAAAAAAAAAAGTGCTTGTTCTCAGTTTTAAAGGCACTTCTAGCATTCATAGCTTTCTCTTGGCCTTTAACAGGGTGTTCACCATTGATTCTGAAGATCATATAAGGATTTTAAATACTTCAGCATTAAATGTCAGATAGGTAGTGTTCACATTTTGTGAGATTTTATAGTGTAAATAGCTGCATTTATAAGTAATAATTTATGGTTCAGGTGGTAATATTTGACATTTTTGAGGGTTAAAATTATTCCTATGAATGCCGTTATACATAATAAATTATTACAGTGGATATTCTTTCCCACATCTGTTACTTTTCCTCATGAGTAATTTCATTCTTTAAGACTTTGACCTTCTCATTCAATTGCTGTCTATTCTTAAGTACTTTAAAGTCAATTTTGTGTAACTAATGCTTTGATTGTTATTTTGTAACGTCTTCCATAAAATATTTGGCTTTAAACAGCATTTGTGTTTTTACCAATTGTTTTAACCGAACTATACATCCAACAGTGTTTTAAATGACGTTCTCTAGTATAAGCAATACTATAGCTCATACCAGTGTGTAAACTCTTTGTGCAAACCTGTGAAAATGTAGGTCACTTTCTTGTAAAATACCCCTCCCCCTCAACAGAAACTTTGCCAAAAACAGGGCGATCAGGATTATCCAGGTATCATTGCACACCTTTCTCAACAATTAATTTGTTGAAATAAAAGACAAACTCTGCATAATTTCCTTGGCAGCAATACTGCAATAAAGCAATACTGTACCTTTTTTAAACATTCCAATAATATCTAAAGAGACATACAGAGATTGAGTGCCTTTTTGAGTAAAATGTGTCGTACCCATTTTTACAGCTCGGTTTACTGCAAACGGAGTAAAACTCTTTACCTTGTACTGCGTTTCTCAACTCCCCTGGGATTTGAACTCTCAACCCTCAGGCTAGGAGTCCAGAGTCCTAAACGCCACTCCAAATTGTCATCAGATTACAGAAAATGTTTCATTTGAATTCTAATGTGAATTTTACAGTACTGTCTCCTTTGTTACACTTGTGTAAATGACTCTTTAGTACAAATCCCTAGGTGTTCACACTTACCTTTTGACTATGCATTCGTATTTTTGGACTGTAAAGTACTTGTTTAAAGATGGTGGATGAAGAAATACTAGTATAATTGAGTGCAGATAGTTTGTCCTTTCTCGGCAATCACTGTAGAGCAACTGTTGGTTTTTATCTTTTAATACTTATTTTCTTATAATATCAAAGTAGTAATGAGAGCGAGCTGCTTGTTTAATTGGTCATTTTAGTCAATTGGTGAGACAGTTGAATCAGCACTTGGGACCTGGGTTTGAATCCAGGCTGGGGCATGTCCTTCCTGTATTTTTGTTGGTGTTCTCTCACCCCCCCAAAGACACGCTGTCTAAATTGTAAAGGAACATGCTGAAAAAAGAAGAAAAGAAACCCAATGTTTCGGCTGTGGAGTCTTCTTATTTGTTCCTTTGCAGCCTATGCATGCTGACACAGCTACCTACTGAACTGTCTAAATCGTACCTGTCTCCATGTGCCAGCAGAGGCTGATGCCCCATCCAGGGCAAGTATACCTTTGTGCTCTCAGTCCTGTCTTGTGTTGATCGAACAAGCAACTTTGTATTAATTGATTAATCTTTTTAACCAATCTTGTATTTGCATTTCTTACGTGGGTAAACTTATTGAAAGGCATAGACATTGATTTGTGTATATTTGTTTACAGGTTTTGTAACAAAATATTGCTTAACATTAAAAACAATCAAATTTAGCATTAAGCAGAATTAAGAGTATGAAACAAGACTAGCGCTACAGTACAGGGTTGTATTTATAGTTTGAGTCAAAGTTGTTTCTCCACCCCTTTAACATGACACAGCCCCTGTTGGCTGACAAAGGATCCCAGGAGAAGGTTGTACCTCTTGCTTTGCTCCTCCTACCTTGACTAAAGTTCACTCTCCCTCCAACAGGGAAATAGACTAGACAGGGAAACTTAGTGAGCAGGGAGGTCACACAGTAGACTGAAGAAAGAAGGAGGATTTTTTTTACTTGGATTATATTTTAAAGTGAATTTTTCATGTGGAATTACCTGTAGGAGTCAACAAAGCATGGTGGCTTATGATGAAATTGGGAGTATAGTGCCTATCAAAAGGACTCTTCAAGTCCTAGATATCCAGAATCAGTTCAACAAAGAATCCGAGGTAAGAAAAGATGTTGGTAAATAAAGAACAGGTGCTACTGTTCCTAAGATCATGTTAAATCAGTCCTTTTTTTGCATATTAGTTCTCAAGTCATATTTATATTTATTCATTCTTGGCTGTTTCAAACATTTGAATGCCTTCTGTTCTTAAATGAGAAAATGGATTCTGACTCCATTTCAAGATCTGCTTATGGTAAATTAGACCGTGACCTCAAGATCAAACCTTGATTAGTTTTATGGTTTAGCATTTCTGCTATCTTATTTTGTAAGTGCTGTGTGGATGGTTTTGGAATTTTTGGTAACATACAGTTTTTAAATATAAAGTACTGCTTAAGTTTGTTAAAAACGTCAAATGTTCAGAATGACCATTATATTGAAGTTATACACTCTAGTCAAGTCATAGACATTTACTGTAGTAGACTTGTTTTAAAACCAGACAGATGACATCACATTAAGACCTATGAAACCTTTAAAGCACAAACACAATCACCCTGACATCAAAGCACAGTTTAAGCCAAGAGGGGCTGAATAAGTTAGTGTTATTTTGCACAAAGGTGAAGAATTTTTATTCTCTGAAGCATTAAAAAAATAGGCTTCAAATTTGTACATTTGCATTTGGGTTATTACTATCAGAATCTGTTCTGCTTTAGTTCCAATTTCCTTCCTTATCGAGACTTTCTGTGGTTTTCTTTGGTGTGTGTGAGATGGGAAATGACTTTTTCTGTGATGAGCGATAGTTCAAGCAGGAATAGCTAAATGAGCTTGGAGATCAAATATGAATTACCTAATACATTTTTTGTGCATGGTTTTGTAAAGCTTGTTGGTTTAAAGCATGCACTGACAGACATCAAGAACATTTGGTAAATCCTCTTGTTCTAGTCTGGTACCTTAGCTGACCAAAGGATTCTTGGATACTTTTTCTTCTGAATAAAATGTTGACCACTGAATTCTTTTCATGTATTTGTGTTGGCAATACGAGGTTTTGAAGGTTTTCCTGTTCTCTGCTATGGGTTGATTAAGATTTAGTGTGGTTAAAAAGCTAAATAAAACACAACATTATAGAGGTTGGGTTCTAATCAATTTGAACTTTAAGTGGAAATTGGATTTTTTGTGGTTATAATACATTTTTTGTTGTTTTTAGTTTGATATAGGTTATTGGAGTACATACCATGCCAAATGCTCATAAAATTAAATATAATTTAAATATAAGGTTGTCCTGTGTATGTTAGGGTCACAGACTGTAGCTGGCAGCCACGCTACATTGTGAAGTAGAGGAATAAAAAAGGGGGTGGTTATGCCTCGGGGAATAGAACTCTAGACAGGCCACACTAAACATTTATCAAAGAATCTTGTCATTTGCCGGATCTGGGTGGTTTCCTGTATTAAGCAAAATCTTTTATCCTCAAGAGTGCACAATCTAGAACTGCAATCAAACCACTACCTGAAATAGAAACATATTATTGTTTCTCTTTATAATGTTTTTTCAGGGTCTTCCACACATAGGAAACGTATTTGAAGTGTCAAATGTTTCCATGGTTTTCTTTGGGCTACCTCCAAAGTTTTTGATTCTAAATATCATCTGCCACTTTTTTGTACTGTTCTGGTGTTAATGTTAATATAAGAATAAGTAAGGAATATGTATCAAGTTACTAACACTTATTAAAATCATGGAATGAACTTTATGAAGCACATTGTTTGAAAATGATTGGTTGTCTTTAGCCGACATATGGAAAATATTAATGCCAACTACATCACAGAAATGTTTCATTGCCAGTAGCATTTTTCTGTAGCTCTCTGTCCTAGAATGGGTCTGTATAGACTTTCTATACTGCTTAGCTTGTCAAACAGAAAAGCACTACAAAAAAGGTCTTCTGTGTACCATACTAATTTCTACTTCAAACAATTAGTAATCTAATGGGGGGTTTTTTCGGAAGGCGCAAATGAATATCAATGCTTAAGAGAAATATAGAAATTCATAGGCTAAATTCTCGTAGAAAATCACAAATTACTTTTTACAGGAAAAAAGTTACAAAATTAGTGGCTTTACTCTTGAAGTGAAAAAGGTGCAAAGTTTTCAGCAAAATTGCTGTGTATCATTTAAAGTTTTTAATTTTTATTATGCGTATGTTTAAGTCTTATTTAGGTCCAGTTCAGACTTAGACAAACTTTATCTCTATTACATTTATTTTGCTGTGGTTCCTGTCATTGGCCAGTACATTCTCTTTTCTCACAGTATATGACTCTCAGAGGGAAGGGAATGCATAGCAAATGAAAAAAAGCTTTGCTTTGTCTTAACCTGTTGGGTAGTCTTGGCTGCAAAGGGGGGTTCTGCAGCTGCTGTTGTATTCATTCAGGTTCTCTTCCCCCTCACACGCAAGTCTGTCTGCCTGTTCCGACATGAAAGAACCTCTCCCACTGTACTGCTTCTCTATAAATGTGGATTAGTACCAACCTACTTGTAAACCACTCACAATTAAATCTGATTTGTAGTGTAAAAAACGTGATGATTGTATATTAAACCACAATTTAGTCTATGATCCCATTTAACCCAATACTTTGAATTTTTAATCAACTAGTGATTAAGTGATTAAGGATGAGGATGTTACATGTTTTAACTTATACAGGCTGTGATCTCCTTTTAAGTGTAATGGTACTACAATCATTTAACCAACTTTTCTGCCTGTTTATTGAAGAATGGAAGAATAAAAACAGGTCCCTGAGTACAGTGTTATTAAACTAATGTAAAAGTATTGCACCGATTGGTCTACTTTTTGTGAAGTGAATAGTACACATTATACAAGGCAGAATTTCTTTTCAATGGTCATTTTGTATGCAAGTTGCCGAAAAGCAAAAACAATTCTCCATTCATAGTAATCAAAGACCATTTGCTAAGGGTTTTTTTACCACCCTGGGTATGGCAGCTGAGACTAGAACCAGATACATACCACAAATGCCTCCAAGCCTTTTTACCCTCCTAGAAGTAAGTGTAGGCCATTGTAAACAGATAAGAACCATGGGATCATCACATGTTAAAAAACAGCTGTTGACTAGGGCAATTTCCTGACCTTTTCGGGAGGAGCATTAGTATAGTATTACCAGCCAGAAAATGCCATAGCAAAGCTTCTGAAATGTACCCAGTATCTTGTACCTTTTTCTTTAGATTACTGTCCCAGAAATTGTACTGACTGTCAGATTAAAAAAAAATGATTCTTCTCTGGTTTGAGAGAAGGATTGGTGAGGTGTTGGTGATTTATCTCACTGAGGATTTCTACAAACCTGGATTAATTCTGATTTTTTGCTTGTTTTTCAGGAACCAAGTAACAAGCGGGTTAGACCTCTTGGCAGGGTGACTTCGCTAGCTAATTTAATCTCTCCGGTGAGAAATGGTGCAGTCAGGCGCTTCGGACAAACTATCCAGGTAAAAAATGACCCGCTTTTATAGACTTTAACAGTGTGTACTATTATCAATGATGTTGATAGCAATGATGACAAAGCTGTGTTTTTGATTTATTATGCAGAGCCACTGGATAAAGATTGTGAAATGTCACTTCCAGTTTGAAAGGGACGTGATAGGAAAGAGTACACCCTTGCTGTGATGGCAGGTGAATCTGAACTGGCTTTTATTTCCTCCACAGTCCATCTCTTTCCGAGGTGATGGCAAATCCCCCAGTGCCTCCCAGAAGTCCTGCAGTAAAGCTGCCGCCCCTACACCCCCGAAGAGGCGGAACAGTACGCTTTGGTCAGAGACGTTGGATGTGAACAAGAAAGGAACGTTTTCTGCCAAGGAAATCAAGAGACAAGAGGTCTGTGTGTTTGGATTTGCGAAGAGCATGAGAAAAGCTCGCTTATTGAGTGATTTCATTTGGACTTAAACAAGCTTATTTATGTAAAGTGGCATAAGCTGCCATTTCCCTGGCCAGACCCGCGGCGTGCTTGTCGTGTGATGTATGTGAAAATGGTTGACTCAATTTTGCTGATAGTCTTCCAATGTTTGAGCTGATCCAGACATTCTCAGCTATTACAGACTTGGCACACTCTGTACTTTTTCCCCTTACTTACCCCTCAGGGAGTGCGTTGGCAGGGGTCGGCAACTTCTCCGTACACGGACATGCTTGCCCATGGCTGGAGTTAGCTTCGTCTGGGGTGGAGAATAAGCGTGCAGATTAGGATGAGTTTTTCGCGCACCTGAATGCGTTTTGTGCTGAACAACAGCTAAAATGCAAGGAGTGGAATCGCCCCTGATAGTGAAAAATTAAGAGAGAGCATGCTTTGTCTGTGGCAGTACTATTGCTCATGATAAAACTGTCCACTATTCCTCGGAGTCCACCTTGTGCATTTGTCATCTGAGCCAGC
The DNA here is from genome assembly GCF_040954835.1 of Lepisosteus oculatus. Lineage (NCBI taxonomy): Eukaryota > Metazoa > Chordata > Actinopteri > Semionotiformes > Lepisosteidae > Lepisosteus > Lepisosteus oculatus. The sequence goes on along the minus strand of NC_090702.1, from coordinate 43,716,673 downwards.
CAGTACACCGTACTGTTACAACCAACTATCAAACAGTTCTGTCTGAAAAGTCTGTTTCGAAAGCGTGCAGTCAGAACTCCAAGTTCAAATTTCAAAGTTCATGTAAAGAATTCTGTTAGAGTATTAAGTCTATGAGATCACTTATGCAATTGAGATAATTGCTAACAAATGTATTTTGAGCACAGTGCATCACATGATATATGTTATATCTGATACAGTATGTAATTTGATTGAATTTTGTTGGACTTAAATCGGTTTTCCTTTTTCTTCTCAGGCTATATTTGAACTGTCTCGAGGGGAACAAGATTTGATCGAAGACCTCAACCTAGCCCGAAAGGTCAGTTATTTGTCTGACTCAAAAATAATTTACTGTCATCACAATACATGTTACACAAACAGACTAAATCAGATCTTGGCTGTCTTCACTGCACATATTTTCAGCTGTATCTTTTCAAAAGGAAAACAAATCATAGACATGAATGGCAAATGTCATACAGTCCTTTTCAGATCAGTGTTCTTCCATATAAAAAAAGAAGTGATTGATTTTTAAATTTATTTTTTAGGCATACCATGATCCTATGCTGAAGCTGTCCATTATGTCAGAAGAGGAGTTGACGCATATCTTTGGAGATCTGGATTCATACATACCACTGCATGAAGGTGAGGCCTTTAAAACTCCTTTATTTATTTTTTCTTTTGATATTCAGTGTATAAAATGTTGGACTACGTGTAATCTCCAGGGGGAAAAAAGCAAAAATAAGTAACAATAAAGTAAGATAAAAGTTGACCTTATATGTGGTACATACACTTAAATTTAAATGTATATATTAAATCATTCTTCTTTCTTTCAGATCTACATGCACAGCTTGCAAGAGCAAAAGGTCCAGATGGAACAGTGGGACAAATTGGTCACATTGTTGTGAACTGGGTGGGTATTATGTTTGTCTGACTCGAGAGTTTCTGTGTTTTATTCTGTTTCTTGCAGTTGGTTGACTGAGCTCTGCATTCTTATTGAATCTGCAGTTGCCAGGGCTCAATGCCTACAAAGACTACTGCAGCAACCAGCTGGCAGCAAAGGCCCTTTTGGACCAGAAGAAGCAGGACCGTCGAGTACAGGACTTCCTGCAGCGCTGCCTGGAGTCTCCTTTCAGCCGCAAGCTGGATCTCTGGAGTTTCCTGGACATCCCCCGCAGCCGGCTTGTCAAGTACCCTCTTCTCCTGAAAGAGATCCTAAAGCACACTCCCCAGGATCACCCTGATGTACAGAGCCTAGAGGAGGCGGTATGTGGGCTACTGTACTTATGTCTATGGCTGTTTACAGAGTCACTAAACATAACCAATTTCAACTCTCTACCATATCTGTCAACAGTGTTCAAACAGGAATCTGTGTAGAATCTAGTGGGTGAAACCAAGCTGAATTTCAGATCAGTTACTCACACATAACCTGACCTGAATTCATTTTTTAAATGTTTAGTGCTTTGAATTATGCTACAGAGTATCATGCTATAATAAGTACATTTCTGTTGATGATTGCAGATTTCCATAATCCAAGGAGTTCTTTCAGACATCAACATCAAGAAGGGAGAATCTGAATGCCAGTATTACATTGACAAGCTGGAGTACCTGGATGACAAGCAGAGGGATCCTCACATTGAGAAATGCAGGACTTTGCTGTGCCACGGAGAGCTGAGGAACAAGAGTGGAACAGTGAGTTGCCAGGCTTTCCTTGTTCTTCAGAAACTAAAGTCACGTTGTGAAAAAACACAAGCCAGAAGTTTTGAAAATGGCATCTGTTTTATGAAGGGTATACTGTTCTTGAATTGTGAATTCAGATTTGTTTGAGAAAATTGTAATATTGGTATGTGATTGTGTTAAATTTGTTTAAATAGTAAATAATGCCTATATAACGTGCCGTCTTTTTTTCTAGAAACTGTACGTCTTCTTGTTCCAAGAGCTGCTGATTTTGACGCGGCCTGTGACCAGGAACGAACGGCTCTGTTACCAAGTGTACCGGCAGCCCATCCCGGTGCGGGACCTGGTCCTGGAGGACCTTCAGGACGGGGACGTCAGGATGGGCGGCTCTTTCAGAGGAGCTTTCAGCAACTCAGACAAAGGTGGGAAGCGCCATGCTTTGTGTTGCACTGAGCCCCACCCCTTTCTGAAACAGCTCTCCTTGTTTACTTCAGTCTCTGAACTTGGGCTGTAGTTCAACGTTAATATGCTTTCTACAGTCCAAAGAATGATTTTCCTTTCAAGAATGCATTCAAAGCTAGAATCCAGACCCTGCCACAAAGCTCGGTTACAATTAGGATGCATTATACCGCAATTACATGGTACCCTGAGGAATCAGATTATGATGCATCTGCCCTTATTTCTCAAGTGAGGTTCTGCCACCCCAGAAAGTGCAAAATAAGTATTTGTTTGCCATTTTTTGCGGTGGTAAAATATAGATAAATGGATTGTTAGTGTACCTTTGTGTTACTCAAAGATTGACTTTGCTTACACGTTTAAAAATTAAGATGCAAATTAATTATACACGTTCTTAATTTAGGCTATTTCACCTCCCTACCATATCTGTTTACAGTGTTCAAACAGGAATTAGGTCCTGTGTAGAATTTGGTGGGTGAAATCAAGCTGAATTTCAGGTCAGGGTATAGACAAGTTCCTCTCACACATAACCTGACTATCAATCTCTGAATGTAGGATATAATTCAATAAGGAAAATGTTAATATTCTACAGTGCAACGATTAGTTTACTGCACTGACTAAAACTTGCTGCTTTTGTTTTACAGCTAAAAATATCTTCAGGGTGCGATTTGCGGACCCGTCCCATGGCCAGTCCCACACGCTGCAAGTCAATGACGTCTTTCACAAGCAGCAGTGGCTTAACTGCATCCGCACCGCCATCGCGGCGCAGCAGCCTGCCCAGTCCCCTCAGAGGGACAGAGAGCTGCCGCTGCTCAGCGAGGAGCCGGAGGGGGTCTCGCCTCTGCCGGGGCCCGTGGCCATGAAGAGGCGGTCCTCCACCCTCTCCGGCGTCGTCCACATGGAGGCGGACGAAGACGCCACGGGCACTGCTCCTGCTCAGGACTCCCTGGAGGACGTCGAGAACGTCCAGGCCTCGGCTCACAAGACGCCGCCTGCGCGGAAAACGAGAAAGGAGAGGTTCCATTCGTCAGGGAAAAGGAAGGAAACGCTGGTGTAAATAAGCCAAAACGTGGCTTGAAAAGGACCTGTATTTATGAATATTTGTTTTCTATGTATAATACAGCGTTAACGTTCATCTGTTTTATACTTTTTATTTCATTTTCTTAATGGCAGCTACGTTCAATATATTCAGCTGTACTGCAGAAGAAAGAAGTCTAACAGCTGAATGCGAGAGGGTTGAGCGTCCTTTTTCGGAGATGGTTTGAGAGAATTTGTTGATACTCCCTTTTGCCTCTACACTCCCATTCTGAATTGGCATTATGGTAATTTTGATTTTAGCGACTTTGTTCCTTTTTAAACGTTTTTATATATGCCCAAACAATTATTGTTTTTTTACTAAAATAAGCACTGTTTTAGTATCATGTCAGCCATTATAACAATACCAATTATCTAATATTTGTAGAGAAATATGTTGTAGATTTGTAAAGAAATGCCATTGTAAATAGTCAATAGTTAATCTGATCCTAAGGTAAGCAGTTTGTAAAGAAACAATCCTATTTTCTCATTTTTGCATTCCTTATTGTACAGATGTTATCTTGCCCAATATTATATGTTTTCCATAGTTTATATTCATTGAATTAAATACAGTGCTTTTTTAAACAATCACCAGTTTGTACCAAACTGGTAATTGAGTTTTAAGAATAGTATTTTTATGACAAATATAAACTGAGCCAAGTTGGTTTTGAGCTGACATTTGTTTCGCTAAAAAATGGAATAAACCCTCCAGTATAGCATCTTGCATGAGGATTTTTGGTTGTTACTGCAAGCATGTAAATGCTGTTTATAGCATTGGACTACTGAAGAACATGAAGGTGTAATGTAAATATTTAATGTTGAAGGGGGAACGTGTATGTTGTAGAAGGTATGAGAAGTGGAAACGCAAAGAGTTATAAGGATATATTGTTGCAGGTAATGTTTGAACAAGTTATTTGAGATGAACTTAGGTTCGTACTGTAACTGTTAGAGCTACAAGATAGTTTAACACCTGTGTGTGGTGATTTTTTCTCTTAATAAGAAAAAAGTCATCATGAGTTGGCAAAAAAAAAATATGATGGTAAGCTTGTATGTAGGGAAGGTGAGAATTTTGAAGAAGGACTTGGTGTGTTCGATGTTTAGAAGAAAATATGAGTTTAATGTAGAAGAGGTTTTGAGTGGTGTACAGTGTTGGATGTGAAACAATAAAAAACTGTAATAGAACTGATTTCTGAGTTCTGTTTTGTTTCTCGATAATTGTTCATAATTTAGAAGTTTTCTTGAAATTATAAGTGAAGGCATGCAAATGACATTTTAATATTTATCAGAACACTTTCCAGGCTTTTATTTTAAACAATTTTTCTGCTAATGTTCTCTAATTTTTCTTTTCAAAAAGCAGCTTATTTTGAATGTCTCAAAAGCTTCCTTACGCAGTAGCATTCTCGACACAGTTCTCAACACAGTGTGCATCCATTCATTTTCTAACCACTTCTTCCAATACAGGGTCACAGGAGGTGTCAGGGCTATCCTGGCCAGCATCAGCTGCAAGGCAGGATACACCATTGCAGGCAGACATGCAGAGACTCACACCTAGGCCAATGTTTCTAGACGCCAGTTAACATATTGCTATGTTTTCGAACTGTGGGAGAAAATTGGAGCTCCCAGAGGAAACCCACACAAATGTAGGGAGAGCATACAAACTTTTTAATGTTTTCACTTGTAAAACTTAGGAAAACTCATCCTGATCCTAAGTTTTACAATAAATTTGTTATTTATTCTTCATTCTCTCCTTTGTACAAATTCAGTATTTCTGTCATTGCCAATTTGTCAGTAGTTCCTTAAAATGCATGGATGACCCTTTTCTGATGGGAACCATAGGTAGGAACCTAGAAATCCAGGGACATCTTTGTAGTTGCTGTGAAGAAAAAAAATCTGCTGAGAAATCCCAACGGATGGTATGTAAGAATACCATACAGCAAAATACTTTCTCAAGGATGCTACTGGACAGTAAGGTGAACAGGTGGATGAGTGACAATGTATATAGTATATATGATCCCTGCCATATCCTTCTTATACCTTCTAAGTCTAACTGGGATAATGTTTCTATATTTAAGAACCCATATACATATATGCGTTTTCATGGATTGCTATAACAGTTACTATGTGAAATCACACAACTTAGCTTTAGTTTAACATTTGTAAATACTAAAACATGGCATTAGTTTTACCCTTTAGAATATGAAGCCTGTACACCACTGCTATAAGGCATTGATCAGTTTTTTGCCCTAAAAATGGTGTCTGGAGCAAAAGTCCTATTGGATTGTGAATGACATGGTATGGAAACCCCCTGCTACAAAGAGTTGTTGGGTTGAACAGGCAGAGGAGGAACATTAATGCTGTCTTTGGGTAAAGAACAGGTTTTGTCATTTAGCAAAAAAGTGCAACCACATCTTGCATATGAGCATGTAATGGCAGGCTTTGAATTTCAGCCACAGCTTGTGCTGTTATCTCAGCTGATCTTTAAGATGAAGATGAATTCCAGACAATCTTAAACATTTTTTATATACAATTCTGGCATTATCTGTTCACAATTACAGTATACAATCAACTGCTTGTTTCCTTATTTTTGGCTCCTCATAGGTGATGAGAAAATGATGAACAGACATATGGAATGAGTGTGTAAGAAACATTCCTTCAAAGGCCATTTTTTTCTTCTAACTGAGATGCAGATGGACAAATATTTCAGGAAAGCACACCTAAATGAAGGGTGTTCTGAAATTTCGAAAACTGGTTCAAGGGTGGTACTGATTACAAATCCAACTCTGTGTTTTAAGAACTGACAGGTTCAAATATATTTCAGATGGAAAAAAAATAAATTCATTATTAAAATAATAAAGGTGATGAAAACTCAGTTGAAACAAAAAAAAGAAGATGTAGGGTCTCCCTGATGAAGACTCACTGTTATGGTGTTATCAGCTTATTGCTTATTTGAAAACTTCTAGCAAGTTAAACAAGGTGTTCCTATTCTCAATACCTGTTGACCAGCAAAGGTAGACAGATTCGTGCGTTGTTTCCTTGATCTGCTATGTTCCACATTTTGTTTTTGTTTTTATGTCGTCAATCTGTTGGTACAGCTCCTATCCTAAGAATTGAAATTTCCTAGAGACTATAGTCTCTCTTCCTTTCTAACATCTTCAGCTGTGCCTGTGTACTCTTTCTCCATCTTCTAATCTTGGCACTTTTATATCAGTTTTAGTGTGTTCTATTCCTTCTAATTATTTTCCCAGTGTCTTCATCAATTCATCCTTCCATCTATCCATTTTCTAACTGCTTCACCAAATTCAGGGACTGTGGGAGCAATGGGTACAAGCCAGGATACCACCTGGATGGGACACCAGGTCATTACTGGGCAGACAGAATAAAGACAGACACACACACACACACTCATACCCGGGTCAATTTTCATAGCTATTTAGCTATTTATCCCACCAATATGTCTTTGGACTGTATAGGAAACCAGAGCACCCGGAAGAAACCCACACAAACACTAAGAGAACTTGCAAACACCACACAGATAGCACCCCAAGTCCAGAATTGAACCCAGGACTCTAGTGCTACAAGGCTGGAATGCTAAACACTGTGCCACCATGCTGCCCTCCATTAATCCTCCAGTTTTAAAAACCTTGGCAACTAGTTTGTTTTAGGGGTGAACTGTAATCTAAACATTAATACATGCCTTGTTCACTTTTGTGGGTTTTCGTTGACCTTAAAAAGCTTAAGTACTGGCACCTAAATCCCCATTAAGGATGCAATTTATTTTAATAAGTAAATTACTACATCTCTGTACTCTCATCAACTCACATTTTTATTGCATTATCTCCCTTACTTTGCGTGTGTACACTTAGTAAACATAGCAAATCCCCATCAAACAACATTACAGCTTTCATTTAAAAAATGGGAAGTAATTGTACAATCATGAAAACCAATCAAGAACATTTTGTGTTCTGTGGTTTAGCCAAATATTTGATTAAAGTACCAAGAAAAGCAAAATATACATAACATTACCTCATGTTTGGCCACCATCCCATCCATCTGTCATGACTGATTTTTAATTTTGTCTTCACAAATGTCTTTTTGTTTTATTTGTTCCTGATTATATAAGATGAGATCACATTATTGGCCATATACAATTTCTTGCATTAGGAATTGGTCTTTTCACATACCCCAACTTGCTCTCCAAAAGACACACAGAAAGGAAGAGAAGCTTGGGGTCAGAGCACAGTGTCAGGCATTTATACAGTACCTCTGTACTTTTCACATACCCCAACTTGCTCTCCATGAGACACAGACAGGGAGAAAAGCTTGGGGTCAGCGCACAGTGTCAACCATTTATACAGTACCCCTGTAGTAGCTGGGGTTAAGGGCCTTGCTCAGGGGCCCAATAGAGTGGGTTTTTTCTGCCAGCCGCAGGATTTGAACCGGCAACCTCCCAGGCACAGGTGCAGATCCTTAGCCACAGTGCCACCACTCTGCCCCCAATACTGTAATTAATTCAGGTTCTTGGGCTTGTGCTCTTGCTGTTCCTGTCCCAGTTCATTCTTCACCACATGGGCTTGAACCTGGGTCTCCTGCGTCGCTCAACAAAGGTTTTGCCGGCTGAGCTACAGAAGATAAATATAAATATATACAGACATTTACAGATTACAAAAAAGCATTGCAGCTCAGGCAGAAAAATTGCTTTAACAGATTTTTCATATAACGACGAGGAACATTTATATAAGTAGATTTCCAGTGCTGCTTTCTTACCATTACACAACTACGATGTTAATTACAAGACTATTATGTTATTGCGTTTGGCTCCCCATTATGTGTATTTATCAAAACAATTTACCACACAATTTCATTTGTCAGCAAGCGTTCTATTAAAAGCATCCTCTTTGCAATCACTCAAAAACAAAACAGCCTATCCACCATATTTTTTCACCAAATTAAAAAACATACATAAATATGATCTTCCAGCTAGTAAATCTGTCTTCAATTGAACATGTAAATGGAAGCATGATTCCTTGCATGAATTACTTTAATTCCCTTTTTGATTACGTCTACAGATGTACTAGTGAACATTTTACCAGTTTCAGATGTCTCGTGTGCTTGCTTTGTTACTGCCCATAGCATACCAGCCCTGACACAATGTTGTGGTTTCTATAAAACACTGTCATCAGCTCTCAGATATATTGACATTCTTTGCCTAGGCTTTTGAACACAGCCCTGGCCTTACCCTACAGACTCATAGTGTGACTGGTTGTAATCTAAATAAGCTTCTTGGTAGTTATCTTTGGATTGTTTTAACAGATAGAGAGGATTGTTTAATAATAATAGGAGAACGTTCTCAGTTAAATAGTATTGGAACTATACCATTGTGTCCTCACAAAAAAGAATATGACATGAAAAAGAAAATGAAATTTAAGTAATATTTGAACTTTTCAAAGAAAACCATCGTACCTTTGTGGTTTTTAACTATTCCAAAAATCAGTTAGTGATCATGCTGCCTTGTACCCTCTTTCTCAGATTTGGATTAGTTCTTTAAGTTGTTTACCGTTCAGTATTACATTGGCTTGATAATATTGGCAAATTTTAATCTTACCCTCTTAATTACTAACAGAGGCCCTGATAAACCACTTACACAACAGTGCTCACTCGCAATAAGTAACTTATTTCATGACTCCAATGTAGAAGCCATAAGTGTCATGGATCAACCAGCTGAGCCAACTGGCCAACAACATAAGTGAACAGCTGCTTAATATGTATCTGGACAGTTGATCAGGCAAGATCATGCAAGACCAAATGAGGAGGTGAAAGCTGAGAGGATAGCTGTGTGAGAGACTGCTGGCCAGTGGCTGCCACTAGCGCAGAGTGGCAGAGTGGCCTGTCATGTAGTCAATCCGTACTGACCCCCTCACTTTAAGATAAAGCGACCACAGACAAGGACCTTTCATTTACAGTATGTCAGCAAGAACATTTCAGAAAAAACGAAGCGGATGTACAACTAGACCGTCTTTTCACAAATTCAATGAGGGAAGTATTGACTTCTCCTTCACAAGTATGACTCATACATATTACCGTAAAACATTCTTTTACTGCCTTCCTTCCTAATAAAGCTCATAAATTCAAACTGATCTGTAATCTCAGGGTCAGAGAAATCAGCAGTTCATAATCCAGCACAAACAGATTCTATCAATTCCACATGTCCAACACATCCGCAGTTCCTCTTGCACTGCCTCACTGACACAACAGACTTTGAGCCCACTGCACAGAGCACACATCAGGAAAAAAAGAAGTCTTTTTCTTACTGAGTTTCTTTAACCGTACATGATGCAAACACGTGTGTCTATTTTGGTATCTCAAGATGTGATTTGTTCTGGAAAGAATATTTCTTACATATATTAGGATATAGGTTACTGGCAGAAAAGGGATGTTTTCTGAATTAGAAAAATGAAAAAGCAAAAAAAAAAACATTTAAGTGAAGCTGATTTTAAATTAATCTGATTGAAATTACGATGAATATTCTAACCACTTAAAACATAAATATTAACACCACTATCAGACTTAGGACCTCATTATCAGGGGCGTACCAATTTTCTTTAAATTTCCATTTCACTAACCACTGTTCGCTCCCAGAGGCGGACTTAAATGTTTTCCGTGGAATCTCTACAGGCAAAGCAGAACAGACTGCTTCAGAAAACAATACCTGCATATATTTGCTAGTAGGATCATCATGACACATGATGGTTATTCTACGAAAAAGAAGACCAAGGTGATCTTAAAGTCATAAAGCCAACCACCCAGGAACACGACTGGCTTTGAAAAATCTCCTGTTCGTTTCATTCATTCAAAGCACTGTAGCAAGCACATTTTCTTGACCAAATATGACAAGATTTACTTCTCTGCTGCTCCAACATATGGAAACTTTTAAAATAATTTGCGAGATATAAACAGGCCTCGAGGTTAATAATTTATCAGCCTCGTCTCATCGCATACAGCGCGGTGCAGCTTATTTCTGTTTCTGCTGCGACAGTGGTTTATTGTCAGATCATGACAATTCTTCTCGTTTGTTTAGAAGTGTGGCATGCGCATAAACATCGTTTTAAAAATATTTCATTTTTAAATTGATAAATGGTCTGTTTAGGATTCGGAAAAGATGTACAGGATTTTTTATGATAATTTTTCTGCTCCATGGATATTCAGTGTAATGATTACCAACTTGTACATAATTTGTTTTATGAAACCTTCTCCATGGCATATTTAAAATGTTTTTGCGCACTTACTATTTCCATTCGTGCCTTTTCTATTATGTAACGAGAGCGTTTGAACTTAGTATGTCCATTTTTTTGTATGCTTTTATATCCAGACGACAGATCACTTCATAGTTAATGTTAATGGCAATTTCATTCTGGATCTGTGTCCAAGCAACACCCTAGTTTTTCTTTTACAGTTTCACTCTAGTAACGATTTATTTGCAGATTGAAAAAAAAATGCTTGTTACTGCAATTTCGTTCACACATGCAGTCGTGGTCTTCTTTTTCCCATTTCCTTAAAATGCTATAACTGGTACTTGCAAGTACACCCTTGTTGAATTTCTTTGTAACGTGCCTCCGTGACTGTAAAATTAACAGCCACGATTTTAAAGCAAAATTAAAAAACAATGCAAAAATTCAGTCCATCCTCGTATATCAAAAATATACTTTCCCCTCCTTCTTCGGCAGTGAAATGTTTATAGGAAACTGCACGGTAGCTGTTGAGCTTCAGCTTTCTGAGTACAATGTGGAGAAACAATTTTTAGAAATGATTTCTCCGCACAAAAGTCCACTAAAAAGGTCTGTAAATACAGTGGGTTAAGTGTTGATTTCTTAACGGCTTTCTAAAAGTGAATAAAAATGCACGTAAGCCATTGTTAATTTATTTAATCGCAGTGAATGGTACGTAGCATATTAAGAATATCCCCTGGTTCCTTTGAAAAGATTAAATACTAAACACAAAAGAGCTTTACTAAGCTTAGTTTGGGAAGACGTCAAATTCTAAACCAACATTTCACTTCCCCTCTTCTAAATGCTCGCTGGCTGCTACAAGTAGTGTATCTTTTTGAGCTAACGCCCCTCTCTCCACCTCCAAATGCATCTCTACAGAAGCTCCCGGGCTCATTCCTTAGTGAGTGAAGGTTAAGGGTAGGTACAGTACGTGAAGGGGGGGTGAAATTCATCAGCTTCGGTGTTTTTGTTTTATAATTTTGAAGATGTTGAAATATAGAGACCTTTAATCTCATATAAAACAACATCGTCTTATAGAGGAGCCAAATAGGCTAATGCTTCAGATCAGTCTGTTAACAAAATGGTAACGTCCTACGTGAGCGATTTTAAGGGGAACCTCAGTGCTATGTACAGTGCCTTGCGAAAGTATTCGGCCCCCTTGAACTTTTCAACCTTTTGCCACATTTCAGGCTTCAAACATAAAGATATAAATTTTTTGTGAAGAATCACCAACAAGTGGGACACAATTGTGAAGTGGAACGAAATCTATTGGATTTTTGAAACTTTTTTAACTAATAAAAAAATGAAAAGTGGGGCGTGCAAAATTATTCGGCCCCTTTACTTTCAGTGCAGGAAACTCACTCCAGAAGTTCAGCGAGGATCTCTGAATGATCCAATGTTGTCCTAAATGACTGATGGTGATAAATAGAATCCACCTGTGTGTAATCAAGTCTCTGTATAAATGCACCTGCTCTGTGATAGTCTCAAGGTTCTGTTGAAAGCGCAGAGAGCATCATGAAGACCAAGGAACACACCAGGCAGGTCCGTAATACTGTTGTGGAGAAGTTTAAAGCCGGATTTGGATACAAAAAGATTTCCCAAGCTTCAAACATCCCAAGGAGCACTGTGCAAGCGATCATCTTGAAATGGAAGGAGTATCAGACCACTGCAAATCTACCAAGACCTGGCCGTCCCTCTAAACTTTCAGCTCAGACAAGGAGAAGACTGATCAGAGATGCAGCCAAGAGGCCCATGATCACTCTGGATGAACTGCAGAGAACTACAGCTGAGGTGGGAGAGTCTGTCCATAGGACAACAACCAGTCTTGCACTGCACAAATCTGGCCTTTATGGAAGAGTGGCAAGAAGAAAGCCATTTCTCAAAGATATCCATAAAAAGTCTCGTCTAAAGTTTGCCACAAGCCACCTGGGAGACACCCCAAACATGTGGAAGAAGGTGCTCTGGTCAGATGAAACCAAAATCGAACTTTTTGGCCACAATGCAAAACGATATGTTTGGCGTAAAAGCAACACAGCTCATCACCCTCAACACACCATCCCCACTGTCAAACATGGTGGTGGCAGCATCATGGTTTGGGCCTGCTTTTCTTCAGCAGGGACAGGGAAGATGGTTAAAATTGAGGGGAAGATGGATGCAGCCAAATACAGGACCATTCTGGATGAAAACCTGTTGGAGTCTGCAAAAGACCTGAAACTGGGACGGAGATTTATCTTCCAACAAGACAATGATCCCAAACATACAGCAAAATCTACAAAGGAATGGTTCACAAATAAACGTATCCAGGTGTTTGAATGGCCAAGTCAAAGTCCAGACCTGAATCCAATCGAGAATCTGTGGAAAGAGCTGAAAACTGCTGTTCACAAACGCTCTCCATCCAACCTCACTGAGCTCGAGCTGTTTTGCAAGGAAGAATGGGCAAGAATTTCAGTCTCTCGATGTGCAAAACTGATAGAGACATACCCCAAGCGACTTACAGCTGTAATCGCAGCAAAAGGTGGCTCTACAAAGTATTAACGCAAGGGGGCCGAATAATTTTGCACGCCCCACTTTTCATTTTTTTATTAGTTAAAAAATTTTCAAAAATCCAATAGATTTCGTTCCACTTCACAATTGTGTCCCACTTGTTGGTGATTCTTCACATAAAATAAAAAAATTATATCTTTATGTTTGAAGCCTGAAATGTGGCAAAAGGTTGAAAAGTTCAAGGGGGCCGAATACTTTCGCAAGGCACTGTATATACAGTATTTGGGTTAGAAAGAATCGTCATTCGTGAGTGCTTTTCAAACCACAATAAAAGTAAAATGTACACAGTTCAGGGGTTTGCGATGACATGGCAACTTATAAAACTTTCACGAAGTTAATGATTTTTTTGCTTAATTCAAAATTTGTAATTCTTTTCTATAACGTTGGTGAACTAATTTGACCAAGATTTAATAACTGGTCTAGGAAACTGGGACTACAATTTCCCTTTAAAACAATACAAAGGGTTGTTTTCACTTAACCTAACAAGAAGATTTCAGTCTTATGAAAACAAGTCTAAATTTAAATCTAATTCATTCACTTCCATTTGAAGAAACCAGCATTTTATCAGGACTGCACTGTGATTGTAAATAAAGTCAGAACACTCATTTGAGAATAGATTTTACTAATCACCACTATTATTTACAGAAGTAATGACAACTAAGAACCGTTCTTCAGTGATCTGTATATGAGCTCGACATTATAATATTTGATTTATGGCACTGTCAAGCAGCCTTGCCAATTTAAATATTAACTAACTCATAAAAATTAAACCTGTCAGCAAAAGCATGTTTCAGCTAGAACTCTATCGACAAAGTCAATCAAATCAAAGTCACAAAAGAACAATGATATCTGTTTGAATTGTACCCAGGCACTATCTTGTGGAAGATACAGTAAAACAGTGTGCTGTGTTGCTCTGTGTTGCATCCCGGATGTATTTTAAAGGACTTAAAGCAAGAGAGAGAAAATATCAGAATTATAACCCCTTTCCTGAAATTTAAGGTCGGAAAATCAAAGTTTTCAAAAGTTATTTTGTTTCATTTTATTTAAATGGTTAAAAATAGTTTAAACCATTTTTTAAAATAGTGTAATGTTTATAATAGTATTATAATTTCAGTATTATAAAAAACTAAATATTTGGTAGCAATATCAGCTAAAAATATGTATTATTCTTGTTCTGTAAAAACAGTTAAGAAAGCACAATTGTATAATGTAGCATATTCAAATCTTTATTAATATTTCATCATTATAATTTCGTTGTATGTAAATGAAGCATGTTATGATTTTAGTCTATCCAAACAGTTTATCAGTCTGTTACAGCAGAATCTGTAAGAACTCTTTTAGATACTATTTATAAGACAAACAGCAGACAAAGCATGTACTATTCTAATGTAATTAATCACATTTGAAAGTAAAGAAGAATAAGACAACTGAGAAGAGTTTTAGGAGTATGGCTTGCACTTTAATTTTTAGGTATTATAAAACTGAACATATCAACTTAGAACATCTTGATGGCTACTGGTTTATATTAATGGTCAGCTGTCTTTATTTCTCACAAATCTTTGAGGACTCAAAGGATATCAAAGGAGAAATAATTCACCAGCATCTCTTTCATAACCCCAGTAAAAATAGTCCATAATGAAAAAGTTTAGATTTGTATGAATAAATTCATACACATCATAAACTGTAGACAGAACTACATGGTACATGGTGCTGTAATAGACTAACTACATGGTAGGTACCAGTTGTACCCAGTAATAATCTTTGCTTCAGTGATATAGGAACTGTGTGTGCTCATTGTTCAGTGGACAGCCTGTATATTGATGCATATTTTGAACAATATCCCTTCCAATATATAGTATGTGTCCTGTCTTTTTCGTAATCCTCTGGATGGTTTTGCATTTCCTTTGGTGTGAATGTATATTAATGGCAGAACTAAATAGATGTATACAGTTTATTGTCTGTACAGTATATCAGATCTTTTTAACTGTAATACATTTTTGTAAGTAGAGAACAAGTCTTCTGAAACACAGTGATTTCTACTGAGACTCAGTGGTTTCCTTGTTAGTGATACTTGATGGTGAAAAAGCAAAAATAATATTAAGTGTGGGTAGTGTCTGTACTGTATTTTAGCAAAAAGCTCACAATGCCAAAGCTTTTCTCTATTTTTGTGTGTGTATTCCCAGTTTGATTTAATGATCAACTGTTAGTTTACATTACTCCTTGTTTTGTAAAAATTCTGATATAGCAGTCATTCGATTAAAGAAGGGATTGTCCTCAAATTCAATCTTCCTGTTTCTTATAAGGAGGTATATGTCCAGTAATTAGGCTTGCTTCTACCAGACATACTCAATGTGTTTGCAGATACACTCAAGCCTTTAACGTTTTCTGTAAGGCATATATTTGAAGAATTATATTCGTAACATTGTAAATAAAATCAGACCAGAATTTCTAGTTACAGTATCCCTATAACCCTTCATACAAGTCTCATATTAATGCCATTTTCCTAAATTGATAGTTTTGATAAAAAGACAGAAAAAGAATATTAAAAAAATGTTGCTGAAGGTTCATGGAAATAATTTTAATAACCCTTCCCAAGAGTTGGAAAGAATACATTGTTTTTTCAATTACATCATCGAAGGACATTTTTTATAAAGTTGAAAATGGCAGTGTGCACCCTCTGTCCCTCTATTTAATACCCTTTGACTCTACGGTGCTTCCCTTACAGCAAGGGTAACGAAAGTCGACTGCTTTCATTACTGCTCATACAGCCGGTGAACAGAAGGGCACTAAACAATCTGCCTTTGAAAAAGCTGTTCAAACACGTTTTATGCAACAGAGAGAGGAGTGCTGGAGAAACAAGGCATAATACATAAGTAGCGACAGCCTGTTGACATTTTGGGTAGCTAGGTGTGGACTTGTCTGAGTTGTTTTTAGTGGTTGGGCTGTCAGGGGTTTGGCTTTTATGATTAAAGTTGGTTCATGCCAAGACAAAACAAGAAATTGAGGAAAGACCTGAATCAGATACAATACAGCAACACGAACACTCATGGCCTGTGGTCTGCTCACTGTGTGAGTCAGATCACCTTGTGTTCTGTGAAATGTTATAGCGCACAATAGCAGACCTGAGAGGTATTGCGTGTGAAGACTTATTTCTTGGACTCCATCTGGGACCTGTTGTAAATCCCCTGAGGAATGTACCAGTAATGCATTATTTATCAAATTAGCTGTGGTTAGATAATCATCTTGAGTTTCAGACGTGGCAGGCTGCCACTCTGGGGGGAAGATGGGTGTAGTCACCAAGGGGCAGCCACTCAGAGCCATTGGACATACTGCTGGGCGAAATGTTCCTTGGGAAGAGTTCATTACTGTATTTGAACCGAATGAATAAGTGTTCACATTTGTGTTAATTAATAGGGAAGGACACCATTTAATAGTCAAATGACCCCATTTATAAAGAAGATATCCTTGTTTAACTGGATTAAATCTTCCCCAGCCTGTAAACAGGGCACTCTCTTTGTGTAGCTCTACTGGGGTGGGGTGCCCAATATGGATTTTAAATAGGTTGGTTTAAGGCAAACCAGACACACAAATGCATCCATAAGTTAATAAATAGTGCTCTTTTATTTACAGCACATGGATACGCTTTAAAATAAAACCACACAATAAAACCAAACACACCACACAGTGCTTTTCTGAATGCTTACTAGCTTCACTATGAAGTATCTTCCCAAGACCGTTCTCCTAAATAAACTTTATAAAC
Source organism: Lepisosteus oculatus (assembly GCF_040954835.1). Lineage (NCBI taxonomy): Eukaryota > Metazoa > Chordata > Actinopteri > Semionotiformes > Lepisosteidae > Lepisosteus > Lepisosteus oculatus. The sequence goes on along the minus strand of NC_090702.1, from coordinate 43,699,885 downwards.
CTTCGGTCCCTCACAGAGACCAAAAACCCACGCCTCGTCCTCATCATTCTTTTGGTCTCTTCCTTCTACAGTATTCTGCAGGCTAATTGGAAGCCCGTGCTTCCAGGTTTTAACTGTCACCCTACCAATTATCTTCCATCGATAGGTCAGGTGACTGAGGATGGCAGATTCTATGTACTTCTTGCTTTTCAGCTATTGCTTTGAATGTGTGGAGTAGGATGTGTACTGTATATAACAAATATTATTTGCATCTTCAAAGTGTCTTGACTGCAAGCTTTAAAGCAACAAATTGTGACAAATCCTTTTTCAAGGATAAAATAAAATGCTGTATTACAATTACAGGCTTTAGTAATACATTAAATTATTAATGAATAAGTTATGATTAAGGATCATAATCACAATATACAATTGAATGTATAGAAAAATCTCAGTATTAGGTTAGGTACCCTGAAGTCTTAGTGAATGGTGATTTCACGAATGCAGAATTTAATTCACTATGGGGAAAGTAGAGTAAAGTTCCACAACTACAGAACAAGTATTTCCCTAGTAATATTTTGTTATAACTGTTTACTTTTTCCACATTCCCAAAGCCAGCCTCCACTGCCAGGGTCTAGTCCATCTGGGTCCTTTCCTCTTATGCCTGCCACTAGGCTGGCATCACACCCGACCTTCACCCTTTATTTTGCCCACAAGACGGCCCCACATTGCCCGTTCGGGCAGAGTCCAGCCAGGTTATGTGGGCTGCCCGACCACCAGGCTCTCGCCAGCGAACGCCACCCCCAGGCCTGGCTCCAGGGGCAGGTCCCGGTAACCCTGTCCCGGGCAGGGTACATTCAAGAGGCTAAAAGGTGGTGAAGCCGGGACAGAGCTTGAAGACAAAGATCTCGGTTTACCGGTCGATCAATGTCCCTGTCCTCACCTATGGTCATGAGCTGTGGGTGATGACCGAAAGAACGAGACCGCGGATACAAGCCGCAGGAATGAGGTTTCTCCGCAGGGCCGCTGGGCTGACTCTCCGTGACAGGGCGAGGAGCTCGGCAATCCGGGGAGAGCCTCAGAGCAGAGCCACTGCTCCTCCAGATCGAGAGGAGCCGGTGGAGGTATTTTGGGCGTCTCATTAGGATGCCTCCCGGTCGGCTTCCACAGGAGCTGTTCTGAGCACGACCCACTGAGCAGAGACCCCATGGCAGACCCAGGACATGCTGGAGGGATTATATCTCTTGGCTGGCTTGGGAGCACTTGGGGATCCCCAAGGAGGAGCTGGAATCTGTTGCTGGGGACAGGGAAGTCTGGACTGATCTACTCGGCTTGCTGCAACCGTGATCCTCACCAGGAAAAGCAGAGTGAAAATGGATGGATGGATGTTTACGATTTCAGAAATAGTGTTGTATTTATTAACAGTATTTAAAAATGAATACTGTAAACTTAAAGCTTTGTTTTCAACTTATAAGTCACATAAAGGAATATACAAGCAAACACAAAGGAACTAGAAGCAACACACATTTGTGATTGTGTTTGATTGTTACGGGCCAGTATAATGTGCTCTCTCTTTTTCTTTATGTTCTGTTTCATCTCCATGTTAATGTTAGCCTCCTAACTTTCAGATTGAAGGAAGATACAAATTTCTATATGGAAATTCTTAACTGAAGTTCAGAAGGGATGATGACAACTAAGTCTTTTACTCCAGCTGTTCTAGATCATAATCACTCATGACGTCATTTCCTGAAACTACATGCCATATGCACATCCCTTTTTTATAATTTCTCCTCCTGCATCCCTCGCCACCACATCCAAGTCCAAGCTTTTTTGTCCTACGGCCAGGGGTGCAGCCCTCATCCAAGCGATTTAAGCTTCATTTCATTATGCCTAATACTCAATCCTCAAACATCCTCAAACTCATCTAATTCTTGGGCGTTGTGACTACTTGGGTGATACTTGTTTTTGTTTACTATTTGTCATACTGTATGTCCCTTTGGTACCCTGGTTAGCTCTGTTGGTAGTGCATGAGACTCATAATCTCATAGTAGTGGGTTTGTGTGCCGCGTTGGGCGTCAGGTCCACCATGTTGGAGGTTGGGCACAAGGTTAACAACCTATAAAAACCAAATGTTACAGTAACAGCAACAAGATGTTGCTGCCCCTGTGTGCCAGAAGGCATAATGGGCAAACATCCAACCATATGTCCCTTTATTGTACTGCAGTGTCTCTTTAATATTCATATTTTTGGTTGTAAATATTCTGTTTAAGTATTGTAGTTGTGCCCACAAAAATAAGGTCTCGCAATAATTTATTTTTCAATTATTACCGATTGTCTGTAGTTTTCCTATGCACCACCACCATACCACTGAATGTCTTACACTTACAGAGATCAGTTGGCAATGCAGCAATTCTGGGCTGAAGGTCTCTGACAGGACATTCAAATGTTGTTTTACGATCTACAATGTCCCTGCCTTGTGCCCATTGCTTGCTGGGATAGGCTCCTGCTCCCCCTTGCCCCTGAATTGAAAGAAGCAGCCAGAAAAAAGACATGCCAGTCCATGATGAGGGCAGACAGGAACAGACACACATCCATTCACACCAGGGCCCAGGGTTTAAGTTATTTACAGTAAATTAAAATGTGTTTCCTCGTATGGCCTATACTGAGAGCAGAAATGAAAATGTTGCCCTGTTACTCAACAGGACAGCCTTCGACATTTAGGGAACAAAGGTATGTAATTATGTTACCATTTCTGCTTTCCCTTTTATGATAAAAAATGTTTTTTTTATTACTTCTGCTCTCAGAATATACTTTAAATATGATAATAAATCAAGCATAAAACACTGATTTTATTTAATTTGGATTATTGTCACATGAATTTTGGATATAAGTTTATATCTCTTGCATACAAAATCCCATTTAACCATAATGTGTAAGGCTGAAGGACCCTTAGGAACAAGACCCTTAGGTCTTAATTCAATGTTGAAACTAAATTAAGTAAAATAAAGCACTTAATTGTTCCTTTGTAACTCAAACGTAGTGCAACTCCTCACTCTAATGTCTTCAGAAAAAGACTTAACTTTTTTTTTCTCTTTCATAATGGTATTATCTAAAAAAAACTAGAAAACAAGTTATGTAAATATTGTTCATTTAATGCTTTGACTGGGTGATATTTATTGTAGAATAATTACTAAACCTCCAAGTACCGCGTTGCAAACTTTTCTCACAGTTATAAATTCAAGGCTGTATCATCTTACGGGAATAAGTTCAGGTGGGGAGCTGCATCAGCACTCATAGTCTGCAAAGGAACAAGTAATAGGAAAAGAGAACATTTCGGCTGTGAAGCCTTCTTCAGGTGTGAGAAAGACAGGGCAGACAGCAAAGATTAATTAGCACAGAAGAACAAAAGCTGGGAGAGGGGAGGAGACAGGGGAGACAGAGAGGTCACTCAGGAAGTGTAAAGTGGAGAGGGGCGGAGAAAATTGTAAAGTCAAAACCTGCATGAGAATAGAGAAGATTACGCGAAAATGTCGGTCATTGAGAGAAGGGGGAAGGTGTGAACCTAGTTTCAGGATGAGTTTCGTTTCTGTTGTCAAGAAGGGTTTCTCAACTCCCATATTAGAAAGAAACAAAACTCTTCCTGAAAAGGAACAAGTACAATTTTATTTCATGCTGAACAGAGAAGAAAAGTATGTTTCATCTGTGGAGCCTTCACACCCAAAGAAGGCCCTAATAAAAGTGTACTTGTTAATTATAATTACATTGCAGAGGTTTTTTAAAAATAAAAAAGTACTTTTGTCTTCCTTTCATGTTTCACTCAGGTAGTAACACTTTTTCTTGTATAGTTAATAAAGTTAAGTCTGTGAAGGTCACTTAATAAAGTCCTAAGAAATACCAGTATATGCAATGTTGTGAATCAACAGCAGAGATGATGGATTAACAATTTACTGAAAAGGTTCCCAGAAGGACAAGTATCAGATACACTACACTTTTCTCAGAAAAAGAAATGTCAGAGGCAGATGGCTTATTGCCGTGGTTCTCAAACTGTGGTATGTGTACCACTGCTGGTACGCGGAGTTCCCCCAGGTGGTACACCAAAAGACAAATGGAAATTTGTTCTGTGCACTGAAAAATTGGGATGGATTTGCATATTTTCTATTTTAATAAAATGAGTTTGTGTCAAATATGCAGCCTACGTACTACGATACAGTTTGCTTATAATTGAGTGGACACAAGAACTACTAATTCTATACCATTGTATAGGAATGCGTGCTACGAACGTAAGTGACCAATTGTATTTAAAAAAATCTCCAGCAAATAGGGAGGTAGTAGTATGTGCATGGTTTTGGAACACTGGCAATCCTGTGAGCACAGGAAAGCGTGATAGATAACAGGAAAATAATTAAGGACTGTTCTAGGTTAATTTGAGAAAAATACACAGATAATCTCTGTGTTTCGCTCTCATGCGCATGAAATAAAAACTTCTTTTAACTTTGGAAACGGGGAAAATGCAAGCTTGCGGATTGCTAAAGCAGGTAAGCCCCACACTATTGGTGAAGAACTTTGTTTATCGTTGGCAAAAGAGCTGACGTATTGTGTGTGGAGAAAAAGCTGCTAAACAGCTCGACCTGCTGCCCCCTCCGAAAGACACAGTCACTCACAGAATTATTGATATGGCGGATGAGGAGGGGTCCAGTCTTCACTGCTGTGCTACACAGTGCACTCCAAGTGGAAAGAGGTGCAAGAGGTAGAAGGGTTGTCCAGATCTGAAGGGACTGATGTGCTGGCTCAGATGGAATTAAAATAGAAAGATGTGGGTCCAGCATTTCTTGTTGTACCCAGTGGTCACCCTCACAATAGAGGCAGAATAGTTTAACAAATCCCAAGCAGAATTCAACACTGTCTTCAACAGCAGATTGTGAATCACCTGAGAAAGATGAGGTGATATATATAAACAATATAAATAACATAAAATATAATTTCTAGCTCTTTTATGCATGTATGTGTTGAGAAAAATGAAGTATATAGATTTTTGAAAGTGATTAAATATTTTTGCCAAGGTTTGATCAATCAGTTATTCCTGACTGACTGTGATAGACTTGATTGACTTGCATAATAACTAATATATTGCATAATAACCTCACTAATCAAAGAAATAACTGGTCACAGATTAGAAGGTTTTGAAAGTCAATCCTGGTGAAGAGCAAAAAAGAAAAAACACAAAAAGGAACCAATATGCCCCACTTCTAGAGAACAATGTCTTTTTGGTCTAAATGTAAAGCATTACATCTGAAGCAAACCCATCATATTATCCCATCATCTGTCAGTCAACACCATGACTTCTGTTAGACTCGACTAAGCCAGCAAAATATCACTCTCAATCTGGAGATAGAGACTTTCCATCTGTAATTTATAACCTGGCAAGACATTACACAATCTGTTAATGACAGTCCTTTATCTGGTAGACTATGATTCACAAGATTCTGCCATGATCAAAGGAGAGGTCCAAGTATGATGATCTGGGCAGGTGTGTCTAATTGCTACAAATTTCCACTTGTGGTGTTTGATGGTAACCTGACTGCACGTTGTCAGAATAATTAAGTCCTGGAACCTTATTTGCTGCCCTCCTTACACTTATCCTTACATGGAGACATGCCAGCTGGACATTACACATCCTTTTCTACTTGTTATCACAAAATGCTTTGAATAAGAAAAAAGCTTTCTTGCAAGATGTGAATGTGAAATTTATACTGTACATACCCTATTAACGAAGTGTGAGTTTCATCAAACATTTGTGGGACAAGCTGAGATGTTGTATCTATAGTTCAGAGACCACTAAACAGGCACATGCTTGTCCAGAAGCTACGAGAGGAATGAACAGAATCCAACAAGACAGCAACCGCAACCTGGCTTAAAATATGCATCACAGATGTGCATCTTGTATTGCTTCCAATATTGGCTACACACATTACTTGACTGTGACTTTCACAGTAGCCATATAGATCAACTTTGTTGATGACAAGTCTTAGTCAGTATATTGAATTTACCTATGTTGTGTCTGTTTAATAAACTAAAAACAGATCTTAAGTTATACCCTGCCACAACATTGCATGACTGTTTATCAAAAAACCCTGTCACAGTTGACTGAGCTAATAGCCTAGACTTTAAGGAATCTAGATTTTTATCTCTGTCATAAATTGTTTTGATCAAATTATCAAAACTATGTGAAAATACTACTCATAATGTATTTACATAGTTCTGCAATTTACAGCTGTCGAACCCATCTAATTTCCTGAGCCATAAAAGTACAGGAAGGGAAGTATGAAGTATGAAGAAAGTTCTGATTAATAACCTTCTTGCAGGGCGATTAAAAAGATTTATAATTTGTCAGCTTGCCTGGGTTTTGCATTTTTTTATTATTTTATTGCCTAACTGAGCTCAATTCAGCTTCAGTAAGAGTGGTGGCAAATCTTATGCGATAAGCAGTCATTAGAAGGGAAATGTACTATACTGTAGGTTAGGCAATATAATAATAAGTAAAGGATGGAAAAACAGGTTTTTTCCATTTTGAGCGTAAAGATAATACCTAAATCAGTTATTGAAAGTGATTTTCAAAAAATATTCTGCTCATAAGTGAGGAATTTACAAGAGTAATTATTTGATTTCATAAAGTACCTTTCACACTAAAGGATCTAAAAGCATTTTACATACAAGAAGGGATACACTTCATTCACCACTGAAATGCAGTGGCATGTGACACCATTCACACCTCAGCCATCAGATTGAGAACAGAAAAAAATATTTCACCTATTAAATTAAGAGGGAACTTTAAGTAGGCCAGATGGTTCAAGCTCACAGTGGAATTTAACCTAGGACACTAGATTTAACACCCCTACTCTTTTAGATAATGACATGGAATTTTAATGATCAAGAAGTCAAGACTTTACCTATACACTAGACAAGCTAAGTGGTCATGGTAAATTCATGGTAAGTAAATGGCAAAGAACCAGGGCATTTAACCAAATCTTTTAGTGATCAAGCAAGGCAATGGCATAACTTTGTCTAGGAGAGATGCCAACTGCTCATAGCCATGTGGCACCATACTTTAAATCCCATGCTTTTCATTCCTTCAGTTGAGTCTCACAGATACACACATGCATTCTAATGCATGTTATGGTGCTTTCCCCTCCAAAAAAAAATTCAGCTGCGCATATGCAGCTTTTAGGGGCAACAATTGGCGTAGTGGTTAGCATCTCTGGGGCCCTGGGTTCAGTTCTGGATCTGAGGTGCTATCTGTGAATCTGTGAGTTTGTACAGTATATTCTCTCCATTTTTCTGTGGATTTCCTCCAGGTGCTCCAGTTTCCTCCTGCAGTCCAAAGACAAACTGTTAGGTTAATTGGCCTCTGGGAAAATTGGCCCTGGTGTGAGTGTGTGTGTGTGTCTGTGTGCCAGCCCTACGATAGACTGGCATCCCATCCGGGGTGTACCCTGCCTTGTGCCTATTTCTTGCCGGAATAGGCTCCAGCTCCCCTGCGAGCCTTAATTTGATGAATATGTTAGAAAATGGATGGTTGGATGTAAACATTAATTTGATGATTATACAAGTAAACGACATAGTGCAGGTCGTCAATTGACTGACACTGGAGAACACAGAATTTGCTATAAAAGCAGTCTGACGCCTGCACAATACAAGCTACAGGCTCTTCTTTGTAGTTCTACTTATTTCGGAAGGATCTGCATTGCAGAAAAAATTAAATGATGTGAAAAAAAACAAATTTCAAATACTATTGTCCATCATAAAAATAGCACTAAAACATCACATTTTAAAGTATTTTTCATTATGTCTTATTATCAGGTTACAGAACAAGGGAATACTTCACAAGAGGTTTAAGTGCAGCAGAATGAGTAAATATTATTTCTATTTTGGCCATAGACTGAAAGAAATTCCCTGATTTCGCAATAATCATGAGGATTTCCAAACACTCTTTTTGGAAAACCCTAGTCTAGCAGGTTTTATAGGTAACCTTGAAATCCCCAGTTACTAAAGAGTGGAAACAATTTAATTGTGATCAAGTAAGTAATTTATTTGTTAAAAGTAGTACTTTAGAGAACACATGGAACTAACATGTAATTAGGAGCACCTGTTAATCAGCTGACCAAGATCAGATGTCTATTAATTGAACAGATTTCTTGCTTAATTTATCAGTATTTTACAAGTGTTCCCACTCTTTAAAAACAGGTAACCTGTAAGACTAACTGGATTCGGGCTAGTTATTGAGTCTCACTTCTGTGCAGTTTCACATGCTTAAATACAAAAAGGTGCAGCAACAGCAACAGCAACAGCAACAGGTGTTAATTGAACAAGGATACAAAGACTTATTTCAGTGTCCAAACACAAACAGTATTTGGGGCTCTTTACAGGGTAAAACAAAACAAAACACAGAAAGAAAAATATAAAATAATGATTGAACAGACAGACTGAGAAGATAGAGATGTAAAAACAAGAAAAGGCAAACAAAAGTTAAAAGACTAAATAGATAAGTCTTTAGTTCAGATTAAAAATTTTAAAAAATATTTCTTAAATTAGCAGGGAGTGCGTTGCAGAGCAAGAGAATTGAAAGCATGCTTGTACCTACAGTATAAGAAGGTACCACTAAAAGATGTGCCTTAGTAGAGCATAAAGCCTTGCCTGGTACATAGGGAGTAATGATAAGTACTGTGGGGATTTGGTGTGTAGGAAAGTTAAGGGTAAAATCTTTAACTGAATGCTCTGCATTTGGGCAGTGATTCTGGGATGAAAGTAACAACTGGCTTTTATTTGTGCCTCAAAACAGAGCTCAGGATTAAAAACATAGACGCTCAGATTTCTTCATAGTAAGATTTATTTGAACTGTTTCTAAGTTGTAGGGAATATAATAAATGAGATGCACCTTCTCTAGGATTTATGAACATCACCACAGTTTTTTCATATTTAAATAGAGGAAATTTGAGCAAAACCAGGCCTAATTTCACACACAGAGTTTAACAGAAATGAATGTCACATTGAGGATCAGAATGTGGATACCCCAAAAGTGGACACCCATTTTGCCAATAAGGCTGCCTAATAGTAATAAATTGATTAAAAACAGAACAGGTCCTAGGATAGAGCCTTGGGGTACACCTAAAGAGAGTGAGAGTTTTTAACTTAAAATTATTAACAGCAACAAATTGCCCTCAGTTTGACATACAGTATAAGAGTCAAACCATTTCAAACCCATTCCAGTCACATATGTACAAGACTTAAGTTGATCTTGCAGAATGTGATGGTCCACAATGTTGAATGCAGCTGTGAGATCTTGTAGGACCAATAGAGAACTAGAGCCAGAGATTGGGTTTAATAGAAGATCTGCTATGATATCAAATGCTGTGTTTAGTTTACTGAAATCTGGTATGATGTGGACAATCCCAGAATAACAGTTACATTTCAGATGAGTAAACTGTTTTAAGTGTTGGGATGGTCTTTGATGTTTGTTACACCAGGGGTGTTCCTGCTCATACATTTGTATGAGTTGACCACTGTGACTGTCCTGAAATCTCTGCAAAACAGTCACTTGAAACTGTTAATCTTTGTATGTAAATGTCAATGTTCAGTACTGAAGCACATGATTCTAATTATTTTATGTTACCACAAAAAAAGTATGGAGGTACCACTGCAGTCCATCATCAAGTAACTCCATAATCCAGGATTACAGATAAATCACCTTGACAGGTATGCTTATACCTTCATCAATTAATTGAGTGGCATTCAATACAAACCACAGTCAAGTCAGTTATAGATAGTATTTAATGTCCTTCATCTTGATGTATTTTTTCCTTGATCTTGCAGACATCCGTCAATCCAATCCAAAAAATGTACTCCATGTAGTTCACACCTTTTATAATTCATTAGGATCATCAACCCCACCACCCACCATAAATGAAGGGTGTGTAACAGTTATTGTAGCATGTCAAGGCATGCAAAAAACTGAAACAACCAAATCACCGAAAATAAGGAAGCGATTAATTTAGGAAGAAACACACTGTCACAATTATTCAGTCTGTAATGTTGTTTACCCAGGAGAACAGAGGGTAATTTGTCCTAAAATTAGACTAAACATGCTTAATTTTCTTTAAAAAAAACCTAGGGCCTGAGCCACTGATTACTCATAATGGGTTTTAAATACCACTTTGTTAGGCAGTCCTGCTGAGTAGTAAGGATTCCCTGTTTATGACGATGTCTTTTGCCACTTGCTCTTGTGAGTAGCAGCTAGTAAGATTCCCCCTGGACCTGATAGAATTGCAACTTAGAATCGAGATTAATGGCTTCCTGTTTGACAGAGCTTATAACAAGTGATTACGTACGAAGCAGTATGACATTAGAGACTGATTTATTGTGGTTTGAGTTTTGAGCCATGAGAGAATGTGTCTTTATAAAGGTCTGTTAATGACAAATCTGGAGGCCAGAAGTCCGGTGCAGTAGCTCTGGCACTTAGCCCTAGACGGCTTTTTTCGAGACATGTGGTGTTATAATCAGCTATAGATAGAAAACAACCAGTGAAAAAAAATTGCTTGAGCAGCTACAGCTGAGCCGAATTCCAGACAAATCCACAGAGGATCAGTTTACCTCTGTCTCCGGCTACTTTAGTAAAGGCTTAGATTCAGCAGAGAAGGAGCACTAAAAACAACACAAGTACTGTGTTAACAAGATAAGCTTCTGCAACTGTCCTCCAACTAAAAAGATTTAAATCAACTTGCAGCACTGGGTGGGTCTTGCTCTTCAACAAGGAGAACAGGGGTTATGACAGGGAAAGTGATTACGCCTTCCAGAGCACAGTGACTAGTAAAATCAGAACCATCGGTAGACAAGAAAAACAGATTTTTTCATCATAGACTAGCATACATACATACTGTATTCATAATCAGAAAAGGAGCAAGATTGTTCTGATTTATTTCCATCTTCAAACACTGAAAAGAGGTGAAAATAATTGGTAATAATAAGTAAATACTTTATTATTATTTGGTGGAATTCAATACTCTGCATTGTTCAATGCTTGTAAACAGAACTAAAAAAACATTTAATTCATCTGGGTTAAGGTAGTACTCATGACTGTAATCCTGACAGAACATTGTTCTAATTTATTTAATGAAATATACAAAAATGAGTTGTAACAATGAATAATTAAGTAAAATGTGTATTACTTTTTATTGATGATATGGTCACAGGTGACAGTCATTTGTTTTATTTGTCTATTTTAAGTGTTTTCTACTGCTTGAATTGTTCTAATAAATTCCACTAAATTCCATTAGTTTTGTTTATTAAATAGCAGTCATTTTCAGTGGGTGAAATATTGTTTGAAATATTGTTTTCATCTTTATGTGAAAACATATTTTTTATGAAACTTCAAAGTATTATATAATGTTTTCTTACAACAATACATCATTGTTTGTGCTGGATGAGGAATAAAAAGAGATATAATTATACTTTTATTTTTTTGTCTTAATCAAAGGCATTGTTACCACTGTGCCAAAAGCAATTTATAGTATCTAAAACAAATTGCTGCACAAAAATGTCACATTTAATGTGACATAGCCTTTGAAGCACTGACGTACTACTGGGAAGTCAACAGGTTGAAAAATCTGGAAGCTAAAAATGTAATCAAACGCTGGCAAGTTTATCTTCTAAAGGACTGATATTAATACCACTCTATTAAATTAATTCCCATGCTGAAAAACAACCTTCATCAATCTGTACTGAAAAAAGGGTTAATTGTTTTGAGAATCAGAGAAATGACAACTAGAAGAAACCCTATACACAGTCAAAACGAGATTTTTCCATTATACTGTAGACCCCACACTCAAGGTAAAATGTTCATGAATGGATCTTCGTTAAAGTTTCTTTCTTGTCTGGAGCCCTAAGGTCTACAAGCTAAGGCTTTTGTATATTCTTCTCTGTAGCTTTATATTTCCATTAGTTAAATGAATAAACACTTGTGCTCTTTACTCAGAGCAGAAAGGTCCTGAGCTGCCATAATGAGTCTAAGTTCACAGCAAAGACCTTGAAGGTGCTTTTAAGCACAGCTGGTGCTTCACTGAACTCAAAGAAACATCAGAAACTAAACAATACTTTGATGGAGACCTTTAGCTTCATAATTATGTAATAATGAACCACCCACAAGACAGCCAGATGGATTTTGTTTTTGCTTTTTTGCTCTCGATGCACTTCTTAGAGGAGACTTGAGTTTGAATCTGTGTCAACTGCAGGCCACAAAAGAACAACTAGAGGTTAGTTTCACGCTGATAGGCAGAAACAAAAAAGAAAGAACACGTTTCATCTGTAGGACCTTCTCCAGATGTGAGCCACCTTCTTTCCTTCTCATTTTCAGCATGGAATTAACCTCTCCTTGCATCCATGTACATGTTCTGAAACTCAAATGAAGATGAATAGAGATTATGTTATTTCTTTCATTTTATTTCCAGTCATTTTGGCATAGCTAGTTTTTTTATTTCTTAGCTCACACTAATGTCTCTTGTGCACCACAGGGTGAGTGAGAATAAGCAGACATCCAAGTCATCCATCCGCTCAAGTATATCTTTTGACATGCTACAAGTTCTGCAGAGCCTCGCAGATGAGCTAACAGCTATGGGAGGAGTGACTCGTCTCTTACTGACGTCACAATAAGCTTGCAGGTCATGTCAAAGAAAGGTCATAGATGTTCCTGTGTGTTACCAAGAGCTTGACTAGTCCCAATCATATCCCTGGAAGTGCTCAATCAGCCATGAGGTACTACCTTTGAAATCCTTGTACTAGTGACCTGACCCAGACTCATCTGGCCAAACGATGATGAGCATCTGGCTGCCCATGTTTTTAATACCTGTTCACAATAAGGGGGGTAGGCCTTTTCTATTCATTGACTTTTATAACTCCCAGTTTACAAACTTTTAATCAACTCAGCTCACTGTTACAACAATTTAAATTAAAATATATGCAATTGAAATATATATAGTCTGAATTGCATTTTGTATTTTTAAATTTCACTGTTTGCATGTGATTCATAAGCAACATTAATTAATGGGACCTCAGAAGCTATTTTTATAACCTCTGAGTCTTGAATGTGACTGTTTCTCCACTCATCTTCAGTCAAAAACTTCAGATCTGTAAACCTTTTGGAATAGATGTTAAAATCAATTTCATGGATAATTACCGCTTCATCTAGCTTGGCTTTTGTTCTTCCGTTAAGTATTTCCTGGAGGAAAATCCAGCAGCCAGATACTGCACAAGCAGTTCTTTCTTTCTTTCCATGCTGGCACATACATTTACAGCAAAGCCGAAGTATTTTTTCAAGCTTCTCTCAGTTTTCATCTTTCGAGACAGCACAGTACTGCCGAGAATACTCGGACTATTCAGACGGAGTGCTCTATAAAACAGCTGTGTTCACACTGGCCAAACCACTCTCTCTAATAAGAAAATGTTTCAGATTTCCAAAGTCTCGCCTTTCTTTGTTGATGTGTCTAGAGCTGAGACAGGCTCATTCCTCCATAAAACATTTGCAGTGCTGCACGTTATCATGCAACGTGCCTGCTTAGTATGTTTTGACTTAGATGTAAAAATTTCAAATCATAATGTCGTCTGCCTGGAAGGACTTCTTTTATGTACTGTACTTCATTATTTAAGCACTTTAGTTATTCATACTTCATATTGTGTCTCCTCCACAAACAAGACCTGAAGGGTTCTGCTTTTTCCAGTATCTACTACTTTAACTCACTTTAGCTCACACTGGTAACTTCTTTGTGCTCTGTCTGGAGGATCTGAGAAATGTAGATGAAATATCGGGGCTTTAGAACAAAATTCAGTCCCCTTGAAGGACCTAAGGGCCAGGTGTTGTGATTATATGATTTATATTTATAACATCAGGCACTTTTTTTCACAACGCACTGTGGGAGAATAAAACAAGCTGCACAGCCAAGTTGATGAAGCCACTATCCTGACCTCTTTCAAGAAACAGCTGGATGAGATCCTCCGATCACAGATCCACCAATTGGCCTACATGGATCAAATGGATTCCTCTTGTTTGTAATTGCTTGTAGGTTCCCACTGAATGAAAGCAGTCTTTCACTGCAACAGTATGAAAAGGTGTTGCTGAGTTTCTTTGTCAATGTGAATTGTCAGTTTGCCACCTCTGATCAATTAAATTCATGGGAAATTCTATCCATTCTTCAGATACTCTTCACTCTGAATCATGGGCACCAGGGGTGTGAGCACTTAGGGTTTGATGATGGAATATTGAAGCAGGTTTTCATCTTAAGATATGCTGGTGCTTTGCTCCATTTCTGTTCCTATCACTCCAGTCAAGTCTCCCAGTCTCTGCTGGTGAGAAGCAGTACTATAACAGAATACTGCCACCACCATGCTTCCCAATAGGGATGGTGTTGCCACAGTGATACCATATAATAACTTTGAATCAGACGTAATGTTTTGCATTTACACCACCATACTGTACATCATCATCAATGTAGCTCTATATCTTTTACTTCATTAGCACGAGAAGTGCAGTGAAGTCTTGTTTGTCTTTTTCAACCATTTTTAGACTCTTGTTTTGGTTAATAGCCTTATGACATAGAATCACTTCACAGTCGAAGACAACTAAAGGTGATAATGTAGAAAGGTCATATAGATATGACATCAGCAGAAAAAATAAGGATTTTGAATACCTTGGATGAGTGTCTTCAGCTTTTATAATTTAATCGGAAGCATTTAATTTTATTTACCATTACGTATAAATGCAATAAATGTTTATGTTTTTATTTACTATATATATTAGATTCCCATTTCATACACAGTTCAGTATAGGTAGGAACATTGGATTGTATGTAATAATATACTTAGGTTAAATGGGTGACATTACATGGCCAAGCTTCATCACAGATCCCTATTTATCACTTAAAGTTTTAACTTACTCCAGTACGGATTTTCCTAATGCACCATATTATTTATATATTGTATACTCATGATATTAATAATATATTAATATTATTTCGCCAGCTAAGGCAGTTTCTGTCACACTTGGCAGCTTTTATTGGTGTGGTATACTGTATATGCTTGAGATTTGCTGAAAATCCATGCTTGTGATGTTATGGCAGGATAACCTTATAGTTCTAGTCCTGGACTGCAGGTTGAGCTCCTCGATCACCTGTCAAAGTGTGCATCATGTCAGTAGCCATCTGCGATTGGGATTCCCCAACTAGCAGCACACAATTGGCTGAGGGCTGCGAAGAGTAGGGTGGGATAGTCAGCCAGGAATCTGTCAGCTTTCAGCAACATGGTGACCCCTGTTGGCCTTCATGGACGGAAGCCTGAATGCTGTCTGAAGGTGCGTGCCTTCCCAAGGCAGAGTTCAAAAGTGGGTGGGCTAGAAGAGTCCCTCTGCAGTTCCTTATTCTGCCTTGATTCTGGTTGTAAGGTTGGTAGCTCCAAGCTGAGATGTGAAAAAACACAATTGTCTATTTCCAATCGGATGTGTCTATCAAAATAGTTGGTGATTCTCAAAAAACTGTCTAGACGACATTTCTGGCAGGGGCCCAGAGCTTGGGCCTCATCCACCTGGCTGGGAAGCCCGTTATATGCATATGCAGGACTTTCTTTGTGTGAATAAGCTTTTCTTATTCTCCTTTCTAAATAAATTCTCTTTTAGTTTTCCATTGTAACACTTTGTCCTTCACTGTTGAGTGCGAAATAGTCCCCTGGGTTCACTCTGACTATACCTCTTAGGATTTTATATACTTGGCTCAAATCTCCTCTGAATCCCCTTAATTCTAGACTGAAAAGATTTGGCTTCTTTAACCAATAATTATTCCTGTTGCCTTCTATGACAAAACTGAAAGCAATATTCTTAATGAGGCCTTCATAGTAAATTGTAAAACTTATTACTTCCCTTTGTTTAAATTCCACATTTTGTTGATTCTACTACTCACTGTTTGCTGTTTTTATTGCTTCCCCGTGTAATCTTGATGAAGACACAGAATCAACATGCACACCCAAATCCCAGAGCTCTGAATCACTTGTGTGTTATGTAACTTATTTTCCTGCTTCTTGGACCATTTGGATCTTTTTGCTCTTACCTGTTATAGAATAAGATTCTGAGAAGAGATGAATGCCTGTATTAGGTTTTCTGCATCAGACCTCAGGTTTACATTACAAAGATGAAAAAAAAGATACTTTGCAACATCTCAGAGGTGCCTCAAATTAAAGACTCAAATCCCTGATGATACCAATGTGCCTGACCTGAAGCACAGAACTGCAGAGCTGAAGAGGATAGCTAGTCAGTATAAACTTGGTCTTGTCAGAGTTCAGAGGTAAAAAGAATTGTTGTCTCTATTTTTTTACATCTAAGCAGCACAAGAAGGCAGATAATGGTTGATTAATGTGAGGTTTTGTGCAAACATGATTCCGGATTTGCACGTCTAAACCAAAAACTGCCAACGGATAATTTATATGCCAACGGAGAAAACAGCAGGCCAACATCATGTAACAAAAAAATGAAACAATGCCTGCCCTTTCAACTTCAGCTTGTTGAAAAAGCAAAGATAAAGCACTGCTGTGCTGTCTGGGAGCAATCAGCTGCACTTTGCGTCTTCTCTTCCTGGTGCTCTTCCTGTCTGAGCCCTGCCTTTTTGTACTGTTTTTTCAGCAACTTACAATCTGTAGACAGACTTTATGGAAGACATAACAATACTTGGCGTCAACAGCACCTCAGCACCAGTGCTGCAATAAATGAGAGTGCATTCAACTCAACATCTCTCTCTGCCTGCTTTTGGTTAGCAGCGGAGGAGTGCTCTCAGGTCAAGAGCCTTTCTCATATACTGCTGTGCTCCCTACTTACTCTGGAGTTGGAAAAAGCTGAACTCGTGAAGAATCCTTGTCAGGAGACTGGTGCTGCAGTGGGACTGGTTATGGTCAGGGGTGTACATGCAAATGAATATTCTTGATACCACAGCCTCAGCAATTTTGCAAAGAAGAATGTGCAAACATTGCAGTGTCAAGATTTGTAAAGTAGGTGGAGGCTTATCCAAGAGGACCCATGGCTGTACTTTCTGTCAAAGGTGCCTCTATCAAATTGTCTCAGGGGGGGGTGAATACTTATGCTATCCATTATTTTCTATTGAGAATTTAGAATTGTATTTTCACTTTGACATTAAATAGTGTTTTTTGTTGATCAATAACAAATAAAATCCTAATTAAATACATTATGATTCCATATTGTAACACGACAAAATGTGAAGAAGTCCAAGCAGGGTGAATACTTTTCATAGCCACTGTATATTAATACATTCTTACGAATTGTTTCTACTAGGGTGATGATCGTAACTTTAAGTGAGCTCCTTAAAATATAAATTACCATAATTTAGTTTTGTATTAAGGAAGCCTTTTAAAATTATATATATTATATATAAAAAATATCAATTTTCTTGCCCACTGTGTATACATTTCCAACAATGTCGTTTCATTAGCTTTCTATAGCATTCTATATTCATATACTTCACACAGCTATTTTGTATATCAAATGGTGAGGGATTATTTTTAATTTCACCTGTGACTGAAAGTGCAAAAGCTGAATTATTGAAGCAACTACAGTAGCAAGCACTACACAATTTTCTCGCTGGAAGAATACACATTACTTAGCTTGAAATACAGGTAAACAAGAGATTTAAAACAGTGTTCCACGTAGTCAAATGCTGTGGCAGATGTTTTTTCCTCACTTGCTTTAATAGCGTGGTTCTGCTGGACTTAAGGAAGAGCCTGCCTGTCATATGGTTTTGTGTTCAAACCTAAAAACCCTGGAGAAAATCCAGATGCAAAGTATTGTATCATGTTGTTACCCAAAATGCCCTGCAGGTCTCACCACAAGATTGTAGCCTTACTTAACTGTATTAAAATGCTTCTTTTGAACATTGCATACTTAAAGCTGATGTAACCAAAGAAAAAGTCTCTTAGAAGCTAATGTAGCTGCCACAATAAAAAGCATTTTGCCTATCCTAAAAAGCATTACACATATATGTAACGTACAATAGCCACTTGGCAAAATGACGTGTATATTAAGGATGGTACTATGTTAGGAGTGTTGGGATCTATTCTTGAGTTTGTATATTCTCCCCGTGTTCGTGTGGGCTCATGATGAGTACACAGGTTTCCTCCAGCAATCCAACGGTAGATGGTTGATTATTTTCCTTCTGGAGAATTAGCCCTAGTGTGAGTGTCTGTGTTTGGGTCTTTGCCTGTGTGTCTGCCCTGCAGTGGACTGGTGTCCTGCCCAAGGTATATCATTTCAGTGTTCCAGCTCCAACAGCGCCCCTGTACTGGATAAAGAGGCTAGACAATGGTTGGAAGTATTTAATTAAAGTACAAAGACAGTTCTAATGTTACTAATTTTCCAAATAAATTCTTTTAAATATCTGATTATGATGTTTTTGAAAAGTACACAATTATCAGTATAAAAATATATTAATATTCATGATATGACAAAACACATAACTGTATAGATCATTTAATAGAACCTTTGGAGGTTTATAGTTTTTTTTGTGAAATAAGAGTGAGTAGGTACCTTTTAATATCATCATTTTAACTGCGTGTATCAAGATACCCCAGTGCTATCCAAATTGCATATGTGAAGTATACAGTATATATGTGAAAATGTTAAGATAAACTATTGTAATTCCATTGTGATTTAAAGTCAGCAGTATTTCCCCAATTTCCACATTCCCAGTAAACCTATCCAGTGAAGAATTCTGTATTTCATGTAATGAAATTCAAATAGACCTTTTTCTAATTTCTTGGACATGGCTGAGCTCCAAAATACCAACACAACTTTACTTATGGAAACAAGGAGTTTTATATAGATTGAGTGCTTCACGGTGGTGCCAATAATCTTTTAGTAAATATTACAATCCAGGAAAGGAACATTTAGTGCAAAATGTTCATCAACACTATGTTCATAGCGGACACACTCCATGATTCTGTCATCAGAACCTATTCTAAATACAATAATAATGATGTCACAATGCGACTTATGGGAAATAGCAAGTCATAAATTGTGTAAAATTGCAGAAGGAGAAGAAATATAAGATTGAGCATGAGTTGAGGAACTTGCTAAAATGGGACACTGAAGGTCCACAGTAAGGGATCATGGTACCAGCACAAACATGGTAATATCAACTGCATGGTGAAGAGTGATTATTTGTCTTGTAGAAGTAAATACTTGAGATGTGAGAAATGTATATGAACACGAGATCCTTTTAGTCTGGACGATTTTAAAGAATGAATAGGAATGTGCTGACTTATGTTAACTAAAGAATTGGCCAAACCAAGCTTATGTGTCTAAAGACACAGTATTAGCAACAGTAAAGCTGAATTTAATCAAGCTTTTTTGCTTTTTTAGAAAATACAAAAAAAACATCAAAGACTAACAATTTTAAGCATCTTGCAGTTCAAGTATGGAGGAGTGTCACATTGCCAAAGACAAATGTATTTGGATGAAGAATAAAAAGACTTTGCTTAAAGATTAAAATGTACTTTATCTCTACTGAAAGAAATAAATCATCCCTAAATTGAGTAGATCCTGAATTATGGGAGTTTGCAAATTGAAATGGATTTAGTAATATTTTAGATTAATTAAAGTATCATTGTGTATGTTGTAGAGAAGAAATACAAATGTTATTAAGTGTTGTCAATGTCAAATGCCTGTATGATTAAAAGAATCATTATGTTTTCCTTGGAATACTTTCTTTGACCTCTGACCTTGGATGTGCAGGCTAGCCACTGACACCTGCCCATGTGTTTCGGGGATTATCTTTAAAAAGAAAGCATTTGTATTACTTTCACAAATCAGTCTGTCAAAGAATACTATCCGCAAACTTTTCTGAAATGCCACAACATTTTAACTGTGCTATAAAATTTGCTGCATAGGTTTTAAATCAGAAAGCTAGACAGGGTAATGAATTCAAAATAATATTTACATCAGCCAACTGGCATGGACTGCAATAGTAAGATTACACATTTACCAGCTGTTTTATTGCACTTCTGATTAAAATTCCCCAGTTAGGTATGAAATTGGTCTGAAAGAGATGGTTATATAATCTTTTTTTTTTAACAATGAGAGAGAGAAATGAGAGAGGTCTGATCATTAAAACATCACAGTGAATCTTGGTTTGAATTCATGACAACATATTTATTTTGTTCTGCTGATGTGAGGTTTTTGAAATGGCAATTTTGTTTGAGTCAGAAACTCCAAAAGTTGTGGACACAAGAGCATTTCTCAAATAAGCTTGCACAGTAAGATGCAACATTGAACATAATGTGCAAACAATAATTTTGGTAGTTTTATAGTTGTAAGAAAATGCTGTTATTTACAATGGTCATTACAATTAAACGCAGAAAGCCCATTTCTCTTATGATTAAATTATATTTTGTCGAGCTATGAAAGAAAAAGAAAAGATTCCTCACTGTATGACAAAACATCAAGAAGAAATGATGTAATCTGAAGTAATGTCTAGAAGGTCAGAGGCTACTGATCTGTTAATGTAGGAGGAAATGACCTAAAACAGCAAAACTCAGAAAAGAGGCAGAATTAGATTTTTTATACTTTTTACCTGACATATTTTAGCTGGAAATATATTGAGATTTACATTTTATCTAAAGGTTTTCGTTTTGAAGTGGATAAATGAATAGTCCTACATTAAAGATGTATGAAGAATCATCCATTCACTATCAGAAATGTACTTAGGGCAGCCCAGGGCCTATTAATGTAGAACTTTGTTAAATTAATTCACAAAGTTCATAATAAAAGAGATTGCATTTTGTAACTCAAACCATAACATGAAACAGTTATTCATCCATAACAATAGCAACTAGCTGTAAGTGGTAAGCTGGAAAAAAAACACGTTTTGACATGTCATTGTAATAATCATTATTTAGTCAAAATAAGTGGAAAAATAGACTATTACCTAATGGGTATTACTGTAAAGCAAAATATCTTATCATTAAATGTGGATGAAAGCTGTGTTAAACAATTTTAACTACCCAATTCTTTGTTGTGGTCTCTGTGTGGCATCATTTCTTTCTGACTGTAATGACCTAAGAATAGCAAATGTCATATCAGCCTTTGGCACATAAATCATTAGACATACTATTAAATGTTTGCAGAGGTAACTCAGTGGTCAGTTATTTGTGTGCAGTGTAATAGTAGCTTCCATGATGCCAGAAAAGTGGGTGTGGCACTCTTGCAAGTAAAAGATCCACATCCTAGTGATATTAATAGATACAATTATTAAACCGTTCATTTGAATGTATATAATTTACATAAAATACTTGTATTTTTACTTTCTGGTAATGTTTTCTGGGTATAAAACTATCCATTTATTTCAATTGTTCTACTTCATCTTTTTGTCATTTTTGATGTAATTTTTTATAAATTGATACCAGTCCTAAAGCAAACTGAATTTTCTTACTTGGTCAGTAATACACCAGTAAACCATTCATTCAAGGTTCATTATGATACTGCAAATAATCAGAAACAAAACACTGATAGGCCTGAAGACTGCTGCTCTACATTAACCCATTTTCATGAGTAATATGACTGGGAGGCCGAACGCAATGTTTTCCTTTAAGTCAGCACACTGTATGCTGCGTGGGGACACCTAGTTTTCAGCCTCTTCCATTGACTCTGCTAAGACTAAACCCCGTGTTTATCCTTAAATAAATATGTGAAGAATTCACCAGAGATCTCAAAGGTCTGTTTAGAATGGAGAGGCTGTTGTCAGATGTTTAGAAATGATAGGTTTGCCAGCTGCACATTCAGGGGCCTCTTGCTGTGTAGCACATTCTCCTCAGAGGTAAGGTCTTGTGACCTCTCTTTGCTACAGCTTGCTGGGAGGGCGCAGGGACAAGAAAGAACCACTTGAAAGTCCCTGAAGGCCACAAGTGTGATAGAGCGTGTTTACAAACTTAGAAGCCAGAGCTCGCTGCTCATACTAAGGAACATGGCAGCTGTCGCTGTGGTTAAATTTATCACCCATTCATGTGCATGAAGTGGGACATCACACACACTCTCTGACTGGTAAATCCAGTCTGCTTCACTCAGCCAGGAGGGACATCATAATTGTGTAATGATAGAGAAACAATGTAACTAATAAAGCTAGGACTCCAGACCTAGAATAACTCAATGGCTTCTAGCCAGCAACAACCACAAAATCATGTTAAAATAAAAAAGCATGTGGTTCTAAATGAAGAGTTGTGTATTAATATACAGCAATGAATTTTTAGTTTCAAAGCCTTAGATGGCAAAAGTGTCTTTAAATAAACCGCTTTACTTTAGAACTGTTATATAACTCTTTTTTTATATACTGTACTAACTTTAATAACTTTTCAAATACTTTTGTCATGATGCAAGAATTCTAAAGGCAGAGCTGCAGTGCCAAAGCCAAACTGTAAGATTGTTTTATTAGCCCTGCGTGCCGACACTTCAGTAGGGTGGCCAAACTCTAATGAAGGCAAAGAAGTGGTGTTGATTCTCACAGTGTGACTTACCTGGCTGAGGAGGACGACAAACAAGAAAGACTCCATAACACTGATGCAGAAGTCTTTAATCACAAAGACTAAAGAGAGAATATGAAGGAGGGTACAGCTAGCAGACCAGACTCATTAGAGGTGAAATAAAAGGACTGAAGGGAAGCTTGGGAAACACTGCTCTGAGTAAGGAAGAAGAAGGGGACCCAGTGAGAACACCAAAGCAGATTCCGTAATTATGGAACATGGTTAGAGTCCTTTGAGTGCATTGGGTTCGAATTTCACCTCCATAAATTCTGGGGAGCAGCCTTCAAGGCATGATAAGCAGTGAAGAGCGCTGTGTCAATCTGGAGCTGAAGTCCGCTTTCCTGAAACTTATTTAGCGCATTGAGGAGGTGGGGAGGTAGTGTAGGAACCTATGGCTAGTCACTCACTGTTGAGTGGGTCAGAAGGGACGGCCACCTGAGATTCATGTAACTTATGAATTAATTGTGGAGACTGTTCTGATGAAAGTTCACAGAAGGATAACGTTAGATAAGTGATCTGAGCAAGTGATGCAGTGTACAGAAGATAAGAATGGGAATTACTGGAATGTGACTTCTGAAAAGGTGTAAAGTAGCATTGGAGGTCCTGAATTTCTGCAAGGGGGGCCCTGCAGACCGGTTAGTGTAACAGGGAATACAAAGAGTGCACCTTAAGAACTGGCTACAGATAGAAAACCTGGTTAAGACATCTGGGAAGATTTAAAGCACTTTTATTTATAATGTGTATCATGGATAAATGACTGGGTAAAGACAGAATCTGGATCCAAGAGGAATTCCCAAAAAGCACAGCTAGTTCGAAAAGGGTACTGTACAGCAGTAGAGTTCTTAAAACTCTACAAAGCTATCATAGAAGATTCATGAGGCCCAGGTGCCATGAATTGTTTTCCTCTGTAAGGACACTAAGTTAATGGACAGGCATCGCCAGAGAATAGATAGGGGTCTCTGGGAGACAGAGGGCAGTCTGTATAGAAACTGATGCCATTTATTGCTCCAAGAGGAGGAGACAGCTTTAATTTGTTGTGCAAGTGGAAAATAGCTTAATACAGTGGTGCAGAGGAAACAAGCTTGAGAAGATACTGTAGACACAAGGGACAATGCATATAGCATAGCGTAAGTAAGGACGTTTAAGAGTTTGCTTTGAATTAGAAAATAATTATCAGGTGAGAACTGACTTAATGTTGCCAAGCTTTGTTTGTGGCAAGGAGTCATGTCATGTGTCAAGGTGAGAATGAAGCCCCCTAGAGAGCCAAATGAAGAAAATTGCTTAAGTCTTCCATACTGAAGGAAACTCAGACAACTGGAAAAATCACCTGAGTCAAGGCTGAAGAACCTTCAACAGGGGGAGCATCAATGAGAGAAATTAATCTCTCATTGAGTTTCATTGGAAGGGTACTTGTAAATGACGCAAGGCTTTAACCAGAATAAGTGTGGTTAGATATAGGTCAAGGGCTGATCCTGAAGTGAGGAAATAATGGAATGAACAGGGGGGGCAGGGAGAAAAGGCATCAACGATCAGACAGGCTGCTGCAGAACAGGGGAAGAATTGCGCGATGTCTCCACTGATGCAGGTGAGCGTTGGTCCTGACCTCGAGGGTTGGGGCTGCAGAACTGAAAACAGGTGGAGGAGCTGCTGAAAAAGAGGCAGCCCGTGAAAGGAATGCAGGAACCTGGAGCAGATAGGAAGAAGATCAGAGCCTAGAAGATATATAAAACATAGAGAAGGGGTCAGGGTGCAGCCCAGAGGGCACAGTTTTCCTGGAGCTCACAGGATGAATGACATAATCAGAAAGAGCTGGAAGAGCATGATGTCAAGGCAACTCCAGTGGACTGGTTGAAATTGAAGAAGGGCTTTTTCAAACTGGCATGAGAGAAGGTGACTTCTCTCTTCTTCAGGGTCCTTGGCAGACAACAACGGAGGAGAAGATTCAAGGGGGGGTTGGGGGCTCCCACCATGCCCTCTTGGACACCAGGGGGAAATGTAGGTAAGGGGGAGAATTTGAGGGCTGTCGCCCTGTGGATCAGTGAAAGCTGTGAACACGTAGCCCAGATCTGATGCAGGCTGAGCTGTGGGGCAAGCATCAGTGATCAGGTGTGCTTCTGTGGAGAGAGTGAAGAGGTGGATAAAGGAAGGGTAAATAACAACATTGTAGTTTGTTTTCCTTTGAGCTTGTATGGGAAGCAGCCATGTTGTTGCAGAATGAGGTCTGGCTCAGGCAAAAACAAAATAGTATCATGAGAAAGCAAAAGATGTTTTTAATGATTGTTTTTACACTCTCCTTTGCCTTCACACTCCTGGTGAACAGTAGGTGGGGTGAGAGAAAGAAAGGACGAACGTAGAGGGCGGCCCGGCCCTGGAGGGAGCAGTTTTGCTGGAGCTCCATGGAGGTGTGGCGTCAACGGGACCGAATGAGGAAGGTCGCATGACGATTTGGGCTGTTTCCAAGGTGTAAGGGGGTCAAACTGGAGAGGCTTGCACGGAAAACGTTGCACTTAGAGAGATGCAGAAGAGCCATGAGCAGACAGCTGTGACTGGAAGGAGTAGGTGGAAGCTGGTTTTGCGTGGCCAAGGGCTAAGAGACCTGCAAGACATCAGTGCTGGTTTCTTTTTCGGTAGGTAGGTGGAAGTGGGCAAGAACCTCTTGTTATTGAAACATAGGCTGACGTCCCAGAAATGTAAAACTCGTAGACCAACAATGAAAAACAGAATTGCCAGGACTGTTCTAGAAAATGTATTTATGACAAACTAAGAAAATTAACACTAGGTGCAAACGTGATGTCTATGGAATCTACATAAAAGCCCCTGTAGGGTTTCTGCTATCAAAAATATTCCTTGTAGAAAAAAGGTTTAAAAAAACTGAGGACAACAGTGGCAAATCTAATGTCTTTTTTATGAAGTACTGTTGAAAGAACGCTTTAATGGTGCAATTTCTAAAGGTGATAAATGCTTAATTAGAAGTTGTAAGAGAACAAGCAGTGAATAAAAACACACTGAAGGACATTCTGTTCTGATTACAGTGGAGGAAACATGGGGGGGGGGGAGAAATGCTTAGGTGTGAATTCTCCGGGTTACACTATGAATGCTTTCTACATTCACAAAGACAAGGCAAATTTTTGTATTGGGCTTTTAGAAGGAGGCAGACAAAAACTGCCATATCATACAGTATGGTACCACAAATCAAACACAAATTATTTAAAGTACAAAAAACATTAAAGCTGTCTTGCTTTATATTAATGAAGATTTGCTGCTTTACCAAGTGCATCAAATGCTTAGTAGCTCCATTTGAGAACACGTGGTCTTTCTGACAGAAAAGTGGCGTGGAAATAAAGGGGTGGAAATGTAAGCTGTGTAAAGTCTTTCTTGTCACACAAGAAAGTTTTTTTTGCCATTGCGAAGATTGTGACAGCATGGTCGGATACTGTAACAGGGTGGCGGTAGGGCTGTAAGTGGAGGTTGCGCAGTTGGGGAAGAGAGAAAGGTCCTGAGTCGTAAGCCCACAGTGTACAGGAGCCGGCTATTAAGGACCCCTGAGCCTGAAGTCTGTGAGCGAAGATTTCAGGGATCCTGCTGTGGATAGCTCCTCATGGTATCAGAGGAGCACTCCCTGGATTGGGAGCCTGAGGAAATGGAAGCCCTGACCTCAGCATCCTGCTGAGAGTTTTCCCTGGAATGGCGAATGGGAAAACATGTTTGTGGAAGAATCCCGGGGGGCATTGCATTACAGGAAAATGCACGGCTAATATCTGGAGAACACACCTGGTGGCTATGTCTAGAGACTACAAGGTTATACATATGGTTTAGGTTACATGGTTTAAGGACTAACAGTAACGGCTGTAGCTCTGTTGTGTATAATTACGATTAAGGGTGATGGGTGGAGTGTGGTGGTGGACTCATTCCCAAGGTTATGTGTTGGTTTGTGATCAAGTAATGGTTAGGATCTCATACTGGTTTCAAAGTTAACAGTTTAGGTTCATGGTTTAACGTACCGTACTCTAGCCTTCAAGTTAAGATTTAGGTAATGGTTAAAACATGACTCTTCCTGGGACCCTGATCAGCTCATGGTGTCACCGCAGGCTGGGTGTCCTGTTCCAGAATGACCGTGCCCTAGGTGTTGGTTATAGATTTCAGATTACAGTCTCCTCAGAGTAGTGTAAAACCTGGGCCGACAAAAGAAACCCCGCTGCAGGTCAGCTAAAATCCCACAAAACAAACTTGTGTAGTTGTGAAACTTTGAGTCACTGGCTACGTGTGGCGAAAAGCAACGTTGCCATGGCTACCATGGTGGTGGCAGTGCGAGGATGACATCTGCCCTTGAGCCGCTTCTCAACTGGTTAATACCAGAGCACCTAATACCAGAGAGACTACTGGGGAGAGCTAACTTTAACTCATCACTGACAGGAAGTCATTGAAAATTGCAGCCCTCAAAGTGAAGACTTCTATGGATAAGATAGGTTACAGTAAATTTCAGCAAACAATAAAGATAAAAACTGAAATATCTTGTTCGCATATGTAGTTAGACTTATGTACACTATGTTTTGTGGAAGCATTTTTAGCAGTGAAAACAAGTCTTCTTGGGTCAGCTTCAACCAACCTTTCACAACAGATTGGTGTCATTTTTGTCCATTTTTCTCGGCATATTTGCTGAAGCTCTCTCAAATTGCTTGGGATGGCAGTTTTCAATCTTTCCACAGAGTGTCAGTAGGAATCAAATCAGGATTTGGCCCCTCAAGGGCATTCACTTTCTTATAGCAACTCTACTGCAGCTTTGGTCTTGTGCCCTGGATCATTGTTCTTCTGAAAAGTACTTTTTTGTCCCAGTTTTAGGTTAGAAGCATGTTTCTGCTACATTTGTATGTTCCCATCAGTCTTAACAAGCTTCTCAGTCCCTGCTGAAGAGAACAGAACTATGACACAAGGATGACACCACCATTCTTAAAAGCTGTGATGGCGATGCACTGTGTTGAGTTTGCCAGATATATTGCTTTGCCTGTAGATCAAAAAGTTCCACTTTTAGCTTGTGTGAAAACAAAACCTTTTGTCACATGTTCGCAGTATAAGCTAGGACCAGGCAGGACTTGAGATGTTGTTGTTTTTTTACCAGTTGCCTACAGGCCAGTTTTTTTGGAGTGACAGTGATATTGCCGAGACATAGACCTTTTCTCTCATCTGTCCATCTCAGCCCATGTCACTGTCAGCCTTGCAGGGCACCCCTAACCATTTTCCTCTTTGCCTGGCTGCTCTCATTGGAGGAACAGCTTGATCTAGGCAGTGTCTAGATCAATTTTTAATGATTAACATTACAATGATGAAAGAGGTATTGGGAGGTATACCTGCACTGTCTAGGTGCCTTCCTGTTCTTAATGATTGACTTGACCATACTGAAAGAGATATTAAGGGTCTTTGAAATGTGTTCATATCGTAACCCCTGATCTGTGGCTTTACAGAGGTTTATCTCTTAGTTGTTTTTAAAGTTCCTTGGTTTTCATGGATGAACCTTTCCTTAAAACTCACTACCCAATGAAGGTACCTTACAGAGTGCATTTATTCTAAAATTACGAAAACCAGTATTATTGTACATAGCCAGAGGCCACACAAAATATTTGCCACAATATTGGCCACAAAAATAATTTCATCCACAGACCATCTGAAATGGCATCCTGAAAGGCAAAGGTAATTCCATGCTGTAAAGAAGAAAGACAAAATATACTATGACTGATAAACCTTTTTTTAGTCCATTCATTGTGTTACATATATTTGGACGTTGAACGCTTTCAAATCCCAATTAAACACAATCAAAGGTTTATACCCCTAAACTGATACAAGAAAATAATCTAGATTTTCCACCATGTTGTGGGTTATGGTTAAGTTAGCCATGTGCAAAACTAAGTAATCTATAAAAATGGAAGCTTTTAAAACAATTTGAAATGTCATAATATTTTTCTTATAATTATAAGTCTTCGCATGTGTTTCAAATAAGCATGAATTTCCTTCTTTATTCATGCAGTTTCGCTTGACTGAAAATCAAGTTTTATTGCTTATTACTTGGAAAAATGACTCCAGCTTTACTATAGAGACCATAGAACAGTACAAGACTGGCTTTTTTTGCAATCCAACTATCCAACTATTGTTTTTCATTGTACATGAGCTAATCGCCTAGATAGACAGCACTAAAAGACACAAATGCTGCACACCATGGAGAAGGATTCTCAGAAAAATAAAATATCACATTCATCTAGACGAATAACTTCACAGTCCAACAATGCCAAATAAATGAAAGATAAACACAAGTATAAAGACGTGACTGCAATTAATGTTATCACCTAGAGGTTGAATTAACTCTCCCCTTTAAATGTTTATATATCATCCATTTTTTAGCTCAGTGTTTTCTCAGTTGCAAACTGTACATCTTCCCAGACAGCCATTATAGGAGCCTGTCGTGTGTGAACTTAACAAACTGGGCCCATTTACATGAAAGACATCTGCTTTCCATTTCTGAAACTCTGAACCAGAAGTGGAATGATCTGCATTCTTCCAGAAGGCATAAATGAACCATCAAACTTGAAAATTATGTTTATCTTTTTAAATGGGCTTCAGACTTCAGGAACATTCTTTTCAGGACAACATATTCACTCTGAGGACAGAGTTTTACTCAAAAGCTGTCATTAAGTAAAGTGCACTGTTTTCGTGTCATGAAGTGTAAGCAACTTATTTTTTTATTTTTAACTAAAAGAGACATGAAGCCATATGTTTGGTATTCGTAGCTCAAGGCTTGTCCACAATTAGTGAAAAATCTTAATCTGTTTACTTAGCCATAGACTAATATATATTTGTGTATTTTACTTGTAGGTTGCCATCCAATAGTTCTTTTTCAATAATATAAATAATTACAAGAATAAAACCAAATGGTCCACAAGATCAGGACCATTATATTAGACTTTTTAACTAAAATAAAAAACATCAAATAAGAAAGCTTGTCCATGGAGATTTTGTTAACTTCTGTACAACTTTCACACCATCTAGTGGCACAGTTATGGAAACTACAAACACACTTTACTAAACCTGGACCCCTTTGTGTTAAATGATCATGTTTCAGTGAATAAGTAAAGATCCCAAACATGCAGAATTCAATAAAATATATTTTGTTATCAAATCTGCTTGCCGTTTATTATACCATAGTTAAAAAATACAAATAATACAAATTATTCATTTCACTGTATTAAACTTTTTAATAGGAAAGTATCAAGTAAACAACAGCATTCTGTTTCTGAAAGATATATCTTTATTTGAAAATGATAATGTCAGTGATATCAATACAATTATTCTACAACAAGTATTGGATGCTTCGTAACTGGTAACGGAAGACCAACAGTAATAATAATATACAAAAATAGTGCAGTAGCAAAACAATTGAAACAGCTTCAATTTGTTCCCACTTAAGGTATTATATCTGACATGCTATACATAATACCAATACTTAATTTGTGCACTACTCATGTTATTTTGTATAAACTGTTTTATACATGTTAGATGACATTTTATTTCAAGTCTCAGCATCTGAACTATAGTATCTGTTTATAGTGCAATGGGAACATTCATATAATTACTTTAATTTGCAGTGTTATAGGATTTACACAGTGCTAATACAGTAATGTGATCATCCAGGAAATGACTGAATATTTTTTCTCTCATGTAGCAAAATAAAAAAGTGTTGACAAAAAGTGTTGGTAGCAAGAACGCCATTAGATCATTTAATTCTATAGTAAATGTGGTGTACACTGTATTTCCTGTTATACCGTATAACAAAGATACTTAATACATTGGAAAGTAACACAAATGTTATTTGCCAGGATTCAAAGGAGATTTCACATTTTTGGCTTAAAGGAACCCAGTTTCACGTTGACAAGATTAGTTTTACATCACTGCATATTCTAAACTTGTATATGATAACCCTAATGACACAAACAAAATTATGATGAAATCCATTCATAAAGACATTAAGAAATACACATTTTAAATATTTTGTTTCATAGCTTAAATCCTACAATTTAAGTGAAATAAAAGTGCTTGCTTTCATGGATCAGAGAATATGTTGCACTTTTCTAAGGAAGTCTTTTCTTTTAAAGAAAACCAAAATCATATGAGGGTTTTCAGAAAGAATATTTTTAGAATAACCAGGATTCAGAGACAGAAAACAGACGTTGTTATAGAGGGAGTTTCCTGTTGGACTGGCTGAAAGGAAAAACACTCAGATCAAGACCTCAGATATTTCCCTTTCTGATGCAGTTTCCACTACGTTTTTCCTTGATTTCAAGAACTTTAAAGATCATCTCGTCAGCAGTGACCTAGATCACACAGCACTAATGACAAGAATATCAGGGCATCACTGAGGTCAGGAATGAGAGGGTGTTACTGTATCTGTGCTGTTTGTGACCAATTGGTGATCTCGTCACACCTTTTAAAAAGACATATATTGCTGTTTTATAATTTATTATATGATTTGTAATCTTACTATAAATGACTAGATGCTTTTTTTAAATGTGCAGGACAAAGGAACTAAGAAAAGTTGGTATTTTATTATATATTGTTTACTGTTCTCAAGTACTAAATTTATTCAGGTTCCTTTATGGTATTTAGCTCAGAATGTAAAACTACCCACACAGTAGTTACAATAAAACCGTTGTTCATTTCAATTTAGCATTTTACATAGTTTCAGTACTTAAAACTTCAAAAAGTCTAACTTTTTTCAGAGCTTGCAAATTTACATTAATAAACCTAAAGCTTAAAATACTGCCATAGTATAAGCAAGAATCATTTTTTCATTAGATTTCCAAGACATATAAAGTGAACTAGACATGCTTACAACAGGAACAAGTAGCAATATGGTTTTAAATAACCTACATACTGTACAATTAAACTTCCTGAAAAATCTGAATGGGTTCTTCAGAAGAGCTGCCACCCAGTTTTAGTGTAATGAGGTTGTTTTTGTTCATTATTAACTATTAATCATGCTTTCATCCTCACTATTACTCTCTTGTAAACTGGGAAAACTATACATAGTTGCTTGTTAAATACTATAAATACCTTGTAGCTTGAACAAAAAGGAAAATTAACACTTTTGTTTATGTTTTAAGTATCACTGTACCTTTATTGCAATGAAGGAATTGAAATGCAAATTGAAGATGACACTTCAATAATGAATTATTTACTTAAGAATAGAGATAATTTACAAACCTAAAATACTGTTAATCCAGTCCAACTTTGTATATCAGGATACTCTTTTCTAAGAAAGAAATTGGATACTTTTATTTGTGGAAGTATCCATTAGGTCCAGAAAAAAAGCCTTACCATTTCATTTTAAGAAATAAAACATGCCAACATTCCAGTCAAGTAACTATAAAACACACCAAAAACATTCGGTACATTAAAGTAATACTGAAAGGTCACCATAGCAATACCAAAATAAACAGGGCCCTAAGTATTTCTTTTCACTTCCTTAAAGTGTTAGGTAAGTCTGTACTGTTTAAACTGTCCCATATCAATGCTTCTGATGTACTGCTTTAGAAGCTACTCAAGAAATAGCATTGCAGCAATTTCACCTATGTCTCACCAATCATTTCTGTGTTTGCTCTGCCTTTCAAAGAATTTGTCCTGTTGCTATACATATTACTTTGTTGTTACACAAATTTGCCACCAGATCTTCCCTTCAGATCTCGGATCTTAACCAGTTTTCCATTAATTTCCACTCTGGGTGTACAACTGGTATGTGCCAGGCGATATCTAAACACTGTATATAAGTTACATGAGGAAAAACGATTTCTATTTATGATCCCAGTTCTTTTATTTCTCAGTCATACATAAAACTGAAATTGACCCTTTGTCTGATGAAGTTCTCAAAATACAATTTAATCTTACACTACATATCAGAATTAATTAGAATTCTAGGCTTTCAGATTGCCAGTTGATATTGTACTACAACAGAAAAAGTGATTCACCACTGATGTATTCTAGAACATTTTCTGCTGGTTTTGCACTGTAAAGATGAAGGTATACCATCATAACACTGAAGCATGATATGCAGAGATCTTTATACAGTACCTGTACTATTACATGTTTAGCTTTAACTGTGATATTGCACCGAAGTGTTCAAGTATACTGCAGTTCCATTCCCGCAGCTGAGTTCATAGGTAAGAGAGGTAGTTGATTATTCTCTGTGGGATATTGAGCTGGGCTACTACTTCAAGGCCTGTTGTCCCCAGGGCTTTCCTCAGACTGACCCTACTCAGCTGCTGCAAGCTCAATGGGTTTCCTGCAGTAGGACAGAAAACTTGTGAATAAAGGCGAAAAAATTAATAAACAATTTCATAGTTTAAAGTCACATCTTGAGTATTCTAATCTTGGTTTAAAAAACATCCTTTTCAACACAAGTGCAATCTCATTGTTTTGTTAAAATGTTAAAATGTAAAAGAATTCTCATCTGTGAAGAACCCAAAAAAGAAGAATGCTTTACGAGAGCCCAGCTTGTCAGAGTGAAAATCTGCTTGTTAAATGAAAAAAAAAACAGTCAGGAATGACTACTACTCATATGAATAAAAACTCAATTATAGCAGTTGCTGGTATAGTGGGGGATTACTGTGCGGTGAAGTACAGCTGGCTCCCATCTTTAAGAAAGATGACAATGGTGGTTTAACTCTCCTAACCTAAATTGATCCTATGGAGGCCTCCTGAATTGCTCAAACAGTAAGGGATCTGACACGTTGGGTCACGTTCAAGCCTGGGTCACATACTAGGTTCCTGTGAGGCAATTCCTCTACTGGCAGTGTGCAGTAGGCTAAGCGCCATCTGGTGTCAGATGGGACCTGTTGACTGTTGATGACACTGTGAATCATGCAGCCTCCTATGCGGCACTAAGCCTTTGCTGTGTTACCTATGACATTTTTTAACAAGGCTCAATAGTGGCAGGACAGAGCAGTCTGCCTAGTTTTGCAGTTTCTTCCCTGTGTGCTGCATTGGGGTAAATACGGAAATCACATAACATGCTAATCCAACATATCTGGCGATTCTAATTTTGTTTTAAAAAAATAATCTTATTTAGTGACTAACAAGAAAGCACTAATATAATTTTCAAAGTAAAATCAGTGTCAAGTGTTGCTTCCAGACTGTAGTTCCATCTTTTGCCAAATGAGGAAGGCCTTGTCCAGTCAATCAGCTAGCTGGAAGTGAAATGAGTTGTTAATGTATTCCTTAGTACAGGTACTACTCAGCTCTCTCTTTTGGGTTCAAAAAAGCTTAAAGATGCTTTATAAGTATTCAAAAGATACATTCTTTTGAAGTTATAAAAGGTTACTTGGTGTGGGCTCTTTTGTAGATTAGCCACGTGGTGTCAAGGCAGAAGAAATTCTTCGCTCACCCTGTGGTCCAGGGTCCTAATGCCCCAGTATAGTGATGGGGACACTATACTGTAAAAAGGTGCTGTGCTTCGTATGACAGGTAAAACCGAGGTCCTGACATGTAAGCAATTATTATTATTCTTTATTGACAAAGGATAAGGGCACTCGGGACAAATTCTAATTTACAATGACCACTGGACAGTATTTTCACAACACGGCATCTGCCGGAACTGCGTGAGTGAAGCACAATGTTCAGCAGCATTCCCCACAGGATTTTAACCCACTGCCCAAGGGCGCCGAGCCCAAAGCCCTAACCACTGTTTCACTGCCTCATAGTAAGAAAACACAAAAAGTGACCCAGCGACTTTGCAACACCTGCACAAAAATGACAAATATTTCCAGGTGCTACCCGGTCTGCACGTTTTCTCTACTGCTATGAACTCTGTACTATAAAGGCAGAGTCTATATTACCAAACGCTGGAATAATATAGATACAAAACTAAGAAAGTTATTTCGGGTAATGAAAGGACAACAAACACTAAAAACTTACTTTCATAAAACTGCAGGCAGAGTAAAGGTGGAGAGCCAGCTCTGGTATAGTCAATTGGCTTTTTACCCTGGTTATCCCTGGCATACACATTCCCTCCAAATTCAACCAGCATTTCAATTAAGTCCACATTCTTTACTTTGGCTGCATGATGAAGAGCTGTCTCGTGAAGTTTGGCTGCATTCACCTTTGCACCTTGCAAAACAGATCACACACATTCAATCTTCATTATTGCGGCACTGACATTTTTAAAAGAAAATATCTACTTTTTTAAAAGACAGAAAGGTACCGATGCCTCCAAAAACAGCAAAAATTTCAGACAAACATACAAAATCAAATGTGCTTCATTTAGACAAAATTTATAAGGAAAAATTCAAAATACCATACTAGTGAGTCTGGAAAGAAGAGGCCTACACGTACAATGCATAGTTGGCAAATTCATAGATCCCATACTTGGTAGTAAAAATAAATAACTGTACATCTGTACAGTACATTTGTAACAGCAGTATAATATTTGAAGTTTACAGTTTACAAGTGTTTTCTTTGGAGAGATTTCTTAACATTAAACATTAACGTTATATACTGGGTATTGGTCATTGTTCAGTTCTACTGTATGTATACTGAAGCTCTATAAAAAGGTAATGCCAGATCCCAGAAAAACATCAAGCCAGATTTAGACGTTCTGTACATTCAATACGTTTTAACTGCGATACCAGGTCATTGTAAATTCATTGTAAGTTCAAATATAATATGGGGTACAAATCACTTGCATGCAAGTCAGGCGTTTTAAGAGTGAACTGTCCACCATAAAACACATCCATGCAGATGGGAACATATGTGTCAGCACACCATGATCATGATCTTCTTCCGCATGCGGGAGCAAGAAAAAAAAATGACAGGAGAAATAGAGAGATGGAAACAGCACGGGAGGCCACATTTCACAAGGTAGAACGCAACACTATGGTACAGCCACCAGGGGGCGATAGCCCAACTAACATCAACCTGCTCCACCACAGTGTGGCCAAAGAGAGCCAGCAGGCAGACTGGAGGTGAGAGAGGCTGAGGCTCCCTCCAGCTCTTCAGGGGAAAGCTGCCTGTCTGGTTTCAAAGCTGCTGGCTCCCCAGACATCTGGAAGACCGGTGCTTTCAGCGGATCTCTCTACTCGCCCGGTCTGGACCAAAGACTCAGAGTATACTCATCTTTCCCACACAGCCTCCCTTAAGCACCTGACCACCATAACTGACCCTTTATTCATTCTGTAATGCCAGTGCTATGTTAACAATCCTATCTGATTATGGTCTATGTCAACTCAGCTGAATCTGCATAGTTACTGTGTTCAGATCTGATGACAGAGGGGTCAGTGCATGATGCTGACCTAGCCACCATGTGAAGACAAGTGCTATTTCAGCATTCCAGATGTTCCCTGCCTTGCACTGACCTGTGGCAATTCACAAGCATACAAATTCGTCACGTCATTACAATGTATGTTTTAAGAGTTTTTGGTCATCTTAACTCTGAGGAATAATTAAAGGCCCATGAGTCCTGAAATATTCGACACACAGATGACTACTGCAGTGAATGCGTGCCTGTGTACTGTGCCTGTGGGGCAGTGGAGTCCCATCTATAATGTAGTCCTGTGTTGAGCCTTGGTGCTTGCTGACAGGTTCTGGCTCTCTATGTCCCTCAAAGGACACAGTGGACAGATGAACATCAGAGTCTCATAATATTGTATTCAAAGCTGTTAATCAATCGATGATTGAAAGTAAAAACACATATTCCTTTTTTAAAATGTTGCAGTGCATGTATGCACAAAGGAAGTAAGGCATGAGTAAAGGGATCCCCGAGTTTGGAAATCTCAATAGTTGTCTTATAGAATTCATTCAAATTTAGGAGCTGTTTTTCTGAACTTTTTATTACCCTTAGACACATTGTAGAGGTTCTCCAAGTACTACGATGCTTGCCTTTAAGTGTTTCTTACCTGAAGTAACACATGTTAAAATTTAAATGAGTAATTATTTCATAGCAGGCACTAAA
This sequence comes from Lepisosteus oculatus, assembly GCF_040954835.1. NCBI lineage: Eukaryota > Metazoa > Chordata > Actinopteri > Semionotiformes > Lepisosteidae > Lepisosteus > Lepisosteus oculatus. The sequence goes on along the minus strand of NC_090702.1, from coordinate 43,663,323 downwards.
AGACACTTGAAGTCTACCTGCATTCAGCAGCACCTTGACGCAGTCCACATGCTCTCTGGCACAGGCAGCGTGCAGTGGAGTTCCAAAATGGCAGTCATGGGCCTCCAGCTTGGCCCCTTCTGAGATCATAAGTCTAACACAATCTGAGTTACCTGGAAAGGGAAAATATCCATAATATTTCTCAACACAAAGAACTTTTAAATGATAAAACAGTCAAGTACTTTGGTTTGATGTATTCTGAAAAACAAATGTAAATGCAGTAAATTGTACTCTCAATAAAAGTATGCAGTGCCTTCCAGATTTATTCATACCCCAGATGAAATACAAAAAAACCCAATATGACTGAATGGGTTCTGCATTGGACAATATCTTACGTAAGAAACAATTCTAAAAATGTAATAGCCTTTAATACATGTAATAAAATGTAATGATACTGTAATTGTAATGCACAGAATTGTTTCTTTCATTAGAATCCAACAAAAACAAACGTATAATAACATTCTCCTCTATGGACGTGCACTGAAAGCCCCAAGGCTATGGAGAGGCCTCCAAAGGTTTGTAAAAGGAGGAAATAAATGGAAGACATAGCAGGATGCATCTTCACTGTTAAGTTCGCAGACTTTTTTAAAGACTGCAGCAAACAATCATTGACATCCACAAATTGTGGGTGGCCGCAAAAGAAAAGCTGAGTCTACCGCCTTCCACTGTTGTGTTCGTTGTTAAAAAAAACCCCACCAAGAGGTCAACTTTTCAGACATGCTTATCAATCTTATGTTTGGTGTAAAAAAAAAGTGATGCCATCATCACATTACTGCACATCCAAATTGGCAAAGAAGTGTTCCCAACCGGGAATCTCAATCTCCACGCATCAGTGCAATCAATCGTGATTCAAACTCAAGATGGCCGCTCACAAACAAAATCCAAGAGGTCTGGAGCACCAAGAGAAATGGAGGAATAATCAAAATTCCACCATCATAACGTTTTTTATTTGTTCAGCAGGACACATTAATCCAATGTAGAAATCTTTCATTTATATTATGTTTTTTTTCAATTTCATTGATAGCATAAATAAATAAGTAAGGCACTATGAGTGTAATAAACTATTATAACCAGCACTGAAGTTGCAAATGTGAATCATTTGTTGAACACTTTGTACTTGCAACAACAATAGCTCCTGTACTGCCTGGGTGTAATGTTACAGAACAGTGCGGCATCATCAGCTTTCTCTTGGTGAACTCGTCATACTAAGTAAAATTCACAGAATAAAAACTGTAAAGAATAAAAGCTGTGGTCTAAAAGGCTCATCCACCCCTAACAGACTGACTTTCTCATTAATGCGGAACAAAAATAATTAAATGCAAATTCCTGTGTTGGACAGCAACAGTAATATGAATTATCTGCATGAGAGCTGTGAAAGCTTCAAAGCATCTTGCCTCCTGATGCTGATTACAACTGCACTAAGAATACTCTGTTTAATGGGAAGGTAGCTCATTCCTGGCACAGGATGTGTGTGAAGGAGCCCCAGGAATTGGATTTACTGGGAAAATTTCTCGGGGATTCATTCAGAATTGCCCGTGTATGTTGATGGTATTTATTTATGTTTATTTTTGTCAAATTTCCAAGTGATGTCACAGCCACAAATTCCTGAGCCCCCCTCATCACAGATACAGTAGTTTTTTGTCGCCAACAGATCAGAGTTTGCGGTCTCCATAACAACATCATCTTTTGCCTGATATTTTTAAAATGGCCTGAGAGAATATTTTGCCTGGCTATGGCTGTTGACAGAGGACAGCACATATCCAAAGAGAATCATATTTTTCCGGAAAGCAATACACATGCAGCAACTGTAAAGAAGAGAGGTTGAAACCAGGTGAGATGATTTGAATGAGCAGTAAAGTGTATATTACCACTCATGCAGGCCTCATGAAGAGGAGAAGCAGTAAACAGAGCAGGATTTACTTTGGCTCCATGTTCTAAAAGTAACTTCACGCACTCTATACTTCCAGCGGCACAGGCGTCACACAAAGGAGTACTGCCATCGATGTTTCTTGCATCAACCTAAAAACACAAACATCACACCGCAATCAATCCAATTCTCCTGAAATCGCTGCATGCGGAATTGATATTTCAATATCAGTTGGCATCCTTCAACACTTTTAGACTATGTTTGCTGATCCGTTGCTTGTTTGTTTCACAGTGTCACTACAAAAAGTACTTCGGAAACGGAACTGGCAAAAATTTTGCATATGGTGATGTGAAGACCACTAACAACTGTTCAAAACATTTTTTCATAACAAACGTAAATAAAATAATATTTAACAAAGCTGATACAATACATGTTCTCACTGCATCCAGATATATACCTTTATTTACCATCTAAATAATGCTGTAGACCTCCTTATGCCAGATTTGACAAGAGGTAAAATGCAGTGAACCTTTAATTATTCTACGTGTGGCAATATAATATCAAGATTAAGTCTCACCTGTGCACCTGCTGCCAGCAGTAACCGGACACAGTGAGTCTGGCCTTGCAGGCAGGCTTCATGAAGTGGCGTGATGGAGTCGACGGTGACTACGTTCACACAGGCTCCGCTCTCGATTAGCTGCTTCAGCTGCAGGACCTGCCCATGGCTGGCTGCCTCGTGCACTGCGGTTCGATCAGCCCAGAACCCTATGGGCAAAGGCAAAAGCAATAAGGCAAGCAAATAAGCTAGCAATTCTTGAAAAGAATAGAGAAGATGCTCAGATTAATTAGTTACTAACACCCAGATGAGCAAGATGGGCTGAAAACTGTACCTCTTACTTCTACTGATCTCAAATATACAGAATGTGACAGGCTCTCCCAAAACCAGGCTACTCAAGGTCAATTTTCAGGCTTAAGTGTTGGAATGTAGAATTCAGGAAATTTGTTCTTGATAAAAACCTCATTTATTATATTGTGTCTGTAAAATTTTAAAAAATGTACAATAATGTTGACTGCAAAGGAACAAGTAATAGGTTTATTCCATGCTGAAAAAAAGAAGAAAGAGAACACAACGTTTCGGCCGTGGAGCCTTCTTCAGGTGTCAATAATGTTGACTGTTGCTCTCAATTTAACCTTTTGCACGTAAAATAAAAAAAGAACTGAGTACTGAAAACTCCAGCTTAACACAGCAGCTTACAGACATTTGAGTAAACAAATAAAAGTGCATTCTTAAATTAAAGTTAGCTAATATTGGACATTTCAGCCCAATATAATTTAACAAATTAAAAATACAAATTCAAATTTTGTCATTATTCTACAGGTCTTTCTCTAGTGTGGTTACACTATTATGGCAATATTTCAGCCTTACATATCTAACACCACACTTATTCAAGGCCCCTCAGGACAATTCCGGATCACTCAGATGACATCTTGTACCTCCAGCAACCTTGTTTACTGTATCTCTTGCAGTAAATGCCCAGGCATCTACATTGGAGAAACAGGAAGGAGACTCCAAGATCGCTTCAGAGAACATGTTAGGGCTGTGAAGATTAGAGATTTCTCCGAGGCTATTGTTTCTCATTTCACCTCTGACAGCCATGATCACACTAATCTCTCCATCTGTGTTCTCAAAGATGGTTTTCCTAACTCCCACATCAGAAAGACTACTGAAACTAAAATTATCCTGCAGTTAGGATCACACCTTTTCCCCTCTCCCAACAACAGACTAATTTTCTTCTAAATTCTCTCTATTCATTGTTGTTTTCATTTCACACCTCTCCTCACCTATCCTGACTGGCCACTCTGTCTTTCCCCTGATCCTGCCTGCGGCCCCTCCTCTCTCCCAGCTTTTGTTCTCCTGCTACATTATCTTTGCTTACTGCCCTGTCTTTCTCACACCCGAAGAAGGCTCCATGGCCGAAACTTTGTGTTTTCTTTCCTCTCTTTTCAGCATGGAATGAACCTATTACTTGTTCCTTTACAGCCTACACATGCTGATGCAGCTACCCACCTGAACTGTTATGGCAATAGCAGCTTCTGATCAATGATCACCTGTGCTTTAGTAAATTGTTGCCAGTGGTATCCTACTGAAGAAGCCGGATATAATTTTGTCACTACTAGCAGTTCTTTTGGAGGCAAGATTAGTGGTACTACGATCTTGCTCTGACGTTGTTCCTAACTGACTTAAACAACATTTACAAACCAGAATCATAACCTTGCAAACTGAGGCACCATTACATGTTACTCTTAGGAACATTATCAGCACCTAGTGATGTGCCTGAGATTGCCACAGGCATTACAAGTTGTTATCATGAAGTAGCACACTGACATGGTTCACAACCTGTAACTAGATATTAAGATCTTGTGCAACCGGTTTTACAGCTTGTCCTTGTAAACAAGCCATTGCACTCTGCATAACGTCACACGGACTGCCTTTTCTCAAGCGTATATCGTGATGCAATTAAGCTAAACTGCCTTATTTTTATTACACCTTTGACTGTGTCACTTTTGATACAATAACACCGTTTCGAGATAGAACATTAACTGTCTTCACACATACTGTAATACTACTGTAACATACACGTCTGTATGAATTCCTAATCCTTGCCTAAAGCAGTAAAAAAACACAGCTGGATAATATTTTACTTGAGTGTTGTAGTTGTTCTTAGCAGATAATAAGATTGAACTACTTCCTGACTATCACAAGCAACCCATGTTCCCAAAACAAGGTCTCCGAGTCTATACAGGCACGCATGTATTGGAATCAGGTAGCTGGTGTGTGTTTTTCAAATTGGACAGCAGAACAGCTGAACTCTAGTCCAGATCTGTGTAACTCACCAATGTCTCCTATGTTCACTCTTGCCGTGCTGGTTTCCATTAACGCGTTCTTTTACCGCTATGCACAAAACCAAACAATAAACTATTTTAGTATAATATACATACAAAGCTGTTTATACACTGATGGTAAAGAATCACGTGGTCCGACTATTTTGAATCGTCAAAGTCAAGGGTTACAGGATACAATGTGCACAAAGGCTTCATGGGAATAGTAGTTTGAACATTTTCAGGCGTCTACTGTTGCTAAATGAACCTTTTTAATTTGGCAAGACAAGACGTTTCCAAACTGAAATGTTTTGCACATGCAAAAAATATTTTTAATATTTGCCGATACTATCCTATTGACGATTTGAAAATAAAACACAATATAGATTTGCGAGCTGGCAAATATGCACAGCTGGCAATATGGGAAACAAAATATGAATGGGGAAAGGCAGGGGTCAGTGAATACTATGAAGTAGACCTTTAAGTAATCACTTTAAAGCTCTCCGTCGAGCGTAAAAATAAATTTGTGTCACATTAATTTTAAGGTTCTAGACGAGGGTATGTCTAACGTATTGCAAAGTGCTTGGTTGTTGTTTTCCATATACATTCAAATTTCACTACTCGTGTTTATAATGACATGAACAAACGGCCCCCGGATTGTTACTGGTAATGTTTTATACAGACTGTCGCCATAATATATATATACACCAATTATATAAACTGCTTATTCAAAATGTGCTTAACACGGTCATTTGCTTTTGCTATGGAATGCATGTTCATGTTAAATCTTGTAGAACATCACTTGTGACATTTCCTTACCTAAACAAACAACCCAGTAAGTCCTGAACGCTATTAAATGTTTATATAAAGACCTTGATGTATAAGAATGATGTGGGTGTTTTTACTTCAATCACACTGTCTCTCAAAAAAGAATAGGCAACAGAGAGATCAATCAGGCGGATCCCGCTGATCAGCATGTTAAAGCAGTAAAAGGCATTGATAAAACTCCACTTCATGCATTATTTAATCCTATTGTTATACGACTGATGGAAAACAATGACATACTGTAGAAATCTGCTCACCTCCCCACCCCCCTGGAGTGGACTGATCCAGTGACCCCTAACCTTTCCCCTCAAGGCTCACCCAATCGAGCCTCCCCTCTATTAAAGCAGGGGGCATCTTCTTTCTTTCTGTCTTCGTGCTTCGTGTTGCTGTCCTTCAGATGAAATGTAAAACCGAGGTCCTGACTCTCTGTGGTCATTAAAAATCCCAGAGTGTTTTTTTTAAAAGAGTAGGGGTGTCCTGGCCAAACTTTCCCATCGGTCTTTACTGATCATGGCCTCCTAATAATCCCCATGTATGAATTGGCTTCATACTGTTCCCTTCCCCCCTAACAGCTGATGTGTGGTGAGCAGACTGGTGCACTATGGCTGCCGTCGCATCATCCAGGTGGGAGCTGCACATTAGTGGTGTTGGGGAGTCTGTAAAGCCCTTTAGAGAGGATTGTCCAGAAAAGCGCTATATAAGTGTAAAGAATTATTACTAGGGGAAAGGATAAAGATATTTACACGAGGTAGGTCACGAGGGAGCTGGAGCCTATCCTGGAAAGCAGCAGGCACAAGGCAGGGTACACCCTGGCCAGGACACCAGTCCATCGGAGAGCAGACACACCAACCCATACTCAATCACACCTAGGGCCAGATTTCCCAGAAGCCTATTAAAGGAATATGGAATTGTTTGCAAGATGCAAGGAGTGGTCTTCAAGTTTGTCTAGAGTGGCAGGTACGAGCACGTCACAAGAAACTGGATGCATCAGGTGGTCGAGGAAGGGGGGAGAGACGTGCTGGATTTCCCCCTAAAACTCGACTGCATCTTTTTCTGCAACCTCTATCAGGTGTTGCGAGATTCGCTCAGCCACAGGTACCAGTACTTCATCAGGTTGTGGTTCTCCTTCCCTATGAGGCACCTGATCCAGTGACAAACACAGAACCAAAAGCGGAAAAGCGACTGGAGACCTACACCCACCCTGTCAAATGGATCCGGAGGCGAGAGACCATGAGACAACCAGAGCTCTGCACCAGCCACAGGGCCCTGTACAAAGAGGTGAGAGGCCAACTGGTTGCCAGAGAGTGGCTGCAGGTACTCAGACAAGTCTGGGAAAGGACGCAGCCAAAGGAACTCAACAAAAAGTTAAAAGACTTTAACTGGATGGACGTGTACCAGAGGCTGGCAATCAGAGAGGTCCGCTACAGACACTCGCTCACCAGGAACCCACATTCCCCTGGGACACATTTTTCGAGGAGATGCCGGAGAAAGTGTCCTGGAGCTGTTTCTTCACCAAAGCAGCATGGGTCAGAATGGACAATACTCCTGGGAGCGGGAACGAAGCTAAGCTGCCAGTATAAACTGCTGGGGCTGGCCCGATTGGAATAGACAAAAGGGACACAATACCTGCTATGGCTGCTAGTGTTCCTAATAAAACAAGGACTGTGGAACATGAGGAACACTTCTCCAGCACAGAGTGGGAAGCGAGGGAGCTGGAGGAGAGGATGCTTGCAAACCTCAGAGGGAGAATGAAGTGCAATGTTACCAAAGGAGTGCTGGAAGGGACTGTGGGCCCTGTATAGGGAGAAAGGAGGAAAAACCTGTTCATTTGAGCTCCTGCAGAGAACTGGGCAACTGCAGTTTCAGTTCCAGGACAGGGAAAAGAGACGGACAACAGCAAGTGGTAGGTCTCGGAGGGACTCTTTTTGTGCAAATCAAGCCCCAGCAACCACGTGCACAGATTGAAAAAGGAGAAACACCTTTAAGAACTTTACTATAACATACTAGAGAGTTTATGCTTTGCGAGAGTATGTACTCATTGCACGATTAATGTATCTTGTGCAATAAAGTTGATTTTGAAAAAAACCCAACATGGCATTGTTTGCAGGCACCAGGTCAACAATTGCTGCCTCCTGTTCAACATTGAAAACCTTGCCTTGACCACCAGGACAGGGTTTTCTGTCAGTTCTATAAATTAAAAAAATAGATTTCTACTGGACAAAAAATGACTCCATAAATTTCAGAAGAGAAAAAACTCCAAAAATGGATTTTATTTACTAATTTATTACTGTCCATCAAGTTTATACAGTATACGATCTCTTACCTATTCTCAAGTCCAATAATTGATGCTACAGCTGAACACGCCTCTGGCCTGGCCACTGGTTCACGCAGTGAACGACCAGGATCAACAGTGCCCATTAATATTTCTTTTTGGCACCTCAACTCTCTGCAGTCTTCCTCCACCTCTTCACCCCTAGGGTTGTGGTACCCCTCTTCCTCCTCTTTTGACCATCCATCTCCAACTGAACAGTGACCCTCTTCATGTGCAATTATGAACTGAGTGATATTTTAACAATTAGCTTAAGATTACTTGCATGTGTGTAATACATATGGGAGTAATCCCACGTGGGAGTAATTATTATCAACTGGGAAAAAATGAGTTTTGTTTGACCGTATATTTCTACTTGATTTTTATGTCATTCGTAGAGCATCATTTTTATTGTTTACCACAAGAGGTGACTGACATTTGGATTTTCTGGGAAAGCAATGATAGATTACTTAGTTTTACAAAAAGAAATGTTTCTGTTTTGCTCATTTTAGTTTTGATGATGTGAGTCACAGTTGCAAATTGTTTTAGCAATCTAGGAAAACTACAACAAAAACATTAAAAAAGGACATTTATAGAAATGAAGTCATCATAGATACTAAAAGATATTTGAAAAGCCAGAAATTGCAACAGAGGATAAAATAATTGATAACATCTCTTCTCAGTGTTACAACAGCAAAAGAATAATAAAACGTAGTAATAAAGGACATGGTAACAGTAAAGGATGGATTAAAGTGACTCAGAGATGATAATGGGAAATCTATACTGCTTTTAATGAAAGTGAAAAGGTTAATGTATTAATTGAATTAGTCACTCAATTATTTACCACGGAAGTGATACCTCTCAAGGTCCTGCCATAACCATTCAACATAACTATTAGGTCCAGACCTTGACTTGCACTCCCTAAAATGCTAAACACAATCTCCTTCAGCCATTCTATTGTAGATCTGCTTGTGTGTTTAAGATCGTCTTGCTGTATGACACTTTGCATTCACCTTCAGCTGACGAATGGCAGAGATTCTCCTCCAGAAATTGCTGATACAATGCCAAATTCATGGTTCCGTCAATGATGACAAGCTGCCCAGGTCCTGAGGTAGCAAAGTAAACCATGATACTCCTACCGCAATGCTAGACGTTGGGAAGGTTCTTCTGCTGGAAGACAAGGTAATGGTTTTCGCCACACAAAAAAGTTTACCGTGACCAGAAAACTTTTGACTCATCTGTTGAGAGAAAATTCTTCCACTTGTCTTGTAGATCGTCCAAGTGCTCTTTGGCAAACTTCAGAAGGGTGACAATGTCCTTTGTAGAGAGCAGTAAGTTCTTACTGTCTATCTTTGCCCCAAAAACATTCCAATTCAGTCTTTTCCTGATAACTCAGACATGTACACTGGCACTATCCACAATCAGAGAGGTGTGTAGATCCTTCGATGTTATTCCAGGGTTCTTTGTGACCTTCTAGACGATATTCTGGGTTTAATTACGGAGATCTTGGAAGAACAACTGGTCCTGGGTAGTGTCACCATGATCTTGAATAATTTCCATTCATTGACTCTTTGACTATGGATGTGTAGAGCCTCAAATAGAAATGGTTTTGCAACCCTGTCCAGCGTGACAAGCATCAACTACCGATTTTACATAGTCTTCTGAAATCTTTTTAAGCATGGCATTACACGTTTTCTTAAAACCTGTATGGGGACTGTTACAAGTCTCAGACAGAAACACAAGTAACAGGTAGTAATACTGTTAAATCAGGAGAAATGAAGACAAGGGATACAGTTGAAATTGGTCTTCATCATTTACTTTTGAGATACATTTGCATTCCAGGTCACATACAGGTGATTTTTGTCCAGATGCATAGTAACCACCTCCTGCAAAGGAGCTCATATAATCACTTTCCACCTGCTCTTTTCCTGGTGGCCTCTGCCAACACTTTGCTAAGCATTAGTGAAGAAGCATTATATGGCCATATAAAGTCTTTCTGAAGTGTGAGCTAGCGCTCCACTCAAATCCAGAAAAACTGTATCCAGTCTATGGTGGTTGTCCTGCCGGGTGGAAATTAGATTTCAGCTGTCCATGTCCCTCCAAGAATGAAGCAGTTACTGAAAATGGATGAATGGAATGCAAGGAAAAGCACGATGTATTCAAATGACATTTTATGTCATTAGTGTTGAATTAGTAGCGTTACTGTTAAATTAGGAGATATAAAAAGGGGGCAGCGCAGTGGCTTTGTGGCTAAGGATCTGCGCCTGTGTCTGGAAGGTTGCCAGTTCATATCCTGCGAGAATCCTACTCCGTTGGACCCCTGAGCAAGGCCCTTAACCCCAACTGCTCCAGGGGTGCTGCATGAATGTCTGACCCTGTGCTCTGACCCCACGCTTCTCTCGCTGTCTGTGTGTCTCATGAAGAGCAAGTTGGGGTATGTGAAAAGACAAATTCCTAATACAAGAAATTGTAAATGGCCAATAAAGTGATGTAATCTTATCTTATAAAGACCCAGGATACACTTACAGTTGGTCTTCCTCATTTACTTCGGAGCTAAGGTCATGTACTGTATACAGTACCTGAATCAACATTCTAACCAACTGTCAAACTCCAATATTACAGTTTGTTGTTTTGAACTGAAGTATATTGAGTATTTTTAAAAATATTTTAACCATGGGTGCTTTCCATTAAACAACATACTGATTGGAATATATATTTCTTTTACATCTAAAGAACAAACTCACAAAGTTTCTGACCATTATAAAGGACTATATATGATATTATATATATTATATTATATTGTTTACTTGTTACCTAATCATTTAAATACCTGATTCCAATTACCCCTTTAATTGTGATACACAAACTTGGGGTTTACTTACTTCAAATACATTGCTTAATAATTTTTCATTTGTTCTGCTTCATATAGCACTTCCTCTAAAAAATCATTGATTTGGGAAATATAAATCCAGTTGGTTGTTTAAGAAAAGACCAGATCAAATGTTTAAAAACTTCCTTTGCAGCCTAAGCATGCTAACACTGCTGCCTACTTTCACATACATTTAGATGCAATGCATACTATAGTACAATATCATCTATATTTCTTGGATTTGTAAGTACACATTGTACACTTGCTGGATGTGATCTTCAGAGCAATTAATAACTAGCAACTAAGTAGGCAAAATGGCTTCCTCTCATGTTCATCTTCTCTAATTTCTTCGCAGACAGGTGACTTTGTGTGGTTAAATAGTAACCACCTCCTGTAAAGAAGCCCAGACATCACTTTCCAACTGCTTTTTTTCCTGGTGATCTCTACCAACAGCACACTGTTTGCTCCGTGTTATAGAATAGGCATGGTATGGCTGGCTCTGTGGCTATAGATCTGCGCCTGTAGGTGGAAGGTTGCCGGTTCGTGTCCCGCGGCCGACAGAGGAATCCTACTCCGTTGGGCCCCTGAGCGAGGCCCTTAACCTCAACTTCTCCAGGGGTGCCGTATTAATGGCTGACCCTGCGCTCTGACCCCGCGCTCTGAGCCCAAGCTTCTCTCCCTATCTGTGTGTCTCATGGAGAGCAAGTTGGGGTATGTGAAAAAAGACAAATTCCTATTACAAGAAATTGTATATGGCCAATACAATTATCTTCATCTTAAAGTCTTTCTGAAGTAGGAGGTGGCTCTCCACTGTATCCTATCCACAGTGGTAGTCCTGCCGCATGGATTAGATTTCAGCTCCATGCCACTCCAAGGATGCAGCAGCTACTGAAAATGTATGAACGGAAGGAATGGCGTTATGTATTCAAAGGACATATTGACATATTGTTACAGTTACTCAGATCAGAAGAGCATTCAAATTACTCTGATTTAAATAAAGACTACTGTACATTTGGGGTTAAACTACTACATTGCATTGTTTTTATAAACTCCTTACATAAGGGTTACCATTTATTATTAAAATGAAGTTGGAGTAATTTGATTTGATCATGTATTTCTTTACTAGTAACTACTGAGTTTGCTAAATTTGATTTTTATGGAAAATTATTTGTCCTACGCTTGTGAATTCTAAAAAGTAAAACTCGTACACAAACAACTTGTAACTGTCATGTACCACATTTTTTTGACAAAAGTAGCTTTTCCTAACACCGAGTATAAGAAATCTGGACTGATTCTCATCTAATGGTTTGCAAAATTGTTTTGCTTTACATGAGGGTTATCTAAAAACCCAGTTCGGTTGTAAGTCATTTTAACCTTTCCAAACTGGTTTACACAATGCCTTAACTGTACCCCAGCAACGTTTATGTTGCGAGTCGCTAGGTGGGGGTTTATAGTTGTGCAAATTAAGCGATAGGTCCTAACCGCGCCACGTGGTCGACACTGTAACGTTTTTGAAAAGCAACAAAAACAACAACAAAAACAAACATCTGGTTTTATTTCAAATTTCACGACGTATTCAGAAATTGAAAGCCATACGGTGTTCTATTAAGTTTGCGATAATGTTAGTTCAGGTTTGTGCTACGTGTTAAATATTGCGCTTTATTTAGCACGAATTAGAAATAAATGTTAAAGAGACGTTGTATAAACTCACAAAACCGTCCGTTTTCGCAGAATCATCTTGATTTTATAAGAATATACGTGTTTTTTTAATCAGTCGCCGCCGTTTTACAGTGCTATTTCTTTTCTATTCAGTACCGTGACTGCTTCCCTGTTTTAAACTACATCCTGTGCTGCCAGGAAACACAACCCCTTTTTTAACTACGTGCTCAGTTTGTGCAGGAAGGCTTCTCTGTCGTATGCTTACAAAATGGGTACGCGTAGTAAAAACCGAAGTTTCTGTTTCTTTTTCGTTTTGCGGCATTCATAACTTCATCTCCTGGAGCCAGAGGAAACAATCTTATTGCGGAATATTCGCGCACGGTGATTTGTTTGACTGTTGCGGTTAAACACTGAAAAAAAACGAAACAAAACCAAAACCTGAAATCGCTTGCTAATGTCTCGGAGGTTTTAGGACGTTCTTTAAACCTCTTCCTGGTTACTGCATACTTTTCGACAGAAAGCTAGACTGACAGTCCTTTGGGATGAAGCGATCAAATGTGGTTATATTGCACAAGGAATACAGGCCTACAGTGAGATAATAACTTTTCGACTTCGGGAGTTTTGTGATGTTTTCAGAAAGCTCCGGAATGCTGTTTGACACAAAAGACATACGAACTGACCGATGTCGTTTTTCAAGGGGGGAAAAGGGAAACGACTCGCTGGTTGAGTAAAAAGACTAAAGTTCTGTACCATGGAAAATGAGAAAAACGACACAGCAACGTGTGAAGCAGGTGAGAATCTGGCCTAAACCATCCGTATTGCTATTATTACTGTTGACGTACTTATAGCGTTTGTTTTACAAGTTATAGCGATTTAATTGTGGTATTATAAAGAAAGGACTGAATGCAGTAACGAGGTGGCGTTTCAAATGGAACTATTTTTTTGCCAGATATGTTTCTGTCTTAACTTGCATCCAAAAAGTCCCGTTTTTTCTAGTTTTTTTTTCTTCTTCGTGGCGTTGTTAAGATTTTGAAAAGGTTTAGGACTGCGTTACATTAGAGAGCACGTGTATTGTACCGTCCTTCCCCTGTTCAGTATTGAGTATAGAGCATCAGAAGCCCAGCTAATAAAATACAATAATGCTTAGCAAACATTGACCATATTGAGATAATCAGTGTGTCTTACGTGGTTCGGTATGAAGTAGGAAATTAAGAATCTGGTGACTAATGTGGTAAAAGAGTGTGTTTAAAGGTTAAAGAGCTCTATGTGTGTTTACAGTATTGTGTGAGTGGTTATGACTGTATATTGCTATTAGGACGATGCCTCAACACTCATTTTATTTATGAAGACAGCTCAATATTCAAAAACCTGTAGCTAAGAGTGAGGTCTGACCAAAGACCAGAGTCGACTTGGTTGGTACATGTATGTGAAATTTAAGTAAAAACATATTGGTGTTGTAAGTGGTGCTTGTGGACCAGTAGGGGGTGCAATTTCTCTCATCCCTGGACCTGAGATTTCATCCCAGTGCCCCATTACACTGTACTGTAAGATGTGCTAGCTTCTTGGACTTTCTTAATCTGGTTTACCCACATTTTCCTCTTAATTCAGTTGAGGGAAATAATTTTTCACTTCTCCACCTGATTTGTTGTGTAGTAGCTGTGTAGTTCGTCTGCTCTTTTATAAATCTGAAATAATTTTGTTTTATGTGCTTTATGTGTGTATTGTAAAGCACTGTAGTTGTGTATTTCCCCATATTTCATGTGTTAGTGTACATTTTAAGTGTTCAAGCTGCTATAAATCTGAATTTTGTAAATAAACAATGAACTATGTAATAGCGGGACTGCTAAAACACACTTTAAAAAGTTGTCAGTGTAAAAATCTTTATTATCTCCATCCAAAATGACAAAATAAGAGTGTTATTTTGTTTTAAAGAGTTTATTAAATATGGAATCATTGTCAATAATTGCTATAATTTGTTTCCAGTAGGCTAAGCTTCCACATAAATGAGTCAAAATAGACTTTAGAATTACAATGAAGTTAAGCGATTAAGTTAAAAACATTACAAACAAGGGAAGGCCATTTGATCTATCTACCTCATTAGATTTTGGGAAGTTAATTGATCTCAAATGGTTATTGAACACAAAATGGGGTTGGTTATTAATGAATCCACAAAAATCTCAATCCATTTGCTTTTTGTTGTGTATATTTAGAAATTTAAGATTAATAGTGTAATGGCAACTGTTAGGAAAAGTATGCAACTGTATCTTGACTTATATTTCCCTGTTACATCATCTCTGAAGATGACCATTTGACTTGGGTTGGGTAGACTTGGTTGAGAGAATCTGTCAGATGTCAGAAATATAAAAATGTCCGACTCTCCGTCTTAGAAGGCGTATAGATACAGCACAAAATGGTTTATTTATTAGAAGAAGTTCAATGTATTACTCTCACTACTAACATGACTATACTAACTTCTCAATGTAAGATGGTCATCATGATTTGACAAAGCCAAAAAGATTAAAAATAAAATCTCAGCGCTGATACCTCAACAATTTTCTGACAAGCATTTGCTATATAGACTGGTACTGTTTAAAAAAAGGTTGTTTAAAAAGGTTAGTGAGCCAAGGGTCCAGCAGCTCTTGAGTCACTGCTTGAAAAAGGTAGCTCATAGAGAATTTCTTTATTTTGCCTGATGAAAATGACCAATCGTGTTCAAGGTTGAAGTGGTTGGAACCCTGCAGGAACCAAAAGAGACCCCATAATGGTGATCCAGAATTTTAAAGTTATGACATCTAAAGGTATTATATAAACAAAGATATAGTTAGCAGATTGAAAGTATAAGAGAGAATGAAAGATCGTCAGAATTATTAACGTTAATTAACATTTCCAAAGTAATCAAAGAGAATAAGATCTGGACATGTTGCTCTATTGAGTAGTTTTGATCGTGGAGGAGAAGGGGAACAAATAAGAATCCCATAACACTAGTGCAGAAAACTGTGAACTTGCTTGCAGTTCATTGGGTTGGATGTAAGCTCAGTAAATGTCAGGACACCAGGATTTATTGAAGGCAACATGAGCAGTGGCCAGATGCATCCAGCATTGAAGTTGGTTTTGTCTGTGGTTCATGAAAATGGTGATAAGTCACTAACTGCCAGTTTTGTTGATAAGTAGTAGGTCAGATGAGATAAGGGTAATTGGTGATAGTAAAAGTGAGGTTTGAGAAAACTAAATGCAGGGATTGAATTGAAGAAAAGTGAGCGTACATTTCAGGTGTGGAGCTTGGGAGAATATTGATCCAAGAAAGTGACCAAGTATGCAGCGGGGGAGATACTAGATGTTTTCTCGAAGGGTGCGTTTGCAAAACTGTTTTGATTAATTGGGAATATGAACAGCGTGTATTGAGAATTAGTTACAGATCGAAAATCAGTTGAAATGTTAGAGAAGGTTTGTGATATGCAAAGAATTAAAGTCCCCTCATTAAAATATGTTTTACGGGTATACGAGTGAGTGAATGAGGATGGATTTTGGCTCTTCTCGGGGAAACCTAGATGGGTGGTGATGATGATAAGATATAGGTTGTAAAACCAGGAATCGGAGAAGATGCACAAGACCAATATCCTGTGGGTAATGTGGCACCTGTGAAAAAGTAGAAGTCTTGAGAGACAGAAGGCAGTCATTATAGCAAAATGATGCTGTTGCCTTGCTGCAGGAACAGGTGCCTCAGCCTATGTTTGTTAGTACAGTGTTAGCAAATGTTTGTGAATTCTTAGGAAGTATATGGATTTCTGCATGAACAGCTCCTAAAATGTGATCTGATTTTTTATCTAAGTCATAGTAATAAAGACAGTCTTATTTAATAAACAACACACACAACATTTTGCATTGCCGTATCTTTATTGAACAAATGCTTTAAACAATCAAGGCCATTGATGGGGAAAAAGTATGTGAACCCTTATATTTAATAACTAGTGGAACCCCCTTTATTGGCAATAACCTCAACCAAATGTTTTCTGTAGCTGCTCATCAAACCTGCACAGCAGTTAGGAGGTATTTTGCCCATTCCTCTATACAAAACTGTTTCAGTTCATGTATGTTTTTGGGATGTCTTGGTTGAACGGCCTGCTTCAGATCACACCACAGCATTTCAATAGGATTTAGGTCTGGACTCTGACTTGGCCATTCTAAGATATGGAATTTCTTCTGTTTGAGCCACTCTGTTGTTGATTTACTCCTGTGTTTTGGATCGTTGTCATGTTGCATGACCCAACTTCTTTTGAGTTTTAGATCACAGACAGACGCCCTGACATTCTGCTGTAGAATTTCCTGGTACAATTTGAAATTCTTTGGTCCCTCAATGATTGCAAGCCGTCCAGGTCCTGAGGCAGCAAAGCAGCCCCACACCATTATACTTCGTCTATCATGCTTCACAGCTGGGAGGAGGTTTTGGTGTTGGTATGCAGTGTTTTGTTTTCTCCAAACATAACGCTGTGTACATTTACCAAAAAGTTCAACTTTTGTCTCATCTGTCCACAGAACATTGTTCTAGTAGTGCTGTGGAATATCCAGGTGGTCTTTAGCAAACTTGAGATGGGCAGCAAAGTCTTTTTGGAGAGCAGTGGTTTCCTCCGTGGTAACCTCCCATGAACACCACTCTTGTTCAATGTTTTTCTTAGAGTAGACTCATGAACACAGACGTTATCAAGTGCAAGAGATGCCTGCCTGCAGATCCTTAGCTGTCACCCTAGGGTTCTTTGTCACCTGTGATGAGGATTGTATGGATTGCCCTTGCACTGATCTTTGTAGGACGCACACTCCTAGGGAGAGTAGCAACAGTGCTGAATTTCTTCAATTTGTAAACTATCTGCCTGATTGTGGACTGATGGAGGCCCAAGTCTTTAGAAATCCTTTTTTAACCCTTTCTAGTCTTATGAGCTTTAACAACTCTTCTTCTGAGGTCCTCTGAAATCTCTTTTGATCGGGCTATATTGTACTTCAACAGAATTCTGTTGTGAAGAGCAGGTAACCAAAATAGTGATTTTTTTTTTGTATGGCAGGGCAGACCAAACCCACACCTGAATTGATTGGAACACTCGACTCCAATTACCCTCTTTTCAAGATGTCATTAACCGAGAGGTTCACATACTTTTCCATCATTGACCTTGATTGTTTAAACCATTTGTTCAAAAAAGATATGACAATGTGAAATGTTTTGTGTGTTGTTTGTTAAATAAGACCGTCTTTATTTATTATTATAACTTAGAAGAAGATCAGATCACATTTAAGGAGCCATTCATGCAGAAATCCAGATAATTCCAAAGGGTCACAAACTTTTTCTCACAACTGTAAATCCTAAGTAAAGGCAATAGATGATGATGCTTGTGAAGCAAGAAGGTATCCCAAGGCCTATAAACCATTTGGTACCAATCATTAAATTAGGAAATGTCTCAGTGCATTGTGCAAAGCACATTGGGCTGCAAACCATTTCTGCCGTAGGCAGGTGTCTGGCACACTAGCGTAGAGAGCCAAGCCCATGAGTGAAGCTGGTTAGAGGGTGGAGGGCCATTTCCTCAGCTGTCTGGCCAGCATTGACCTGAACTGTGGCCCAGTCAGGGGCAAGCTGAGCATCATTGGTCAAGCAGGCTGGGCCTACGTGTTGAGATAAAGAGGCTTATAGGTAAAGGAGAGGAGACAGTGCTGAGGCCATAGGACAACAGACAGTGAAATGGGGTGGACTTGACGAGGACCATGGGAAGGGAAAAGAGATTTGGTGGCCAACGCAGCACCCTCTTCAGCAGGGAAGAGAAGGTTCCTATGGGACAGCAGAAAGAGGATGGGGATGGGAAGGAGATGAAGCACAGAAGACATTGCTGGGGCATTAGACACATGGGAAATACACATGACGATTGGGGGAAAAAAAGGGTAAAACAGAAGAAAAGACAAAGGGTGGAGCTCGGCGAGGTGAACTCGGCGAGGAGCACAGGAGGGTAGAGAGAGAAGGATAGGCTTGTGGAGGAGGGGCAATATCATTGGTATGGGCCAAGGCAGATGGAGGACAGCATAGTGACTAAAGCAAGCATGGCATTTGTTTTCAACACTAATTGTTTTCAAGGCAATTTGAGGATGGTCTTCCGTTGCTGGCTTTACCTATTGTTGGGCTTGAAAAAGGGACAAAGGCCTGAAGGTGGATTCAGCTGCTGGAAGCGTTGCAAACCGGGAGATGTGGCTGGATAGGGAGATGGTGGGTAGTGTATAGAAATCAATTGCTGGGAGACCTGTGACCATGCTGGTGCAGAAATGTGCTTTACGTACTTGAGTTTAGTGTAAAGATTCCTTCTTCCTGATGAAGAAAAACCCATGGAGTGCTTTGCTGTAAGATCTTTCTAGTTCTTAGTGGGACAGCAGATGTCCAAAATGGAGAAATATTGGACACAGAGGACAAGGCGGAGAATTGTTGTCATCAGCACGGGTTGAGGAAGAAAGAAGGGTACTTGGTGACTCTAGGAAGCAGGTTATTTCCAAGACGTAAGGAGGTTGGACTCGCATAGCAACTATGATAGAAGCAGCGCTTGTGAAGAAGATCACAAATGTTAGAGAGAGCAGTACCCCTCAAAGTGGACCCTAGGTGATGCAGAAAGCAGCAGAGCTGGCAGTGGCTTTTCCACTTTACCATGGAGGCTTAAAATGTTGAAGCTTGAGGGTTTTGATAAAAAGAGAGTCTTGCCTTGAAGAAAATGAATGGAAAACTGGAAACAGACGTTGCCTCAATTTCAGTACGTTCCTGTTTAATGTTAAATGTTCATTTTAAAAGTTGAAGGGTTTTAGTTACAGTAAATGAAGTATTTCCCAATTGGGAAAAAAAAGCCTGTTGTTTCAAAACAAAACTGTCCATTTCATTATTTGGTTGCAATCTGAGTTTATAATTCAACTTTTTATATAAAGTCAAATTGTCAGTGACATATTCTAGTAACTGGTATCTTTTTTTCTTCTCTAGGTCTCTTGGAATCCGTACTGCCTGGGTCAAGTACCTTTGAACAAGTCATTCTGCCTGTACTGCAGAATTCGTACATGTATCCAGACTCTGTAAACTGTTTCCTGTACAACACTGCATACCTAATAAAAAACCAAGTCCTTCTGGAGAAGGTAATCATTTTATACACTTATAATTTTTAAATTATTGTTTCCTTGTACAAAATGCTTGAAACAAAGTACCCAACTGTATATGTAGAAGATCTCCAAGTTATTATTGTAAATATTTGTTCACAATTGACCAATCTGGTTGAATAAATCAAATATTGTTTTACCAAACCTAACAAACATTACATGTTTTTCTCACTCTTGTTAACAGTATGATGCCTGCAGGACAGAAAAGAAGGAACAGGGATATAAAGATGAAGAGCTGAAAGAGTCATTTGGTTTTCTCTTGTTTGATAATGAGAATGAGGTAAACTGCATAATTCAACAATGGCGCATTCCTTTATGTTAGTGCTGCATTCTGTGGTGTCATTCAATTTTATCTTTGTTTAATGTTTCAAGGCAAAGCTGCTCTCCAAAACTGGTTTACAAGTCGGACATAGTTCATGCTCCACACTTGGAGATCCTTCAAAGGGTATGATTTCCTAACTTATTATTGCTTGCCCTTTTATTTTGTTCACGTGTGTTTCCTTTGTGTTTGGAGTTATTGCAGTAGTAGTACACGCAGAGATTCACAATCTATACATTTGAAGACAATGGACCGCTTAGCCAGGCAAGCATGTGCAAAAGGAATGGAATTTAGAAAACGGTATAGTATTGAAAGTCCACATGTGCCCATCTGGTCAATATAGAGTAGGAAAAACAATGTTGCAGCCAGAAAGTTCTCTCTGGTTTTCCCTTTAAATGCCTTACTGCCTGAATACTGGCAAAGAAATAATGAGATTACCAATTCCCTTGGTGAGCCAGAGCCTAACTCAACAGACAGTTTGCACAAGATGGGATACTCAGATGGGATTCCAGTTCATTGCAGGGCTGTTTCTCTCTCTCTCGCTCACACACACACAGACAAGCATGCGGGGTACAATTTGACAGCCTTTGACTATTGGAGGAAACTGGATCACCTGCAGAAAACTCACATGCCCAGAGAGAGACTTTGCAGGCTCCACACAGATGTGGCTCTGCAGTGGAATTGAATGCAGGATGAATGAGCTCTGGGGCAGCAGTGCTAACTGACATGCCACCCTACAGGCCCACAGGCATTGTGATTTAGGAAAATTAATCTGCCATCGTGATCAGATCAGAGCATGACTCTATAGTCAGAGTTGTTATCTTGATTGTACGTTCCCTGACTTGATCATGCAAAAGTGTGGATTTGCAAATCCCACTTACATCACTTCTGCCAATCATAATTATCTGCCTGTCATATTTTCAATCATATTTTAAACAGAAAAGGCAACTGACTGCATGTACAATTCTCGTCTGGACATGTCTGCCTTCTTGCTTTAAAAATCATACCATGTAATGTTTCACAGGAAGAATATAAGTCTCCAAAACCCTTTTCACCTAACTTAAACAAGTTGAGTAACTTTGCAAAGCAGTTGAGACCCAGTATAGTTACATTTGTAAACAAACTGCATAATGCACACACAGCTACTGTATCAGTGCTTCTCTGCTTTTTGCACTCCAACCATTTAATGCAAGTTACATTCCCTTGTTGCTTTGAAGTTCAGTTCAGGTGCTGGCCTGACTACTTTTTGTGAAGAATGTACTTAATCACTTTATCGTGTCTATGTGCTGACACTTTCTAGTTTCCAAAATATTGACAACAAAAGTGGGTGAAAGTTAAATTAGAAGTCCAAAATACCTTAATACAAATGCATGCTGTTTAGTTTCACATTTTTTCCTTTGCATAATTATAAGTGAAACTGAAACCTGTTTTTGATTTCTGCTGTAGCCCAGCCTAATTTTCTTCCTTTTTCCAAAAGGAAACTGAAAACATCTTAGCAATTACTGTTAACCAAGAATAATACTTTATTTCACAAAATAAATATTCAGAATACTAGTCTGAAAACAAGAGGTTGTATGAAGTTCACTATAGATTACCACACTATTGTGCTGTATTATGTAAAGTACACCTAGGTAAACCTTTGTATGGTGGAATTGCAATGAGAAAACAGTAGATTTATCTTTTTTATTACAGAAGTTATGAACCTAACCCACTTTCTGCCGCTTACTTTTCTATTCTGTTAGATATTTTAACGATTAGTGAGTGTTAAACATATTTTGAATTGAATTAAAACAACTTACCAAGCTGCTCTTTTCATTACTGCTTTCATTACTGATCTCCTTTCACAAATGAAAGTGAAAATAAAGCACTGCCTTGTATCTGTCAAACAGGAAATGTGTGACATTGTTCCTACAAAAGACCACGTTTGTTCAGAACTTTATTTGCTCAGAATCTAGGGTGTTCCTATGTATATGCATCCTTTTCCTAATTAATGTTGTTTATTAGTGCATTTTATAAGTCTCATTTTTTGTGAAATGTAACTGGCATTTGATGCATATTTGATGCATATTTTTAAAATGCACCCGAGACATATTCAGACATATCTTGATGCCATGCGAGTAACTCAAGGAAAGCAACTGAACTCTTATTGCCAGAAAACGGTTAGTTCAGAGCAATTTGATTTACCTTATAAAACAAAAACAAATGTGTGCAAAACACAGTGATTGTTTTACATGTATTAGGTTAGTAACTACAGATACATTGTCAGCCGTTTTAAGTTTTAGTGTATTTTTTTTAGTGCAAATCCATGGCCTGCAATACATACTCTTTTTTTCAATTGATTTCTTGCAAGAATTGCCACAGCATTTATTACGTTTATTGAAAAATGTGTATATAATGGGCTGGTCTACTTTCTCCAGGGAAAGAATTAGTGAAGATCAAGACTTCAATCAAATAGTAAATCACAGATCTGTAGTGCAGGGTTTACAGATTAACAGGAGTTACAAAGCAGGGGTGAATACAACAGTAAATTCTTTATAGGCATTTTTTTTTACTTCAGAGCAGAAGTACTATACCATTGCTTCAGTTCCAGTTGGTTGACTGATCCAGAGATAACCTCTTAACTATCATCTATACTGATGCCCTCCAAACTATTAGTCCTTTATGTTTCTATACTGCCCAGTAGTTATTGCTGGACTAATTGTCTCTTTCTTTTTGAAGGTGTTTACATCTCTAAGTACTCTGACTGTCTGCACTTCAGTCCGTGGTACCATGGGAAATCTGGCTGCATTGTGGCTTTCAAAGTCACAAAGGTAAAAGAACGTATAGTACTTGTAATGTTTTATTTCAATGCTGCTGCATAATGACCTTGATAATCCTTTCATAACTACTACACAAGATGTTGTAGTCACGTATATATCGTTTTATAGTAACATGCGCAAATTACATTTTGTTTTAGCATTGCATCATAGAAAGTATTATAAAGTCTTGTCTAGCAGTCAAGAGGGTTATGAAACCCCTATGCACCAACATTCAAATAAAGTGTTACCCATTTCTCTTCTGTTTCTTATGATTATTATTGATGTTAATGTTGCTACTGTTTAATGTAGAGTTTATGGTTACGGCAAGGAAAGCTTCTCAAAGACAATGATATTTCTCTCATGTGGCCTTTAATAGTTTTTGTAAAGTGAAATGTACTTGTTTTCTAAAGGCTATTTTGTAAAATGTTAAGAGGTGTTAGCATTCTTAATTAAACTCATCCAGGATCTATTGGTTTAAATGTTGTATATTATAGTTGTGGTGTTTGCTTACAGTTGTATGCAAAAGTTTGGGCACCCCTGGCCAAATTACATGTTTTGTTGATTTTCTGAGTGAAAAGAAGTTAACAACCTCTACAGCGAATAAACTTAAACTTGACATATTTCTGCAGATTTTAATGCACAATTACTCTTTATTTGCTGAATTTTAACAGATTGAAAAAAATAAAACAGTAAACGTGGCATGTGCAAAAGTTTGGGCACCCTATCAATGTTTCTAGTAGTCAGCTAACAGTCTTTCTATTCTTGCTTTAGGAATTTGTTCCCATTTCTCTTTGCAGAACGCTTCTAGTTCAGAAAGATTCTTAGGTTGTCTTGCATGCACTGCATGTTTGAGATCTACCCACAGATTTTCAATAATATTCAAGCCTGGGGACTGTGAAGGTCATTCCAAAACCTTAATCTTTCCTTTCTTAAAGTAGTTCATGGTTGATTTGGAGGTATGTTTTGGATCATTTCCTTGTTGTAATATCTAACCTCTTTTCAGACTCAAACATACCTTTGGTGATTGTAGCTGAAGAGTACAATTTTTACGTTCTGCACGTAAAGCAAGAATAGAAAGACTGTTAGCTGGCTACAAGAAACGTTTGGAGGCTGTGATTTCTGCCAAAGGGGGTGTTACTACAGTACGTACTGACTGATAGGGTGTCCAAACTTTTTCACATGCCACATTGACTTGTTTTATTTTTTTCAATCCATTAAATTCAGCAAATAAATAGTAACTGTGCATTAAAATTTGCATAAATATGTCAAGTTTAAGTTTGTTCACTGCAGAGGTTGTGTTAACTTAGAAAATCAACAAAACATGTAATTTGGCCAGGGGTGCCCAAACTTTTGCATACAACTGTATATGTGTAATTAAGATGATGTGATTGAATATCTTTACAGGGTAGAGTAAAAGCAGTGACAGAAAATTATACCCAGAAGTATACAAAACCTTCTACTGGTTATGATTGTCATGTTTCTGAACTGATTGAGACCGTGTCGTCAACAACAAGTTCTTTCCAAGCTTATGAACGTACTCAGGTGAGTTTTCATTTTTACTAACATCTGGCACTGGGTGAAGTATCATTAAAAACTGAATCATATGCCCCACATTTTGCGTGACAAATACTGGACCAGTTCCTCCAATTTGAATAGACTTCACTTTTGTGGCTTCTACAATTGTGTGCTTTGACTTGTGCAGGAGGGTTTAAAATAAAGAGGCATTGAACTCAATGCCCCACTTCCAGCTTTCACCCAGCTCTCCCACTGCCAAAACAAACCTGGAATGATTCCTTGAAGGTCATTTTGTTAGTTCTTTAATGTACTGGATTTATGTTCCTGGCAGAGTGACACCTCCTCCGTACAGCATGCGCTAGAACTGCAGGCTGCATAGTTTAAGCATAGAAAACCTAAATTAAAATTGAAGACTAACTGGGTCCCCATTGCCTTTGGACAGTAAGACCTGTTTGTGGTTCCTTTTCAGTATTACATGTATGAACTAAAGAATGGAGTTGCAGTTATGTGTCCCCGGCATGTGTGTCCATTTGCCATCGTTGGCTTTGTGTATGGTGAATCTAAGCCCACAGTCTCCGTGTTCAGTGAAAAAAGGTATGATACTAACTCAGCTTTCAACAGTTAATCAGTTTGTATCTCCTTTTAGTTTATTACGTTTTTATGCTGTTTTTCTAATGAGTAATTTTGTAAATGTTTCTTTTTTTCCCATCTCTAGTGCTAGTCAAGACAAAGCAGGTAAGATATATTTTTATTTGATGAAGAGTAATTTTTATTCAGTTATTTTGTAGCAAAATCTTTCACTGTTTCCAGGATTCCTAATCTCTCAGTTTCTATTGGCAGCCTGTCATTACTACCCATGGAGAGGCAAGATCCAGATCAGTAATCACTCCCTTATTTATCATGTCTCACTGAGATCTGCTTCAGATGTAATAACACCAATCAAGCTGTAAGTCACTAGGAATATTTATTTTATTACTGCTGTAGTAAACATTTCCTCTTCATTTGAATATAGATAAGGATACACTGTAAATATTAATGTTTGTTTTTATGAAACATAATTAGGGCTACTGTGTACTGGTATAATTTTAGTTGTATTTTTTCATGTCTTTCATTTAATATTTGGTTGTGTAATGCTAAAAGAATATATGAAAGGTTAAATCTTGCTTTGTTTTTCTAGACCAGAGATTTTGAAAATACACAGTGTTATGAGGATTTCAGATCTGAAGAATACATTACCACAGTCAGTCTTTGAAACCTCCATTACAGCTGAAGGTAAAAATTTCCGATCGTACACAATCACAAAAACATCTATGTCAAATTAATGTTAACCACAGCCGTTTTCAATTACAATTAGGTCTGTGTATTTGTTTAGCACAGTGCCTTATCCAGGTCAACTTTTACGTTAACGCTATGTTCAATAAAAGAAAAATATGTAAAGAAATGACAATATGGCTGTCACAAAACTGGAGCTTGAAGCAGGTATGGCTTTGAGCAAATTTTTATCCACCATTGATAAATTCTTGCATGTTGTTTGACAAATCAGGAGCACCAACTACTGCAGGCCCAGTCCATGTCATAATGACAGCTATAAGTATTGAGACAATTAGGCACCATAGAAAAAATTATAAAAAACGTTTTTATAGCGCCTTTTAAGGTGGCTTCTGAAAGCGCTTTACAGAATGACAACAACAATAAATAAAAATAATACACAAGATAAAACACAATTACAATGCACAGAGGAGACTGTGGATAGTGGTATTAAGAAAAGTAGGAGCAGAGGGGTAAAGAATGGAACCAGTTAAGTAAAGGCTCTTCATATAGGCACATAATTATTCACTGTATGGTCACACATATAGGCATGTCTATATGTGTCCACCATGTGACTCTCACAACATTGGGCTACTGTTTCTAAAAACTTGTTTGCAAAAGTTCACTTTGAATCTGGGGCTGTGTTTTACAGTGTTGTTGAACCAGTTTTTCTTTTACACTTGAAGGAACATGTTTTGTGCTGCATACAAGCATTATAGTTAATATCATAGTTTAAAACTTAAACACATTTAAAAAAGGAAAGAGGCAGTGTTTTCTATAAAAAATCATGTTCTTAAGGTTTACAAAATTATATTTGTTTTGGTAGCAGCTTCTTAAGAAGATAAACAATTTGTAAACTTGGTTATGCAAGTTGGAAGATACCTATAGTGCAATTCAAATGTCCAAATTGATGTATAACACATACGATTATGTATGGCACAGTTTGACACTTAGATACTTTAAGATTAATCTTTATTTGAAACTGTAAAAAAAAGTTTTACAGTTGTGTTGATTTGTGCAAAAATATCAGTTATTCATTAGCCTTAGATGTCAGAGGCTGGTTATCTAGTGATTGCATAGACATAATCCTATTTTGTAATGAGCTACACTAGCCTTCAGTTTTCCCAAGAGACTCTGCACAAAATATTTGAAGCAAATTTCCGAAAGAGTTGGTGTAAGCACCACCACACAAACTCTTTGTTTTGCGAACATTCAATTAACAAATTTACAGATTAATCCAAAGTAAAATTACATTTCCCTTTTCAGTATGTGTAATGAAGAGACTATCAGCTCTGCTCATCAACCCCCACGCAGCCACTTGGCATCTTTGTGCTATATTGTTACATGCTTTAAGCTACACAAAGCATTTTTATAATTGTCATCTGAAAATATCTCATCCTTCATAATATTCTTGGTCGTGTACCTCAAAATCTCAGCTACTTCTGCCAGAGAGTGAATCATCAAAGTTGACTGTTGCCTTGACAACCTTTTCTCCTTGGTCCTATACAGTATGTTTGCTTGAGAGAGTCCTGTCTTGTTGTAATATAGTGTAATACCTACAAGTACTACACATTTTATTTATATGCTTCATCACTCATCACTTTTGTGAAATAAATCATAAATCTGATGGCACTGATACTGGTAAGTACTAATAATGATATATCCCAAACTGACACTAGCTGTGGTAAAATATTGGTCACCTGTTATAATTAGGGAGTTATTATGTAAAGTCAACAATCCTGTTATTAATTTAGTTTATTTTGAAATGCATGTGCCCTATTAGGAATTCACAGCCCCCCTCTTTGTCTTTAATAGACAATTAAAAATGTGGTAAAAGGAAATCAATCGGGAAACAGGCTGAATTCATGAAATGTGCTGCTGTCTGGGCTGTGACTCACTTTCGGGAAGTTTTCTCCATTGTTTCATCAGACACCAAAGGCAGGCATCCAAAAATGGAGAATTGTAAACGTTTCCCAAAATCCAAAATTTTTGCATATGTCGCCTGTTCGATTTTGGGTTTGTCAATCAGAAGTCTAACACTGTTTCTATTGAAAATATTAAAGAAAATAATAAATTTAAACCAACATATAACAGATATGTTGTACAGCTGCTTAGCTCTTAACTGCAGACACTCCAGTTTTTGGGTACATGTTTTTTGCAAATTGCTTTATGTCAAATTTCTATACACCGAAGTGCTACCTCACATTCGTTGGCACTTAACGTGTAATGCTTTATTGCTTTAAAGGAGGACATGTGTTCAGTCGTGCTATAAATCACATATCGTAGAAATTGGATTATTAATAGTTGAATAAATCCATTGCATGAGTACAACAAACAAGGAAAGAAAACTTAATTATAACAAAAGTGGTTGATATGTGTCTCTGTCATTATCAGGTTCCATTTGGAAGAAAATTCTTGCCTTATTACGTTATAGAATGAAGTCTCTAATTTATGGTTTTACTCAAACATTAAAGCATGCATAAGAACAGCATTTTTTCACGTTTTGAGAGCTGTGGTACCAGTGGACTGTTTGGTAGTCACAATTACAGCAAAAACACTGGAACAGTTGCCTCACATAAAGACACATGTAGTAAGAATAAGCATAAATGACTATGTTATATACGTTTTTTAAACC
Source organism: Lepisosteus oculatus (assembly GCF_040954835.1). NCBI lineage: Eukaryota > Metazoa > Chordata > Actinopteri > Semionotiformes > Lepisosteidae > Lepisosteus > Lepisosteus oculatus. Next base: position 43,635,140 of record NC_090702.1, on the reverse strand, counting down.
TGGTCTGAAAATGCTTGTTAGCAACCACAGTTGCAAAAACTATCTAGGCATTCTGTCCCACACATTCACCAGAGTGTTGTCATCTATCTTTGCCCATTCATAACCATCTGAGAGCATATATTTGTTGGCTGCACACCTGTTTATGAACGTCCTTCTATAATCATTCCACACTGTCTCAAAGGCGTTAATTTAAAATACCAGATAAAACACCTTTTATATTCAGAAATGAAAATCAGACATGCATATCACATGGTTTCCTTTTTATTTCCTATTATGGCAGTGTATTGGTCAGGCACAAACCTAAAAGACAAGTAGATACTTATTTTGAAACCAGAGGGCAAGTTTTCTACCCTCCAAAAACTAGTTTCATTCATGCCTTATGGTGAACCAACCCTACTACAAAATAACAGCCAGACAGCAGTTTAGTTGTGGTTTCTGTACAGTGTGAGTCTGCTCTCTAAAACGGATATTAAACAATGAAAAGTGTTTCTCTAAAATATATAATGCAACTAGAAGATACAAGGGCTGCCTATTGGATCTATATAGAAATCTTCTCTCAAGTAGACTGGTAGACTGATTTCAGGACTGTATTTTTATGTATGCATTTAGTCAACCATATGGGTTTTAGATGCAATCGTTTATATCCTAATTATATATTTATAATTATAATATCATTGTGTTAATTATAAAGCCTACCTACCTAGGTGTTCTTTAATTAAATTCCGCAGTATTCCTGGATGGAGTTTACTGCAGTCTGTATGAAGTGCAACCATCATCAGAAGAGGATTGTTCCCTTCATGCCCTAATTGAAGAGCTGAAACAGAAAGGCTTGGTAAGTTTAGAAGTGAACAAACAGCATTTTGGAAAGTATTATAATATATAAATAAATAGAAAGATAATACTGTTGAACAGTAGAACAAAGAAACCAAAAAAGTTTATGTATCTGGTAATCTAACATGCAGTTGTTTCCCAGTCATATTCAGAAAGTATATTGAACACAGAGACCATTAACAATTGAATTTCTCCTAGAAGGCAAGAAGGCTGTGATCTCATGAAACAAGATGAAAAATACTTAAGAGAAAAGGTTTACACACTTTGCCAGTGTGTATGTGTGAGATGAGATTTAAAAAGAGCCCTTTTCACACTTCAGACTCTCTGAGGCTGACTAAAATAGTGAATGCCAGAACGGCTGAGTAAGTTAACCAGATGTGTGTGCACAGAACAGGAGAATGTGAGATGGAGACAGTGCAAGCAATCAAGAGAGAAACACACATTCTTCTGAGATTATATGTGAGAACCTGCTGGACAAGAAAGTTTGTGCCTGTTGTCTCAAATAGTAATAAATAGACTTAAATATGACAGATTTCACAGCTCCAGCTAGATGATATGGAAGCAGAATTCCTTCACTGCCTGGTTAACCATTGGCAAAACATGCAACTTGCAGTTTGAAGTCAGTCTGTGTTGTCAGAGCATACAGAGTCATCACTTGTCTTTTATTTTTCTAGTCAAGAAATTTAAAATGATGTGCATTTTGAAACATTAAAAACATTTTGCTTCTTTGCTTCTTTCATCTCTTTGCATTTCTCTGTTGCCATATGACTGTCATTGCAGATTGCTTACTGACCATATTTGCTATTTTCCAATGATCAAGTAGTACATAGTTTTGTGGTAGAAAAAAAAATATTGTAATGTGCAGTGAAGTCATGGACAATAAATTAGTCTCTCACCTGTCCTCTTAAAATGAATTGGTCGTGCATTCTTGTGAATGTTTGTTTTTTTAATACTTAACCTAACCTTTGAAACAAAACTTCGTGGATTAGCATTGCATTTGTTTAATGACATCTGTAAAAAAGAGATTTCCCTTGTCTGCATTCAAACAGATGTCGACTCTAGCCTTCCTTATTTTCATTTTAATTTAATCCCTGTATGACATATGCCATAATCACAATCCTAAACACTAATAAGACCAAAGAGCTGGTGGAGGTCTTTTGCAGGGGCAGAGTTGATCTGTAACCATTTGATTTTAATGGGCAGTCGGTAGAGAGTGTCTCTGAAGTGGTGCCACTGAAGTTAACAGCAGCCTCATCATGAAGAAAGCCCATCAGAGGCTGTACTCCCTACGACAGTTGAGAACGTTTGGAGTTAATCAGGAAGCAGTGATGCCCTTCTAGAGAACTGTGATTGAGAGTATGGTCACCTTCTCAATAACAGTGCACTATGGTAATACAACTGCCCAAGAAAAGAAAAGGTTGCACATATAGACAGTCTTCCCTCTGTAGTCTCTTTTTATGACAGTCATTTCAAACAGAAATCTCAGAAGGTGTCCATTGAACCCTTCAACCCTACCAGCTCCTTTTTTAAGCTTCTCCTTCTGGAGAGAAGGTTTCAAAGTATCAAATGTAGTGATGTAGTGTTGTTCAGTCTGAAATAGCATCTCCAGTATGTATAGGCCATTAGGCACCTCAATATGTATATCTTGGATGTTGCAAGCATTGTATGGTAGTAAATATAAATATGAGTGTAACAGACCATGCCATTTCTAATTTTAAACTTTGAATTTAAATGTGTTTGCATGAGTAATGCGTACTGTATATGTGTAAGTGTCACGTGAATTGTTTTTATTTTTGGGGGCTACACTGGGGTAAATTATTGCCATGTCAAAAAAACCTGATTGTAAAGTATTGTCATGTATTGTCAGTATTGAGTCTTGAATCAATTTTCAAGATATGAATAATGTGTTGTATGTATTTGTAGGCATTCATTCTACTGCTGAATGATTGTGGTGTCCTTATATTGTTACCATCTTGCTTTCTCACATTTGAAGGTAAGGAGTAAACTTTTTAAAAACTATCTTTTGACAAGTTTTAGTAGTTCTGTGTTTACCAGACATTTGTGTGTAGTTTATTCAATATATTGTTGGCAGAACATTTTGGCTGCTTTGAAGATTTGTATAAAATATTAAAAACGTGTTTAGTTTTAGTTTTTAATGAATAAAAGATAATCATTTTATTACAAATATTGACAAACAAATGTCACTTAGATTCTTACAAAAAAGGCAAACATTCCACACTATAGATTGACATTATGAACAGATCTCTGGAAGTTTATTTTTGTGATTTTAATTTTTGTTGTATTTTTAGATATTTTGGGGCATTTTTGTTTAGAGGATAAAAAACATGTATGTGTTTCTCAATTTGTCTTACAGAAAGCACAACAGAGAAGGAAGAAATATTACAGTGCCTATTTGTATTTCCTAACTCAAGAACAGTGCAGAAAGGTAAGTTAAATATGTGCATTTCACAGTGTTTTAAAACGCACTTGGGACATTTCATAATACCTATTAAGCATAAGGAAGTGTGTTAAGGTTATTCAATTATGTAAATCTAATAGGAAATGGACACTGTAGATCTCTTCCAGAACAATTAGCTTAATATTTGTGAATCAGAATCTGTTGTAAGATCTACAGTATGTTTTTTTTAAAGCTAAATGTTAGCTACTATGTTATGTGTTTTTGCATTTGTTACAAATTATGTTTTGTATTGAACATCATGAATATTTGTTTGGAATGTTGCTAATTTGTTTATTTTTATTGCAGAAGTGAAGTTTCCAGTGTCTGAATATCCAATTTCCTCTGATGTAATTCAGATCTTACCAGGGCTAAACTATGCACTGAAGAAAGCTGAGGAATTCCAGTCAGACCAGAATGTGTCGCCTTGCAGCTTGGTTGAACAGCATTTCCAAGACTATGTGACATTAAACCGGCCAGGAATTGTTGATATTACTGGAAAAGAACCACCTGTCTTATTTGACCATTTCGATGTACCCAGGACTTATAAACACCTTTATAGAGCTACAGAATGTCATAAAATGACTGTTTCACACTTACAGTCGTACTTTAGAAATCCTGATGTTTATAACCTTTCGGTATCAAAAGCTCTGGAGTTGCTGGCTGTAAATCAGGAGGAGGCCATGGATGTTGAAGATGACCACTGTGAGAATGTGTATTACTCTCTTTCATCTCCAGAGGTTTTACAGTCAGACTTTTGGACAGACGGTGATTCACATGGAGAAGTGAGAAGAAGTCCAGAGTTCAATGACATAGCTCAGGCAGAACATGCTGTTTCTGAGGACGAAATGAGTTGTGAGACAAAAATCGAGGAATCTCAGGAACGATTTCTGGAGTGTGTGGTAGTACTAGAAGGCATTGAAAAGACAGGTACTGCTGTAACTTGCAAAGAGCAACTTAATCCGAAGGTAGCAACTCCAACCAAACCCATTTCAGGTGACATGCCAACAGACCATGATGAGAGCTCCACAGAGAATGGACTAAACTTGTTAGAACCTACAAATGAAAAGGTCACCCTGGAAAGCCTACAGGATGGGGGTAAGAGCCCAATCACAGAGTCTACAAATGTAAGCTCCTCTGGAGATACAAATGTCTCATCTGGTAAGAAAGCGAATTATTTGCTGAGAAAGGACGTTTTATGTGCTGGAGCCCAACAAAAATGCACAACTCCAACTAGAAAAGCTTCCAGTAAACGAATTACAAGGAACAGCAATACAAAGTTGAAGATTTTGAAAACTGTAAATCAAAAGATCACTAGATACAATGCCAAAGGAAAAAACAATGTTAGTGACTCGCATCCCCCTAAAAGAAAAATGAAAGGCGACAACAGCTATGGGTTAAAAAACATCATAACTGACTGCGGAAAGGTTTTTATTCCACATGGCTCAAGTTTCGTTTTGGGAGATTTTGAATTCCCGAAACAAACAAGAATAGCCACAGAGGAGGACAAGACTCTGTGTGAAGAAAAAATGGCTGCTGATTCACTAGATGCCTCCAAAACAGAAGGAGTAGAATCTCAAGACTCTGGGGAAGTAGCAGATCCTGATGGTCCAGACAAGCTTGGTCAGCATGTAGAAGACGAGAGCAGAGTGGCACCTGAGAGGCACTGTGACAGAGGAGAGGAGCAAGGGAGAGCCTTGCAATCCAGCAGTGATGTAAGCCAATTTGTGAGGCTAAGAAAGCGAAAGAAACCTTTGTGTCCTCTGAGACAAAAGGCCACTGCGGCGAATCCTGAAGACACGCCTGTGGTGAGGAAGCAGTGTCCTCAAAAAAAGAAGAGAAACGGTGATGTCAAGATAAATCCCGAGCTTGTTAAGGTTGGCCCTGTCACTCATATGGACACGAACACACTGCCTGTTGACACTACCTTATCAGAGCAAACCTCAAAGCCAGAAGAAGGTGCAAAGGCCCAGATATGTGAAAGGAAAAAAGCAGCTAAGGTAAAAGATTCTTCAAAGTCGGCGGTAACATCTGAAGATCTGTTAAAGTCGCCCAAAAGCACAACACCACCGAATGCTTCACCGGAAATGAAGAAACAGAAGATCTTAAAACCTTTCAAAAAACGAATGAAGAACAGGATACCCGACTACGTGAAAGAGAATGGTAGGATTTATTACTTTTTATTTTTTGTTACAAAAAAGGTGTTATTTTGTTACTTCATCCCCCAAGTAGCAAAGTAAGGGTACAGTACACGTAAGGCCCATATCACATGGAGTGGTCTGAGCAGTTTCTTATTACCACTGAAGGAAAAACAAAAGATAACAGAGCTGGGATACTGGTGTCTTAGAATTTATCCTTGCTTATCTTTTCTTCTCATTGTCTGCTGTTGCCTCATGCTAAAAATGACAGTCACTTAAAAAATGACTGTTTCAGCTGCTCTCATCTCTCGAATGAAAATATAGCAAAATGTTAAATTAGTTACGTTTTTTTACATGGTCTGAAGATGTTTTTGGATAAGGGAAAAGCACTAATATAGCTTTTTCTGTGACATTCCCCTATTGTAATCTTTATTTTCCAGCTGTACTGCTTAGTAGTTCTCTCCTGCCTTTCTGTGTGCTTGAATCAGTCACTATTAAAAAAAAAACTAACAATATATTTATTTCACAAACTGGATTATAATGCTTTATTTTTTGTTTTCATGCCCTTTTTCTTTTTTTTCTTTTGTTACAGGATGGTTGGATTTTGAAACATCAGATTCATTTGACACTGAAAATATAGCACAAACTCAATCAAAGGAACTCAGAACTACTGGTTATAGGGATCTGGTGAGAAGTGAAAATACTCACCTGAGTGCTACAAACCATGATATGGAAAGTGCAGACATTTGTCAGTCTTCAGATGCACTGACCTTACTGGCTGATTTAGCTCTTAGCTCCAGTAGTAAAGTTTTAATACAAGAAGACCAGTCCCAAAATGTAGTGCTTGAAACGGAACATGGGCAAACAAGGGTGGGCGACAATGGAACTATGCAGCAAACGTTGCTAAGCAATTCTACCAGTCCTAAACTCCTCAGGTCCCCATTTCCCCAGGGACTTGCAGTGACTGAAGAGCTGATTCTTAATATAATTTCCAAAGAACATTCTTACTCACTGCCCCCATCCTATTTACTGTTGGGTTTGGCAGGTGTGCCTCCATCGGTTTCCACTGATTGCGCCGAGTCCTCCAGAAGCCAAGCTGAAAATATGGACAACATTGCCTCAGTTGGAGGGCCTTTACTGCTCCGAAATAAAGAGGCACCCTATCATGAAAAAAGCAGAAAAGAAGCAAGTATTCCTGAAAATGAACAGGAATGCCACTCTGATGGACTTGAAAGTCGGTCTCGACTTGTGTTTGAAAAAAACGGAGTTCTTTATGTATCACGAGAGTGGAAAGAGGAATATGATTTCAAGCTGGACAGCAAATTTACAAATGATCCTCTTGATAAAACTGTGGCTCGAGCTCTTCATGGGTATGTATCATTACCATAATATCAAGATTTGACATGATTTGATAGGTCACATCAGTATTGTTTTTGAAGACTGCTTTTTTTATGCTTTCAAAGTACCGAAAGTTCCAAAGTACTTAAATCCATTTTTATACTTAAACTAAAGAGTTGTTTCTGTTCATATGAGAGCTGCACGTCCCTGTTCCTCTGCTGTACAACAGGAATATTTATGTCATATTCTTGCTTTCTTGTATTTAAACAAGAAAGATGGTCGGAATGGCCTCCTTTCGTTTGTCAGCTTTGTTCTTTACCAATGTCTTCCTAGGTTTTGTGTTTCAACTCGAGACTTCTAAATGACTGCATGTTGTGGTATGTAATTAGCTATGTTTTTTTAAACATCTATTGTCTGCTCATTTCTTTACTTACAGCCCTTGGGATTGCAATATTGAGGAAAGTTATGAGCAGGTCCACCTTATTCTTCATATGTGGATTGGCCTGTTTTATAGCAGGTCAACAATGAGGTTTTTCCAGACCGACCCAAGTGATTCTGAAGACGGTGACCAAAATAAAAACGGACCTGAGATGTTACCAGTTAAAGACGTCTCAGAAAATGACCCGTCTTCCAAATCGAGCTCTGATGAACAGGACACATTTGGAACACAACCATCTGTAATACAGCTACCTTTAAATCCTCATCAAGGTGAGCTGCTGGATCTTAGGGAAGAAAGTAAGAAAGAAGGGAACCATGTGGAACCGAATTGTGGTGCCGTGGATGTCTCCAGGCCATGTGATGAAGTTTTGGATCTGAGTGTTCCAAAACGCCCTCAGGAGGATCTCTCCAGCTCCACCAGCAACTCAGAGCAAGGAGCTCAAGACAAGAATTGCTTCACACAAAGCAGAATTGAAGGTTCTGTAAAGGATACACAGGTGCACCATACAGACAACCTATCTGTGGGAACAGGTAGCTATTTTGTAGATAAGGTAAGAAAACCTTTTCATGCTTTTGAAAACTGTTATTACCCAATTCCAAAGTGTTAAAAATAGCCCCGTTGTTATCCACTTTTCCATGCTCATCTATGGGGATGATTCGGTTACCTACTCCCTAAAGCTGCAGTTTGTAAGATTATTTTCATCATATTGCATAGGTTAAGGAAAGAAAAGAAGCCAGGATTTTTTTCTGTGTTCCAAAATACACTATAGCTGTGTCTACTGTTCTGGAATTTTCTGTTTTACTGTTTCTGGAACTCATTCAGTGACTCTTACCAACACTCTATTTCTCTGTCATACGCCTTTTACATTTTTAAATCTTTTTCTCTAGATTTCCAGATCCAGTGATGATATGTCAGATACTGACATAAATGGAGAGAAGGAAGAGGAAGATGATGTTTATGATGATAACCCAGAAATTACAGATATGACCAAACTCTTGGGAACTGATAGTGTATACATTGAATTATGTAACAGAATAGCAAATCTGTGCATTTCTAAAAGGAAACAATTCAATGGATTACACAGGACATTGGCAAAGTCTGAGTTTCCGTTGTCTGCTTTTCACTTGGTTAATGTACCAACTGTCACGGGTGACAGAATGGAAAAAACTAGGAACAGCTATGTGCAAGAAGGGAAATTAAGTCATATTACTCTCAAATTAACTGAAACTTTGAATAGTGTATCTCCTGACCAGAGTTGCATATTCCTAGAGACTGAGAGTTCTTCTGATCAATTTAAAACACCCTCAACCACACAAGATGGACATGATACAAACAATGTTTCTAAACCAACAGAAACTATAAACAATGTCACTTCCATAATGGATCTCTCTTGTAGTAAATCTAAAGAAGATCATGCCAGTAAATACCCGGAGATAGATTCATTACCTTGTGGGATCCAGGAACAAGGAAATGAAAGGCTTACAAAATCAGTGGAAGAAGAAAAAAGTGCTGACTGCCAATATTTAGAAAGAGATTTACATTTCAATCTGTCGGATAAAAGCTTACATCGTGAAGATCAAGAAAGCACAGTTATAAGAAACACTGGATTCTTGGACCAGAAACAAGACAGGGTAATGTCTTTGGCGTATGCAGATGCAGGAGAGAAAAGTCAAGAAGGTGGTATAATGGACTCCCAAACTCCTGAGCCAGATGCCAACAGCAACTGTTCTGAATGTGTGTCAGATGAGATTGACTCACCTGTCCCCTCCACTGTCACTATGTCTGACTGTTGGGGCGTGCGAAAAACATATGACAATTACCCAGTCATAACACACAGAGTGGCTGGACATATTAGGACAGTCCAAAACGAGAAAAAAGAAGATTGGCACCTCAAAAGCTTCCTTGAAAAGTGGGAGCAAATGCATCGGACTAAGCCTGATCTGACGCAGGCATCTTTGGATTTGGAGTACTTAATTTTTTCAGAAAAGATTCACCAAATCCTTAAGAAGACCAGAAGTGCCAGTCCGTCCAAATTCTCCAGTCTGTCTTCATGGAGAAATTTCTCATCTGTGGCAGACAATTCAATTTTCAAATTGGGTCATGTTTCCGAAAACAGCAGGGACATGCCTCTTGAATCGGACACGAAAGAGGTCAAGGATAATTTCAAGCCTTTATTTTCTAGCAAGGCTGTTCTATGCCTTAAGAAACCTTCATATGTAAATGGAATAGAAGAACCTCATGAAGAACTGTCAAACATATCAGAAAAATGTTCTAAATCGTACAGGTCCACGATGAATGCTGTTTGCTCTGGTACAAAATTTCAGAAGCAGATTATTTCAGAAATGGACAAGGAAGAAAAGGACTTCCTACAGTCTAAAACAAGGACAGTTGACTTTTTTCACAAGCTCAGATTCAGTATGTTTGACTGCTTACACACTAACCTGAATTCTGTAGTCAGGCAATCACTCAAGACTAAGTACAGATTCTTTATCCTTGAAACAAAAGTGGATACCTTCTTTGAAAAAACAAAGGTAAGCACTCTTTTTGTAAGACTGTGAGTTGCAGTAGGGCTTCATTTGTGAGGGTTTGTGGAAAGAATCATTGTGAATAGCCAAATGTGTATATAGCCAAGTCCACCCCTATACGTCTCCTCTAACGTAGTATCCTTACATAGTGTGTAAGGGTACAAGACATAAGTAACTCACCCTTATATGATAATGCATTTGCTCATGATCCTAGTCTTCGGCGCAGTTAATTTGCGCTTAACAATCACCGGCTTGATTTCATACTACTCTGCCTTTCTTCATAAAAGACCACATTGGCCAGACCAAATTGTGAAGAAGTGAATTTGCAAATGTTCGGATATATTAAGACCCTACTGTATATGCAGAAAAGCTATAGGATATAAAAAGATACTCTGTATATGTTGAACTTCGAAACAAAAGGGAACACCACCTCCCTTGCTAAAAGAAGGGCATGTCAGCATTTCACTTATTACAAGGAACAGTCCTGTTTATAAAATTGTGTCTCTTTCTACCCTTGTGCAAATGCATGTTGAGTACAGTATTGATAAATTGGATATATGATATAGTGTTTATCAAAGAAAGTTTTATTTATTGCTCTCAGAGTATCTTTTATTCAATTTTCCATAAGACAGTTTCGGTCTTACCAGTGTCTGATATGAAAAACAACATTTACATAAAAGAAAACTAAAATAAACACTTGCAATGTGTGCTTGCAATTGTTTTTAAAATGTTTAAAGAGTGAATTTGTACAGTGTTGCTGAGAGGTTGCAGGATTTTCTGGTATTTAGATCGATATCATTTGATATATTCAGAAATAAAAGCTGACATTCTGTATTTTTGCCTCATATTTATCTTTTGATCTGAAATGCAGATTCAAAATTGCGTGCCACAAAATTGCCAAATTTCACTTCACTGTCACAATAATCCAAGAAGTCTGTGCCTTGAGAACATTAGTCTCAGATATTAATGGGTTTTTCTTTTCCGTAAGAGTTTTTTTAGACAATAGACTAGAAACTAACAATCACACTTTTGATCGCATTTCTTAAAAACAAATTTAACTTTATCTGTGCTATTATTGATGGTTCTTTTTCTTCCTGAAATACAACCATGTTTGTTTTTTAAATGTAGTTTTTGCCTCTAAACATCTACAAATGTTTTGTTGATGATATAGGAGGCGCTCAAGGCGGAAGGTCATGTGGGTGTACAGCCATCCCAGTTTAGTCAGCTTGATCAGTGTTCTTCATCCCCTCTGCTAATGGTCATCAGGAATGAAGATATCTCGGCAAACATCTGCAAAGTAAGGATGGAGAAATCTGATGGTGTGTTCTTGCATAAAGAGTGCAGTGATTTGTGTCAAAATGAGACCTTTTTTAAACATCATATTTTTAAACACTAAAAAGAATAGAGATGTATATTTCATCAGATAACTAATTCAGGCCATGTTTCATTGAGAGCATTTTACCATCCATGTATTCAGAAAGTACTCAGGAGATTTTATATCTTGCCATTTTTGTTTTAAATTATATACCTCTGACTGATTTTCCGTGGGGTATTATTTTTCTCATGCTTCTTTGCTTAACAACAGTTTATTTGGAGAGGGTTATTTTTTTGCCAATCATGGCTACTTCTAGGATTTCCGTTTTGGTGCTTGGAAGTTGCTCTCTTTGTATTATCCTTATCAAACCATGTTAATCTCTTTCACATCCACAGCAGAAATTATATTAGTTTGAGGAAAATAATTTAGATGTGCTGTTGAAAAATCTGCCAGCATCAAAGAAAATGTTGATCGACCCCATATAACTGTTGAAGAGGATAATTCTGAGGATTCAGCCAATCTCTCACAAGTTATAGCGTTGTGGTTTGATTTTGCAGTATATTCTGGGGTGGAACAGTTAGGCGTCAGGCAGGTATATCTGGCTCACTGCTGTTGAATAGGAAGCAAGTCTAGTAGACTTCAAGAAGGTTTGTGCCACTTTATGCACTAAATATTCTGTTGCATTAACCTAATTGTACGTTTCTTTTCCTCTGCTGACTAGATTCCGCACTTGTTGGACCTAAAGAAGATGCCAGATGTTTTGTTTGCTGGGGTGGATTGCCCTGACGACATTCTGAACTGCACTTATCAGGAGCTGTTCACCAGAGGGGGGTTTGTGGTGTGTGATGGTGCGGTGCTGGACACACTAACACTAGGTATGAGAGCAGCAGGCAGCAAAGTGACCGAGACCGTTTACAAGTTGTGATTATGTGTAAGAGCAAAACTAAGTATGTTCTTTCCCCTCTATATTTAAATGGCTGTTTGTCAAATCCCATTTTCAATTTCTCTCTTTGCCCATTTCTTTTGGAAAGAGGAATTCCTTTTTAAGTAGAATTCTTGCTTTTCTAGGCACTACCACACTGGATGAATTATTTAGAAATGTAGTTAGTTTTACCTTTATCTTAACGTTTTCACAAGCTGGTTAATTTTCATTCAGAGCAAGATTACTTTCTTCAGTAAATGGTATCTTTTTATCCTTCAAAATTACTGTTGACTAATTCCTTTACTGTTATGTTTTTAACATTAACTGCAAACAGTATTTATATGCTAAAATTAATATTTTGTGCAATTTTTAAATAAACATTTGTAGTGTCATTGTGTTTTCAATAATCAGGAACATGCATAGATATAGTGCTTATTCTGATACATTACGACCAGTAATCTTTGTGTTGTTTCAACCCAGATTTTTGAATCGGTATCAGTGACAGGATTTCCTGCTGAGCATTTTATAGTTGCAGTAAACCATGTGACTGGTTCAGAAAGCGTACTGGCAACCAATAAGATATTGATGGTGACTGAAAATAAGACATACGAGGAGATTTTATTAACTCTGTGAGTTTTTGTCTTTCACCATAACAGATCATTTCAAGAAAATGGTGAGCGTCCTGGAGGAACAGGGTCAGAATGGAAAGTGGAAGTGGTTTCTGCACTACAAAGACTGCAGAAGGCTCAAAGAAAATGGAAGGTAAAATAGAATCAATGGCAGTTTTTATGTGGTTACAATTACTTTAGCTTCCTTGACTATAGTAGTTGTGTGTAATTGCTACAAAAGCATTTTACAGTAATCTCTTGTTATGCATGACAAACTTGTTCCTCAAAAACTGCTTGTAAAGTGAAAACTCTTACAACAGAAATTAAATTCCCATTACTTCCTGTGTGATATTCCCTGATAGGTTCCAGAACTCAAACATGTTCCCTCAAACACCCAAATGTCACCTTAATACAGCACAGAACAGTACCTTGTAATGAAAACAATAACATGGCTGATTAATTATTCGAGTAAAATGCTTAAAGGTATTAGTTGGTGCATAATCAATAGGTAGGAAAATGGTAACACTCCTGCGTGTGCATTGTTACAGTTGTGATCAGATCCGTGAGCACTAATTAATATCCTGTAATGTATGCACTCAACAAATTATATTTTATTTTTAATGTTAAAACATAAGTAAATTCCTTATCCAAGTAGATGTATGAAAAGAAGAATCATGGCAGTGCTTTACAAGAGCGCAGCTCTTAAGAGTGAAAATCTGCTTGTTACTTTAAAAAACAGGTAGGAATTACTACATCTCGCATAAATTACTACATCTCGTTTCATGTATAGTGAGGAATTAATGTAGTGAAGTTTGTTTTGTGTAAAATTTGGTTCCGAGAGGATTTTTCACCCTTTACAGAGTTTTCAGATGTCCTTTTTGAATTGTTGCTTGATGAAGTATGCCAGTGTTTTTTTATGCCAGCCTTACTTTAAAGCTCCTGTATCACTGAGTTTGCTGAGTTTGTACAAAGTTTGTTGACTTTTTTGGGTAGATACAACTTCAGCAAAAACTGAAATCACCAGAACAGCAAATATTTTTTTTTAAATGATCATGTGTGGCCTTTGGAGTGGGTCGATCGGTAAAGACATTCAGCTGAGCACAGGTTTAGCCGTACAAACCAGGTGTCTGGTTTGAGCCTGGATCATGTCACTAGCCGACTGCGACTGAGATTCCCCAAGTTGCAAGGCACCACAGGTTTAGTGATCTCTGCGGCCTCCCCAGTGTCTGCCGGCATGGGGTTGTTGCCTCAGCCGGAGCTGAAACTGTGCTGGCGCTGTTGTTGCCTGTGATGTGTTAAAAGATTAGTTACTTGAAGGTGGGTGGGCTGGGGGAGTCGTCTGCCTACTCCTCTTCATTCTAAATTCAACAAATTCTGAAATCTTCATTTACAGAGTAAACGTTAAATGTTATAATTCCCACAGAACAAGCATAGAAGATCATACCAAGCAACACTTCATAGACTGCTGTCAAGAAGCTGATATCGTAGAAGTTCTTCCATACCATGAGTGTGACCTGATTTCACAAGAGCGACCTGACTACTTCAGCTGCTTGTTACGGTTGCAAGTGCAACATGTCACTGCAAGGTTTGCTGTTTTCATAACAGGTGAGGTGGCGTTCTCCGTCTTAATCACCTTGCTAACTTCCTGAAATCAGGGTAATGTGTAACTACCAAAACATGTACAATAGTATAAGCATCTAGTATAAGCTTTTTCTCTTCTTGATCTATATCAGTAATTCAATTTCTGATATAGATTCTGATCTACTAAGCAGAGTATTCAAATTTGCAGATGATATAAGAATGAGGAAAAGAAAGGCATCAAAGGAATTGCAAAACATCTGGGATTTAGCAGATATTTGGCATATGAATAACATTGTCTTGGATATTCACAGCTGTTCACGTAGCTTCTACTTTGAACTAATATAGACACTGTGACTAAGCAATTAAAAATCTGTGGCATTGGCTGTTTGCCTTGGGTTGTTGTCATGCTGAAAGGTAGACATCTGTCTCAGTTCAGCTTTCTCGTAGAAGGGTAGCAAGTTATCCCTTTAAGGACTTTTTTATACTTTGCTTCATTAAATTTCCCTGTCCTTGTCCTGACAAGTCCCTGTAGATGAGAAGCATCCCCATAACATGATGCTGCCACTACCGTTCTTCACAGTAGGGACAGTGTTCTTTGAGTGATGTGCTGTGTTTGGTTTTCTCCAAACATAATGCCTTGCATCTAGGCCAAAAATTTCGATTTTTGTTTCATTGGACCACAAAATGTTTTGTCACGTTTGCAGTATCAAATAAAAATATAGTATCATATAATATTTTTTGGTTTTCAGTAATGGCTTCCTTCTTGTCCAGCTGCCATACAGGCGAGATCTGTGGAGTGCTTGGGATATTGTGGACACATGCACTCTTTGATCAGTCTTGGCCATAAAAGCCTGTAGCTCCTTCAATGTTACCATTCACCTCTTGGTAGCCTCTGATCAGTCTCCTTCTTGCTCAGGTATCCAGTTTGGAGGGACAGCTTGATCTAGGCAGAGTCTTGTTGGTGTCACACACCTTCAACATATAAATTTCTGTACTTAAAAGGATATTCGGGACCCAAAATCATTCTTTAAAAAGCAGATCATTATGGGAATCTGTACAAAGTTAGGTTCTGGGTTTTATGTCTGACAGAATTAAGTATTACACTGTTTAATAGGACTAATCCTTATTAAGAGTTGTTCCAATTGTAAACGCATGGATTGCTACAGGAATGTAATAGTTGGCCTTTATGTACTTTTTTTTAAACTTTGATTCACATCAGAATCACCCTTTAAAACACAAGGACTGCCAAAGTAAAGGATGTGCAGATCGGTGTTTTGTAATTTCTTTTTCAAGTAAATGTTTTTGTAGCCTGTATCTCCTCCATCTTGTTGATACCAACTGACAGCAGCTATTCTGTTGAGATAAATGTATAAAGTCGTAAAAAGAACAGCTGCAAATGTGGCAATGTTCTGCATAAGCTTCCTATGATCAGTTCTTGACACTGGTAATAAAAAATTGAAATAATACAATGAATCAAAAGACTGGTTCAAGGGAAGAGGAGACAGCTCTTACTGGGAGCATAAAACACAATTTAATATTTTTTCTGTTTTCAGTCGTGCCACTTCAGATCAGTCTCTCTTTCCTTTTAGTTGACACAACATCCCTGCATCACGAAATCGTCTTCACTTCTCTCCGTTATCAAATGTATTCTGATAGTCTCTCGCCCAGTTCCATAGTCATTTATGAATGTGCTGTCTATTCTCTTTGAAAATATTGTCGCGGTACTTTTTCTTAGATAAAATTGTAAAACTATTGTTTATGACCTCTGAATTTTTATTAAATGTTTTCTGTTATGTGTAGTATGTTTTGTATAGTATTTGTAATACGGCATGTTATTTGTAGTAAGTTAATCATCGTGACATGGTATTTTTCTTCTTTTTCCCTAGACAAACCCGAAGATACGTTTGGAAAACATGGGATTTTAGCGACAAACATAAACACTTTTTTTTACATATTTCAAAGTGGAAAAACCTAATAATACAACTGATTTTGTTGTAAATAGCTGTTCCATTTTGTACTAGAAGTTGTGCAGCCCTGATAATATAAAGTTTTATATTGAGTTTTGTATTTCTTATTGGTTTTTCAGAAGGTGCCCATGAAATTCCTCCAGCCTTCCATTACCGTCTTATTTCCTTTATGAGTTCAAAATACCTCTGAATCCATTTAAAAAAGATAAAAATTGAACTTGGATTTTTTTATGATGTACCTAGATAGTTTGGAATCACTAGTTTGAAGACCCTACTCTTAATCAACCACGTCTGTACCTGTTTTGGGGAGACAGACTCCTTGATGTGTTCCTCTGACCCCTGCAGAGCCAACATTGTGAGCTCTTTAGCACCTGAGAAGTGAATTCACACTGAATGGAGAAGAATCATGTCTCATTAATAAGTTTCACTCTCAACCTAGTGATGCCTGTACTTCAGGTGGCTGCCCATGCTAGTTGAACTGCTTGGAATGCCTTTCAAAGAAAATGAATAGCTAGTAACTATGTCCTGACCTGGGAACAGTCCTATCCTGAAGACTCAGAACAGACTACAGCAATTTGGAGGGTTTTTTTCTGCGCAGATAAGATATATTAACAAAGCACAGTGGTATGTAATTGAGTTACCCAATTCCCTAATTGTGTGTGACACAAATGCAGTCCAGCGTGGATGCACCCAAGAATCTTGGGATGCACTAATAATTTTTCATACTGCTGTGTTAAGTGTAGTGATTTTCAGAGTTTTAAGTTAGAATTGCCAGTTATTATTTTATCTTCTTGTCATTGTGGAATTGTCATTTGTCTTTTGACACACTATAAGCCCTGGCAGCTGTTTACAGGAAGTTTGAAATCAATTGGAAGCAATACATCTTTCACGAAGACACTGTAAGGAAACTCCTTGCCTTTTTCAGTCTGCACAATCGAAGGGACAGGAAATGTCTTCAGGTTTGCTATCCAAAAAAACTGTCATACATAAAGGCAACATGACCCCTGTAGAAATACTTATTTTCAATTGGACTTTCAATGTTTCAGCATAAAATGTTCTCATAAAATAAACAAACATAAAATGTTCTCATGTTTGTTTTCCTAAAATGAATTTATATTTTGATTTTAAGTGTTGTAAATTTTATTTAGACGGCATACCCACATATTTGTGGATGAGGTTCTGTTCTATAATAGCTATTCTGTAAATAGATTTAGAGCAAAAAAAAACTTGGACTTTGTTTCCCAAATGGTTTATCATTTTTTAAGATATATTTTTTACAAGGGGGATAATTTATAGCAAGTGTGTTTTTATTGATGGTTAATTTATAAACAGCATGCTTATTTTTTAAGATATCCAAACAACACGATTGAAATTGTAGTGATGTCACCTCATACTTCTGTAACAGGGTGGCTTTAACACAGTCTGGACAAACTGGACAAGGGTACAAGATGAAGGCTGGTGACAGGGATTTCCGGCCTGTAAATGAAAGGATTTACAATGGACTGTAAGGCTGTTCTGTACGGACTGGTCCTGCTCACTTTTTACTAGATTTTACTTTTCTGTTTTTATGTGCTATATTACCTTTGTGAGAAATCATTGCTGCTGTGTTTTGGCGCTCAGATGTTTGTTCAGTTGCATTATATAAGCTGCTCTAAGAAGAAGGAGGGAATTACATTTACAGGTCTGTCAGAAACACAATAACCTGTATATATTTTTTTGTTGTAATATTTCATTACTAAAGGAAGAAGAATGTCCCTGTATTGTAGCTATCTTGGTGTTGATTTTGTGTGATTTTACAGAATCTTATGCAACATGGTATTGTAAAGTCCAAAGGCCATGGCGTGCACCTCTTTTAAATATACTCACAAGGTGAACAACATATTCTTTATTTTTTTCATCTGAACAGCATCTGTTCTAGAATGACTTTGGGTAAAGGAATATCAATATGCTGAAACGCTAATAAAATTCTAGGTTTTCAAATAAGTGTTGATACAATTCCCCTTCACCTCTATCCATTACCAGAACTTCGTAGTCCTGATAAGGGACACAGAAACCAAGAGCTTATTGTAGAAGCACAAAGCAGGACTGGAGACACACTTGATGGCACTTTAGTCCATCAGATGGCAACCCCCGTACGTTATGAAACTTAAAAATAAGACAGATCTTCACAAATATCAGAAATCAGAACTGTGTTTTTGAGTGTCCCTTTGTACAGGGTTCACATCCGCTAATTTGACACCAGATAAGCCAGTAATAGATGTTCTTAAATCAGAAATATTTTTACAAATCTAGGAGGTTTGTGTGATGTATTATGATGAGTTCTAATAAAGAGGGGGGGGGTAAAATAAGGTAAAATTAAGAATCAGGTTCTGACACCAGCTGGCATGGCAAGCAAACACTGTAGTTCAAGTAGGTAGCTCCGTCAGCCTGCATAGGCTGCAAAGGAAAATGCTGAAAAGAGAAGGAAAGAAACGTGTTTTGGCTGTGGAGCCTTCTTCAGGTGTGGCCTTAAGGCCTTCTACAGGTGACGCACCTTTCTTTTCAGTATGGACTGTTCCTTAGAAAGCAAATATGTCAGACTAGAGTATGTATAATAACACTCTACTAGGTTATTTGGCAACAGCTTAGAAAACACCAGCATCAATTGACAAATACTTGGACCAAAATAGAAAATGTATACTATTTACAAATATTTACTACCTAGCCCCAGCCCAGAAATAAGATGTACCCATGTCTGTGCATGACAAATTATGATACTACCCAGAAGAGACATCTTCAATATATGAAAAGATCCTGCTGTTCTTATCAAAAACAAAAGGCCCTATCCAGAACAAAACTGCTCTCTAAACTCAAGCTAAACCAGGGATAATCTTTCTTCCATACCTAATGCATCAAGATACTATGATGGCATGTTTCTTTTGCCAGCTGGATACTACAAAAATATTTCCATCAATATACTGAGCTGGTCTCCTAGACTGGCCATTCATTTCTTACCTTGTGTTTTTATTATCATGTTAGGGCACTGTTACACATAGTAAGTCTCGGCCATCTAACACCTCTCACTCAAAGAAGGGCTTGGGTTCAGTTTATATCGCCTCCTATAAAATCACTTAAGTTATGAAATGGGGATCAGTATGCTTAATGGCTATACAATAATCTGCAAAATAGTCCAATCATCCTTAATACTTCTTATGACAGTTACTGTATTGGAGACAAAAATCAGGCTTGATTTTGTTTTAACATACACACTTAAATATTTGTGTTTTAATATATTAAGTTGCAAGCAGTATGTAGTTTGTTCTCCATGTCCAGTCAATTGCAGTAACGTTGTCCCACACTTTGAAACGTTAATGTCTTCGAATTTTAATATAGCACTGCTGTAACAAATTTAAAACAGGCAATGCTTACCATTATTTCTCATAAAAATGTATTTCCCTGAAGTTTCAACCATAGTGTTTGTAAATTAACCATCTTTGGGGGGGGGGGGGGGGGGTTGTTGTGTAATTCTGAAACAGGTAATTTCTGAAATTGATATCCTTATCATTTTTTTAAATCAATTATTTCTGTATAATCCTTGTATAATGTGTGCTTGCATATGTGCATTGGGCTTTATAAAAATGACATTACGAACGTAGGAGTACTCCACAATCATCACTAGAATTAATCTTTCTGTTATTGTTATATGGAGATAATTAATGTCCTCCTCAGGATACTATCAGAAGGGAATACAACTATAGCTTCAACTTTCAACAGACATAATATATTTAAAGTAGTTCAGGTGGGGAGCTGCGTCCGCATCTGTAGGCTGCAAAGGAACAAGTAATAGGTTTATTCCATGCTGAAAAAAGAAGAAAGAGAACAACGTTTCACACCTCACACCTGAAGAGGGCTCCGCGGCTGAAACGTTTTCCTTCTTCTTTTTTTCAGCATGGAATAAACCTATTACTTGTTTCTTTGCATAATATATTTATATACTGTACATAAATTTCTGAATGCCTAATGCTCTGGATATGCAATCTGACCTGATGTTGACACGAGAATTAACAGACAAAAGACTTGTATGTAATTTGTAGAAAGTGTAGAGGACAAAAATATGATTTGTATTGCACAATTTTTTTTTAATTAAAAAAAGCAATAACAGCTCAGCATTTTGGGGGAACTGGTGGTGGTTCTGATAAGACGTTGGGTGACATTAGACGTCAAAGTGTACCTCTTAAGTACAGTGCTGACTAACTTTGATAAAATATTAGTACAATGTACTGTATTTCAGGAATGTAATGTTTTTGTTTTTCAAGATGGGGATTTCCTGTAGTGGTCACAAAAACTGGAGCTGTTATTTCAGAAACAGCATGTATAGGGGCATCTTATTTTCCTCAAGACTTGTCTGCTTTTAGAACTAGACTTTTGTCCTGCTCCAGTTCAACTCTAATACACCATAATGAAAAAAGAAACAAGCTGGTTGCATTCAGTATTTTAAAGATATTTTAGATGTGGCAGTATAAAAAGCCTCAATTATAAAATTCATAAGCTCTACGTAGTTGTAACTGACAGAGACGTCTATGCATCAGATATACCTGTAAGATGAATGATTACAAACATTTGTGCTTGGGCAGTACAGAGACAGAAATTAGCTGTATATTTGATCAACATAAAAAATGTCCTGCAGTGATTTTCAGAATTCTTGACTGTCAAAAAATTATTCTGAAGTGATTTGTCACAGATCAGTTAAAAAGTCAACTTGCCCTTTATTAACTAAAAGGGCTAAAGCTTAAAAATTACATTTTATATATATATATTTTGTGTGGAGCATTATTTTTAATCTGGTATCCAGTGATAAGTTCAAGTAAAAAAAACATACCTCAGTTCTAACATATTGCTTTTAATTATTTTAACAACTTGTACAGTGTCTGAACACCCTTTATATGTTAAATGCTATCCATTAGTTTTAATGTAATAAAGTAATGGCAATAAATTGTCAGTTTATAAATACATCTTTGTCATTTTTTTTATTATTTTGAAAGGCAAGGACGCTTAGATTTAACCTTCTTTAGAGGTATTTTAGCCATCCTGACTTCTTTCTGATTAAATTGTTTCATTCCATCTGATCTCATTTGTAGCACGTATATTGGTACCTGTTCAATTTGTCAGCTATTTGTAATTCTTAGTCCCCAAGAGTTTTGAGTGCTATGAATTAGAAAGGTTTAATTGTCAAATTAACACCCTGAGTAAAATCTGTAAGATCTGTAGTTCCTCAAGGACTAGGATAAGATGTCTTTAAAAATTTCCAGTATTCGTTTTTGATCAGCTTCATCCTTCATTTTCAGAAAGCTTGCCTACCACATATAATTAACAATTAATTCCTTTCCTAGAATGTTCATAGACATTAGGAGTCTGTACTTCTATCCTTATCTGTTATCTTGATGAAGTGATGTCCATTTTGAGACTCCTTGAACTGTAGTTCACTTGTGCTACAGAACAAAAGACAATTCTTGTAGTTTCTGTTGCTCCGAGTGTCTGTTCAATCCATTACAGATCTTTCCACCTCTGAGTGTGCAAGAGGCAGTTTCCAAACAACAGAAAGTATAACGCCACTTGACAAAAAAAATGATTCTGCCCATCAAAGAAATTCTGAGTTTGCATGTTGTTTTGGCCAATTTTCACCATTATGAAACTGTAACAGGGCACTACACTTAGATGCAATACTTTTAATTGCACTTCATCAACACGGAGAATATTTAGACTTCTTGGGGATGCTGTTGACAACAGTGATGCCATTAAACAAAATAATGTATACTTTGTTAAAATGCATTTTTGAATATTGACTCATCATTCATTGGTGGAGCAGCTGTAGTGATGAGAACTCTGTACTGAATTTGGTGGCGAAGTGGGAGCTGAGTTTTCAAGAAAATCAAATGGTTTTCTGGTCAGTCTACGTTTCTGTCCTCACCCGTGGTCACTAGCCTCAAATGGTGCATGAAAGAATGAGAAGTTTCTCCGGAGGCCTGCAAGACGGCGTGAGGACCTTGGAGTCACTGCTCCTCCAGATTTGAGACTTCAGTCGAGTGACAAGCATCAGTCAAGCATCTAGAAAGGAAGCTCCTCTACGCACCACCTGCTGCAGGTGAACAGGGCATAACCCACTGGGAAGAGACCCTGGGGCAGATCCAGGACACGCTGCAGGGATTTTCTCTCTCAGATGCCGGGGAGTCCCTCAGGAGGAGCTGTTGCTCGGAAAAGGGACGTCTGGTCTACTCTGCCCAGCCTGTTACTACCAGGACTCTCATCAGGATTAAACGGAAGATGATGATGATATTCCAAAATGACTGTGATACAACAGTACACTATATCAGCTCAATTCCACAATGAGTTATTCATGGTCATTTTTCTATCTTTTACATTTATAATAGTTCATTACTAGATCATCATTACAATGGAAACACTAACCCTGCTGAATACTGAAATACAACTGTGACTAGGTGATGTGCCTCTCAAGTAAGGTAGTATCTAGTGCAGGACAGCAGGTCAGGTAATTAACCTTTTCTGTAATTGCTTCAAAAAACCATTTGCTAAAAAATCCAGACAAAAAAAACATGGACACACAAGCAGAAGTTACTTCATCATTAAACACAGGTTCGTTTTTCATGACTTCTTTACTTTGGAGTACAGAAATGGTTTCAGCTTTTGAAACACCCGTGATGGTCCTACACCTGGCTCCGTCGTCATAATACCACGCTGCAGTTTGGTCCGTGTAAATTAAGAGGAACGGTACATAGAAGGCAGTCACATCTTGCCTGCTTTTATTCGTTCAGTTTTTATTGGTTTAAAGGAGAGAGAAAGTAATCCTTACGTACAGTGCGTTACCCAAACTGCTATGAACAGTATTTTTAGTATAAGTATAATGCTGTGTCCTGCTCTTTTGTATGGGAAGATTTGGATACAGCAGAACAGAGTATGGATCTTATCAGTATGCTTCATCATTTTGACAGTGAACTCAGTGTTACAGGAAAGATATTGGCTACTGACAATGGCAAAATATTTTAAGATGCTTTGGGGAAACAGTTCCAAATTTTTCTTGGAAACACTTCTCAATGAATAGTATTTTTGTTATCACTTTGTTACATGTATATAATACTCATGTATACAAATGGACTGCCTAGGTTTCAATCTTTCATGGGAAGTTAAATGTAAAAACGAATACTGAATATACTTTTTATAACCACATGGATATTGAATAAAACATAATTTGGCATCTTTGGACAGAACCCCTCATTTATCACTTAACCGAGTACATGATCTCAAGATAAATGGTGGTTATTAACCTAGGATCAGTGCAATACTTGTCAAAACGTGATTATAAAAAGCAGGCCCCACAATACAAATTTACGCAGTTCATTAAATTCCTTAATGGACAGAACATATACTTGAATCAGCCAATACTTGTAGATTATGGTCGTCGGTAATATTGTTTTGGGAGTGCATCACTCTTTTACTGATCAACGTCTCCAAAGATGTCAGTCTTCTTACGCTCCATTTCTGCAAAGTCAAATTCTGTGCCGATCATCCTCTTGTAGATGTCTTTGATGTCGTCACAGGTGGTCTCAAAGTGAGTGGTGGCATCATAGGAACGCGAAATGAAGATCTGTTCAAACATGTTAAACAGTTAATGGCCATTAATCATCACTCCCACAAATGATCTTTCCAAAGTACTTTGAGTGACATATATTGCTCAAACTGTCCATAGTAGCAACACAATGTAGAGACAGTATTATCAACCAGCCCTTCATGCTCTAGTCAATGGAATATTACATCAAATCATATTCCCTGCAAGCATGTGGACAACACTACCTGCATGAGCCTAGCTGTTCACCTGCTTGTGCTTAGCCTACTTACTGTCTGTAGGTGTGTAACCCCGATGTACTGGCCAGATTTTCCCCTTGGCCCATCTATAAATTGGCTTCATCACTCTGTATTCCTCCCCACTGATAGCAGATGTGTGGTGAGCTGGCGCACTATGGCTGCCATCACATAATCTAGGTGGGGGCTACACACTGGTGGTGGAGGGGAGTCCCCAGTACCTGTAAAGTACTTTGAGTACAGTGTCCAGGAAAGTGCTATATAAGTGTAAGAAACGATAATTATTAATTACGGCATTTTATACTGACTCGATTCCTTTGAGTTTTCTATGAAATAACCTTCATCTTCCCTGCAAGATGACACGATAAAACATTCAAGCAGTTGGGTATTTAAGGCAACCTGGAAAAGCACAACAGCATGTACACCTTCGACATTGTGTCGGACTTCACACATTCTGGACACCATTATCAACCATCTCTTCTCAGGCCAGACCTACAGCAGGGTCAAAATGCAGCAATAAAATGAAACACTGACCTGACTTTCAGATCCCAAGTCAGTTGGAGCATACTGATCACTGATGCTGACAAACCTGTTGGGGGGGAGATCAACGGTTAGAAAAATTGTACTCTGGAGAAAATATTTCAAAGACTCTGAAAGTCAACTTCAGCAGATGAATTTATTAGTCTAGGGGAAAGTTAGAAACTGAGAGCACATACTTCTGTTCAATGGGCTCAAGAAGATCCAAAGCCGGCTTGATCTCTTTCTCGGGATCGCTGGTCTCCACTGTAGTGCTCACAATGGCAATGTATTTTCCCTGTGCCGCAACATTGTGTGCAAAGGAAATCATGCATACGTAGATATCTGTGAAGGCAAATATAAGAACCATTAGTTCAAAAAGATCAGGAAACCTCAATTTCCAGAACCAAAAGGTTTTTAAAAATTGTGAATCCAAAGTCAGTGAATCTCAGGGTTATCACGTGTCCCCAGTCCTTGTTTAAGTGAATATTCAGTTGGAAGAAGCAAACAGTATTGTTAAATTTTATAAAAACAGTATAAATCACAAATTCACATTTTCTAAATGGATCTCATTTGCAGAGGCTTTATGAAAATGTTATCTAAAGGACAAACTGAGCATGCAGAATATTCCTTCAGTCTATCACAACAATTAAACAAGCAGACAATATTGGTTAAGACCCATATTTTTACTCTATAGTCAACAGAAACATCTGTAAACATTTACTTAATCAAATAATATTCCTCTTTGAGTTTTCACTGGTATAAGTTTTAAAAAGCAAAACCTGGTTTCCTTCAATGTGCAATAGCAGATGTACAGACTGATGCATTTTGGTGGTATAGTATATGCTATTATAAAGAGCCCAACAGATCTTAAACGATCACTTTAATAACATATTTCCAGGTTTTAAACTCTAAAACTGAGATCATTAAATAAGCAATTTTCTGAACATTCTGCACACTACAGCATTTCTGGGGACACCTGGTACATGGTGTCAGCGTTAGGATTACTTAATGGGTACCCACCAGATTTCCTGTTGACCTGGTTCTGTGGAATGATGATCTGGCACGAGTTGGCGTCACTTGTGTTTTTGATGGGGTGGTTCAAAATGCAGATGAGGCGGATCACCTGACCCACCTTTGTCACCCGGTCACTAACATAGCTGGGATCACAGATCAACTGCTTACAGCGAGCAATCTGCCATAAAAAAAAACGTGAAGGAAGAATCTAGTATGTCTCCTGGAAATCACTAAAGGTATTTTCAAAGCCATTAACAGTACTTAAATCATTTATCTGAAGTAAACTGGGGGACAGGAAGACAAGAGGAGTCAAAAACACCACTTTTCAGATGGCTTGGTAGAGATGTTATAATTCTTTAAAGTATTACCCAATAAAAAACTGGAAGAGCTAATTACAACATGTTCGTTCAAAAGCAGTTTCCCTCAAATTACAAGATACATTACCAACCCCTTATTCTATCCCAATCAAATATGACCAATTTCAGGGGAGAAAATAGGGGGTGAGGGATATACTTTGCTTTTCGCTATGGAAATTATTCCTCTAAAAACATGTTTTAATATGAGAGATACTAACTGTGAAGATTCAGTACTGGAGATTATGAAGAATGTCAGAAGTTTGAATGCCAGAAAGCAGTATTAAAATGACAAGATTTTCAAAGTATCGTCATTACCTCGCCCTCAGATTTAACTCCAACAACTTTTCCATCCTCAATGACGATCTCTTCAATGGGTTTGTTCAGCATGTAGGTTCCTCCATATATGGCACTTAATCTGAAAAACAGACCAAGGTCCCATGAGTAGGTACGGAGAGTATAACCATCTTCCATAATGAAATATTTGCATGTGTCTTACCTTGCAAAACCTTGTGGCAACTCTCCAAGACCGTACAGAGGGTAAAGGTAAGGGCTTTTACCATATCTGGCCAAAGACTCACTGTAAAGCTTAATCCTGTTTATTGATTCATGGCAGGGCTGGTCCAAATACCTAGGGAGAAAAACAAAATACTCACTTGCAATTTAAGAGGAATACAGATGTTTTATGCTAATCTTCCAACAACCAAACATTATATAGGGAAATTTATTATTGATTATATAGGGAAATAATGACATTCGGACTACATTGAGCTTCTAATACATACAGAGGCCAAACAAAACAGAAGTGACAGAAGGTTATAAACAACAAATATACAGCAAAACAGATAATCAAAATAATAAAGAATATGTATATCTTACTATAGCACTCAGTACAGTGATGTATACTGAGACTACTCTCTGCAGTTGCTCACCTTAACTAAATATAAGTGAATAAAAATGTAATATCGTTTAGCTGGTTAATTTTTCAACTTCACAGAAGGGACCTACCAATTTAATTAACATATTTCCCACAGTTCAAAAGACCTTTTAAAGATTTCACGCTTGGACCCAGCAAGACATTTTTGAAATAACCAAACCCGCCACTCACTCGTCAGTCCTGTACAGAGCAAGGGCGTGGCCCGTGAAGTCAATGACATCCTGGCCCAAGTCAAACTTCTTGTACACGTCTCGCATTGTAGTCTTCTTTGGATCCACACCCTCCAAGGTTTTAGGATCGTTCTCGTCAAAGTTGGCAACAAACACTAAAAACTTTCGGAATCGTCGCTTTTCAAACAACCCCATCAAATCTAACGTAAGGAACAAACGGAGATTACCAGCAAGGCGGAGATCTTTTCATGCCTACGGTCAATGCCAAATTGAGTATCAAATGTCATGTATATGCAATTTTCCCAAAATGACTCACATTAACGAAAAACACAATAACTGAAATTCCCATAATTTTCTATCAGCATAAATGTTCCTGCTCTCCTTACAAATCATCCTTTTTTTTTAATGCTGCTTCAAAAATCAGCATACGGTTTGGAAACATCTGTCATTATCAGACCCTTCACTTTTGGTGTAGCTGGATAAATTACCCAGGTCTTTGCTTTTTTACTTAATAGATATAAAAGCCCCTGAACACTGACTACGACCTTGTGTACTTACTGGATGCCAAGGCTTCTGTTTCAGTGGAAGGGACTTTGTAAATCTTCCCAGCTTTATAGACAAAGCTGCCTTCAATGACCTTGAAGTCAAGGTAACGTGTCACTTGAGTGATCAGCAACATCCTGACAAGCTGACCTAAAAAAAAGGATAAGTTTTCAATTTTTCTACTTTAAATGCAATGTTAGAGTTCAGTATAAAGCAGTAGTACCAATAATCCCATCCAGACATATCAACAGGCGAATACATTTGTGTAAACGGATTTCAAAGACTGCAGCTAGTGGTTCTTTTGTTAACAAACAGTTTAGAGTACTAACTGCTGCAATTCCTATTTGCTGCCTTTTAAACTATTTTGTTTTTTAAGCAGATAATTCTATGACAGCCTCTTACTGAATGTGTACCCTTTTAGTTTTAGATCATCATTTAATCACACCTAAAAAATTTGGACTAAGTAGTACAAAAAGCAGCCTTTTAAGCTTTGAGGACAGGTAGAAAGGAATTAAATTAATGACAAAGAACAGCTGACAATTAGCCAATTACATGTAACTAGTAAATACAATGGATTAGCTACTACAACACCTATATTTTAGCTTGAGTTACTGGAATCACATTTTTGAAAACACAAAATCAATGTTATTTAAAGACTGCTTGGTTTCTTTGCGCCCAGATAAGCTATGTTAATATAGCAATCAAAGATGTTATAATACTACAAAAAACACCAGTGGAAGCTTTGAGTAAATCCTTGATGGTCACAACACACAATTGTATTTAATGGGTCTTAGGCTTCAGTACAGCAGGCTATATGAAATGGATTTAGTGTTCAAACTCTTCATGTTTCTGTCGCCAGTTTTAAACAGTTAGATACATAAGGAAATTGCTAATGTATTAAAAGAACAATTAATCCTTAACGAGTTTAAACAGCATAACTGGATTAAATTTAATTTGATACACTCAATTCAATTAAAGGTATAAAAAACATGTGTAAAAAGCAGGTAAAAACAGCTTAAGATGTACTACAGTCGTCCCCACATTAATATGACTAGAAAAAACAATTCTTCACTTCTCCACCTAGAACAGTGGCTCGTCTACTACATATAAGGTGCTTTGGAGTCTTTTGGAATATTAAAGCAAGGAATCATCATTATCATCACCATTGGCCATGAGGAACTTGGGAATCAAGTCTACATTCCAGTCTCTTCCCTTTCCCATCGACTCTGGTGGGTTTCCAGGTAGGCTGAACCGTTTGTATAGCTAGGGGGAGAAAAAAAGACTGCTATTAATCACCCAGACAGGTGCAGGTATGGTTGGAAAGCTCCTGTTTTTGTGCTTCAAACCTTCGTAGAACAAAGTGTTAATACATTGGACGCTGCGAATCTTATTGCAGTCTGTGCTGAAAAATCGATTTTCTAGAATCTGCAGGTAACCACCGGTTTAAAAAAAAGCCAGGGGGTCATGTTCTTATTCAACAGTTCCGTTCCAAAGACGATGCGCAGCTGCCATTTCCTCACACTGTGGTTTGCGAGGCAGTCACTGAGGCCACCACAAGAGCAGCAGGTCAGTGCCCATGAAAGACACGCAAGCAAACTCAAATGGAACATTTTGCAAAAGTATAAGCAGGTGGGGACGGAATCGACAGGGAAACTCTGCTAATATAACTTGGCATTACCTACGGTAAATGCGGTGGAGAATCATCACCGAAATTGCTGCGCACTTTTAATCAGTGCGTGAATTTAGCTGACCAGGTCCTGACTTTGTGAATACTGACTGCCCGTTGCTTTTTGGCAGTCCACAGGGAATAGCATCAGTGGCAATACAAAAATGAGAGCTGGATTTGTACACAGAGTAAAGGCCTCAAATACAATACTTACGCTTTTTCAAAACTGTTTTGTTACAAATGACAAACATTATTGATTTTGTTTGCTGATGGTCATTACCTTCAGTATGGTTAAAAACCCGGAAATGGATTTTAGTCTATTTCAGTGCGAAATGTGATGTGCACTCATATCTCTAGGAAGGAGTGACTGAAGGTCCAGTTGTTATAGCAACGATGAAGGCAGATGGCATGAGTAGGCCCATGTTCACCCATACAAATCTGTCCATAAAGAAGTTTCATGAATCTGCACCGTTTTTAGTGTGCATGTAATTCACAGATACACTAGTGCCTTTTGCAATGGTACAGTATGATACTGTCCAAAAGTTCACATCATGCAAAAAGCACTGAATTCAGCAAGGATGAGCAAATTCTGCTGTTTTCCCCTACAGTCTGTAGGCGATTTCCACCTGGACAGGAGCAGAAGTACTTGCCCATCTCCAGCGTTTTAGAAACACAGCATTCAAGACTGATACGTTCAGGAATCTTTAAACAGCAAGAGGCATAACTGTTCTTACATCTTCCAAGGGGGTGATGGACGCACTTTCTCCACCATAGTACGAGTTGCGGTCCATGTGAAGCACCTTCTTGCCCTTCACAGACATAATGCCTGAGAGGATACATTCCTGCAACCAAGGAGAAAGTACATTAATACTGCATTACATAAGAAACACCACAACCAGACATTCAACAAAGGGAGATACCATTCTAATAACCAGAAGAGTCTGAGTCACTGGTAAATCCCCAGTCGTCAGGCTACTACAAAGTAAAAGCTAATTCAACACTGAAAGCAGAAACAGAACCAGAAACAGGTGTCAACATCTGAGCGTGTCTGAGCAAGACACCTGAACCTGGAACAAGGCTCAACCAAAACATTTTATTTCTTCTTTGTGCTTTTCAGTGTGGAATTAACCTTTACTGGTTCCTTTCTAGCCAATGGAGATCTTCACTTGAACCTCCTCTGATTTTAACACAAATATCCTAAACCCTAACGTATTTGACAAATAAATTATAAAGCTAGGAAAGAATGCTAACCATCCTATTCTTAAAAAAATAGCACGTAAGTACAAAGCATTTATATGAACTGGAAGATTTAAAGATATTGAACAATATTCATGACCTGCGGTCTAGTTGTTTTGCTGTTAATCAAGTGTCGAAGGATTGCAGAGACCATATAATTGCTAAGTACCAATACTGGATCCCACTGGAACTTCAAAAGCTGCATGAAACATATGATTTAGTGTCAGAAGGCCTTTCATGAGCTTGACTGTTCAATACGCATGCCAAATGAAAACATCTTTCTCAAGTCATATATATATATATCTGCACAGCTGACCCAAATAGCCTGAATCTCTTCCTGTTACTCTATGAAAAAGAAAACCTCCAACAGTACTTTTTTCTGCTATTCTCCACCTAATCAATACTTACATCAATGAAAAATACCCCGCAAAAAAGAGTGAGACACACGGGATAACATGCCCAGTCTGCTGCAACGGTAAGTGAATCTGTTTTCTATTAAAATGACAATACTGTTGTTGGCATGCAGGCTCCCATTTAAGATTCCTGCAGCAACTTTAATGTAAAAACACATCCAAGCACACTTTTGATAAACTAAACATGGTCTTAGTATCTAGTGACGTCTGTACTTAAAAAAAATGCTTTAATCAAATCACAGCTGATTTACTCATAGGAATTTGGACTTTAGGAATGGCTGCAGAAGCTTACTAAAAAGTCGGTGAAACGGGCAGCAAGGTTTCTTAGAAAGTGATAAGATTTAACTCGGAAAAGAGAACACACGACCGGAAATACAATACTTAATTCTTACTATTAACAATAAATAAAAGTTCCCATTCAAGTAAATCCTAATCAGATTAGGCTGGAACTGTGCAGCAAGTCATGTGACTGGAACATTACTTTATCAGGCCTGGAAAGGCCTCACCATGCCATGGACAAACTAGGACAGGGTGTGATGAAGAAGGGCATATATTTTCCTGTATTTTGGAAACATCAACCTGCCCTTAAGAGGTTATTTGAGCAAAATGCATTTTTAATTGAACTATAAATAAACCTACAACTGCAGGATGTACTGTTTTGTACTGACACTCCAAGTTACACACAGGCAGTCACTCTGAATAGCCCCAAATACTTTGAAACGTACACTCCTACATTTAGATATTTGCTTTTAACATCCAATAATAACACAATATTATTTAGCTTTGAGGTATTTACACCCTCAAAGCCAAAACTGGTCAGCCTCAAACCTGAAGACCAAACACAACTCTCGGACCCAAGCAATCACCCCCAGATATATTCAGAAATATACTGGCAGAATTTAAAAATACATTTCAAAGGAATTTGGATAAACATATACAGCCCCTTACGCAGCTGATGCATGTTATCCCGTGTGTTCATTGATGTAAGTATTGATTAGGTGGAGAATAGCAGAAAAAAGTACTGTTGGAGGTTTTCTTTTTCATGGACCTATGTGCACAGTGAATCAAGGCCTAATCATTCTTAATCACAGGCAGCGTGCTAGCAAACCATTTGAGAGTTTCTCAAGTCTAGTGAGCGTTTTATCTAATCAGATAAATGATCAAATCTACAATGAATGGATTTTCTTCCAAAGATTAAAAAGTAATTTGGATTGTTAATGTCAAATTATGTCGTGAAACTACAAAAGAGTGTCTGATTTCTGAATGTAATTCAGAGTTATTACATTCGGTAAGGGAGCAAAATGAGGTACAATTTCTGTGTAACGGTGATCAACGCCACCAGTGGAATAATCTAAGACAACTGAGGTTGCGGATAACTGGTGCTAAAGGAAGGTAAAAGGCTTGGAAGGCCAATGAAAAGGCTGAGTTCCAGAAACTTTTCTCACGGCACACTCGAGATAACACACACATTCCTCTGAATTCTGAATTTAACGGTTTAAAGCAACGAACTTTGTGACAAGGCCTAGGAAGCACATTTCCTACATTTGAACAAGATTAATAAACACCAGCCTCTAGCAAAGAGAGGGAGCAACCTAACAAACAATAACCTTTTTTCTTTTGTAACGGGAAGCACCCAAAACAACAAGGTCTCCTCCCATGAATTTCACTTCTGTTAGAAATTAACAAGAATTTAAAAGTACAAAAATAACCACAAACCATGATTAATAAGGTCAGAACTGTTATTAGTATGAGCCCATGAAAATGATATTCTGATAAAAACAAATTAAGAAAAGGTTTAATGTCCAGTGTTTTTTATAAATGCCACAAAAATAAACTGAGGTACTTATGAAGAAGCCACTGGGCCACCACAAACAAAATTCAGCTTCTGAATTCTGCTGCCTTATGATCATTATAAAGATGAAAACATCACAGGGCTTGTAAATAGACCATGAGTCATTTAGTGGCCAGCAAGCAGGTATAAGTGTTCTTCCTTAACCTTCACAGCAGCAAGTCAGAATTGGCACCCAGTTAGACTAACAAAAACCAAAACAGTAGCACAATCACATTATCACCGTAATCAAAAAAAAAAGAAGCAATAAAATGTTCTTGAGAAAAAAAGATAACTGCGCGTAACACAAGAACCTGCTAGAAATTAAAATGATGCAGAGAGCTCATTTCCATGTCCAAGAAATCCTAGCCTAACTTCCTGCACCTGTAGAGGGTAGGCTGCCCCAAGAGACTGCAGCACTAACCAAATGGCACAAGAGGAAGGAAATCGAAGATTTCCAAATATGTAAATATGCAAATATGTCATTTCTAATTTCCAGAGATTTTTAGGTCCCATTATTTGCAAGTTAGAACTATGCACAACATTTTTTTTTGCCCTGTACAGTTTAAAGGTCAGTTTTTATACGCCAGTTTGCATCTCAACATTGCTGTCCTGCTCATTAGGGTTTTGCATTAGGATAAAACGGCAAGATCAGAAAAGTAACGCCACAGGGACAGATTATTCAGCACTACAGTGATGGACAGCTGACCAGCCTGTTTGTATCTCTGTGTTGCAGTACTGTTGGCTTGCTCTCTAAGGATCATAAGCCTTCTGCAGCCAGCGTAGCTCTGGGGGTGGTGACTCCCCCACTTCCTGCTGAAAAACACTCTGGAACAATCATTACAAGGGCCGAATTCCCATTTGTTGTTGAAAGATCTAAAACGAACATACCCTTCTAACCTAATTATACACTACACAGAAAAACTAAATATTAAAAATGAAAGACAAAACCGATAGATGTTACAAATACATATTAACAAATAACAGTACCTCCCTGATAGGCTACACAGTGACGGTCTCTTATTGTGAACAGTTTATCACCTCTGCATATCGGCAAGGTGTTTAAAGCAGAACAAACCTGCTGAATGACTTCACTAGGAAAATGAGAGAGCAGTATAAGCTGATGAATTCAGACATTATATCCACCTCCTGGTTAATATTTATCCACTTTCCTTGGATGCAGGGGGGAGCAAAGTATAGGATTTATTGTCTATTTCAGCTTGATGTGGACTCTAACCCCAAAAGCACATTCATTAAATTAATGTTTAAAGTATTGTGTTTTACACAAACTGTATAAACAAGGTATGAAAGCCTGCATGCCACGTGGCAGGCAGTATTATAACGACAATTACATTCGAAAAGCATCTGGGAATTAGCGTTTCATTGCATCTTTTCCAGCAGATGAGGCAATTGCAGATTTAATGCATCTTTGTGTACACCGTTCTGAAAAAATGTGATTAAACTTATCAGTCATTTCTGCAAGACAGACTGTACATTACTGTAGAAAGGAAAAAAGACCGGAAATTGAGGATGTATTTTTATGCACAGGGCCCTGAATTCACCTTAGTTTTTTTCATCTCAATCTTTCACACATTGTGTGTGCTTTCTCAAGTATGGAGATGTATAGTTGAAAGATAATTCGTACAATGCAAAGAAAGAACATTGTTGCACTTCATGAAGATCACACAACAGAGCAAACTGATTAAATGAGAGGACTGCACCCCAGCTACAGGAAAATTGACTTACAGCTCTTGGAGTTATGGTTTAATTCAAACACCCAGACATACATGCCAGACAATGTTTACCATCACATCACAAGCATTTTCTGTATGGGAAATTTTATAATTCTGAATAACATCAACCAAGACAAGAGACATTTATCGTAAGAAAGAGAAATGTACTGCTAGATTCTTAACATTTTTCTACTCTGTGTTGACAACTTGCACTGTTTAAATGCAAAGCCAGAATTCTTATCTTTTTCCCCAGAAGAATCCTATGCCAAGTCAATAAGATAAGATCACTTTACTCGCCATATACAATTTCTTACATTAGGAATTTGTCTTTTCACATAACCCAGCTTGCTCTCCACGAGACACACAGGCACTCAGACAGGGAGAGAGAAGTTTGGGGTCAGAGTGTAGGGTCAGCCATTTATACAGCGCCCCATGACTAATTGGGGGTTAAGGGCCTTGCTCAGGGGTCCAATGGAGTAGGATTCCTCTGCCGGCCACGAGATTTGAACCAGCAACCTTCCAGCCACAGGCGCAAATCCAAAGCCACAGAGTCACTGTACCTCCCCGCCCCACATACAAATAGTGACAAATAAAGATAGTGCTCACAACAGATGACATAGTAATTATATTATTTGTGTGAACACAGCTTCTTAAAAAAAAAAGGTTCAAAAAGGATTAACATCAACCTTCATTGTGCACATCAGCACACTGGGGAAGCACCAATCACACCGTGGAAGACACTGTGAGGAATTCCCCTTTGTTACACCATTAATTCAAAGAATTTCAGATTGTTGCTGAAAACTCCATAAACAGACCTGCAAACTCTACTTTCTTCCATCTTCCCACTACAAAGAAGGTCTTTTGTTTGGGCTGGAGCAGTGTCATCTTGAACCAGCCTGCTGTGCACTGCTTTCACGGCCACATGCGACTGTTTCGCTCCAAGTAGGTTATCCAGTTACCCCTCTTTAAAGGACACTTTCCTCAAACCTACCGATTCACCGGCAATGCTTGGCTTCCAATAAACAGTGACTCTTCCCTCAAGTTATATTACAACATTCTCAGATCTCTTGTCAATGTCTGGACGATTAACAATAAATGTTTGTCTCTTTATCCAACATACTACCAATGTTACATGCTCTGACAAACTTAGAATAGGAACTGGGTTATGTAAAATAACACTTCCTTATCTTTTTCTTTTCACATTACAACTAGATAAACTTAATCTTTACTGAAGAAGCATTGCAAATCATACCAGACTGCCAGGTTAGTGCTTAGTGCAAAGTAAACAGTAAACAGTAGTGAGACTAAGTCTGTGCAACTGTCCAAGATGAGTACTGCTTTTTTAACAGCTGCTACTGTTTTGAATTAGACTATTTTACAGCTTTATAGAATGTATTAGTGACTTCATTCTATACTACTTGATACTTCATTCTTCAAGACACAGAGTGCTCTCTTGTTGCTTTCTATGTGGAGATTTTGTCTGTGGCTGGTGACCCACTCCTGAGAGATCTGGTACAGGTATTGAAGTGTTACTTTTTTGGTTAGGGTAAACCAAATAATTAAAACAAGAGACAGCATAAGATGAGGCTTAATATATCCTTCTAAATCAGAGATGGATCTCTGTAAGGGACAGAAACCAACTTCTTAGTACATTCCACTACAGGTAATTATTTGCATATGTACATGGAATTTGCACACATACATGGCATTTCAAGTTCACCCTTGACAGTGAACTAACATCAAGAGCCAAAACATGTAGCAGTGTTTCTAAAAACAGTAGGACTCAAATCAAGAGGGTTTCCTTTCACATGCAACTGTGTTCAAACTGTAAGCAAATTACAGGATACAATATTTAAATAGTGAATTGTTCCAAATATATAACCACAAGCATAGAGGCCTGGCAGATTCCAGATTTACAGTGTGTGCAAGAAAATGTTCCTCCTTGTGGCGTCTTTAGCTAAATAAATTAGAAGAGATGAAAGTTCAATTGTTAGGAAACAATTGATTTGTCCTTTTTTGTCATGGTTTATAATGACGCTGAAGAGAAGTTTGTTTGTTTTTCCCCATCAAGGAACACATCCTCGCAGAGAGAGAAGTACATTTACAGAAGCTATCGTCAATACAGATGCATGCCAAGTGCACGAACTACACAGACTTACACATAAAGGAAGGGTTTCTTCTTCAACTACAGGCTAGAATCATCAATGAGGCATTGCACTCAATCATTACTGCTACATCCGAAGCTGGCGTTTTCTCCATAAAAAGCCCCCCCCAAAAAAACAAATACAAAACCTACTGACTTTCGACTTAACTAGGATGAGATGACGACAACATTTGCAGTTTAGGGCGCCGGCTGTTTGCCGAAAGCTGAACACCGTACAACTGCAGCACTGCAAGGCTGGGCGAGAAATAGGAAACGACTCGTCTCCACCCAAATCACCGTCCCGTTGGGCGCACACAATCATTACAGCAACGACTATGAACCCCCACCATGTCTGTAATTCATCACTAACAGCTCAATCGGCTTAAGTGTCCAAAGAGCAGAACTGCCCAGTAACGTGTGCGGAAAAAAAACCCACTTCTGCGCTCCTGCCAGCGGACAGATCAGCTTTTCACACCGCCCGGACTGCGGGGGAATCCGACATAAAGGAGCTCCTTCATCCCCGAACAAGGCTTCCTCTCCTCCAACTAACAATGTGCCGACAGATAAATCCAGCTGCTGGAAGTATCCCAGGGCACAGATCGCATGGAAAGAGGCTTGTGCGACCCCAGCCCGCTCCTTCAAGCCTGACTCAGCTGAAGAAAAACAAGGCCTACGAGGAGTTCAGGCCCAACACAGTGCTTACAGCTGCAAAGATCAACCCCTCACTCTCCTGTCGTATAAAAATAAACATGCATGTACACTCGGCCCCCTGCTAGCAACGGCATCCCGGCTCTTTTCTCACCGTCAGTCCAGTTCCCAGGACGATTACATCATATTCTTCATTCATTTTTTCTTCTTTGCCTCTCCCCTCGATAGCCGCTCGGGTCTGTAGAAAATGGAGAACAGCGAAGCTGGGGAAGTGAAAGGAGCTGCTCGACGTCAAACAGTTCCGCCCGGCCGCAGGGGGAGGAGCCGCCGCGCTGTCAATCACTGGGCGAGCGGGGCTGCGCCTCGCTTGCGGTCGGGGAAGCGGACGCGGAAAGGCTGGCGGGCAGTGCGAGGCTGGTGGGGGAGGGCTGTGCTGCGATAGAGGTGATCGGATTTGATGCTGCAATTCTCTTGCAGCAGCGGGAAACCACTGAAACAAGAGTAGCCTGTGGTGAAGCTGATTTTGTCTGCATCAGTATATAAAGAGGTTCTTTTGCGAAATCAGATGGGGTGAAAAATCGAAGCGTGGGTTTGACGTCCACACTCGCAATGGTATCTGAACGTTCAAACCGTACAGCAAGTCAAGACTGTTCTTTGCAGCGCTTTTTTAATGTTCATAATTAATAATAATTGCTTACATTTATAAAGCGCTTTACAGGTAATGGGGACTCCCCTCCACCACCACCAATGTGCAGCATCCACCTGGATGATGCAACAGCAACCAAAGTGCACCAGAACGCTCACCACACACCAGGTATCAGTGGGGAGGAGAGCAGAGTGATGAAGCCAATTCATAGATGGGGATTAGTAGGAGGCCATGATTGGTAAGGGCCAATGTGAAATATGGCCAGGACGCCGGGGTTACACCCCTACTCTTTTTGAGAAACGCCCTGGGATTTTTAATGACCACAGAGAGTCAGGACCTCAGTTTTACATCTAATCCAAAGGACAGCACCTTTTAACAGTACAATGCCCCCGTCACTATACTGGGGCATTAGGACCCACACAGACTGCAGGGTGAGCGCCCCCTGCTGGCCCCACTAACACCTCTTCCAGCAGCAACCTTAGTTTTTCCCGGGAGGTCTCCCATCCAGGTACTGGCCAGGCTCACACCTGCTTAAATTCTCCTGAGGGGGTGGTGGTAAGGGCTCCTGGATTATATCAGCACATTTGGTGGTATAAATGAGCATGGTATTTCGCTCAAATTGGTTTGTTTAAATGCCCAGCTATGTAAATTGGTACTTTTGTAAGCTGATTTGGATAATAGCATCAGCCAAATAAATCAATAACAACACCCCGAGGACCGGATACCTCTTTTACCTGTGGGATATCTTAATTCCATTTTTTCTGTCAAGAACGTCTATTTTAAAAAAAAAAGTGGAATAGTTACAATGATAATAACCCATTGGTAAGGTCAGAAGGCTGTGCGGGGTGTCAGGGAATGGTGATCACTGAAGGCAGACACTGCTCCTGCTCCATCGCTGACTACACCACCAAGCGATTCTAGAGGGTGCTAGGTAAGGCAGTTGTCATTTATAATATCCCATTTTATTACAATATTTCAATCCTCCACACAAATGTAACCCCGTAACACAGCAATTCCTCAGGCTTGCGACATATCCCCGGGGGGTGGCAGTGACCGGACGACGAGGAAAGGGGTAAATATAACTTTTCCTGTTTATTCCATGTTTATACTACACCAAAAGGAAAAGAAACAATTTTTCATCTGTGGAGTCTTCTTCAGGTGTTAGGGAGAGAGGGCGTCTGGCAGTTCTAAACCCCTCTGTGAGGATGCAGATGGAGAACACTGCATGATCATGGCTGTTAGAGGCGAAATGGGAGAAATACTGGCTGGGATCTTTGATCCTCAGCTCTGACTCCCTGAAACAGTCTGCCAGTCTCCTTCCTGTCTCACCAAAGAGATGGCAGTAAATAAGGCTACTGGAAATACACGATGGTGTTCTGGTGAGGTTTTGGCTGTGGGCCGAGCTAACTGCTCAGGGCTCCTTGATTACCTGGCTGTACGCAGATGGCCAGGTGTAACAACGCATTGTGTATTCGCACCCTGTTCCAGAGCCGCCCCCCCCCCGATCACAGGTACAGATGAACCTGTTTTGCAAACCAACGTCACCTCTGATTGGTGTGCCAATTTCCAGTGCCTGAGCTAGGAGGGCCATTAATGAATGGAAGAAAACCATTCAAAGAAAAAAAAGAGAACAAGGTTCATCAACACTTACTGTAGAGAGACGCTGGCCATTCAATGCAACTTAAGATCAATACAGCCATTTTTCCTCTCTGTGACACTCTATATCTCTTCTATCCACGTAACATCTTACAATGATAACAGCAACGGCAAATTTACACTGTTAAGGTCTTAAATGTCAGGTGGTCATTCCAAGCTGTCATGGAAGTTTGATTAACAGAAATAATACTATCAGCTGTGGAATGTCTTTGCATCTTCTGTGGGTGTAGCTAGAATTTACCAGTGACCTTTTGGTACCCCATGGGTTCCTGCACCCCAGACAGCAAACCACTGATCTACAGTATCTCAAGTCAAATAACTGTCGAGTTCCAAGAGGAGAGCTGGTTGAATTTTTGCTTAGTTATTTGAGCTAGTGTAGTGCACTCTGATTTGTGTAGTCATTATTCCCGAATGTGTTCTCTTGGTTCCCTTTGTCTACAAAATGTCAAAAGTTTCACTTTCCACAGTAGCCGTCAACATTTTTGTGTGTGTTTTTGAATATATTAAACAGTTGCATGTGGCAGAAAACACATCCATGTGTGCAGAAGATTGCAACAAGCTTTCTTAAATTAACAGATGTCACTTAAAACTAGATAAGGCTCATCAATAGCCTTGACTGCAAAACTATTTAGCACATTCCTCTTCATTTCAATGCATGAGTTCATTTAATAGGCTGATCACGGATACCATTTTCTGAAAAAAAGAAATACAGACCTTCACTGTGAATTTGAATTACAGTAAATCTAAAGGCAAATAAAGACCACTATTTTCCTGATATGCGAGTTAATAT
Source organism: Lepisosteus oculatus (assembly GCF_040954835.1). Taxonomy (NCBI): domain Eukaryota; kingdom Metazoa; phylum Chordata; class Actinopteri; order Semionotiformes; family Lepisosteidae; genus Lepisosteus; species Lepisosteus oculatus. The sequence continues at coordinate 43,594,872 of NC_090702.1, read as the reverse complement.
GGATCAAGCAAGTAAATCGCTTATAATAAAAGCTATTAAACATTCTGCATTTTTGTAATCTCTGGAAATGTTACTTTTGTGGAAAATACTTGAATTGTAATTGTGCTCATTTGCCGAGTACACTCTACAAATACTTGCTGTATTTCTAAGATACATAATGTTATTGTATACAGTTCAATAAAGTCAATCTAAATTAATATATATATGTGAATACCGTAAGAACTGGTATAGTACTGAAATCATAATGTAGACTGAAAATCAAAAAGCAGTCTCATTAATTAGCATGTTAATTAAAAAGTATAATGTTTTTATGAGATGTTTAAAGTATTAAAGGTTTGAATTGGCAGTGCTGTAAGAGACCATGCCTTGTCAATGATCAGCACAGGCTCCTATTGCACAAAAGAAACAACACTCAGGTCTAAAGGATTTAATTTTGAATAAAACTGGAGCTCTAACAACTATGATACGTTTCCATTGCGCTGTCATAATTAAAACATTTAACAGTTCATATTGGGTAAAACTTCCTTTAGGATTCCATGCAGTTGAGTGTTAATGCGCAGACCTGCTCAGTCCCTGGTCTGGGATGTCTACCACTCCTCCTCTAACACCTGCAACTAGCTCACAAATACTGGCTAACCATGCATCGTCCTGCAGGAATTGCGACTCTTTCATATTGGCTGCTACGGGAATAGGAAACAGTCAGTTGAATGATTTTATCAAATATCTTTTGGGTACTACAGATTCTGTACCAAGGGCTTTTTTGCAATAATGGAGGTTTCTCCACTCACACTTCCACTGCCCACCATATTGACTCAAAAAACAAGGCAACAGTTAGTAAAACATTTATCACAATTTATCCATATCATTGTCCATCAACTCTGATGGAATTCCATCAGGGAAGAAAACACTCCGCCACATTCTCTGCCACCACATCTAATGGTCTCTAGCCAACAGCAGTCAGCAAATTTGTCGCTCTTTTGTTAATGTTACCACTGAACCTGTAGATCATTGTCAATGCAAACAGCAAGCAGTCATTCTGCTGAAACAAGAGATATTTCTTTCAGGAAGGTCTCATTCTCTAGCCATTTAAGTCTGAAAATGATTGATCAGACACATGCACTGATAGATTGCCTAAAGAGCCACATTCCTGGTGTCTCTGGATGACTCTCCCGATTGCTGAAACAGAACATCCCTTTCTCCAGGAAATGTACTGTACGTCACAGACAGGTGATCTTCCAGTGCGACGCGGTCATGTCTTTTACTCCTCATGCATTAATTAAAATTGTATCTTTCTAAATGACCGTTTACATAGACCCTTGATTAACTCGTGTTGGCAATGGTAACTCTTCTCAGATAAACACTGAGCACCTGGAGTTGTTACTAAATCACATGACTTGAGCTCAGTGACTTATCCCAAGGAAAAATGCTCCTCCCTCAACTAACACATTTGATCATCATGTTAAAACATCACTATGTATTGATGTTAAATGCAGACCATTGCCATTCTATACAAGTACCCTTACTTCCATTTTGGAAAACCTTATTCCATAATGTGTTTAAGATTGGTTGTAAAGTGTGCATTATTAGCAGGTTATACAGTAATACCATCCTAACACCCTTTCTATTTCCAGGACCATTTATGAGAACTTCCCCGTCTTACAGGATGGCCCCTCTACTGGTACCCTCTTTTCTGACTGCATTTGGTGCTGAAAATGCCCAGCTATTTACATTGGTGAGACAGGAAGGAGACTAGGAGACCTTTTCAGGGAACATGTCAGAGCTGTGAAGATCAAAGATCTCTCTAAACCGATAATTCCCCATTTCACAATCTTTTCTTCCTGTCTGTGTCCTCACACAGGTGTTTCGGAATTCTTATTGCAAAAAAAAAAACATCCGGAACCAACATTTTTCTGAAACTAGGATCACACCTTCCCCCTTCTCTCAACGACAGACTCATCTCCTTCTAGGGCTCTCAATTCATTTGCAGGCTTCGACTTCTCACCTCTCCTCCAGTTCTCGCTAAGTGGTGGAACTCCTTCTCTCCTGCTTCCCGCCTCCTTATCATTACTTCTGCATTGGAGTACTTTTAGTACATATTTTGCCTTTACAAATATACTGGGCCTTCTGTAACAGATGGTTTGGTACATGACCAGAGATTGACATATCATGGAAACTATGAGATTGCCTGGCTTTGGTCTTTGCTTTTTACTTTCCCAGGTCAAAGCAAAGCAGCAAAGATTCTTTTTGTAGAACGATTTAGAATCTCCAATTATTTTGTTATACATGCTCAGTTTGAAAAAGCCATTTGTATGCTATTTTTGTCTGGGCATGCATCTACAGTACAAACCATCACCATCGCACATAGGGGGGAAAATGAAGAAGTGCAGGCAGACACCTCTGACTTCAAGCTAGTGGTATTTGAACCTGTTTCAGGCACCATGGCCCCAAACTGGAGGTTCAGAGCTGATTGCTGGAGAGCCCGCAAAGGATTGATGTGCTGCCGAGAGCCAAAAGTGCCCTGGCAAACTAACCCCACGCTGTCTCCCTGGCGCTCAGTCGGTTGTGCTCTGCTGCGTGGGAAATCCTGGTCTCGATCAGCTAGTGACAGAGCAGAACCTGCACCTGGCCGGATGCCTTTTCCTTTTCAGAAGGCCCAAGCTACGTTTCTTTTCCGCTTGGGTCACTCGAAAAGCCCAAACTAAGATTACTTTGTTTTCTTCTTCCGCAGTTTATTCACTATACCAAAAAATAAAACCCAATGTGTGCCTAGTTAAGTTTGGGTTCATTAGAATCTCCAAGGACCTCTTCAAAAACTTTCAGCACATCTGGTTTCTTAATGAAATGTTTTGCTGTTGTTCCAGAGGAGTCTTCTGTATCACTCAAGCCTGCCTGCAAGAGAATTCTCACAGCCTCTGCATGCTGGCCGGCACAAGCCATGTGTAGCACTGGAATGAGAAACAAAGAAAACAACCATCATGACTAGTTCAGTTTATAAGGTCTTGTGTCTTGCTTTTTATTCTTTTTTTTTTTTAAGGACAATAAAAGTAAACATTACCTTTTAAATGAGTTTAATGAAATAACTAAAATGATGGGTTGATCCAGCAAGAATTTAGCTTTATACTTTTACTGAGAAATATACACACACAATAACATGAAGATTACATGACCATGCTAGGATACGTTTTAAAGAATTCTTAGGATAGAATGAATAAACAAATCTTAAGAAATTATATCATTATTGCTTTTCTGCTGCAGGATATGTCTTATGGTCCATGAACGTCTCTTATGAACCAGTAATATTCTGATAATTCCAGTTGGAATCAGGATATACCTTTGTTCCAATCCTTTATTTAAACCCATTTTTAAGGTTATGTGTATAGTAAGCACAATAATGCCACTCACACCTCTTCACCTTAGTTATATAAGAATACTGCTTTATGTTTTCTTAAAAGAATACTAGAAAAAGAGACTCCAAGTGAAATTCCAAGTGTAGCATTTTTTAAAGGCTGGTGTAAAATCTTCGTTTAAACAGGTTGTAAAGGGGTGAAAAGTGCTTCAGCTCGTTAAAATAAGCATTTGAAGGAAAAAGTGTTGAGTGGGGGAGGACTGACACTATGCTTCAAGAAGGTCTGTTTCGGGAAATGAAGGAGCTAAACAGAACCTGCAGAAAGACAGGGCTGGAGGACATGCACAAGGGGGCAAAGATGAGTGCTGGAGGGGTAATGGCGTGATGGAAGGATTCTGAATGACCATCACTCAGACAATATGTGATATTAAGTGGTTGGGATTCACTGAATGGGAAGCTATTATGTGAGTGATCCATCTCCTCTGTTCACTTAAGAGTAATGGTGTGGTTTATTTCATTTCAAGCCTCAAGTATTGATAATTATCCACTCTATAAGACTTTTATTGTTTAGTTCACGTCCAGATTGTGATGAGGCATTATAGTGTTCATTTCTACAACCAAAGTTAGTTGAAATTAGTTAGTTGAACCAAAGTTAGCACTGTTGATCGTCACCTTGAATACGTTATATTAATAATAATATCACTTTATTAACCCTTTACAATTTCTTGCATTAGAAATTGTCTTTTCGCATACCCCAACTTGCTCTCCATGAGACACACAGACAGGGAGAGAGCCTGGGGTCAGAGCGCAGGGTCTGCCATTGTACGGCGCCCCTGGAGCAGTTGGGGTTAAGGGCCTTGCTCAGGGGCCCAACGGAGTAGGATTCCTCTGCCGGCTGCAGGATTTGAACCGGCAACCTTCCAGCCACAGGCACAGATCCTTAGCCACAGAGCCACCGCTCCGCCCCCAAGTAATTTTGCATATTAGACTATGTGCAAAACTATAGAGTCAGGAGCCAATGGAGTTAAAAGCATTAAGTAAAGCCGTGTTCTAGACTTCTTCCAATGCACACAGAATTATCATACATTTATGTAACTCCAGCACAGTACTCTATATGTTTTATCGATTCGTTTTTTCAGTTAAACAGAAATGAATATTGCTATGTTTTTATATTTAATAAAAAATAAAAAACAAGAATGAAAAACTAAGGAATGAACATAAAATCTATTTCAATATAAGCTGTATGGCCCTAACGCTCATACAGCACCATTCTGTGTTGTATGGGCAAGTGCAGTACAAACAAACATACAACAGTGTGTGAAATAAAGTCAGTTAAAGTAAAATACTGTTATGTAAAATAATAAAACGTACATGTAAAGTTGTTTCCAGAGTATTCTGCAAACTTTGAAATACTACAATTGATACAACCTATTAGTGGTTACTTTTTCCTTGGGAATTTTGGTGCAAACTTATTCCCACATGGGATCAGAAAAAAACATTAGTTCAGCTCATTTTAAACATTTTGCATCTTTGTTTTAGGACTCATGATTGATTGATTGTGGGAAAAGAGGGAAATGATACAGGCCACATGCTGCTTGCTCACATGTCCACATGCACTATCAATTTTGGGGAAAAAAAAGTCTACTTACCTGATCTTCCCTTTGCATCCTTAGCTAGGAGGTCAGCTCCTAATGAAATCAGTGTCTTTATCGCATTGCTATGACCCTCCTGTAAATAAAAGGTTTAATTTTTTTTTTTAACGTTTAGAGACCCACCCTACTTGGAATCACCAATAGTATTTTTACACCTCCGCTTACAATGAAGCACACACACACACACACACCTCCACCTCCGACCCGCCCACCAGTTCAGCCATTTATCTTATAGCTTGTCAGAAGATGAGAGTTACACAGTGCTCCGGGGAAAGATTCAGTTCCAGCTGGAGGGAAGGCACATCCTTCACTCAATGAATTAATGTCATTGACGAAGTTGTAGGAGTCTCTGTTCGACTGGGAGTTGAGACAGCCCGGTAGGCCTCATCCCAACCTTACTCCCAGTGGTACTGAGTGAACAGTGTGCCACCGTAGAATGGAATCCCCTTCATAGCTGGCTAGTGATGTGGCCCAGGCTCGAACCCGTGACACCTGGGTGACAAAGCTCAGCCTGCACTTCACAGGAGTGACCTCAAAGACCAGAAATGCTAATTGCTAAGATCACAGGCTACTGCATATTTCATACAAAGGTCTATATCGAGTGTCAGGTCACCAATGAAATGAATGTGAGGGGTCATAGCTGACTCCCAAGATATGATCAGGAAGAGAGGCCGAAGGGCAGAAGAGCCCTTTCCTCTTTCAGATTGGGATTGTTGAGCAGGGTGAAACACGAAGTGCAGGCCCTGCACAGGCTGGGTTTTCTTTGCAGATCAGCAAAGGCCTTTTGTATATGGAGTTCTCAACCCACCACATTTGTCAAATATTTGTTTAAAATAAATAAAGGAAATGAAACCTCTTGGTGCGGTTGTCTAAAGTTGCTACTGCAAGAACGGAATAATACTGTCTGAAAAAGAAGAAGTAGAGTAGGTGATTTTCCACTATTACCGAGACTTAAAACTATTTAGCTAAACAGATATAAATTTTCTTGTTCTACATCTACACTCTATCTTCAGTGAGTTTCAGCACTAATCTGTGGTTAAGGTGCAAACTGCAATTTAAATGTATTGTTTTACTGTAAACAGAATTTGCGTAAAATAAGAGTTTATTCCACTTTATATCTGAATGACCATTCTGCTATAGGTTAATTACAAGGTTACCAAATAATGGTATATTAAGTCAAAGATTTACAGTCAAGGCACTGATATTGCTGCGTAAAATATTTAAGCTAAGCAATAATCAGCGTTATGCAGTCAAGACCTACATCAGGAAATGTCAAATTGACAAGACGGTTTAAGACAAGGAACATAAAAAGAATGTGGTTTGAGATAGCTAAAACTTACAGTACTGTTTAAAATTTGAAATCAAACTTACAGATTATTTACAGGAAATGAATGTTCAGGGCCATAACAAATGCTTAAAAACAATTTCACATTTTACAAAAATAACAGGAAGCTTATTTATTTTTAAAATATGTACAAAACCTATCATACTAATATTATGGACTCAACCATTGTTAAAACAAGCAGTATACATTACACGTCCTCTAATAACATCAAATCACCATAGATTCAACATATACCAAACTCAACAGTCCATTACAGACAGATAATTACCAGGGCCTTATAAATTTTTTTCTTGAAATCGGAACGCAAAAGAAAAACAAACCTAAATGTCAGAAGTTTTAAGAAAAGAAAATCAAAAACACGGCCAAGAGAGGGTGGAAGATATTGGTGGATAAACATCATTATGGAGAAAGAGGAAAGCTGAAAGAGTTGGAGGTGTAACACTACACAATCAAAGAGCATTCAGGCACACAAAATTAACCTAAATAAATCATGGATCTCAAAATGCATGAATCAGATGTAGAAAAAAAATAAAAAGGTGTAGCATTAGGAGTAACTACTAACAACTTCATGCACATGTCATAAGCATTTATCACGGTAGATTTTAATTAGAAACACAAGAAAAGTTATAAAAACAAGAAGAAACCATTCAAACGTTTTGGCAGTGAGCAGTTAATTGATCCAAGGATCTCAAATCAGTTTTTATCAGGGTATCTGCTCAATCGTTTGGGTAAAGAAACCCACCCTGTTCTCAATTTTAAATGCCCAAGCATGTACAGTAGGTTCCACTTTTTAAATGCTTCCCTACATTGTCTAGAACAGGTAAATGCTACGTCAACATAAACACCCAAGTCTTTTACATAAGTAAATTTACCTCACAAAGACTGGGAATAACCAATGAGTACAGTATGTCAACAGCTGTAAATAAAAGAGCCATGACTAATGTTTACTATCCTACTCAGTTTGTCAGAGAACAAACTGTACATGAAAGTTAGTATTGATACCATCTCTTCAAACAAGATAGAGCAAGGCATACAGGGATAAGCAAACCACAGGGGAACTGTGATCATAATTTGGTATGATTTGAAGAAAATGCTCTTGGTCAAGTCCAAAACAAAAGTGTACAATTTAATGAAAACGGGTTATGAGCAAGAATATGTTTATGAAAAACACAATCGGATAAGAGAGATATGAAATCAGTATCAGTAATTATTTCCACTGAGCGGAAATAATTTAAATCTGGTCTGCTTAAAGCAAGAATACATGCATCCTGCAAGTAAACTGAAGGATAAAACGCAATGGACAAAATGGTTTAATGGATCACTGAGGATAAATATATGGAGAAAGGAAGCACGGAGTAAAATAGTTCAATAAAAAAATCCAGTGTTTGGATTTTTTGGAGTGTTTTACAGCAGCAGTGTTGGTGTACAGGTGGACAGAAGAAAAAAAAAGGTATGAATCAGAACTTAAATCTGTTGGTTTTGGAGTTGGGGAGTCGATATCTGGAAATTAGTAAACAAGGGTTGTGAATTGGTCCGATTATTGGCTTTAATCAGACCAGTTCTGATGCTGTTCATTTTAAGCAGACCTAGATAACCCACAAACATGCTGAACCTTCAGGAACAGGACTGGAAACCCCTAAAACAACTGAACATTTTTGTAATGAATGGTGAAGAGAACATGGAGACCTGACCAAGTATTCAAAGTCTTCAAAGCCAATGACAGTCAGCTGACACTGTCGGAAACGTCAGTGAAATATAAATCGGCGGCCTGAAGTGGAAACTACAAAGAAGTGCACAAACTGAGAATAGGAGGCACTCTTTTGCACCAAGGACTGTGGAAATCTGGAACAAGCTGCTCTGTCAAGCTTCAGTTTGGGTTACTTATATTTAATGTATGTAAAGGTTGGATACTTGCTTCAGTAACCTGCTTGCAACTCATCATGACAGATGGAGCCCTAGAATGACACCTCATTGTAAAGGTTTTTCTTTAAAGTGGTAGAAATATGAAAGGCGCTCACCTTTGCAGCATAGTGCAGAGCTGTCAGCTTGATGTCAGTGGCTTTTTCATTCACATTCACCCCCAGGTCCTCGACAAGGAAGCGCAGTGCATCTTCCTGAGCAGTGACTGCTGCCTGGTGTAAGGGCTGAGCTCCCAGGTTATCCACAGCTGTGAAAGAGGCCTAATAATCACAAATACAAAGAAAACCAAATCAAATCAAAGTTAATTTATCAAATGCACAACAATACAGCGTGCAGCAGTAGTTGCTGGCAATGAAATGTCTTTTCTGCGAGCTCACAAAAATCACAAAATTGAGGTTACGAAAATAAGGTTACATAATAATAGGTGTAATAGAAATTGAATAAAACTCAATATGAGTAGAGCTGCTGTCCATGGTGTATGCAATATATACAAGTAGTGTGGTTATGCTGAATGTCCATGTAGCCATTACAGGTGATTTCCTAAAGGAGCTGCAGGTTGGCTATTTTGCAGTCTTATTGCCTGGAGGTAGAAGCTGTTCCGTAGTCTGTTAGACTTGGTCTGAATGCTTCGGTACCGTTTACCGGACGGTAGGAGGGAAAACGGTTTGTGACTGGGATGACTGGGGTCCTTGAGAATGGACCTGGCCTTCTTAAGACATCTAGCTGAGTAGACTTAATGCACCACATCTTTGGTTTCTGGTACAAGTGGCCTGGTGTGGGAGTATGAGCTGTATTTGCGTGTGCGTCTCTGTCTCCTTCACGATGGATTGTCCTTGCAACCGTTGCTTGCTGGTAAATGGGCTCCAGTTCCCCCTCGAATTGGATGAAGAGGTTAGAAAATGGGTGGATGGGTGTTTATTTTATGGAAAGGAACAAGTAAAGGTTTATTCCATGCTGAAAAGAGAGGAAAAGAAACAACTTTTCGGCTGTGGAGCCTTCCTCGGGTGTGTGCGCCTTTCAGGTGTGTGTCCTCTGCAGCCTACGCATGCTGACACAGCTTCCTACTTGAACTGTTCATTTTATGCACTACCAGTAGACGTGTACAGCCTGGAGTCTCTGCTTGGCCACAACAGAATGCAAAGGGATCCTATTTTCTAGGCTTTCATTTGTGATTACATTTCAGAACATTTGAGCATTTATTTTTCACTTGGAGGTCTTGTGTTACAATGCATAAACAAAGTTAATATAAATTCTAATTTAATGTGTCTTTCAGGATTTCCGGTGTTACTTTGGAAAGGGAGTGTAGCTGTTCTCTAGCTACAGTATGACCCGTTGCTTGTATCTATTGTTCCATAAACAGTTAACAAGTTATTTTTTAATGAAATACAGCATTCTTACAATATATGAAGACTATTTTAAACAAAACCAAAAATTCCAGCCATAAAGTGACAAATTATAAAAAAAATCTCATAAAAGGCACTATCTACCTAAATCTGCAAGCAAGGTGAGTAAGCTGGAAAAACAGGTTCTCTAATCACCTACCTGGTGTTTTTCCATCAAGCTTTTTGCGATTGAAATGTGACCATTTCTTACAGCATCCATAAAAGGAGTCACTCCACAGCTGTCTCTGTAGTCAGGTTCATAATTGCATCTGAAAATGAATGCTACAGTTACAAATATGCCCATACAAAACAATAGATGAAAATGCAAACTACAGTACTACTCTTAAATCACTTGATATTAAGTAATTGATTCCGTTAACAGTCACACACAGAAATGGCTGATACCCCCGCCATCATTATCCTCCATTATCAACCAGCTTGTAAAATATTGTATGATGTTCAGAAAAATTGGTTTAATATAATACAGCAGCTCAGATCATGTTTCATGTTAATTTATTTAATTCAGCTATCCTGTTACTCAGTATTACTGAATAAACAGGATCACATATTACACAATTCAGCATTATGTTCTTTGTCATCACATTGCTGTTCCTGGCACAGAAATCACATTGTTTTTCTCTGTTTGGCCTACTAACCTCACCCATGTCACTGCCCTGCATAAGCAGTGCTAACTTTGGAAGACCTTAACACAATCTGTTTTGAAATTCATAGGCTTGTTTGTCTGTATTCAAAATGTGAGCAATCAGTTATCAAACTTACCTGTCGAGCAGTATATTAACAACCTCGTCACATCCATGCATTGCTAGAAAGAAAAAGTAGGACTTTAAAATAAATCCAGAATAATTCTGTTATTCCATTCATAATGGAATTCATAATTCCAATGCATTCTGAAAAAAAATGCTTTTGGAGGCACAAATAAGACAAACTGTGATACCTTTGCTATTTAGAACACATCAGCTTTAGGTAACACATTTAACAGATTTAATTTACAGTACTTTCTTATATCTACTGATATCCACCTGACCTCAGCTTTTAACTTTCTGACCTCTGTTAGCTCTGCTATCCAACTCTGCCTTTGTTTCCAAAGCAGATGTCATAAATAGGGTTTGTTTAACAGATGTACAATTTTCAAAACCAAAGCTCAGAGATTATTGAACTATAATTTTCAAGACATTCATATCAATTTATTCCCCTTCCTAGATGCTATATTGCATACAGCAGCTTAATTTCGGCAACAGTGAAATCCTCTGATTCATGAACATTTCACACACTGACGGTTTCTGAATTTGTGCCTGCCTTTCAGTACTTACAGGGACTTATATGCATTGATTACCCCGAGCAGCGTGACATCATCTGTATTTTTCCAGGCTTAGCTGTTTGTTTTGGCAGTTCTCACTTTTCTGATTTTTTTTCCAAGCTGCTGTTTGCCTCCAGCAATAGAATTAGATTTTAGTATACAGATGATCAATATTTTGTGTTTATGTAATATATACCACTTATCTTTAGACAACTACCATTAGGACAGTGATAAGATCACCCCCAGCTGATCTTATCACTCTCATTCCCCTTTTCTCCCCCTTTAACAGTCTTAATCTTTGATCTATTTTTAATTTACTTTGAATAATGAATAATTCTATTACACTCTTTAAAAAGAACATAGATACTTAGCGCAGGATGAAATAATTCATTTGGAATACATTACACCAAGAGCTGTAGACTTAACACATTAGGATAACTACTTATTGGAGAACAACAAGATCCATAGATAGGGCATTTTGACTAAAATTATCCCCATCTAATAATACACATAATTCTTTATTGTCAATCTTTTAGGTACTGCATGAAACCGTCTTTGTACTCATGCCTATGAAGAAGATAAATTTGAGAAGACAGATCTGTTCATTCCTGATTTACCTGCAGTGTGCAGTGGAGTTCTGAGAGTCTTGCTCTCCGTCTTCCACACTCCTGAGCAGGTGTCCAGCAGGTACTGTATGACCCAGGGATCTCCTTCTCGGCATGCAATGTGGAAAGAGTTCCAACCATCTTTGTTCTTCAGCGCTGGCTTTGCTCCATTTTCAATCAATTCTTTGATAACATCAAGGTTTCTCCTTGTACAGGCCATCATGAGAGGCGTCCTGCAAGGAGAGAAAAACTAACGATGTGTTAAATTCTTAAAAGGGACTATAATTTGGATTACAAACATATTAACATACTGTAGAATGACCCACATTTACACAGGTTTTAAGATTTTTGGTGGGTAAATAATTCTTGATCTGATATTTTTTTAAGGCAAAACACATTTCAATCTGGTTTCTACGTGATCCAACAAGTAAATGTGCCCATTTGGAGCACAGCTTTGTGAATGGGATTCGCAATGGTGTTGCACAATTCGGCACTGCTGGATTCGCATGACCTTGAGGCAAGAATATCATCTACATGATGCTACACAAGGGTGACCTACTGCATGTGGCTCACCAACTGAGTGTGAAGTGCTACTCGTGAGAACTGCATCACTGACTTGTCTTATTGGTGCTGTGGGCTGAAATAATAAAAAAGAACCACTTGACAAGAATGTGTTTTTGAGTACACATTTGCAGCAGTTTCTGTGAATAGAAAAGGCCTGTACTAATCAGCCACATTGACTAGACTTGGCATTGCCAAATGGACACCACAGACAATAAGTAACTTCTACTTTAGTTTAGAATAAAAAAAAAACAAAGAATCATCAGGTGCTCTTAGAACTTGAAATTCTATTTATTACCATGAACGCAAGCCTATATGCTAATTCTTGCATACTAATAACTCATGTTATTAATGCCAAGGGGCAGATGCTAACAGCGTGGATCAGTTCTTACAGCCTGAGCAAATTACAAATCCAGGGCTCGGGTCTTTATGTTAAATGTTAAGGGGGCATTGTGCACACATTGCTGGATATTCAGAATGAGAGATTAAGAGTCGAGCAGACTCCAGGTTTTCTTCATGTACCAGATTTGTTCAGTTTGGTTTCTGGAAGGTAAATACAGAAGTGTCGTACTCTTGTTATTTTTCTAAACCGGAACAGCAAGGGGTTTGCGGTTATTCTTCAGGAAGCCCCCTGGTGGACAACTATGGACTAATTTCTCATTTCATCATGTTTTAAACATATAACAAGACCGTATAAGTTTGTTTAACAAAATGTAGGCTACTTTTAACAGCCATTTAGCTATAACATTTTTTAAAAGTTAGAACTGTTTTAGTTAGGAACAAGTAAAGATTAAATCTCTGATGAGCCCTCTTCGGGTGTGACTAAACCTGTTTTGTACATATATATAGTCTCTCTGTAAGTGGTGTGTAACGCCCTCGCCTGGTGGTGAGGAGGAAGCGCCCCTAGGCGCTCGTAGTACCGCTGGGCATGCTGGGAGTGGTAGCCGGGGAGAGTCTGAGGGTCAGCACGATGACCAGCGGCTGACCCTACCTGTGTAAATAATGTCCTAGTAGTTCTAGTGCCCTGTGTAGTCTTATAAAAGTATAGCGTGTTGTTAAGTAATTACCACCCTAAAGTTGTGTACGTGTTCCGTCAGTCTCGTCATGTGCGTGTATATCCTATGTTTTATTTTGAGTGGTTGTTAATGAATAAAGTTAGTGCTTGGTTTGTGAACCGCGTCTCCACTGGTCCTTTTTGCTGAAAAGAACCTGTAAACGCTACAGGTGTTTGTCTACAATATACATCACTAGTTAAAAAAGTCTCCCAAATTACGTCATTCACTATTCATCTTCACTACTTACTCTGACATGATGAATTATTGTCAGGCTGTATGCAGAGAGTGATCCTACTTGCACCTTCAATCAAAATTCATGTAAGTGCTAAAAAATCATCAAGGTTTATTTATCAAATGCACATCAATACAGCATGTAGCAGTAGTTACTGGCAATGAAATGTCTTTTCTATGAGCTCACCGGGGGAGATAAAAATCACAAAAATAAGATTACATAATAATAGATAATAATGCAATAGAATAAAATAAACTCAGACAAAACGCAATATAAATAGAGCTGCTATGTGTCCAGAGTGTATGCAGTCTACTGTATTATGTCCAAGTACTGCAGTATGCCGAACACGATGAAAATGAGCTGCAGGTTGGCATTTCCAACAATAACACAAACTGTGGTTGTACGACCTGATTCATCATTAATCAAAGTCTTACCAGTCTGCCTTCTTTAAACGGTCTATATTCGCCCCTTTCGCAATGAGATACACCACGCATTCCCTGTGACTCATTGACGCCGCTTCGTGCAGAGCCGTCTTATAATCGCTGTTATGAAGCTCTATGTCCAAACCGGTGTCTTCCATTAAAAACTTTAAGACTTCCAGGTGACCGTGTCTAGCAGCATAATGTAGCAACGTGTCTCCAGATTTTCCGAAATGTTTCCTTTTGATCAAATTCCGAATGTTTTCCTTTTCACTTAACACCTTTCTGATTAGAGACAATTGTCCCTCTTGCGTTAACTTGACCAGGTATTTGAGTGTATCTTCCTCCCCCATATTGTAATAAAAGTCAATCAACTAGTTTATTGGCAAGGTGCATCTATTGTTAAAATACAAATTTGTGATTATACGAACTTTAACATCTATTTTTCCCATTGTGATAATGTAACTCACTGGAAAAAATAAAATTGCACATGGGACATTTCCGCTTTTGTAAATTCCAGTTTGTTAGTTCTTGATTGCTGCACGGCGTGTATGCTAGTATGTCACCCAGAAAAGGTAAGTTAAAAATGCTTATTTCATCTTTTCATTGCCTATCGTAATACGACTATTTTAGATACATTGCAGTTCAGATGCTGGCTAGTTAAGTTACAAGCCGGGTCAACAAAAAATATCCCTGCGTTATACACTGACAGTTTTACTATACGAAATAGCACTTCGAGCAGAAAAGCGTCTTCACCACAATGCAATTACTAACAGCTATAGATCCAAAAATGAATATCGCATTTGGATGTATCTTCCAGTTTTCCAACAAAACGTATTTTTTCTCCCAAGCTAAACCGTTTGATCGGCGCAGCAAAAGCCATGCCGTAAGTACGACATTACTACGTCAAGGAAGGCGGGTAAAACAAGGAAAACGTCACCTATCATAGGCTCAACCTGCATGACGAAAGGCGTTCCCATTGGTCAGTCTGGGTGACCCGCAGTTGGAAGTGTGGTAAACGTCATATTGAAAGTGGAAGGGAAACGTCTTTATTGTCAAGACTGTAATTGGTATTATTTATTCACAGCAGACCATCAAAGTTTACAGGTGAGGAAACAAAAAATATTCTCTAACCTTGTTTCGTTCTATGTTGATTTTTAATTGTTAAAAGGGTTATTTATTTTGGATTTTGGCATCCTTAAAATATTGTCATCTCTGGACTTGCTGGAATTGCTGCTTATCAGACTCCAATGAAAATGTTTATTAGTTCTAGTTTGATTCGGAGTGAACGCCTAGCTGACAGTCACGTTGTTGTGTATTGGCCTATTGAAAGTATAAGGCTTGAAAATAATAATGTAACAAGAACTAGGCTGCGATCAAGTTGGCTGATGTTTTCCTTGGCAGGAAAACAAAACTTCAATGAAAATGTCACATTAATGTGTGAACTGCATTTAGGCCTAAACAGTGATTAAGCGCAGACATGTCCACTGAGATGAAAAATAGTATTTGTAACCTCTCCGTTACAACTGGGGAGAGCGTGTGCATCCTACAATTAAATGCATACTCCTTGTATGTAATTAAGTTGGTTGTACCAAGGTTACAAAAACAAATACAAAGTTTCGGGATTTATTTTTGAAAAAATAAAATATTTTCCATCAGGTGACACGGTGTCGCAGTGGTTAGCAGTACTGTTTCTTAGCGCTGGGCTCCACTCCTGCTCTGCTGTCCGTGTGTAGTAACTATCTTCTCCCGGTGGTCATGTGGGTTTCCTCCAGGTGCCTCAGTCTCCCCGCCAGTCCAGAGACATACTGGTAGGTTAACTGGCTTCTGGGAGAACTGGCCCTGGTGTGAGTGTCTGTGTGCCCTGTGATGGACTGGTGTCCTGTCCAGGGCGTACCCTGCCCCTTCACCCGTTGCTTGATGGGATAGGCTCCAGCTCTGCTGTGACCCGGAATGGGAAGAAGCAGTTAGAAAATGAATGCATTTTTTTTTGTAAGGTGTGTTTTCAAAGTTCACAGTGATTTTTTTTTTCCCGGTCTCCATAGCAATGAACAAAAAACACTTAGACACTGGTTTCTATTCTTTTAAAAAGCAGGTACAGCACCTTTTCCACATTCAGTTTGCGCAATACTGGCAGGTCAACCTAAAGTGTGCTGGCCCTGTCTGTCACAGATGTAGTGCCAGTGTCTTTGGGCAGGCCTGTGTTACACACTGTTAACTGATTTGCTTGTGACTGGGAGTGGCATGGCACCTTTTTGTGGCAGGTCTGCTTGCTGCCTTCTGGTGAATTTGGGTGTAGACTGAGGTACTTTTAACAATTTTTTAAATGTATTACAGTATAACATTAGTACAGCCATCACCTGAACGTGAAGCAATTCCAGTGCCACACTGCACTCAGATTTACTGTTTGCATGCAAAGCCATTCCACAGCTCTTTTGTGCCATAAACACAAACGCATAACGCATGCTGACGCAGCTACCCACCTAAGGTACTTTTAGGTCACACTTATTTGCATTCATTGCCAAAGATTATTTTTTATTCACCCAAGCACCTAGCTACTGTGACACAAGGTTCAGTGGCTTATGCTGTCCTGCGGAAATTTTCGTTTAACTCCCCATGTGAGCTCCCAGTCTCTGTGTGATTTTTACTTGTGTTGTTATTCTGTTTTGAAAAGTTAAAAAAAAAAGTTCAAACACAATTATGCAAAGCCGAAGCCTTTAGACATTTCGGTTTTGGTTATGCATTAAGACTTAAGGGGCAAGCTCTGTGTTTATGGCACAAAAGAGCTGTGGAAGGGCTTTGCATGCAAACAGTAAATCTGAGTGCAGTGTGGCACTGGAATTGCTTCACCTTCAGGTGATGGCTGTACTAATGTTATACTGTAATACGTTAAAAGAATTGTTAAAAAAATGTAGCATGGTATAGCTATTTTGAGATTTGTGAATTCTGTTGTTGCAAACTTTTTAATATCCCCTCTGTTTTAGACATGGCTTTGCATACTATTTAAACATGCCAGTTATTTTGCACGCTAGTTAAACAGGGCTGTGTGATCAATCAGTGCAGGCACTGCACTATGTCACTCTTGGTTTGCTCCAGGGTCACCCATGTGTTCCGCGCTGGTGTTTTGGACGTCACCACCATGAAGCACCATGGAAACGGCAATCAGAGGTAACTACGGTTTTTTCCCCCCTTTTGTTTTTGTAATTGTAGTGGTATATAAAGCTGTGGCATCTAACTTACTGTTATGTTATTGAGGTTAACGATTCCATAAGCCTTCTGGGTATTATTAAAATAAGCTGTATGTAAAATATTTGGGAATGTTACCTTTGCCTGTTTAAACATATTAATTTAACCATTAATGTAAGTGATCGAAAGCTTAGATGGAATGAACATCACTAGTGCGGGATTTAGACATCTTGCGTTTTTCCTATGTTTAGACTGCCTAAGATTCTTATTTTTGTTTAATCCCTCCTCACTTTTCCAAACAGGCATTACAAAGAAGGGAATATGATATTGTCTTGTAGGGGTTCAATATGTGGTTTTCCAGTACAGTTTGACCCATTATAACAGTCGCAATACCTGGTCTGAGCAGTTTGTTTTGCTCTGAGCTAGGGAAGGCCAAAAGAAGGCACTTGAGTGCTTATGACTGTGCAGTCCTTGAGCGTAGCCTGCAGGGGAGTCTGTCCCTTACCAGGCCCTTCAGCACACCTCATACCAGCAAGGCTCTCCACAGGGGACTTTACCCAAGGAAAGGTACTGTGGTGTTACTTTATTAGCTGATTACATTTTTCACAAGATAGTTCTGGCATTCCTTCTTTAAGGAGTTGACTGTAAGATTAAATATTTTCACTATGGTAGAAACTCAGTGGATTATATGTGTATACTAGCGTATATATAAATGGACTGTAGGTTATATATATTTATCTTTGTATATTATGTAGATGTATGAGTGCAAGGCTGAAGAGATAGACAATAGTTAAAAAAAAGTAAAATGTTGAAGTCAAAGACCATAAAAAGGTTTAGAAGTGAGAGGGAGTCATTTGGCCCATTTAGTGTGTTTGGTGGTTAGTAGCTAATTCATCCAGGGATCCTATCCAGTTATTTCTTTTGGCTTTAGCGTGGCTGGGCAGCTTGTACTTTACTCCCACAACCCCACCAAAGGCAGTACAATAATCGGACATTATTAGTCCTAAGTACAACACAATTTCAGAAGTTAAATACTGGCAAACCTGCACTGATAAGGGACTACAGTGTTTGCCTTCTTTCATTTTCTGTATATAGTTTGCTGGAGGAATACGTCTGTTATGTTAACGCATATTTACATGTCATCTATTAGTTCACAGAAAGCCATGTTATCTCACTTGGTATTCTCTGATCTGTGGGGGTGTTTTGTTACTTAAATAAATAGGCTTTCACATAAAACTGTTGTTGCCAGGGCTAATGTTTAACCTTGTTGTTATTAACGTCTTCCTTAGGGTAAAACTAAAAGTTGGATTTTAAGCCTTTGTCTTGTGCACGTAGGTGTAAATGACCATTTGAAGCAGAGGGGCATCAAAGACTTCTTCCGGGTGACAGGGGTCAGTCCTCGTAAGATGGCCAAAGGAGTGAAGACAGAGAAGGGCTGCGGCGGCGATTTCGCCGCGGAGGACGACGTGTTGAATTTCAACCCTGGGGATGTCGTCATGGAGGACTTTAAAGAAGAGCCGGGTTTCAGGGAGGCCGATCTGAGACAGGGCCTGAAGCGCTCGTCAGAGTGCCTGGGCGGCGACAGTGCAGGGTGCAGCAGCTGGGCGCGACAGCCGGGGGCTGACCGTGTGAAAAAAGAGGACGAGGAAATACCTGTGGATTCGCTCCCTGACGTTCATTACGGACTCCTGGGGAGCACCGAGGGCAAGCAGGAGCCTTCTGGACACATTGGCCATCTGCCTGAGGAGATCCTCACCGTCATCTTCAGCCACCTGCCAGCGGAGGACCTGTACCGCCACATCAGCCTCGTCTGCCAGCGCTGGAGGGCCATAGTTCACGACCCTCTGGTTTGTTCTCATAACGTCACACTTTAATATTGACATTCTTCGGCATGGGAGGAAAATATTGGTAGGCTGTTGAGCCTATCCTTTGTGATTTTAAATGTAAGAATAAGACTGAAGAGTCTTATTTTAAATTATTGGTATAATGCCTAACTGTAGAGTTATTCATTTTAGTGCTTAAATCTGAGCTTTGAGCGGAATCTGGCATTGACAGTCGAATGAGTAACTCAGCAGTGAGGTAGGATGCAGCCTGAGCAGGAGGGCAGAAACAAACACTCTCGCACTCACACCAGCGCCAAATTTCCAAAAAGAAGCCAATAAACTTACCAGTATGTCTTTGCACTGTCCGCAAAGGGGGCGGAGCGGTGGCTCTGTGGCTAAGGATCTGCGCCTGTGGCTGGAAGGTTGCCGGTTCATTTCCCGCGTCCGGCAGAGGAATCCTACTTCATTGGGCCCCTGAGCAAGGCCATTAACCCCAACTGCTCAAGGGGCACAGTTTAAGTGGCTGACCCTGCGCTCTGACCCCAAGCTTCTCTCCCTGTCTGTGTTTCTCATGGAGAGCAGGTTGGGGTATGTGAAAAGACAAATTCCTAATACAAGAAATTGTATATGGCCAATAAAGTGATCTTATAAAACCTGCAAGAACATGCAAACTCCACACAGACGCCACCCCAGAATTGAACCTGGATCCCCAGTACAGCAAGGCAGCACTGCTAAGCACTACATCACCGAAGCACACAGAAGTGTTGAACCATTTTATGGTTGTTGAACCATTTTATCTTATTATTGTTTGTTTGCAGTTTGTACCCTGGAAAAAGCTGTACTACCAGTACAGAAAGGGGATGTGTCAGGCTGTGGAGGAGGTTAAGGCAATCCTCACTGAGGATCACATCACAACCGATGAGAACTCATGTCTGGTGAATCTGGTAAAGTAAGTCGCCCCTTTTACTCTGCTGATGAGCAGAAATCATTGAGTGAGAGCCTTGCCTTCATAAGCTTGAAAGCAATTTTTGTTCTGTCTTTAAATATACTGTTCAATAGAGATAATGCAAAAAAAAAAGCAAGTTGTTGCATTTCACCTTCACATTTATAGTAACAAATTCAGAAGACTTATCTGATTGTCTGGTCTGGTTTTTGTAGCATGGGGTTAAGTCACACTTTTGTATGTCTCGATGTATTTAGTTACAGCCTGGCTGTTTTGCTCTTTGTCATCTACCAGAGGACTCAAGTGTTCTTAACTAGTGTCCTTGTTTCCCTTTGTGTGAACAGATACATGTCCAGGTTTAAGCACAGGCGAAGTGCACAGCCAGCAAGCGTACAGAAGTGTTTGAAAGCTCATCCTTTATATGCTCAGGCTGAAGCATGTATGAAGGCCAGGACACCTGAATTAAAACAAATCGATGGGGTAGGTACTATTCCAGTTCGTCGTTTAGGGGTTTAACCAGAAAGGTTTACTTTTGGAATGCAGTCAAAATATCTTTTTTAGTGGTTTAGGGTTCGTTTAGAGTTAGAGTCATGAATTAGTTCAGGTGGGTAGCTGCGTTGGCATGCGTAGGCTGCAAAGGAGAAAGTAATAGGTTTATTCCATGCTGAAAAGAGAAGAAAGACAACGCAACGCGGTTTCAGCCGTGGAGTCTTCTTCAGGTGTGAGCAATCATGAATCATTAATTATTTTTGTTAGACGCTAAATTGTGTGTTTTTCACGTCTCCGCTCAAAGCTGTGAACCACACCAAAGCCCCATACCACAGGTTTGAACACTGAAGTGTGTCCCTCACTTACAGCACCATGTGCCTGCAAGCACCTTGGCAGCCACAAGAGGGCGCAGAGCACCGAGAGACCCCCCCCCCCTAGCAGACTTCTGCCACCGTACCCTCAATGGTGCTGAGCCAATTGTGCCCCACTGCTTGGGGAAGTGCTTAGTTATTGAGTCACACAGGAGGCCCTAAGATATCCCTGATTTGAGCCAGGTTTTACCTTCATACCTGCGAATGACTCAGAATCCCTGTGTGGAAAGTGTGGCCAACTAAGTTATGATTGGCTTACTGTATTTCAGTGAATCCTGCAACCTGCCTAAAACCTTCAGTCTTACCTGTGAGGGACAAGTCATTTCCCTGTTAGGTGCTGACTCTCTTGTGAGGGGCACTGAATTGATGAACAGTTGGCACGTCCAAATGAGGAGGTCTTAAAACCCAAAATAATTTGTGATTCTGATTTAAAATGTATTTGCCTCAATCTTCAACTTTAATAGTGTTCTTTTGCAAGGTTTCGTTGACTGCTTGCTTAGAAATGTGTTTTTTTTTGTTATCATGTTATTAGTGTTAGTGTTATTAGTGCTTTCTAAAACAGGTGATCAAAGTTGAACGCTTGGAGTTGAATTGAACAACTCCAAAGCCAGTGCCAAGTGAGAAGTATGTATCACGTAGCATGTCAGCAAGGAGGTTCATTTTGAAATTAAAAAAATATTTAATCTAGCAATCTTTCATGTACAGTAGCAGCCTTCACAAAACCTAACAGTTAGAAGTTAAGTGAGCAGCTAACCGTGTATTGCAGCACGAGCCTGTGTGTTGATCTAGATGTAGAGTAGGCTTGGGGCAGAGAAAAACAAAATCCTCAGAATGTCACAGGCACAGTAGTTGGTCCCCTCCAGGCAGTGAGTTAGAGATGGGCTGCTGTCCCAGGTTGGTGGAAACAAAGTGGCTAAGGTTCCCTGGGCCCTGCCATCTAGGATCTGGAGTCACAGGCCAGACAAAAACAAATCACTGATTGGATCAGTATTGGATCTTGTGATTCCCACCACAGCCTCACATAGCCAGTTCCCCCGCCCATTTCTTTAAGCGCCGAATGCGTTTAGATCCGCGCTTCAGGCAGACTTGACAAGTGCCCTGACCGACACGTCGTGTCTCGATGGCTTCAGGCTGTGAACGCCTGGGCGGCCATGGCTCTCATCGTTCTTCTGGCTCACGGCGTGAAGCATCTGCAGGCCATGGTGTCCTGCCTGAGGAGCCCAGCGTCCACCCTTTCCCTCTCCGAGATCTCGGAGTTTCTGTACTGCATGGCCACGCTGCTCCTGGCCATGAGGGAGAATGGGATCAGCATCAGCAACAGGTAGGACATGTTGTGCAGCCGGGGGGCCAGGAGATGCATTCCTCCCCACACAAGAGGTAGTATAAAGCTCTTTTCAAAATGCATGCTGCTTTTTCCTTTTCCTTTCCTTTTTCCTATTTTATTTTCTCCAAAATGTAATGATTTTCATTTAGAGCAGGGTGCTGCTAGAGTCCGATAAAAGGAAGTAGCAACAACACTGAAAAATTAGGTTTTGGATTTAGGAAGGCCATGCTGCTGTGGCATTGATTGTAATTTCATCCACACTTTCCAGCCATCCTTGCTTTATAAGTCTTTAAAGGCGATTTTAAGAGTACAAACGTTTTCGGTCAAGATTGTTTATAAGACGTACCGATAGAAAACGTCTTTAAGGAGTAGTAAAGATTTATTCTGAAGATTTATGCTGAAATGAAAACAAAAGAGACACAATGTTTCGCCTGAGAAGCCTTCTTTAAGAATCGCTTTGATGCATTTCCGTACCATACTGTGTACTGTATGCAATTGTTTTAACTTCACTTCACATTTTCAAATCTTGATTCCTTTGACCTGTACCCTGCTGTAAACATCATCTTACCTACTGACTTCATGATATCTTTCCCTCTTAAAATCTTCTCCACTGAAATATGTATCTCCCAAATGTGAAGCATGGCTTCATGAATACCTCTCCATCTTTGTTTAAAGGAAGGTGCCTGCTTAGCATGAATGGCCGCTCAGTGTCATTGGTAGTACTCAGTGGTGGAAATATTGGCAGCTACGTCACTGATGGTAGTGTCCATAAGAGATCTGTGATAGTGAACAGAGGTTTTGGTAGATGTTCAATTTGTGTCTCCTTATTCTTGCTGAAGTAAATGGTGGGATTAAGTGTTTTAAAGTTTTCAATGTGTTCACTTTTTTAGGCTGCATTATAACGTGTTTTACGTTCTGCACCTGTTGGAGAATTGTCCTACGCGCCCTGGGGAAGCCGGACAGAGAGGGGAATCTGGCAGCCAAACGCTGTATCAGCCTGGGTGAGGATTTTAGAACTGTTTCGTCACCAAAGTTACCAACGTAATGGCTGTGAAAGATCAAAGCGAATGAGTGATAGAAATTTGCTTCATCCTGATCTGAAAACTACACACCAAATAGAAAATACAAAGGAAAGCAGATTTTGAATTTAACACAAAATGCTTTTCTGTGTGGAGAAAGGAAAAACATAGATATCATTTTCAAGTAATTTCTGTCCTATACAAATGCACTTATACATCACAAGTATTAAGGATGTTTTTGTGGTTTAAGAAGATACTATGAACATGATTGATCGGTTTTCTAAGTTTTTAAGTTTTAAAGTGAAAACCTATTTCTCCACACTTGCCAAGAATAGCAGTGTTTGTGTGTCTTGGAGATCCATACCTGTCGATAAAAGTGATGTTCTGGGACGCTAAAGCTGGTTTTAGCTGGGTAGCAGACTTTATTAAAGCAGCCTAAGGAAGTCTCAAGGAGATGGCTTGCCTTACCCTCCAGGTATCAGGTGGTGTATTTTTTTTATTTGCATTTTCCTTAAGGGAAATTATTATTGTCGAAAACACGAACATAGAATAGACTTTGCACGGCTAAGGGCGCAGGCATTTTTAACAAAATTGTTACTTTTCCTTTATTAACAGGGCTTTATCTATTTCAGAGTCACTCCCATGGCAGAAATCAGAGTAACCCATGAACAGCAGCAGATCCTGAATCATGACATTGATTCTAGACACGTTGTCAAAATTATGGCATTTGCAGGTAGGAACAAGGAATAGTGCTTTCACACTAGAGCAGAGCAAAAATGATCACTTTTTTGGTGTATTAATGGCGTCTTGAAATACTACTGTGAAAGATTTACTATACCTTCTTGGTTTCTGCATTCAGCGTATTGCCTTTACACAGCAGGTTTCAGTATTTTGTGTTTGTTAAAACATGCTGACAGAGGGCGCTCTTACATTAGTAATTGTTACAAAGACTTTGTTTTAAAACCACTGAAGCTAAGCTCTTGACTTTGTTTTTAAAGCAGTAAAACTGAGCACCATTTGGACATAACTAGCATCACAGAATATAATCCGTTTACAAGTTGTTTTAATTTATATTTGCAACCCACTTAAAAGAGCAGGTGCCCAAAAAACAGCGTGAACAGGACTAAAAAACCCTATTACAAAGCTAGAATTGGTTAAGCAAATGGGAGAATCAGATGAGATCAGTTGTACAACTTGTGCCTAAAAGTCCCTGCGACGGTATTTGTCCAATGTTGTTGAAATTATCTATTGACATTTTTTAAAATGTTTTTTTTTTAAATCAAAACGTGATAGCTTGAACTGAACAGCTTAAGGATTATTCACCAGGAGCACAACATTGCTTTGAAAAGTCACAAAAATTAGTCTCTGTGTGCAATAATATGCGTCCATCCACATCTGGAGGGCTACTGAGCAAGCCTGCAAAGAATAGGTAAAATGTGTACCATCCTGGCATGCAAAGTTGGTTTTAGGGTCATTGGAGACTTATCCAAAAAGACTCACAGCTGTAATTGCTTCTTATATTAACTTGTTTTTGTGTTGACATTTAACTTATTTCACCCATAAAAGTGTTCTTGTTTAAAGTAAAGGTCACGGTTCAAAACGTTTTTATTTTTAGGCACTGGAAAGACGTCCACACTGATAGAGTACGCCAAGCAGAGGCCACTTCTGCGTTTTTTGTATGCAGCTTTCAACAAGTCTGTAGCCACGCAAGCCTCTCAGGTCTTCACTAGCAATGTGGACTGCAAGACCATCCACTCCCTGGCCTTCAGAGAAGTCGGATCCAAGTGAGCACCAGGAAATCATATACTAAGATATCTGGGGTCATATTTTGGATGGATTTATAATAACACATTTGCAGTTTTCCCCTAATAAGATAAAAAAAAAACACACTGTGTATAAACAGCTTTTTTTTTTTAAACATTAGGAACTTATATTCATAAATATACGTTTTCATAAAGTGGTACATTTTGCAAGGGAAGGTGCTCTTTGTGCACAGTCCCTGTTGTTAATGTTACAAACCCAGTGTGGGTCACAGACATGCACAATGTGTGATTATGGGTTTGGATAGTAAAACACAAAGTCATAAGGAACTTTTCTGATGAAAGTATAGCTGTCAATCCTGCTAATCAATTAAATAAAATGTTTTAAAATGTTCCCTTCATGAAAATGTGAAATACAGCTAATTTGTACAGTGAAATACAGCACATTTTTTGTCATAAAACTTCCTGAAGTAAGTGATTGTTATAACAAATTGAAGTAACAATTGTCTCATTTTTAAATGCCCCGAAAATGTGCTTACCCATATTGTCATTAATACTAACGTTTATATTATATTTCTTTAATTTTCTATATTTGTATTTTTAGATATGTGGCTTTTAATATTAAGAGGCACATGACTTCCATCACAGAATGTTTTCATATGGTAACTCTTCAACAAAAAATAATTTCAATTTATTATTACAGATTTACAGTATTAGCAATTTATTAGATCTGAGCATTGTCCATTTGTTTAAAGTCAGTCTCTTTGAACTGAGATGCAGGCAAAGTAACTTGGGTTTCTCATTGCTAGATATCACAAGCTGAAGAAACTGAACCCATACAGTCTGAACCCGTTCACTGTGGCCTGGATTCTGCCTAAAGGCAGGGGTGGGTTTGTGCGAGCCAAGCTCGTAACCCAGACTCTTAAAACTTTCTTCGCCTCTGCTGATGACACCATAACTGTGGATCATGTCCCAATGCGGTACAAAAACACAAATGGACAATATGCTTTTGTGGAGCATGAAGAGAAATTGGTATAGTATGATCATTTTATCATTATAGTTAGTCATTTCTGGCAGACAAATCTATACTGAGCATCAAAACAAACTTGTTACTTATGACTGCACAAAAAAACATAAACTCATTATTTTAAAAAATGACAGTGTTTTACAGCAAATGCACAGAAAGGGCGTATGTAGATGACTGTATCACAGTCAGTCAAGAACAACCATATGAAAATGGCACCAAACACATTTTAACAATATCCAAAACTAGTATATTGGATTTTTCTTACATGCATAAATAATGATGAACTTCTTGATGCGTTATTCATTAAGGTTGAAATCTTACTATTGGTTACTATCTTTAATAAAAACTGTTATTATTGCTACTATTCCAGCCATTTTCAATTATGTTTCTTTTTAAGATGTATTCTAGTCATTTATAAATCAAATCTGAAAATAAAACCATGATAACAATAAGGGAAATTTGAAATGACTTAAAATGGAATCAAAACTGGACAGGAGATGGCACATTAACATTAATGCAAATACAGGTATTAGTATGTGCAAAAAGAGTGAACTACTACATTAGTAACAGAAAACAGGAAGGCAGTGAACCACAGGCTTAAATAGTAAAGCAGTGTGAGGGAAAATTTCAGTACCAACTCTGTAAGTTCTGCACATATCTGAGACAAAATTTATAATGAAAAGAGAACATGTGAATGCCATTTTTAAATATATATTTTTTAATTTTTTCATAACAGAAAATTGTCCACGATACCGATGGCATCTGGGAGAGGATGAAGGAGTTGAAAGGAACAAGGGAACAAGGCCACTACATGACACACGATGGTAAAAAAGGAATATAACAACGACCATGATGGGTGCAGTCGTTGTAGTAATCAGGGGTTCTCATAACTGGTACATGTGTATATGTGCTTGCTGGAAAAAGTAATCCTTTAATCTTGGTTACATCAGATTTAGGTGTTCTTCATTAGTTATAGATAAGTATCCTTCCCTGATAATAAGGCAGACTTATTATCTCTAAAATGGAAGTTATTTAGAGTCCTTACCTCTTTTTTAACTTTATATGTACCTAGATACCAGTTATGCGATCCGCAGATAGTAGTGCTATCTACCCCCTGTTTCAACATATTTTGATGCATGGTACTGGCAGTTCTTGACTGCTTTTTTAGGTCAGGCAGGCTGGGTGCTTGTTAAGGTGTGGTATGAGAGGATAATATCTCGCAACCTTAACCCTCAGTCATACCAATAGCAAGCATGCAGCCTCAGTTACTCAAGTAGGGCATAAAATATATGACTATGTTCACTAAAATCATGACCCTGTTTTGTCCCTTTTGAGTTACTGTTTGCACATTGTGTTTTTGCAGATTTCTGTCATTTTCAAGAATGTAATTCTTGGAATGGACGATGTTTTGCCGTGTTTCATTATGTATATTGCAGAAATGGAGAACTCTTAAGATGTAATGTGATGTATTAACCTTGTTTTTGTGTTGAAATGAATTCAGGAGCAGACCTTTCCCTAAAATTGTTTATTTTTTCCTCTAGGATACTTGAAGCTTTGGCAGCTTCAAAGACCTCGGCTCTACAGATATGATGCTATTTTCATTGATGAAGCTCAAGATTGCACTCCAGGTACAGAAAACACACTGTGGTGTGTAGGCAAGCTTCAGTCATGATGCATCTGTTAAAAGTCTGAATCTAAATGTTTTTATATATATTGCTATATACAATTTTATTTTCGTTCCTACTAAATTAATTACCGTGGCCTCTAACAAAGCTGTTAACGTTTTAATTTTTTTTAAATATTCATCTTTCAGCAATCATGGACATAGTTTTGTCTCAGCCCTGTGGAAAAATACTGGTAGGAGACCCTCATCAGCAGATCTACACGTTCAGAGGTGCTGTCAATGCCTTGAATGAAGTACCACACACGCACATTTACTACCTAACACAGGTACCACTGCTAAGTTTTATCAATTTAATATATTTAGTTTGAAGTCTAAACTAGAAAGTTATGATATTAAAGGCTGAAAACCGTAAATCTGAATAATTAAAATGTGATGACTTGAAGTTTAGTTTCCTAAACTAATCCTTTGTCAGATTTCATGCTGTCTGTCAGTCATACAACACTCGTACAAATATGCTGATGGAAAAAAGAAACACAACACCTCCTCCTACACACTCTAGCCCTCTTATCTGCGTGGAACAGGCAGAAGAGTGACTCATCCGTGAAGAGGACCTGTTGCCATTGCTGACGAGTCCATCGCAGCCTCTGTCTGACCCAAGCCAGTTGGGTGTGACGTCTAGGAGTTGTTAGCAGAGGGCCTCTTACAGGTCGCCGTGCTCTGAGCCTCACTGTCCTGTCACTGGTGTGGGCATTGTGTCTGCCGGCAGTTTCAGCAGCTATACGGGTGGCATATCTGAAGCGATCTCTCAGATGGACCAGTCCTGCTCTGGTGTGGTCACTCGAAGGCGACCGGATCTTGGACGGCCATCTGTCCTGCTGGTCTGCTGAAACCTTCTCTGCAGTCGGGACACAGTGGAGCGGCTCACTCCGTAGTGTCTGGCAACGCTGGTACATAATATGCCTGCTTGCAGCATGCCAATGGCCCTCTCCCTTGCTTCTGGTGACATTCGAGGCATTATGGAATGCACAGAAAACTGACTAAGTGTGGCCTTTTCTTGCAGTGACCTAAGCTTTGAATTAAGGCCTTTTTAAAGGTGACCTGATCAGGCATTGTTCCACCTGGACCTCGTTAGGTAAAAGTGCACCTATCAAGCTTTCGTGTGATTGGCAAGTTACAATGCCTCACTACACAAGCTGTATTGCTGGTCAGAGGGCTTAAAACAAATTGACAACTTTTTGTGAAAGTACATAAGCTATAACTATAGTATTCTCATTCCAGAAAATGTTGCGTTTCTTTTTTCTATCAGTATATGTTCACGGAAGCAGTTCAGAAGGCTTCCTCCATTTAGAGTTATTTTCTATGGATATAAATGTGAGTGTAGTGAATTAATGACAGTCTTGAGAAAGCAGAGATGGTAGTAAAATCATCACCTTGTCAGGATGTTTAGAGGGGAGTTCCCAAAACTGGTCATCTTGAAAGCTCAACCAGGATGAGCTTCATCAGACATTTCCCTTCAGAGTACAGGCTACAAACTGCTTTTATAATCTCACACACGCAACAGCAAAATAAAATCTATATTAAGAGCAATTAATGTAGATTTCTTTTATAGAATTCTTGGGTGAGGACTGGTCAGAAATGCAAAATTGTCTCTGATTTCCAAATTATCACTGTGAATTTGACCTCTCTTAAAGTAAAAATACTTATTGTCGCAGAAAATGTATATTGTTTTTTTTTTGTTGTTGTTTGTTTTTGCTTAGAGCTTCAGATTTGGCCCAGAAATTGCTTACATTGGAGCCACGATATTAGACATTTGCAAAAAGGTGAAGAAAACGCTTGTTGGTGGAAATCAAGAAGGTAAATATAATATGTAAATATAATGTAGGGAGTCTGTTACATGGTTATGATGAACTATGGAAACATCTGGAGGTCTTGCAAAAATAAGAAATAAAAACTTTGGATTTTAAAGAAAAGGCGATAACTATCGCAGAGTAAAATGTACAAGTGGGCATGTTTTTCTTTTTTAAAAACAATAGTTTTGAAGTCATCTGTGCTGTACCCACCGATTTGAGATAGCCAGTTGTTCCTTTTTCATTCCTCAATGCTCAGCTGTGAATCCCGAGACCACGCTCGAGGGTGAATGAGAAAACGTAGGCAGACACTCCCATCTATCTTCCTGCCAGTCCTCTTTTAACAGGCACATGTCACAGGCACCTCAGCCCCATAAGGGAGGGAGACACGCAAGTCTCCCAGAGTGCCTGGAGTGAGCCCTGGAGGCTGTAGGGATCGCTGTGGCGCTAAGAGCTGAGAGCTGAGAGAGCCCTAGGTGACTCATTCCAGCCTACTGACAGCAGCACCCAGTCGTTTGTGCACAGCTGCTTGTGGAGCCCTGGTCACAGTCACCTCATGACGCAACCCACCCTCGAGCCCAGGATCACAGAGCTCAGCCTGCCCTCAGGCCAGCTTCATTCCTGGTGCAGTCAATCTGAAGGCCCCATGCCTGTCTGTTGTGAATCTCTCCAAGCTTCTCTTTTGTTTGCAGTCACAGCTGTTTATATACAAATTATAGATGTAGAGTGTATATGTGGTCAGTAATTGGCTGTTCAGTTTATAAACCTACAGGTCAAAGTAATCAAGGAAATGTATACAACGGTTGGTGGAATTTTGAGAGTGCTCCCGGATTTTGATTTCTGTTCTCTTGCTTTAACACCTCAAGTCTCAAACATCCAAAATAATTCTTGAATTCGTTTGGGGGAAAAAAAAACATTTGGTTTGGAAAACTGTGTGTGATTACTGTGGATAAAAAGGAGAAAGTTCTCTCCATGATTTTTTCCAAAGGTACTGTTTGTATGAGTCTTGCGAGCGCATATTCAGCAGTTCTGACTATTTCACAACACTGAGGGGCAGGACTTCAAATAAAAAAAAAAACATTTTTTGTGTATTTTCAGTTGCAGATTAAACGGATAGCCCTTTTGCCCTTATTAGGGCTTATCTTAATGTGACCTGACATACTGTATCTAACTTTGATCAGTCTATCTAAAGATACATAGTTGCTATTTTTACATGCATCAGGATGCTTGTCTAATCTGTTTGAGGTTTTCCTTTGTACTGTTTGAAACAGGGAGTGTTACTGGAACCACAGCGGGAAAGGTTGCAATTCTATCCCGTTCAAATACAATGGTGTTTGATGAGGCTGTGAGAGTAACTGAGTGTAATCCGCCCCCGAAAATTCACATTGTTGGTGTGAGTATTATAGAGGTTTGAGTTTATTCATATTATAAAAACCAATTCTATTCTTATACCTTTCACCAGGTACTGATCTCCCTGTAATATCCTAAAGCTAAAGCTCGTGCCGCATTGTTCTCTTCAAACTGTGTTTCGCTACCCATGGTTTATTTTTGTGATTGTTTTCGTTCTTCCCTATCTGAGATGATAGATTCAAAGTGAAATATTACACCCAAGTTCACAGAAAGTATTCAGTTGCACGTGAGTTCCTTCAGCTTTCGTCCCAAACCACATCACACATGCCTTTATCTCAGATCTTTCCACTGCTGTGTAAACTCAACTTTGAGAGACTAATGCAAGCAGCCCAGCTTTTTAGCACAGAGTCACTGTATGACTGACAGTCGTTGTGCCGTGTATTGAAAGCAGCTTTCAGGAAAGCAACTGTACTGTACTGTATTATTTTCTCAACAGCGTGTTAGCACAATGTATGTGCCATAATCATATTCAAGGCAAGATACATCAACAGGCAATGTGAGCATCTCCTCAGTGCCTGCCCCTACGGCAGCCACAGGTTGATGTTAATTCTTATGTTACTAAAGCTGTTACCTATTATATATGGGTAGTTATTCTCATTTCATATAATGAAATCAGAAAAAAAATCTTAAACTCTGCTTATGCTTTAAAGATGCCTTCTTCAAAAGCTTGAACTCCCAGTGAACTGTGATTTAGTGTTTGGAGAAGATGAAATCATGGCTTAGACCAAGAGAGGGAGAGAGGCTTTATGCCTTCTGGAAGTCATTATGGAGAGTTAATGCATCATGAGGAAAACATTTTTGCACTCTTACCCTGGCCCGGTTCTGAAACTGCGGTAGTCTAGTCCTCCGCAGGGGCTCAAAGGAACAAGGTTTTTCTCTTTAGTCCCTGGACAGGGCCCACAGTCCCTTCCAGCACTCCTTTGGCATGTTTACTGTGTCTCTTTGCAGTCATTTTGCTTAGCAGTAGCAATCGCAAATACCTTCGTTGCGACATCATCCATGGTGAGATTTATGAAGGGCTCGTGGTGGGTCTACTAAAACAGTTCCATGTTGCACACAAAGAATTCTCCAGTGAGCTTTGATAGAAACACTCAAGGTGAATCCACAGCTCAGATAGGGGAAAGCTGTCTACAGCTGTGACAGCTGCTACTCATGGGCCTGCTGTAATCTTTCATTTTTAAAGACGGAAATGCCTGAATATATATATTTTTTATCTAGCCCTAAAATCCATGTGTGCCAATGTATTGTTGCAGGCTTTATGCATTGTACAATGTTATCTCACTAAAAATACATTGCTGTAACTTTGTTGTGGAAATCAACTCAATAAAGGATTTACTGCACTTGGACCCTGTGCTGTAAATTCTTGACCAGGGTTTTAATTCTGTCTTTTTCTCAGGGTGTGGATAATTTTGGATTAAGAAAGATTTTAGACATCTGGATTCTTTTGCAGCCTGAGGAGGAACGTAAGCAAAGTAAGATGTGCTTCATATTTCTCTTTTTATTTATTATGTAACTCTTTTTTAAATAGACTGTGTAGTGCCAGCAGAGCATGCAAAAACAAATATACACTTTGAACCAAATGTTCAAGAAATAATAAGCAGTAAGCATTACAGGTATTGTTCGCGTTATTGTTTAATATAAAAGGGCCTTTCCAAATGTGTTCCTAAATTAAGTTTCCTAAAAAAAATTGGTTATGTTTGTAGGCTAATCTGTTATTAAATACACACATATGGTATATTTACTACTAATAATTTCTATTTAGATATCTACATCGTTGTTTCTTTAATCAAATTCCTCTTCTTTCTGCAGAAAACTTGGAAATAGTTGACAAGTTTATCCGGAATTTTTGCCGCACCTCACTTCGTGGTTACAAAGGCCTGAAGGAGTATGCTTCCACAGCTGAAGATGGAGAACTGGAAGGAAAGATTACTATGGTTGAGAAATACAATCACCGTATTCCCGAATTAGTGAATAGGATAGAGAATTGCTCTGTCTCAGACCCAGCCTCTGCAGGTAAGTAAAATCCAGAATCTCTTATCAAACGTTAATTTTTTTTCCAGTGCCGTTTATTCAATATTTATACAATATTTATGTTATATTAATACAATTTATATCTTGTGTACTAGTAGTTCCCCTTTTTCTTAATTGTTAAAGTGACCTACCACATTTTGCTCTGTTAACAACCTCAAATTGCAAGTAATTTGTACAGGATATTTTTTTGTATGATTAACAAAACATACTTAACATTTTGATGGGACATCATCATTATTGTAAAAGACAATTTGAAGAAAAATCCAGATTGGACAAGTATTCACCCCCTGAGCCTATCAGTATTTAATATTTAGGTGCTCCCTCTTTTCCAGCAATCGCAGCTTCGAGTCTTCTGCGGTATATTGTAGCCAGCTTTTCACATATTGCGGGTTTAATTTTCATCCTCTCTTCCTTGCAAAATTGCAAAATTGTTGTGGCAATGGTGTACAGCAATCTTCAGTTCCTGCCACAGATTTTCTATGGGATTTAAGTCTGACCTTTGACTATGCTGCTCAAGGACTTACCCCTGCTTGTTTTTAAGACACTCAAGGGTTGGTTTTCAACTTTGCCCTGTTGAAATACGAATCTCTGTCCCAATTTCAGAGAACAAAGACATTGTAGGTCTTTGACGGTTGTTTTCGGCCCCTTAACTGCTTCTCTATTCAATGGCCTTTTTGCCCAGCTGCTGAGTTTTGGAAGATGACCTGGTTGTTGAAGATTCTTAGTACTTTTATGCATTCTCCACTCCCTGATAGTTGATTTAACAGTGCTCCATGGGATACTCAGTGCCTTAGAAATCCCTCACCTCACTCTTGTCAGTCTATAACTCTGCTCCTTAGATGTTATCTTCACATTTCTTTGTATGAATTGTCCAAAGGTGGGAACTCGCACAGACAGGAGTATTTCATCTTACCAGGAAAGGTATGCTCAAACTGAGTGGTAAACCACTTTAATTGCACACAGGTGGATTCCAGTCAATGTACTGTGCAAATTGTGAAGGCAACTAATTGAGATAGAGCTAATTAAGGAGTGTTAATGCTAAGAGGGTGAGTACTTTTCCAATGAAGATTTTTAGTGCTTTTATTTTTTTAGTTTCAAACTTTTAAACACACTGAAATTGTAGAGGATGTTTTATGGATTAAGATGGCAAGACTGTAAGTATGTCAAGTTTACCAGTTGTAACACAGCAAAATGTGGCAAAATACAATAGAGGTCAATACTTTCTGCACACATTGTGTCTACACCATTATAATAGCAATTTCTTTTCTTCCTTTTATCTGAAGATTTTATTCTGGGAACAGTTCACAAAGCCAAAGGACTAGAATTTGACACAGTGGTAGTCACAGATGACTTCATCAAAGTCCCCTGCGCCAGACATAATCTTCAGCGTCTGCCAAGATTTGGAGATGGTAAGTATGAGAGAAATTGGAACAACAGTTTTGAATGGGACACATTTCACTACATTAGGCTAGAGTCTTTGCAAAGCTGTAAAAGTATATTTATAAACATAGAATGTGTTTTGAATGGGAGGTGTTTATTAACGGCTTTCTTTTTCATTGAGACTTTGGAGCATGTAAAACATTTCATAAAACAACATTTTTCTCATTTTTTACAGCAAGCATTGTAAACATTTTAACAGTTATGATTATGAGGAATGAACTTATGAACTGCTTGAAAATGTTTTTACCAAAACTCTTTAGTGTTGAAGATATACAGTATATCTGAGAAGGTTTATTTGCTGAATTAATGGTTCAAGACCTGTTGCACTAAGGAAAATGAATTGTAGTTGTACCAGTTTTACATTTAAATTTCTATTTTTTTAATTTAGTGAAAATTTCCCATTTATTGTAAAGAATTCATTTAGCTTTAAGTATTTTTCTGTCACTTTAAACTGGGCCTTAAGAAGTGATTTTGGAAACATTGTCTTACGGAATCAGAAAGATAATGAAAATATAAGCAAAAGTAACAGTGGAGTTGGAATTTATAAAAAACTAAAATGTGGCATTGTGCCCTTTTAGTAAAGTTTAGAAATTGTCAAAAGGTAGTGAGCATGATTTCCCTTATTAATCAGTTATTAATCAGCTAAATCAGTCCGTATTCCTTTTTTTCACATCATTTAGGTGATCATTTCTCAGCAGGTGAAGCACATGCCTGCCCACTATTTAACATTAGAAAGCCTTACAAATACGGTCAAGTCAACAAAACTAACCAGGA
The DNA here is from genome assembly GCF_040954835.1 of Lepisosteus oculatus. Lineage (NCBI taxonomy): Eukaryota > Metazoa > Chordata > Actinopteri > Semionotiformes > Lepisosteidae > Lepisosteus > Lepisosteus oculatus. Next base: position 43,559,969 of record NC_090702.1, on the reverse strand, counting down.
CTAACACCAGATATCAGAAGTTAACTAATCATGTGTTGTGGCTGTTTCTAGTTTGGTCTGTAGCAGAGCTGAGCTGAGGAAGAAAAGAAACAACTGGTCACATGCTCTGTCTTGTCCTTTAGGATCTGTTCCTGATGATGAGTGGAACCTGCTGTACGTAGCTGTGACACGGGCCCGAAAAAACCTAGTGATGACTAAATCTTTAGAAAATATCCTCACCCTGGCTGGGGTGAGTGAGCAAAATGTGTTCTTTTTCTCAGGTGGAATAAGGGAAGCACCTCATTTTGTTGAAAATCTTTATTGGCTTCCACAACACTAAAATTGGACTAGAGGAATGGCAGTGAGGTCATTTAATCTTTTAATCATAAATCAATCCTATCTTTTTCCTTTATTCAGCAGTTATCTTTACTTACCAACAGTAGTAATTTGCTTTATTGTTAACAGTTTTACAAGGTCACTTTTTATTACATCTTTAATATGAGCTTAGGAAGACTTACCACTGAGGTTTAATTTTCTCTTTAAAATTCACACAAGGATATTACTTTATTATATGCTTAATTCATCAGTCTAACAAGGCAAGCCCCTAGAAGCACATATATTACTTCAAATACATTATGGTTTGCTCAGATCTGTATTGGGCAGCTAGCCAGCTGTTAGGAGCTCCTAAGAGGGCAGGGATCTGTATGAATAAGAGCTATGAACCCACCTATTGACACAAAGACCTTACTGCCAGCCTGAAATACAAACAGGATTAAGTAGACCTCATACTGATAACACACACAGTTTGAAAGATACATGAGGGTTACATAGTTTCTTACCTGATGCAGGGTTTCATTGGCGAATCAGATCAGATGGGATTTGACTGTTCCATATGGGTGGTTTTAGAATGGCTAGAGTAATTAATACAGAATCATCTAAAGATTCTGTGTATTTTATCTTTATCTGATTCTGTATTGTTAGCCAGCCAGCAGCATATTACTGTGCAACTCACAAATAGTAACCCAATGAAGCTCAGCGGGTGGGAGCCTGGCCAGTACCTGGATGGGAGACCTCCTGGAAAGCTTAAGTTGCTGATCATGGTTCTAATCCTCATTGTTTGGAATTTGTCAATGTAGGAATACTTCTTACGCTCCGAAATGACTAGTAACCTCGTCACAGACGGCCAACTCCCTCTGTGTGCTGTCCGGGACTGTCAGAACCCAGTGAGAGAAGAAGCTGTCCTTACGATGCAGAAAATCCCGATTAAATATGTATGATTTGAATTTCATTTACTCTTTTAATGTCATTGTTCCTTATTTTCTACAACTATATACAGTATATATAATCTTGCATTTTGTAAAAAATATTCTATTGGAAATGATAGTTTATAAAGGTGTGTACGCATGTTTTTTTTTAAGAAAGTACACAAAATCCTTTAAAGTCGGTTTTCCAGTTCTGTGAGGGCTTAATGACTGAGTTTGATTTCTTCATTTTGTTTTTGAGTCTGCTCAGGGTGCAACTGATCATTCTAGCGTGAATGTGATAGGACAGCGATTGCTAAACTGAAACTCTTTTGGTTTAATAACTACCCCCATGAGTCATTGTGATCACCTAATAAGAATTCTACCTGATTAACTGCATCATGTACATGTAGACAGTATGTTAATAAGTATTCTGAAAAAAAAGAATGGGGTAGGCGCCAGTGATGGTGTATTCACTAGCATTGTCCAGTTTGTGCTTTTATGATCTCCCATGGCAGCGGTATTTGTCTTTATGTGGCCTTTATAGCCCACTGCTATGTGTTTTCTGTTGGCAGGGTGATAGAGTGGATGCAGGAGGGCCCTTCTGCACTACGTGTGTTGACCAGCGTCTGGGGCCAATGACTTACTTGATCGGTCCCCCCGAGCTCACGACATTGATGCCCTATACAGAGGAGCGTGTGGCCCTACCAGTGAACATCGCCTTGTTGCTTGCTCTGTTTTAAACTTCCCGAATCTCCACAGAAGGTGCTTTCCACTAAAGCCTTTGCGTCTAAAACGTTGTTGTTTTAGAGTTGTCTCTCTTGCTCATTGACATGTTTATATGTATTCTTAAACAAAATAAAGGGATATTTTTGCCTATTTCATATGAAAAACGATGTATTGATTCATTGCCTGCTTTTGAATGCTGCTGTGAACTGCTGTAAACTCATATAATTCACACAAAAAATATTCCTTATCCTTATATAGCACATTCCATTAAAAGCACTTTACAGAAAATGGGGACTCCTCTCCATTACCACCAGTGTGCAGCCCCCTTGATGTGACAGCAGCCAGAGTGCTCACCACACACCAGCTATTAGTGAGGAGGAGAACAGTGATGAAGCCAGTTAATTATTGAGGATTATTAGGAGGCCACGATATGTAAAGGCCAGGTGGAAATTTGGAAAGTGTAACTAGGGTTAAACCCCTACTTTTTTTTTAAAGAAACCCCCATGGATATTTGATGACCATGGTGAGTCAGGACCTCAGTTTTACATCTCATTTGAAGAATGGCGCCCTTTTTATAGTAAAGTGTCCCCATCATTATATTGGGGTATTAGGACCCACAGGGTGAGCGCCCCCCACTGGTCCCACTAACACCTCTTCCAGCAGCAACCTTAGCTTTCTAAGGAGGTCTCCCATCCAGGTACTGACCGGGCTCACACCTGCTGAGCTTCAGTGGGTTGCCAGCTATGAGTTGCAGGGTGGTATGACTGCTGGCAAAAATGTCATTTCATTTGCCTCTAAAATTGACTACTTTCCCCATTTGAAAAGCAAGAGCATGAGTTGCTTCCATTTTGCAAGTGCAGTTTTGGAACTCCTTGCTCCTGCTTGTTGCTTGCCTGGATAGGTTCCCCCGTGGCCCTGTAATAAATAAAGCGGTTAGAAAATGGATGGATGAAGCCCTGGATTCTTTGAGCATGTTTTGCACTTGGAATCTCCAGCGGTTGCGTTACTGGTCTCATCTTTGTGTTCACTGATAGTGCCCTGTGGCAGTCTCTGCCCTTTGCCGCACAGCATCGCTGCTTGACATCCGCTGAGAAAGGTTGCTGCTTTGCCTCTTCCCTGTAATGTGAAACCTTTCATTATTTCAACTGTACCTCCTTCAACTTCCTTGCCTGGCGGCCTCATCTAGCCTTTTCTTTCAACCCACATATTTGTCATTCTCACTCGGCTTACCAGACAACCCCCCCTTTTCCTTGGGCCACATTTTCTTTTCATTATTTCCCTTGTAATCCACAGTAGGGGTAATCAATTCTGGTCCTGGAGGGGCCAATGTGTCAGGAGGTTTTCAGCCCAGCTGAAGGAGCTGTTTGTGTGGTTTAATGGCACTAATTTAGCCACTTCTCCCAGCAACTCATTCACTGGTGCTTTAGATATCCGGAACAGGTCCAGACAGATTGACATTCCTGAACCAGGATTCGGGTTAACCCTAGTCTACAGAAAGTGTGGAAAGCCTCACTCAGTTTAAAATATATTAATGTGCATTCTTAATTATGATTGCTTTGTAATAATAGCAAATACTGCTAAAATTAGCATGAGTAATCAAGTACTAAATTCAGAATTGCCTGATAGGAGAGCCTTGCAGAAAGAATAGTGTTAATGCAAGAGTTTTGGTCTTTTGAGCGTCTGGAATTGCAAGCATTCTCATCCGTAAACAAGAACTTCATCAGAAGGCATTGGGAAGTTATTTTTTTTACATATCGTGGGGTAGTTATTGCTTTGTAACAACCTTTGTGGTCTTACTTCTTTCATGCCACTCCACTGCTCTCATCTCATTAGAGGTGCCATGTAGTAACCACTATTGGCCATTTTCTAGACAGCTGGTGATCCATGCTGATAGGAGTCGGTATATTTTCCAGATAATATCTAGCGAATGTATTCATGTCACAGTGGAGGTACAGGTGTAGAGCTACAGTATGTAATGTTTAATCGTACAGCTTTAATTAAATGGAAGCATCAAACCCTTAAGTACAGCAAAGTTTAAAGCCTGTTACAGCAACGGCACAACCTCTAATGTAAAAGCACTATTTAAGACTTACATTCCGAAGGTGGCAACTGGAAGTTGAAAATCCTTACCCTGATGTAGCTCTACTTGTGCAGTGTCCTGGGTAGCGATGCGTAATAATCTGCTCCTGCCTGATGTGATGTGTAGCTAGGTGCTGCAGTCGCATCTCTTGTGGCACCTCTGCACACCCACATTAACTATACTTCTGGGAAGGTACACACCTTCCTCTGCCTTGTGATAATATACAGTAAGTGACTCTGTACAGTGACATCTGTCCCTTAGGAAACCCACACAGACTTGCACTCCTGGAATTGAACCCAGCCACCCGGTGCTGTGAGGCAGCAATGCTAACCACTGTGCACCACACCACCTAGTATTTGATTCACATAATCCCAATTTATAAAGACATTAAAAGTCAACTCAGTGAATTTTTACAGAATCGACGGTGCAACAGGATACAGAATACAAGTCATGGAAATACATGGATTTACATTTAAAACAGAACAGGTAATAATAATAATGTTTCTTTATTAGCCCTATACAATTTCTTGCATTAGGAATTCATCTTTTTGCATACCCCAGCTTTTCTCCATGGAGACACAGACAGGGAGAGACGCTTGGGGTCAGGGCACAGGGTCAGCCATTGTATGGCACCCCTGGAGGAGTTGGGGTTAAGGGCCTTGCTTAGGGGCCCAATGGAATAGGATTCCTCTGCCGGCCATAGGATTTGAACTGGCACACTTCCTGTCACAGGCACAGATCCTTAGCCACAGAGCCACCGCTCCGCCCCTGATACTGAGAATAGGAGATACTCCTTTGCACTATGGGCCAAAAACACAAAATTGGTCTGAGCAGTTACAGCAACATTCTAAAAAAAAAGGTTGCAACAACATGTATAGTAAAATTCACCAGAAAGGGAACATATGTGTGAAGGCTTTTTAATTAAAAAAACATTTTGCACTTCAAGCTCTTGAATAGGCTTTTAATGGGACTGCTGCCAGCCTCCCATACAGTAACAGTCGGTTCCCATTCCATTTCATGTTGATTAATGTTTCACATTGACTGTTTATACCAGAGCAAAATAATTCCCATGGCTTTTGCAAATCCCTGATGTGATTCAAATATTTGACCTCTGCGGTATAATAGAGAATGCAAAGGAACAAGTAAAAGTTTATTCCATGCTGAAAAGAGAAGAAAAGAAACGCATCATTTCAGCTGTGGACCCACACACACACACAAAGAAGGCTCCGTGAAACGTTGTGTTTCTTTTCTTCTCTGTTCAGCATGGAATAAACCTTTACTTCCTCCAATAGAGAATTAGAGAATAATAGACGTATTTTGAAGGACTCAAGTCTTAATTGTTGCATTAGATATATTGACCTGACTCTTAGAAACATTCAGGCAGTTCAGTGAGTCTAAGTGTCTACTGCTGTCATGATCATTGTGTCTGATGTGTGGAACTAGGACTTCAGCCTGCTATAGAGAATCAAAATGCTTTATCTTCACATGGCTGGTACAGACTGTACACTCCTGTTGCTTGAGTCAGGGTTAATGCTTGTTAAGTTAGATTTGTATTCCCACAGTGGGCTGCAAGCCAATTGGAGTCACCATCTAGCTCTAGCACTGCCATGTAATTGTTTTCTTTTGTGACTCCTTGAATTTTTCTTGATTTGTGATTCTGTCCCTCTCCAAAATTATTGGTTTGCATGCAATTTCTTCAAGACCCTGTCACAAAGCTCTCCCTTGGGGGGAGATTGCTGTTTTGGTGACTGAAAATGTGAGCATTCTATATCCAGTCTCCATCTCTGTTGTGAAAAAGATAGCTGCTGAGCTGCTGCCACTATGCTTTCATCTTTGATGCCTAGAGCTCCACCTCCATTCAGACAGGAAAACACATTAGCTATGTTTATTTTTCCTCTCAAGATAGTCATGAATTTAATAGCAATATTTGTGTTTCTGAAACATAAGGAATGAATTTTGAAATGAATGTATTTTCAGATTATACAATGATTTTTTTAATATTGTACAGCACTACCAGCCTTACTTTACAAAAATAATGGTACCTGCAGCAGTACCACTTTATGTTGTTTTTAGTTTTTGTCTCTTGTCCAGGCAGGCTCTTTCTTGAATGCAATACTCTGTGCATTATAATATAACTGTTTCATCCCTTCTGCCTGCTCTCACGACAAAACCTGCATCAGCACGTACAGAACAGTTAAATAGGGTCTCTTGCTTGTAATGTTTGGCAAGACGTAATAGGACACCGCAGAGTTATTAAATTTGACTCCTCCTTGGAAGGAAAGTGTATTTTCAAATGTGCCATGTCCTGTTTTTTTTTGTTGTCTCTTTGAAGAACATCTACGGGCCATGATTAAAGCAGCTCACGGCAGCAGCAGTAGTTCTATGTTCATAACGTAGTATTTGTTATATACTCTAGCAATCAAAATAAAATATATGAACTATTTGAACGTCACTCTATATGTGCATATATTGTTCTAACATAATATTAGAGATTATTATGGTGTGTTTCAAAACATCAGATGGACCTCAATGAAGCTATGTTTCCCAAATCATGGGATGGACATCAGGATTCTTCCCTGGCCACAACCATCTCCAAATTTGACCACAGTGACAACAAGTGAGATGTCCTGGAACCTTCCAGGAGCTGTAGTTCACCACAACCCTCATCTCATGTAGTGTTACATCAGCTGCTGTAGTCTGAGTGGTCACCTACTGTATCTCCACGGATGTTTGAGAATGGCTAGTGGGACTGACATTTCAGCTGGAAGTAGACTAACCCACTATTTCCGGCTTAGGGTTAGATCAACACTGGTTTTTTTAGAAGCACATGACTATGGGGGCCTGGGTTCAATTGCTGGAGTGCTATTTGTGTGGACATTGTGTTTTATCCTCGTATTTCCATTGGTTTCATCCAGGTGTTCCCATTTCCTCCCACAGCCCAAAGACATATTCATAGATTAAATGCTTCTGGAACAATTGGCTTAGTACAGGTGTGTGTATGTGTGTGTGTGTGTGTGTGTGTGTGTGTGTGTGTGTGTGTGTGTGTGTGTGTGTGTGTGTGTGCGTTTCTGTGTCTGTGTGTTAGTCCTGCAATGGACTGGCATCCTGTTTGAGGTATATCCTGCCTTGTGCCCAATACTTGCCGAGATAGGCTCTGGCTCCCCTGCGACCTTGTGTTGGATGAAATGGTTAGAGAATGGTCGTACTACCACAAATACACCAGTGATATACCGAGAGAGTACAGTATATTGGCAACCAATACATTTGTGTTCCAAAAAACTGGAAAAATAATGTTCTTTCTGATGTACTGTAGTACACTCTCAACAGAAGCCTTAGCTTAGATCCTGTTCATTGTACTTACAGTATCCTTATTGACTTATTGTTTATTCCCCTCTTGTTTAACTGTTCAAGTTGTATTGATACAAAATGGATTGACGTTATTTTATTTTGTTTTTCCTGCACTCCTCACAGTTGACTGTTATTTATGTCTTGTGCAGTCTTACAGCCTCAAAATTTAGCCTGAAAGATGAGGATTCATTGTAGAGACATGTTTGTATATTTCCAGTAATTTAACATTTTTTGGCTGTGCTTGCTTGTCTGGTCTTGAGGATGAACATCTTGAGGGTGAACATCTGCCAGTTTTTCCACCAGTCTTTCCCTTTTTCTGCAATATGTCAATGGTAATGCACTTATTTTGCTGACACAAGAATGCACAGCTACCTAAATGTGTATCTTTTTATACAGCTGTACATTATACTCACGCAATGTGAGTTAAGTACCTTGCTCTAGAGTACAATTGTAATCTTTCCCTCCTTAAGTTATGAATCTAGAGCCCTGAGAACAACTCGAAATCTAAAAACAAATGTAAATTTCTATAGCAATCTTGTATTTTTATTTCTTGCAAGCTTCTTTACTGTAATGTTAAGGTCTAGCTTTTATGATTAGAAATGACTGATTTAAGTGTATTTTTTAGCTGGTCACTTTCTGAATGTATTTTTTAAATATCTGAAGGAAATATGCTCCAAAGTTAGTACCGTATGGTTATACAACAGTCTCTCTAAAAAAAAGAGAGATTTTTCACACCAAAGATTAATAGTGTATAGTAACAGCCATAGTGCTTTGGTAAAATACCTGTCTGAAAAAGACTGCAGTGCAATTATTAACTCTTGTGCCCAAATCGCTGTGATGATTTGCATGTTTTCCAGCATGGTGATTTGATGCAACATCAACATAGGCTGTAAAATATGAAAAAATTGTCAAATCAAGTGTAAAAATATTATTTATTTTGAGTATAAACTTAAGGTTTATACTTCTGTAAAACAAGCAGATCTTGGAATCAGATTTACACACATAAAAATCATTTACATTTACAACCAAAACATTTGCCTGAGGAGGAGCAAAGGATGCACACAGAAGCACAAGAACATATTGTGTAAATAAGGTGACTCGGTTCATCTATCCCCTGAAATACGTCTGGCCAGAACAGAGCAAATATTCAGTTCCAACAGTTTCCCACACTGCAGACAGCTGATAATGTAGAGTTGAAATTTAGTTGAAATTACTGGTCAACTAAAATACTGTTTTAGTTTAATACTGATACTGTTAATGCAGTTTCGAAGGCCTGCCTCCTACGGTTAAGAACTATTGCAAAACTAAGGTATTTTCTTTCCATTCAAGACACAGAGGAACAAATACATACTTTTGTATACAGGAGATTAGATTACTGTAATGCCCTACTATCAGGGAGCCCCTATCCCACCTTCAACACCTTACAGCGCTTTCAAAACGCAGCAGCAAGAATTGTTACCAGGAGTAGAAAGTATGACCACATAACAACTATACTTAGCTCTCTCCATTGGTTAGGTTCAGGGCAGACTTCAGAATTCTTTTACTTACTTATAAGGCTCTCAGAGGTCAGGCACCTGTCTATTAAGTGGAGCTGTTTAATGCATATAATCCAAGTCTCCCACTTAGATCACAGAACGCAGGTCTTCTTCTTATTCCACATATTAATAAAAAAACAGCTGGCAGTAAAGCCTTTAGCTATAGGGCCCCTAGTTTATGGAATAGTCTGCCAGTTTACGTACGGGATGCGGAGCAAATCTCAGGATTTAAATCCTGACTGAAAACCTATCACTTCAGCCTAGCCTACTCACACCTTAAATCATAGCTCGTTGTAACTATGGCTGCGGGTGCTGCTGTACATGCCATTGTGTGTCTCAGTGTTGGCTTTCCACGTAGATACATCTGTTCTGACCAAACTATCCTATTCTCCTCCCCACATGTCCGTATGGCGCCCAGGCTGGGCACCATCTGAGTTGGATGTTGCATCACTGCCATGGATCCAAGAGGGACATCGTGGATACAGCTATCGTTTAGGAGGATTTGCTGGTCTACAGAGATCTGCATGGAGTACTGGGACACAGAAGGACATGATGGAAGACCTAATACTCCACATTTAGTACTTTTCTTTAGAATTGTATAATGTTAGCATATCCAGAGGGGTTGGGTAACCAGTTGACCTTGGACCTCCAGAGGTTTTTTTTCTCCTTACAGAGGAGTTTTTGGTTCCTCTCCTTTGTTGTCTTCTGGCGTTTTTTCTTTCTGTATTGTAATGTCATTTATTATCACACAGCTTTGTTAAGTGCCTTGGGGCAACCTTGCAAAAAAAAAAAAAAATAAATTGAATTAAATTGAGCTAAAAGTAATGGATATATTTTGGTGGAACAAAAGTGAGCAAGCTGGTACTGGAGTTGACTCAAGACACTAGGGTTAGCAGTCCTCTTCTTAGGACAAATGCCAGAATAATTGTCAACTGTCAACAGCATAGTTTAATATGTGATTCAGCTATCATTATTCTGAAAAGTTATTTACAACTTCTAACATCACTTTCAGAAGGAGCCTATTTTCCCAGCAATTCAGAGCCTTGCTAAGCTTCTGACAGAGCAAACAGGCATCAATATAGTCTTTACAAGTTTTAAGATGTTATTAAGTACTTGTCCCCAACAACCTCTATTGAATGTCAACTATGTCATCTACAGGTTCAGTCTGAAAGTATGGTTTTATGTATATATAATTTCTTCATTATTTCTTTTTATTGTAATTTGTTGAAGCACTGAGAGCAAGGGATGGGTGGAATATGAATAATTTCATTAAAAGTTGTTTAATTAAATGTGAAGCCAATTTTCCAGAACCTTCCACAGCTATTAGCCACTTCCTCTTCCCTTTAAATTATTTACCTTCGATTTATATACCTATCAATACCCTTCTATCTATTTGTACCCTTTCTCCTGAAGGTTGGTTATAAATGTCCTATAATTATGTTTTGTATTCCTCCATATATTATCTGTTGTCATGGTGATGACTCTCTTACCACACAGTCATCTGCCTCCCTCCTTCAGACTATTTCAAAAAGTCAATTAGGTGCTGGGATACTCCAGGTTTTTACAGGACCATCTTATCTCAGTTCAACATAGGGGTGACACCCACTGACTGGAAAATTGATCATTGAAAAGATGTCATAATTAGAACCAAACTAGTGGATCATCTGCACAGCAATATGATTCTAAGTGTTAGCATGAAGTTAGGAAAGGTAGGTATTGCTTAATTAACTTGTTTTGGTTTTTTTTAACAAGCAACGGCAGTAATGAATACAAATGCAGGATATAATACAGTAAGGTTTCTTTTTAGAAGGCTTTCAATGAAGTTAGATGTTCACAGATGATATAAAAAAGGTGGAAGCAAACGCTTTAGACTGAAGCAAAGGAACCTTTATAACGTTCTGACAAAATTAGCCAAAAGAGTTTGCCAACACCTAGCAGATGACGTTAAATAAGGTTTATTCTATGCTGAAAAGAGGACAAAAGAAACACAACGCTTCGGCTGTGGAGTCTTCTTCAGGTGACCCTATGGAAGCCCATTTCCGCCAGGGAGTAAAAAAAAAATGCGCTATAGTACCTCACAATTGCGACTTTGTATCTAAGAATTGCGAGTTTTTATCTCGCAACTGGGACTTAAAATCCCAGAATTAAGACTTCATATCTTGCAATTGCGACAGAATCTCAGAATTGCGACTTCGAAATAGCCCACATTTCATTGCATGTCCTTTGGTTATGAGCTTCTCCCTCACCGCATTGTGCTTGAACCCAGGTCTTGCCAGCTGAGCTAAGCCCCGGCGGCCAACATCCCTGTTATGCGCGGGGTGCATTTGTAAGACAGTATCTATCAGCGATTGTCCAAAATAATTTCCAATTTATGTTACTAAACATAGCATTTCAAGGAGACACAAGAAGGTATAAGTTTTTGAAATAGTCTGAAGGAGGGAGGCAGATGACTGTGTGGTAAGAGAGTCATCACCATGACAACAGAGAATATATGGAGGAATACAAAACAAAATTACTGGACAATTATGACCAATATTCAGAAGGAAGGGTACAAATAGATATTTTTATATTAAGATCTGATTAGAATAAAGGATCTGTTCTTGTTATTAATCTGTTAATTATTTCGGCGAAATACTTCAACCACAAAAGTAAATGGGCTTCTTTTGCCAGATGAGCAACCTGGCCTGGCTACGTTCATTGATGGTGCCAGAAGTGACGTCAAAATTCTGAGTTTTTAAGTTGCAATTGCGAGATACCATAGCACGTTTTTTTTAACTTCCAGTTATGAGTCCAGGGCCCCAACACCTATCCGCACTATCTAAACATGATCATTTTCTTATGTGGAACTGACTGCAGCCTACAGAGAGGAGAGGGTAGCTCCCATTACAAGTGCTGCTGTAGTCAAATGCCAGAGTAATGTCTTTCTGTGTAGCCTCATACTTTGTGCACAGGGTGTAAAAGAGGATTCTAAGTCGCTCGGATCATGGTCAGGTGACGATGTGGGGTGAATAACTGCCTTCTTGAAGGATAAATACAAGAGGATCAACTTAGAGAAACCATTAAGACTTAGCAGAATATGTTTGGGATATAGAAAGAACAGAAAACACCTGTTAAAAAACAATGTACTAACACAGAAAGGAGTTAAAGTATCACACAAGACACCTGAGTCCAGAACTAAGCCAAAAACTCAATAGTCACTAGGTAGCAAAGCTAACTTCTACATCACAGCAAAAAGTATTGACTCTCTTGAATGCATAATATGCTCATTCTTATTATGCAGTTCAAGTCTTCTGTTAATAGGACTTAAGTACAATGCATATCCTGTTTTTTAGGCCTATTTTGATTGTAGTACTGAAACTGCTTTGCTGTGAGTCTGTTATATATTATGTAGTCTGGTTTTGTTTTGTAAAATCTATCTGCAGTGTTTGAAACGGCAGATCATGGTTTTGATATCTTGGGTCAGTTGCATTGCAGAATACACGCTAGCTATTTGTTGTTGATACTATGAATATCAATGATTGTTCTTTCATGATACGTGATCATGGTGATCACTTCTATGCTGAAGTGTATAATTTCCATTTCCTGTGCAAAAAAAATAGCAATAACACTTCTCACAGAGTGTCTGTCTGACGTTTAGTCATACTAATCTTGCACATTTGGCTGCTAGCGGTTAATGGGGCCAAAGGTTTCATTGCCCATTTCTTGAAAGACATGAAGTTGTCAGCCTCAAAAACATAGAATGGTAGCTCCTTTCCTCAAAAACATAGAATTGTAGGCTACAACAACAGTCCTGAGGTTTCCGGTTACTTCATATAATGTGTATCATCGTTGATTCTTAAGAAATCCATTGCATTAACTGTGTTCATACTGTTATGGTTAGTGGACGGGGCTATTGAGGTGTTTAAGAATATAGTGACATTTGCAGATCTCAAAAGCTTCAAAGCTAGAAGTAGGAACTGAGGTGTTTGCTGAGGTGTAGGGCAGGGGTTCCCAATCCTGGTCCTAGAGACCCACACACCTGTTGGGTTTAATTCCAGCCAAGCTTTCAGTTACGTCATTGAATTTGTAATTGACTGAATAACAGGAGCAATTGGAACTGTGTGATTGTTTTCAGGCTGAAAACCTACTGGAGGTAGGCTTTTTACTCTTTCATTTCCTAATTCAAATTTAAATCAAGTCCCAAACTATCGAGTTGGAAAAAAATACTTGAAAACGTTCCAATCAAGCAGCTAATTTTTTCAATTACGGCTTCGATTTAGTAACTCAGCTCAGCTGGTCACATCTCAGTACCAAAATTAATTCATTGACGTTCAAGAAAAGTTTGAGAAAATTCTAATTAAGCAGAAAATCATGAACTTTGTGAAAGTACTGTTTGTCGCCAGGTTATTGCCAGTTCCCACGGACAGTGAAGTGATGTGGCCCTTCCTGTTGGAAGCAGTTGGAAGCTTGAAACTGTTGGAACTGTTGGAAGCAGACCTATCTCTCTGCCCCTCTAAAGCTCCATTCGGTATTCCAACAAACGTTCTGCTACAAAAGTCTATAAGAATACCCATAACATTCTGTCTTGATGCCATCGTAAAACCAAAGGAAACATTATGCACAATTGAAAATGTACCGCCATTAAATAATTATTGTTTGTATAAAACCAGTTAAACAAGAGAATCCTGTTCTGACACCAAATATAGTGGAACGTGATTTCCTTTATAAAAGATTCCTAGAAAATGGTCTCTTATGGTTAGTGGAGGCATTTTGTGAATGAAGAGATAGGGTCCCTTTCACTTTATAGCATCCAGATTTATATAAAGAGAGACTTAACTCTATGTCATATTCTGTTTGGTTTGGTATAAAGCTCCTGAAGCTGTATAAAGGATTATGAATATTTGGCAGTAGTCTGTTTTTTGGGTTGGTCATGACATAGACCTCTGAAAAGCCCTGTTTGTAAATAGAGTAACTTGTATGTTTTATGTTGTGTGCTGTGTTTAGAGTGTGTTATTGTCATTGTAAATAATTACGTGTTTGTCCCAGTTTGTGTCTACTTTATGACTCCTTCACCAAAGCTATGCCAGAAAACAAACATCTCAAGTTCCTCCACTTATACCATGCATATTCTCTGCATTTCTTTTCCAATTTGGGGGCTGTGATTATTTATTTTACCTATTGATTATCCCATTTGGTCTGTCTTTGGCATTCCCGCTGTAGTTTTCCCTGTTCTGGGCAAACAAGATTTAGTATTTTTAGCTTACCAGTATAGAAAGTTCCTTAAAGCCAAGAAATGCAGTTAGGTAGAACATTCTTTTCAGGAATGATTCCAGAGCTTTATTAACTTTTTGTTATAACAAAATGACCAATTTAAAAAATATATATTTTAAATTAAGAATTAGTAGTCATGCATTCTGATATCAAAAGATGAGTAAGGTCGAGCCTTGTCAGTACTGGAATGTGGACTACTCGTACTACGTGGAAGAGCACCGAAAACAAAATCTTTTTTTTTTTCAGGTGCACTGACATTTTAGTGATCACACATGACACAGGTAAATACGTGATGTAGACTTCAACATTTGTCTTCAACGGGGCTGGCCTGCTGTGAGAATCAAAGACTGTGTAACCACTGTTGGAAGCAGTATTTAGCTGTACCTTTGCAATGGATGTTTTGCACCAGGTTGCAGATGTTGTCTGGTGGGATTCTGCCCCATGCCTCACATGCTTCTATAGCATGGAGATGTGAACACTAGATGCTACATATTCTGTACGCCATCTCAGCTTAACCCAGCTATATTCATGTCACATCATGCAGGTAGGGCATCCATCATCATTTCCTCGTATTGCAAGAAACCTGCTGTTCCACTAACAGCATGAGGAAGTACACTGTTCTGCTAGGATTCTGTGATGTATCTATCTGATCAGAATTCGATCAACGCGGTGTTGTGAAGTCATGTTGCCAAGAATCACAACAGCAGTTCTGCAGCAATTAGACACTCCTGCTGTGGCACTCACTCTTGGATCCCACCAACAACTTGCCTGTTGTGCAATTAGCACACAGTATCATTCAACATGTCTGCACCACACTCCCTGGTGTCCATCAAGGTGGTCTACACAAAGCCTTGATTCACTGCTAAAGACGACTTGGGTCCCACAGCTGGAGTATCAAAGAATCAACCTGAAGCAACAGTCTAGATTCCAACATACTGCACTAAGGCTTTTTTCTTTTCATATATGAGGTATTTTGGTTCCTTTCTGTATTGCCATTTCTTGATTTTCACCTGGCTTGACATTCGATGGGTTAAGTCACCTCTGCCCTACGGCCTCTTGCGAATGAGATCGATTAAGTCAACTTTAATCTATCACAGTCTGTCATAAATTATAAAGTTATCAAAATGACACCAACAACATAAATATCCAAAATCCATAAACTTTATTTTTAAAGACATTTATAAAAATAATGTTTGAATGTATTATTTGCAGCACATTTTGTACAACTCCTCTGAATATTTTCTCAGTTAAAGACTCAGTTAACAGATTTAAAAAACTGGTATGTGACCTAGTTCTTATTTTGCCTCTTTGGAAAATTGATGTTAATGTTGCTCTCAACACACTTTGTATGGTTCGCATCACAATATTATAATAATATATCAAGAGCACCATTCCTTGTTTGTGCTACATGTATATCTTATCTTCAAATGTCATCCGGTTTATAAATGGTTATAAACACACTCTTCATGGGCGTCTATATTTAACTGTGGTTCACAGTGTGCTTGTGCCCTAAATGTGACAACAGCGTAAATTCAGTTCAGTTCATTTATTTTAACATCAGTTAATCCTGAGATCTCTACTTACAATTTTTTCTACCTAAAGTACAAGATGTTTAGTGGTAACCACATTTTGTTTCAACCATTCAAAATTGGGAGGCAAAAGAAGAACTATTTGGACTTTTATTGGTATACAAAAAGAATAAGCATTGTTACGTGTGTTACACCTATGAAAAAGGGACAATTCTTTCTGAGCTCCAAAGACTCTCATATAAACCAAAATTCTTAATACTGATTTTACTTATCTGAACTTCTCAATTTAAAAAAATATATTTACCCAATTTGGTCATTCTTAAAAAAGTAAAACATTTTTCAATTGAAGGGTAAATCAACAGGTACAAATTTGAATTATCCAACTAATTAACATAGTTATAAGCTTCTGACATCCTTTAGATAAATAGATGAATATCCAATGGTATGAGATGTAGACTGCAAACTGGGTAAGGTGTTGATTTAATCATCGCAATGTACCCCTTACCATGTGTGGACATGTCCTGCTGGAGAATGGTACTAATGGTGACTGTTGTGCGATTCTGTGTGCATCCTGCTGGGCTCTGTTTTGTTTGCAGAAGTCACACTAGTTGACTAGCTGACAACAACATCCTTTAATCTATTTGGGTCCCAGAATATTGTCATCATCAGTGTCCTAACAGTGACCTTTCTGGTGCTGCTCTTTGGTGTTTCCATGGCATTTACAGCCGTTTACTCTCACGTTCATAATGATGAACACGGGTTTCATTAATGTTGATGTGTCACCTGGTGCAGTGATCTGCAGAATATACTGGCGGATTCACAATAATGTCTATGATCGACAGAGAGCACTTCTGGCACCTTTACTAAGTAGAATCTAATGACACATTGCTTCTCCATCCTCTTGTAGTAGGGCAGTCAACTATACTCCACAACTACAGTAAATGTACCACATTCAGAGAAGTCAGATACTCACAGTTTTCACTTCAATTTATTATGTACTACCTATAGACAGTATTACATATACTCTAAGTGATAGTAAAATTCACTTATTTATTGACTTGTCCTCATTTAATGGCAACGTCAGCTCAAAGATTTGGTTCAAACCATCAAATGGAGACGGGCGTGCCAACAAGCGGACCCTGCTGATTAACGCTAGGATGAGAGATTGACTTGTCCTCATATCATTGGGTGATATTTTAGCAGGGAAAGCTCATATAATCTATGGCAGTTCATTTTGTATTTATGCAGTACAACCTGTGGCAAAAGACACAAATTACTATGAACAAAATACGTGATTCTGTCCTTCCAAAATAAACTAGACTACTGACATAGGAATTGAGAGAAGGGCTCCTATTACTGCATCATGATCGGCAGAAAACTTGATGAGTTATGACACTGTCATCATACATTACAATATTAATTAGGTAATAGTCGAAATATTTGCATGTTGCTTTTATCTGGGACTCTGTGTGTGATATTTTGGCAAGAGCCCATTAAATGCAATATGGGGTTATTGTATAGAGAGAGTAAAGTTTTGAATAAATATAATATAAATAACATTTCATTGCTGTCTAGGTAAACCCTCATCCCAACAACTCATCCCAAGTTCATAAAAGCTCTCATATTCCAAGTTCATAATGATTACTAATGCAGAGCAGGCAGTCGTATCACAAAAGGGTTTTGACAGCAGCAGAATTATTTACAAAACAATGCGTTACACTAACATTTGCCGTTTTAATGAATATGTTATTCCTCATCTTCATTTTCTGGCACGTTCAAGGTGACGTCTTTGTTGTTAAGTGGTTTAGAGATGGGTTGGAGTTCTGATGGCATGATGGTGGTCCTCGACCTGGGATGGCTTAAAAGAAAGAGGAGCTCTCATTTGATCCATACAGTACCTGCGATTTTATTCAGGCCTTTGATACAGTGGTATACAGATGCTGCCAAATTTAGTTTTAAGCATAAATGTGGCCCCATTTGTTTTTCGCGGCAGGGCCCAATCACTTTCGGCATAAAAGCTTTTTGATAAAAGTTACTAATCGTAGACAAGTGGAGGGCCAAAGAGTCTCCTTCAAGAACCGGAGCAACTGATCTCAGCTGATTATTACATCGTGCCCAGTTTTAAAATGATAGATAATTTTGTGTGACACTCCTCACCCACCACACCCATCCTTCACATCTCTTCGGTCTTTCAACACCCTCACCCAATGGAGCCATTCAGTACTCGACACACTGTCAGCTCCACTGTGCCTAACAGGAAAATCAGCACCAACTGGAAGAGTGCTGCATTACCCACTGACAACACTGGAAACTAGGAGGAGCCTAGCAAGTTATATTAAATTTATTATTTTATATAAAAAACAGTATATGTAAAAAATATTACATCCAAAAGAGCCTTTTTCCATTGTGAAACGGGATGTTGAAAGGACTCAGTTTAAGTCAGATTAACTTTATTAACCCTCGCCCTTCTGTGACCAAATGTGTATGAGTCATTTGAAAACCTCATGGAAATAATGAGCTGCTTGTTGTCTGAACTGATATGACGCAATAGGGTCCCCTATTGAGGCTGCATGGAAGCTTTAAGGCCTATATAGTAATGCAACATTAATTCTCTTACCGGTATATCCTCCACACATAAAACATGACTGCAGATGCGAGAATGATCACTGTGAATGTGGTTCCTACTGGGAAAAAAACAATGAAATGAAAACAATGCAGCAATGCAGCAATAATTAGTCGTTTGCTGCTCTAGAAATAAGTTTGTTTTTGCTTACCTCCAGCTACAGCACCAGTAACTGAGGAGACAGAGATTTCTGAAAAAATAAGAATCAAAACAGATGAAGCTGGCAGAAACAAACATATTAACCAAAATCAGTGTAAAAGTATCTGAAACCTCACCTCTGTTTGTACCGATTCAACATGCAGTCAAGTGACTGTGTCTCATTTATATATAATTACTCAAATTAAAACCAAAACATCCTGAGTTGTTTTTCTTTGGTTGCAAAAATAATATTCTGAGTCAAAATGACTCCGTTTGTGATTTACAGTAAATAACCAAGTGTTATTTCTCACTCTTCTTAGTATTCTAGGACTGCAACTTAACAAAATCTGATTTGGAAACTGGAGCGATATTACTCTACAGCATCATGTGAATAAAACACAAAGCAAAGTTAAGATATCCCAGCCACATGCCACATGCATTTTAAAGTATGTTGTTGAAGATATCAGAAAGAATGCTGTGATGATTAAGGAATTCAGTAACTGTGATGTTATTGACTATTTGCTCTTGTTTGTATCTACCGAGTAACCAATGATCATAATGTTTTTGAAACATTTTATTATGCTAGAGTGGTATACCACTGATTAATTTACAGTAACTACCAACTGTTGACAGATTGTTTACACAAGCAAGATGTGTTGGAAGTCACTGCCATCCCAGAGTTGATTTAAATCAGTGGGAATATTTGCTCCACATGGATACAAAGCTCAGACCTATAAATTACTTTAGCTAAAATGAAACAAATTTAAGCATACGTTTATTTGTGCTGATAGCCCAAACAAGATATCCATAATTATCTTTACAAAGACAGAAAAATGCAAAATTCAAATCTCTTAGAAGATTTTAAAGGAGATGATGAGACAGATGAGACAGGTGAATGGAGTTGATAATAAAATCCAGGAACCAAAATACAAGTATTACAAAGAATATAAATTAATGGGACAAAAACACCAGCAGTACTGATTTCATACAGTGGTTATTAAAAGACCTTTTTGACTTACATTTTTAACAAACTTTAAGAATAACGTAAAAGAATGGATGAGACAGAAACAAACCGGTCACACCAAATCACAACCAGAAGGATGCAGGTGAAACAGAAAGGATGAAAGCCAGAAGCATCACATCTGAAACAAGGATGGCTCCAGCAATGTTAAGCCCAAGGTGTAAGGTAGCAATAGAGCTGGGAATATGACAGGGTGACAGAGAACTGTGTTAGATGTCTTCTTTCAGAGATAAATTCAATTTTTCAATGTTTTTTTGTGAGTTCATTACAATGAAATAACTGTAGGAGCATGGAACAAACTACCTAGCCATTTTAACTTTGTCCTGGTTTTGCTGAAAATCAAAATGTTCATTCCTTCTAAAACAATCAATGGGAAACAGTGCTTTAGCCTCTGTGAAAATAAGGAAGGTAGTCTTCATCTTTCACAAACCTTTTGCACAAAGAGGGCCAAAATGTACTTTTAGAGTGAAGAACGTTCAGCATGGGATGTTATGTAGAAAAGTCCTATACAGATTCATCCATTTGAAATAGTCTGAACAGCTTCATGGACAGTACTAGTTGAGCTTTTTATCTGGCCTCTTATAATCGTTTTGCTTCTCTTCCCACAATAAGATAGGAGACAGGAATGATTCTATTCAATTACAAAACAAATACCTTGATAATGTTAAGTTACACATAAATATTCATAATCTGAGACAACGAACGATCTAGAGGAGTGATTTTAAACTTTAATGAGCTTTAACAGTTACCAGTAAATCAATGCGGCCAATAAAGCTATAACATCTTCCAAAATCTTTAAGAGAGTGTCCAGAGCCTAAAATAAAGCTGAGCAATATACTGCCTTCCTAGAGTATATTACAAAACCTTAGCAGAAACAAAACAAGTCTCTGCAAAACTTAGTGGCAAGTGTTGGTTTGGATAATTTTAGTGGCAGCAAGAATTCTTCATTAAACACAAAAACCAAGATGAACATGCTGTAATCTTACCAACTGGCGGAGTAGTAATTTCTGCTCCCTGAACAGAGTCTTTTTTAACTTCAGGAGAGGGCAGGGATGGTGAAGAGGGCAGTACTGATGGGGAGTGGGCTGGCAGTGACGTAGACGTTAAAACTGAGAAGGTGGAAGGACCCTTAATCTTAAACTCCGCTCCTTCTGTAGTTTCGGATTCTAAGGCCTTTTCTGTTGTTTGGCTTTCAAGCTCTGATTGTCAGGTGAAATATGATATTTGTTTACAGAAAAACAAACAAACAAACAAACAAAAAAACATGAATAGGCACAGTCAAAAACAATTAATTACAGATATCCCCACAAATGGATACCTTGCACGAGAAATGATACGAGGACATTACTGGCAAGACAAAGAGTGGTTATTCCTGCGCTAGAGATGGTCAGTACACTGGCATTGCCCAGCGAGCCCAGGTATTGTCATTATACTTTCACCTAAGACTCTACCACTGTTCTGTGTGTGTACCTCCCACCTTTGTGAACAGTTTAGGCTTTAAAAAAGAAATGGACTTAAACTCAGTACATCAGTCATCTAAGGAATGAAACCAGTGAGTGGGAAGCATACAGCGCTAAGGCAATAGCATTCAGCTCAATTTTTAAATCCACAGTATGAAGTGTCGTCTAGAAATGTTTATTGAAAGCTATACAGGTCACTTTCCAAATTAAGTATTTGATGTTTTTTCTATGCTCAGGTACATCATTTTTAAAGGTATACAGGATTCTGGTATATTATATAATGCATTTCAGGGCTCGGTAAAAAGGCTGTATTGTATTAGATGCACTGGTTTTGTCTGTTATAATGTTAACAAAAGCTACAATGGTATTATAACTTTTACGTCTACCCTTTGTCAATTGTCTACATTTAACTGATCTCCACAGTTACTTTAAAAAAAAAAGGAAAACTGACCTGTACTTGAAACTGTGAACTCTGTGAGCAATGGGTCGGTTTGGGATGGCATGTAGGGAGACGTTGTTTCGGAGTGAACAATCTCCTTCGTTGTTGAAGCTGGAGTTGTCCTATAGGTACTTGCTGTTTCTGGCTGTACTGCAGTGGGTGTTAATGAGGCCTTTGATAATACTGGCAGTGCTTTTGGAGGACAGAGAAAAAGCTTTTTGAGGAATACTGAATAAAATCTCAGATACAATCAAACTCATCGTTTCACAGCGGAATTTACAGTGCCTTGCGAAATCCGTCAGATGCATGCAGGCACATTTTTTTAAACTTAATAATTTATTTAAAAAAAACTGAATGTTCAGACTGAAGACTTCTAAGGCTAAGTTACAGCAAAGTTAGCGTTGCAATAAACAGCACATTACAGTAAAGTAAGTTACAGTAAAGGTCAGAAGAAAATTAGAGAGAAGAACTGAAATATGCACTGCATTGATTGCATAAGCAGGCCCATTAAATAAGCATTTAATGGACGCAACTCTGGCAGTGAAAACGGCTGCAAGTCTTTCTGGTAAGTCAACACTAACTTTGCACGCCTCCTTGGTGCAATGTTTACCCGTTCTTCTTGGCAGATGTACTTGAGTACTCTCGGGTTGCTCTAGGATTACTTCAACAAATTCTCAATAGGATTCAAGACTTTGACTTGGCCACTCAAGGAGATTCACTTTCTTATTCGTAAGCTTCTATAGTGTGCTTTGGATCCATGTTCTGCTGAATGGTGAATTTCTATCAATGTTCTAGATCTCAAGCTGGTTTTCCTCTAAACTTGGCCTGTATCTTGCTCTATCTATGCTCCTATCAGTCTTGACAAACTTCTCAGTCCCTATTGATGAGAAGCAGTACTATAACAGAATGCTGCTGCCACCATTCTTGACAGTAGTAATGTTGATGACTGAGTGATGCACTATTTTGAGTTTGTTCAAGATGCAACCCTTTGCTTTTAGGCCAAAACGTTTTTTTTTTGTCGTATCTTTTGCCACATCACTTGGGTGCTTTGTTAGAAACCCCATGTGGGCTTTGGGATGGATTTTTTCAGTTCTATACAAACCCCCTTTGTGGGGTGACTTGGATATCGTTGACTCATGGACATTTTCTCCCATCTCATCCACTCTGTAACTCTTACAACGTCGCCTCATGGTGCCCATCTGAAACCACTTTTCTTCTACCCGACTGCCCGGTTTGCAGGGGTAGCTTGATCTAGGCAGTATCTGGGCACCTTCCTGATCTTAATGATTGTCTTCAAAACGCTCAGAGGTATTAAGGGCCTCTGAAATGTTTTTTTACCCTTCTCCTGATCTGTGTTTTTTCAGTTGTTGTAAAAGCTTCTTGGTCTTCACAGCTGAATCTTTTTATAACTTCGCTACCTGACTGAGGTATGTTACAGAAACAGGTGTATTTATTCTGAAATCATGTAAACCACTGTTATCGTGTTAACTAACTGTGTGACTCCTTAAGGTAGTTTTGCTCACATGTATTGATTTAGGTTTCCCAAAGGATTGGTTTTAAATTCTTATGCAATCATGTATTTTCTGTTTTTCTTCCATATGAAGTACCTATTAACTTTCTCTTTGTTTTTGCTTTGAATGTGTGGACTAGGGTATGTTTATAATAAATGTTAATTGCTACTTCCAAGTTGCCACCTTTAAATCAACAAAATTTAAAAACTGTGAAAGGGTCTCAATATTTTTGCAAGGCACTGTTTGTACAGATACGAGAAATGCTGTAGGCTTTCCTCATCTACATTGTATAAATGTATGCAACGTTTAAGACAATACTGAACATTAAAATGGGGTTATAAAATAAAAATAATTTAAATTCTTTAACAATGTACTGCTGATAATGAAAGAGGTAACAACTAGCTTGAAAGAAACGATACATTGTTTAAAAAAAGGATATTCACAAAAAACTTGTTGGGTTATCTAAAAGGCACCAGAACAGACAGAAATATACCATTTACTTCTACAAAAAAGTCTCAAAATGTATTTTGTATGTCTTCAAAGCATATGATTCTATTGTACCCAGGGTAATTTAATTCCTTATAACGTACAGTGGATATAAACAGTCTACACACCCTTATTGAAATTGCAAGTTTTTGTGATGTAAACCCATTGTCAGACATTTTTCCATCTTTAATGTGACCTTGCAACCAACAAAATTCAAGAGAAAAACAAACCAATAATTAGGAAAAATAATTGAAATTAAAAAACCTACAACACCCTGGTTGCGTAGGTGTGCACCCCCAACTAATACTTTGTGGGAGCATCTTTTGCATTTATTAGACAAGTAAGTATTTGTGAATAAGTCTCAATCAACTTTGTACACCTGGACTTTGCAATTTTATCCCACTCTTCCTTGCATAAAAATTCAAGCAGGGGATCTCCTGTGCACAGCCCTCTTTAGCTCATTCCACAGGTTTTCTATGGGATTGAGGTCTGAACTCTGACTGGGCCATTCCAAGACTTTG
This sequence comes from Lepisosteus oculatus, assembly GCF_040954835.1. Taxonomy (NCBI): domain Eukaryota; kingdom Metazoa; phylum Chordata; class Actinopteri; order Semionotiformes; family Lepisosteidae; genus Lepisosteus; species Lepisosteus oculatus. The sequence goes on along the minus strand of NC_090702.1, from coordinate 43,536,079 downwards.
ATCTTCCTTTTCTGAAGCCATTCCTAGGTTGACTTGGATGTGTGCTTTGGGTTGTTACCATGTTGAAAGGTGAAATTCCTCTTCAACTTCAGCTTCAGCTTTCTGACAGAGGCCAGCAGGTTTTGTGCCAAAATATTTTGGTATTTGGAGCTAGTCATTATCCCATCTATCTTGACTAGAGCCCCTGTCCCAGCTAAAGAGAAGCAGCCCCAAAGCATGATGCTGCCACCACCATGCTTCACAGAAGGTGTAGTGTTTTTTGGATGATGAGCTGTGTTGTCTTTACGTTAAACATATCTTTTAGATACGTTTTAAACCTTTGTCTCATCAGACCATAAGACATTTTTAGACAGGATTGGATGTTCTTTTTTGTGAGAAATGGCTTCTGTCTTGCCACCCTACCCCATAGCCCAGATATGTGCAGAATACGTGAGACTGTTGTCACATGCAAGGAGTGACCAGTACCTGCCAGAAATTCCTGCAGCTCCTTTAATATTGCTGCAGGCCTCTTGGTAGCCTTCCTGATAAGTTTTCTCATTGTCCTGTCATCAAACTTGGAGGATCGTCCTGATCTTGGCAATGTCCCTGTGGTGCCACATTTTCTCCACTTGTTGATGATAGTCTTCACAGTGCTCCATGGTACATCCAATGCCTTTGATAGTCTTTTATACCCCTCTCCTGATCGGTAACTTTCAACAGTGAAATCCCGTAGATGTTTTGTCAGCTCTTTGCAGACCATGGCTATCCCAGTACGATGCAACCACGAAAGTTTCAAGGAAATCCTACAGGAATAGCTGATTTTTATTTGGGGTTAATCAGAATCACTTTCCTTGATGGCAGATGTATGCTGCTTACCTTTGGACAGGATTTTGAATGTGATTGGTTAATTTTAAACATAGCTCCCATTATAAAAGAGTGTGCACACTTATGTAACCAGGGTGTTGTAGGTTTCTTAATTTCAATTACTTTTCCTAATAATTCTCTATTTGTTTCTCTCTTGAATTTTGTTGGTTATAAGGTCACATTAAAGATGGAAAATGTCTGACATGCCTGATATGATTTATCTTGATTTCTGGCTTTACATTATAAAAACCTGCAATTTCAATAAGGGTGTGTAGGCTTTTTCCATCCACTGTAGCCTGGGATATTAGAAATTAGCCTGATCATCTCTTTCAATTAAGAATATCTCATTCTAATTTGTGCTGTTAGTTCTTTTTCTTTAAGAAGGCAAAGGGGTATCTTGATAGGAATATACAATATCCTTATTAATTTTGTCATTAAATATTGCAATTCAGAATCAAGACTACAAAATTAATTTTCATACATAATGCTGACAATGGACTACAAAACAATAATTCACTGCTAGAGCATGACATGAGCATAGCACAGCAACAATGAGCACCATGGATGTCTATGATTAACAGTTCAGGACTGGCAACCCTTAACGCGCTCCATTGGTCCCAAGACTTCAGCTAACTTAAGTCTGAAATGCTGAAACTGATAATCAACTGATAATCGAGCAGAAAGAGTTCACAGATACACTGATATTCACACAGCACCACTGCGTGCACTGCACGCCATTGCATGTTACACATTGCAAAATACATCTAGCGTATGGTTTGGTACATCTAAGCTGTCACGATCGCTAACCCCTCCTCTTAAGGGCGCTCCAGCTCTTCCTCGTTCCCTCCCATTGTCTGCACCTGTTCCCTATTCCCGCTCCCCCTTAAAAGCCAGACGCGGACCTCACTCCTGGTTCCTCATTGATTTCCGCATCGGGGGTTCTGCTGCGTCTGGCTCCGTTATGGTTTTAATTTTCTGTTCCTGATCCCCTGCCCCGCCGGTCCCGACCCGGCTGATGGTTTTAACCCCTGGATGGATCTCCTGGCTTTGGACTCTGCTCTCCCGTTTGGACTTCGGCTTTTTGTTCGCCCGGACTCACTTTCCCAGTACACCAGCTCACCTTGGACACGCCCCCCTGTATCCTGACCCTTTCCTGCATGACTTTTTCCCTCGTTTATCTTCACTATTCTGGTTCGCGTCGTCCGCATAGGGCCCGGAAGGAACTGCTACGTGACATAAGCAACCAAACCATAAGAGCTTAAGGACATCAGAAAGGCTAGAAACAAGAGGTAATAGATCTAAGTATCTCATCCAACTGTTTACTCAAAGAAGCCAGGGTGTCAGCTTCAACAATAATGCTGGGCAGCTTGTTCCATTCTCCCACAACCCTTTGGTTAAAGAACTGCATCCTATGCTCAATTTAAATGGACGTCCACATAGCTTCCATATGCTTCATTGCGAAGATGTTGTACACAAACTTCAATGTGTTAACCCTGGTAATCTGAATGTATGCTACCTGCAAGAATCCTGAGTTTTTCTCAGAGTGAGGTCAAATTATATTCTTTACTCCTTTTATGTCTGATGCCTTATATTGTACCTAAACAATTAAAATGACATCATACCAAAACAAATAAAATAAGATTGGGCCACTTGAGTTAGAGGCAAAATTTGCAAACAGAACAGCTGTGTTATACATTATCCTTTTATTTTACTTGAAGTCTATTACATTCTGTCAAGATTGCAACACCTCCTCTTAAGGGTGCTCCAGCCCTTCCTCGTTTGTATCATTCCTGCCACCTGTTCCTTGTTTCTTCCCTGTTTCTGTTAGCCTTTAAAAACCAGGTGCTCATTTCACCTGGGGCTCTGCAGCAGATCCCTGCATCGTGTGAGCCCGGGACCTGGTTGCGCCTGGCTCCGTTATGTTTTTAACTTCCTGCTCCTGTCCTTGTTCCCCCCGCCGGTCCTGACCCGGCACCTGATTTTAATCTCCTGTTTGGATGGATTTCCCAGCCTTGGACCTTTTGCTTTCGTTTTTTGGATTCCCCCATTTGGATTTATTCTGGACTGTTCGCCTCGGTCACACCTCCCCGGATCACCAGCACTATTCCTGCATGACTTTTCCCTAGTGTATTCCTTCCTCACTATTCTGGATTGTGTCGTCTGCATAGGGTCCGGATAGAACTGATCGTTACACATTCATCATCTCCACTACAGCTTCCCTGTTATTTTTGCCCCGCTACATAGTTCTATAAAAGATTTTACACACAGTTAATGTCACAGTTAATGTCTGAAAAGCATTTTTGGTATTTTAGTGGACTTTGTGCAATCGATCATTCCTACAACATGGAGGAAGGCTGGCCTTATATCAGATTTAGAAGTCTTAACTGCAAACTGCTTGGGGCTGACCGAGATATCTTATCTTTTTCTCAGAAATGGTAAAACGTCTATTATCTTCTTTAAAAATCACTTTATGCATGGAATGGCAGTGAATTATCTGAAGTACTAAACAGGTTTGTGAAAAGGTCAGAGAGAATTTTTTACACGAACAAAAGTCCCTTAGTCTGACGCACAAAGGTAAGGTAAAGATGACAGTCAAAGGCAAAGCATCTGAATTTGCAGGAAAGATAAAAGCACAATTAATATTCAGAGCAATGTGTAAGCAATGTGTGAAGTAACAGCACTATGAGCACTAGCAGTAATAACAGAACAAGCATGGAAAATATTATGGTTATCATATGGAATAAAGCAAATTACCAGAATTATGGATTACACACTATAATAATTCATGTTCTAAATATAATGTTGTGGTCTTGCAATTATGTTATACCTGCTGTGAGAGCTTATACAGCAGCTGTTCCAAGAGTTTTGAAATCAAGATTATTCCAATGTTGGTTTAAAGGCACTTTTAGTATTCTATTTGTATTTGTAATTTGTAATAAAATAAGATTTTTAAAATAATACCAGTAAATGTAAAATGTTGTCTTCTGGGTTAAGTTTGCAAAAGTTAAGGGGATGATTTTGTTTCTCTGCTGGCAAAAATTATATACAGCAACACTATACCCAGTGAACACAGACAAGTACAATTTCAATAAATGATTCCATCTCCTTAGGGCTCAGCTACTGTACATACAGAGCACAGTTTGATTGGTCTTTGTCCAAGGTGCTGTATATATTCATGAACTGCAAAGCAGAATACGCACAATGAAAGAACAGTGTGGTAAGAAACATGAAAGTAAAATTCTAAAGCACCTACTTACCTGAAGTTTTTGTCCTTTTTAACTTTGGGTCAGCTATTGCAGTGAAACAGAAAACATAACACATTTTAGTGTACAGCTGTATAACTGTTGACAAAATCTGTAATTGTAATGTGTCAAGAGAAGTAGGTAGTCCCACTTAATTCCTGAAATGAACAGAAAAAAAAACATTTTTCTTTTGGGATTACATCTGACCATCTAATTCTGTAGTAAGTTATCTGTGAAGATGATAATTGTGAACCATGCTTCCAGTTTATGTAGAGAAATTATAGTACATATCTTTTGTATAGTTATGTTTAGTATGATTCTAAAATAGGAATAAAAAATGCTTGAGCTTTTCATTTATGATTAGAAGATGGTACTTGTAGCAGTATTCACCCCCTTCCAGTGATTTTTGTTAATTACAAATGACATAATAAAGTGAATATTTTCATACTCAAATGGAATACTTTTAGGAGTGAATGTTTAATGCCAATGAAGAAAAACCAAAAACTAAAATATGTTGAGAATAGAAGTATTTACCTTCTTTGCTGTGACAAACCTAGGTACAGGTGCCCAAAATTACGTTAACAAAATACACAATCAGTTGAATTGCCTCTATGTGCAATAATAGGGGTTCCTTGTCATTTCAGAATAAAAGCAATTGTCCCTATAAGGTAACTGAGTGAGACATTTGAAGTAAAGATTTTATCAGACACTGCTAGTATACTTAGTGGGATCAGGACTGCACATCTTTGACATGCTTAGGAAGAAACAAATGTTTGCACCCTAAAGAAGCCATTTGGCCTCACTAGTGCACTTAGGTTTTAGCAACTAATTGACCTGAGGATCTCATCTGGTGGGTTTTTCAAAGACGCTATGATATTGGCTTTGATAATTTGGCTGGATAAGATGGTTCCAGTCTCCAACAATGCTATATTTAATGATGAGCCTATTCTTCTCAATTTTACGTGATCTTAAGACATTCATAAGGTTGTCTTGCCTTTTAAGATTGTGAAGCATCTTCTGCTGCTTCCTAAACGTACATATCCCTGTTGCATCTTTAGACCCTGTGATTCATCCGCATTGCTATTTCTGTACTGTGCATCGTTTCAGTTGCATGATGTGGAATTATTGTACGAACTAATTTATTTTGGTTTACATCTCTTTACATTATTTTATTTTTGTATGCTTCGGTCTTTTTCATAGCTGGTTAAATGATTAGAACATAAGTGATATTGGATCATACAGTGAACCCCAATCATGTTTTCATTTTTGAATAATAGATAGTGCTTCTGTTTCATAGGCCCTTATAAATGTAAGTATTTTTTTTTCTATAAGTTTAACTTACATACTACTTCCTTTTTTGTTGAAGGCCTTGTGGTTTGCGTTGCTCTTTTTCACTATACATACAAAGCACTTTTTCTAGTAACCAGGTTGCTAATTGTGATTTATTTCTCACGAATAAAAAGAAATCTAGGACACTTACTGATGCATATTAGGTTGGACTGCGACCACACAAGTGTGTTATTCTTTTTCACACAGCGAATGAGATTGGAGGTCCCAGCTTTTCGTACATAACCCACAGTGCAGTTGTAGCGAAAAACTGCCCCTTCGTTAAACCTCCTGGCTAGATTTGGATGCTCTGTGTCACTTAGTGGGGCTGGGGGAGAGCAATACCCTGTCTCTGAAAAGAAAGAAACACAGCCAGTGAGTTATCAGGTACAAAATGCCTCTGAAATTCAGCCCTAGTATATAATCTACCTACAAAATGAATTGGCGTCAATCTGAAATGCTCCTCCACAACAATGCTCACAGCCCTGCTACATGAATATATTTGAACTGATAATATAAAACAATAGAGATCAGTTATTGTTGCACAATATATGTTGTGGCCATAAATGACTGGGAGAAAATCACAAAAGTGCAGAAATCAAAGCTCTTGTTACATAACACAACTGTCAAATTCCAATTATATCTTCTTGTGCCAGATTAAGGACTGTTAATGGACAAAAATAATCTAAAGCAGGACAAAATCATAGACAGGACACCAGTCTATTGCAGCTCATAAAACACTATAGTACACCCACGCACTTTGACCTACTGTGCCTTCATTGAAAACAGTCTTTTCTTGAAAATGAACTAAATATGTGATATTGAGTGGAATACAGTGCCATAAGATTAGGGACAGTGAAGTCAACATTGCCATTTTTGCATATACTCCAGAAATTCGGATTTGAGATGATAAGAATAAATATGATGTTGCCGAAAGTCACCCTTTATTTCTGGGTTTTTCTGTGCATATATGCTTTAACATTTTAGAATGAAGCCTCATATTAATCTTTTAATCTCAACCCAGAATTGCTTGAGTATACAGCAAAAATAGCAGTGCTGCCTTCACTGTCCCAATACAATACCAACGGAGGGCACCGTATATATCTAAGTGCATGGACTTACTGTAGTGTTAAATAGACTGCTGTCCCTTTTTCCTACTCGGGCCCTTCTGGAATTTGTTCTGCTACGGTTCATACTGGGAATGAGTGGCTTTCTCATTACAGATATGCGTATAGATGTATAGATAGTCTCTAAAACCACAATTAAGACTCATATTATAGGTCTGTGTTTAGCTCTTATTCATCTGGGTTATAAATTGGGGTGATATTACTCTTAATTTTCAATACATTTCCTTTCACAAGATATTTCAGAAGAGAAAAAAAACATTTTAAATATAATGGTGGTCCAACTTATGGGGCCATATAAATAATCTTACTAATATGCAGTCACAAAAGCTATCTGACAAGTTCAAAAGCAATTTGCTTTACTTGGTGATCTCATCATATTAGCATTCTTTATATTTTCTGATAAACTGACCTGCCTCTTATTGCATTTTGAACTTATTTATGTTTTTTTAATACAGCAAGTGGAGCTGCTTTTGTAGCTGAAACAAGTTTTACCTCCATGATAATGCACAGATCGAAAACAAGGAGAAGAGCATTCATTTTCATAATGCAACTTTACTTATTTTAATTAAATTATTGTTAACTGTTTTAATTACACAGGTTTGGTTGTTTAATGCATACAAATGTTACCAACAAGCTCTACACCAACAGCAATGCAAATGTAATTTCAGATATTTAGGCGAAACAAAACGTATAAACTCCACTTTCTTTGCCATAAATAGACACACTGTATTATGAAATACAACTTTAGAAAGAAGTTATAAGACTGTTATGCTTTCCATATTATTTTTTCTGGAAGTGTGCACTTACTCTTTTTATTTTTGTTGCAAAAAATACTTAACTTATTTTTTAAATTAGCCATACCAAACACTTCAGGACATTGAGATCTGTACTTTACCCAGATATTTCTCATTTTCACTGGTCACTCTGCTCCAACGGCAAACAGATGAGTATCCTAAAGTCTGCTAGCTATGTGTCTGAAAACCTTAATGCCTGCGTTTGACAAATTCCTGAGTTTTTTTATATATATAGTAGTTGCTCCGCATACTAGCAAGATAATTTACATAGAGATATCCAATTAGATTAACAGAATAATACGGGAGGCCTGTATTTGGCACAGCTGGTAAAAGCACTTGGCCAGGGGCAGACTTGGCCAGCTGTGAATTCTGTGAATAGGGCACTATTTGTCACACTCCTTCGACTCCTGAGGTATGCACAGGCTGTGTGGATGCCGTCAAACGAGGAATGATCCTCTCCTGTAACTGACACTGAACCTCATATATTGACCAAAGATTAGTAAATTAGTCTCAAGACGGGTAGCACAGCCTACTTTTTCTCATTCTTCCCCATGTGTGGCTGTGGCATTTGTATCTAATAAAGGTTAAAACAAAGGAAATGAAGGACTAGAGAGAAAACTTGTCAGCTTTGTTGCAAATATATTTTTATCTATACACTGTAGCTCTGCACCAACTGCTTTGTTGCCTTCTTTGAAAAACCCATATATTTTTGGTCAATGGGACTTGAGCCTAAACAATGTATTTAAAGGGAAAAGAAAAAAAATACCACTTTAAGTACCGTTGAAAATATTTCACTCTTCTGTGTCTGGTTCTCAAAAATATTCCTAACCTATTGCCTCTACTAGTTAATAATTACACATTTGCACTCTATTTCTACATGTATTTTAAAGCCATTTTGTAGTTGCATATAGAGTACATATATTTATGGACAGCAACTCTAATTAGGTCAGTATTTTATATACAGTGAAAATCAAAGTAAGCCATTATACTCTTAATACAATTTGAAAATAATCCATATGCATCAAACCTATTTTTGTTGCCTATTTATTTAGGTTACTATACAGTACATACAGTCTAGCCTGTTTATATTATAATATATAACTGCTTCTGTTATTAAAACTGTACCTGCCAGAGTGTTAAAGAAAATCAGCTCAATGTAAAAGTCACTAGGAACGTCTCCAGTCTGAAGCAAATTTAAAGTTGCTGCATACATCATATTTCTCACAGTTTGTTCATGTGTTTGTCTGTACATGTGTTGAACTATTCAAGAACTTTCAACAGTAATTACTGTATGTGTAATTCAAACAGTTAAGAGCTGTGGGGCTAAACCGTGAAAAGGTGTAGAGATAAACCCTGATTTAATGGAAATAAAATGCTATTACTGATTTAGTTTAGTGAATAATATTGTAATATTATTCAGTCATATGAGTCAAACATCCATAAATCAATTTTCTAACTGCTTTTTCTAATTCAGGGCTGCAAGGGAGCCAGGGTGCATCCAGACAAGCGTCAGATTAGGGTAACGGCAACAGTAACCATGGTAGCAGTCCATCACAGGGTACTCGCTCGCACCAGGGCCAATTTTCCCAGAAGCCAATAGACCTACCAGCAGGACTGTGGGAGGAAACTGGAGCACCCAGAGGAAACCAGCAGGGACACAAGGAGAACATACAAACTCCACACATATAGCACCCCAGGTCCAAATTGAACCCAGTTCCACTGTGCTTGTGTGAACCAAACAGTAATTTAAAATATTAAGTCTTAACTTTTTTGTAATACGAAATGATGGCGTCAAAATAAAACGCGTTATGTCTGGATGATTCCAACAGGAGATATGTTTGTGATATATAAATATGAAAATATGTATATAGCTATATATAATATTACACATATATTTAGTAAAATATTTTGTGGATGAACTGTGGTTTACAGGTGAGTAAGAATTTTATTTTTCAATATGGTTTCCTTGAGCATCCAATCATCCTTCCTATACTGTACATAGATTCATTCATCAAGCTAGTAAGAAGGAACTCCAACAGACCCAACAGACAGATCTTATAGTCCAAGATCTGGGCTACAAGATCTGTTAACCTAGAGACCAACTCAGGACCTGATTCTTCAATATACTGTTTTCCTTGCTGCTAGAAACTTTCCATGATCTGAACATCAATAACAGCGATAAGGTCCAAGTAGTAGTATATCTCTTTTTAAGTATTACTGGAAAAATACCATTATGTCTATTCATCATGTCACTCTATTCAGTGAATTATAAGCGGTCGAAGTTCTGCCAGTCTTCTGCCTCTGTTACCTTATTATTTTTAAACCAAAGCAGGTCTGAGCCACGCTGTCCATGTTCTCTTTGGTGAAATCATGTGTAAAATATGATTTCCTTACTTTTGCTATTTTCTTTTTATAATCATCCATAATCAACACGTTGCTGTGCTTTTCACTAACTTCTGCCTTAAAACATGTATACGTTCTCTGATTTTTCAAAGTCCTTCCTAACTTGTGTTTCCAGATCAGTGTGCTCTTCAGGTTTATCAGGATCTTAGTCCCCTTCAAATACACAGTGTGCTCTCTTATTTCCAATCCTGCACAGTCACAGCCCCCATCTATTCACACCATACATTTACAAGAATGTTAGTCACTAATTCTAATAATAATTGCACTTATGATAATATAAGTGCAATAAATATTTGTTGGTAAACTATATTCACTTCACCATATCTCTCCTGACTTTATTGAGCTCTTATTCATCTTAGCAAGTGATTGCTTAGGTGATTTAAACACTGAAACAGGGGTGTCTATCTCTAGTCCCAGAGGGCTGGCATGCCTGCATGTTTTTATTCCAACTCAGGTCTTAATGAGCTAATCCAGCTTGTACCTGTCTTAACTGGGCCAATTCAGCAGCTTTCTTGGCTGTCCATGTGCTATTATTTAACTAGACCTGGAATTCCTGCAGACAGTCTGTCCTTCCAGGACCAGGGACTAGTCAGTCCTGCTTTTGAAATGTTCCTGTTTTTCTCACTTCTGCAAAGCAACTTGTCTAAAATTTGTAATGCACTGAAACAGTAACCTTAAATTGTTTTGTTTGAATAATAAATATTTATTACACTTTATAAATTGTCAATAAACCTTCCTGCGACTAGGTTAGAGCTCCAAAATGTACAGGATGTGGTCTCTAAATATTGATTTAGTATCGAAAGATTTTTCAGTATAAAAAGATTTGCATGTCGTCGTATTTTAATAAATATCTTCATGTTAGGAATATGAGAGTTACTAGAAACCACGCAGGTTATGTCCTGTTTTGAGAAATTCTGTATATTTTTGTATATTTGTTTCTCTGGCGGCTTGTTACAGCGTTACAATAAACTTCAAGACATACAGTACAGTAGTAACAAGTAGTAACATTCACATCCAATCATTGACCCGCTGGACTACTTACACTTAGGCAAAGAACGTTTCCATTAAGAAAAGTTAGTGTTTAACCTATATAAATGCAGTAATACTATACATACTTCCCTTCTCCCTGCATAGTATTTTCTATTTGAGTAATGGATCGACGTTCTTACGTTTTTGTCCTGAGTTTGCAACACTAGGGAATGTTGCAGGCGTGCTACAGGGTTCGCAGTTAGTGTTCAGGTCCGTCGGAAAAGTAATTAACGCAATCAGGCTAATCATTAAATAACTCTTCATTTTCTTCTTTCATGTTTGTTTTATGCTACGCAGTAATAGAGTTGGAATATACTTACCCTCTGCCCACACTGTATCATGATGTTTGTAGTTTGCCAGAGGGAAAAGCACAAACAGCGTCAAAGAAATGGCATTACGAGTCATTCTATAAACAACGTCTACAGATGAAACGTTAACAGTAGTATCTCGAAACGTAACAGTGAAGTGAATAACCTGAGCATTGCTGCTCTTTTTTTAATTGATCACGCTGTGAAAGCGAAAGGATTCCTTTTATCTATATTACGTTCTCTCTTGGTGAGTTCTTTCACTTTCATTTTGAGTTTTCTACTTCAGCGATGTCAAGTCATCAGCAAAGCTGGGGCAGTGCACTGCTTGGCCACAACCATACTCTTAAAACATGACCTTTTTAGGCTTTTTTTTATACTGTATGTTCTAGCACAAAAATACCATTATTCATGAAACAGGTGACAAGACGCTCTCTTTGTTGTGGAATGGGAGACAGTTAAAAGGGAGAAATCCTGGTTAACGTGTACTGGTATGGTAAACTATGGTATAACAAAAATAATTAAAAATGCTTAACACTAGTAAAACCTTGGAAGTAACTTTGTGAAATCGGACGAGAGTGAGACTTCTCGAGAATTGTGACATGAAATGGCCCTTCCTGCTCACTTGTCACTATAATGACTAATGCGATTTTCAAGCCAATAAGTACAAGTTGTACAGCAGACATTTCACCGCAGAAATGTTCCAATATGATCTGCATGCAGAGTTAACAAGTAAATTGTATGTCTCTGTAAAACTGTCTCAAAATCAAGAGCAATATTTCTATTGGATTCAAAGAGATGTATTAATAAGCCTGCTTCAAGTCAACAGAAGTTTTATTCTGAATCACAGAATATGGCACTGCACATACCTGGAAATGTAATCTATTTTGTGATGTAAATTGAAGGTATTACACATTACTGTGTACACAGTATTCTACTTTTATTGTGGTTTGAAATACACTCATCTGTACTGATTGTTTCTAATCCCGTAATACAAAAACATAGTTGCAGCTCCCCTTTAATTGGCTTTGGGAAAATTAGCTCTGGTGTAAGTGTGTGCCCTGTGATGGACTGGCGTCCTTCCCAGGGTATACCCTGCCTTATGTCTGTTGTCTGACTCCCCTGTTGGATTGGAAGATGCATTTGGAAGATGCATTTAGAGGATGGAAAGATGTTCAAATTAAGTCAAAGATAAGTCCATCTTTTTCTTATTTTTAACTAATATAATCCTGGCTGGCCTAATGATGTTGTGGTTAGTGCTTCTGTCTTGCAGCACTTTGGTTTGATTTAGGACAGGGGTATCTTCTGTGTGGGGTCTGCATTCCCTCCCCATATTCAATTGGGTTTTTGAAAGTCATACTGTCTCAGGTACTGGGTGTGTATAAATTGTGTGCATGCCTTGCAGATGATTTGGCATCTTGTTTTGGACATGTTTATTTTGGACCACAGGTTGTTGCGGCAGAAGTAAGCACTTCCTGACAATGGGAGTAGGAGTCATGGCAGCTTGCATGGTTTTCCATTGCTTGTTTTATCCTGTAGTATACCCCTTACTTTGATTTCACTGCACTCTCCACTTGGGTTCACGACAGTCGAAAGAATGTGGTATTTTTGGACTTTAGACTTGTCTCAGGGTGTGTCTGTGTTTAGGGACCCACCAGGAACCTGTGACACTCCCCACATGGCATCACAGTGTCCAGTAGCTCAACATTGTGTTTATTATCAAAGTTGTGTATTGTAACTGCAATGAGGTGTGACCAGTCTCAGTGATATTGTAATGTGTGTTTTTATTAGTGAAGAGATTGTAGTTTGTACACTTTGCACTTTGACTGTTGAAAATACACGTAGTGTGTCTGAATGTTGTGACCCTTTTCTGTCAATGACACCAAAGCTGCTCACCAAAATTTACTAACCTTATACATTGGTCCAGCATGTAACTCGAGTTACAAAGCAAGAAGGAAGATGAATACATTGTTAGCAATAAATTTCAGATCCCATTTGACATCAGATTGAAATGATTGAATACTGAATGTAGAATGATTTTGGTGTGCTGTTAATAGTAAGATTAGCAAGGTTCTTTCTAAAAACTTGTTCCTATTCTATAAAGTGCCTTCCCTAAAATATTGCCAATTTATAGTGCTAAAACTGAACATCATGCAAATGTAGGCATATCTAATATCTTATTTAGATATTTTCAGGGTTTGCTTTTGTTAAACGTCATTTTAACAGTGTTAAAAATGCACTCAGCAGTAATTCATGCTTATTTTAAATCTAGCAACTACTGTGTAAATATCTCAGATTGTATTAGGAAGATGTAAAATAGCTTCAATGAAAAACACTTTTTCTTGTTATGTTTTACTTTATTCGCTTATTTCAATGTAAAGGCAACTTGAAAGCCATGGAAATTACCATTAAATGTGTATTGTGCATTGAAATAAGCTCAAAGGGAATTTTTCAAAACCACATCCGTTGTAGTTAATCTGCAATGATGTCTTTTTCTTAGTACAGCGATGTTTACATGTTATGTTTCCACAGAACGTCAACAGACTGATTTGTATCAAACCAATTTTAATGCTCTTGCGTTATACTTCTGTTAAGATCTATAACACAATCTTCCACCAGCCAATAATGCAACAGGATGGGATATTTCCAGTCTTTGACAACCAGGGAAATTGAGAGGTATACATTACCAACACAATAGTACTGCTTTGTTATTTACCCCTTTGATCTTATGCATTAGCCAGATTTACAGACGGTTTTATTAAACCAAAATGTCTGGCCTCATAGACAACACTTTCCCACTGTCCCAAGTAAACATGCAGTTATTCTGTTAGATCCAAATTTGACTGATTTCGTTGGATCAGCAAGACATTATGTACTTTGTTTGGACAAATGAAAATTAATGTATTTCAAGCCCTCTTTGCAGCAAAAACAAAAAATAACATAAGGACTTAACAGATTAGATAAGTAATCTGAATCAATGTGGTGAAGCACATGTCTTCGAGGTTTAACGGAAGAGACCTGAATGTGAAACCTGAGAGGAAGTGATGAGAAATTACACAGATGTAGACTAATATAGTCCTGCTGCTTCTTCAATTTTCAGTGACTGTTTATTCTAATACAGGCTCATGGAGAACCGGAGCCTAACTTGGCAGACAATGAGCACAAGACAGGGTACTTCTTGGACAGGATACAAACTAAAAAAGTTAGGCTCAAAAACTGTGCTTGATCTAATCCTTGCTCCAAGAGTATTGTTGTTATGAGTCCCTTCATTACAGAAAGTCTAGGATTCACGGCGACCAGTATTCTAACTGAGGATCTCTGAGCTCTTTGCCTGCAGTATTCCAGGCTTAGAGATCTGCATCCTAAGTAACACAACCCTCAGTAGCTCCACATAACTTCCCGTGATCTACCTTCAGGGCCTCGGTCCTAGCTTCTATATACGCCTTCAAGGTCATGTTCGAGGTCTAACTCCCTGGCGGCGTAGTAGCAGTGTGAACCCTCTCTTGGTTGTTCCTATTTGGTAGAAACTGGTTTATCGCCTTCATTATCTTACTGGCAGTCCGACACAGCAATAACTGAGTCCAGGTCCTTGGTGTAACTATCTAAGAGCTCCCAGCTACTCTGTATAACTTAGTCTCAGACGTAACTCACACACTAACAGCTACTGACTCAACCACACTGCTAACACAACTAGCAGAGGCCACCTTTACACACTTTCTCTCACCTACCCCCACGACAACATGTCAATTTGGAACTGTTGGCGCACTTCCCTCATGCCTACACTGCACTATTAAAATCATCACAAGAGGCCATCTGCTTTCTGACTATCACACACCTCATTCACTTAGGCATGACAGCTATCTGAGAGACTGTGCATTGTGGGAGGATGCAGTTCAGGTTCCTAGCTCTTACGTTGCTCCCCTTCCAGGGGAAGACTGCAGGCTTGCTTAACCTGCTGACTTCCCACAGACCATTACCCTAACACAGCTGCTAACATCCTGGATACGCAGCTGCGGATCTCAGATGTCACTACACTTCCACCTCCTGGGATTCTGCCTTGGGAGGCATGACACTCCCTCTCCCTTGGGTCAAAGCTTGGGATGAAGTACTGCTCTTTCCAAATTCTGCCTTGAGGGACTTTAAAACACATATTTACAGTATCCTTGGAGAAAACCAGCCACAAGGAGATGGCTTATGCATTTCATATCTCGTAGAACCTGTTAATGAAGTCCAGTTGTGGTCCATGAAGAATAGGATGTACTGTAGACTAAACAGGAGAGCACTAACTACTCACAGGGAATCTTATCTGTGACTGATAGTTAAATTTTACAATGGTGCACATGATGTGCAGGCTGAAAGATTACTGTGTCAGTGAATGTCATCTAGGATTTTAACTGTTTTGAGTTGTACTGAATATTTGTTTCAAAACCAAAGGGTAAAGAAGGTACATTCCTAAAATTCCTTTAGAAGATACTCCTGAGTGAAGAGGAAGATGTAAAGGCCGTAATACTATTCACTGGTTGAACATCCCAGTCAAAAGATATTAAAAAACCCACTTGCTAACTCTGGCTCAGAACAATATCTTGTCCCAACAGCTCTGTTTGTCTACAGAGGCTGAACAAAATGTTCTATGTAGATCTCTCTGCGAATTGTAAGTCAGGATTGTCACAGATTTATTTCAGTTTCGTTTGAGCTGTACTGCCAGGCTGCAGTACAGAAGACGCTGTAATGACCGTGCTGGGACCAACTCGCGTCCTGCCATTCCTAACATTCCCAGGAGCACTCAAGCCGTTATTCAAACTAGGTCGGGACGGATTATTAAATCTTCAATCTTTCAGTCAGGCTTCCGCACTAGATTCCAATCATACTCATTACCTCCCTCTTTAAGTCTGTTCGCTTTTTTATTATAGTTAATAGAGTTTAAAGGACTCAGTGACCACATTCCTCGTGTAGTGAAATGCGTAAATTGGTCATTATCCTTAGTTCTATTCTTTGTTCCTGAAACATTTTCACCGTTTTATTTTTTTCCTTTTCTTGCGCCGACTCGCCAGTCTATCCTTATTTCAGCTGGGAGCCTGGAGTTCCTTTTTGTTTTTCTTTCCATTTCTTTTATTGAGCCCGACTTCATTGAGAAGCCTGTTACTGATCTGTTTTTATTTCCTGATCAGTTAGATAACTTCTTAAAGTGCTTTAAGTCCTGCACTGGGGCTTCGCCTACTGTATTTATTCAGCGTATTTTCAACTTTCCGCAGTATTACAAAAGCAGAATTTAACAGCTGCAGGACACCATTAATACAGATGAAAGGTATTACGCCTGGCTCTCAGCCCAGCCTACCGCTACATGCACAGCCACAAGATACAGCAGAGTCTCCCGGCCGCCTGCTGCTCGTAAACTTTGATTAGCAGAGTATCTCAGCTCTGCACCATTGCTCAAGGCTCAGTTCCTGAGCTGCTCTTGGCCACGCTCTACTCTGAACTGAGAGTTCTGTTTTCCAGCCCCGTCCTGCTTGCTGGTGGTCTTTGTTCAAATCCAATTCCTTTTCCAGTGACCTGCCGGCATGGCTCCAGCTGCCGCTGCCATTCTTTTCAGCTTCAGCTTTGGAGCTTTCTGACAGTCCCAACATGGGAGACCTCAGGTGATGCCATCAGACCTACTCTCCACAGCTGCACCAATGTCTTTGTACTCTGTTTCCTGTCTTTACTATAAACCAGCCCGAACTGTGCCTATGGATTCCCCTCTGTTCCTTCCTTCTATCTGGCCGTGGTGTAACAAAAGGTTTATAAGATGTGGACGGGGACATTGCATGGAGAGTTAGAGTACTAATACTGAGGTTTTGATGTCAAAATGTATTTAGGAAATACCTAAAACACAGGGAATACACCGTTCAAATGTGAGAGTATATAAGGAAGAATTAAAATGGTGTAGTTACAAAGGATCAGTTTGTAATTCTTGCTGGATATGTTGAACAAAACCTCTGAAAATACAACAGAACTGTGGCACTTTCTGAAAAGAATGTGAAGACTGATGTTATTCTGTGCCTTGAAGACCAGACATAAACCACAGTATTAGAGAAAATATGTAATGAAAATAAATAAGGATCCAGAATGTTTAAAGCCTTTTGTTATCTGTAGCTCTAATTAGACCTATATGGGAAGTATTATTCATTATAATTACAACTACCATCTTAATAAGGAGTGATAACCTCCTGTACACATCTCATTAAAGCTACAGCAATAACATCACAAGGCTTTGTTGTTCTTGGCCAACTATAACATCAATAATGGAGTGCGCTGGAGTTTCCTTGGTTTACTGAGGAACACCACTGCCAGGACCTGCCAGCACCTTTGAACTTGCTGGTGATGTCAGCTTTGTGGGAGCTGAAACAATCCGTTTCATCCAAATCATCCTGATTTCTGTCTAAGCTGTACCAAAAACCTGCATATACTTGCAGCTGTTCAAACCCAGCTATAAGCCATTGCAAATACAGGTTTGGGCAAGCTGACCTTTTAAACATACCTCCACATCTGATAAAACATTGATTGTTTCTAAAAACAAGTAATTATGCCTTGTACTTCAGTTTAGCTCATAATATAAGGATGTTCATCACCTTCGATAATGTGGCTGAATAGCTTGTTTCACACCCCCACAACCTTTTATTTTATTTAAGTACTTTCTGTTCTAAGTGCATTAGAAAAACTACTCAGCCATGCTTTTAAAATGTCTGGAGGAGTCTGTCAGGTTAATCATCTTCCAGCAATCAAACAGCCTAAATGGGCCAGATGATCTCCACTTATTTGTATCCTTTCATATGATCACAGTCTGCAAACATTCCTACATATGTGATGCAGTTAATTGATTTTGTAATGAAAGTAGTAGTAGGCAGTAATGCTTCTGGAGGATAAGGATGCAAACACATATTGACATTATCTTGAGTTAAATTAGCACAATAAGTGTCTACAACACAATAAGGCAAAGAATGTTAGGTGATTTTACACCTCAGACAGAGAAATTACCTACTCATACTCTACCCCCAGCAGACGGCCTCACAGAGAATCTGGCAGAGTGATCAGAGTTTCAGAGTACTGAAGAAATCCACATTCACAAACGTTCCATTATTCTCATTTTCTGTCAACACCCTCCACTGCTATGGATGCTGTATGACCAGTGCCATGATTGCTTACGGTGGTTAAGCGTTAAGCCACCTGATGGTGCTGCTGAGACACTCCAGATGCAGTGAGGAAGATAATAATAATAATAATAAACTTTATTTTATATAGCGCCTTTAAAGGTGGCTTCTCAAAGCACTTAAGATGTTAATATCACATAGGCATCAGGTTATTAAACAACTGATGTCCATGGTGTGAAGCCCAAACTCCCTATATGAGGTCAAGGGAGTAAGTAGACCAGGTTGACTCAGAGGAGTCAGACCCTTGCTGTCAAGGGTGTCAATAAGCACCAGAGCTCACAGGCAGTCTCTGGCAGTCGGATCCAGTGGACTGAGGTACACAACAGGCAGCCTGCACTAGGGACAGAGAAGGGCTGTCTGAGCCACTGGCGACATGTAGGCAGGCATCTGAATGTGTCCACTTCGGTTGAGCAAGATACGAGGAGCTTCAGGGGAAGCTCTGTCAAGTGATGAGACACTAGTAGTGGGAACCAGTTAAACTCCCAGGTTAGGAGTCAGCAGACCAGGAGTTGGGAGACTCCTCAAAGGTTCACATCATTGAGAGCACAAAGAAATCTTATACATTGTTATTTACAGGTAACATTTTTCTATAAACACTGAACTGCCACATTGCCTTACTACAGTAAGTATTATTTCATACCAGTGATAAGTGTTAGTGCATCTCATTTTTCTTATTAGATAAGACACAGATAGTTCTTACACATTCTTCTTTGATACTTGCTGCTTCTTTGCTGCCATTTTTTCTTAATAATGGAACTTTCTTGGACACCATCTAATCTGCTTGCAATTCTAATTAGGCTCGGAGTTTTGACTGCCATCTGGTATTTGTTGAAAACACTCAAACAACTTCTCTGACAAAACTACAAGGCAAAACAAAGCAAAACCTGATATAAACAAAGCAGGTTGTTCTGCCTGTCAAAATCTTTCATGTGGCAAATTGCTACCTTAAAGAATCAAGGCTGCCACAGACCAATCAAATTGAAGGTCTGGGTAGATACTGTATTATAAGTATTATAACAATATAAGATATTGTAACAAACGTGGTAGAGCTCGTAGAACATGGAATAACAGCAACATACACATAGAGCATACAATATTGTGTTTTTAGATTTTCAGATTTGATGAAGTTCCAAGAAAGATTAATTCTCAAACTGTTGGTGGTAGGCATTCAAGGAAATGCAGTAATCTAGTGTGAGAACTGAATAAGGAGAAGGAGGTAGAGTACAGATAAAGGGTAACTGTTCAGACTGGGGTGATATAGTAGGAAGAGTAAGATAGAGATCTGCTCTTGCTAATGTACTGTATGTGAATGATGTAGATTCTGGTTTAGTGAGAGTTAGTTATAACTAGTCAAGTTTGCAGATGATACCTAAACAGGAGGAATAGTAATCACTCTAGAAGCAAAACAAATAAAAAAGAATTCAGAGAACGTTCAAGACTGGGCAAACATCTGGTAGATTATATTTAATTTAGACATGTTTGTGGTTTTTGTGCAGGAAGTAAAAGCAAAGCATAAATACAAAATGGGAAACTGAGCAAGTAGAGGCTACTTTTAAAAGACCGAGGCGCTCACGCTAACGAACATTTATATCATCCAATGCTGGGCACCAATAAAAACAAAATGTTAGGCAATATACTGTAGTTATAAGTGCAAAATTTAAATAGAGGGATAATATTTCCACAGCTCTAGTAAATCCTCATTTAGAATAGTACGTACACTCTTTGGCACCAGGTTATAAGATATAGATATTGCTGCTCTGGAACCTGTCCAGAGCATAAGAGATACAGTACATTGATGAGATCCATGTATCCAAAATCCTCCAAGGCATCAACAAAGTCAACTTAGTGGACTATTTTTTAGTATAAATAGTGAAACACAATGTTTGTAAAATTGCATTTGAAACCAAGAACAGGAGACACTTATTTAGCAAAGGGTGGAGGGTGTCTAGAGTAAGTCTGCCCAGTGCTGTTGTCAAAAACGATAACCTGGCTTCTTTCCTGACATCCTTGAATCAGATTACAGTTAGCTACAACAACTGAATGGGCTACATGGACCAAATGGCTTCCCCTTGGCTGTAGCCGTACTCATGTTCTTATGATGCTGAAGATCCTTGTTTACTTAAGAAACACAAAACAGTCTACAGTAACTAATGCATCACGAAGCCAGACTTCTGTGATTTAACTTTTTCCTGGAAACTTTGCCTGGGGTTTCCGCCCTTGCCACTCCTGCCCTGCCAGTTCGTCCCTCACTGCCTGGGCACGAACCTGGGTCTCCACCGTCACGGAACAGGGAACTTGCCAGCTGAGCTAAAGGAGAACTCCCCCAGCCCGGGCAGCTGAGATCCCTGTTATATACAGGGGCGTTTCATTACACCTGCAATCTCTGTTTGAATTACACTAAGAAGTTATATGTATCTTATTTTAAACCTTTTCAAATCCTACCTTATAGGTATACCTTATTAAATATTTTAAAACTCTATAGTTGTTTAAACTCTGTTAAACCTAAATTGTCTAAGCATGTCAGCAATTCTGAGTGCAACACATTTAGGATGTCCTAAATATACCATAATATATTTTAGAAAATATTAAGAGAAAGGCATTAACAGATGCAACCAACATGCCTATTCAGTATATAAATATAAAGAGACAAAGAAATTAATTACCAGTATTAATGCTACCAGAGCAGTGGTTTTCAACCTTTTTTTAAAAAATCAATTAATTTCTAGAATCAAATTCAAATATCTGCATTTTTGCATCAGACGGTTGAAGTGAAGAGAGTATGAGGCTGTAGTCCTGTGATGTGGAGAAGGTTTATTGCCCTAATATTTACAGTGGGGGGGCATGCTGGTCACAGAGGTAGAGAAGGCAGGAGGAGAGACGATAAAATTAGACATTTTATTTATCATCTGGGCATTCACTCACAGACTGAGTCATTGCCCAACCCTATCAGATTTTACAACAAGCATTCATCTGGTGGTATATGGGCCACAAATAAGTGGGAAAGTTGTAACGATCTGACTTGATAACTACTTCCCAAATCAGTTTACAGCTAATAAGGATTTCAAGGTAAGCAGTATCTCTAAGTTTATAAGTTTTGGCAGGATGAATTCCTTCGCAGCAAAATAAACACAATTATACTTAGACTATCCTGGAAGGGGCCGTGAATCCTGGGTCCTTAATGGTGGTACCTCAGTCCCCTTCCAAGCCTCAAAGATTCCCTCCTGCTTTGTGAAGTGTCCTTACTTCTTTTGTGTTGGTCATGTAAAAAGACACTATCTTCACAAAGATCTGAATAAGGTCTTCTAATTTGAAAAGTGTAATAGATGTAAAAGATGTAATAGAGGACAGGCAAGGTTTTCCTGCTATGACACAAACTGGAATACTGCTTTTTGTTTTGTTAATGGGCGGATGTAGCTGTGGCTCAGGCAGTCTTCCAAGTTTCTCTGACTAGTTGACTTCTCCTTCTGATTTCTTCCTTCCTCTCAAAAAGAAAGAGGAACTTTCTTTTAAAACCCTAAGCTCCTTCTCTAGGCTCACACAAGTGTTACAAAAGATAGGACTAATTACCCAATTAAACTAATCAATCAACTTAAACCTGGCCTGGCTTCGATCATTGAAGAATAGTTAAATTCTCCAATATGAGACCTTCTGTGCCTTTCATTCATTTGTATCTACTGCTCCAAAGTGACCATAATTAAAACAATCACCCCCTGAATGCAATCACCCCCTGATGCAAGCTGCCATCACCTGTAGCTTCATGTTGGAACTCAACATGGGTTCAATTCCTAGGGTGTTATCTTCAGGGAGCTTTTATATTCTGCGGATATTCTCGTGGGGTTCCTTCAGCTGGTCTGGTGTCCTCCCACTGTCCAAAGACATACTGGTAGGTTAATTGGCTTCTGGGAAAATTGGCCCTAGTGTGAGTGTGTGTGTCTGCCCTGAGATGGACAGGTGTCTTATTCAGAGTGTATCCCACCTTGTGCCTGTTGCTTGCTGGGATAGGCTCTGGCTCCCAAGTGATTCTTAATTGGATGAAGAACTTAAAGGATGGATATCAGAAACTGCTAAGTCACTTTTTGGAAGCTGCCAGATGAGAGGTCAGCTATGTTTAAACATTTGCCCTCCTTTTTAACTTGTGGGTTCTAAAATATGTATATTGCTATAAAAAGCTTGGGAAATAGTTATTTGAATTTTGTGAAACACATTTGGCTTCTCCCTATTCCCTCTGTACTCAATAAAGCCCTAATTTGTTTAAAATTTCTATCATGTTTAGTCCACAATAACATAACAAATAGAGGTTCAGTATATGCCAGCAGCCATATCACCCTGCAACTTACTACTGACAACCCATTGACGCAAAGCAGGTGTCACTCTGGTGAGTATCTGGATGGGAGACCTCCTGGGAAAAGGTTAAGTTGCTGCTGCAAGAAGTGTTAATGGGACCAGCAGAGTGTGCTCCGTGGTCTGTGTGGGTCCTAATGCCCCAATATAGTAATGGGGATGCTATACTGTAAAAAGGTGCAGTCCTTCTGATGAGATGTAAAATATGACTCCTTGTGGTCATTAAGAGTAGGTGTGTAACCCTGGCGTCCTGACCAAATTTCCCCCTGATCTTTACCAATCATGGCCTCCTAATAATCCCCATCTATGAATTGGCTTCATCACTCTGTTCTCCTCCTCACTGACAGCTGATGTGTGGTGAGAGTACTGGCACATCATCCAGGTGGGGCTGCACGCTGGTGGTGGTGGAGGGGAGTCCCCATAATGTGTAACGTGAGTGGAATGTCCAGAAAAGTGAAGTGTAAAGAATTATTTGTATTATATAGTATAAATACCAGATAGTATATATTAGTATAGATATACTAAATAAACCGACCTGTAGATTTAAGTAGTATTTTGGCATGAAACTGTTATATCTGAAGTCCATCTGATCAGAAATGTTGAGTGCATTTTTTCTCTCTGACCTTCCGTCTCGGTTAGCGATATTTGTTTTTCCCTTGCGTAAAGCGACATCTAGTGTCAGAATAAAACGTTCCCGAGGTTCTGATATTCACGTGTAGTTTCAGTCCTCCACTGGGTGGTGGCAGCAGAGATTTTAACAGGGGGTCTTCATGTAACTCCGCTTTCTTTTTCCAGCGATGTCGTAAATATCTTCGTTTTTGAACGTTGTTTGATTGCGTTTGTATAAAGTCTGGTAGGTATTGTTTTAAATATAACCTAATAGCTAAAATATTTGAATTAAACGGTGTGGATTCTTAACTCTGGGTTTTAACCGTACCTGTGGCCCAGATATGGTTGTGATGTGCGGGTCAGTAAATGGAGTACACCGTTTCAAGTCCTTTTATTAGGAGAAATAAATATGTTCTTCTGCGAAACCTGACGTTTTGTTTCTGAAAGCTACTATATTGCGCTCTTTTGTATCAGTCGTAAGAAGGCGGTTATTGTTTGTAGGATTTCAATATGTTGTGCTTTTGTTATGATAAGCATGAATGGTGATGGCGCGCCACGTTTAGTTGAACTTAATCTTGTGAGTTTACAAGAACGTGTGTATTTCTTAAAGCTGTTAGTCATGGCGTATAAAAAAGTCCTGGGGAACGTTTTTACTTGTCTTTGCTTCCTTTATGTGAACATTTAATAAAGACGTACAATGTAATAGTTAATCTCTGTCTACGGACTGGAAGTCAAAATTGCAGTTATTCTAAAAAACTCGCAGTATTTATATGATATGTAAGGTGAAATATTAATAACTTTTTTAACATAAGTTCTATTCATAGCTCGAGTTTTGGGTAGTTCAACCATGATTAGCAAGTGTTGTGAAACAGCCCCTAAGTACTACAGTCATGTAAAAAAGAAAGTACACTATCTGTCAATTAAATGGTTTTACGTATCAGGGCATAAATAACAATCGTCTGGTCCTCACCAATTTCTGTATTTAGACAAACCTAGCCTCAGATAACACAACACATTACAGATTTCATTATGTCATTGTTTGTTCAACAAAAAGTAAGCCAAAATGCAGAAACCATGTGGGAAAAATTAAGTACACCCTTACTGCTTCCATAGGAATTAAGAAGGTAATTAGCAGCCAGGTAATGCTTATCAAATGCACTTGATTAGTTGATCAACAGGAAGCATGACCACCTCTATAAAAGCAGAAGTTTTGGCAGTTTGGTGATCTTGAGCATTCAGGTGTGTTAACACCATGCAAAGGAGAAAAGACATCAGCAATGAACTCAGAAAAGCAGTTGTTGCTGCTCATCAATCTGGGAAGGGTTATGAGGCCATTTCCAAATAATCTGAAATCCATCATTCTACAGCGAGAAGGATTATTTACAAATGGAGAACATTCAAGACAGTTGCCAATCTTCCCAGGAGTGGGCGTCCCAGCAAATTCATACCAAGGTCAGACCGTATAATGCTCAGCGAAATCGTAAAGAGCCCAAGAGCTACCTCTAGGGATCTACAGTCCCGGTTAACATGTTAAATGTTAAAGTTCATGACGGTACGATCAGAAAAAGACTGAACAAGTATGGCTTTCATGGAAGGGTAGCCAGGAGAAAGTCCCTTCTCTCCAAAGAGAACATGGCAGCACGGCTTAGGTTTGCAAAGTTGCATCTGAACAAACAAGAAGATTTCTGGAAAAGTGTGCTTTTGACAGGCGAGACCAAAGTGGAGATGTTTGGTCATTATGCACAACGCCATGTTTGGCGAAAAACCAAACACAGTGTATCACCACAAACACCTCATACCAACCGCCAAGCACGGTAGTGGAGGGGTGATGATTTGGGCTTGTTTTGCAGCTATAGGACTTGGGCACCTTGCAGTCATTGAGTTGACCACAAACCAAAGTATTCTAGAGACAAATGTGAGACCGTCTGCCCGACAGCTAAAGCTTGGCCGAAATTGGGTCATGAAACAGGACAACGATCTCAAGCACACCAGCAAATCGACAACTGAATGGCTGAAAAAGAAAAGAATCAAGGTGTTGGAATGGCCAAGTCAAAGTCCAGACCTCAACCCCATTGAGATGCTGTCTGTGAGACCTGAAGAGAGCTGTGCATAAACAGATGCCCTCAAACATCAGTGAACTGAAGCAATGTTGTAAAGAACAGTGTGCCAAAATTCCTCCAAAACAAGCGACTGGAGGAATATTTATAAGAGACCGATAAACTCATACAGGAAACGATTACTTCTGCTTCTGTAAGCTACTGAATCATGGGGTGGACTTAGTTTTTCACGCATGGCTTCTGCATGTTAGCTTATTTTTTGTTAAATTAAATAATGACATAGTGGAATCTGAGCTGTGTTGTTTATCACCTGAGGTTAGATTTACCTAACTGTAGGACCTGGTAAGGACCAGTTGATTTTTTGTTATGTCCTGATATATAAAACCATTTCAGAATTGAAAGAGGGTGTCCTTTCCTTTTCACATGACTGTCTATGTTGACTGCTGCCAGCCATGTCGCAGCGATGTAGTATTACAGGCTGTTGCATTTTTTGTGCAGGCTTTGTGAATTAGTATTCTCAATCTTTCTTTCAAAGTGCCGTTGGTCTGTTTTATCAAAAGATCCAATTTTGTCTCCAAGGTATTCCGGAACTAAAGGAACATGTCCCTCTATGATGACCTGGGAGTTGAGACCAGCGACACGAAAACGGAAGGCTGGTCCAAGAACTTCAAGCTGCTTCAGTCTCAGCTTCAGGTGAAGAAAGCAGCGCTGACACAGGCCAAGGTATGGGAGAGTACCGTTTCATTGGTTAGATCAGTTAATATGATAACGATATGAACATGATGTAGATGATGCATAGGTCAGATTGATTGATTTATTTATTCAGAAATATTTCTTTTAAATTTCATCAAGATTTTTTAATTAGGACCTTTGGTTGGAGCAGGGCACGAAGGAAATAACAGTAGAATGCACAGGAAGTTTTTCTTTTCAAAGCTGAAAATATTTTTAATGTAGTCTGAGGTGTGTTTTTGGTAAAATATGATGTTTAAATAGATTTAACACTTTTCCTCCTTTCAGAGCCAGCGTACAAAGCAGACTACAGTTTTAGCCCCGGTGATCGATCTGAAGAGGGGCAGCACCAGTGATGACAGACAGATCTCTGATACACCTCCCCATGTGGCAGCTGGCCTGAAAGTATGAACGTTTTGGGTTAATCTGGCTTTTTTACATTTTATTCTGCATTTGTTTTTAAAACAGAATTGAGAGCTTGACCTATGAGTGATTGAGTATTGTGGTTTGTATGGGCAACTCTCCATCATGGTAACTTTTTACATTTTAAGTAGGTAGTAAAGAATGGCCTTAGACAAATAAAACCTGCAAGGGCTAACCTACATTGATTTGTCAAATGTCATTTTCAAGTTTTCACCCTTTATTAAAGTAGTTACTGCTTTAATTAAAATTCTATAAAGTCAAATATAAATATTGCAAGAGGCAGGGCTTGACTTCACATGTGCCTGAGGACTATTTTATGTGTTTGTGAATTAAGTGAAAGAGGCATTGGAACAGTTATAAATGAGAGGAGGCCATTCAAGCCAATCTGGTCCATTTGGTAGTTAATAGTTTATTAATCCAGTGATCTCATCCAGCCTTTTCTAGAAAGAAACTTGGGCATCATATGTTCAGACTCCCACACCCTTTGCCTTCTGTTCTCAGTTTTAAATCACTTCCTGCATAGTTCCTACTTTTGTTTTCTGGTGCCTGTTTTGAAGTTGTCCACTGGGTTGCCTTTCAGTACTTGTATCAGTGCTACTATCAACGGAGACGGTTCTTGAATCTGCACGCTGTGTTTGCCCACAGTACTTTGAAAAGTCGTTATGACCCTAACCTATCTTTCACAGGACGCAGTGCCTGCTGGGTTCTCCTCGGGCGACGTGCTGATCCCCTTGGCCGACGAGTACGACCCCATGTTTCCCAACGACTACGAGAAGGTAGTGAAGCGCCACCGAGAGGAGAGGCAGAGGCAGCGCGAGCAGGAGCGACAGAAGGAGATTGAAGAGAGAGAGAAGTAGGTGTAATATTGATCAGGAAGAAATAACGCATGTGATTGACAAGAGGCAGTAACCTTGCAGAATTTCAGAAGCTGCTTGGAAGCTTGAGAGCTTATGCCTGGTTCAGACTCTGAAAATGGTTCAGACTGTTTCGCAGCGAAGGGCTGCAGGCAGATAAATGCATGAAGTCACAAATGTTTTGTCAGAGCTGTGCGATCTCAGGTCATTCTCGTACTTTGCATAGACGTCTTCACTTGTGACGTTGGAAATTTGGGCATTTTAGGATAGATTAAAAAAATTCCTTTAAAACTAAAAATTGAGAGGCAGATACATTATTTTTCTGTTTTTTAGAGGTGCTTATCTTCTTTCAGAGAGTAAACAGTTATGGACAACAGAAAATATGGTGACCAGTCACTGGCATTTTTCACTGCACTATTTGCTTAAACTTGCAAATAATAGAACATCTTACTATTTTACGGAAGTAAAATGTTCATACTGGGCCTCCATACTGTATTTCAGGTTGGATTTAATTAAAATGGGGTATTTAAATGGGGGGGTGAACTTGGTTTTGGTATAAAAAGACTGTTTGCGTTTTGAAGTTTAAAGAACAAGCACAGGTTCATTCAAAAGTAGAAAGAAAAGAGAGATTTTGATTTTGGAGCCTCGTCCAGATGAGTTCCATAGCCAAATTTATTTTTTTCCTGCTAGTTGCTTTGCAGTTCACGCACTGACTCGGCTCCCCACTCCAACTCCTTCATATTTAAAGACCGTGTTGTAGAATTTGGTCCGGGTCAGAATGTGTGAATGCCTGTCTGACCTATGGACTGGCTTCCCATATGTGCCAGGATAGGCTCTGGCTCCCCTGTGGCCCTGAACTGGAAGAAGAGCTTAGAAAATGGATGAGTGGTTTCCAGTTTAATTGAAACTCTTTGGCCATCCGAATGAGAGACAAGTGTATGTCGGCTGCGCTTTCTAAGAAGTAGATGGAAGTCTACACTCAAATGAAAATCCCAAGTCTGCATTTGCTATCGTTTTGTATTGTGACGTGCAGGAGACGGAAAGATAGGCATGAAGCTGCTCCCAGTGGATTTTCTAAGTGGCCGGAGGCGGAATCGGATGAGGAGGACGACTATGAGAAGGAAAAAAGGAAAAGAAGTAAGTTTCTCTTCCTTTCCTGCTGGCTCAAGAAACATTTTGCTTTCTTTTGAGTTGCAGTTCATGAAACGTATCACTGTTGGTCATTCCCAGTATGATAACCAGTCTAACATGGGTGCATAAACCAAAACAGATCCCTGTTTCATGAAGGTTTTTTTATCCCTCTAAAAGTAGTTGGTACTGTCAGTCCAAGGTGGTATTCAGATTGCTGCTGAATAATTAACGTTCCTCCATTTATTTTATCATTTCTTCAGTATGAAAACTGACTTGTAATCTGTGTATTTGCTTTCTTTCTGATACTTGAGTCATCCCTACACTTTCCTTACTCTTGGGGTCTAAACAGACACAGGGCTGCATCCTCAGGTTGCATCACTTTGGCGTGCCTGACGATTGTTTTGCTGCTGTTCTGTTACAGGTATGGGAGGAGCAGCAATTGCACCTCCAACATCCCTGGTGGAAAAGGACAGAGAACGTAAGTCATTGGGAAATTAAGACACTTTCTGGGTTTGAAAACGGGAAGCTTGATGCAGTAGTTTTACAGTTTTTTAAATATTCTTAGCAACAATTTAAAGTAGGTAGGCAGGTAAAGCTTGGCAGAGCATCACAAAGGAAAAAAATCAGGAGTCCGGTGATGTCAGTGGGCTGCGTTCTTGTAGCAGGCATTGCATGTAGATAGATTGTGACCAAATACTAACTTAAAACAGGTTTAATTCGGCTTTGTTAATTTGTCACAGTGCTTACAGTCCCATGAAAATTGGGGGGGGTTGAACACAAAAACATGGTTTAGTTTTATGGTCTGCAGTTTGTGTAGTTGAATACAGGGTGGCGCTATAAAGCAAGAAATTGGCCGGTTTCAAACGGATGCGTGTTGATTTCTTTCTTTTATATATGTATAGTACATATTTAGGGTTTGTTATATTAAAATGCTGACATTTTAAAGTTTTGGAGCTCCTGCTAACTCTACCCCTGTAGTGTTTTTCAATAAAGCTGCAAAAAGCATGTAAAGCTTGATGTTTGCTTTTAACCTTCAGTTATAGCTACGACATATCCGTATGAAGAGGAGGCCAGGCCTCGTATTCCTTCTTCTAAAGCTGCTATCCCTCCTCCCATGTACGACGAGCCGGAGAGGCCCCGCTCCCCACCAGGGCCCACCAACTCCTTCCTTGCCAACATGGGGTAGGTGTCAAGGTGCAGGGCTGTGAGAAGCATAGGTATTAGGACAGTGAAGCGGAATTTGTCTTTTGTGCTGTGGGGTCATCAAACATGTACTTAATACGAGGCGAAAGTGGAGACTTTCAGCTTTTGGGTATTATTTTGCACGTGTTTAGCCTCGTTGGAACAATGTCATGTGTCGCGTTCAATCCCCTCATTTCAGGCGAGTATAAATATTGGGACATATGGTTGACAGGCTTTTCTAATTGCATCAGATTTTCCGTGATGCGTTAATTGTGAAAACATTAAAGAGCTGTGAATTTGCAGCATTGGTCCCAGACTTTGGAGTTTACCTTTGGATCTGCCTCTTGAGTTAGAAGGCAGAAACCCAGATGAAGACTAGGGAGTTGGCTGTGACTAAAAAGAAAGCAATTGTGAAGATGAAAGCAAAGAAGCTTCTAAATAGAAATATTCCAGAGAGATCGGGCAGTGCAAAATCAACAATGTGGAATGTCTTGAAAAAGAATGAAACTACTGGAGGAGCCATTAATAGAGAGAGACCAGGTCATGCAAGAAAAAACTACAGCAATTGATGACGGAAAAAGAGCTAAAGAGCTGTGAAGAAAAACCCTAAAATAAGTCAAAGGGGGTGTAGACATCCTTCAGAGTGTAGAGGTGAAAGTGTCTCAATTCACTGTGCACAGAAGAGTTTGGCAGCAGAATTTCAAGGACTGCACTGCAAGATGCAAGTCTCATCAGCACTAAGAACAGAAAGGCTAGATTAGAATTAGCAAAGAAGTACCAAGATATAAACCACAATAGTTATGCAGCAAAGATTTATGAAGACTAACAAATCTTTATCAAAGCTTCAGAAAAGCAAAAGTGCAGAGAAAAGGGAGCTGCAAATGGTCCTAAGCACATGCATCTCTTGTGAAGCATAGTAGTGTAATGGTTTGGGAATACAGGGTAGTCTTTCGAACTAAAAAAAAAAACACAGATTATTTAAAGTACGTAGGCAGGTAAGGCTTGGCAGAGCATCTCAAAAGCAAAAATCAAGAGTCTGGTGATATCAATGGGCTGCGTTCTTGTAGCGGGCATTGCATGTAAATAGTATGTGACCAAATACTAACTTTAAACTGGTTTAATTCAGCTTTGTTAATTTGTCATAGTACTTACACTGACATTAAAGTTGGGGGGATTGAACACAAAAACATGGTTTTGTTCTACATGATTTAATGCATATGCACAAAAATATCAGAATGTGAGACAGAAGGCCTTGTGTAAAACTTAATTCATAAGACAAACGAGTGATTAATTCAATTCAACTTTGTCATATACTCTACTTACACGGGTGCATAGTATAATGTAAAGTGTTTCTCATTAGTCACTCAGGTGCAGTATATAAATAGAACAGAAGACAAGACAATAGACAGTAACACAATAACAGTGTAATCAAAACTGTGCAAATATGCAAACAGAGAAAAGAGTATAACAGGACAAAAACAGTGCAAATGTAATATTTATTATTAATCAAAGTATTGTAACTAGATACAGTTTTAAGTACAATTTTGGTAAGATTAAGTGCAAGTTTTAAGTACAATTACAATAAGACCTTATAAGAACAGGTGTAGTACACCAACCTGGTAATTAGCAATTTATTGGCCAAAGTTTAGGTTTGCGTATGTTTCAACCCTACATGAATATATCATTAACTATTTCAGTTTTAATTCTCTCCATTTGTTTTACATTTGAAGCAACGTGTAGAAATACACTGTGCAAAATGTTATCTTTTTTTGTGGTGTAGTCAGAACTCTGATTACATAATGGGATTTGTGAAAAAATAATGGGCTGTTTGCAAAAACATTTTACGAATACAAACAAAACCCTTTTTGTACGTCAGAAATTACCCGTTGAGACAGATGGCATTTAGTCATTACAAAGAGGATTGCATTGAAGGAGTTTTCCACCTTGCCAGAGCATTGTTTGTTCAAACAAGCGCAGAAGAAATAAAAGCCTATGTGGCCGTACACACCCTGCAACACACATGCGGGAGCTAGGAACATTTTTGCGTAACCAAACAAATATTTCTCTAAGGCAAACATCAGAATGTAAAAATGGGGAGTTTACATAGTATTAACTTAATATACAATTCTTAGTACTGTGTTTTATGTTTTTCCTATTGTCTCAGAGGAACAGTGGCTCACAAAATCATGCAGAAATACGGCTTTCGAGAGGGTCAGGGACTGGGAAAACACGAACAGGGGCTAAGCACTGCACTCTCCGTGGAGAAGACCAGCAAGAGGGGAGGGAAAATCATCGTTGGAGATGTTGCGGACAAGAGTACCTTTCTTCTACACTTGCTTCCTTAATGCACAGAGCCAGGAGTCTGTGGTTCTTGTCCAAGGACCCCGTTTATATGCAGCTTCAAAAAAAAAGAATGTGGTCTAAAATAGGTGTCTAGGCTTGTAGATGCTATAATTAACTTATTCATCCAACAATAACATTGACCAGGCAAATAAATTATAGTTTGTAGGTGCATGACCTCTGCCCTGGGTGTGAGCTAATGAGTGCTTATGGAAAAGAAATAATGAGGCAGGTTTGCAACCAGACTGCCCTGCTGTTATCATTAGTCCAGTGTTTTTTTTATTAAATTATATGTGCACGCATGGGAAAAAATACTCATTTTAAATCTAAATAAGCATGATCTGGAGTTATCTGATAACTCTTTTCTTGGATAGGTATTATTATAAGTTAAACTATAATTGCCCTCTAATTTTGACAGATATTATCAGCCATTATGTTGTTTAGAGGAATGGCCTAGAATAAATTCTTGGTTTCTAGTTCCAAGAATAATTTTCGGATGCATTTTATGTCCAGTTGGAATATACTTAGTGTCTGATTCCAAGATTGTGGGAACAGGTCACACCTTTCGTATAACTTAGTTATGTTTATATTGTCATTTTTGGAATAATTTCCTCGTTGTCATATTGTATTAATTGAATAATAATGGTTTAATGCAGGACTTCAAGTATAACCACAAAGAATTTAGTTTCCATATGTATTTGTCCCTAAGCAGCAGGAGCAAGTCAGACTGTAATGCCTGTGAGTGAAATGCCCCAGTGGAATTCAGGTACTAAAGGTTTATCATTTTATTTAGATTCTCTCTTTTCTTTAATTTTTCCTTCTCTTTTTCACTAGATATCCTTCTAATAAGCAAAACCGTTTCATGCAATGAAATGTGGGTAATGGCTTAAAAAGTATTCTAATTTTATTTAACTTGATTTTAGCAGTGAACTAGAAACCAAACGGATTTTATTTTAGGCCTGAACAGAACCAATCTCTTTACTTTTTTGGACATTGAAGACTGAGTAATTTTGCGAGTAGGGAAAAAAGGCTTTTAGTGAGAAGAAAATATTGATGTCCGATTACAGTTTACAAACAGAAGTAATGCTGACAGATGTTGTTTTTCTTAAATTATACCCAGCATAATTTGGCTTAATTCGGACAATTATAACATCTCAAGTTCTTCTTTAAACAGAATCATCACCCTTCCCATCATAGTGGATAGATTATTTAGGATTGTAGTACAAAGTTATGCAATATGATGTTTTGTGAGTTCAGACTTTATTGGCACTGTCTTGAAGACTTTTTAAATATATTTTTCCTGTTTCTTTACAGCCGAAGCAGCAAAGAAAACAGATGGCAACCCACTAACAGAGATCTTGAAATGCCCAACAAAAGTTGTGTTGCTTAGGGTAAGGGAATTATTAACCCGATGTTTAAGGTTTCATTCTTAAAGTAAGTCACAGCTCAAATGTTTAAAAAGTGGGATGAGCAGAAGTGGCCTGAGTCATAAGAACAACTCTAGCAGCTTTTCTGTTGCAGGTTAATCCCCTATAGTGCTTAATTTGCATTAATGGAACAAAAATATTTTTTCATCTTCTTCAAAATTTCTCTTGCAGAAATCAAAGTAGAAAAAAGTTTTTATTTCTAAACCTGCAGTTTTCAGCTAGATGCAAACTGGTTGTGAGCAGGCAGAACAGCTGGCTCAAATATTTAAAATACCGTGTACTATACTTCCTATGCTGGCATGGCTCTGAGGAGCTATTGTAGGCAGACAGTTGGGCAAATAGCCTGTCTGTTGGCAGTAGCCGAAGTGTGCTCTATCCTGCCACTGCAGGAACTGCTAATACCTGGTGACTGCTGGGCTGTTACTCTCATAAAACAGCCTAATAAATTATAGATTTCACCCTATTTTGTTTTTTTTGACCATCGCCAACTTAGTTGTCCTGGTCTGTACACTGTGAGAGAAGCCTGTGCTGAATCAGGCTCTTCATCTGTCCATAGCGTGAACACGGTTCTCCTCAGGCAGTCAGTTACTTTTTCTAAATGTGACTCATCCACATGTTTTGTGGCAGAACATGGTGGGAAGTGGAGAGGTGGATGAAGACTTGGAGGCAGAGACCAAAGAGGAATGCGAGAAATATGGCAAAGTGGTGAAGTGTGTCATTTTTGAGGTGAGAGCCGATCCTCTCTTTACTATGTACCTGGGCTCAACTTATTATACAGGTTGTGATTGGTAAGACGTGATAAGAATTATTGTTGAGGACTGTGCACTCCTTGCCAAAATGTGATTACTTAATGTTGTAGGTACTATTGGAGTGTAACTTGAGTAGTGTGTTAGTATTTCTGGCCTAATGGATTCTGTGGTTTTACTGTAGATGACGTTAGTTTAATTCATTACTTAACTAAATATTTCCTGACCGCCAAAGGAAGAAAATAAATTCCAAGTTTTATATTTGCTGGAATTAAGTTGTGGGAAACTAGTCTGTATTTATAGAATTCTATAGTACTCTATCACAAATATTATGTTGTCCTGCTACAGGTGAATCATCTCATGCAAAACCATACCGGCCTCTTAATCACATCACTACCATCTTTCAGGGCGTTTCCTGAATTTTGAATAGAAAATCAACTTATGAAGTCTTACATAGGTTAGGCATTAAGTAATTCGAAGAGCAATTTGCTCTATATGTAACATTCCCCTGTAATCCGAGAAAACTGATTTACTGGTGGTACACAGGAACCATGATAAGTTGAGAAATAGAAAAGAAATGCAGTGTTGCAATATTTTGCAGTCTTATTCTGGTATCATGGCTGGGAACCTGACACACTTGAAGAAACACTGTTTCTTCTCTCTACTTTTCAGAAGGGAATTAGCCTCTACTTGTTCTACTCCCACCCTGATCACATTAGCAATTGAAACACTGTATTGTTTTTAAATTGACGTTTTAGAATTAGGAATAAACTTATTACTTGTTCCTTAGTTTTCCTTGGTTTTAGAATGTTTTGTGATGAATTATATCTAATTTTTATTTTGGATATCCTTTGCTATGGTTGAAAAAGTGCTCAGGGATGTATTTGGATGAAGACCTCTACATAAAAATAAATATCTGAGACTTCTAGACACATCTGTTTTCTTTTTCTTTTCTTTTTTTCAGATTTCTGGAGTAACTGATGATGAGGCAGTTAGAATATTCTTGGAGTTTGAGAGAGTAGAGTCTGCCATAAAAGGTGAGATCACAAAGTGAATCACAAAAAGAAAGGACTGGTTGTTATAGCAGATGGTTCTTAGGGATGGTGACCAAAAATGAATTTAAATCAACTTTGTCAGCAAACCTCCTGGTTAGCACTGCATTTCACTTAAGTAGCTCCTTTCTTTCTAAACGTTATAATTTTTTTTAAAAGCCTGTATTTAGAGCTGTTACATTTCCTTCTCACGGTCATCACATCCTTAAACTGGATCAAAGTTTTTCTTAATAGCCCAAAAAAGTATATTACTAATATATATACACACACACTCCATAACTTTGCGTTATGGAGAGATAATTTGTGTTTTTAGGCTACAGCTGTTGAATGCTGACAAGCGAATGAGGACTTTCTTGGCTAAATATAGCAGCCTAACTATTAGGTTTAGGAGATGCTGAAGAATATAAATAGCTGTGCATTGCAGCAAAGCACACTGTAAATGTCTTCAGTAAATAGGGCTGTGAATCATGTCAAAGTAACAACATACCGGTGTAGTTGCGGACACTTGAAACTTGTCACGAAGATATCGTTAATGTTTTCCTGAAATTTGTGTAATGTTTTTGTGCTTCGGCTCTCTGCGGCCCAGCAGAATCAAGGCCATAAGGAGCTGTTCTGATCTAGTAGCTGGCCTATACTTTAAATTGAAGGAGACCTTGCCTGTGGCCACCATGCGTCAAGTCTTGTTTCTGCTGATTGTGCTATGACATCTCTCGGCCGTGTTCGATGACTGGAGGGCAGGTGGTGGGTCCAGTCTGTGTATTTAAGACGGCTCTCTGGGGGCTGGGGGGTTTCACCAATATACAGTGTGTTTTAGCCCCTCCTGTCTTTCCGTCTCCTCTTTCATCTTCAGGTTAAAGAGAGCTTTATGGTCCTTCTGCCCCTATTTTAGGAGCAGTAGCATGGCTACGTGTCACGTCCTTGTGGCAATCGTCCACATCTCAGATGTGTACTTTTAAAAACCCGGAAATGTAATGCTACAAAACAATCTTGTGTTTTTATTGCCGTATGTTTATTGTAATTGAAAACTCTGGTGTTGCCTTACGTAACATCCAGTGGTCTCTCTCATTTCAGTTTCAATCAAATCAGTTTTTACAAGGGGTACAGCTATCCGTGATAAATAGATTTAGTCATGTGTTTTGTGTATCCTAAAGAGTTATCTTTCACCTTCTGTGAAAGCTTTTGTTACCGAGAGGCACAAAAGTTGCTTTAAACTCTTGCAACATGTAAACTGCTTTTCTTCTTTTCTAGCGGTCGTGGATTTAAATGGAAGATACTTTGGTGGCCGCGTGGTAAAAGCCTGTTTCTATAATCTGGATAAGTTCAGAGTCCTGGACCTGGGTGAGCAGGTCTGAACGAACTTTGGGATAGTCGAATCAGTGGTGTCGAACGTACTGTTAAAAAAAAAACAGTGGACTTCTATTACCTTGGAGGACTGGAATGGGGGAAAAAACCCCAACTTCATTTCTTTCCAGAAAAACTACATTCATTTTTTTTTATTTTTGTGGCTTAAAAAATGTATTTCTGTCAGTGTAAATTGTTTCTGACGTTGCCTTTGTTTCCTTGTAGACTCAAAGAGAAAATGAAAATTGTTGTGTTTGGGTAGGGGGAAAAAGCTGTTTTTATCATTGTGCAAAGCAAAAAGGAAAAAGCACTAGTCTGTGAATTTTGGTAGTTTTAAAAATATGGCATTGCTAGGTTGTACCCCTTTTAAAATGTGTAATATGTATTTCAGTTTTCAAATACTGTACATTGCACACAGAGAATAGTCATAAATATGTGATTAAGTTTCTTTATGGAATGCTTGAGATTACAGACCCACAGGCTTGTGTAAGTGCAACTAATAAATACTTTTTTTTAACTACTTTGTATTTTTTTGTAAATTGTTCCCCTGGGATGGCTCTATCTTTTCTAAGGACTCGGTTGTAAAAGTAAGAAAGTAATCCCTAAATGCCGAAAAACATGTGTAACGTTTGATGGATTCTGGAACATTGAATGTTGGGGCTAACAGTTCAGTCCAAGAAGGTTAAATACAATGATACAATAAAATAATTAAAGACAATATCTTTTACGTTTATCACTTCATTGTCATCACTGAGTAAATACAGGACTGAAGCCGACTGCAGATGTCGTTCTCACGGTTCAATTTCATTTTTGAAGACGGGCCTTTCATTCCCTTTTTTCGCTCCGTATGTTACACAGTAACGATTTGCATTAGAAATGTAAATAGGTCCTATCTGAAGAACATGTTTGGGTATGTATCACTAAGTTCATATTCTAAACAGCAGGAACGGGCAGCTCTGGTCCTTGAACACCAAGTATCTGCACATTTGAGAGGCACCTTTCAGTTTGTGTTGGATTAAGATCTGGAAATTTCTGCAGAGTAGGCAGACTTCTTATCCTTATATTAGGTTCAATTAAGTAGTTCTGAGATGTAATGGGAAAACCAGAAACAAACGTGGCATTTGAGGCTTGCCTACCCCTGCTGTTTTGTTTTTGATAAAAATTACTACTGTATATAGAATTAGGTACTGAATGTTAGGTAACCCATTCCGATGCAGGGAATGCAATTTAAATAAAAATAAGAATTTTTCAGTGGATTCGTACTTCCCTCTTGTTAGAGGAAAAACAAATTCAAAAATTCGTTCGGGATTTTTTTAGGGAAAATATCCCTGTCTTAGTCCTTTGAAGGCTTGTAAATGTATGACATCGTATCAGAATGAAAATGAACATTTTGCAGAAATTGAAATTTACCTCCCTTTTGAATTTTTGTTCCCTTCTGGTTTTGAAAGTATGACACAAACATTTTACATTTCCAGTCCCATATAGCACATATTCTACTTACCCAAGGTGAGGTTATTCTTAACAAAACTCCAACAATACTTTGTTAGAGTAAGGTGTCCCTTGATAAATACCAGTTTAAGAAAACAAGGGAATGGAATATTCAAAGGTCTTTTTTTTTCATGGATGCCATGTAGTATAGTATGCAACTGGTGTTAGGCAGGTGCGGAACGCCTTGACTATTATCTGAGTTACACTGATGTGGCCACCATGAAGGGTTGCATCACAGGTTGTGTCAGTTTAATTACTGTTATGGTAAGATGCTACATGCTGCCTTTAAAGGCACCAAAGTTGATTAGGCATGGCTTACCGGTGCCTAGTTCCCCAGTCTTATTCTGGGCTACGAAACCTTTGTTATGTAAATTGCAGTTTTTTCCCCGCATGTTCTCAGGTTTCCTTTCCAGAGACATGCACGCTAAGTTAATTGGTGTCTTCAAATTGTTCCTTTGGGCGGATGAATGTGCAATACACAGCGGTCAGTTCTGCCTGCGCTGCACTTACTATACTTCAGGAATGTGTGCCTGTGACTCTCGCCTGAATAAAAGTCGCTTGCCTTTCTGATGAAGGATGAGTGAACAGGATTTTTTTTCCCAGATTTTAGTTAACTCTTAACTGAATACACAGAGTACCCTCCAAAAATATTCATACCCTCCTGAAATAGAAACAAACATAGAATGAGTTATGAGATAGTCTTGCTTAAAACAACTTTAAAATTATAATAAGATCATTATAATTATGTTGCTCAGAGAAAAGTCGTGTTTGTCGTAAAATACTGAAATCCAGAAAATGCGAAGGGTCACCTTTATTCAAACCTCTATTCCTTAAAATAAAATCAATTTTTTACAAAAAATAACTTACAATAACTATTTGCTCTTTGGACGTGCAGCGGAAGCCTCAGGAACTATGGAGGACTCTGAAGTTTTCCTGTTTCCCTGGGGTATTTAAAGAGGTTACACATGAAAGGCATTAAATAGTAGCATACCTCTTGGTTAAGATCAAAGAGCTCTCTGTGGACAAATGGTCATTGATCTTCACAAGATGAGAGATGCAGCTGCAAAGAATCCCCAAAAGATGAGTCTACTACGTGCCGTAGTGGTATTGTTTTAGAATTCTGAGGTTTCGTGTAGCCCTCCCAGGAAGCGTATGAATATGTATGTTTCCATGGGCTCCAATGCAAGAGGTTAATTAGGCAAAAGCTGAAGACCTCCAACACAAACTGTCATTTTCAAGATAGAAAGTATCAAAGACCACCATTCTTTGTCATCTGCTTAATGTCTGGGTTGCAAGGAAGTACCATAAATATTGATGACTTTAATTTGTTTAATTACAGCTGAATGAGAATTGGAACCATGTCTTATAGTCAGGTAAAGAGGAAATAGAGCTTTTTGGATATGCTCGTTATCAAGTTTTGTGTAAAAAAGGTGATACTCATCTTGATGAGAATATGAAATACGATGGGGAGTATATTCCCGGTTTGGGGTTGCTTTGCATCTACAGGTCCTGTTAAGATACCCGTTGTTGAAAGTTATTCTTGTTAAAATGGGGAGAGCTGATAGCCAAACAACTGGTTCTCTCTGCCGAATAGCTTATACTTGGCCACAAATGAGCGTTCTAGTGTAACAATGATCCAAAGTACATCTCCAAATTGACAAGTTAACTGCACACAAAATAAATGTTCTCGATTGGCCACCTCAGTGTACAGACCTCAGTCCAATTGATCATTTGTGTTTTGAACTAAAAACAAAAACAGTTAAGCAATGAAAAGGAGGACCTAGTGCAAATCTGCCTGGAGTAAAGTCAGAATTGCCAGAACCTCACAGCACATTACAAGAGGTGTCTTGTCAGTATAGTCTTTGTCAGTGGAGGATTTACAAAATACTTACTACAGAGGTATGAATAAATGTGACCTTAGTGTTTCCTGAATTTATGACAAACACAATATTTCTCTGTGTAATGCTATTTAGATAAAGTCATCATTTTCAGCAGGACATATTCAATCCGCAAATCTGTTACATAGAGAATTCTCATGATTGTATGGGATGTTTTTTGTCCTAATTTAATGGAGGGTATAAACCCATCTTGATGGCCCTGTATGTAATGTGTGCTTTATGGAGTGTATATCTGAATATTGTTTAAACTATGCACACAACTGTGAAATGACTCGGTGTCATGGGTTACTTTTGCAAGGAATTTAATTTGGTTCTGTAGGTCCAAAGACTTACACAAAAGTATTTAGTCAGAAGTGATGTGAAAAGTGTACTTCAAATGAATGGAAAATGCAACAAATCGTATAGAGAAACAAGTAATGTTACTCATAGGTATGGTGTCATAATCTGGGGCAACAGAAGTGTTACCAAATAATTATACAGGTCTCTCTGAAGATTTAATTTAGTACTACCACAAGCATTATTGATCATATCCTGAGGGAGATAAGACACTGTTTCTTAGAAGTGAGCTAAATAAAAGCTAGAATACTCATACAGTGTAGTGTTTTTGCCTGGATGTGTGTGATTTGTCTATTTGTGCGTCTGCCTTCTGCCTTTAACCGAGGTCTCTGGCCTTCCTGGTGCAAACAGTAGGACAGGTGGAGATCAACAACCTTTAAATGACACAATGTTTGCCCACACACCACTCAATTACCACACAGTTGGTGGGAACACCTTAAGACTGTGTGGGGTGCAGGACAGGCTCGAACCAGTCCTGGGACAGGGGGAAGCAACACTCTAACACCTGGTCAACGGCACCCACTCATCTGGTCTACCGCCCCGTCATCACGTCTCTCATTCAAGTCCCAGGTTCTGGCCAGATCCTGAAAAAGGGACCTATAATCCTCAACCAGCCAGTGGGAATGGCAGCTGGCTGAAGCACAAGACACAGAGCAGGAGTGGAGAGGAGTCGGAAACAAGGGAGACCTCAACAGAGAGCCACAGAGGAAGACTCAGGCATCGTCCTCCTCCCCCTACCCAGTATGGATGGGGAGAATATGCTAGGAGGAGCACGATGGACCACATTATATAGGACTGACAGAACTGATGAGAAGGCTACAGGCAACTGAAGGACTAAACGGAGTTGCAGTGGCAGAAAGAGGCTCGCCCGGCCACAGGACTGAGAGGATTTGGGAAAGTGCCGCTGTATTCTGGGACGTTTGTTTTGGGTTATTGGGAAACATAAACTTCACTTGTTTCTGAGTGCTTCCCCCATATGGACACATTTCTGTTGTGGTGTTCTGATACTTTATTGATCCCTTGAGGGACATTGCAGTGCAACAGCAGCTTAACACAGACACAGTGTAACACATGATACAATAATAACAATACAATACAGTCAGTACAGTGAGAAGTGCCCTAAGAAGAGTTACTCACAGTCCAGAACACACAAAGAACAAACCAGAGCAGAACAGTACACAAAAAAGTGGTATTGCACAATATGACTATAAATATAAATATGTTGCAAAGCTCCCTAGAATTGCACAATTCTGTTTATGGTTAGACAGTGATGCACTGTAATTGCTAGAGTCATAAAAAGAGAAATTATAGCCGGTCTTGAGAGTGTGCTGACAGTTCTGGGAGATGCAATGAACCTGTTGCAGGGAGAAGGGTCCTAGCACCTTTAAAATTGTTAGGTGGCATCTACATGTCCTGCATGTTGGGGTCCCTTACCTGTGACATTAGTATCTTATTAATCTGAGGATCTAACTGAGCCACTTCTTGATAAAAGCCAGGGTTTGACAGCATGGTGGGTGGTTTGTTCCAGACTCCCACAACCCTTGGTGTACAATAAAAGCCTCCTGTTATCCATTTTAAATTGGTTTTCCATTAATCCAAGGAATGTGTAATCAATTGCAATATACCAAGGGCTGGAGAAACCGAAGTATAAACACCTTTTCCTGCACGCACA
The DNA here is from genome assembly GCF_040954835.1 of Lepisosteus oculatus. Taxonomy (NCBI): domain Eukaryota; kingdom Metazoa; phylum Chordata; class Actinopteri; order Semionotiformes; family Lepisosteidae; genus Lepisosteus; species Lepisosteus oculatus. The sequence goes on along the minus strand of NC_090702.1, from coordinate 43,494,197 downwards.
AGGAATATCTTTCCGATTGCAAATTAAATGCATCTGCGTTTTCTTGCAATATTTTAAAAATACCATTTTGATCTGTTGAAATATAATCAATTTTAACCGCGCAGTGCTGAAGTTTTAGGGTTGACTATTTACTTTCAGCCTTCACATGAACAAAAATGCCTTCACCAAAACGCATTACAACAGCAGCTGTCTTATCAGAGTAACAGGAAGAAAACGTGAAATTAATGTGAAGATTTGCGACAGACTGACGTTTTACTTCCTTATGCAACATTTCCTGTAGAGATATTTCTGCATCAAAATAATATTTTTCTTTTTTTTTACACCACCTCGTATTACTGTTATAGACTAATCGTCTGACTACACGATGTGTTCGAGGAATGGTAAGTGTAAAATGCAATCATTTAAGTTAATATGATAGGGAAAATGCTATTGACTCTCATTACCCAGACTTTTACCTCGCGTTTCAAATATGACGCAGCAGATATATATGCGAGGAAGTCATTTACTCTCTAAATTGTTTCCGTACTTAGATGCACAAGGAATCTGTGTACATACAGATCAGAATCAATGTGGGATAACAGAACGGAATGAAAATGTTAAATAAGAAATAGAGTAATTAGATTGATTGTGCTTACCCCGAAATTGTTTTGACTCGAGCGCTTGTAGGTTTTACATGCCAAGTTCCGCATGATTAATATACTTGTGTGCATTTGCTATTTAAAAAAAACATTATTATTATAGGGTTTGCAATATGGTTAAACTTAAAAGTCTTTCTTCAGACATTTGGGACATCACTGCTTATTCAAGCAGACATCAGTGAAAATGGCAAAACATGAGACTTGGATAATCAGACGTTAAATTTATTGTGAAAGCGTCAAATGACCGTTACGCAAAAGGAAATCATTAACAAAAGCAAATAGACATTCACGGCTGAAAAACGTTTCTAGTGCATAAGACAAATATAAATGCCTTATTATTTGTTTATAACTAGAATTGTTTAATTTTAATTCAAATGATAGCCCTGGTATGTTGGCTATTATTTTTTTGCGAATTAAGCATTTACTGGTTGAGCTGTATTTGGTGTGAAACACTGTGTGACAGTGTGACAGTTTTGACCAATAAAAGAGCTCCTTTCCTTTCGAGTTCCTCTTCTCCGGTGGTTTTTCAACACGAACGCGTTCTGTTTTATCTCTTGGTTTAGTATTTGTGAGATACGAGGAACAGGAAGTTTGTCATTTGAGGATTTGGGGTTTGGGGAGGGTGTTGCTGTTTAGGTACAGCTGCTTATTTTCTTTCTTTCTACCTCCCAAGTCTTGTTTATTTGCTTGACATAGGAGCCGGAACTGCACCTTTTCCCCTTAGAGACCGCACGATTCAAGAGTCACACACGGACGGGTTGGCCATAAATATATAAGGGAGCCGAAAGATATGCTACTTACACACTGCGTTAAATTCGGGAAAAGGTCATGCTCTTATCATGTCCAGTCTCGCTCTCCGTCGTATGTACAAGTACTGTCAAAAGTATTCACCCCCTTGGAGTTTCGTTTCCACATTTTATTGTGTCACAACATGGAATCATAATGCGTTTAATTTGGCTTTTGTTTTTGTATGGATCGACACAGAACACTACGCAGTGTCAAAGTGAAACCTAACTTCCTGAATTAGTTATAAACATAAAATAATTGACTGCATTAAGTATTTACCCCTTTTACTATTATAAAAATAGTTCCAGCCTAAAATCAGTTGTCTTTAGAAGTCACATAATTCATTGAATGGAGCCCACCTGTGTGCAATTTAAGTGTTTCACGTACGTCCAGGTTAAATACACTTATCACTGGGAGATTCCACCTCTGATAAGTACAGGTCCCAATAAAAACTACAAAACCTTTTCCCGAACTTCCCTTGGCGCTGTCTGCGCCCTTGCAGGTCCCAGGTTCCTTACAGTTAGGATGCAGTTCCTTCAGCTAGGAGAATCAGGTCAAATGAACCTCAAATACATTGTGTCTCTGCATACTGCATCAGCCATATGATCCTGCATCTCATAACTGGCAGCCCACTGAAGCTATGCAGGTGTGACCTTGGTCAGTAACTGGATGTGAGACCTCCTGGGAAAAACTAAGGTTGCTTCCTGAAGAGGTGTCAGTGGGGCCAGCAGGGGGTGCTCATTCTATGGTCTGTGTGGGTCCCAATGCCCCAGTATAGTGAAAAACATATACTGTGAAAAGGTCCTGTCCTTCAGACAAGACATGAAACTGAGGTCCTGACTCTCTGTGGTCATTAAAAAATCCCAGGGAGTTTCTCGAAAAGATTAGGGGTGTAACCCCAGTGTCCTGGCCAAATTTCCCCCTGGACTTTACCACTCATGGCCTCCTTATAATCCTCGTCTATGAATTGGCTTCTCTTCTCCTTCCCACTGATAGCTGGTGATTGGGGTGTCACATCATCCCGGTGCTGCAGCACATTAATAGAGGGGAGTCCCCATTATGTGTAAAGCACTTTGAGTGGAGTGTCCAGAAAAAGTGCTATGGAAGTGTAATTATTATTATCGTTATCATTTGAGTGGACTACTGAAGTCATAGAAATTAATTGCACTTAAATGCTTTTAATTTCTAAGAATCCCAAACACTTTTGAATACAGATGGGGACACACTTCTCCATCAGTGAAGTGCATCCTACACCCATAATAACCAGCAGCGTAGGACTTCATTTTGCATCCAATCTGCCGGACAGCACTTCCTAGTGGACAGTGTCTGCAGTCACCACAGGGTGACATTAGTTTGGATATTCTGGTCCAGGAGAAAGAGCGCCACCTACTGGTCCACCAACACCACTTAGTATGAAGGAGTCGGCTGCCCTTGTCTGTGGGATTATACCCCACTCCCCTCATAGCTTCTGTAAGAGGGGGTCTGTAGAAGCTAGTTTCCTCGGCCTCTTGACAATAGCTCAGCAGGGTTTTGGTATGCTGGCTGGCCGGGTCTTGGGAGATTTGAAAAACCTGTTGTTCTTTTATGTTCTACATTTCTATACTCCTAAATCTGAATTGAATTCTAAACTTAAATCCTACCCCAAACCACCCACATTGTGAATATAAACCACAGTTACATTCTATAATGCAGAATAAATGGAATTATTTAATTATTAATTATAAAATAATTATTTTTCCAAATTCATGAAAAACAGAAAAATAAGATAATTAGCTCCTTAAATTACTAAAGTTTCTGGCAGGTAATATTTTTCAAAAAGTGAATTGTTGCCACTTGCAATTGGCTGTGGCTTTGACTTAAATTATGACAGGCTGTATAAATCATCATGGTATTGATAACATATAATTTAAAGACAGTTGCTTTGATATGCATTAAAATACTATCACCACAGTAAGACGCAAATATTTACACTTGTATCTCCTAAGAAATTCTGCGACTCCTTTAATAGTTTCTGATGAAGTTTTTCCTCTAGTCAGCAAGCTGCATTAAAAATAAAAACGTAATTTCTATAAACAAATGTTCATTGCATGGTAGGTCTAATTACAGAGATAAAAAAAAGATCAAGAAATTGTAATTTATTCACTTTGTGGTAGCTCAGGGCTGACTGAGAAAAATAAGATGCCGTGAAACAAATTGCGGCCTGGAGGTTCATACTTCCTGTCATGTTCATGTTTCATGCTATTTGACTTTTGAAAGTTAAAATTGCATTTTTATTTATTTCAAAATATGGCACTTAAATGTAGAAACCATTGTGTTTCTTCCTTTGTTAGCACACATTTGGTGCTTCCTTCTGGTATCCACAGTTCTACCAGGGGTCTTGGTGTTAAACTGATGGTGTGTGAAGTAATTAGATTGTCTGAGTGTTCATGTCACTTACTTGAGAGAGAAGAGTGTGACAGATACTTTAAGAGGATTCCTGTTTGCCATTATGGTGAAAAAACACTTTCAAGAAGCAAGTATCTGTTCAGAGGTCTTAGTCAGGGATTTCTGTAAATCATGGATTTCCGCAGTGGGATACATGTACGGTCAGCAATGGTAGTAAACAAAATTGAAAGTAATTGTTAAGTATTTCATCTTTCCACTGTTTTACTAGATGACAGTGAAAAGTCTCAGTCAAAGTTGTCTAGAAATGATCATAATTTCCATGTGAGCTTTCCAACCTTGGACTGAACATCTTTGCATGAGGAATGAGACATTTTTATCCTCTCTGCTGCATTATGCAAATAAGCAAGATACAACTTTGCTTAACAAATGAATTCCTCTCTCCTCAGAGGAAGGCTTTACAAGAGAATTATGAAAACATATGCAATAATTAGGTTTTTTTTTTAGAAAATGACAGGTTTTATTGGGTAAAATGTTTTATGAAAGCAACTACAGCTGGAATGGTAAAAAATGAAAATCCCTGGAACTAACTAGACTTCACCTTTGCTCAAGGAAGTTGAAAGGCAAATGGAAAGCTTAAGAAAAAAAAGCAAAAGTTTAGTTTGTACATCATTTTCAACGTGACTATGGTAGTGTCACATCCAGTAAATAAATGAATGTCAGTTTGGGAGATAATGTCGATAATTGGGCTGCAGGAGTGTTACTTTCCTTTGTTCCTAGCTATTTTCAGTTCACACATTACTATTCACTCTGCTATCTTGAAAGAATTCTTAAAGCCCTAATGCTCACTGGTAGCATTGTATCTGTTAAAGCCTGTGGATTTCCTCCTGTGACTGTGAGATAAAGAAGGGTTTCACTCTGTGTTTGGCAGCTGTTTGTTATTGTGTTTCCCTGTGAAAACATGAATAACAATAAGGTTCAGCAAAGCTGGCAAAAAGTAACATTCAGTAAAGAAAGCGGTTTACTGGCGGGACACTGAATATTCACTAAGTGTAGTGGTGCTTTTTGTTTTGAAGATTGACTGAAGAACCCAATCACCTACTGGTTTTATGAAATAGGCTGCTCCTTCATGCTTTCAAAGCACTTATGTTTGTTTTTTGTATTTAAGCTATGAGTGACTCGCGATCGAGTTTTACATTTGTAAAGAGAAGTGTTTTTCCTGGACATGCAAATGTTTCTTACACGTGTTTGTGTATCACAGGCCGAGGCCATAGAATTACATGACTATAGTCATGTACTGTAATATAGAGTTGCAGGTAAAAGGATAATGTGCAATAATGTTACTAATGAGCATCGCCAAATACCCTCAAGCCAATTTAGTGAAACACTAAATCACTTTGATACTTCCTGCTATATAAAATCCAACTAATCTCCATCCATCAATCATATTTACTCTTTGGATATATGGATATACTGTATATGTTCATAATATTTTACAGTGTAGTTGTGTTTCTGCATTTGGAGATGACACATATGTTGATAAATAAGTTAAGGACTTCTGTCAACTCTGGTACAGCCTCGTGTGCAGTTCTGTTGCACTGCTCGGCTCATATGGAGAAAAGCTCAAGCTCTGTTTTCTTTCTCCTGTAGTAGTAAACAGAAGATCAGGCTCCCTGTGCATGTAGCAGGAGTGTTTGCAGTTTAAAATAGATACTTAGTGTCCTATATGAAGATCTACTGGGAAAAACCGGCTTGCTTCTTGAACAGCCACTCTAGATAAACAGAAGCAAGATGTTTTTCTGTTGATCTGACACATTCGCAGCAGCAACATTGTTTACTGTAACAGATCACAGCTGTTCGTGTTTCTCAGTTTGAAGGGACTGCCTCAAAAGTTGTGAAGACATCAATGCCCCGAAAGTTCCATCTTGTTGTGTATGTTGCAGGTACCGTCGAAATGTAAAGAACAGAATTGTGGTGCCATGTTTGATAATACATTACAGCAAAGTACAACTATCTGGAAAAACAAAGGTGAAAGACACTACAGGGTTGTTGTTGGCCTTGTGAATCATATGACACTACACTTACAAAGTTCCATGGAATGCATTAAGAAATGCATATCTTCATTATGCAATGCACTCAATGAAGCCTAATCTCACAGCATTATTTGTTCCCCATAAAAAGCTGGAGGAAGTCCTTTCTTTTTCTTACAAAAAAGGAACTGGAAAACAAGTTTTTGCTTTTCTCCAGCATATTCATAAAGCTAAATATTGAAGTGCACAGTTATTATACAGTGCTGAACTCCAAAAGCCTTTATGTGCAGGAAATAAATAATATCAGAATCTTTGTTTGGTCACTTATAAGAATAAAATGTCAAAGGTCTCTGTTGTTTTCTAAATTAAACATATTGCTTTGTATTAATTGATACCTCTTGTTTAAGAAAATCAGTTGTCAAAATTGGTCTGTAAGACAGTTGATCCTCCTAAATGCTTACAGTATAATGATCCTGAGATGAGTCGATATGATGCCTACACTTAATTTTAACATTGTGATGCCTTAAACAGAACCTGTAGCTCTGAGTCACAGTTACAAGTGAGTGCTTTTGCTTTGCCAAATTCTTAAATTCCATACATAATGCTGATGTAATGTCCTGTAATATACAAAGCTTTATCCAAAATCTGTCCCCTCTCAGTATTTTATGCTGCGTAGCTCAGTTTCTCCACTCTTGCAACCACTCTTCTGTGACCACAGAGGGTGTGGTACACAATTACAGAATGCTGCATTTTAGAAACAAAACTGGTACACAGCCAGTGAGAAGCATATGTTTGCAAGACAGAGGCTCTATAAGTACACCTACTTGGTCTCACCAGTACCTGCGTTGTGCTATTATTAGCTGAGGTTTAGGGCACAGGTAGGAAGTGCCTTCTCCACCCACCAAATTAAAATAACTATGTTTTAATATGACATCAATGTTATCTCCACTCTGCTTATAGTACTTACATTTGTGCAGCTTTTTTCTTCCCAAAACATCGTGAAGCACACCACCTATCCAACAACAAAATACATTACCCATCTCGGCAACCCAGAGCTGGCATTACACACCTGCAGTATCACTGAACTGCAGGCCAGGTGAAGAAGTGAGAAACTACTTCACCAGTTGAATTGAGATCGTGAGAAAACCCAGGGTGGAATTTCATTTGGACACTGGGGTCCAAAATGTTAAATGGAAAGTTAGGTAACATTTCTCCTTGTTGAGCTATGGGATGTTAAATGACCAAGATGACTCCATCGGGCTCCATTACTCTCAGAGATGGGACAAGATTTTTAAACTCCCCTTTACATTAACTTATAGATGTTAATTTATAAACTCAGAATTGCATTTACTGAGATAAAAATCAGTTCTTAATGCCTGTGAGTAGTACACATACTGATCAGCTGTTCAGTAACCTAACATGAAATAATGCTTTTGAGCAAATCAGTAACACTACTCAGCATTCCACGTAGTCTGATAGTTCCCAGGAATGTTGAACAGCAATGTTACCTTACAATGCACCAATTAAACATGCTCATCTCATCAAAAACATAGTGCTGAGTATACAAATGTAATTCTTTCAATTTAAGGGTGGTTTTAAAATCCTATCCTGTCACAAATCACTTCAGACCTGGAGTCATCAGGTCACCCTTCCATACTGGGACATGGGATTGGAAATTGGAAATGGGATTGGTTCAGGAGGAAGAGCGCCTCCTTCTGGTCCACCAACACCTCTTGCAGCAGCAGCAGTCTTGCCTTCCGTGATGGTCTTCCATACTAGTATTATGTCTGACCTTGCTTAGCTTCTGCGATCTGACAAGATGGGTCTACAGAGCAGTGTTGATGGTGTCACTTAGGGATTTAGAGGGATTTTTAGAAGAATTCCAGTGTCTGAGAAATGTACTCAACATCCAGGGGTTACAGGAACACATAAGTAATCGTGGCAGATGTTTGCTCATGCAAGAGTATAATTTGGCAAATCTTTCATTTTCCAACAAATTCACTTAAGAGGGAAGAATAAAGAACTGGTTAAAACTGAAAAGGCTTCTTTCTTAATTCATAACCTGGAATATAGCCATAAAAACTATAGGATGTGACCGGTCTTAAGAAATATCGCAGCTGGAATTATTTTTAAGGAATTCCCTGTGTTGAAATACTCTTTATACGGCTCCTTTGTTTAAGTAAACACTACAGATCCTTAAGGATTTGGGCATTAGTTGACTGTGGAAAAAGTAATAAGGGTGGTCATTCTATGTGAAGGGTAACTGACTTTTAACTAACTTCCTTGCTTGTGTGGACCATCAATTATGTTCCCTTCATCTAGAATGATTACGTATTTCAAAACCAATTATTGTACTTTATTATTTACTTCGTAAGAAATTCAGTCTCAGTTCACTATCGGTGGTAAAGCAGCTTAAGCTGAGGTTGTTCCCTTGTGGTTGCTGTGAATTCTGAAGTGTTGACAGAGGTTGTGACCTATAATCAAAAATGAAAGATGTTCTCAGCTCAAGTAGTAACTCTAGGCTTTCCAAACAGATTATGGCAGGCTATTCCAAACAAGAATTGGATGTAAAAGGAATTACAAATCTTCTAAACATTTTCCAACTGCACTCATTGAGAACTGATCCAAAAATGAAGAGCTTGTAGAATTACTGTATATTCATTATGTTGGCAGTGCACAGACCTTTTCTCTGTATTGTATAGTGGCTAATCACCAGTTTCAAACCTTATTCAAGACTTTGCTCCTAAACTTCTGAGCTGTTGACAACATTGGGCCTAATTTAAATCCCTTCCCACGACTGGATCGTTTTAGAATTAGAAATAGTTTTGTTGTTCTGAAGAGTGCTGCATTAAATTCTTGATAAACCATCCTATAGTATCCCATGTAACCATCTTATGATATCATCCTATTGTATCCTATATCTCACATAATATTAAATTATAAAAATTAAAGAAATTATAACATTTCTTGTCAGCAGTGATGTGCAGTACAACTACAGTATATTATGTAATTTTCAAATGTTTATTCCGAATTCAAACATATATTCTTGCAAAGCACTATGAGGTGTTTCCCATCTTTGGAAAGTGATAAAGATATCATGATGATTTATTGATTTAACACACTTAACTATTTTATGTATCTTCACCTTTATACTGTAAGGGACCTAATGTATAATACTGTCACTTTCAGCTGTTGTCCACTTTAGACAGGGTTAAAGGACTGGCCTTATCTGGCCTTAGACAGGGCTGGATTAAGGACCCTATAGGCTCTGAGCACTTCTGTTTCATAGGCCCTTTGGTGGATGCGTTTTATGGGTGGTTTGATTTCTATGAGTAGATGGGTGATCAAAATAGTCTGTCATTGCTACATATATACTTATTCAAGAAGAGATCTTTTTAACAATATTTATCATACAAATGTCATAGGTCTTTAAAGGCCTTAGGTATAATGTCTGCTGTACATAAACTATCACTAGCAATTGTTCAAAGCTTTGGTCAGATCATTTCAGGCAAAATTTGACCATTTGAATATATACACTTTTTGCTCGTCAAAGCATTCAAGGTGTAAGGCTTGCAGTGCTGAAGTCTACAGCTGTTTAGAGCAATAAAACTGGAAGGCGTTGTATTAACCAGTGGTACATTTTGTTTGTGACTTTTAAACAAAGCCTGAATCAGCTAGTTGGACAGCAGTTAATGGTATGAGAGAGCCTGATTGTTTTTTAAAGGCTGACAGAGCAGTGCACAACAGGATTCCGATTGTTCTTCATTGCAGAAATTAGAATACAACTAAACATTCCTGGGTTGGAGTCCTGGGACCATTGGCAGGTATAACTCTCCCTTTATGCAGAAAACAAAAGAGATATTTGTACTGTTGGTCTACTGTTGCAGTATCTGTTCTGACAATTTCACCATTCCACGTAAAAAGTCAGCATCATGTTTATCATTTCAAGCGCTGTGTCAGCCATTCCTCATTTTTTGCATGGTTTATCTGCCTTGTCGGAACCTGCAGAATGTAATGAATTGAGCTCCTAGAATTTTGTCCAACTCTCACATTAACTGTTTCACTTCTCTCTTGGTTAGCACAAGTTGTTGATCTTAAACTGTTAGTCTGAAAGAAAAATATACTTGTTATATGCTAGAACCCATTCCTACTTTCTTAGTTTGCCCTATTTTCTATGCACTTTGCTTTTTGGTTATTAAGTCATCCATGTGGTTGAACATCCTTCATCTCCAAATGCCTAAAAATCTTACCATGTCACTGAAGAGCCACGTAATTGCTTACAAAAAATTCTGGAGTATGTTGCTTATCGTAACCATGACAACTGAGCTTTTATCTTAGAACAAACAAACCTTCTGGATCTGCTCTTCTCCAAGTTGTAAGCTTTTGTTTAAAAGCTATGACTTTCCGGTGGCCCCCGGTTCTGCTATTCTGTTTTTGTACTACTGTACCTTAGTTTGATACTGTTGATCAAATTCTCCTGTTTCCATGAGTAGAAAGTGTACTCTGGAATTTAGGAACCACAGAACTGTACTTTGTTCTTCTGGGTGAGTTTAAGTCTGTCACCAGGAGGACTTCCTCAGGAGTTGCCTCCAGAACTGATGAATGCAATTCTCTGATTGCTGGAGTTCCTGGGACATTACTGAACAAACTGAAATATCGTAGAAACTCAGCATGTGTATTTATATGATACAGGAAATATTTGACTTTAGAATTTATGAATATCTGCCGTGGAGTTGATTGGCTTCCCTTCTAATCTACTGTTGCTTTGTATGTCCAGCCACAGTCTTCGATCTACATGAAATGATTTGCAAGATGACTTTGACATGTTGATGTAGATCTCAGTGTCCATGGCCAGATTATAGGTTTTTGGGCCCTAAGATAATAATAAATTGTTTAAAATAAGAAGAGGCTATTTGGTCCATTTGACATGTTTGGATGTTAACTCATTAAATCAGCAATTAATTGGATTTATACAGTGCATTTCATTATTATTGTTGTTGTTGTTGTGATAAATCTACATTATTTTTTATTATTCTAAGTAAATGCACTTTAGTGACTGCAAAACATTTTTAAAAAAAGATCATTAAGAAAAAACCCAATACCTTTCATATGTTTTTGAAAGGTACAAAAACAGTGTCTGGTCTGGTCAGTAGAAGATGACTGATGTATCACTGAGGTGCTCACTAAGGAAGAATTCTGCAACAAGCCCCAGGCAGTGGAAGGACAAAGTTCTTCACTACAATTAGCATAGAAGAGGCAGAAGTGTTTTGGATACTAGAAGCATTCAAGATTTATAAATTCCCAGGGCCTGATGTAATCTTAGCATTTGAATTTAAGGAAACAACATGTTATTTAAAAGCCATTGAGGCAACTCTTCCAACATTTGCTGAAGAGAGGGGTAGATCCCTTGGAATGTGAAATTGCTTGTGTGATGCACAGTCACAGGAAGGATGACAAAACCGAACCAAGTAATCATAGACCAATAGGTCTACATTTCAAAATGCTTTTGATAAAGTTCCTTATTGAAAGTTTAATTCTCCAATTACCACTGTAGGCAGTGGTCAGATTGAAAATAGCTTAATAAATAGAAAATAGAGAGTACAGATAAGGGAGAATACTCAAATTGTGGTGATGGAATTAGTGGAGTACCTCAGAGATCTGTACTAGGACCACTATTCTTCTTAATTTATAACAATAATCTAGATTCAGTTATAGTTAATAAACTAAATACATTTGCCTTCAAATTAGATTATGAGGATGAGCAAACCCTGTACAAGCTACAAATGAACTTCAAAAAGATTTAGATAAAATTCAACATTGGGAAAACAACCTGGCAGATGATGTTTAATGTAGACAAGTGCAGGGTTTTGCATGCAGGTAGCAAAAACATAAACTATAAATACAAAATTGGAAACACTGAGATAGAAGAAGCTACTTGTGAAAAATACATTTATTTTAATACATTTGTTCAGATATTGTGGGTTAATACATAAAAAGGCATACACAATGTGAGGATATTTAGTCAAAAATGTATAGTTTAAAATCCAGGGATGTTGTGTTCATAATAATTATTCCTTACACTTATATATGTCACGAACAGTTCTTTCCGGGCCCTATGCGGACGACGCAATCCAGAATAGTGAAGACACAAGGGGAAAAATATCATGCAGGAGTCGGTCGGGAGTGTCCATGCAGTGCTAGTGTCCCGGGAGAGTGAATCCAGGGCGAACAATCCAAGGGTAAATCCAGAGTAGGAATCCAAGACGAGAGGTTTAGTCCAAGACCAGGGGATCCATCCGTAGTTAAAACCAGAACCGGGTCGGGACCGGCGGGACAGGGAATCAGGACCAGGAAACTAAAACCATAACGGAGCCAGACACAGCAGGACCCCGGGCTCTCACGACACGGAAATCAATGAGAAGCCAGGAGTGAGGTCAGCGTGTGGCTTTTAAAGGGGAACGGGAATAGGGAACAGGTGCAGACAATGGGAAGGAACGAGGAAGGGCTGGAGCTCCCTTAAGAGGAGGGGTTAGCGATCGTGACAATATAGTGCTTTTCTGGACACTCTACTCAAAGCTCTTTACAGATAATGGGGACTTTTCTCCACCACCAGCAATGTGCAGCTCTACCTGGATGATGCAATGGCAGCCATAGTGTGCCAGAACGCTCACCACACATCAGCTATCAGTGGGGAGGAGAACAGAGTGATGAAGCCAATTTATAGATTGGGATTATTAGGAGGTCATGATTGGTAAGGGCCAATAGGATATTTGGCCAGGACACCGGGGTAAAACCCCTACTCCTTTTGAGAAACGTCCTGGGATTTTTAATGACCACAGAAAGTCAGGACATCTGTTTTATGTCTCATCCGAAGGACAGCGCCATTTTTACAGTATAGTGTTCCCATCACTATACTGGGGCATTAGGACCCACACAGACCACAGGGTGAGCGCCCCCTACTGACCCCACTAACACCTCTTCCAGCAGCAACCTTATTTTTTCACAGGAGGTCTCCCACCCAGGTTCACACCTGCTGATCTTATGTGGGTTGTCAGTTGTGAGCTGCAGGGTGATATAGTTGCTTAAAGATAAGATAAGATAAGCTTTTATTGTCCCTAGGGGGGAAATGTTTATGAACACACAGCGCTACTGTGCATCTAAATACCTCAGATCACATTACAGATTGCATCTATTAAATTGTTACAAGTGAATAATGAACTAATAAGGCCTCATGTATTCTAAACAAGTTACTTACCATCTTGTAGTGCTGCTACAATGTGGAGAAACTAAACCAGATACATTCTGGCTTAAAGGAATGTCCAACACTAAGGCTGAACTGAAAGAACTGAATCTTTTTAGTCTTGAACAAAGAAGACTAAGGGGAAATCTGATACTAGCATTCAGTATCCTCAAAGGCACTGACAAAGTCAACACAGTACTGTTCAGAATAAACACTGAAACTCAAACCAGTGATATAAATGGTCACTCCAAGTGACTTTCATATAGAATAAGAGGGTTGTGGGATTACAGCGGGCAACAAGCAGTCGAGTCATTAAGACCGTATGATACCTGGGGCCATCGTTTCTTCATATCAGCAGTGGCTCTGTGGGAAAGGATCTGTGCCTGTGGCTGGAAGGTTGCCAGTTCGTATCCTGCAAGAATCCTACTCTGTTTTGCCCCTGAGCAAGGCCCTTAACCCCAACTGCTCCAGGGGTGCCGTCTCAATGTCTGACCCTGTGCTCTGATCCAAAGCTTCTCTCTCCCTGCCTGTGTGTCTCATGGAGAGCAAGCTGGGGTATGCAAAAGACAAATCCCTAATACAAGAAATTGTATAGGGCCAATAAAGTGATTTTATCTTATCTTACCCTGGTTTCCTTCAGGAAATGGCAGAATGAGATTATTGGCTACTAACCACCAAATTGGCTACATTGACTGAATGGCCTCCTCTTCTTTGTAACCGTTCTCGTACTCTCTTTTAAAAAATTACGAATAAAATTCTAAAGACGATTGTATCCAGTCACCCCAGCCCCTTTTGAACAGTTAATCGAGAGCGGATTTTCTATACAGACGTATATACACACCTTTATGTAACCAGGAATGTTAATTGAGAACAAATGGTTATTTTCAATTTTCAATGACCTGGTTAAGAGGTTTGCTCCTTGGCAACAGAGTCAAATAAACAATAAAACGATTGTTCTTGCTTTTCCTATGTTCTCCAGCCTTTGTGGCTTGTAGCCTGTTCTGAAAGTTGAGGTTGAGGGGTGATCTAGCTAAGAATGTCCCACTCCAGAAGTTTTAGCATTACAAACAGATTAACACATTAAATAGAATTAAATTCAATAGAATGGAAATAAATAGAATGATGGGGACGTTATGCATTTATTAAGGAAATTCCTGGTAGATTAAAACTAAGACGAGCATATTAGAATTGACAATTGCAGTAACAAAGTGACATTTCAAATATTGTGTGCGCATTTAAGAATGAACCAGGGCAATGGGTGTGCAAGTGCTTGAATACTATGTAAATAATTCAAGATCTGCTAAGAAGGCTTGCTTTCCTAAACACAAATTGCTCTTAGCCTTTGAGAATTAATGTTAGATTGGTCACCAAAATCCATGCTCTGTGCCCAGAGCCAACAGCTGTCTGTTTTGGCTGCGATATCCCAGTTACGAGCAGCTTGCAGTGATACGGTTCTCTAGTAGGGAAAGACGCGTCGCTGTTTTGAAATTGAACGCCCCCCACGGAATCTGTCGCTGGTGCCAGAAACGGCCAGCACGTGTGCGCTTCCCTGCCACATTCCACAGTGCATTGCCGTGGTTTTCTTGGCCAGCGGATATATTTGCAGAAAGCTCAGTTACTCAAACGCTCGTAGGACTCATAGGTTTTTTTTATCTCAAAATTGATCATATGTCCCCTTTAATATACTGAATATTTGGGGAAAAGTTTTTTTTACATATATATTATGGTGGTTGCCTCAATTTCATGTGCACCAGCTCACATTTATTTTAAAAATGGCCTTTTATGACGACATACGCAATGAAGACTTTTTTCAGCCTACATTGCAATTGTCATCAAAAGAACCTTAGTGAACTGCACGCCCGTGAACGACTCGAAATTCGTGTTTCTGCAGTGATCACTTCTAACGTACTAAAAATTCAATGAATTTTTAACACTAATGAATCATTCCCTTTTACTTTTAAAACTCGTTTGGTTGTGCTTTTAATGGGTGCAGGGATCCGCTGAAAACAGTTGTTATGTACAGTACTGAATCGGACTGCTAGTCAATATGTTTTTAAAACAAATTACAGTACACCTTTCCTTATGTTATTGATGTCTCTCTTTTGTCAATCTTATCTGCAGTATTTTTGCCTTGTGCTAATTGCTATCCTTTGACCTCTTTTTTTAAAACCTAAATCAGAATGGACTACATTTACAGCGATTTCATTCTTTTATAAAATTGAAAACGTCTAAGCGTGAAATGATTTTTTTTGATGAAATCTTATTATTGATATTCACGTTATTGCATAGCCTGTAAGTCGGGATGGGAGGTATATGATGCTTTCTTGCACCGTTATCATTCAAGCGTGGAAGGGGGGAAAAATGCCCCCTCTCCCCCCCCAATGTGCGAATGCACAGATTTGCACGTGCACAAGGGACGATCCGCGAGACAGGCCAGGAACTCAATTGGGAATCCCTTCACTTCGGGCTCCAAAATTTCAAATGTCACTTCCTGTGAGGCAGCGTACATGAAGTACGTGCATTCCCGCAACGACAGGTTTAATTTGCCTGGACGCCACTTAGTAGGAGTCGTCTGACCACGAGGATCTATGTGACCTTATTAAAAATGCAATTGTATCGAAAATGATGTGATTTTTAAACACTTTCTCAAAAGTATAATTATTTCTAATGAAACCTTTGCGGTAATAAAGCAATAAAGCATTAGTTTAGTTTAAGCAAAAATTAAAATGAAGCAGGGTTTTATCCGCTTGATGCGGTCAAAGGGGGTTAAATGTATGTAACCATTTAATTATTATGTGTAGCGTATTTACAGCTTACTTTCACCAATAAATGTCACTGCAATATCAGACTTGTCCTTCGGTGATTCAGCAATTCTGCATTTTACCACAAGGCGGCGTAAAATGGTTTGTCTCTTTAAACCCTAGTAAAACACCGGTTACCACGCCTTTGAGTGGTGCGTCACGGTCGTCACGTTGCACTGCCGGCTTGTGAGGTTAAATACGGGATCTGGAACAGTGGGGGAGATTAAGATACCGGCATCGTAGGGAGGTAGCTCAGTGAAACGGTACAAACGAAATTCTTTAAGCGAGCAATTTATAATTGCCACAAAGCGCTGGTTAGGAGCGGATTTCGGTACCCGTGAGAAGACAGGAAATATTCTGACTAGCTACCTGCTTTACAGGAAAAAAAATGTTACTTCGGCGTTCCGATAACTAGATTTCCTTTTACATTACAATTCTCGATCCGTTTTTTTTTATTTAAAAAAACAAGCTAGTCACCGCGTACACTGGAATTTCTTTCAAAAAGAAATCTCTCGGCTTTGTTATACTCGGCATCCTAAAGGAGAAACTCGAAAGGATTTTTTTTTCCCCCACATAGCTATGCCAAAGGAGCTCAAGCAGACTCGCCTCCAAAAGATCTGGATTCCTTCTAAGGATGATAGACCAGCTATACCTCGTAGATGTAAGTGCAGTTCTCTCATCTGCTGTGTTAAAGAATGAAATGCGTATCGCCAGTTTTTTGTTGGTCTCTTGGTCGGGCCTTGTATCATAAATGTGGAATTCCCTCGCATGCTAAGTAGTAGCGCACATGATTAGTTTGCGTTACTTTAGCTTGCGGCAGGCGTGACGGCAGACTGCCCCCGTCTTTGATCTGATCTGTATTTGATTTTACTTTCTGATACGGTGTGGCATTCTCAGCCCTATTTTTGGTCTCCGCCGTAAAGCTATTCAGAGAAGACCTGAAGAACGCTTCACAGCCGAAACGTTGTGTTTTCTCTCTTCTCTTCTCAGTATGGAATAAACCTATTGTTCCTTTAGTTTTAGGGAAGACCTAGTTCATTTGGTGAGCAGTTGCACTGTTAGCGGTGCTATCCGCCCCTTGTTCAGACGGAGCTCTGTAATGCGGACGGCGGTTCTGAAGGATGGCGTTTTGTGACGTTGTGTTTTATAGTTCATTTATAGGTAGACACTTACACCTAAATGTAATTCCGAGTTTCGGTAACCGATGAATCTCTGCAAGTGGCATCTAAACGTTGCACTCTCGTACTCGTACATTTTTAATCCGTTTTTATCTGGGCATTTACAAGGACACTGTGAGGGTGTGATTTGTATTACGCGGTCTCCTGAACAAATGGTAGCGAACAAAGCACAAAAAGGAGAGCCGAAACGTGACTCACGTGTATTTGCATTTGAAGCAGGGGAGGGAAAAAAAATGTGGTCCAGGGCTCTGTTTAAAAATGGGCGGGACAACGTAGCCTATTGTAACCCATTCCTGCTTGTATTAAGATGTTAAAGAACAGCGATACACGAATTCCCTGTCCAAGCAGTCGCAAATCGACCACCGCAGTGTAGATTGTTAACAGTAAAAATGGTAAAAAAAACAATTAACATTTGAAGTGCTCAATGAATATGAAAGTAACGTTGGTCCTGCTTGGTTGCATGTATATAACTGATACAAGACCATTCAGGAAAAATGTGCCTAGTATTTTCCACAGTAATAAATAATGGAATGTAGGATAACTCGTTTGGTTTAACCTCTGTGCTGCTTTAAGGATGTTAATTCCCCCGCCCCCCAAAAAGGCCTTCATGGAAATGTACCGGCGTTTAACTAAAGCTTACAGTTCAGGGTTGTCGCTAGGATGATTAATATTGCTTTACATTCTGACGGTGAATACTGCGAAAGCGCTTAGATTCACATTTCAATACCGCACCGTGTCATGAGAGGCTCCCGGTTACCATAAAGGGGCGGGGGCTCGAGTCCGCGCGCCGAGCGAGGCGTTGGGGGGGGCTCGAGACCGAGCTTAGTCACCTTCTTTGTGTCCGGCATTCTGATGAGCCAGATCTCGCTGCACGCGGAGCTGGAAGGGGTTGCTATAGCAACCACGGCGACTCCGGCTTCCCGTTATGGAGCGGTGAAGCTCGGAAACGACGCGCAGGCGCACGGGAGAGGGACGGGGGGAGTTCTGCGCTGAAGCTTCGTCATCCAGTGATTGGGATAAGCAGATTTCTTCAGCGCTCCGGGGCTGCTCTAAAGAAAGATAGCAGAGGGAGAAGTCGGACGCAATGTGCTGGTCAAATGACGTCAGCAACGGGGGCTTTCGTAAAGCAGGGACTCTGTTGCGTGGGTGTTTTTTTTAGAATACAGCCCCTTATTAACTAGTCGTTTTTAATCCTGCGTGGTTTTAACTTCTATCATTTGCTTTCCGCATAACATGAAAAAGTTCCTTTTATACCTTTATGTGAAAGGACGTTGGTTTTTTCTAGCAATGAATGCGGTCTTGTTGATCTATCATTATACTCCAGTTTAGAAAACCATTTAGGGATTGCAATTTAGTGTCGAATCTTCCAATATTAAAAGATCTTTTGCAACATAATTGAACTGTTCTTACTCTGCTACCGTTTCCGAAACGCAGGTTTTGGTTTTAGTTGGCAACACCATCCTTCATTTTTAATAAGGACATTGGATCAAAATGAAATGGCAGTTCCCGTTTGTATTTTATCCTGTTAAATAAAATGCTTTACTTGTACACATTGCGATGGATAGTATTTGTATCTTCCAAGTTATGAATTGTGGGTGATGCTGGCTTTATGGTAAAGTTGCTTACAGAAATATTCAAATGTAAAAATGTGAACACCTTGACACAGTAGCCTGGAAGATGCTGTGTATTAAACAGTTTGTCAGGTAACCTGTACCTTAACAAAGTTCAGTTAAGGCTAAAGAGTTTCATCAAGTTTTTCTTTTAACTGCATTTCACCTGATCTAAAACTGCAATGATGCAAGTCACTTTCTGACCTCAAAATTACTTCAGCCTCTGCGTTGTAATAACTTTGTAAAAAAGGTTCTGCAATGTAGTTTTCTTTACTTGCAACATGATCCCCTTTTCCCTGTTCTTTTTAGGTTTGTAAGAAAAAGCATTTATACCTGATCTAATTCATTGTTTTTTTTTAATGTAGTGATAGTTCATTGTCATTTATAAAGTGCTTAATTTCTAAGTCAATACCAATTGCGAAGTCTAATCCAAGACGGTGATCATGTGCCCTTTCTCGTGTGCTCAGACGGGCCAGATCGCAGAGGGATTACTGTACCCACATATCCTATCCCATTGCTCCTTGATGCTATTTAAGGAATCGGTCATGAGACAAGTACATTGGATGAGATTTGTTTTTTGCTGACTTGCTTTTGCTATGCATTGTCATTTATTTATATACTAGATGTCCCGAGAAGATCCGCATTACTTCATGAGAAGGTTCTTCATTTTAAGAATTATGTGAATTGAATTGTGCTTTTGAAACAGCATGTACTTTTCCTCTTGGAAGAGTAGTGACTAGGACATCTGCAGATATCCCTAACTATAGGGTAGCGATGGCGTAATGGGCTTTTGACATAAGTCTAAGATTCATTCCCTGACTTCATGTCTCTGAGTCAAAGTGTTTTTCCCCCCCAAACTGTTTATTAACCAGCATTTGGTAAATCCAGTATGAAGAAATTGTAACTTCTGTTTTCCTTATGTCAGCCCTGGGACATCACCAGCAGTTCAGGGAGAGAAGTGGGAAGCTGCTTCCACTCTTGAATTAAATAGGCTGGATTGTACAAGCCCCTAGGGGAGTGTAACCAGTATACGGGGTGATCATTCACCCTCTAACAGACGATGCCAGGAGCTTTTGAATGACCTATTAGCCAGGAGCTTGGTTTAATACCTCAGTCTATGGATGACCCCTCCCGTGAACAGAGTCCTTGGTCTCCTTACTGGGACATTGGAAAGTCTGGTCTCGATGGAAGTGTTACCCACTGGTCCACCAGCAATGCTTAGAACAGAGTCCTGAATTACCTTGGTGGTCCTCTATCCCTGTGCTGACCAGGCACATCTTTGATTATTTACATCACACTGGAAGGCTGGAATATATTTTACTAGATTCAGTACAATTTTTTTTATCCCTCTTAAGAAGTTAAAGTGGGAAATAAAATATATATTTTTAAAAAAACCCACTGCTGCTGCTGCTGCTGGTGAAATAGTATCTGCTTTTATCTTTTGTTCATCACTGATGCAATTTATTTGCACTGTTTCTGGTTCACCTTATCTGATGTTCCAGGCAGATTATAGATTTAATTCCATGCTTTGGGGGGGGGGGGTCATTTTTATTGCCGCAGAGCAGCGACCATGTGTAGGTGCTGCACATGCTTCTAGTACAGGCTGCTGAGTGCACAACAGATCTGTACTCTCCTCCCTCGGGTGAGGTCAGTGAAGCGAGGGTTTAGACATGATTGCTTGCGAGAGGGTGTTCAGTGGAGGGAGTGACCCAATTTCAGTTGCTTCAGATTAGATTTGTCTGTCGTGTTGTAGTGAGGAATGGGCTAGGGATGTTGGTGGTGCCGGATTGACCTAAAGTGAAGACCCAACAACTATAGACCTAAGTGTTTATTTAAATAATAAATGAGGTAGAGGAAATTCCATCTCCAGAGTGTGTTAGGGATGGTATTAAGCCTTTTTAATTAAGGGCAGGTTTTGTGGATTTCAGTAGATGTGAGACTTCAATGCCAGTTCCAAATGATGCTTTTAAAGATGGATTATGAACATGCTGGCCTGTATTGCTGACTTGCGAAAATAATCTCAAAACCCTCTGTGAAGGTGCAGTTTGACATGTTTATGGCATGACATGTAAGGTGCTTCTCTGTTGCCTTGGCTACAGGACTAATTCAGTTTTTCTGTACTCTTCTAACACAGCTGGCGATCCCCGTCTAACCAATTCTCCCACTGTGATTGTTATGGTTGGCCTGCCTGCTCGAGGGAAGACCTACATCTCCAAGAAGTTGACGCGCTACCTCAACTGGATCGGAGTCCCCACTAAAGGTACCCTGTAATGAACACTGAACATCATTGCCATGGTCATGAGTAGCTGTCCAAGTCGTAACTCTAGGCAATTGTGGTGGTTTATTGCCTGGATAAAACTCTTGTTTGTTTTTGTTTTGCTGCAGTGTTCAATGTTGGGGAGTATCGCCGGGAAGCAGTCAGACATTACAGCTCCTATGACTTCTTCAGGCCAGATAATCAAGATGCCATGAAAATTCGACAGTGAGTTGAAACTTTTTTTCGTGAACAGTTGAGCTGCAGTTCTGTTATCAGGAATTATTTAAACTTTTTTTTTTGTTCGCAGACAATGTGCCTTAGCTGCTTTAAGAGATGTCAAATCCTACCTTACTGAAGAAGGTGGTCACATCGCTGTAAGTCTTTCAGATTTTTTTCAGAACCTGTATACAATACAAACATTTGTGGATTGTAATTTTGACCTGATTTTAGAGTACTATTGTCACATTTTCTTAAATTGGAAGCTTGTTTTGTGGTGTTAGTATATGAATGATGACAAATCTCTTGAAAAGTGACAAGGATAAATGTATATTGGTCACACCGCTTGCAAAGTCTTATTTTTATTAAAAGATAGCTGCATCTTTTAGTAAGTCTCAGTGGTTTCGCTGCAGTAGTAACACTGAATAAATTGTAGCATACTGAAAAAGAAGTCTAGATTTCTCATAAGAGACTGACTGAACCTTTGCTTATAACAACCCATTTTACTTTCGCAATCTGGTTATAGTGATGTGATTTCTGCATTTTCGAAGAATACTGAATGGAAGAAGTACTGCCTAAGGCTTGGTCTCAAAACTGTTTTGGTTATTCCTAAGACCAAAGAGTGTTGATATAATCGCACGTCTTATGTCTGCCCTTTCAGCCAGGTTCATTTACTGTTCATCTTGTAGGTCTTTGATGCCACCAACACCACGAGGGACAGGAGAGACCTGATCCTTCATTTTGGCAGTGAGAATGGATTTAAGGCAAGGCAATCTCTTAGCTCTTCATTGGGGAAAAATCTTTCTTGATTTTAATTCAAATCACATTTCTATGTGCGGTCATCAATTGTGTTATGCTTAGAGAGATGCGCTACTCTGAAGTCTTCACCAGTACATTTAAACATATTTTAGCACTTGTACATTGTGTGATAGTGACAGCATGTATGCCGGGTAGTGCTGATGTGGACCCCATCATACTGCAAGAGGCAAAGATGATGGCTGAATTTTTTAAGAGGGGGAAAAATAGGTGTTTTGTAATTGTTTTTTGCAAATGGATCCTTGGAATAAACTAAGTTACATAATTTCTCTCCACAGATTTTTTTCATTGAATCGGTTTGTGAAGACCCTGATGTCGTTGCGACAAATATTATGGTGAGTCTCAACATGAACTGCTCCTTCGAGATGAATTCAAAATATGATGAGGGAGAGTGTGCTTTGCTTTAAACTTGTAGCCTTTATCCTTTTATGACCTGAAAATGACTTCAATCCAATTAAATTTCATTTTGTTTGTTGCAAGTGGGGGGGAAATGCTCCAGTGTGTAGTAGATTTTATAAGCAATGAGGTCAGCAGTAAATATGTTCTAAAATCATAAACTACTGTGCTTTTCACCTACGTAGATGTGACCTGTGCCTTTTCTTTGTAGGAAGTGAAGGTGTCTTGTCCAGATTACAAAGACTGCAACAGGACAGATGCCATGGAAGATTTCCTCAAGAGAATCGAATGTTACAGAGCTTCTTATCAGCCTCTGGATCCTGATCACTATGACCGGTATGAACTTCGTTACATTATTCTTATACACTTACACTTTAACAAACATCAGATGTATGTTTTTCTCTGAACAAAGTCGTGTTTTACTTATTTTAATGGTGGCCAATTCAAGTTGCAGCAGATGCTAGCATTGCTGCCTCACAGTACAGGGTCCCTGGGCTCAATCCCTGGGCTGCTGTCTGTATGGGGTTTGCTCTCCCTGTGTTCACATGGGGTTTTGCTGGGTGCTCCCAAAGTTCAAACACATACTTGTAGGTTGATTGGCTTGGTGGGGAAAAATGGACCTGGTGTGAATGTGTGCCTAGCTATGGACTGGCATCCCATTCAGAGTGTATCCTGCCTTAGCCTGTTTGTCAGGCTAGGCCTCGGCTCCCCTGTGTCCCTACATTTGGTTAAAGTGGTTAGAAAATGGATGTATTCTTCAAAACGTGATTTAAAACTTTTTTTTTTTGGCACGTCCACCTACACTCTGCATAAATGATACAAAGGTTTGTGACCACAGTCGACATTTTTTATATGCCTGGCTTGTGTTTCCTTCCTAGGGACCTTTGTTTCATCAAAGTCATAGACGTTGGACGGAGGTTTCTTGTGAACAGAATCCAGGACCATATCCAAAGTAAAATTGTTTACTATCTGATGAACATCCATGTGCAGCCCCGACACATCTACCTGTGTCGCCATGGCGAGAGTGAGCACAACCTTCAGGGCAGGCTTGGCGGCGACTCGGGCCTGTCTGTCCGGGGGAAAAAGGTACTTTCCAAAACCCTGCAGTGCGACTGCGATGAAATGTTTTAATACCCCTTAACCTATAGAATAAGAAGTGTAACAATGCAGAACGGGTCCTACCCCTTTTTCAGATTCTAGGTCATTGACTGTATTGATCCCTCTCCGGCATTGCCTGAATGGGGTTAGTATCATACTGTGTATATTTCAGTGCCCAGTTTGTCATTAGTTACACCTGCAACTTTACAGTAAACATATGGATCTTGTTTGTACATCTTAAATAGTTAGGTAACATTCGTAAGGCTTGTGCATGCTATCATTAAAGACTGGAAACAAATATGTGGTTTGTGGAGAACAAGCAAGAATTCCTGGAATGTGCTGGATGCCGGCGTGTTGGCACTTCAGTAATCCTGACCTCTTCTCACCTTTGTCTAGTTTGCTGGAGCACTGTCCACGTTTCTGGAAGAGCAGAACCTAAAGGACCTCAGAGTTTGGACAAGCCAGATGAGGAGGGCAATACAGACTGCTGAGGCCCTGGGAGTCCCATACGAGCAGTGGAAATCTCTTAATGAGATTGATGCTGTGAGTTTTTGTTTTTCTCAGTAGGAAATGGAACCAAAATAACATTTTCCCCGCAAGGGGAAATAAGTTTGCTTTTTAAAGAAAGTTGTGGCTTGAATTGCTTATTAACTCTCCTAAATGTTTGTTGCTGCAGGGCGTGTGTGAGGAAATGACTTATGAAGAAATTAAAGAGCAGCACCCTGAGGAATTCGCTTTGCGTGATCAGGACAAATACTATTACCGCTATCCAAAAGGAGAGGTATGTGTTTTTTATTACTCTTCTGTCTTTTTTTTCTTTCTCTGATGTGGCATTTCAGTTTGCATTGCCCTTTTCAGTTGTAAGTTGTGCCGTTTTTGAAGGGGTTGTGTGCCTATACAATGTTAAAGTATGACGAATGGAAGTCCGTGAAAAAGGACAAATTGTAAGTGGGAGGGTTGTTCAAGGATACTGCTTAAGGCTGGTATTCCTACACAGCCACACCTGCTTTCTTTTCCAGCACTGAAGTGTTATTTGGTTGGATCAGTATTTGGGGATTGGTGGGCTAATGTTTTGAAGAGCTTCTGTCTCTAATTGATGCTAACCAATCATTTCCAAACTAAAGTAAAAGAGCTGTTTTGTGTGTTGCCTAGGTTTCAGATTTATGATGATAGGAGCACTTTTGAAAGAGATATATATATATAGATTTCATTTTTAAAATCCTATCCTCGGTTAGTTTATAGATCACTTTTCCTCCTAAAGCATCCAATGCTGGTTTTTTGTTTTGTTCGTGGATTTAAAATGTCGAGGGCACATTTTAACGTTATCAGGTCTGAGTGGAACCATTCTTACACAAACAAAATAGTTTTGGTAATGGATTTTTTAAAAAAAGGCTCTGACCAGACCATCAGTCTCTGGAAGTGTTGGATTTAAGAGCGTGTGGGTGTAATGGCGTTAATCTTTTTTTAGGCCTAAAATGACTCATTATGCTTTCCTTAATTTAAACATTGCCCTACGAACAGTGGTGCTAATGACCTGCAGTTATGTAGGCATCTTTTTAAATTGTTCTTCCTCTTCTCTTTCGTTTTTGTGCTTAAGCATGCAAAAGACATTTCATTCATCTTAATTATAAAAGAGTATTCCTGTTTTTTTGTTGTTTTTTTTTTACCTGATGGCCTAACCATGGACTTTATCTGCATATCTGTAGTCTTACCAGGACCTTGTGCAGCGGTTGGAGCCTGTCATCATGGAGTTGGAGAGGCAGGAGAATGTGCTGGTTGTCTGCCATCAAGCTGTCATGAGGTGTCTTCTGGCTTACTTCCTGGACAAGAGCGCAGGTATGTTGTTTCCTTTTATCTATACGACTGCGTAAAGGAAATGAGTTCTACATCAGTCTGTCGTGCTGAACATTTGCAATGTCATTTATCTTTCTAAATATTTAGGAGGTATTTTGTTGGGATGATTAGTCGTTGCATTGCACTAAGTAATATTTTCATATAAATGCCTGGGTAAATGGTTGTAATTTGGGATTGTTCTCAATCACAATCCTAAATTATGGGCACAATGCTACTAATGTTTTAATTCTGTATTTCAGATGAGATGCCCTACCTCAAGTGCCCTCTGCATACAGTATTGAAACTCACTCCAGTTGCTTATGGTAAGCTGCAGTCTTTTATTTATTTTCTGTGTTTTGTTTTCACCTTGTACTGCCTATAAAGAATGTAATGAAAGAGCAATCTGTTTTTGTAAATGGTTCCACAGGAATCAAAAGATACATGTCCTATTTACAAATGTTTGGATTTTCGAGAAGTTTTTCCAAGTCTGCATCTCTTGAGAAGTTGTTTGAAGCAATAGCCCACTGATTTGAGATGCTACGGTGGGGTTTCATTTTATTGGGTTTGTCATTCTCAGCAATATTTGTCTAATCTTTTGAAGGCTGCAAAGTTGAATCCATCTGCTTGAATATTGAGGCAGTGAACACGCACAGGGAGAGACCAGAGGTAAGCACTGGCTGTACAGTCCCTCCAGTGTGTTCATGTACTCTGAGATTGTCATAGGAGTAAATGCCTTTGCTGTTGGAGGCATGGCTATGCTAACACCAGCAGGATACTGCTTTGCTGGCCCTTTTCCCCCTTTGCTGTTTGTGGTTAAGCAACAACCTAAATTCAGTAATTATGGCAAAGTGAGTCTAGCTGAGTTTGTATAGTTACACCATGCATTATATGACCATACTTCATTGCTAATGTTAAAATGCAGTTCTAGAGCGTGATTTGTTAATCTTATTTAGCTAGATCAGGGGCAACAGGGAGCTTTGCTTGCTGTGACTTTCTCTGCTCTGCTGACCTCGTCTTCTCCTTGCTTTGAGCAGGATGTAAGGAAGGGCCCCAGCACGCTCATCAGGAGAAACAGTGTCACCCCGCTGGCCAGTCCCGAGCCTACTAAAAAACCCCGAATTAAGAGCCTAGATGATCACATGCCATCGACCTCGTCTGCAGCTCTGCCAGTGTGCGCAGCTTCTGAAATTCCCACTTCTCTACCTGGACAAGTTAGTTCACTCTTCTCTTCCTATCTGTGGTTGTTTTCTACACATTTGACTTCTTTTAAACAAATTTAGGCTTTTACCTCAAGTGCGATCCAACAGGCCTTCACGTACAGTTATTGTTTGAACCTGTGAAACAGTGCATAAAAACCGTGGATTGTACATCGGCTAAACCAAAGCCTCTGTGGAAAATGACACATTTTAAGTGTTGATTTGGCACTCAGTAGGTTCATTTTTATTTTTAGGTCCTGCACACTGAAAATGTTTGTTACATTGTAAATGTGCCTATGGTCTGCCATTTTAAAAAAGGTTCTGGAAGCATTGTTCTGCACAGAGCTGCTTCTTCAAGGCTTAAGTAACATCTGGTTCAGTCTTCTACATGTTACTTTGTTATCCTTTTAAAGCCTTTTTCTGCCCACTGCTTGAAGAATCCTGTTTTGCCTGTAACTTCTTGCCTTTAAGTAACACTTTCAAATTCTTCTTTTCGTTTTGCAGCATTGGCTTGGCAAAGCTTGTCTGTAAGTACTGCTTCTTTCTTTTTTTACTGTGGTGATTAGCATTTCCTCTACTGACCCCAGAGTTCCAGTCTGGCAGGACCTTGCGACCACAGGACACTGAAATGAAAGCATTGTTCTCATCGGACCCTCTGATCCACACAGCAATGACACGAACACATAGTGAGGGACTAATAGGGAGGGATTTGGAGTCGGATGGAGCAGCAATCAAACTGCCACCAACCCATCATTGGTGTTGCTCCATTTAAATAAAGCACTTTTCAACATTTCCAAATTGTATTAAAAAGGTCTTGGTGTATAGCGGCAACCACCTGTTTGTAAATCTGCTATACAAAATAGTTTACATTTCCTTTTATGTTATTATTCTATAATCAATCCTTGCATGTCTGTAACATATCCAGCTTAATATTCAGTGTAAAGAAAGACCTGTTTTACAGTACCTGCCTATGGGTTTTGGCTACAAAGCTTTCTTCCATGTGCTTTATAGCCTGCGTGCTGAAATTGGACCTTACTAACTAACTAACTACTTGTTGCAACTCCCTGCTTTCAGTGGTAAAGTGGCTCTTTCACAGTCTGTCTCCCTAGTATAGTCATTTATTTATAGGTAATATGAGTTCCAGGGGGAGAAGTTGGGAAGATTGTTTTACAGCCATCTTGTGGGCAAATGCACAGTAGTAACTTCAATACTGTTGCAATGGAAAAATAAGACAAAACATCATTGGGCAACTGAAGCAGAGACTGTTTTCTTCCCCCTCCCCCAAATACAGCCGTTTATTTAGAAAATCATGGATTTCTTTTGTATGCAAATACATCAGTTTTATAACCCTTCAAGGAGTCTTTTTAAAACTGAATGTGTGAAACCTATTGGGAGTTGTTCAGAACATAATTACACAATTTTGTGCATACTTGCCCTCTTCTTTGTTAAAGTTGTCTGCATGTTCATAACAGCTGCAATGTCAGGTTTGCCTGCTTAATACACACTGACCTTTTTCACTCATGATTTTCTTTCTCTTTTTCTTTTTCTGCTTAAAGACGAACAGTTTTCCATTATCTCAAAGTTATCTCCTTGCTAGTGTTTCAAAGGTAAAAGGCTTGTTGGCTGAATCTTGATCTTAAAAGTGACCTTGTAGAGTAGCTTAGCAAATGAAATTCATTTAGCCAAGCAGTTAAGCAGTATTTTCTCTTGTTTTCTGAAGATGGTTACGCTGCATAAAGATCTTTTTCTATCGGGATTAACAACTTTTCTCCTAAAATCTTGATTTACATTATAAAAGTTCTTTTTCAGTAAATTTCACATGTGCAATTGCTTTAGATCGTGAGTCTGGGGGTGGAGGAAGTATTCGAGCACAATAAACATATAAAGGGAATCATTAAATGAAACCCACACAACCATTATACAGGAGTTTTGTATTCTGAATTGGCTTCTACCATGGGGCACAGTGCAGATTTTCTGGTTTCAAAAAGAAAAATAGTATATTCTAAGTTTCTGTTCGTATATGAAACTTGGAATCAAATGGAAAAGGCTTTTAAAATACAAAATACGTGGCTGAAGAGATGGAAAACAACAGTTCCAGAGCTATCAGTGACGTTTTGTAGCATTTTTTTGCAGATTTATTTTAAGAGGTTACAGACTTTTTTGGTACTATTCCTGCTTGGTTTATGAGTATGGAATTAAATGAACGAAAGTCCCTGGAAAACTGGTTAGAGTCAAAGTGTTACAGACACGTAACAGTTGAAAGTCGGGGCCTTGAAATAATGCAGGGCTTTGGTAGAAAAGCTTTAATGGTTGCGTTCAGAATTGCTTTTGCTCTGCTAGTTTGTGTATAGATCTTGCTTATGCCTTGATCTGAGCACTGTTTTCATCTGCATGTTATATAGCTTTTCTACTGCAGTTCAGACAAAGGACTTTGTTATTAAAACATTTTTTTCCCCTCCTCAACAGAACATAAAAAGGAAAACTTCGGGACTGCACGATGTCTTAGAAGATTGCCAGTGAATCTCAAAACTGCCACTCCACCTGCATTTTGGATATTGATCAGAAAAATGACCGTGACCTGTCTAAAATGGATGTCGACTTCTTCCTTTGTTTTTGTTCATTCTCGTCATCTGAACTGAAACGAACTGCTCTAGGCTCGGTGACTAATATGGATTTGATCGTTTTCATAACTATGTAAATGAATGTCTTGCCAGCATAATTTGTAAATGTTTGGAAAATGGTTTGGCAAATAAGGAAATATCTGGTTTCGGACATTTTTCTTGGTACCTGTAAATAGTGTGTGTGTACAGTTCAAGTGAAAGATGATGGTTCAATAAACCTATTTATATTAACGTTTGTAGAACTGAGAAACAAGAAGGGAGAAATCTTGTTCCTTTGTTTTACAACTGTGGTTCAGTAAAGGCTTTAGCCTGAGTTTACAATGATGTTGAAAGAAAATGCTGATTTTGCTCTACATAAAAGAAACATTATGTCCTAGTACCCATCAAATACAGTATGTATTGTAATTGTAGCCTGTTAGGTTGGAGAAAGTTGCTCTGGCAGTCTTAAAACTGTCATTGTTATTAGATGAAGAGAAAGTTTTTAATAAAAACTGAAGACCTTTTCCCCTACCACCACCACAATCTACATGACTGCACTTTTACAAACTAAACTTTAACCAAAATGCACCTTCAGTGTAGCTCCAAACTTGTTTTTGGGACTTATTGTGCTGGATAAGAATGCACTATTGCGAAAAAATGCTATCACATCCTAGAAACGTTAATAAAAAAAAATATAGACCATGTATCAAATACCAATTGTTCCTCTACTACAGCTTGGAATGTATAATTTGTCTTGACGTGAGTTGAGCTCTGCTTATTTTATAATTGGGGTTTCAGTCACATGGGTCAGGACAGGCTTATACCCAAAATGACCTGTAAATGTTTACAGCTTTAGTCCACTGTAACCAAATTTTTGTTTGTCTGTACCAAGCAAGCATTAAAGCTAGGACCTGGATTAAGTCAAAAACTTCAGACCACCTGCACATTGTAGCTCGGTGACAGTTTTCCACTGGGTAAGAAACCAGACCTTTCTGGCAAAGAGGAAGCTATGGCCAAGAGCCGGCATTGTCTCGGAGCCTTCATTTAATTTGGTTCTAGGCATCCTTTTTCCAAAGCTAATAATGGGATGACAAGGAATGTAAAACATTTGTAGATATTTCCATTGTATTACAAAGTTTTTATATTTAAGTCTTTATTTTCTTATTTTTTATTTTTGTAATGTGGTTTTGGGCTGTCTCTGTGTGCCAGCTGGTATTAAGCGCCACAGAGTCTTTATTGAGATAAAATGATGGAGATCCTATGGAGCTCAGCGGCAGGGTACTAACCAGCTTATAACTGGAAATGATGGCTTGACTGAAGTAGCCCCTTTTTATTTTCAAACCTTAATTTATTTTGACCATTTTTCTTGATTGTTTTTTTAAATGTATTTTTAAAGCATGTCAGAATGATGAGCTCTGTATGTTACTTCACTTTATAAATTGGGTCTGTTGGTGTACGTGCTGCGATTTTTGTTTTTCTTCTTCCAAGAAATATTAAGCAATATTGTTGTGTGACTGGAATCGATGGTTGAGTTTTGTAAGGGATATATCTGGGAAAATTAAGTATTTTCTTCTCGGAATTGTAAATTATAATGTCCTTAGTGATGCCGTACGCTGTCAAGTGGATAGGTTTGAAAGAGGTTAACCACAGTGCCTAGTGCGTGACTTGCACAGTGAACACTGCTTTATTAATGAAGTTGCACGATTAAAGGGCTGGAAATTAGAATCTTGGCCCTTAGCTCGTTAAGTGTTGCACTTGCTACTCTTCTGTTCTTATTTTTATGTATCATTTTAGTTTTTTTTTGTAGAACTTGTGATTATTTTTTGTTAGCTTAGGTATGTACCTGATTCTTTACCAGTTTATTTACCAATGCTGCTTATTTTATAGATGTAAGATGGTGCTCATCATTTTAATGATGTACTTACCATCCCTTTTTACAGAAATCTGCAGTGTAACTTCTAATCAAACTTACCCTTTTAGGAGGGAAATTATTGGAGGGAAAGCTACTTAATATTTGAACATGAGTGTAGAAATGTTATTTAATTTCAAGCAAGTGAAAAGTTCCAGCTTTATTTTTATAAGCAGGTTTCATTACGAATGCACTACGGACAGCTCTGAGGCTACTGAATTCTTGAAGCATTCTTTAAGTAGAGCAAATTGCATTACAGTGTTAATCTAATGGTAATAGATCTGTTTCCTTCATTAAACTGCCTAAACAGAACAAAAATCGGCTACATGCAGTCAGGTGACTTTTGTTTGCTTCTTATACTTGAATATTTTTAGGTTTTGAGCAGTTAGACTTATTTATTTGTATCTAAACTTTTTTTTGGAGACCTGCAGTACGTAGTTGTGGCATCAATCCTGTTGTGTGTACTCTTAATTGTCTGAGGTATGCTTGTGATGAAAGGAAGTGACTGTGTTGAGAGAAACAGGGTATGCCTTTCAGAAATTTGTATATTTTGCAGTTGCTGGACCAATAAATTCTTTAAACATCATACTGTTTCAGTTTTTTTTATGAAAGTACTTGCATCTAATATAATACAACATCCAATAGAGAGTCACTCCACTATTGTAACTTTTTTTTTCTATTATAAAGCCTCTCCAGGTAACTTTTGTTTTTACTTAGGGGCCCTGCCACATTTGTTTTTAGTACCCTGAATATATACTTTATGGAGTCTTTTGAGATAGTTAAAACACTGGAACTAATGGCCACAAATATTATCTTTGGTAATTTTACATGCTAGCAACACAAAACTACCTGCATGATTAATCAATTCCTTACACTTATAGCGCTTTTTCTCAAAGCATCAGTTATCACCACAGCAGACACAGATCAACTATCTTAAATTCTAGAAAATGGAATTGGGAACATCCTCCATGTAAAAGAAATGGATTTAAGTTGGAAGAATGAGAGGACTGATTAATCCATTGAACTGGAAATCAATATCTACACAGCTTTAACGACAACTGTGCTCTTGTGTGGCCCTGAATATTGGAACTAAGCAAAAGATTGGACAAATCTTATTACAACGTGAATTAAAATGGTGAAGTCCAGGGGAATGTAGTATGAAGATGGCAGTACTATAGAAATATTTCTGGATGCTTTTTGGTCATGTGAGAACATATTACAAATGAGGGAACACTTTGAACAGACATATACTGTAGGTCCTACTGTCTCAAAAATAGCTAATTTAATGCCCAGCCATAGAAAAGCTGAGAAAATGGAATCAAGTAATGGTAATATAGACCACTTTAATGACTTCTATTGCATCTAATGTAATGCAAACAATTGTAAGATCTAAACTACAGGTTATAACATACTAGGGAGAAGTCAACATTGATTTACAAAAGCTGGTTCTTGCCTAACCAAATTGTTAGCTGTAATCATGTCATATTTAGATTTTCAGTTATAGTTCTTCATAAAAGATCAATTCTTAAATTGCAGGAGATTTCACAGAAATGTGAGTATTTGAAATGTGAATTAGCTATTGCATGCAAAACAGGAGACAGATAAGAGATAAATACATTGGGGTTCTGTAGTTAGTGGAGTACTGCAGGGATCTGTACTAGGACCAGCATACTAGGACCACTGCTGGTCTTAATTAACAAGTGATTTCGATTCTTATACAGTTACTAAGGTAGTCACGTTTAGTGGTAATGCCAAATAGGAGGATTAGCAAACACTGTAGATGCAACAGATTGGATAAAATTCATTACTGCACAAACGCCTGACAATTTTCTCCAGAGATAGTACAGGGTATTGCATGCAGGTATTAAAAACCTAAAGTATAAAAGCAAAATAGGAAATGATGAACAGGAAGAGAGCTTACAAAACACTGGTGGTTATTCTGATACCATCATTTACATCTAAACAATGTGGGGAAGCAGTTAAATAGCACACACAAGCCTTGGAGACAGTATATACTTAAAAGTTTACAATGCAGTAAAAAGGCCTCCTTTGGAATATTGTGTGCATTTTTTGTCACCAAGGTTTAGAAAAGGCATTGCTGCTCTGGAATCAGTCCGGAAAAGAACAACCAAATACTGTACATCCTGGGCCTAAATAGAATGTCTTACACTTACAGGCAGAAGAAAATAAACCTTTTCGTCTTGAACACTGAACCAGATACA
Source organism: Lepisosteus oculatus (assembly GCF_040954835.1). Classification (NCBI taxonomy): domain Eukaryota; kingdom Metazoa; phylum Chordata; class Actinopteri; order Semionotiformes; family Lepisosteidae; genus Lepisosteus; species Lepisosteus oculatus. The sequence goes on along the minus strand of NC_090702.1, from coordinate 43,460,989 downwards.
AGTACAGTATTAAACATCCTCAAAGGCATGATCAAAGTCAACCCAGCACACTTCTTCAGAATGAAAAGTGAAATAAGAATCAGACAGCACATGCTGAAACTAAATGGAAGTGCATTTAAACTGAGAAGACAAGGCATATCTTAACACAGTGGATTGTGGGAGCTTGTAACAAGCTACCCCATCTTTGTGAGGCTGATACCTTGGCTTCTTTCAAGAAACAATTAGTTACTATAAACCGAATGGAACAGATAGGCCAAGTGGCTTCCCCGTAATCATTCTTATGTTCAGTCTTTACGTTAATCTAAATCCTTTTTAATTTTCCTTTGAAGCTTTGCAGCATCTCCAGTGTTTGATGAGCCTTCTGTTTTGACCCAGTTTGCAACTAAAAAAGCAGTGGTCTAAAAACATATCCATGTGGTACTCTGCTAATCAGATCATGCCAGTTTGAGCATTCACACCTTGTCTATAATGTTTTGTATCATTAATCAGTTCTCAACAAAAAGGTACATGCATTACTTTGAATTCCTAACACCTGAAAATCAGTCTTTTATGATAAACAGAAGTTTTCAGGAAATCTATGCAACAGTATATGCTCTTTATCTATTGCTGCTCTTGCTTATTAAAAGAACTCCAACATTTGTAAAACAGGATTTTTTTCTTTCTTAAATAAATGTTGACTATCTCCTAGATGTGATTAATAAAGTCCATAATTTGTTCAGTTATGTTCCCCTTTTAATGCATGGGTGTTACATTAGCAACTTTCTAGTCTGCAGTGTTATTCCTGTTCTGAATGACTACTGGAAGTTTGGTTAATGGTCTATGAATAACATCTCTTGTTATAATAGGAAGAATCTCCTGGAGATTTGTTTATCTCAAGTGGTCCTTGAGCATGCAGAACATCTTTCTCTTCAATGCTTATTAAATACAGTTGTTATAATAGGAAGAAGATCCTGGAGATTTGTTTATCTCAAGTGGTCCTTGAGCATGCAGAACATCTTTCTCTTCAATGCTTATTAAATACAGAGTTCTGTCTTTTCTCACCCTGTCATCCTTGATGAAAACCTGAGTGAATATTGAATACATTTTTCTTTAATTATATAAAAGCTTTCTCAGTATCTCAGACACTTAATAGTTAATCCCAAACTGTTGTTTTGTTGTTATAATACCAAAAAACACTTTTATTTGACACTGTGATTTACACTATGTTGAGTAGAACTTTTTTCCTGCCTAACATAAATTAGGTTAGAGATAAGGTTTAAAGGTCCGATAAGATAAGGCTGTTCTAAATTTGGCTAGTAGAGTATCTTATGCTTCCAGGCCAGTCATTTTATAAAGAATCCTCTTAAGGAGGTAAAACATTCTGGGTAACCATCCAAGGGACTTCCTTTAAGCTACTTAAATAGAAGTGAATTGGTCTGAATAACATCAACAGAGAACATTTCAGTATTCAAACGCTCAATGAACCACATACAACAAGCCTATGGGGAGATCTTGTTTGGAGATCAGAGTGCTTATCCTAAAATATAGGAGAAACTTATTTGTAATCTAAGCTTCATCTTGATTTTAAATAAAATCATAAATCATAAATTTAATAAAACATACAACAAAAAGAAACATAATATTCCTTTAAAAGTATTGGATTCCAAACATATTTTAAGTGCAATGTAAGCAAAATTTAGAAAATCAGTATGAAACACGAGGTTATAATACAAATAAGGAAGACAACTAATAGTGTTGTTTGAGAGTTATGGAGTTAAACCTCCTTGCACATCTCTACCCTTCTAATCTTAAAGATCTGCAAGAAAGAAAGATGTGAATAAAGACTTACCCCAAGGTTAGGTGTTAGACTTTAGGCTAGAACAGGTGTGGATCTGGAGTAACCACTACTGTAAAGAGCACTGCAGTTACTGGGGACCATGTAACCCTTCATCTTTTTGTGATATTGTATAGAGTATATGTAATATTTCATGAAACGACAGCTGTTATAACTTTACACCTCAACTCTGTCATATTGAAGAGCAGAGTTCTTGTTTCTGTATGAATATTCAGACATGTGTTTTGTGATTTGTTGTTTAATTTACTGTTAAGTGGACACTCAAACATTTTACGTTTGCAGAGGCCTCTCCTAGTCAGGGTAGTCAGACTGCTCACTTGATCAATACTTCTACAAAAATTTGGTTCTTATTGTTATTAACTGAAGTGTGCTGCAGCCCAGATTTACACCTGTATAATGACCCTTCATTCAATTATCCTAGCTCTGTCTAGACTTTGGTGAGCGCCTTTGCCCCAAGGAGCTGAATTCAAATCCTCTTTCTCAGACGGAAGACTCTCCGTGACCTGGGCACCGGCTGGTCTCTGATAGTGATTGCTACATTGTACCAACCACTCTGCATGCTCTCAAGACTATCATTAATTTCCTTTGCTTCTCACACGAGATGTATGTGCAACTTTAATATTTAAACCACGGGACAATGATAAATTAGATGAAATTTGAGAAATGTTTATTTAATTTGCTTTACTCAAGATGGCATATTAAACCTTGAAAGTATACATTTTATAGATACTGGACATTAAAATGAAAATGAGACTTTTTTAATACAACAGTATTTAATTTTGACTTTGCTATAGTTATTGAAGCCACGTTTAATGTACTTCTAAACTACATTTTAAAAGTTTTTACTTGTATACTTTACACATCTTGTAAGAGGGTATTAGGTTCAGCCAAAATGGCTGCCCTTGACTGACCTGCTGCCATCTTACAATATCTGTGCATTTTTCCATTTTACAGTACCTTTAAAGTACATTCTGAAAATGTACATTGTGTACTTTTCAACCTTTATATACCTCTCATATGCCCCATTACTCCTGTTGCATATTGAAAATAACTCTTTAACAAGTTATTTGAGGAAGGCATTTTTAAATAAATATTGTCTGTCTCCTAGAATCCTTTTGCCATACATCCAGTTGTACAGTTTAGTTCTAATTATTGTTTCTGTAGCCTTACTTGTAATAGAATTAAGACGTATTGGTCTGTAACTACTTCAGTTTTGTCACCCTTTTTTATGGATGTGGTTTGTATGGTTGTTTATATCACCTATTTTCCAGTCAATGGACAGCACTTTCTGAAATTATGTTTTGAGTCACTGTAGGATGCGTTTCGTTAACAGCCTATGGATAACATCCCAGTTTTTAAGTAGAATTTGTTTGTTTTAAGTGCTTCTAATTCCTCTCCCACGTCTTCCTTTTTTACAGTAATTTTAATATAGAACTTCTGTCTTTCCTCCACTTGAGACATGTTGGATTTCTTCCTTCGTTTTTTCCATCATCTAAATATTTCCCCTTTTTATTTCTGAGACACTTTACATAATCTTTCAGTGTTCTTTTGATTACTAGTGAAAAACATTGTGGTTATTTTATTAGCCTCGATTACAATATTCCTGTCTTCCCCTGCTTTTCAAATATCCTCTTTACTTGTGTTTGCAATTAATTATACCCCTTTTCTTATATTGGGATCATGTTCTCACTTTCCGTAGAAAGTGCTACAGTGCTTTCTTTTCTGGATTATTTTTCTTAATTGGTTTATTAAACCATCTGGGCTATTGATTTATAGTCTTAGAAGTTCTTATTCTTGAGATTAATCTGTTCTGTGCTTCATGCAGGACATCTAGAAAATGTGCCCATCCATTCTGTGCTGACTCCATACCTATTCTGTCCCATTTACTCCTAAAATGTAAAACCTTTCTTGGACTCCAAAGAGTTTCAAAATACAAAGCAGTCCTCTCAGCTGTATTTTCCTTTCCCTATCCTGATTTGAATAGATTAGATCAATACAGGCATTCCCTCTAATAGGTTTCCTGGCAAACAGAATAAGAAACCAATCACTAGCCACTTCTACCATTTCAATATTGGGCTACTGACTTCAGTAAAAACCAGTAATAGAAAATGTGAGGAAAAGTAAAATCTTCCACAATAACCACTTCTTTCTTTACATATATCATATATACATATATCCCTGACTGAATTACATAACATTATATACAGATTGAATGTTATGTTCTGTATCACATTCCTAGCCCTTTGACTATTTATTAATATGGTCTGAGACCCTTGATTCATCTTGATTGATTTACTGTGCCTGAATGCTTTTATTTATGTATCCAGTGATAGATGTATGCACCCCCACTCCACTTTACTCACTAATGTTACAGTCAGCACCATTGCACCCCTTAGTCATGTTCAGTAATGCAGGATGTTCCATTTCCTGGATTTTTCCCACATCTCTGTATTTGACAAATACCTGTGAATTTATATATAACCATTTAATCACTAGGTCTATTGGGACTTTGTTTTTCTCTGAGGATAACTTTTTGACTCTTCTCCCTGTGAATCTTCTTTTCATTTGAATGAAAGATACCAAAAAATGTCTTCATTTTTACCTGTCTCTGTAAAAGACATTTCATTCACCCTTATTTCACATTTACACAGAGATAAAAAACATTGATTTTCCAATGAACAATGCTTGAAAAAATGCTTTTTTGTTTTTTGGGCTAAAGGTAATCTTTAGGCAGTTCTAGCAGAATTCAGGGTATAAATTCTGCTTCTCAGATTTGTCAGAAGTGTTTCTAGCTGATTTCTTCACTAAGAAAGAAGAAGAGACTGTACTGCTCTCCCTACTTTAAAATGAAGTTTTTAGAATTTTATTTAATCTGAGGAGTTTTTACAGCATGATCACTTACACTAACTTTACAAATTCCCTTGCTAACATAATTTCTGGTTGTAAATGTCATATAAAAGTGTATTTGGATTTTCCTTACTGTTTTTTCATTATAAAATAAAAAAATCAGCTCTTTTCAAGCTCATCTAGAATGTTTTATTAATACAATGCTGTAGCAGAATATTCCCCTTTGATTACATGGAATTATTATGCTTCTGTTGCTGTTCTTAAGACAAGTCTAGCTGTGATAAAACTGTCATTAAAAACAAATTTGCAAGAAGCAGTGGGCTCTTTTGTGTTTTTCCTAACTCTGGAAATATTTGTAAAGAAATGCCCTGCAGCTGGCAGTCAGACTGTCTCTGCTCTCTGGTTTCCAGTAAGTGTTGACTTTAGCATTAAATTGTGGGAAAGTGCCTATGTGACTAAAATCAGGTTTACAGTGGCTTCCCACTTTTCAGCACTTCACAGTGAGTGAATCTGTTTTTTAAAATCGGTGGAGTGGATGATTTCCCCATCTTAATAACTTGTTCACTTAAACCCCAAACCAGCAGGTCTTGTGGATCACTTTCAATCACCATTTTCTAAAGATGAGCGACATTTACAAATGATAGATTAAATTAAGCAAAATATTTATTAAATTAATGAAAGGTTGGTCCTTGGCATTTGAAGGGTAATCCGATTTTTGCCTAAAATTAACTTATGCAATAACTTATTTAAACAAATCAGATATTCACTACAATTAAATGGTTGTAGAAACAGGTCATCTTTAAGCACATAAAACAGCTGCTTTGTTGGGGCTCTTTTGGACCAGGGTTGAAGAGTTAAAAGAATCCCGAAGTGCTACCAATTCAAGAAAAATATGTGTTTCAAAGTCTGAGTTTAAATTATTAGAGAACAAATATATTTCTCATCTGTCCATTAATTCATTTTCTTTCATTTAGCTTCTTTATCCAGTACAGGGTTACGGGGGAGCTGGAGCCTAATCTGGTAAGCAGCATGCACAAGGCAAAGGCTGGGTGGCTCAGGTACACAAACATGCACACACTCACACCAGGGCCAATTTTCCAAGAAGCCACTAAACCTACCAGCATGTGTTTGGACTGAGAGAAGAAACTGGAACACCCAGAGGAAGCTCATCTTTTGCAATGAATTAAACTGTTAGGGAAAAATAAAAACAAGTACGTATCCCCTGAATATCTGGAAGAAGTATATGAGATGTGTTGTTTTTTCTTCCCTTCAGTACACCTTCAGTCCACACTGCATGTCTTTGGCTAAGCTCTGGGAGAGGATCTGGGCTACAGTGCACAAGTGCATTTGAACCACAAATTCTTAGGTATGAAATTGTATGGTTAAAGACTGTCCTAGCTTTAAGTATAATGCCTCATGTACAAATTCAATACTGGATAAGTACTGAGGGCGTAAGTATGGGCATTGAAAATGTGGTAATGCCAAGTTTCAAAGGAGCTGATTGTTTACTAAATTGTGGTTTACTGCACGTGGGCTGAAACCAAACCAGCAGCAATGTTTAGAAAAAATGTGGTGGCTGAGCACAGAAGACACAGCCCTCAGGAAAATCATTATATTGAATTTCAGCAATGCTACTGTCCTTCTGTAAATGCTACCAATTGAGAAATGACCCTCAAAATATACCTGAGGTTTGAAGGTCCACACAGATAGATTGCAGATAGTTATGTTAGGCTGTATGATAGTTATGTTAGGCTGGTATGGAGTCTAGAAATCTCTTAATCCATGAGGCAAATTTAGGAAGCAAAACTGGGGTATGTGAAAAGACGAATTCCTAATGCAAGAAATTGTATAGGGCTAATAAAGAAACATTATTATTATTATTATTATTATTATTATTATTATTATTATTATTATTATTATTATTATAAAGATGGGTAAGACACAACCATTGTACCCATGAGCAAAGTACTTGCCCCAAAGAGTTCCAGTAAGATACCCAGCTTTATAAATGGCTGCAAACAAAATTTTCTTTGGATTAAAGCATCAGCTAAATAAGTATAGGTGGAACGTCAAGGACTGGAGGCCAGTGGGAGGTTAGAAATCCAGAATTAAATACTATGTTGACACCCTCTGTTGGAAAGTTTGACCTGTGTCATTTGGTGCACTAATCTCAAAATTCATTTTGCTGTATCAAGGACTTCTACCACTGCTGTCAAAGTCTGATCAATGATTTCATGTACCATTTTATTTTGCATCTTTGCCTGCAGGTTACAGTGTACAGCCTTTCACTTAATATGTCAATTTGAAACCAATGTAAATGCTTATTTTGGCAGAAAGGAATAGTGTTATCCAGAGTATACCCACTTTTTAATGTTTTTATAAGCTATGAACAATAGTGAGAATCTATAATAATTGTTCAAATATACAGCAGCGTCTGAATGCGTAGGCTGCAGAGGAACAAGCAAAGGTTTATTCCAAGCTGAAAAGAGAAGAAAAGAAACACAATGTTTCAGCTGTGGAGTTCTTCAGGTTCACACCCGGTGTTTCTATACTAATTGTTCAATTACTGAGATATAACAATTCATTTAGGTTTAAAAGGTTAATTATTAGTCTCAGAACATAACCTCTTCTTCCTATAATAGCTACACAATATCTTAAAATTCTGTGGTAAGAAATATTAGTGTTTTGCAGTGAACATGATGGGAAATGTTGCAGATGTATTTAAGAGTCTTATCAGGTCTGAGCTTTGAAGACGAGAAATATAAAGGGCCTTTACACAGACACCTCCCTGACATCTAGTAAGTAGCATTACAAGTAACAATAACACACCTTACCACATATGATTTGATAACATTCATGCTCTATATGGTACACATACAAAGGACATCTTCATTCTCTAATATAACAGCAAAATGACATCCATGAGACTACTGCACTTGTTTGAAAGAAAAAAAACTAAATAAACAGAGCTGTTAACTGAATTTGGCCAATATGAAGATCACTCACGTTTTTCAAAATTACAAGGCTGTATCTTCCCATAATAACTTGAAACGATGAAGACTAGATTCAAAACCTTTGTTCAGAAAGACTTTTACTTCATTAGCATCTATATCTGCTCCATTTTCTAAATTCTGGTGCACTTCTTACCTAATTGTCTTTTTTATATATATATACTTTATAGTTTGAAATGCTACTTTTAAAGGCACTATATAAAATAATGTTTATTATTATAATGTTTGAATTTCAGGAATTAAAAATATAGTGTTGTAGAAGCTTCACTGGGGGCTGTTCTTGCACTGTCCTTACTCTAATGGTAAATTAGCTAGCCAGATGTAAATGGGCAGCTATATTCAGGTTGCCTTGGCAACATGACCTATTCCATCTTCTCTCGTGATCACTCTACATTACTCTCGGGTCGCCTGTTGACAGCCAGTGTCAGGCTTGAAAGCCAAACCTTCCCGTTGTGGAGTCTCATCTATCACTGCTACTTATTCCTCCTGCCTGAAAGTAAAAATTTGATTTACAGATATCATACACAGTAACTTTAAAATACTTATCTGAACACCAAAAACACTCCAAAAATTTGCAATCGACAGGGACTTTAGAAGATGCTGTATGACTATATAAAGCTGAGTCTTTAAGAATAAGTTGAGATCACCGATTGTCTGACAGTGATGACTTTGAGTTTGTCAAATTAGTTTTTTTTGTTATTTGTGGTTCATGGTTTCATTAAAAATGCAAAGTTGTGTAAGAAAAAATGGTGAGGCTATGAAACTCCATGGCCTGAGACTTAGGAATTTGTTAAAGCTGTAAAACAATTAAAACAATGTATTTATTAAAGCCATTGAACGCTCTGGTCATAAGAAAACCTGGAGGGCTGGCAGGTCTTGGAGAAAAAGTACTCTCCTGGAAAGATACTTAATGAATATTTTAGTTTGATATTTCATTTAATCTGACGTTTCCAATGCAGTTTAAAAAATCTGGACTTTGGACCCACTTAACAGTCAGACAGACATCCTGCCCTGGATGCACTGGCTTGTCTGGGCTCCTGACTCAAAAGATGGTCTCAACATTACTCTAAATTCTCAGCTGTGTTTGATGTCTGAGTCAGTGGTTTTACTGTTGGTTTTGACTAAGGCGCTGCAATGTGCCTATGTGATTCCACTCATGTCGTCCCCAGCCACGCCTTACTGGAGGTCACATGACTACAATAGTCGCTCCAGTTCTAAAAGCAGCACAGTGCTGCTTAGCCAGCGATTCAGATGATGTCAGAGCTAGGAAATGAGCCAGCCAAAGAGGTTAAATAAGTTAAAGCAGCGAGGAAGCCCAGAGGATTTCTGTTAGTTTTAATTTCCCGTCTTTATGTAGTCATATCCTTTAAGAATGATTTCCATAGACCTTTAGTAAAATGTTACGGTATTCAGAATAGTCCATTTTCAAATGAATTTTAAAATGTAAGACATATGCCATTTCTCTCCTTGTTGTTGCATTCAGTTGTCCAATGTCCTTGTACAACGTGAGTTAAATAACAAAGCATATGAATAAACATATCTGCAAAAGCAGAACTGTAGAACTTGTTGAAACACACATACTGCATATCTTTCATGCATGGTAAGATGAAATTTTTGTCATTCTAATTTCCTCATATCTGGTAATTAGTTAAAATAAAAAAAATCATGGTTTTGTACTTCAAACATGAGAGGTGAGAAGTAACAAATCAAAAATAAAAAGGGGTATTTAAATCAATAAGCATATTTTTAAAGAAATATCTTGACCATACACTCAGTCTTTATTTTACTCATGTCCAAACCAATTTACTCTTTAACTAGATATGCAACAGTTAGTCAAGGTATATAAAAGATGCAGGCCATGCTGTCTTTAATAAATCTTAAAATAAAAAGCAACCAATTGCACAAGTTTATAGCTCTTTGAATCATACCATTAAAACTGGCTCACAAAATATAATAGGTAGTGGTTTGTCTAATTCGCTGTAGAGAGTGAACTTTGTCTCTTCTCAGAGATAATTTCCGTTCTTTATGCAGCAATAATGTAATATTCTTATCAGCTTGTGTTGCAATTTTCTTTGTACCTGTCCATATGTCGTCAATTGCACATTACTGTGTCATGAATATTTACTTTCTGGACTATGGGTGATAAGGTGATCTGGATGCAGGTGTTCCAGGTAAATAATATAGGAAGAGAATATGAATGGCAAGGTTTATAATAAGCCCATCAATGAACTTCAATTTGGAAATGTAAAAGTCTTAAAAAACAGTCAAGGCAATACCAGCATCATCTGCTGAAACAGACCTTTGTACTGTGTACTCCTTTCATGAAAATTTCTCATGAAGTGAGACCCTGAAGACTCTTCCTGTCTCTGTAATAAAACATTGGTTACAGAGAAGTAATCAAACATTTAATGAAAGAAGGACAGTTCAAATTCAAATTACTTCCCAAAGCCAAAAAATGTAAATACACTTAGTTTCATACTATGTGGTTTCTGGGTGTATTGTACATTATAGAATAAAGAACTATGTGGTTATTATTATAGAAAAATAACATCAGGTGAAAAACAGCTGCTAGCCTATAGAGTGGGATAACGCATCACATTACATGTTTTTAATATAAAGTGATTGAACAACTAATAAAATTCTGAGCACCCTTCAGAGAATTAACTTTTAAATTTCTCACCGAAGGAATGAACAATTCAACATGGAATTTCATACAAGTGACTCAGAGAAACTAGTGACAGAGTGATGAGAAGGTTAAAATCGTCAATAAAAACAGATTTTTTTATCTGTTTAGGTGAACAGAAGGTAATCAATACAGGAAGAGAGGAAGAGAGCACTAGTGTAGGTCAATTTAACATTCTTGCTTAGAAATGGAAGTTCAGTTTCTTCTTCTAAAAAGAGAAATCCTTACATTTCTCACTTGTCAATTTAACAATTCAATATTGAATTCTGTACAGCTGACTTGAGTATCTTCTGACCACAGTGAGAAAGACAGGAGTGCTGTCAGATTTGGGTTTCTTTCATCTTCCGGAGGACATCCCTTGGTTTGACCTTAGGGCTCCAAATTTAGAGAGGAATGTGGGAGGGGTGTGGGTAACCACCACTTTGTGCTGAATGTCAACTATTTGCTTGGCTCTGCTGAATGAGACAGTGGGATTTAGGAGATATCCACTGTTTATACACCCAATTTTACACTAGATTAACTCACTATGTAAAGTAAGGCAGTATGGCATGAGTAAAAATGCTGTGTCCTCTCATGTGTACAAATCACTATGGGAAGGGGGTTACAGTTATAGTTGACGTGTCTTTTTCTTTTGTTTCTGATCAATTGTACCGCATCCTTCCAGTAGGTTTTGTTATGTACGTGATATTCTTGTAATGATAACACTTAACTGAACCTGTCAACCAAATGAAGGTGGAATGGATAAAGTAAAAAGTCCTCTATTTCAAAAGTAGAAAAGATAGATTTACTATGCTTTTTAATAGAAACAGTTTTCTTTCATGTTAAACCTGCAACCTATTTTAGAGCTAGCTGCAAACATATACATTACTCATATGACTTTATATTTGGATAAAGGTCTTTGGATATTGGATATTTATGGTCTTATTACAGTCAGTTTGGAAACACTGGCAGATTTAAATTTCTCTTGTATGAAAGAAAGTTTCCTTCGTAAAATGTGTTAGGTCTGGTTCACATTTTTAGATTTTTTCTAATTATTTGTAAAATAATTGAAATACACACTAGTGTAGAACATCAATGTTGACCCTGAAAGGATCATCCTTAGTTCTCAGTAAAATTAAATATTAGCAGCCTTTTTATTTCACATATTTCTTCCCACTTCTGCTTTTGGGAAATTACAATCTAAATCTTCAGAAACATGACATCTAATGATCCATGCTCATAAAGACATGCAATAGCAGGGGGTCCTTTTAATTAATAGGCGTTCATTTGCAGTGTATTAGTCTTGATGGATTTGCTCTTAATGGAGTTAAAAAGAATGACATGCCTGTCCAGACTGGAGGACCTGCCCTTGGTACACAATAACAGAATTGTGTTCAGGGTGGTAGGGGAAAAGTACAGGGTATAGATTTCCACGAGGTTACTGCAACGTTTATAGCTCAACAAAAGAATAACACAGGGATGAGTCACGTGTCATAAAAGATGCGCCACAACTTGTTTCTGATACACAGAAGGATTGACAGAAGAAAGTGAGACTGACAGTGAACCCCAGTCTTTATCTGCAGTTTTAACAGATTAAGTTACAGAACAGATTATTTATGTGAAGTAAATTTGGATGCTGTTTGCAATGATTAATTTGGAAGCAGCTGGGCTAGTCCCTGACTTTAACAATGGGAGTTAGCTTTGCTGAACTGATAAAATAAGCAACCTTAACCTCATTAGGAACAAGTAATAGGTTTATTCCATGCTGAAGAGACAGAAGAAAGGAAAAACAATGTTTCGGCCTTGGAGCCTTCTTCAGGTGTGAGGAATAAATGGAATAAACCTATTACTTGTTCCTTTGCAGCCTATACATCCTGACACAGCTCCCCACCTGAACTACTTTAACCTAATTAGGGTGGCTTTCTAAAAAAACTAACCGCACCTTTTCTAAAAGGACTGCCTCTAGAATCATATTTTTTTCATTACGGTTTTCCACTAGTTGTGCTTATCAAATTTTTTAGATGCTATGCACCCCCTGAAGCTAAACTGACAAGATTTAAGTCCTCAGCAAACTCCAATAAACAAGCCCAGTCCTGTACTCAATTTAAACTAAAGGTGCAGTATATCTGCCCATACCTCTGTTTTTTTACCCTACCTTGCTGCTTTCTTTTGTACTGTAAAATTTGTTCTCAAATAGCATCTCAAAACATTGCCTTTTTCGGTAAATGACCACTTCTCGATGTAGTTAAAGTTCAGACATTTGTGCTCATTTAAAGCCTTTAAATTCCTTAAAACCATCATGTCTATCACCAGGTTGATCATCTTTACATGATAAACTTCTTGGAATTGAGATTTATCTCCCTTTATGCAAATTGTAGTGCTGCTGCTGGGCTATTATTATCACCATGTTGGAATGCCTACACCAGGAAAAGGTGAGGCTCTGTAAAGAAACATTAATTGCTATTGCGGAGCAATATACTGTAAACTCCTCTTCTCCGTAACACCTCAGAAAAACAGGTGGCAATAAGATGGAGATGTATGAGCAATTACAAGGCTTCAATGAAATGATTTATATATGAGAAAGTTAAAAATGGAAGCAGCAGAAAAGGGGTCTTCTACTTTGGACAGTATTATTGTGATGTGTTAATGATGAGAGTGATGCGTGGGTATTACAGTTTAAAGGCTTTAGCAATTATTACAGTGTCAGCCTGCGGGTCTGTCCTCCATTTGGAATGTGCTCGGAATCACGTTGTGCTGCTGCTGCTGTGCCAAAAACAGGATGGCAACAGGATCACAGCATCTACAGCGGCAGACAGACCGGGTCCACTGCTAGTTCTGATGGTGCCTGGCAAAAGTGCTCTGCCCACGATTATTGATCACAGAGTACGGAAAGTCTGAGACCCCACTTCTGCCGTCGAAGTCTCTCCTGGCTCAGCGGGTAGGATTCCCTAACACTAAATGTAATTTTTTTGTTTTTCTGCTTGGCAAACCAGGCAGAAACGTTTCTCGGTTTCATCTCATTTTGCAGGACCTTGTTAAGCAGGTTGCGTGACTGCCCTGTCCTTTTTCAGGATTAAAATATCCTGATCTCTAACCAGTCTGCTTATCTTCTCCTTATATAACATGCTAAAAATGGGGAAACATCACTTGGGATTTGTGTTTTAAATTGGACTTTTTAAAAAAACGAAATGGTTTAAATCTTTGATGCATACACTTTTTATGTTAAAGTGGTAGTTTTTTGCCCTTGCATCTACTGTACCAAAATGCATCCTCTGTATTTTCACATGGTTTCACTATTAACGGAAAAGATCTGGACATAATTAATAGCTGTATGGGAGATGTATGACTTTTTGATGGAAGAAAAGGCATTTTTTAAGTACATTCAGATTTCAAGATAAATTCCTGTCCTCATCTTATTAGTATTTCTGTTCTACTAACGATGAAGATTTAAGCACTGTTGTCTCAACAAATATGCAGCATCTCAGGACTTTAAACTAATCTTTTTAAAAATATTTTGTATCCTCCTAGGTCACAACTGAACATATGTACTTAAAGAATGCACACTACAAATTTTGTTTTCACATAACACAACAATATGGTAGAGTTTTGGTGGGATACCATAAAATGAGCAGAAAATTATTTTTGATTTATCTGTGTTATGCTTACATTTGCACCCAATTATACAGCAGAGCATTTCACTGGGATTTTACTGGACTTTGCACTTTAAAAAGCACCATGCCCAAGGGTACCATAGCAGTGTTCAAGCAAGAAGATGAACCCATGTAATACATTCAGAATCATGACCATTTCTCCACACTGTAAAGTCAAACATCACACAATGTGCTGACCTGTGTTATAATAGCCAAACTTAGCAAAACTGGCCTGCCAGTCTATGTCACTGCTTGTGTGAGAAAACACCATTTATGTCTCATAATGAGATTGGAAGACTGCCAACTCCAATAAATCCAGAAAGATTTCTTAAAACAAACTCTTAAGATTTATTACATAAGGTTACAAATGTACAGGTTACAAATGAGAGGAGGTCCTTTGATCCATCGAGCTCATTTGATAGATAATAAGTAATTGACCCAAGGATCTCATCCAGCTGTTTCGTGAAGCCAATACTCTGGCATTTTCAACAGCATGGCAGGATAGATTGTTCTATATTCCCACAGCACTTTGGGTATACAAGCACATCCTCCCTCAATCTCTGTTTCAGAAATAAACCGCTCCATTGTTTCCACTTGTGTCCTCTGGGTTGTTTCACATGGGGTTGACTTTTCAGTACTTCTGAAGGTTTTTAATACTAGTATCAGGTCCCCTAATTGTTTTCTCTGTTCAAGACTTAAATGGTTCAGTTCCTTACAACATTACTAGTAGTAACCATGCTTACTAGAGAGCAAAAATGTTGCTCCTCTATCCATTTTCTAACTTTTTCTAATTCAGTGTCACGGAGAAGCCAGAGCCTATTTAAGCAACAGGTGGAAGGCAGGTTACACCCTTGACAGGACGCCAGTCCATTGCAAGGCAGACACACAGACCCACACATACACAAAACCAGGGCCAATGTTCTTAGAAGCCAATTAACCTGTGTATATTTTTGGACAGTGGGAGGAAATCCACACAAACATGGGGAGAATTTACAATCTCCTCACAGAAACCATCCCAGGTCCCAAATTCAACCAGGGCAGCAATGCTAAGCACTGTGCCTTTGTAAACCCATTACAGATCAAACAAACAAACAAACAAACAAACAAACAAAAAACATTCCCAGCATTCTCATGATTTTGATTTTTCAATTTTTTAAAAGACTTGTGGCTCTAGAATAGCTGGTTAGAACAAGACTGCAGAAGAGGATTTGTTAGTTAACAGTCAGATTTGTATTCAGTATATTAGAAAATAGTAAACACTTTGCCTTTTATTAAAATACAATTTTTTAAAGGATTTTTTAAAAATGAGATTGTTTCTGTTATTTGATTTTGCAGGATCTTAAGTGTGTGAAATATATTGAGTTTTTCCTACATTTAATGCCATATGTCAGCAGCCATATCACCCTGCAACTCACAACTGGCAACCCACTGAAGCTAAGCAGGTGTGAGCCTGGTCAGTACCTGGATGGGAGACCTCCTGGGAAAAACTAAGGTTGCTGCTGGAAGAGGTGTTAGTGGGGCCAGCAGGGGGTGCTCACCCTGTGGTCCATGTGGGTCCTAATGCCCCAGTATAGTGATGGGGACACTATACTGTAAACAGGCGCTGTCCTTCGGATGAGACGTAAAACCGAGGTCCTGACTCTCTGTGGTCATTAAAAATCCCAGGGTGCTTCTCGAAAAGAGTAGGGGTGTAACCCCGGCATCCTGGCCAAATTTCCAATTGGCCCTTACCAATCATGGCCTCCTAATAATCCCCTTCTATGAATTGGCTACATTACTCTGCTCTCCTCCCCACTGATAGCTGATGTGTGGTGAGCGTTCTGGCGCACTATGGCTGCCGTCGCATCATCCAGGTGGATGCTGCACATTGGTGGTGGTGGAGGGGAGTCCCCATTACCTGTAAAGTGCTTTGAGTGGAGTGTCCAGAAAAGCGCTATATAAGTGTAAGCAATTATTATTATTATTATTAAAACATATCAGCAAATATCCTCAGTAACCTTGTCCTTTTAAGCTATCCATTTTTCTGACCTTCACAGTGTTAGATAATTGTCTGGAGGTAGGCAAGATATTTAAAATATTTTCTTTTTCATAACACAAAGCTTGCTGTTTAGAGTACATCCTATGAACAACACAGTGGAGATACTTGGGAAGGAAACATTTCAGCATTTTAAAATGGTCAAATTTACATAAACTTTTTTCTGTCTGAACTACTGAGTCTCTTTTCTAAAGAAAATGCCATTTAAATTAATCTCTAAATACCCCTTTCTGGTAGCAGATGCGAACATATCCGTTTCCTAAAATAACTTTTGAGAGACGTGAACACCTAAAAGATGTTGTTGTGAAGTTATTTCTGAGAAATCTAAATAAGCAAAAAAAAGGATGGAAACACTTAAACTCTGTCCGAGAAATTGTGCAAATGTTAGTTTTGATAGGAGAATTAGTCTCAGTGAAATAAAATGGAATTTGAACAATGAAAGTCTACAGTGTAGGAATTCGTCTGCTAAATTGCACTCCGGTCACAAGGCATCTGCGCCACCGTTGAATTATAACACACTTGAGTGCCCTTTCCAGTTTCTATCGCTCAAGCGGGATCCCAGTTTTGCTCGTAAAGAGAATTTTCAGGTGTACGTGAGTTTCCTCACATCGCATGAAAGCTTCTTGCTGCTGCGCCGTGATGATTCTGTATCCGAGCAGATTTCGTGTCTCTCTCTCCCCCCCCCTCTTAAAGACGCAGTAACGATCGCTTCTTCCAAGCTGATTACGACGAGAGAACCTTAACTCCAGGAACACCAGGACAGGACGGTCGCTAGGACACGGATTTTCAGTCAAATTGTAGAGAGTAGTTCTTTTCCTATTTACGTCTGTAAATCTATTTAATAAAAACTTTAAATAGCAATAAGAGATTTTAATGTTAAAAAGAATTTTAAATAGAAATAAGAACTTTTAATGTTAAACACGAACAGCTCTTTTTGATGTCACTATACTATACCAAAACCATTGAACGCACTGTGCATATAGGTGTTCAGTGCCCTCGCTTTTGTTCCAGTAAAACCGAGCAATGTCATGTATTTTATGTAAATTAGTCAGTAACGGAAATTATTGTTTGTCACATGCAAATATTGTTAAATTTACCTTCGGTCGACCTTCGGGTTAGGGTTCGGTCTTAAAAAAAAAACTGGATGAAGTTGCCCTCCCTCATTGGTACACTAAAAGCTTTTAATTACTATAAAACTGAGACGCTTTTCACTTAGCATGTGATTTCAGCTGCTTTAGCTTTTTAGCGCCTCAGGCAGTTTTCAGGTGATACTGATAATTATTTCCAGAGCCGTTTAACTCGCATCTGGGTCCTGTGATTGACTGATATTGGTATACTTGGATAAATGATGCCAACTGCTGAGAGAAGAAGCGCTTTGACAATATTCTTTTAACAGTAATGGGAACTTGTGTACCATATCCACAGCTCCAACAAATTTAAAGTAATCTATTTACTTTAAATATGCACCATTACAGACTACAAAACGCAACCCAACTACTGTATATCGCACAGCAGTCTGTCTCTCTTCCTGATTAGCTAAATTAATTCTATGCTTGGTTTGAGGTCAGTAACGCAGATCCAGTCAGGAAGATTCCAGAAATCCAAGACGGAAACCCACTGATCATATTCAGAGCGGATTTTAAAAAGACCAATTCACGCAAGGCTCCTGGCCCTGATGCTATCCCTGGCCGTGTTCTGAAGGCATGTGCAGACTAGCTGGCAGATGTCTTCTCGGACATATTCAATTTCTCTGTAGCTCAGTCTACAGTTCCTTCCTGCTTTAAGAAAACCACCACTGTCCTTGTTCCTAAGAAACCCAGAGTCAGCTGCCTGAATGACTACCGCCCTGTTGCACTCACATCAGTTATCATGAAGTGCTTCTAGCGGTTGGTCAAAGCATACATCACCTCCTCACTGCCTGACACCCAAGACACACTGCAATTTGCGTATCGCCAGAACAGGCCAACAGAAGATGCTATTGCCACTGCCCTCCATACTGCCCTCTCACACCTGGATAAGAATGGAACATATGTGAGAATGCTGTTTGTTGATTACAGCTCAGCATTCAATACCATAGTGCCCTCAAAGCTTGTCATCAACCTCCAGGACCTGGGACTGAACACCTCCCCCTGTAATTGGATCCTGGACTTCTTGACGGAACGTCCGCAGGTGGTGAGGGTGGGCACCAACATATCCTCTACCCTGACTCTAAACACTGGAGCCCCCCAAGGCTGTGCGCTTAGCCCTGTCCTCTACTCCTTATTTACCCATGATTGTGTCGCCAGGCATAACTCAAACTCCATCATTAAGTTTGCGGATGATACAACAGTCATCGGCCTGATCACAGATGGTGAAGAGTCTGCGTACAGGGAGGAGGTTGAAACCCTGGTAGCATGGTGCCAGGAGAACAACCTCTCCCTGAACATCAGTAAGACTAAGGAGATGATTGTGGATTATAGGAAACATGGAAACATCAGGGAGGAGATCACACACCTCTCTACATCAATGTTACTGCAGTGGAGAGGGTCAGCAGTTTTAAGTTCCTGGGAGTTAACATCTCAGAGGACTTAACCTGGACCCACCACACCAACACCGTGGTCAAAACAGCATGGCAGCGCCTATTCTTTCTCCGTAAGCTGAAGAGGTTTGGCATGCCATCACATATGCAGGCCAACATCTACAGGTGCACTATTGAGAGCAGAGCATTCTGACTGGATGCATCACTGCCTGGTATGGGAATTGCTCTGCCAGGGATCGCAAAGTACTGCAGAGGTTGGTGAAGTCAGCGCAGCTCATTACCGGCTGTGAGCTACCAAACATCCAGGATATCTACTCGGCTAGATGTCTTAAGAAGGCCAGGTCCATTCTCAAGGACCACAGTCATTCCAGTCACAAACTGTTTTCCCTCCTACCATCCGGTAAACGGTACCGAAGCATTCGGTCCAAGTCCAACAGACAACGGAACAGCTTCTACCTCCAGGCAATAAGACTGCTAGATAGCCAACCTGCAGCTCCTTTAGCAAATCACCTGTAATGGCTACATGGACACACAGTTTTCACTGTATTTAGCATACTGCACTACTTGTATATATTGCATACACCATGGACACATAGCAACTCTATTCATATTGAGTTTTATTCAATTTCTAATCTTAATTTTGTGATTTTTGTGTTTTTGTGATTTTTGTGAGCTCGAAGAAAAGACATTTCATTGCCAGCAACTACTGCTGCACGCTGAATTTTTGTGCATTTGATAAATAAACTTTGATTTGATCTGATTTTAAATAAAAAAAATGTTGTCTACCAGTGACGACTTTGTAGGAGTCTGAGGAGCTCCCTCTTTCTGTTCAGTAGGGATTAATATTGGTTAGATTAATAGATTAATAACTGGTTTATAGCCTTGTTACATCGAGTTATTTATGATGTGAAACAAAAGGCTTTGATTTTCATAAATGAATCCTTGAAGTGTTGTGCTGCCATGGCATTGGACTGTCCCATAACCTTTACACTTCTGGATGAACGGGATCTCCTCCTGTAATATGGAGGGCACGTTGGCAAGTCCCTGTTCTGTCTCTTTGTGCTCTTGTCTGTCCATCAGGTGCTCTACATCTCTCTCTCAGTCTTTCCACCTCTCTTCCTGACTGTGACTATCACATTCCTCTCTAAATAGTAGCGCAATAAACGTGTGTAAGCCTGATTCACCTCTCCCAGCCTGTTTCCACACCACGGTCGCTAGGAAACAGAGTTTGCCACGAGGGACCTGTTAATAACAGAATAAGAATAAAATTAAAGACTTCAGTTTTATGAGATAAGTATGTGTGTATTCCTCTTTTTATTTAATTGATTATCTCATTTAAAAAAAAGAATGGAGTCATGTACAGACCATATTTTTCAGCCCAAAGTGGCACATTTAAGTTTACTATTTCACCCTACACTTTAAATGGTTCATCTTTACGTGCAACCAAAGCCTGTATTTTTTAAGAAACTTCTATTATCGCATTTTGTTATCACATATACAAATGTATGTATATGTATGTATTTTAAATTGTGTTTTTTTTGTCCTTGGTGGTTATCTTCTTTTGTGATTAATTACAATAAAAAGGAGACTCAGGACAGGCAGGCCTACGATGCATCAATAATGCAGTAGTTTGTGTAGATAAATTAAGGAATAGAGTGCAATCCGTCATGAAGGGGTACTACCATATGGTTAAAACAGCTGTTTAGACCTGCATAAAGCATTCAATGCACTGTTGTGTGAAGAGACTGTCTTGAGCTGCTCAGTAGCAATGATACCATCTTAAAGCATGATCTTGCAAAGTTGGACCTAGTGACAAGTGGGATGGGAGACCTCAGGTTACTGCTACAAATGGTGCTGTTGTAGCAGCAGGTGCTATTCCTCATTGTGCAGATTTCGTGGTCTCGAATTTCCTCATTGTGGTCTCGAATTTCCAAAAAACAATGTCACAGTCTGGTATCAGGAGTCACTGTGCTGCTGGACGTGCCATTCTGTAGATGAGGTGTTTAAATGCAGTCCTGGACTACTACATTAAATATCTCATTTCACTTTTTGTACGAGCAGGGGAGTGAAGCCTGGTGTTCTGCCTATGATCCAGTCTGGCGCCCCTGAAGTTCAGTTGGTGGAGTGCTGCAGAATGGCTGCCACACATCATCTAGGTGTGCTGTCATTGTGATGGTAAGCTATTTCTTGGTGGCTGGAGACTCTATCCATCTGCACCAAGCCTGTGGAGATGTGTGTTATGGTTTACAAGTCCTTAAGACCAGCTCAGGAGCTAATCATAATGCTACTGGGTATCAGCGATGTCTGTGGACACCTATGAGCCTTAGCTCACATCAATATCCTTGAACTCGGAGACGTGTTCCCTGTGGTCGTATTTCCTTCCCTTTCTCCATGGGAGCCACATCCCGAGGGGGATGCCGACCACTGGGATTTGGGACTGAAGTGGCAGGTTCTGGGTCACGATACACAAGCTTAACCAGGTGGCTTTTGTGGAGAGGGACAATGATCTCCCGAGCAACAGGTAGGAGAAGTATGGAGAGTATAAAAAATGCCAGGAAAATGCAAAAAAGGGGAAAAAGCAATTACAGTTGACTGTTGGCTGGGCAGATTGTTCCGGAACTCCTAACCCTTTGGGTTAAGAAGTGCTTCCTGTCCTGAACTTCTAATGTACTCCTACATAAATTTCCACTTGTGTTCTGAAGAAGTCCACTAGGCTGTCTATGCCTTTAAGGATTTTGAATTCTCAAGTATCCCTTTCTAATTGTCTCTTTTTAAGACTAAAAAGGCTCATTGCATTCAACTGGACAGTGTAGGATAACGGAACAAGTAATAGGTTTATTCCAGGCTGCAAAAAAGAAAGAAAACACAACGTTTCAGCCATGGAGCCTTCTTCAGGTGACACACTTCAACCTCTTCTATGCTAATAGTATTTAACAGAAAACGTTGTCCTTCCTGTGTTGTGGACTTCTTCATTTCTGAACACCTGAGTGAAATACCCCTTCTAAACATCAGCCATTTCCCTCACATTGTTCTGCTTCCAAGTTGCTTTGTGAACTGTAATTGCCTGTCCTCTGGCAGCTATCCTTTGAGCTAATGACTGCATTCCACCTGAAAGGTATGTTGGGTCGTTATCATAACCTTCTTTCCCTGCAAAGAAGTGCAGATTTTACCTCTGTCACTACAGAGGCAGCTTCACATGGCAGCTGTTGGGTAAATAATAATAATGAGCTGCTCCACCATTCCAGCTTCAAATATGAATATACGAAAGGTTACAAAGTAGAGGATGACATTGGGCTTATCCAGATCATTTACTAATCAAAGGATTCCAGGATCTCATTCAGCCAGTTTTTGAAGGAAGCCAAGTTGTTGGCTTCAACAGCACAGCAGAGCAGCTTGTACTATAATCCCAGTTCACTTTAGGTAATGAAATGCCTCCTGTTTTTGGATTCAAAAGCACTTTCACATTGTTTTTTGTTTCAGGTTTTATTCTGAAGAAGTTCACTGGGTTGACATTGTTGTTGCCTGTGGGGGTTTTGAATATGTGTAGCACTTACCATTATATACTTATCTATTGAAGACTACAAATGATAATTTTCTTCAGCCTGCCAGTTTAAGACATTCGACTATCTTGTGTATCTCTGCAAATGGACTACCCCCCCCCCCCCCAACTCAGAACAGAACCAGCCAAATGTGGAAGTGCGGTAGACAGGGAGAACTTCAAGTGAGAGGGAAATGCAGTAACTCCTGCACACCACTTCTGAGTGTTCTCTTGGCCAACGTACAGTTTGTGAAGAATAAGATGGAAAAGCTAATGGGAAGGTTAAGTTATCAGCAGGACATAAAGGATTGATGTATTCTTTGTATCAGCAAGACCTGGATGACCTCAAACACACCTAACTCAGCCGTTCAGCTTGATGGATTTTCCATGTATCGTACGGATTGGTCAGGTTCGTCTGGTAAGAAATAGGGACGTGTTGTATGGCTTATGATAAAGAACTGATGGAGCTTAGATGTGGAAACTCTAAAGCGATGCTGCTCTCTGGATCTGGAATATCTGACTGGGAAATGTTGTCCTTTCTATCCACCAAGAGAATTTTCATCTAATTTTATGTCTGTGGTGTATATTCCACCCCACTGTAATTAGGTCAACCTGAGGAACGTTCTTCTGAAATATTACCAGCATGTCCCACACCCCACTTGGGGTGATTTCGTGATTTCTGCTACACGACTGTCAAAGTTCAAAGAAAGCTTACCGTTCTATCCCTTTCTCGCACTTTGGACTGTCGGATCATCTGTTGGTGCTTCTCCTGCAGGCTTACAAGCAGAAGCTGAAGCGGGAGAATGTGTTGACAAGAACGATACAACACTGGATGGAAGAGACAGATGACGTTCTGCAGGACTGCTTTGAATGTATGGATAGGGCCATGTTTAAAAGTTCATCTGCAAGCCTGCATGAGTTCACTACAGTCGTCACCGATTTTATTAAGACAAACATGGTTTCCTAACCATGGTTTACTAGCAATCTTCGTAGCAAGCTGTAAACACGATCTAAAGCTTTTAAATCTAGCAATTAAGACCTGTAAAAGCAGGTTTGACCTGCAGAGAGCTATCAGGGATGCTAAAAGTCAATATAGAAACAAATTAGAAATACAAGCTACCTCTCCAGATGTGCACCAAATGCGGTGGGGTATTCATATATATGAATATTTATATAAAGCTTAAATAAGTATTGTTACATGAACTGACACTGATTTCTCCCGACCGGGTGAGCTGAATGCCTATTATGCTTAGTTTGAGAATGAAGTTATGGAACTGTGCTCCAAGCCTCTTTAGAGGTATGGCTGTGTTTGTCATGAAGGCTGAAGCCAGGACAGATTTTTGGAGGGTGAACGTATGGAAGACGACAAGCCTGGATGGCATTCCTGGACGGGTCCTTTATTACAGATATATTTTACTTTTACAATCTTCCGTTTCCATGTGTGTTAAGAACATCACTATTATACAAGTGCTGAAGAAAAATACTGTGACCTATTTTAATGATTACACACCGTTAGCGCTCACATCCTTCATAATGAAATGCTTTGAAAGGCTGGGCATGTTAACTCCAAGGTACCTTGAGTGCTCAGGCCCCCTGCAGTTTGCATACCAATGTAATAGGTCTCACTGATGATGCTGTTTCCCTGGCTCTCCATACTGATATATATCTAAGAATGTCTCTGTTCTCAAAGAAGGCTTTCTCAGCTCTCACAGCAGAAAGACAACAGAAACTTAACTCATCCTGAAACTAGGTTCACACCTTTCCTCTTCTCTCAATGAAAGACTTATTTTTGTGTAAACTTCTCCATTTGCATGCAGGTTTTGACTTTTACATCTTTCTCCACCCCTCCCCATTTAACACTTCCTGAGTCACCTCTCTGCCTTTCCCTCCTCCTCACCTTTTCCAGCTTTTGTTCTCCTGTGCTATTTAATCTTTGCCATCTACCCTGTCTTTCTCAAACCTGAAGAAGGCTCCACAGCTGAAATATTGTCCTTTCTTTTCTTTTCAGCATGGAATATACCCATTACCTGTTCCTTTGCATCCCTATGCATGTTGATGCAGCTACCTCCTTGTACTACATATATGTAAGAATGCTATTCATTGATTACACCTCCACCTTTAATACTATAATTCCATCCAGACTAATCACCAAGCTTATTGATCTGGGTATCAGCACCGGTCTTGGATCTGGA
Organism: Lepisosteus oculatus; assembly: GCF_040954835.1. Taxonomy (NCBI): domain Eukaryota; kingdom Metazoa; phylum Chordata; class Actinopteri; order Semionotiformes; family Lepisosteidae; genus Lepisosteus; species Lepisosteus oculatus. Next base: position 43,436,702 of record NC_090702.1, on the reverse strand, counting down.
GTTGGATTCTGGTTTTCCTAAATGGCAGTTCACAGACTGAGTGTCGATGGAAAGCTTTCTTCCATGCTGGTCATCAATATAGGGGCCCCTCAGGGCTGTATGCTTAGCCTCCTGCTGTTTTCCTTATTTACCCACAATTGTGTGGCAAGACACAGTTCCAAATGCATCCATAAGTATGCTGACGATACTGTCATCACTGGCTGAATCACCAGTAACGATCAGACGGCCTAGAGGGATGAGGTCAAGAACCTGGTGGAGTGGTGATTGGACAATAATCTCTCTCTCAGTGTCAGCGAAACTGAAGAGCTGGTCATCGATTTCAGAAAGTGGGGTTGGGACCACTCCCCTGTTCACATCAATGGGGTGGCTGTAGAGATGGTTAATAACCTCTGGTTATTGGATACCAGCTAGTGCTGAGTTTTATTTAAATTGAGTGCTTAGCTTTGTTGTTATCACTGTTGTTGTGTGTTTAAGTTGGTCTTTCTTTAATGTCTTCGAAGTGGAGAATGCATGCAAATGAGCTCTTCATTGCACTTGTGCATATGACAAATAAACTGAACTATAATTGGCCCTGGTGTGAGTGTGTGTGTTTGTATCTGTGTGTCCCCAGTGATGGCAAAGTGCCATATGGCAAAATTGTCAGAATCATACGAGATGTAGATTCTAAAAGCTATGCCTAAAAAGAAGTCTATGTAAACATTTCAGTAAGCATCTAAAACAAAGGAACATTACGATTATTTTGTGTTTTCGGTGTGAATCAATTCTGACATCAAATCCAGACTTCTCCAGGAAACAGAGTTGATGAAAACTTGGCAACACTAAATGGCTTTTGATTAATAGTAATAAAATACATTTTATTAATAGTATTCATTCATTATCTAACAGACTGAATATTCATATTAATGAATGCGGTTAATGTGCTGGGAACAATCACAGACTGTGCTAAGTAGTCTCTTGTGGTTTTGTGATGCAGATCTGACACAATAAAGTTAATGACTGTAAAAACAACAACACTTAAGTGCTCTTTGTTATAATTGTTGCAAAACCCAGACGCCGTCAAAACCCCTCATTAAATCAAATACATTTTTGTAAAACCTTATGAATAAATTATGCACTGATTTATCTTAGTTAATATCGCTAACATAAAAGTCTAGGGTTGTAATGATCTATTTAGGAAGTAAACAGATGTGCATTATATTGAAATAAAACAACGAGGTGCTGACAGGTGTGCTGTTGACAACAATGTAGCAACATTCAAATCGTATTCAAAACAAAAAAAAACCCTAAGAAAATACCCTTTAGTTTATGCATTGCATAAACATGAAAACAAACTAAGAAAATACTCTTTGGTTTAAAAATGCATTACATAAAAATGGAAGTATCACATATGCACGATATAGTATGATATATAAGTATACAATTTTATTGTCGCATATTTTTCAAACTAAACACTGGACTGACGCCAAGAAGGTTTTCTCCGTCAGACCTGCACTTCGGCTAACATGTTTCAGAGCTTCGGACCGCTGCGGCCTGAGCAGGAAATTCAGAGTTAAAATTAGAAAGGTGAAGTGAGGACACGGTGCACTTCCCAGCACAGTCACACTGTCGCTGTTTCCGCTTCTCAAGAGTCACGTGGTCGAATAATAAACACCAGAAGAGGATCAGCCTCTAGCCTGCCTTCCGCTTCAGACTGACAAGTGGATTAATTTAATGTGACTCTTCATTGATGGGGATTATAGGTTTTAATATTTTGATTCTTTTTCAAACGATTTGCTAACAGCGCCATAAGAAACACAAGACCCCAGGCAAATGAAGGGTGTCGTTTTTTCCAACTGAACCTTTAGGTTCCACATTCTTGACAATTATGTTTTAAGTTTTTCTCATTTTCAAACAGAACATGTCTCTTTAGGTGTACATGATTTCACGGGAGTTCCTGGGCAGTGTCCTCAGACAACCCTGCCCCAAGTTAATGCCTCAATGATAAAATATTTTCTTCTTTTGCTTTCCTCTTTCTCGTATTCTCTGAGCGACCTCTCGAAATCCAATGCGACAGTGCCTAAAAATACATTGTTTGCGTCTGCCTTTGGGGATCGTTGAATCCCATTGAGAGAATTGTTGATTCAACACTGCGGGCAGGCCAACTGTAGTTAGGACTGTAGGTGCTGCTGACTTGCCACTAGAAGCTGTTAAAGCCTCTAATAGTAGTAAATAATCACACCTGAAGTGGATATGACAATTATTAGTTAAATAAGAAACGAATTGATGAAGAGTTGGTGAATACTCTCTCACATGGGTCGAATAAAGTTTTCTTGGCATATAGAGGGTAAGTACAGTGTTAGCTGGTGTTGATGCTGGTGAAGAACAAAAGATTATACCAGAAGATGTGCTTTCTTAAAGAATAAATGACTCTTTGTGCAGCTTTTTTTCCCTTCCATTGTGAGTTTTCATGTGCTCAGACCTCACTAGTTGTCTTTCATATTCTGCTCTGCTGTTTTAGATGTATTAACTGAGTAATGTAATGAAGAGTATTTTATGCCCTTTCAAATGTTAATATATGTAACTTTAGTTTCTAAAATGGTAAAGCTTGACAATATACCTATGTCCTGAAATACTTTTGTATTGCAGCAGAGTACAAAGTGAACTCCAGAGTAATTCTCAAGGTTTAGAGTTGCAAGGAAATTTCATCATGGCTATTGCCTTAATACAAAGATGTCTCTGTTCCTGTCCAGAAAAAAGCAATGCATTTTACCTGTACTTACCAGAAAGGAACCACCCAACAGAGAAATAGAATGATAGCAACATGCATGGGATACCCAACAGTTCTACAATGAGTCTTGTTAACTGTATTGCAAAATGTGCTCTATCTTGGAGTTGTTTGTGACAGGAAGTGCTACCATCTTTCAGTACAGCTGTATTTAAAGTAAAGGAGCAAAAATTAATATTAACAACATTAAGACTTTGGTAGCACAGTGGTTAGCATTGCTGCCTTGCAGTGCTGTGGTAGAAATTCAATAGAAGAGGTAAGAAATTCATCTTTGCTATGCTCCAGGAAGTGCTTTATGATTTCTACGGTAGACATGAAGGCTGACACACAGCAGCAGAAATTTTACCTGTTGGATGTAGGAAAAGATGTGTCAAAGACTGTCATAAAGAGAAGAATACACCAGCATAATCTCAGAGTGTTTCACCACAAGATGCAAACCACTGGTAAGAAAGGCCATGGAAAGGCCAGGTTACAGTTAGCTAAAAAGTACATTAAAAAGCCTCTAGAGTTCTGGGACAAAGCCTTATGGACAGATGAGATTAAGCTCATGACCCAAAGCATACCACCTCATCTGTGGAACATGGTGGAGGTAGTGTCATGGCTTGGGCGTGTGTGGCTGCCAGTGGAACTGGCCCACTTGTCTTTATTGATGATCTGACTGGAGACGGCAGCAGGATGAATTCTGAAGTGTACAGAAGCAACTTATCTGCTCAGATCCAACCAAATGCTTCAAAACTCATTGGATGGCACTTTACTTTGCAGCAGGACAATGACCCCAAACATATTGCTAAAGCAAATATGGAGTTTTTTAGGGCCAAAACAAAAAGTGGAATGTTTTTGACTGGCCAAGTCAATCACCTGAGCACACTTACTGAAGACAAGACCGAAAGCAAAAAGCCCCTGAAACAAACAGGAACTGAAAATGGCTGAATTTCAGGCCTGACAGAGCATCACCAGGAAAGATACTCAATGTCTGGTGATGTCTATAGGTCGCAGACTTCAGGTCGTCATCAATTGCAAAGCATCTGCAAACATGCCAAATTTTATTTAAGATTATGTTAATGTGTCCAATTACTTTTGGTCCCATGAAATGAGGGGACTATGTATAAAAAGGGCTGTGATTCCTATGTGGTTCACCCAACATAGATGTAAATACCCTCTAATTAAAGCTGACATTTTGCACTTTAACCTCATAGTCATCGTTTTATTTCAAATCCAATGTGCTGGAGTACAGAGCCAAAACAGCAAAAAGTGTTTCACTGTCCAAATACTTATGGACTGAATTGTAGTTGGAAATTTTTTTGCTAGATGTTGCATCATATCTGTAATCTTGTGACTGTGTAGGTGGGACATCCTGCTTATCTTGTAGTAGTATTGGGCACCTGGCCAATCTGGGAAAAATCAGACTGCATCATGTAGGTAGTGATGTATTGGGAGGCTGATTAAGAGAACTGTTGTGTTCTTACTGTAGGTATCTGTAGGTCGTATTCAAAAGTTTGGAATATGAATGTCTGATTTTGACCAGCTTTTATGACTGAAAAAACTTTCAGGAGCTTTTAATAGACATAAGGAAAACATTTTTCAAAGGGTTATTCCTTACAGGTGTATAATTTATGTACTGTTTTTATTGAATTGATTATTCCTTTGGAGGTTCGGAAAAATTAATGATAGAATAAACAAACACATCGAAAGTCTAGCACAGTGCTCAAGGCAGTTATCCTTGTAGAGCTCTAAAGCCCTTACTCTTTTCTATTTCTGCATTACATGTGCGATGTCTGCTGTAGCACGTCAAATGTCTATCAATCTATGAATTGGTCAAATTGCTGTCTTCAGTAGGAGTTATTCCCAGATTAGTATTCTAGCTAAGACTCTTAGTAAAAAGGCTGAAGAGAGCATTAGATCAATAATTGATGACCAAAAAAAATATCCCCCTTGTTACCTTTCTTGTGTTCACTTACAGTATATTCTAATGACTCTGCACTTGTTTCACTTCTGGTGCAAATTCATATTTATTACCCAACAGAAGTGAAATGAGCGCAGTTAAAATTAATTAAAATGTTTTGATTGCCCCCTTAAAGCTTAATATACCCAAAATAAGAATCCTGAGATTCTGTGCACACAGAACCAAAGATGACATTCTAGTAGAGATTGATTAACAGCCCTGGTCCTCGGGCATCACTGTATTTTGTTTTTTGCTTCAGCCGAGTTCTTAATCACTGGCATATTGATTCCAAATTTCTATATGGATCAGGTCTGGAAATTTGCTTGCAGCTCTGAAAAGGTCAACTGGGATTTGACCTTAAATATCAACCTTGTATCAAATTTCTGGGATTAAGAACTACGCTCTTTCAGGCTTGTGGTTTGAAATGTAACCGGCTGGGCATCTTTAGGAGAAAATAAAAACACTCATTTTGAGAGTTTTTCATACATTGACATTTCCCCCCTTTCATCATAAAGCCATCAATTAGAAGTGTAGCTTTAGAGGTCAGCAGGAACAAACACCTGCAGATAGTGTTTCCTTTTAACCATGGCTGGGAACCATCACCAAACAAGATGTAAATATCTTGGGTGGTATGGCAAATTATTGTATCTCACAGAAAACATGTTCCTGAGCAGTCTTTCACTGTTTAACAGTGTGTGTAAGGTTAACTGCATGAACCGGGTACTGGTTGAATTAATTTGATTTTAAGTAATGAAAACAAAAACATAGCAGTTACTTGTCCAAAGAGTACGGATTGTCTCTCAACCACTTTTCCCTGTTTTCCCAGGGGGGAATCTTTAAACAACAGAATAGCATCGTTAATAATGCAAGCCAATGGAAACTAGAAATGACTGTGGGACTTAAAGCTTTGCATGAGAAAAGGTATGGAAAAGAAATAGGATCTTTTGAAGGCTCAAATTCAGTCTTTTCATCCCACAACAAAGAAAACAATTGGTGGGTGTAGAAATGCAATTATAACCCTCGGAACAATAGGTGAGCTTCAGATACCGGTTAACCTTAAATTCTGCCCATTATTTGCTAGAAAACATCTCCCTCTTGCGGACGAAATGTGTAAATGCCGATACCAATGACTAGAACAAATGGCTTAATCATTGCCTCCGTTCTAAAGCTCATTTAGACCTCTATATAAAACACTTCTAATCGTTTTAGCTTGCGCCTTGTGCACCATTCACAAGGTGAGGAACATTTAAGCCTCCAGAAGGAATGATCACAGAGCAGCGTTTCTGTTTGAAATCCGATTAATTGTGACAGAGAATGACTTCAGTTCAAACCGTGTCTTCTAATCTCCTTGGCAGCCCAAGGTAAGTCGAGAAGACAGATATAGGTGATGTCATCTTAACCTTGGTCATCTTTAGACAACTGACTTTCTCATTCAGGTCAGTCGCAGTCTAAGATCTATTTAACGAGGTTGTGAGATTAGGACAGTTGCTCCTTGGGCTCTGAGAGGCACTTCATTGAGAAAGTCAGGGTTTAATTCTACCGAAAGAAACGTAATGGTACTAGTGTAGCCCTAATCACTGCCACACGGAGGTCAGGTTTTATGATAAAGACAGGAAACTCTGCATTTGTAGTAAATTGTTTTTCAGAATGGAATATCCGTAGAGTGACAGAACTCTGTTTACTAAGTGAAAATGTTAAATATATTAACCAAAGTTCTCAGTAGGGGGAAAAAAAAACATCAAAGTCAATTTTCTTGCTATTTCACTGATGAGAAAGAAAATAATATTTTTTTCCCATTTCTTATAGGACTAAATAAAAATTCAGTTTAAATCATAGGTTAACACACAGTGAATAAACTGAGATTTAGAATCACTTTGTGTACCGTTTATTTTTTAGACATTGATATTTCATGCCGCTGAGATTAAAGTTAAAATAAGAATTCGGGACAAAAAATGATCAACTAAAAAGTACTAATCAAAGGGATTCATTGTTTCTCTTTGCACACTACATTTAATTACGCTGGCTTTACTCTCTGAGAGGCACTTTTTCAGACAGAATTTTGGGGATAGGTAGAACAAGCTACCCACCCATGTTGTGGACATTGAAATACTCTCTTTTTTGAAGGAATGGCAGCTAGATGAGATCTGCCGATCAATTAGCTACTAGCAACTCATGTTTTTAGATATTTTTTCTTTACGTTTCAGAGGTTTATATTTAGGGGTGACACAGTGGCACAGTGGTTAGCATTGCAGACTCACAGTGCCTGGGCCCTGGTTTCAATTCTAGACCAATCTGTGTGGAGTTTGCATGTTCTCCTTGTGGTCACATGGGTTTCCTCCAGGTGCTCTGGTTTCCCCCCACAGTCCAAAAACATACCTAGTAGGTTCTTTGGCTTCTGGAAAAACTGACTCTTGTGTGAGTCTGTGTTAATGTCTGTGTGTGTGCCCTATGGTGGACTGAAGTCTAATGCGGAGTATACCCCATGTCATGCCCATTGCTTACCAGGATCAGTTCAAGATTCCCCGTGACCCTGAATTGGATGAAGTGTTTAGAAATGTTCTTATTTTCTCAGATTTTAGGCGAGAAGGAATGCATTGAAGGTGAAGGAATTAAAAACAAAAAACATTTTATTCTGTATGTCACCACTTGGGGGCAGTGCTGTTCTGAACACGTACAGTACTATGATACATCTTTATTAAATACATTTAAAAGGTTACTGGAGAGATATAGCTAATGTCATTCTTCAAAACGTGCCTGAGTTCTGGGAACATGAGATGAAGTTCCAAAAACTGTTTAATAGACAAATGTTTTCAAAGATAATTTATTCAAACGTTTATTGTTTGGAGATAATTAAGTCAATACTACATGTAATACAGCTAAGTGTATGCGTCTATGTGTAACACAGATGTTGCATATCTTAAATTGAACCTACCTTTTAAAAACTGTATTAATTTTAAGAGCTAAACTTGCAAGACCTGAAGCAAAAAAGCTATTCACCTGCCTTTAGCTATAAAATATAACAATAACCTTGACGTTTTTCGTATTAATGTGCACAGCATTGCACATAGTTGTGTAGGTATGAGTGTCTGGGTGTAAGTGTAATGTCTGCAGGAATCACTTTTAAACTGAAAAATTACGCTACAGAGAGTTATACATGAGCTCTTGTAAGTCAACTCCTGTCACTCCTCTCTGTGTGAGATAACGGGTTTACCACAGGAAAAATGCCTCCCGCTTCTGATGTCACAGCCTGAACACCACAAAGAATTTATGCCCAGATAAACGAAATAAAAAAAACTGTCAAGAAATGAGGCACTCTTCGAGACTGTGTATTTTTTGCAGCATTTTGTCTAAAATAACAAATGAACTCTGGCCAAGCCAAAAGAAATCAAACCAAATACACTTCACAATAACTGAATATGCTCATGAGGTTATGATACTTGTGTACACTACGCTGAGGTATACACTCTTTTGAAAATGTGGCATTACCACAGCAAGCGTATATATATGAAAGTAAGAAAGACTGCAAGTGAGGGGAGGTCTTTTATCCTAAGAGAATCTAAATTTTTTTCCAGTTAGTTCTTAAGGGAGCACAAAGCCTGTTCCAGACTGCCACAACCCTCACACTCTTTGCGTAAAGAACTGTTTCATGTTCTTACTCCTAAATGAGTTCCCTTGTATTTTCCACTTTTAATGCCCCATTCTTGTTTCATCCTTTAGTGTGAAATAGTATCTGAGCAGACCCTATATCCACCTCTTTTCATATAATAAATGGACCAAATCTTCTCTAAGTCTCATTTGTTTAATTCCTTTAATCCATCCATATATGGCAATCCACAGGGAGTATCTACTGTAGATGCGCAGATAATATTTCTTGTTGCCTTTTTAAAACTTTCTTAAAGGCTGTCTCTGATTTATGGTATGGTGACCAAAACTCAGCCAAATATTCTAAATGAGGCCTATCACTTTTTAAGGCTTGATCGTAACTTCCTTCTGTTGATTTTTTTTTCACTTTTTACCGCATACCCAAGCATTCTGTGTGCACTTTTTCTCATTTCCACACATCGTCTTGATCAGGACATGGGAATCAATACGTATAAGAAAAATAGATGAACAATAAAACGGAAATATACCTTTCTTTAAGTCAGGGTTGCAATCTATACGAAAGGTCATGGCAACAGATATTCAATTCTCCTCCCACACTGCTACTGTCCTATATTAACCAATAAATATTTGAAGTACTACTGCAGCTTTAGAAAAAGGCAACGGCCTCAACAGGGCAAAGTTCGTGGTTATGGGATGACAACTTTACCCTTAAAACAGCCCATGGACTGATTACTGAGGTAGTGAGGATGTAAAAGAGGATATCAGGCCAAGTGAAGGTTAGGGCAAGCAAGACACAACAAGTAACCAACCTATTTCACCATGTTTCAAACTCTTTTCACTGACGTCTGAGCTGCTAGTATTAACAGAACAAGGTACTGTAACTACTTATAAAACGGTCTAGTGCAGGGCAGACACACAGACTCACACTAGGGTCAGTGTTTCCAGAAGCCAGTTGACATACAGTACTAGCATGTTTTTGGACTATGGGAGGAGATAGCACTCCATGTTCACAACCGGACCCAGGGCCCCAGCAGGAGAGACAGCAATGCTAACCACTGTATCACCATGCCACCCAGTCTGCATTCATAAGAGACAAATTTAGTTGTTCAACAAAAAGGCCTTGAAGTCGAGCTGGCAAAGAAAATGAATGTGCAGGAGAAGAAGTGTGGCCTTAGAAATAGCTAGTAATGCTAGTATTAATAATTAGAATTAAATGTGACTTACAGAGGTTTTCATTCTTGAGGATGTCAAAGCACTTTACATATGGAAGGAGATTCTGCTTCATTCAATGCTGAAATGCAGTACCTACCTCGGTGATGCACAGCACAAAGTGTGCACCAGCAAAAAAGAAATTGTTTTGAGGTGGAATTTAGCCAAGGCACTGAGGTTAACACCTCTACTTGTTTGAAGAAGAGTGATCTCAGCACTCAACAGCATCTTTAATTACTTTTCTCATTTATAGCTGAATTTATGCAAGTTGCTAGCAGGACATATTTATAAAATACTGTTTCATATACAGAGAAATAAATGCTATTAGAGAGTTTCATGCATATTCTCCAGTGGTTATTTAAAATCCTGATAAAGACCTGGACTGGAAAACAACAGATCAAGCAATAAACACCTAAACAGGATAACACATTTAACATGAATAATAAAGCTTAAATATGTTCTTTTACATTTCACAGAAAATACCAACTTAATCACAGATATGCATGGTAATATCTAACACTGCAAAACATTACAAAATACTACATTACAACATTACAGAATAACAACAGTGAATACAATGATATTTAATGTTCATGCTTTCTTCTACCTCTTATAGTAGGGCAACATTTACCACAAAAACACAATTGATTTTACTTTGAAACCTTAAAAAGTTGTAATCAATAAAACCCAGGCTGTGTCCATGCTCTTCTCTTCAGTAACTATATATCACAGTACTGAAGGGGTGTGTCAATTGCCTGGCATTAGGTGTTCATTATCTGTTTGAATGTAACACTGACAGTATGTGTACACAAGGAGGTGATTTTGCATCATCTAGTAATATTTTCACAACTTAACTATATGTAACACTTTTATACAAAAGAACATGCTTTTATTTAAAATAATCTTTAGAATACAATAATCTAAATAAAGATTAATACATTTGAGTAAGTGTTCATATGGTATACCTACTACTTTCAGAACATGCGAGTATGGACCAATATAGCAACACAGCTATGGACAGATTGTGATAATATTTACACAGTGTTCAAAATATATTTGGATTGCTCTTTAATAATGTAGATTAATATACATTTGTTCCTTTACAGTGTCCATGTTGCAGAACATTTCCCATGAGTGCTCCTTTGCTTTTCAGTAGGATTATCCAAACAGCATTATTCAAGGAACCTTCTATGCTACAATGAGGTATATTCCAAACATCCCCTAGAAAAAATATTTATATCGAAATGTCCTAAATTTATAGATTGGAGCATTTCAGTAGAAACCTATAAATCACGTATACAGTAGTTATTTGTATAAGGGTTGATTTATAAACATTCATTTCTTTGGTTGAATTTAACGCCACTGTTCAAAGCTACCCTGAGCACAAGTTTGTAATTAATGGTGTTCTTGAACAGAGTTCAGGAGGAGGTCAAATTCTAGTCTTTCTCTTCCGCACAAGAACGTCTTTCACACTCAGGGCTGCTGGTATCTTACCTTCATTGTGTTTTTTCTTTCAGGTCTCTTAACGTCAGCAAGCCTTCCAGAAACTGCGAGCAACCGCATCGGTTTTGTTCCCCTGCCCATTCCCTCTTCCCAATCTCGCACGCTCTTTCCTTTCCCCTTCTCTCTCCATTTCTGGCTGAGCGTCCAGCCCATCGTACCTACGGATCCAGTCTACATCTCGTTTCCATCTCTTTACCCACTCACTCACCCTTCTATTCACTGTCTACCGCGGGAGCCTGTGGTTGCTGGTTCCTACTCTTTACCTCGGGAGTGAGCACGTGGCGTCGGTCTGCACCGTATACGGGCTTTGTCGTTCATCATCCCCACACTATTCCTGGTGCCCAGGCCAATGCAGCTACAGCAGTGGGATCCCCCAATCCCCCTCCCCCCCCTCTTTTGGCTGGCATCAAAATGGTTAGAGTCAGCCCTTCCCCCTCCCAAATCCACACTATACTGTTATTCCTTCTCTTTTCGTGACTTCAGCTTCTGAAACGTTCTTATCTTCTGTAGAAACTCAGTAAGATCCTGTTTTTGTGCTGAACTACTCCCCCCGCTTGCTGCAACATCTTCCACTGCCCACCACTGAGTTCCGAATCGAACTTGCCACGCATGCTGCTGTTGCTAGCTGCCAGTGAAGCCACCTGCTGGCTGACTTGCATTTTGTCGCCTGCTGCATACGTGCTTCTTACACACCACATATCCGAATCCTCTAGTTCAAATGAGTGCCAGCCTGGCTTCTAATTGTTTTTCATTTGTTACATGCACCTTCTGCTTGGTTCAGGTGACACTGCTAAGACTTGATCTTGGCTCAGTGTTCGAAATCTGCATCTGTGTTTTTGGGAATCTTCTGGGGGGGTTGGGACAATGTCGATCTCCGATCAGCACTGTCATTTCCTTGGGTAAGCGAGCTAAAGTAAAAGTACTAAGCACAGTCTCTTTATATTTGTCAGTTTGTTTGCCATTATAAGAATCTGACCGAGCAAGTGACAAACTGAACAAGGCACAATTACACAGTACACAATAATCTTCATGCAAAATGCAACCATGTTGCCAGTTTATAAACACTAACAAAGCAAAAATTACACAAATTACATTAAATATATCTAAAGACATAACACATCCTCGTTAATAAATTATTTTCTGTGACCATTATTCAAGAAACAAAAATCATATGAATCATATTAGTAAGATTTCACAGACCGAGGTTAGCAATTAACAGTTGCTTCTGATTAAGGAAGTCACAAATAACACACTGAACTCCTGTAAATGGAATATAATGAATTGCATTCATAACACATTCAACGTGTCAGTGAACAATTTCCACAGGCTTATTAAGCCTGTCCATTTTGGGGTTAACAAAGGAGAAATTGTTGAACATAGTTTGGTCCACACTGTTGATGAGGGCCCTGTCAGCACAAGAGAGTCTCGGTTTCTCATTTAAGAACTCCTTATCAAAATTGCTGCAGTCATTTGGAGATTTCTGAAAACAAAAAAAAAATCCACATTCAGTTACATTTGCATACATATTCACCACAATGTTCTGATGTATGTGAAGATCAAAGCACAAGAAAAGGAATATGCATAGATGGCAGAACTATTGGTTTAGACTCAGGAGTGGTGCTAAGGTTTCTAAAAAAATAGAAAATATGACTAATCATCAAGTGAATTTCAGTTACAGCTGCTGAACAGCCTAGTTCACTTAATCATTTCCATCCAAATTCAGACCATATGTAAACAGGTTACACTTTCCTCACTAGATAATATTTTATTTCCTTCAGCAAGAATCACGAACACTCCTTTCTTGAGCTTCACAAAAAGAGATCTATTGAGAACAACTCATAGCCATTGATGGCAGTAGTACCTCAGGGTGGAAGCATAACCAAAGCCCCAGATTTGTACTTATCAGACCACAATAAAGCACCATGGGGAGAAAACTTAGGGCCTTCTTTTGAATTCATTTTTTAAAAATGGACAAATCATCCTGCACTAACAAACGTTTCTTCCCAGGTGACATGGAGAGTGATTATTTAGGTGACCTTCAATTCTATAAGCAGATCACCCTGCTGGGACATGAGCACTTCACAGAACCAACTTTAAATGGAATAAGAACAGCTTTGATTTATCCATTCTTTCAGAAGAAAGATCCCTGGCTGTGTCCTGCTGAGCAGGTTATGACCTTACCTTGCTAAATGTCGCAGACAGCTTAAAAAAAAAACAGAACTTTTTGTACAGAAATTTTCCTGATGTTTAAAATATTTGTATCTCATGAAAGACAAACATCAGAACAGAAAACACATTATGGAGCGTAATCTGTTGCTATTAGCCATCTGGTTTTATTTCACAAGCTGTGCTTTCTCATTATCTCATTATCAAGATCATTGGATTTTAAAAGGAGACATAATTGTGAAGTGATTTAAGATGCATCTAAAGTTTAGGAAAATTAAAAGCTTGATTTCAAACTCTTTCAAACGTTTTTCTATTTTATTCTAGTGTCTTCTATGATCAAGCTGGAAAACCAGTGAAAAGCAGTTGACAAGAACACAAACAGATGCGTCAAGAGTTGATTGAGAAACTGTTGTCATTCCTTAAAAATAATGATTTTAAAACTTACCAAACCGTAGATTTATAACTGTATAAATTGAGTTAGTATTATACTCTTTGCCATTAAACCTTAATCATCTAAGAAGCATATGCACATTTAAAATGCAACAGTCTTCTTTAATTTCACTAACACTGACATGACACAGAAGTTGAAGAGTCTCTTTCCCACTCTTTTCTTTTAATCTCCTGGAAGTGAGGACTCTTACCACAGTGGGTTTGAAGGGTGGCTCGACCTCTCTGTTCTCCAGCACCGTCCAGTTGATGTCTCTGAAGAAAACGTGCTGGCGGATATTTCCTTTCACTCCCAGTCTACGCTCCGGCTCTCTCACGAATAACTGCAATCACATAAATCCAGCACCTCAGGGTTACTGCATGATCATAGCTCTCCTTGCTTTACATATTTGCGCTTATTTTTATAAATCACACTATTCTTATTTATCCAAACCTCATAATAGACTACATGCAAGGAATTCTTTGTTAAAATCCACACAAGAATTTGTGCAGCAGTGCTTGCATGCCAAATGTAAAATCTGACAGGCTTGGCACGTTACATTTTCGACATTTACTACTGATAAAAATATACAGTAACTGCTGATCTTGCCATTGCTTGGTCTGTTCTCTAGAACAATTAGCAAATCTGCTTCACACTGGCAGACATCGATCAGGGTGGTCTATGCCAAAGTTCTCAAACTTTTTGGACCAAGTACCACCCCTGATCAAACCAAAGCATCCAAGTACCACCTACAAGTCATCTTCTCATAGGAACCCCAGAAAATCATAATGACCAACATGAACACGCGTGCGCGCACACACTCACATATACATATAATAAATATTATAATAAACTTTATTTGATATAGTGCCTTTAAAGGTGGTTTCTCAAAGCAGTTTACAGAATGACAAAAGGAACAACAACAACAATTAAAAATAAACAATAAAAAAGCACCATTTCAGCAGCTTCATTTCAGCAGCTTTTTCTCCACACATAATACGTGTCAGCTCTTTTGCCAATGGTAAACAAAGTTACTTCACAAATAGTATGGGCCTTACCTGCTTTAGCATTCCGCAAGCTTGCGTTTTTCCCCGTTTCCATTTCAGGGGTTTGTCTCAGAAGTTAAAAGAAGTTTATATTTCATGCGCATGGGAGCGAAACATAGAATCGCTCGGTGTATTTTTCTCAAATGAACCTAGAACAGTTCTTAAATATTTTTCTATTATCACGCTTTCCTGTGCTCAGATTGCCAGTGTTCGTAGTACGCATTTCTATGCTTTCCTGTGCTTACAACATTGGCATTGTCCAAAATCACACACATTCTCTACCTCCCTATTTGCTGGAGATAACTTTTTTTAAATACAATTGGTCACTTGCGTTCGTACCATGTATTCCTATAAAATGGTATAGAATTACACTGTAGCTCGTGTCCACTCAAGTATTAGCGCGCACTGTATTGTAGTACATCGGCTGCGTATTCGATACAAACTAATTTTATTAAATTAGAAAATATTAAATCCCAATTTTTCAGTGCACACAACAAAGTTCCAGGGACATATGGCATATCACCTGGCGGCACTCCATGTACCACAACTGGTACGCGTACCACAGTTTGAGAACCACCAGTCTATGCAAAGCCTCAGTTCTTTAACAAAGAGGAGTTTACTCCAAAGCTCTCGAAATCTATCAGAAGTCATTTAGTTTGGCCATCAACATACCAACAGAATGAAGGTGTTGACATGATAAGTGGTGAATATCAGTTGGTTTCTGTGTTTTTCTTTCTTAATTTTGACAGGGCATGATTCAACAGGTTAAATCATTTTATCACTTGTACCTAAGCACTCTGTCACTAATCAGGTGATTTAGTGCTTGATTACATTTGTTTCCTGTTGTTAATTCAGAAGTGTGTTATCGCCTTTGGGGAATTTTAATACTTTTTAGTCTTCCTTGTTTGAGATTAAAAATATTCAGTTCTTCTAACCTTTCAGAGTTGGACTTTCATTTTACCAGAAATGAACTTGGTTTCTGTTCCTTGGACTGATCTGTGGGTATTTGTAACATGGCATCTCTATGCTTTCAACTATATCTCTGTACATTCTTTTTGCCTTATTTAATGTTTACTTATATTTTCTATAAGATGGAAAATAAATGTGTGAACAAAAACACCTAGTTTTTTTTTCTTAAATTGTTACTTCAAGCTCAGTATTTCCCATTTGAGATCGGTCATTTATATTTTTGCTACTTCCATGCATTACTCTATACTCATCTACATTATAAATACCATCTTTGCAGATTATACAGTGTTTGCTAATCCTCCTAATTTGGTATCATCTGCAAATTTGACTAGTTTAATCACTATGCCAAAATCTATATCATTAATATAAATCAGGAAGATCAACTGTCCTATCCCCATGGTTTTCCACTAATTATTTTACCTTAGTTTGTGCATTCACCCCTTATCTGTGCTCTGTGTTTCTTGTCCTTTGAGATTTTATTAATTAAAATACATGAATTTTCTTAAATGCCTGTCACCTGCCTTTTGAGAATTCATCTGTTAAAAGCAATATTATCAAACATTGTGATTATTATACATTCTTAATTTGATAATGGTGCTTAATTTATAGGTTAAGTTTTTATTAATGAGTGCTACATTTTCCACTCAAGAGTACTATATCAGTACTGTGTGAATATTGTCCTTCATTCTCTCTTGATTCCATATCAATCTTTTCCCTCTGATTTGTTTTACATTTTCATTTCTTCATAGTTATTCAAAATCACTCTAGTGTATCACAGTGAGGAATGATTAATTGATCAAAATGAAGGCCAAAACATTAAACAATATCCAAAATGTGTATATTTAACTTATCCAAAAATATACATTTTAAATACATTTAGAGGTAGGTCAAAAATATAGTCGTACATTTTGATACTTATTCTATTATATCTTATTGTTAAATGTTTGAGAATTCTCGGTGCAAGAGAATAAACTATCGTTCAAGACTGTTTGGTAAACTATCTTCCATAACTGTAGAGTTCATTAATGAAAATTCACCTGGGTGTTTCACAGAATACAGAGCTTTTTAAATATACTTTATCTGTGTCTGAACAAACACTTTTTATGAGCTGCCAGTCGGTAACCTTAACTTCTTCTTTCTGAACCAAAAATAGGGAAGTAACAGAGAATGTAAATGAATGAAGCAAAATAAATTATTAATATCTTATACAGATGTAATGCTTATTTATTTATTATTAGCTAATCTACCTTTCTGCAACAGGTCTGTCTGTGTATATGAGAATGGTAATTCTCATGAGAAATCACACTTTCAGTGATGCTTGATCACAATGTGCAAATGAGAAACACCATTCTGACTGCAAGTAGCTAAAACATCCTGTTTGTCCCTATTCATCACAGACATTGTTTAGATACAACAATTTGATTGTCATATGGAGATTCCAAATGAGTAGATAATTGAAAAATGAATGGACAATTCCAAATATTAAGAAACATCGTATCATAAACTGTTATTGGATTAAAACCTTTCAGATTGTGTCACTGTAGAGAGGTGGCACTTCTATACCCAAAAGCTTTTCGGTGTCGGTGTTAAGAGACGACTTGATTAATTCAAGGGATAGTGATTAAAGAACAGATTAGTGACAGGTAACACTAATATACTGTATGGATGTTCACATATGAAAGTGTTAGAACAATTCAAACTAAATATTGATAATTTATATTTATATAGTCATTGATTAATAGTAGTACAAACAGTTTGAAATTAAACGAATTGAAGAACACAACTATTTTTTCATTTTAAGTGTTATAATTATAACAATCATGAACAGATTCAATCAGTATGGCTAGACATCTCTAATCCACTTCATCTTTTCAGACAACAGACAAAAAAGTACAATTAAAAAGGGTAAGATTTATATATCCCCTAAATTCTGTTGCTCTTACCTTGACAAGAATCTCTTTAGCGTCTTTTGGGAGCCATCTTGGATAGAAGGGGTCATCAGTACGGATTGACTGGAAGAGCTCTTCTTCATCGTTGCCATGAAAAGGGGACTGACCGATGAGCATCTCATACAGCAGGACTCCAAAAGACCACCAATCAACTGAATTTCCATATTTCTGACCAAGCAAAATCTACAGAATAAAACACACACTGTGACATGTGCTTTCGTTCAGGCATACATATCACCCATACGTCCATTTTCCAACTGCTTTATCCAAAACCGGGTCACTGGGGATGCTGGCACGTATCCCAGCAAGCAACAGATGCAAGGCAGAATACATCCTGGTTGGGACATCAGTCCTTTACAGGTCACACCAGGGCCAATTTTCCACAAATCCAATAAATCTACTTGTATGTCCTTGGACTGTGGGAAGAAATTGGAGCACCTGGAGGAAATCCACACAAACACAGGGAGAATATACAAACTCCACACAGATGACACTGCAGGAATTGAAGCCAGGACCCCAGAGCTGTGTGGCAGCAATGCTAACCACTGTGCCACTTTGCTGCCTATATATATATCATATTATTATTATTATTATCATTTGTAGCAGCTGAATACTACTGTACATTATTTTAGAGGAAAGTCAGTTGGATTGTGGCTACAGTAATTTTTAAAAATATTTTTGTAGAGGTGATTTTAAATCATGTGCATTTTATCTAATCAGATGCATTATTTTACTAGATATAATGTTTAATATTATGCTCACCTCAGGGGCAATATAGTCAGGGGTTCCGCAGAAAGTACAGGTCCTGGCATCCTCAAACATGTTCTCCTTACACATTCCAAAGTCTGCTATTTTTATGTGTCCATCTTTATCTAGTAGTACGTTATCCAACTTCAGGTCTCTTAAACACAAATGAGGAAAATTTGTTATCAAAATTATATCAATGAATTGAATTCATGAGGGTATACTGGCCTTTTCCCTTTATGTTAGAATCCAATCTCTGATCATTCAAGGTCCCTTAAACACTAGCGATCAGGAATACTTGGCATTACAATATATTAATGGAATAATTCATAAGCATACCCTAGTCTTTTCCATTCAAGTTACAATGCAATTTCTCATTATTTAAGGTCCCATAGCCACGAGCAGTCAGGGACGTTTGTAATTCAAATATATTAATGAATTCATGATGGTACACTGGCCTTTTCTGCTCAAGTCAGAATCTCCGATCATTTAAAGCAGCTATCATTGTATGCTGTGTTCAATTTACTTTCTAATGAAAACATGCCTGGTGTATCTCTTATTTTACCTGTATATGATGCCTTTAGAATGAAGGAACTGGAGACCACAAATAATTTCAGCAGCATAGAACCTGTAACAGATATAAATAATAGTTTTAAAGGGCAATGTCGATTAAACACAATCAACTATGACAGTTTTAATATTTATTAAACATTTATAAATTAACATTTTTTTTTCAGAATTTTGATTTCTCAAAGATATAAAACATCTTTGCAATGTATGAATTGTGACATAACTTGAATATTAAGTTTGCATTTTAAAATAATGCATTAGGTCTAACAGATCACCTACACAATCAGCTTAAATTTCCCAAAAAACATTTTTCCACTGTAAAATCTCCATCCTGTTGGCTGCTATCAGCCTCATTAATCAACCTCCCAGAACATGCAGTACAGTACACCTGCACTCACACCTACACCTTTGTTTTTTAATATCATAGGGGTTAAAGAGTGAAACTTGTATTTGCATAGATATAAGTGTTTTTAGATAATGAAATTAAGGTTGAAGCAAGTATTGGTAATTGCAAACTGTAAATTATTCACATAGAGCTACATGTTTACATGTCATGCAACAGGACAGCAGTGTGGAGCAGTAGTTAGGGCTCTGGACTGTAACCAGCACATCTCATATTGGGACACTGCTGTTGCATCCTTGAGCAAGGTATTTCAGTAAAGTGTATGAATGAATACAAATGTAAGTGCTCTACACAGCATCGGCTAAATAAATTAATTTGAGCTAGTAATCCGAACAGGTGCTTTAATCGTTTATCCCAAGTAAATGTAACACGGAATATTAAACAACATAACAAAACTTATTACAGGACAAGAAAAATGGAAAGATTTTCTGTCCTATATTGTCAGCCACCTCAGCTTCCACTAAGATATGAGAAAAATGGATATATAAAACTGTAAAATGTCTTACACTGCTCTTGGCATTTCAAATTTATGGCAATTCTGTATGTGGAACATGAGATCGCCACCATTCAGGTATTCCATCACAAAGAAGAGGTTTTCCTATCAAAAGAAACCCACATTATCAAATCACAGCTGAGCTACCTCTGTGCAAATGATTAATTGGTAAAATTCAGGCATGTGAACACGATTGGAAGAATTGGTGACCTCATGTCTATCAAACCATCTATAAGACATCAGCAATAAGTCATGGAATAGTGTGCTAAGTCTGATCAATGGCAACAACGGAAAATCAGATGATTTCTTTATTAACATGTTGTAAGTACAAGCCCTTCATTTGTTTCAGTGGTATGAGGTTTGTCCCCAAACCGAATCTACAATTTAATTGCAGGAAAACACGACTATTGCTCTCTGCTGAAACTGCCCTGTAGAGAAATTCAATTAACTCATAAGGCAAAGAAACTTTGTCTTGTACTATGTTTTTGGTGCATAAACATTTCAAAAAATAAAAACAAAAGCTTGTGACTTATTTCACATTATTCACTTTCTGAAAGTCATCCCCATTGCTGAGCACCACTAGAATCGGTGATGCCCATAACGCAAATCAACATATAAAAATGCTGGCTAACGATTATTTTGGCTCACTCCAGCCCTGCCAGTGGTGGTGATCCAGGGGTGAACTGACCTTGGTCTGGAAGGTGCAGTAGAGGTGTGTGAGAAAAGGATGCTCCCATGCCAGAGACAGTACCCTCCTTTCCACCATAGTGCACTCCACGTCATCATCCATCAGCACGACGTCCTTCTTCAGAGCTTTCACTGCAAAGAATTGATTTTTTGACTTAAGTTCTGCAAGAAACACCTGCAATGTCAAACAAGAGGGCTGTTAGTCTAAAATTTGAAAGCGAAAACCCTCAGATTCAATAAACAGACCGGTTCCTTTCTAACTCTGAAAACTTCAAAGCAAAAGGACAAATGGCTTGCGTGAATACAGTAATGAGGTACGACACTGTACATACCCCGTACAAACAAACGGGATTATACAGTACAAACAAGGTGCACACGTCTATATAAAACTGGAGTTACTGCTTGAACTGAAAACAAAGTCTTTGTGAACTATACACATTTTTGTGGTATTTCATACATGTACTAAAGCCTTTTATAAAAATAATTAACACAATAGGAGTGTTTTTACATAACACAATTCCATGCTCATCTATTATACATTAATGTGGAAACCTTGCTCATTTTTGTCTTTAGATTATCATTGTGCAGAAATATTAAACAGTCTGAATACCCTGTAAGGTTTGTAACATATCTAATGTATGCCTTTAAAATGCAATTCAACAGCACAAGATGCCTAAAACCTGTTTTTTTTACTGCCATCTCTTATGCATATATGAATTGTCAATGGTCCTGTAAGCACAGATTGGCCATTTTTCTCCACTATTTACCTTTCCAAAGCTTCCTTTTCCCAGCATTTTATGTAGAATGAAATCATCAATGGTAAACTTGCGCATTTCTTTCCTTGCTACTGCATACGTGGGTTCAGGAATTTCTGGTTCTTGATGCTGTTCTTTGGGACATTCCCAGGCTATTCCCTGGAGATCTAAAAGAAGGGATATATTCAATACCAAGGTGTCATAGAAATCAGCATCTTTCAAATTCCCACAATAACAATATTCAGTAAAACATTAGTGGACATGACGTCCTTGATTCCAGTATAGAGTTAGGTTGGAAGACAATACATTTAAACATTAAACAACAGTCAGTGATACATGTTTGTTTGTAGTGTGAAAGCAATAAGGCAGTGATAAAAAATAACAAATAAAAGGATATTGACAGTACACACAATAGCCACTTATGCTTTAACATATTATATTTCCTTAAAATTCATAAAATCAAAATTAGATACCTCCATGCATTTACAACTGAAATTCTCATTTGGACCACATACTACTGGTTTGAATCTGGCCTGCAACCTTGGCAGAGAGTTCCCAAGAGACAGCATTCAACTGGCTGAGCACTACCAGGACTGGGTAGGTTTTAGCCAGCCAGGATATCCTCAGCATGACACGCATGGGTGACCTCTGTGACTTGCCAGAGTGGTAAAATTATATAACCTACTTGTGACAGCATGCTTCACAGATGAAATAGTATTGTTTGGACAAGCTGCAGTTGTTCCTTTCTCCACACTTTAACCTTTGCATCACTTTGGCCTAGATTTATCTTTAATGTCCATTAAACTATGCTCCAAAGCTTCTCTGAGAATTAGAATCTGGCTTTATTTTCCTACTGATGAGATGTTTACATCTTGCAGTGTAGCCTTCGTAATTCTGCCATCTTAAATATTTGATATCTTCACTCCCATACTCTGGAGGTTGTTGGTGTTTTCCTTGATAGCTCTTATTATTTTTTAGGTCATCACCTACAAATGTTTTTTCTTGACCAACCTGTTCTGCAATATATATCAAATTGTTCATTTTGGTGTGCCAAATTCTGTAAAGGGGTGCTGATGGTATTTTTCTTTTTTTCAGATTTTATATTACCTGCTTTTCTTTAAAAGAAAGTTCATTGGTTTTCATTTAGACCTTTCTGAAGTCAAAGCAAGATGGTCTGATACCTAATAACAAACAATATAGGTTTATATTGACCAACAATATAGGTTTGACATGGAAGACGGTCCACAAATTGAATGTTGTTCTTTTTAGTTTTGCTATATTACAACTATGTGTTCTCTGTTAAGGAAAACCATTTAGAAACACCTGACCATGTCTCTGGATTAATAATCTTGAAATTTAAACCTGACTGTTTTCATTCTGCTTCGCAGTTACAGTACAAACATTGTAATTGTGACTGTCTTCCCTCATAAGTTACAAAGAATAACAGCTACAAAAAGAACTGCGGTGTTCTTTTCTTTTTCATTCTCTTCAAAGAACAATGTTGTTAATGCAGGCATCACAATTCACAATTCTACCTGGAAGAGTTATGTTACCTTTCCTTGTGGATACAGGCGCTGGCATGTGCTGAACACCAGATGGCTCTCTTATAACACCAGGCTGGCTGATGTCAACTGGCCCCTCCCTGCCAATGATCTCTGTGTCACGGCTGCATCGGGCCTTATGGATGAAAACACTAATTTTGATAAAGTTCACCTCCTGTTGTGTGAGAGAATACCTCCTGATATTCCCCCCACTTCCAATCCCTCAGTGAAATTCAACTGTATCTCCAATGTTCAACTAAAAACACTAAGTACAGCAGGAATGGTGGTATTTTTCCAATACAGCAACTTAAAAATGTATTTAAATTTTAAAAATTGTCAGATATGCCGTGTTGTTTTAAAATGAAGAAAAAAATGATATATTATAAATCCATCATTCATTGGTGGGCTTCCAAACCTTCAATGTTTGCTGACAAATGGCTGGCTTACACAATATAGAAATTCTATACCATAAAAATGTACAAAACAGCGTCTCATCTTATGAGATGTGTTGACTCAATAAACTGCTTGAGTCAAGATTCTGGGTTTTGTGGATATCTCTTTACAGTCTTTTCTGTGTAATGTTAAGCAGCAGCAGTGAAATTAAATTAAAATGACATCTATAGTAATTGTATGACACAACTGACAGCCTACTGGATGGAAAGATAACAGACAACATTTTCAGTAAAAGCGTGTGCTTTGATGCCTTAAAATCCATCACATGACAACAGTTGTTGATGATGATTTTGCCTGCAGGCTCTAAGAGATGAACAGCTGAGTGGGTGTGAAGTGGGTGTCGGTGTGGGTGAAGACTGCAGTTACTGCTTCATCTGAAAGAAGTGTCTGGAGGTGTTTGTGAAAAGTGATAGTACATATAATATATATATTGACATGTTACTTGTGTAGGCACCTCAATGAGTAATGTTTGTTCATCAGGTGCTGTAGTTTGTACAATGTGGCCTGTTTTTCTTCTGCTGGTTAGAAACTAAGGCCCACGTAATTTCTTCTTATTTCTGTGTGATGAAATGCTTGAATACATGGCTTTTACCAAGCAATGGCGTGTTCATCAAAAGTAGCCACACTCACTGCAACTGGAAGATTTATTTTTTTAATTCATAGGAAAGGGAGAATGAAAAATAAATACTGAACAAAATAAAAAACACTTCAGAAACGTGATGACAAAATATAGTACATACTCTGTGCCGAAATGATTTTTCAAAGTATCAAAGTTATTGTTTGGTTTTCTTTTTGATACAGAAACATTTTAAAAGATTTCTAGGATGAATTATGATTTATAAAAAGTCTTGGCAGTTTTTTTTCATTTTGAAAATTTGATTTCATTTCAGAAGCGCTTTTAACTTTGTTTTGCTTTTCTTTGAACTTTAAAGGGACTTTTTGAATGTGTAAAAACTCAAAATTTATACATTCATACTAATGGCATACTGTAATTCTTATTGTAGTCAATTATAAGGACATACCCCTGGAAATGTTCTATAGAAATTTCAAATTGATTCAAAATTAAAACCACCAAGTTTGTTAATGGATGCAGACTAGTATGTTTTTGTATCCTCAGAAAGTGACAAAAAAGGTAGAAAGTCAGAACAAATTACATATTATCTCTCCAATAGGACTACAAGCATGCAGCATCTCACCAAGAGGAAATACTTAGTAAGATCATAGCACTAACCTGCTGTGCACTTTCAATCATGGCCAGTGCTTCAGCCATTAACTTCTGATTTACTCCACAGAGGTTTGCAACTTTCTTCTGACATTTGTGATGAACGTTCATTCCACATTCTGTAGGGAGAAGACAAATGTTAACAGCCCATCACAGAATCTGAGGTACAAGGCTGATAAATGCTTGGCTCCTACTGTACATCCTAACAACAGAATTGTGAATGAGAAACCTTGCAGACAGCCTAGAAGGATAAGTGAATGGCTCACCTTCACATTTCAGACCTTGCCTTGCAAGTCCCCATAGCAGTGTTCCACAGTGTTCACAAAATGTCGGGCTCTTGTAGTTATAGACTTTAAATCTGTGAGGCATGTCTATTTTAAACCTCTCCTTGTGGATCTAAAAAGGAGCAACAGTACAAGCGTTTAAACTGCAAGCCCAGGTGAAAGAGCTCTGCATCTGCTATGCTTTCTCTCTTCATCCATCCATCTTCTAACAGCTTCTTCCAATTCAAAGTTGCAGGGGAGCCAAAGCCTATCCCAGCAAGCAGTGGGAGCAAGGCAGGGTACACCCTGGACTGGATGCCAGTCCATTACAATGTAGACACACAAACATGGGGACACTGATTTCCCAGAAGCCAATTAATTTACGAGCATGGTTTTGGGCTGTGAGAGAAAACTCTTGCAAACACGAGATGAACATACACATTCCATACAGACACCATTCCAGCTCCCCGATTAAACCTAGGGCCTACCCCAGCACTGCAAGGCAGCGATATTAATCACTGCACCACTGAGCCACCCTGCTAAGCCTTCTTTGGTCTCCGTCTCAAACCTTAAAAAATATTTCAAGTCAGAGGCCAAGCTAATGTGTTACTTTTTAACACTAATAGTGTTACTTTTAAAATATCTGTGAGCTTCAGTGTAAGCCGCTTAATAAAAAAAAGCACAGAAAGAACTGATTAATTAATTTAATCAAATAGATTAATGAGCAGAAACGGTCAATGCAGCTTTTCTTATAAACTTTACTATTTTGAACCAGGCCATACACAAGACACAAAACTGTGACTTACAAGGCCTTTTAAAGAAACACATACTTAATGATACTCGTTTTCTAGTTTTGCATACCACTAATGTTCTTAGGGTGTGGTGTGGTACTTTATATATATTTTAGTATTTGGTTTACGTGACTGTTAATGGTGAGTTAGGAAGTTACCCAGTTACTAAGAAGAACTTCTATTTCATAATCAAAAGAATAAGTCAGTTTCCCTGGCCATTCATCAGAAGCCATTTCCTGGATCTTTAATTATACATATATAAATTGAATTCTGGCAAACTCAAATCCAGTCTAGGATTAAAAAGGTGGCTGGGGGTACTTTTTCACAAAACAAAGATATTAGTTTCAAGTGCAAACTTAGTTCTATTTCTTCTCCAAAAATAAGCTGTCTTAAAGTTGAAATTTATATTTATTAGAAAAATATATACACATGACACTGTTTATTTATTCTGTAAACTGCTCTTATGTAAAATACTTTAAGTATTGTATCTTTTCACAAACTTCATATAACAGTAAAATATTTGCAGAAAGTATGGTTAAAAAGATTAATTACAACATCCTTAACCATTTAATTATATCCATTTATTTTTTTTAAAGTACCTTTTGTACCAAATTTATTCACTGAAAAGTACAACAGTACACATCCTCACAGTCCATACCATTGTCTCTTTGCTGTTGACTGCAGATCCGGTACATTTGGCTATCACTTTGTCAATGCATTTTTTATGAATTGCAACATTGCACTCTAAAAACAAATAGAAAAAAAATGTTAAGTACACAGATGTTCTCTATCTTACAAAACGTGTGCTATCTGAATTGATCTCTTTAGAATGTACTCACGTCTGCATTGGTAGCCCTGTTTATTCAGACCCCTGAAAAAAATCCAATTGAAAACAGTCCTTCAGAAATACATTTTTAAATATGTCAACAACAAACAAAACAAAACGTACAAAAGATATTTTATAAAATTCTACTGCAAATTTCCACAACCACAAGAATTGTCTGATTTTACATATAGCGCACCCAAAAAAAGAAAGTGTAAATGGAATGGCAAAGCAGTATATTTGTGAATACAGAAGTGCAACAATATAACAAAATTAATAGTGCATGAAGTTCTAAAACAATCCATACACTTTACCCATCCAAGTTTTGCAGCCTACATAGCTTCATGTATTGGTGTAAAATCAAATCACCAAGTCAGTGTCTTTGATGGCCACCACTGGCACCGTTACCTGCAAGGCTACTGCACCTCATAGGGCCCATTACCTTGGTGCAGAACACCTGTGCAGCTTTATTCCAGATGTTGACCAGGTCCCTGCACAGGTCAGCAGTCTCATTCCAGATGTGCTCAACCAAAGGCATTTCATATCATGGACATATATGAAATCTGTTGCTGTTGTGAAGTCTGTTGGACAAAGCGTGCTTTGCAGAGCCAGACATCACAAGACCTGGACCATGGACATGAAGGGAACCATGATGCAGTCTGACTCAGACACTGTCATTCTTCACTGCGCACTGAGCTGAATCTAGTTTTGTGAGTGGAGATGACGTTACTCCACCAATAATGAGACTGACTGCAGTGCTGCCTGCCCCACTGGAGCTGTAACTCATGGTGACAAATTGTAGCTGAAGTTCTGGACGTTTTGCTGGTCGACAGTGACAAATTTACGTAACTTGTTGGTGACTTTTTGCGGACGGATCCTTCGGTTGCTGGGCAGTGTTCTGCCTGTTGCAGCTGCTCCTTGAAGGTGACTACACAAGTGTGTGACCCAGACCCCACTGTCTTGTGTCAGGGTTATTACACTCGGCCGTCCTGTCTTTGACGTTATGATTGGCATTGTAAAGTATCAGAAGTGCTGTAATGGTATTTCTGTGCACAAAAACAGTTGTTGGCACCTTTCTGGGGGCATTTCAGTTTGAAGCATAAAATTACATCACTGCATGTAAGCCAGATATTTTCCTGATATGAATTTGTGGTGGCTTAGTATGTGTCTTTGCAAGCTCCTCAGTGCTACCACCACTGTTCCAATGAATAAACTGAGTCTGCCCTTTGCAAATGCAATTTAAGGACCTTATGCATTTATGCATTAATGCCCTTCTTGAATGTTTTCTTACGTCACCAGTTTTCATGTGACATACATTTTCTGGACAGTATGTTTATACATGAGCCATATTTGTCACGCACAGTTTACAGTTTGGGGAAGTGCATGCAGATTTATTTTGCAAGATATTCTTAAAAATAAAAACATACCAGACAAACTCGTGGCAGACGGAGCAGAAAGTGGGCTGAGGGAAGAACGTCGCAGTGAACTCATGGCACTTTACATTGTGAACCTTGGCCTGCTTGATAGCCCCCCTACGCTGATGCAGGGCAAAGAATCCCTCACTCTCACTCTCACTCTCACTGTGTCCTGCAGCATCTAAGAACAACCAGAAAAGGAAAAGCAATGCAAAATAAATCTAATAGAACCATAGTGTTTCAGACCAAATTACCCGTTTCTTGAAAAAAATCCTCTCAAGAAGGACAGTGTCTCAATCCCAATTTGGTTTAAAATGGATGTTCCAGACAGCCTGATCATATAACACTGAGTTATAAATACCAGAAACCACTATTATACTCCTTATGCACATTAATATTGGTACTAATTATATTGATATTGGCATGATCTACTTGTTACTTTTATATACCTTTATTTATTAAAAAACCTTAAATATTACTGAATAATAGGGGTATTTAAAAGCAAAGGTCATTAAATAGAGGAACAATGCACTAAAAAACCTTAGTTTCTTTTAGACAGACACTTCTAAATATTCATTATTGTTTTTCTAATCCATTGCTTAAAACTTTGAAAGTGTTTGGGTTTGGAGCTTCAGATTAATTCATGTTTGTAGCAACTAAAGAATTCAGAAGAAATATGATGAATGGGAAGATAAAACATTGAATGGAAAAAAAGCTCAGACAGGCAAAATAAATTAATATACAGTATTGTTGAAATGTGTGAAATTACACGATTGTAAACAGCTTAATACAGTGAATGATTTTGTCTGTAAAGCAATACCCCATAATGAAGAATACTTATTAACTTCAAATGTTTAGCATATTGTAAGAAAAATGGGAACTTGGACAGATATTCTTTTAAAAAACATACGCAGATGCTGCAACGTGTTTTTGTACAAATGTTTATTATACACACTGAGGGTCCTGAAAATGATTTGCAAAACCATGCCTTGGTTTTCAACTGTCTCCCGAGCCACATTATAATTCTACTGTACTGCTAGTTTCTCTCCAAAAGTGACATTTGTGTGGTTTAAGTGGAACAGCAAGGGGAAACATTTGGCAAACTGCCCTCAAGCTAGACTGGAAATTACTTACTGAAGGCATTTCTTAAACCAAAGGCTGACAGCTGCAATGACTGCATTTGTCATTGAAGTCATGCTATGAATAATGTTACTGCATGTCTTCTGTATTTTTAACAAGCAAAACATAAAAACCACACCATGTAAAATTAATAGGCTTACTGCAGTATGTCCCCTTCTTTAAGTTTATGAACAATTTTCACACCATCTCACAATCACATCAAGACAATCAATCTTCTGAAGAACAGATTTTTGGTGTTTGTATATTATGTAATCTAAGGGGGGTTCAGTTCATTTTCACAGAACAAAGATGAAAGTGAATATCAGAATCTATGAAACTTTGCAGAATTCTAATTTGTTGAAGCAAATGTTATTTCAGATGGAGGTGAAGGTAATGACAACGTTCAAATTCAACTTAAACATTGTGAGCACTTCCTGGTCAATGTTATCTGATTGTCTCAACATTAAAAACACTGGAAAGCAGCTTAAAGACTCGAGCTTTCTTGAGACTCAAAAAAGAGATTATGTTCACGCAACTTACCACTCTTCTCTAGAAAGTACCTGGCCTCCATCAGTAGGCGACCGTGTGGCGTTAACTCCACCTGGAATTAAGAACATATCAAAGAAAAGCTTTTTGCTAATGTGTGTGTTTTATTTACTCATTTCCATCCATCCAGTTCTTAACTGCTTTATCCAATACAGGGTCGCAGAGGAGGCAGTGGCAAGCAACAGACGTGAGATGGTGTATAACAGTGCATCACAGGGTAGACTGACTCAAACGCAGACACACTCACACCAGGGCCAATTTCTACTAGAAGAGAATTAACCTATCAAATTTGCCTTTGGACTATGGGAGGAAACTGGTGTACCGAAAGGAAACCCATACAAACATGAGGAGAATATACAATCCATAAACATAATACTTTGAAATCTCAATACTGTTGAGATTATTAATGCCTTCATTTTGAACCATAGCTAGAGTAGTACTTTTTTCATCTTAAAGTAAAGCGATTTCCAAGCTACTTTATCCTCATTTTCAGTTTGTTTTATGACGTTTGGACCATTATGTCTGCTGCAACAAGACTAACCTCTTGCAATCTTTATTTTGTTGTTAATAATTGGAATTCTACAGAGCGATTAGCAATACTAAAGCTAACAAATATAGCAATGATGGCAACCTGAACAGAACTGAATACTATGTCTAAATAGTTAAATCTCT
Source organism: Lepisosteus oculatus (assembly GCF_040954835.1). Classification (NCBI taxonomy): domain Eukaryota; kingdom Metazoa; phylum Chordata; class Actinopteri; order Semionotiformes; family Lepisosteidae; genus Lepisosteus; species Lepisosteus oculatus. The sequence goes on along the minus strand of NC_090702.1, from coordinate 43,406,627 downwards.
TTTTAGATATTTTATCTCACTTTTTGTACTTCACATGACATCACATTTTCAATGCTAGAGAAAGGAAATGCACCCAATACAAACAACCAAAGTCTTTTTACTTATCTTTATATACTTCCCTGTAATCTGTTCTGAGTAATTTGTTTTCTCTGAAACAAACTCCTCTTTAAAATACTTTGGTTTTAAACTTCAATTTTCTTCACTCCCCTTATGCAACGTGAAAGAATTGAAAAAGAATTCAGGGCACCTGTGTTTGTGTCCCTGACTCTAACCTTTAGAACTTAAGATTACTCTGCACACTTAACAGTCACCCAGTGCAGAACTGGTAGAGGTTCCTGCAGATGCCTAAAATCCAACTTAAATCATTTAGTTCCACATTATTTTTTGGTATTTCTGCAAAGTCTGAAAAACTCTTTTACCTCTGTTTGTTTCATAATTCAACCATGAGCTACTTGTTCTTATTAGGGATTGCATCTGCTCACGTACTGTATATGAATGATAGGCATTTATGTAAGACTGACTGATAAGTTTTTGCTCCATCTTGACTGCTACCACTTGACTGTTTTCTGTTTCAGACAAGGACACTGCTTTGGCCAGCACCACTTTCTGTTTAATCTTTAATCTCAAGCACTTGTCTGCAGTTAAACTTTGTTTTAATAGCACACCACTCTCATTTTTAATGGCTGAATATTAACGTCCCTAGACTCACCCAGATCTCTAACTTTCCATTTTCCTTTTTACACCTGGTAGCCAGGGAGTCCAGCTGCACCGTTGCCTCTGACTTCAGCTCCAGTGTCTTATCCTTCACGATGATGTGCATCACTCTCCCTCTGTTAATGTGGGCGTCAAAGGTCGTGTTCCAGGGAGGGTACATGGTTGGCTTCTTTTGCTTATAGACCTGCCCCTTCTCTGTTCAAACAAGTCAAACACAAGAAATCAAACATCTTGAAGGGACTGATTGGCTGAAGAGAATAATATAACTATACCTGAGCTTGGATATGCACACATCCTTGCACTACTACAATTTGCCAGCAGAAACAAGCCGTAATTTTTCTATAGTGCACAGCATGAAACATCTAGAATGTTTCAGGAAGATTCTGATGTTGTCAGATTAAGGTGGTTATGAGTAATCTGGCCAACTGTGGGCATTACACAAGGAACAAAGAACAGAACAACCCTAATTTCTGGTGAGTTGTGAAACATGTAGTTTGACATAGTGGAGACTTCATTTTTTCAAAATCATCAACGATAACCACAAGGTTTGTCACTAAAAGATTGAAATCTGTTTCCTTTTTTAAAAGAAAATATCAAATGTCTCTCAATTATTAAGACATTTAAATATATATTTCATTTCCTGGCAGATGTTACATATCCTAAACAGTTGGGTTAAAGTTTTGAAATACAAAACAAAGACACACTGTAACAAGTAATAGGTTTATTCCATGCTGAAAAGAGAAGAAAGAAAACACAACGTTTTTGTTCATGGAGCCTTCTTCAGATATCACCTGAAAAAAGCTCCATGGCCAAAACGTTGTGCTTTCTTTCTTCTCTTTTCAGCATGGAATAAACCTATTACTTGTTCCTTTGCAGCCTATGCATGCTGACACAGCTACCCACCTGAGCTACTAAAGACACACTGTGCTGCTTTACATGTGCTTCAAAGTTGTATGGCATTTACAGTACTACTTGGAGAACAACAAACCAATGTGCAGGTAGTCAGCTTATAAGCACTATGTATTGCATGCTGTGCATATTTAACATTAAGTACTGAATGTATTACAGTATATTAACAAAAGTCACTAAGGTTATGCATGTCTCATCTTGGAGAGCTTAAAGATGTAGGCTACACTGGAAAACACATTCATGGAGAAAATGGAACATTAAATGAACCTGCGACATAGGCCATGTTGATATTTCCTGACAGACTGACTCAAAGCATTTCTTGTGGTTTACTACAGCACAACAGCAAAGCCTGCACATCAGTGAAGAGATGATCCTGCATTGATCTTAGACCAGCTCTGGCTCTTCAGCTTCAAACACAGTAATGCAAAAGTGACAGTATATACTGAGAGGAATAATCCTCATTTCTTTGAGCTGAGGTCCCTGCACCTAGGACACTGCGGGGAGACACAGAACGCCAGTGCTACAGCCATATAAAAGAGTGCCATTTCTAAAGATGAGTTACTCTTTCAGCTTGGTACAATATGAGGAGACACACAAGAGTACCACCCTGATTTTAAGCCTACAAGAGATCTGCTTTACCAGTGAAAACAGATCAATTTCTAGCCTCCAGTGTGAAACTCTATATCTGGTGCTTCTTATGGGGCAACATGGTAACATCAAATAAATTGCAAACAGAATTAAAATGGAACATTTCCACAGTATCAGAATTTTATTTTCTTTTCAGTGTAATTTAACTATATTGACAAAGCAAGATGCTGCAAGTTGTTTCTTGTGTTTTGTAAAGAACGCCACACAGCCCACATCCACTAGAGGTCACAACTGTGGGTTTTCCAATCACACACAAGTGGGTGTGAAGCTGACTGTTCTTTAGCACTGTGTACAGAAGACGTGGACATCATTTCAGTTTCTGCTTAGTCTAATCACATTTCAAAATTGAGATAAATAAGCGTGCAATTTATACAGCAAGTACGCAAAGAGCACACATTGTGACTTCTTCTAATACTATCTTAGTGTACAGATCCCAAAAAAGTAATCAATGTACTAACTCTATAATATATTTTCAGTAATGTCTGACTGTATTATGATTTTTATTCAGAATAGTGAATAATTTTTATTCAGAATAGTTTTCTAGTACTAAAATATTATTACTAGAGTAATAATTAGTTTGCCTCTCAAAGTGTACATATATCTTATTACTACTAATCCATTTTGACCTATTTGAAATACCAGGCAAAACTCTATCTCAAGCAAGTGGCTAGACTACCAATTATAGCTGACTCACAGTGCTTGGATTTAAAATTGGATTGGTCTTAAAATTCCTATATTAACCGATGTCCCTAATCTTAGAAAAGAACTTCTCCCACCCCAGGCACCAGTATGACTAAAATTAGAGATGTTTGCAAAGCAGCAGGTTTACTGTATCTATCTGAGTTGACACTACAGCAGGTGGCTGGACAACCTTTGAGGCTGGAAATGTTTAAAAAGATGACCAGGTGCTCACTCGCCCCAGTGTTATATGTGAAAAAAAATATTTTGCACTCAATTAATTTAAGATTACATTTAGGCAAAGAAATGCATTTTTCATATTGGTGGAACTGTTTACATTTTCATAGGTGATCTCCCAGGCACAATTTATCAGTTATCTGGATGCATTTTTAGGGACCAAAGTCTCCTTTTTATCTTCAGCTAAAAGAAATGTCAGTTCTCAGGCTCACCTGTGGAAGATTGGCTGTTATATGAAAGCAGTCTCACCTACCCTTGATTTAGGTTCAGTTCTGAGTGCTTTGGAGTGGTCAACATTAATGATGTTGAATATAAGCTTCTGAGCACTAAGAACTCTCTCCAAACGTAAATTTTGGCTTCTTTGTTTTTCGACTCGTGTTCTGTAGTCTGTTTATTAATAATTGTGTTACGGGAAAATTAAAAATGAGAGGAACCTTGTTATCTTGGTATCCCCTTATTAGCGTGGCGTCTTTTTACTTAACATTTATAAATTGCTGGTTCACAAGCCGGTGTTACAGCAGAGTTAAATATTTAAAACATGAATCCCCAACCCTGGTCCTTCAGAGCCTGTGTATTGACCAGGTTTCAGTCCAGCTGCACTTGTTCTGAATGTGATCTGACTCAGCTCATTGTTGGCTTAAGTAGACCAGAGGTTATGTTGACACATCATTTATATCTTTGTCAATAAATAGTTAATCGGACTTCTTGTAAAAAGCAAAAATTCAAAGAATTATTGTATATTAAAAAACAAATATTGCAAATGGACAGCCAGGATAGTTTCAATATGACAGCTGCCGTCATTTATGTTTATCCAGACTGACTAGCAGGTCATACAAGCTTTGTTGAGGCTGTACCTGAATGTATGCACAGTACTGAGAAGTTGGGAAAGTGAAAGTTAATTGACTGGGGATTGTTAGCCATCAAGGAAAAAAAAACGACATCTACAAAAATGACGAAAGAAAACAATGTATTAAAAAAACACAATAAACAAAGGCTATCCCAATGCTTTACCTGTGTCCACTGCTTCTTTCATGTACACTGCACAATAGGGGTTAAGCACCTCCTCTTGGTATGGCACAGAGTCCAGCTCAAAGTTGGAGAATCCAATACGAAGAAAGGGAGACATTTTCTTCACTGTTGAAGGCCCAAACAACCTGCCCAAATGTCAAGGAAACAGTGAGGGTTGGGTTGGGAAGGCCTCATTTTATTATTAGCCTTTTATCTTTAACTGACAGTGGCCATTTGGAAAAATGTACTCACCAGACCAAACGGTGACAGGCGGTTTCCTTTCAGAAGGAGTAGGCGCTGTGGGGAGTATCTGTGTGAAAAGCCCTGCCTGTGACGCTGCTTCTCTTCTAGATAAACTCCATGGGCTTGCCCTGGTTGGGGGGCACTGGAGCCTGCAGTCACGTCAGCCGGAGACTCTGCTCGAGGGAACTCGCTGATGGCCACAGCTCTAAAACATTAGGGTTTAAAAATAAAATAAAGCCACAAAACAAAACCACCATTTTTTTTCACACTTGAAGGTTCTCATGAGTAGAGTTCTAAGATTCGACTTGAAGTCTGCATGGCATAAGCTGAGTATGACATAAGAAAATAATTCAGGCCTATTTATAGAAAAGAAATACAACACCTTTACAGGAATGCATCCAGCATAGCCTCCGTGTTACTGGTAGAGTTTTTCAGAGGCCAACGGAAATCTCAAACCCATCTGACTGTCTTGCACTGCTGTGCCTCCTGCCTAGTAACACGCCTTCACTGCAGTCTACCCCTCCGGGTGTAATCTTGTGTGATTCCAATAACTGCTGCTCTCTACCTAAACTCAAAACTGAGGAAACCTCCTGGTAGCATTTGACTCCAGGTTATGCCAGTTCAAATCACAGACATCACTGTAGCAAAACAATCACCAAAGGAAATTATTTCAATGCACAACAACAGCCTTAATCTGAAATAGGGAAGTAGGATACAGGAGCATAGGAGACAGTACTAAACCACAGTATAATGCACTTCTCTTAATGTTCTTGATTTTACTTTGTTTTTTTTTTCAATTTTAAATATGCATATATTTCTGAATAAGACGAATAAAGTTCGTATAAGAATGAATAAGTACCACAAAAGAGAAACTACGGAATAAAGTTTATACAGTATCTTAATTATTTCATCTCTTACCTATGAGATTTTATCACTTTCTTTATCACACTCTTCTCAGACACAAGGTGCATTGTGTTTCCAGTCATTTCTCCTGCTCTGTGTATCATAGCAATGTCCGCTGCAGTTAATACACGTACTTATACGTCAATGCCTGTATCCACTTAAAAACATAAATTTGTAATCTGTATTTAAAAGCGAAGTTAAACATTTAAATTTGAATTAGATGATCATTAAACCTCTATTAACGCGAACAGTAGATGAAGTCTCATTGGACATTCTCTAAAACGTGAAATAAACCTTTCATGTAGGACCTTAATTGCTAGCATTTACTTTGACTGCATCTTCAGAAATATCACTGCAGCAATAAAAAGCGTAAATCTCTTTGAGCAGCAGAAATCCTCTCAATGCTAACCTTTGATAACATGCAGAATAAATCCTTTGAACATTCTTAAACAATGCCAAAGAAAAGCTTCTGAATGGCTTGTTACATATTTTTGGGTCTCAATACAAGAAGAAGATAGCCTGTTTAAATACAAGAACATAAAATATTTTGGGATTATTTAATTAACACAAAACTCCAACAGTAGATATCCTTGTCGCACCTCATTAGGCAGCAATGACTACTTCAACTAGACAGTTCCTGTAACTGTTTATCAGTCCCTCACTTCTGCTTTCACGAACTTCGATCCGTTCATCCCTACAGAACCTCTTCATGTCAAGAACGTTTGAGGGTTTTTCTTCCATGAACAGCCTGCTTCAGATCCAATCATAACATTTCAGTAGGATTTAGGTCTGCAATTTGACTTCACCAAACCAAAATCTGATTTATTTTCTTCCTCAGCCATTTTGTTGTAGATCTTCTTGTGGATCATTGTCCTGCTGCATGACCTACAGTATAGCTGAATGGAGGGCCTGACATTCTCCTCCTCAACTTGCTGATAAAATACTGGATTCATGGTTCCACCAGTGATGGCAAGCCATGCCATCCAGGTTCTGAGGCAGCAAAGCAAATCCAAAGCATGAGATTCCCACCACAATGTTTGACTGTCAGGACAAGGTTCTTCTGTTAGAAAGTGGTGTTTGGTTTACACTGTAGAAAACATTTCTAACTGCGGTCAAATATTCAACTTTTGACTTGTCAGTCCACAGAATAATCCAGTAGTCTTCTGGATCATCCAGGTACTCTCTGGTGAATTTGAAACAAGTGGACCTTTTAGAGGGCACTGGTTTCTTCAGGGTTTCCAGGCCTCCAATGAAAGCCATTCTAATTCAGTCTTCTCATGATGGTTGAGGCATGGGCATTAACTTTAGCTCCAGTCAGAGAAAAGGGGAGCAGATCTGTATATGTTACTCTGGGGGACTTTGTGCCTTACTGGATGATTTACTGGGGAAAATCCCCCTTTTCCATGGGTCTTAAACTGCTGGCAATTTAAAGAGACCTTTAAAATGAGTGAGACCATGACTCTGAAATGGGAACTACAGCAGTGCATCCAACAGACATACCCCAGCCATTATAAAGGCCTGTCGTCTCCAGTAAAAGCCATAAAAGCAAGTTTGCCAGTGGTGCACTGACTTATTAGCTTCACATTAGGGCTTCAGATGATTTTAACATTTCCGTGAAAGGAAAGAATACAATAAAAGGAAAAAAGAGCAGGTCTTGAAAGTACTTTTTTCACAAGCACTTTCCACTTGAGGGCAGAGCTCAAGCAAAACATCCTGTCAGCTATAGTTTTTTTTTAAACTAAAAAACCACGGGATTGAAAGGCCCACCTCTCTCACACAGATACTTCTGATGTTTAAACTTAGACAAGCTAAGAATTACCACCAGAATCTTTTCTACAATCTGACACTAACTATCAAAAAACCACTGCGGACACATTTTTTAGCCACGCAATGAAAGGCATAAGACCAAGATGATACTCAGGGGGACAGAAATCAATGTTTTTCATGCTATTCATGTACTTTATTAGGGGAAAAGGTACAGCCTTTTGTAATCTCTTTAATTATGATTTTTTTCAGTAGAAAATGAGACATGTCTTTTAAGAAAGTAAAATGACATTTTTCAAAAACACAATGGAAACTGAAGAAAAAATATATGTCCAATTGCTTGTGGCAGCATATTAAAAGTATAAGGAGTTAACCTGAAAAAAAAAACTATCTTTAAATTATAATTTTGAACTGTACCAAATCTCTTTAGACTAGTACTGGATATGCTTAGTGCAGTGATATGGATAAAAGCATATACTGCTAACTCACAAATATAAATTTTTCTCCAATAGTATCTCTGGTAAACACTTCATTTTTCTTCATTGCTCTAAACTGGTAACAAGACCATCCTTTCTAAAGTTAAAACACAATAGAAAATTTAAAAATGCTATTACTGTCATTTTGAGGATTACATATTTGCACATACTTGCTGGTTTCCAAAACAAGTTTTAATAACAAAATTAAAACTGTGTAGAATGTAAACACAAAGAACGCACAGGAATGTTTGCTTTCAGGTGGAGCTCAGGTTTTATGTCACTTCAAGGCAGATGGAAACACTTATACATCATCAAGCTTTTACCATCACACATTACACTTTAGAGTACAAACCTTGCTGTGAAAACACACAATCTTCTTAAAAATCAAAAATATGTCCTAAAGCTTAGAACTGAGGAAGTCATACTAACTCAGGAGATAATTGTATGTGTCTATTACGGGAACTTGAAAGAATAACTGCCGCTTAAAGAACGCTCAATAATTTCACTGTGATATGTTGTTCGTTAACCCAGCACTTCCTGTAGCTTTTAAATTACACCATGTAAACCACATTTCCTGCACATTTGTTTACTTTTGAAAAATTACACAGGTGGGTTCTCCTCATAGAAGACATTCTACAAGCTTGATATACATGGGTAGCATTGGCAACCAAAAGACAGCTCTGGGTGCTATCAACAGAGGATATATCTAGCACCAATCTGCTTAATTCCACCAAAAAAGTATTTTTTTTTATTACCACAGGGGCATAAACTGCAAAGCACAGCACAGTCATCCAGAAAATCCAGACAGAATCCAAACAAAACTTTTTAAAATATCTTTGTTCATAATTGTTACAAATGCATAATTCATATTTAAATTGCATCCACCAAATGCAATGAGTGATTCATACTAATTAAAAAAACAACTATGATCAATGTGGGTTAAAAAACCTAAAAGTCAGCACACAGTTCCAAAGCACTCAGTAGAAAAGTATTGTTTGATTCCCAACGAAAACAACTAAAAAATGTATTGTAAGATTATTTTTTTGATATTGCAATGCGTCTTACATATTACACACAAGCAAAGAAGAGCAAGCTATCAATATGACAGTTTTAATGTTATTGTAAGGATGGGATTTCACACTTAGCCATTGATGTTACACTTACTATGTTTATTGTGCTTTGTCATGACTTCAAAGAGAATTACAGAAGCTGCAGTACCTGCAGGTGTCTAGCTCTAAAAGCACACTTTGATTTGATCCTATAAAGACATTGTGAAGGGGCTGGCAGAAGGTCAGAAATGTTCAAAATCAATACACTGACCTTTACATTTAGAAACTTCAGAGGTGTAGCAACAATTGAAATCTATTGCCTTCAGAGGCTCGAATACAAGGCCAACAAGAACCGTAATGTACAACTTCCACTGCATTTGTATGCTTGTCGAGCTGCTGTAACAGCACATCCACTGGGCCACTTCTTAGCTTCTCACTACTGCTATATTAATCTTAAATCAGTCAAGCTCAAGGTTTTGAGCTTTTATTTTCAAAACGGAGGTGTGCTGCTTGCAAATTGTTAGCTTAAGGCGCTCTTCATTTAAGTCATGTGAAAAAAAAACACTTCAACATTATTTTGAAAGGTCTGCTGAAACCTAATGGATGTCTTAATAGTTTAGTGTTATTATAAAGATACATTCTTAAAAACCTGTAATGGATTAACAAAAAAATAATACAGCATTGTAGTAATTGATCCCTACTAATGATGATTAATAACCTATTTAATCAATCATTGTTTTCATATATAAATATTTCATCAACTGACAATGTAATGTCAATAGCTTGTTTGTGATGCATTTCTAAAGCGTCAGGTACATTCCCTATATTGTTACCAATTTATCTCCAGTCTTAGCAATCACACTGTAAATCCACCCATCCATTTTCGAAGTCCTGGCGAGCAACAGGCACAAGTTGGGATATGCACTTGATGGAATGGCAGTCCATCACTGGGCAGACACAGACAAAATTCATCCAGGGCCAGAAAACTGGAACACCTGGATGAAACCCACGCAAACCCAGGGAGAACATCAAAACTGCACACAGATGGCACCCCAGATCCAGAACTGAACCCAGGGCCCCAGTGCTCTAAAGTGGCAGCAGTCACTGCTGTGCCACTGTGCCGCCTTCAGTCATGTATATTGCTGTATTCACTTAAAAAACATCAAATTGGCTAAAGTTTAAATAACAGGACCCTGACCTGTATCAATGTTGGTGCTCAACATTAAACGAACTACACGATTAATTAATATTTGCCAGAAAAATAATACACTGTAGCTTTATTATGCAGAACTGTTTTGATTCCAGGGGAAAACTAGTCTTGTTCAGGATGGTATTACATTATCTACATTCTTCTTAGAAAGGTTTATCTAATTCAAACAAGCTACTGTAAATAATATAACCACTTTTAATTTTGCCAGGTGTTGTCGTTGTAGTCCTTTTTAAATGTGTAACTGAGTCATCTTTAATGTAATTAAATGCTATTTTTATGCAATCAATTTTTTTGTAACTGGGGAACCACATTTCAAGAGACAGGTAACACCGTTCAATTTTAATCCTAAACCAAACTAATTCCAAAAGCACAATGTTGCAAAACAAGTTGTGCTGTCAGGGGATGTAGAGACTTCTCATTAAATGAGGATGTCATGCATCAGTAGCATTCTTGCTTTGATGAATGGAGAACTTATTTAGCAGTATTTACTTTTGCAGCAGTTGTGAGAAATAGCAGGGCTGATCAGCGATAGAAGAGCTGACCTCTCTGCATCCCTGCAGATGTGTTCAAGCGTTGATATTAATGAGAGACCCCCTTGTACAGAGCACAGCTGTTAGTCACATTGGCAGTCCTGCGATCAAAGGTGTGAGTCCTGAGAGATACCATCCATTATCAGAAAGCCACTTGTCCTGATAGAGGGCCTGGCATGGCAACACAGAACCTTCTCCTAGAAGCATGAGGCACAAAGCAGGATAGAAATTATGTGATCTGGGGAGAACACCAGTCCATTGCAGGGCTAGAAAAGGGGTAATTTAGGAATAGCCAATCAATCACAGACAGCAAGCTGGATCACTGTGAGAAAATCCATATGAAAACATGGAAAAATCACACAGAATCCACCCCATGACTTGGCAGCAGTGATAACAGCAACATCACTGTGCTGCTCGCAGATAGCCTCTTTTTTTAAAAAAAAAAGTACAAAATGATCCAACAGGATGCAGGCCAATCTTACATAATCCTTCTTAGCAGTCATCAGAAAATGATTATTTTTAACACCAGTCTTTCAACACTTTTCCTGTAAATACCCTATGATCCAGCATGTTCACTTTCATTCATTCGCTGCACCTATTGTACCACTTACAAATCAAAATTCCAGTGATGACTTGACTGATATTATGCAGATTTTGATTAGCATGCATTTTAAAGCTGTTTTAAAGAAGGTGGCCAGGAATCAGTTCATTGACGTCACAGATATGTTTACATCTTTGACAAAAATCACAACAGTTCTGTCTGTGGGGACTTCTGCAAGTAAATATATACTAGCGACAACAACAACAAAAACAAAAACACTAACACTTCCCTTTCTTGCACATAGCTAAATCCTTGTTTGCCTCTGTACCATTAGTCACAGCAGACTGTACATTTCATCTAGTGATGTACTAGAGAACTCGAACTAGTTTCTGTAGGACTACACTGAATTGTTCCCTGGTCAGATGTCAAAAGTCGTCCGTTTCAAATGTCCATCTATACACCTGCATCTACAAAACGCAAAACTTTTCGTGGGGTGGTAAAATACCTGAAAATATCCACAATAAAACACGTTGTGTCAGCATACTTTGACACCATTATAAATACTTCTAATTGCACGAGAGACATACAGTACATACAGGCAGAACTCTATAAGACTAATTTCTCCACTGCACATACGTAGTCTCTGGTTAATGGTTAAATATATTCCACATGAATTGCTTCACATTACATAGACCTGCATCACATTTCCCATTTAGTAAACAGTTAATCGTACCACATAAAACTTAACGCTCTTTTTCACCACGTGTTTATTAATACATCGACCGAACTCGTTAAGTCTGAAGAAGGAACTTAATTCCACATTTGATGTGAAAACGCTAAAACAGCGCTATTTAAATGGAAAAAGACAGCTAGCAAACAGGAATCCAGTTAATTCCTCGACGTGTCGCAACCTGTGAAATCCAGACTTCAGCATCTTGACTTAATGTTGTTGTGGATACTAATGGAAAAGTAAAACAACCCACTAGTACTTTATAATAAATATGTGTTGTTGCACAGACATCAATTCTAATCATAGCTACTTCTATACAATATTTAACTTTATCTGCTTCACCTTCTATGGGGTTGAGGGGCGCAAAGTTTTTTAAAAAAACAAATATCAAAATATCTTTCTCCCACCAAACCTAGGTTAAGTATATAAGTTATTTTCATGCGAATCTGTGGTTTCCCTATTGTTAGACTATTGATAACGATATTAATAATAAAGTTTCAGTAAGAAACAAATCAGTAATTATCCCAAAGGGCGAAATGGCTTACCTTCAAAATTACCTCCGCTTTAATTTACAAATAAGCGAGCCACATTATTTACACAAAATACAAAATGTCCTCAGAAATATCGATGTGACTTGTCAAAACCATGGTGAAATCATTGTGCTGTACACTAACTGCTCACTGCTCATCACGATTGTTACAACCCTCACTTACTCCGACTTGTAGTTGGCAGGCTGTGATACTATTGGGTACGACTCCGCCTCTGTCGGATTTTCATTGGAGCTCATAATACTCGAGCTAAAATTGACGTTTGTCAGAAGAGTTTTAAAATGTGTTATATGAATAAGTTATTTTAACTGTAAAGCTCTTAAGAACGATAATGTCGCAAAGCGGAATAGCTTGTTTTTTCTTTTTAACGTTTTGATCATCTTTACGTTACAGTAACAATTAAGAACAAAATATTCCCACACAGTATAATTTTGATGTGGTAATATATAATTATCTGAGGTTAAACAGATTTCTAAAGTATGACTATTTTAGAATGCATTTTTATGGGTATTTAAAATGCAAGAAAGATACAACACTAAAAGCAGTGTAAATTACGCGTTTTAAATAATCAGCTGGGGATAACCCCGTACAAAAATAAGTGTACATGTTCGCAATGATACAGGACATACTAAAAACTGGTTTATCTTGTACTTCTCATTCTTTATGACTTTAAGGGCATGATGGCAATATAATAAGGTAAACCCAACAAAGGACCTTAATATATAACAGACATAATAACAACAAGTAAAAACTAAAAGTAGTTTTTTTTAATTCAGATCAATGATCCAGAAATCCAGGATAAATCTGTATTTTTCTGTATCTACAGAGTTCATTACTAACTGTGCAGCAAAAGAAGAAATATTCCAGTTTCCTTCTTATTCACAGACCTTTAGAAACCTTCTCAAAAAGGAAGGGTTTGGTTTGAAAAAGAAAGGAAAATATCCCAACAATTTGTGTCATCTTGATTCTGCAGGCCTGTTGTCCTTTAGTTTTAAGCAACTTCAACTCTCGTAGTTGCACACAAATAAATTAGGCCTGAGGAATTCTAATACAATTTTCCATGTTCTTTTGATGAGAAAATCAGTCCACAGCCAACAATGATCAGAAATTGTACCACTGAGAGATGAACATTTTGACCTTTAAGTGTTTTTACGAACTACCATCAAAATGCACAGATACTCTTATTTGCAAGTGAAAAGGTGCATGGTGGGTGCTGTGTTGTGGAAATGTATAAAAATATCTAGCAGTATGTGTTTCTCATTTGGAAAATACTGCCTCAGTTGATCATTTTTTCTTTCCTGTGTGTGATCTGTTATGAACACCCACACTCGACTGAAAACAGAAAAGGAACATAAAAATACTTCTTCAAAGCACTTATGGAGAAACATTCAAGAGATAGTTCCATGAGCTCTTTTCATTGCTTTCCAAGCTTTGGTGCGAAGGTTTATGTAATAATTTCTTCATGGGTTCTGTTCAAAAGCAGTTTCTACCACCTGAATTCTGTAATTCATTCTTCATTGCATCTTGAGGTAATGCTGTTTCTGTTGACTTACTGTATTTTGGAGAGATTTTCTTTTATACTCAAACTTTTAATTTGCTAAACCTAACCAATCCATTTCATTTGAAACACTGCAACACACTATGTTTAGTGCGGGGCAAAATATATATGGTACATTACTGCTAATCAGAATTGAACATTAGTTTTACTAAATGAGTTTTTATCATTTGAATGATGTAGGCATGATTTATTTAATTTAATTTTAAATGTGCAGTCCCTTGTTGAAGACACACTAGTTATTTTGATTTGCATATCACAACATTCTGAATATTCAGATGTTTCTTAAATTGCTTTTTTAAGTTTATATTATCTCTTGTGTAGCATTTTAAAAGGTGTGAATGCACATAATAATATTATCAAGATTCTCATGTTTTTGACTGTAGCTTAAAATATGGATTAATTGGATTTAAAATCATTCATGGATTTGTGTCAGGATTTACTTTCCACTTTGATTTAAAAACCTTAGAAAGTAACTCTTATTAGCATAATAAAAACTGACAGAACTCTATATTTTCTCTATATAATATTATATATTTTATATATATAATGAAATATATTTGTAAAAAAAATAGTATTAATTTGAAATGTGTTTTTGCAGCTTGAGCTCAACTATAGTTACTGTATATGAATTGGGCATTGTGCTAGCCGATTCCTTACCTCCACAACCCTATGGGTAAAGAAGTACTTACTCTTTTCCGTTTTAAATGCACTTCTGTTTAGATTCCACTTGCGTCCTGTGTCTTGTGTTTCACTGTTTATTCTGAAGAAATTCAGTTGTTCCTAGTTGAGGTGTCAGGACAGTTGATCAAAAATGTTGAAAAGGAAAATGTCAAGGGGATACCTCACAGAAAATACAAACCAGACTGCACTGTGATTATTAACAGTTTTAGAGGTGATACAGCTATAATAACATATTTGTAACACATTTTAAAACTCTTTTGACAAATGTTAATTTGTGATTGGGTGTTTTTTCAACAGAAGCTCACCTACCTAGTAAGTATAGTATAATACCTAGTATAATTACCTAGTAATTTTATTATACTAATTCACTGGGCATTTTAATTTTCAATACCCTAATATGCTTCAGTTAAGATATACAGTAGAGCACATATGAGTGTATTCACAGGGCATGCCAGCACAGTGGTTAGCAATGCTGCCTCACAGCACTGGGGCCCTGGCTTCAATTCCAGACCTGGGGTTCTGTCTGTGTGGAGTTTGTACGTCTTCTCCGTTCTTCATGTAAGTTTTCTCCAGGTGCCCTGGTTTCCTCCCACAGACCGACAACATAATGGCAGGTTAACCTGCTTTTGGGAAAACTGGCCCTGGTGTGTTTGTCTGTGTCTGTGTGTCCGCCCTGTGATGGACTGGTGTCTTGTCCAAACTGTATCCCGCTTTGTGCCCGTTGCTTACCGGGATAGGCTTCAGCTCCCCCTTGAGCCTGAATTGGAAGACGTGGTTAGAAAATAGATGGATGAATGCTTATGTTATTGACCAGAATTGTTGATAATGTTAACCTCCTTAACCCTCTTCAGGAAGTAGACTGTTGGATATTGAAATGTGACTTGCTTTTAAACATTGCTATACTACCCTCAGTCTTGTAGAGATTCTTAGTAATAATAACATACTGTACATACTACAATAATTATTGTCTTGCATTTGTACTACCTATCACTTGGTTTATATATAGAAGAGGACTCCATCACTTAAGTGCAGCACCTGGGTGAGGTGAAAAAGTCGTTGTGCTTCTGCAGACCTGCTACATAGCATTACCAGCAGAGAAGTGAGAAACTGCTTCACCACTTGAATATTTATTAGCAGTTCTGTATTAAGACGTAGAGTAGACAAACCATTGTAATAAGCTTTCAGTTAGGTAAGTAAGTTATTACTTTTACTTATAATCCTGCTACTTTGACATCACTAGTCCCTCTCTCCTTAGAAAAATATTGGATGTTGATACAGTACTTCCTCATTACTTCATATAACACGTATGAGGATAAGTCAACAAATAAAGCAAATCTTGTTAGTTATCCACAAAATAAACTTCACAGATTAGAAATAACATACATAACATAAATAAGAGAAGCCCACTGTTCTCCATTTTACATCTATACTACGCTGTGTAGTTTTCACTTGTGTCCTTTGATTCTTGTTTCACCGTTTATTCTGAAGAAATCCACTGGATTGACTTAATCAATACCTTTGAATTCATAATCACAGCCATTCACATACAGTATGTCTTCCTGACACCACATGGTAAGGTTTTGGAGTGGAGTGTATTGACTGGAATTCTCCACTATCCCAGTACATGTCTGAGTTTCTGCGTCCATTTATAAATGCAGGAGTAAAAACCTGGTAAACTCCCATTATATCCGTTATGGGGCATATACTCAGATGTTGCCAGCTTTTGCAAATAGCAAAGTGCTCCAAATGTGATAAATTGACTTTTTTTTTCCATTAACCGCCTTTCATAGCAGAGCTCTTTAGTATTCTGCCCCCTGCTGGTAATGAAAAGCTTTTGTCAGATTCTTTAGTGTCTGTACAGCTGGTACAATGCAAAATGCAAGACTATGTGCCCACTATGCCATTGCAGTAACCAAATCTCTTTATTTAATTCATGTATAACACATAGAAGATTTAGATTTATTACAATAAAAATCATTACAGCAGTATCCATTGCAGTTCATAAAGAACTACTGGAAAGTGTTTGAAATCATGGTGGCATGGTGGTGCTCTGGTTAGTATTGCTGCCTTGCAGCTCTGGGGCATGGGGTGCTATCTGTGTGGCATTTGTATTTCTCCCTATGTTTCTGTGGGTTTCCTCTGGGTGCTGTGGTAATTTCCCACAGTCATGGTTATCTGGTTTCTGGGAAAACTAGCCCTGGTGTGAGTCTGTAATTGTCTCTGTGTGCCCTGTGATGGGCTGGCATCCAGTCCAGGATGTATCCTGTCTTGCTCCTGCTGCTTGCCAGGTTAGGCTCCAGCTCATTGGGATAAAGTGGTTATAAAATGGTTATAATTGGTTATAAAATGGATGGATGGATGCATGGTTGTCTGTCAAAATATATGTCATAACTGTAAAATGCAGATATGGATTTTTAACAGATAGTATTGTAAAGGCAAAGTTTTACTAATAAATCCAGAATACTAATAGGAAAGTGTCATTCTTAAAGTAGATTTGCTTATAATATGTGATCATTACTACTTTGGGAGCTTTGAGACATGGTCAAATTCTTTATGTATAATGTAAGGGGTTTCTGAGTTTATTAATATTTCTATATTATTTCTATATTTCTATATTTTGCATAAATAATAAAACAATTGCATAATACAAACGCATTTGGCAGTAACTGACTCAAAGCCCCATAATCACACATTTACTAACTCATTGTAATCTCTTTAAAATGATTTAAAACACAATAAGGTAGTCACAAATATGTTTGGATAATGAATAAATATAGCAGCAGGAATACAATGGTAACCAATACAGATGCTGATAAAAGCCATTGCTTAGGGGCAGTCAAATATTAACACAGATGGTTCCACAATGCTCACGTAATGCATGCACCAATAAATCCAGGTTTCATTTTGTTCTTTTCAAATATATATAATATATATATAATGCTTTTTTTCAGATAAGTAAAATCACTGCCATTCAGTGAAATCAGAAGCAGTCTTAAAATGGAAAAAAAAAAGTTTCCACAAGCGAAGAAATAAAATCATAATTGTATTTGTGACAGCTGGCGACAGGCTTTGAGAAATCACCCATTTAAAGAAATCCATTCAGTACTGTAGTGCATTGCTTACTTGTGGCCAGGGGAGAACACTACTTTGTTGTGCAGATTAGAGTACTGTACTAGAGTCCAGAATGGGGTCGTATTTGCAGTTCAAGTAGATTAGTGCGTATTGGGTCCCTAGGCAATTCTTGGTGGCTTTACATTTCAATGCTTCTCTTGTGTTTCAGGGTGTCATGACCTAACAGCAGCTGCATGGGACTGGAATTAGGGGCAGGCCGGATCCCTTCACCACTGGCTCATACCTTTCTCATTCTGATAGCCTGATTTAATGAAAATGAGTAAACAAGGTCAATCTCATTCTTATTGGAATGTAAAACAAAGAAGAGATGGTGATCCACAAAACTGTACTTTAAAATACCTTTATAAACATAACAATTCAATTTCTTCAAATCTGAAACTCTTATCGGTCTTTTACTTCAAGAACCATTACTGTTTTGAAACAATCATACATTTTCATTTTGCTTGCCAAAAAAAAAACTTGTTTTGTATTGTGGCAGGAGAGCCCCAGATTAATTTAACATCTCAGAGACGTTCTGCAAAGGAACTGTTCTTGGGACACGTTCTAGTTTATGTGCTGCCACAAAAAGAAAGCAATACTAATTCAATCGAATTTCAACAACACTTTGTTAAATGTTTGTTAAAACTGTGGGTTTTGAGGAGGAGCTGTGGCAAACACCAGTAACAGTCAACCCCCCGTTTGAGGGGGCGAAGGCGCTGGTGTGTGGCTAGCAAAAAAAAGAGAAAAACAAAAAGGAGAAAAGGAAAAAAAAAGTCTCCTCTTGGAACAGCAGCGTCCAGGCTGGACCCTGCTAAATAAGGACAGTCCAGCCTGGCCGCCGCTGTTCCAAGAGGAGAGGAAAATAAAGGAGAGTGAGGCCTAAAAACCCCAGCCTGCACCTCACGTGGAGGCGGAGAGGGAAAAATAAAACATTGGGTTGCTAACCTCCTAACCTTTTGGGCAGGAGCCACAGCGAACACCAGAAAAAGTCAACGCCCCGTTTGAGGGCATGGAGGCACCGATGTGAGGCTAACCAAAAAAAAGAGAGAAAAACAAAAAGAAGAAAAGGAAAAGGAAAATACACTGCTTGAAACAGTGGGATCCAGCCTGGACTATCCCTGTTTTGCGGGGTCCAGACTGGAGAAAAAAAAAGAGTGAAGCCTAAAGACTCAGCCTGCCCCAGTGAGGACGACAGGAAAAAAAAAGACAGCCTTAAGCTCTTTCTTCACAATCCCCCCTGGGACTGTCTCTGTAATATTCTCCCCTTGTGGGGGTTCAAGACTAAAGTCCTGCTAGCTGGTCCCTCCGGAGAAGTGTTCATTGTGCTCTTAAACGGTCCCCACAGTTGTCCCCAAAATTACCTGCCCCAGCGGTGGTTGTCAAGGTAATTTGTCACCCTTAGAAAAGGGCTCTGCCTCTACACTGAATACACCCTGCATGATACCACACTACCTAAACCTTTGTTTTTGAATAGAGTACCAAATAAACTCTGTTGTAATACAAATTTCCATGAAAGCTGAAAATGTTTTATTGTTTAATTTGTTATTTTTTCATCACTTTATATTTTATACCATTTTACCATTTTATAAAAATGGTTTGACAACCAATACAGTGAAACTATAAGGAACAAGTAATAGGTTTATTCCATGCTGAAAAGAGAAGAAAGAAAACACAACTTACATCTGGAGAAGGCTCCACGGCCAAAACGTTGTGTTTTCTTTCTTTTTTTTTCAGCATGGAATAAACCTATTTCTTGTTCCTTTGCAGCCTACGCATGCTGATGCAGCTACACACCTGAACTATATATTTGTTGTGTGTATATATACAGTATGATGGGTGTCCAGTGGCGATTGCCTGGCGCTTGCGTTAAGACAGCCGTTGATCGCGATGATGTCAATGATGTCATCAGTCAAGACGACTACTTGTACCCCAGGACCCAGTGGGACTGCTCCAGTGCAATGGCTTTCCCACTTCAAAAAGCTCTCCCGCACAGGTGTCTTCGTGCAGCTCATCTTCCAAACAGATAAACTGCATGAAGTACAACCGTCATCATTGGCCACGACAGACAACCATATTCCTACCACTGAGGTGGATCAATTTTGTGTCACGTGCCTGCCCAGTCCATGACTTTGTCCAAAGCCTTATGCAATTCTAGGCCTTATGCTGCTGTTTTTGTGTTGGCCTCTCCCTTTATTTTTATATCAACCGCAAATTGAACTAGATTGTTAATTACACCTGAATCTAAATCACTAACAAAGATCAGGAAGGGCAACAAGCCTAAAATTGATTGTCTTTTAATTTAAGAATCATACATTTATGTGGAACCTTGTCAAAAGGAAGCTGAAATGTATTCTACCGCTCTCAGGTTCACATGGGTATGCATCCTTGCCGCTGCCACCTCAGGTTGAGCTAAAGGGAAATCTCCTATCAGCCCGCCAGCTACGGTCCCTGCTATTCACAGGGAAGGGCGGTGACGTAATGTCAGCCTTATGCGTTACAGTATTACATCACATATTTAAATTTTATATACTGTCCTTGTTGCTTGTTTAAGGAATTCTAGCAAGTTAGACAGAAACGTCCTTTTCTAAATCCATGTTGGTTGTTTTCTTAAATACCATAGGTTTATTCCTCAAATTTAGCTCTATCAGTTCCACAAATGTATGTATAACAGAATTAAGACTGATTTGCCAAGTCCTGGTTCAGTTCTGTTCTGTTTGAAAAATTAATGTTACATCAGCATTTCTCCAGTCTGTGGGTACTGCTTTCATTATAAGTGAGTTTTGAAATGCTGAGTTGAGATATCCCCACTAGGTATCCATAAATACCACCCCGCGAGTCCTTAAGTATGACTGGGAAAATGCCATCAGCTCTTGATGATTTATTGATTTTAGCTGCCTTAGCCCCTGTTGAAAATCCATGTTAGCTATGCTAAAATTATCCAGTACTGTCTTTATCATGGAGTATGTTGTTGACATATTCTATTGTAAAAATATGTAGGAAATATTCATTTAAAATATATACTACATCTTTTTTCATTATGAACCCCTTGTAATTTGTAAACTACTTAACACGTCAAATTGGGGAAATGGTTATTTGACATTTGCTGCACTTCCACTGAATCACCACGTGACTATGTCTTATCCCCCCTGCTGTACACTTACAATTATAAGAGCAAACACACAGATAGATATCTCATTATGTTTGCTGATGACACCGCCCTGGTCACCCTATTAAAGGACCCAGAAAATCATCATGGGCCCATTCTAAACGATTTCACTACACAGTATGTCGAGTTCTCTTTGAAGTTTATTGTCTTAAAAACAAAGAAACTGGTCATTGATTATAGGAAAAATGCAGCACCCCTCCAACCTAATGTAATTAATGGCCAGACTATAGAAATTGTTAACGAGTACAAGTATTTGGGACAAAAACCTTAGATGGGACAAATATTGTCACGCCATTTATAAAAAATGCCAACAGAGACTGTTTTTTTCTTGTAAAGACTATTTAACACTTTTCTACAAGTCATTTAATAAAATTGTCTTATGATACTCTCTCACGTGTTGGTTTGGCAATGTCAGTACCATTAATTGCAACAGGTTGGGAAAATTAGTGAAGATGAGGAGCAAAGTCACTGGGGCAAATCAGATCTACCTAAATGCCCTCTAGTAAGGAAGGCCAAGAGCATTATAGGATGTGTGTCTCCTCCGCTCTTACTCTCTGGGAGACACCTCTGTGTGAGAGTTAGAGAGAGTATTAGACTCAGGAAATCTTTCATTCCCACTGCAATATCTTTCCCAAACAATGTAACAGTATTATATTGCTTTATCTTATAAACAATATAAGCTAAAATAAACTCTCTTATCTCCTGTAACTCTATTGTACTCTATTCTCTATTGGTAACGTTCGTCTTCCTTGTTTTTAGTGTTGTATTGCACTGTGCCATTAAACACATTTCCCCCAGAGGACAATAAAGCTTGCACTGAAAATACTACTACATCTTATTAGTTTAATCTTTAAAAGCCATGATATACTTATAGGGTACAGTATATAAGGTTAAAAATGTGTTCTCTACAAAAGACCGTTAAAGTTTTGTAGGAGGTTGGAAGGTCAAGACAAGCTTCTTGTCTGAACCATATTATCAAGAGAGCAATCAGACTTACCTGCCCTCCTTCACCTGACCGATTGAAGGAAGACAATTGGTTGGGTGACATTTAAAAACCTGGCAGTAGAGGCTGTTTTGTGTTGGTCAGTTTTTGCACTCTGAACAAGACAGTGGATCTTCTGCTGTGCTGTGGTATGTGCCTCTGCCACAGGGAGAGAAGGAAGGAGAGCTAACTTTTTGTGAGTTTTTTGGAACAGACGTTTTGGTATTGACGCCAATAGGCAGTTTAGCTGCCCAATTATGTATGGAAAAGGACAGAAGAGCAGCTGGAGCTCAAATAAGAGCTAGACTGTTTTTTGGCCTGGAGTTGTACACACTGAAATAAAGAGCATTTTTATTTTTACTGTACAGATGCATTCAAGCCTGATCAAATGATTCATGCAAATTCAACATTTATACTTCAGTATGCATAGTGTAACACTAAAAATGTAAATGTATTGGTGTGACACATATATTTTTAAAAGCCTGGGAAAATAATGGAATGGCCTTCATAGGCCATATTTATGCTTTAAATTCCAAGGTTGTTTTTTCATCACAGCAGATGACTGGGTGCATTTGTGGATCTGTTTTACTGAGGGTTGCTAAAAAAAGATCACTGCTATTGCACCTTGCACAAGCAGCTTGTAAATGAATCAGTATATATTATAAGAGTTAACAAATATACTGTATGAATACTCAATACCACAACCATATTATACTGTCACGATCGTAAACCCCTCCTCTTAAGGACGCTCCAGCCCTACAGTACCTTGTTTATACTCATCTCCAGCATCTGTCTCCAGTTCCAGCCCCCCGTGTTATATAAACCAGATGTTCCTGCCTATCGGGGCTCAGCTTTGGAATATCCAGGTGGATGCTTCACATTGGTGGTGGTGGTGGTGGAGGGGAGTCCCCATTACCTGTAAAGCGCTTTGAGTGGAGTGTCCAGAAAAGCGCTATATAAGTGTAAATAATTATTATTATTATTATTAATTATAATATGGACGCCCAGAAGCCCGCCTACCCGCGAGTCCAGGAGTGACTCGACGGCATAGGCTTCACAACGGTGTCCTGACCATCAGGGATCAGGGAGCGTCTGGTCCCATTACCCTTTTTTTATTCCCCCGACCCTCCGCCGGATCCTGCTTCGGTTTTTAACTCTGTATGTCTGTCAGGATGGATTACCCGGCTTTGGACTTTTGCTTCATTCATGGATTTGCCTCGGACTCCCTTGGACTGTTTGCCTCGGCCACTCCTCCCCCGAACACCAGCGCACCGTGGACACGCCCCCTGTTTTCCTTCCAGCCCCTAGCATCACCCCGGGGGCCCTGAAAGAACGCTTCGTGACATTCTTCACTTTTTTTTTGAAAGTCTGTAAATGTTAGTTTTAAATAGTTGGTTACACGACGCTTGTGCTATCAATGACAAGGATAACATAATGGCTTTTAATTGGCATACTGGAGAAAGTTTTCAGTGTTATTGAGTTGACTGAAGACCCACCTGGTCTGAACTGTTCTCTCACCAGTTACAGTATCTTACAATGGGTTTTGCTTTCTCTATGCCAGCTTCAGTAGAATGTTAACCTTAATCACTTTTGGATGAAAGCCCTAACAGTTCTTACAAGAAGCAATATCAGACCAGCAAAATCATTCACTGTGCTGCAAAAACTCTCCCCTCTATTCAAGGACTCTACCACTGTCATCAGATTTCTTTAAAATACTTTAGAGCAATGGTATCCAAGCAAGGACATATGTTTTTTCATCCGATTGAATTCTTAATCCCAAGCTATTTGATTTCAATTTTCTATTCGGACATTTATAAATTGGCTTTCACCTCTTAAGAGTGCAGAAAAACGTTAAGCATAAGTGAAAAGCCACTGAAATCATCAATTAACACTGGAGATTCAGAACTCTGCTGAAAGGGCAATGAGCAGACAATGATACCCCAGGACTATGGTTAGGAATTACTGCCTTAAAAGACTCATCACAACACCTTCAATAACCACTTATCCAATCTGGGGTCACAAATTAGATCAGCGGTGAATATAACAGGGCCAAATCAATGTGCAAAATCGGGCGGATGGTTACATTGTGGTTAGAAATGTGGCACTGTATTCTGTTTTTACATTTACATTTTTATCTGATTTATAGCCTTGTTAAGATTAAAAGGCCATTTCAAAAGCTGTATAATTAGAGAAAAGTGTGAAAGCAAAATAGCGTTTTCCCTCTAAGCTGAAAGTGAGTGGATACCTGCTGCCTGTGACCTGTAGGGTAGTAGCCTGTGGAATCAGGTAAGACTTTAATGATCTTTTATTAAAAAACAGATTTTACTGGTAGCTATTTTTTACAATTCTTATATAAAATCTCTCAAAGAAGTGGGAGTTAAAAAGCTAGTGTTCATCTGTTAGTTCAATGTTTGATTACAGCTCTTCAGGAGTTCAGTTGAAGCAGTATGGTAGTCACCCACTCATAACTAGATTGTTCCTTTATGCCCTCTAGTGCTCAAAATTCTGTTTGCAATAATTGTATTAACCACTCTCTGGTTGATCTATGTGGTACTACTGGCATAGGTCCACATCCTCTCTGCTTTCAGATTTTGACGTAAGACTTAAAACCAACTATTTGACTTGCATAAATAGTGAAACTCTTGACACCAGACCCAAGAATAATCAGGCACGTAGTAGTAACAGGAATAGTCCGAACCTTTGAGAAACGAGGCTTGTTTCATGCAGCACCACTTTGTTCATTTACTAATTTATTTTATTTTGTATCTATGACTGCTAGAGATTATTTTCATCTAAAATTACACATACACAATATTGTCACTCAATCCAGGCTTTCCATCCAATTTTTAGCAGAAAGTAAAAAGGGCAAAAAAGGGCAAAAATCGGCAAGAGGGTCTTGGAACTTAGGAAGTATGTTCCAGAAGCATTGAGCACAGAAAGCTGCATGTTTAGATTCTACTTCATCATGGCCAATCTTCAGAAAACTTTCTGTTGAAGTGGGACACAAGATATGTGTAATATATATGTTGTAACAGGAGCAGGTCCTGACTCACGAATATGTTGTTTAGGACCCTATGTAGACAGTATAATCTGGAAGTGACTGGAGTAGGATATCAGGGAAAACACGGCTGGAACAGGATGGGATGACAGACAGGATGGCTGTGATCCGGTGCTCTGGGGTCGTGGCGCAGGCGAACAAGCCCAACAAAGTCCAAAAAGGGAAACCAGGGCTCAGTCCATAATCCAAAACCGGGAGGTCCATCCAAGACAAGGACGATTCAAATCCCCTGGAAGGGGAAACACAATCAGGAACACAGAGGTTAAAAGGATAACGAGGCCAGGCACTCCGAGCCCCGGACCCAGATGGTCAGGATGCTGTTCTGGAGTCGCTCCTGGACCTGCTGGTAGGTGGGCTTCCGGACGTCCATCTTCCAGATGCTGAGCCGAGAGCTATGGAAACGCCACACTTAGTAAGTACAAATAGTAATCAGCAAAAGGGGGGCAGGTGCACGTAATAACGAAACTAAAATAAAAAAGGTAGGATCGCCCTCTAGAGGAGGGACGACAATTGTGGCATATGTCCTACGATATTACTATGTAACCACATTGTGGAAGGGGAAGTCGGGGAAACCCTTGCAGTGTGTGTCCTGCAGGGCAGACCCAAGACAGCGTTGTTGTACGTATTGAGCTCAATAACGATTGGAACCTCAGAAGACTGTCTCCTGCTCTTCTGATGAATAATTTCCCATAACACTGTCATCTGGCTCCTCCTCCACTCCTCATACAGAGCCAGCTGGTCCCTGTGGAGTACCAGTCATGCCCTCATCCTTCCTCATCCCTCTGCACCTTGTATATCACTCCTGAACCTTGTATAAGTTCCTCCCAGGAGGAGATTGCTTGGGTGACAGTCTCTTTTTGAAAAGGGCTGTGGACCCCTACCTGCTACTGAGGGGCAACGTCCTGACCCCTAGTACAGGTCATAGTTCCTGTCATGCCCTATCCCATAAGAAAGGTTATAAAAGAGAGGAAGTCATTTGGCCTGTGTAGCCTGTCTGGTAGTGAGTGGTTTATTGATCCGAGGGTCTCATCCATTTCTTGAAATGCAAACCAGGGCATCAGCTTCAACACTATAGCAGGGTCATCCCAGTCACTGTAAGTCTAGGATGTGTTGCCACTCAGGAACTAATTGTCTCTTTCCTCTGTCTCCAGGCAGGGTGGCACTCAAGCTGTCTTCTGCTGTTCAGAATCTCTAGAGGACATTGTTTATCTGCCCCTGGAGAATCTTCACTACTAGGCAAAGCTGCTGCAGTCAGTAAATGTTTTGGGATGGTGACGGCCACAGCTTCTCCTCTGGGCTCTGCAAGCTGATCTCCTTTCTGGGATCTCCCAGGTTTCTTTTCGATGTGTTGAGTGCTTCTTTCACTTTCAGTTCAGAGGTCCGGGCTGGCTGCATTGTGCTGCATTTCACTTCTGAATCAATGTCACAAAAATGTTTCAGCGGCCCCTCAACGATGTTTCTGGCACAAACGGGCTGGCAGTGCTTCCCTTGCTCTAAACTCAGTGTAGAGGGAGAGAGAAAGCTGAGCTCTAACGATGTGCAATGATTAAAAGGCAAACTTGATGAGATTCCTACTCTTACAGCCTGTACAGGGGCGCTTCATGTTTTTAGACCCTGCTGATGGTGATTGCAAAGTTGGCGTAAGGGGATATAAAGAAGCACGCTTTTGCGTCAGCCTGTACAGATCCAGACCAATATGATTTTTCCAGACTCTAAGTTTCTGTGTCCCATGATATTTTGCTTGGGAGTAACTCTCAGCATAATTTTAGAGGGAATGGGCCCAATATTTAGTTAAAATTACTTTGTGATGGTAGAAAAGGTGACACAAGGGAATAGCTATTGGTGCATTAATAAAAACAGATGCTGCAAATCAATAAAAGTATTTTAAATAGTATTCTCTGGTACTGCATAATAGGCTAAAGACTGAAGATCAGAAATGTATCACAATGCAGTAAAAAATTAAGTTAGACATTCAATTTGTCTAAATGCAATCTTGTTCATTCAGTCCAGAAACTGTTAACGAGACAAATTAGATTTCACAACTACAATGTTAAATTAACTTATTCCTTGTGTGCAATGTTAATTGTTTTTTACATTCTTGTTCTAACCAAGGAATTGTATTGTGCCCAGTAGGTCAGTAGGGTTTATGATTCACAGTTGGAAAAATGTTATTGTGTATCTTCCTTTAGAGCACTTCAAAGTATTGTAATTAATTATTGAAAGGCATTGGAGTGCTCAGTTGTAATACATTCTTATTTTATCTATGTATTGCTATGAATACACAACAACTTGTTATACTTTACACTGTATTTATGTGAGTGAGAAATATAATAAAAGGCAAATTAGTGTATCTCCTCCTATAATCGCAGAAGTTCTGGAGGACCAGTTTGATTTAATTCAGCTGAAAATTCATGTTCAGATGTGGGCCCAAGTCAAGAAGACACTCTCAAACTAGTTTTCAGAATTTAGTTTCATTTAACAATATAATAATAGTATCTTCTAATACTTATATTGTTTCCCCTTGCTTTAATCTTAGAAAAGTACCGAACATTACAGGAGATTAATTGAAATATATACATTTTATAAAATGATAAATTGCACTTCATGCAAAGTCCTACTTTCACCAAAAAAGCCAAAACAAGGAAAGTGCACACCATTTTCTAACTTAGGTATTGAGATGTTTAGAGCCCTTATCATCCATTTTGAAAAGGGGTAGCATAATAATTTAATGGCCTAAGAAATGACAAGATTTTGGGTTATGTCGATTATCATTAAAAACAATGTTTACATTTTCTTTTCTGTTAGTTCCAGTTACAATTCAATGGTACTCTTTTTACCTGCATTTGCAAGGGCACATTGGTATGACAAATCTTTGTACACTGATGTTAAGATTTTGTTCGCAATTGTAATTATACCTATAATTCATTTGTATATTTATCAAACCAATCACAGCAAGGTTAATCATAAGGAATAGTTCTGAGTTTTGATCTCCATGGAAACATTTCAGTTTCAGAGTCGAGTCAGAGAGAACTGGTTGTTTCCTTGGATTGACTCTTTATTTGAGCATTTATGTATGTGCCTTTTTCATTTTCACTCATCCATTTTTTAAAGTTGTCTCTTGCTTTGAGTTTTGTTTCTGTTTTTGGTAGGCAATTAGTAAAGCCCCCCATGAAAAGAAGAAATATCTGTTTTCTTGTGTCATTTCAGGGAATTTCCAATGGAGATGAATAATCTTCTTCATTCTTTGTTATTGAAACAGATAACACGCACTCACATGCTCTGTGATTATCATTTTAATGAAGAGTGACCCCATAGCTCATACAGTAGACTGCCATGTAGATTCATTGTGATGAGAAAATAACCCCTCTGTATTGAACAAACATCACATAAAGCTCACCATTATTATTAAGGCTTACTGTGTTATAGGTTATCTTTATGGCTATAATGGAATGGCAGATATTGACAAAATGTACAAGGATGATATGAATCAGAACACACAGAATTTATCACGATCAATCTATCTGTTCATGGGGTCCTCTCCTGTGTAAATCTGGTAGACACTTGAGAGATTTATTTATAGAGTACATTCTGTGGAAAAAGAATAGTTTTTGCGATCACAGGGAGTGTTCACATAAATAGTTATTGATTTTTATTTTTAAGAATCTGTTCTCCAGTTTGCACATAAATACCCCTGCACCAGCAATAAGAATTGAGAATTGAATTCATTTCAGCATAGAAGCATGAGCTACATTGTGTACTCTACAGCAGTGAAACTCACCTGATGTTTAAAATTCATTGTTTCCAAAAATAGCTACTTGCACAGAGCACCATTGCGCTATTTAAAAAAATAAAATATATTGGTGTTTGGTGAACCGGGGATCTTTCTATTATCATTATTAAACAAATAGAGATTAATGTGTTTATACATTTTATATATAAGATAGGTTTATTTATTTGTGAGAATTTGTCATCTTGATTGTGATATTTATGTTCATCTTGGAGCTTATTGATTATCCATTTCTGATGCTAACAAACTGTTATATTCTTATTTGAGTAGATGTCTTATTGGATGGATTTCTGACATGATAACAAATAGGTTTGAAAAACAGTTCTGAAAAATCTGAACAAAGAATATATGAAATCCTTGCACCCATTGTTTGCTACATTTGTGTCTGTGTTCCCTTCACAAAGCATTTGGAATGTATTGGTAAAACCTGTAAATGAATCATTATGAAAGCACATCTCTGCCTGTCAGAAAAAAGACTGGAGCAGAGACAGGTCCCTATAGATTTTCACAGGTCTGGAAACAAATTTCCATAAAGATGATAAAGGAAAAAGACTTTGTCATATATTGTTAGCATACATTTAATTAATCTGTCATTCTATATATCAAAATGTGAAATTTAGTATCTCCTTTAGCCCCAAATAAGCCTCAAGAATATAATCAATATTCATTTTGTTCACATTTCTCCATTGTTATACTGTACATAAGCTACAGATCTGGAATAATTTAGGAAAGGGACTGCCATGACAACAGAACAGTAAGTGGAAAACATGTTTTCTGCAGTGCATTTCTTCCTCTTGTGCCTAAGAATTTGTCAGAAGAAGGAAAGAAAGCTAGTCGATCTTCAGTCAGTACGCTTCTTCAGTGTTTATGTACACTTTGCAAAAAAAAATATTTGTAAGGATCCATCACCTAGCCTTCTCTGAATACGAGTTAAAGCGGGTAATAGATTTGACAACAGGTCAATTGAACTGTTAGGGATTTGTTTTTCCCAACACTGGATGCTGAACTACAGAATAGTATATAATCCTTGGAGATAACCAAATTAATTACATAATATTTCCAACGTAAAGTATCCTAAAATAAGTAGCTGATGTGCTCTTGCATTTATAATTTAAAAATAGCTGAAAATTTGGTGTTTACTGGCATTGACTTGGGCCTGGATTAAGTTTGACACACTTGACAGCTGAAGACTCCAAACCTGATACTAGCTGGCAGCTTTGCACAGGGTAGATGCAAGAAGATTTGACTAGCAGAAAGATTAAATCAGGCAGCACGTCGGAAATTTATCAGATGTATTTTGTGTCTTGAATGTCTGAAATCCTAAATAAAAACTAATTAGAGTTTGAATGTGGAGATGGATTCGGAAAATGGGTCCCTGATACCCACATTGTTGCGTTTTAATAAAAAACTCATAACTTGCAAAAAAAAAATCTGTGATTTTGTTTTTATATGGGAATGACTAACTGAACCATATTACCTTGGAAATGATTTGTCCATTAACATGGCCACTTTGTGACTTTCCACATCATCAAAAACATCTTGAGGGGTACTGTCATTTCTCTCATACACTCATTGCTATGTAATAGCTAGATCTATGTGAAATAAAAAAATCACTCATTTTAGTAACCCCATAGGATGCTAATAACAAAGGAGCTAATGCTCCTTGCTCTAAATGCTTTTCATTAGATTGTATTCTTAATGGAGCTAAATTAGAATTTCTGATATGTAAAGTTAGGTTTATAAGATTATTTCATCTGAATTATGCATTTTCCACATTTGGGAAATGTAACTTCTAGAAATTTATTACAACAGAATTAGGATACACTGTTGGCATGTGCAATTCTATAACATTTGAGCCTCATGAACAAGCATTTTTATGCAGATATGCATAATTCATTAAAGCTTCAATATAAGCTACTTAATTCCCTACAGTTTATCATAAGGGTGTTCCTTTGACTGAATCAAGCCCTTCATCTTACTTCAAAGAGATTAACATTAGGTTCTACAAAACCTAATATTCTTACACCTGAAACAGAGAAACATCTTTTTAATGTCAAAATAATGTAGATAATGTGAAGACCTGTATGTAAATTGTAAATTGTTTTTTTTTTAATGTAACAAAATGCAATAAAATAATTAACATAATTTGGAATACACATACTGTATGAGTAATGCAAATATCTATTTTATTTTTTAGTGCTCTTCCTGGATTACAGCTTTGCACTTTTCAAACATTGACATGATAAAGAAAAAACCTTTCCGATTTAGTTATCAGTTTTAATCAGTTAAATAAAAAGTTCTGTTCACATTACACAAAATGTCATTGACGATGGAAACTCGTTGGAATCAAAACAATTGCGATGCATTCTAGAGCTACAATATCACAAACCCAAAGGTTCTGTTATAAACACTTTGTAGTGTAAAATAACTATTTTAGGGAGTACAAAATGGATTGACTATGTATGCTCTGAAATAAAGATTTGTAAAAGCAATGTATCTGTTTCTAGTGAATAGTCCAGACAAGCTGAGTGTACTATGGATTGCACTTATTAGTATCCTTATTAGTTTCTATTTATGTCCCTTGTAATTGACTTCTAAATTAGGCCAAATCAGAAAACAAAAAAAGATATGGAACTCAAAAGTAAGCTTGTTAGATTTGAGCATAAGTGAAAACCTTGAAAGTAGACAACCTTACAATAATAAATAGTTTATTAAAGACATATGGCAAATATTCCAGCCTTCTGAGGTGCTGATGAAAATAATTCAATCAGTTAAACTCTAATAATACATACTGGTCTCGGTTTTCTTATTCCAATTTATAATGATCAGATTGAACGCTGTTATGTGTGAAGAAGATTGAAGGCAGCAAAACATGCAAAGATCATTCCATCCATTTCTAACTTCTTTATCCAATGCAGAGCTGTGGGCCTGCAAAGATACACTTGTGAAATTTATTGCAAATAAATATTCAGCACCTACATCAGTACTTTGTGAATGAACCTTTGGTACCAGTTACTGCTGTCTGTATTTTTGGATAGGTCTTTACCCCTTTTGCATAGTAGGATGGTGTAATATACACCATTCTGGCAAACATTCTTCTCTTTTGACAAGTTGATGGAGGATATTTGATGAACTGCAATCAAAAGGCTTTGCCTTAAACTTGACTCAAACAGACTTTCCTCCAAGATTTGCTTGTATTTTGCATCATCCATTTTTCCCTCAGACCTGACAATCCCCCCCAAGTCTTTGTTGATCAGAAATATCTCCCTAATATGATCCTTACCAGTCATGATGGTACTGACTGAGTCATGTGCTGTTTGCTTTGGAAATTGTTCTTCTCTTGAATATTTGGCTGTCATACTTAATGGTCAACCACCAGTACTGCTGCTAACTATTTATAAACAAACCCAAGTACACATCCTCTTTCCTGTTTGACTTTTCTGATTAACTGTCAATTTGTATCACCAATTATGATAAGATTTTATAAACTTTAATCTTCATGTTCATAACACATCAGACTACAAGGCAATGAATTTTATGCAAGTTCTGCAGTCTCTGGATTTTACTTAACATGTTACTTGGCCAACCCACAGCCATGGGCATACTTTAGATTTAATAATATCATAAGGATTGAACATTGCTGTAGATCATATTACAGAGGTTGCTGTCTCAGATCACTGCTGTTAGTTCTTTGGCACAATTGTCTGTCCTAATAAAATTGATGAGGAGCAAATAATTAAGAAGCGCTACTTTAATGCATCATCAGCTGAAGCCTTTTCAGATGTCATATAGAATCAGGTCATTTCAAATGAATTTCATGGGAAAGTTGACAAATTTAACTCTAAATCAAAATCTGCTTTAGACAGTGTTACCCCCGACAAAAATTAAAAAGAAATCTGGGATTAACGAAGTGCCCCGGAAAAAGGAGCATATACGTGGGCTCAGGAGGGATTGCTGAAAAGCTCACCAAGTATGGAGGAAAACCGAAATAACTGTCCGCAAAGAAATATTTAAAAGGTGCATAGGCATACAGTATATAACAAGGAAGTAATGTACTGAAAGGCAGCTGTACTTCTCTAAGATCATTAATGAAACCCAAGAGTATTATTCTCTACCATTGATCACATATTAAACCTATCACCCCTAACTGATTGGCATATCCAGGTGTATCCATCAAAATGCAAGAGTTTTGTGTTGTTTTTTGATAAGGAAATCGCCGACATTTAATCTGGCACAAACCACTCCATTGGAACTAACATAAATCCCACAGTTTTTTACCTTCAGCATGCTATGACTGCATTCTGTAAAACTAATGAAACAAATCTTATGCAGAGTTATGCAGATGATACACAGCTATACATATCTGTAGAGCCAGATAACATAGATGCTCTAAATGTAGGTTTATAATTTGGATGAATAACAATTTCCTAAAACTTAAAGAAGACAAAACGGAAATTCTTATGGGTGGGACAAATATTAATAGAGAAAATATATTAAGTAAATTAGGAAATCGGAGTTGTTTTAAACCTCACATTTACAATGTCACTCAGACTACGTTCTTTCAGCTGAGAAATATACCACAAGTTAGACATTAACGTCTCCAAGATGCTAAAAAATTGACAAAAATCTGTTTTTGTGTGGTTTAATGTCTAGAAAATAAAATGGAAGGTTCAATGCTAGACTCATATAACCACACAATCTTTTTTCCCATGTTTTCAGAATATTTAACATGAGACTTAACCAGTTTCTTCTCTTTCTAAGTCTAATCTAGCCTTTAGTTAAGGCTCCTTTTGTGACATTCACCTGCACAAACCAGCTTTGTGTAGGGGCCAGGAGATTGTTAATGTGTGAACAGTGACTCCCATCTCAGACATTAATCTTTGCAAATCTTTCAAAGTAATTGCTGAGCTAATTTTGTCTTTCATAACCAGTTTCTCGCTTGTCTGGTTGTTCAGTTTGAAAGAGTAGCCTGATCATGGTAGTGTCTCAGTGGTATAATGCAGATGTCATTCCTTTAATTATGGACTTGATTCAGTTGGATAAATAACCTTCTCCTGATCTGTGCCTCTCTATCCTTTTTTTTTGTTTCAATAGCTCCTTGGCATGACATTCAATATCTATCTGAGGGAACGTATTTTTACAGAGAGACAGATAAACCACCTTTAATACACACAGAGACCATTAGATTGATTTTGTAACCTTTTAAACTAGTCTTTTGCCCTGAATGGATTTAGCATTTCCATAGCTAAAGGGCTGAGTACTTATACTACTGAGAATGTTCTTTAAAAATTTAATTTATTTATATATGATCAATATTATCTAGCTTTATCAGTTTGAAGCACAAAGAAAGACCCCTTGTTGGAGGATGAAGGCATTGTATGGAGTATTTTAGTCATAATCCGTTTCATGCAGATATACTGTATTATGCACAATTTTAGATTTTAAATAAAACTTCACCTCCCAAGCTTTTAAAATTATACATCAAAAGTATTGAACCGCTGTTGTGAATAGATACTATAATGAGTTATTTTTTCAGATGGGTTGTTTTCTTTTGTAATTATTTTGAAGCTGTCTGTATCTTAGAAGTACTGTATGTTTCAAAAACATTTTGTGTATTCTTTGTACAAGGGCTTCTTCAATGTTTTAGTTGGAAATTAGTCAGTAGAAGCACAGTGACTATCATATTTCTGCAGAAGATTATCTTTACATGACTCATGGAAAAAAAAATAAATTCGGTTTCAAAGAGATATAATCAAACCATATAAAGAAATGACAATAGGACAGCTGTATCCGTTTGACATTTTCTAAAAAAACTATTTTTTTCTAGAATGTTGATTAAAATTAAATAGCTTTCTCCTCAGCACATTTCAATTACACTTAAATACTTTGTTGTGGATGTGGGTTTATGTACAGCATTTAACATTTCGAGTTCTCTTTTTCCTTCTTCTTTAATGTGTTTGTAGTATTTAAGGCAGTATACTTCATGCTACCTCTATAGGTCATGCTTATTTCAGATTTTGACAAAAATATTTGCTAGATTACAGGATTGACTACAGTTCTATACAAATTGTTTATCACATCTTTCTCACGGCTTCACGAGAAGAGCACTTGAAACTCTTAGAATTGATATTACACTGGTTGATAAATGAATTCACACTGCGTTGACAGTTTAACAGAATAGGATTGCTCGATTTTAAGGGACGAAAAAAAATAATTATAAAAAACAACCGTACAATATCAATCTGCCTACACAGTGGTTTCTAATATTCACCGAAGTACTCATTTTATTCGTCTTGTTTATTAATTTCACATTTTATCAAAGGTCCTGCAATGCAAGCACTGAAATTATTGCATATTGCGAAGCCGTGTTTAAATATCCTTAACATATTACACGCAATTTTACGGTGTTGCACTGTGCTGGATTATTCTGAAGCAACGTTAAAAAAAAGACGAAAAAAACGAATGTATGAAAATTAGTGTCAACAACGATAAAACATCTACACCTGCACCTAAAACAGGCGGCTAATTGCTTTGTCTTGTACTAATCTGATTTCCCACCAGTCGGCGTCAGTGTATAAGGAATGTCTCAATGGCTTTTTCGCTCCTCTAAGACTCCAGGTTAAACGTACACGAGTGACGCAAGACTTCATTTGCTTAATGAAAACTTTAAATTAAAAACGTTTAGAAAAAAAAGACGCAATTGTCGTGTTTCTGGTTGAGGCTGACTCAACAGAAATCAAAGGCGACGTTTTTTTTTTACAAATGACAAATATATTTACCGCTGAATTGACCAAATTATTTAAATTATTTCAATGCTGTGGAGTTGTTGCTCTGCTGCAGTTCTTCTACCGTCCTTCCTCCTCGTTTTCTTTCAAATGAACGATCACAGTAGTTGAGGGAACAGCTCAGCCCAAGGTGCTCACGTATTAAGCTCAGTCATTAATAACATGCTACAAGGAACCCCGCAGCAGCAACCTGGGTGATCATATGTGACTGCCAGGTGAAGAAATAAATGCAGTTTAAATTATAGCTTTGTTACCTTGCAACTGAAATTAAGAGGTTACTGCAAGGATACCCTATACACATGGTTCACACAGCTATTGCAACACACAACCAAGTGCTGTTGATTTACAGACGTGTAAAATCTTCTGAGTGCGATAATTAACGTCTCTTATTTCTACGTGAAAAATCCAGTTGGTGGAATCGGTGAAAACTAAAAAATTAAACATGCCAAAATCAAGTAAAAACAGTCAGAAAATGTATTCTACATGCTTTACAAAAAATAATCTAAGAGCAACAAAAAAGTTAAATTAGTTTCCATCTTAATATGATGAGACACTAATATTGCATTAAATTACTGAAGATTACACTTAGTTTTTGTCAAAATATTGAATGCAATAGATTTTCAGTCTTAAAGAGAACAAAAGTGGAAAATCAATATGGCTTCATGCGTCACTGGGTTTAGGAAATCAAGAAAGCTGTCCAAACGCGTCCAGAAAACATCAGTTTCACATTTTAATGCACATCGCCAGTGTTTATAGTCAGTACAAAATCCTGATAAGCACAGTATATGAGTCACGGAAAAATGTAAAACCTTCCTCTTATTATTTAATAATGTCCTCACGCTTCAATGTGTAATGCTATAGTGAGATCTACAGTATTGTCTGGCTTGGTTGCTTTCCTGGTTGGTCGTAATAGTAAACTTATGTGTTTACAAAGTTATGAAGGCGTAACGTTGTGATTACTGTAATTTGCGTCATTTGATGACCGTACTATTTGTGTCGCTTCAAACGTTGTAACATTGATTTTTTTGTTACACTTAAGAATAATGGACATTTCACTCGGTATTCATTATTTATTTATGGTAGGTACTGATGATCTATTTTTAAGCAGCATCTCCCCAGCTAAGATAATTTCTTTATAACTCAGAGGACCGAGATATTCAGACAGAATTCTTAATTGTTTTGATGCGTGTTTTTAAGACCAACAGCTTGACACAGTGTACCTCATTGAACACAGTTGTTCATAGTTTCTTGCTTAGCAATATTTAGATATATAAACTGAAAGAGAGGTCAGTGGTTTTCTGAAGCCCACCATTGTGTGACTGTATCAGCTTCGTAGTTATTAGTCTGTGATGTATTATCCTTAACTTACTGTATTTGTTCAAATATCGACCAGAAATACTTAAATTTACCTCACATAGTAGTAATGAGTTTTAAGGATGCAGTACAACAAAACCTCCATTAAATGAAACATGTTTTAGAGAGCTCTAGAATATATTTAAACTTCACCCATTGCTTTACTTCAGGAAATAACATTGACAGAACATGGTTTCAGAATAATACTGTCTGAGATTTCTCAATATCTACAGAATGCATCAGCATTTTTTGCCATTGAGAGAGGTTACATAGGGATACACAATAATCATGAAATGCAACATTAATGGGAAAGCAGGAAGAAAGACAAGATTCAATGTAAATGTACAGTAGTTATCATTGTTAAACACAGAAAGTAAAAATAGCACAATTCTGTTGTTGTTTTTTTATCTGTCACAACAGGCACCTTAGCATTTACTCAGATACCTCAAAAAATTTTATTTTATACATTTTTAAATTTTATGAATTCCATATTATCGTAAGCAAACATTATAATAAAAACAATTACTTACACTTATATAGCACTTTTCTGGGCACTCCACTCAAAGCACTTTACAGGTAATGGGGACTCGATCCCCTCCACCACCACTAATGTGGTTTGGCAGCATCCATCTAGATGATTCAATTGCAGCCATAGTGCGCCAGTAGGAGGCCATGATTGGTAAGGGCCAATGGGAAATTTGGCCAGGACACCAAGGTTACACCCCTACTCTTATTGAGAAATGCCCTGGGATTTTTAATGACCACAGAGAGTCAGGACCTCGGTTTTACTGACGGCACCATTTTTACAGTATAGTGTCCCCGTCACTATACTGGGGCATTAGGACCCAAATAGACCACAGGGTGAGCACCCCCTGCTGGCTTCACTAACACCTCTTCCAGCAGCAACCTTAGCTTTTCCCAGGAGGTCTCCATCCAGGTACTGACCAGGCTCACACCTGCTTAGCTTCTGTGGCTTGCCAGCTGTGAGTTGCAGGGTGATATGGCTGCTGTAAAATTATCTCACTCACTTTTTAACATTATTTCCTCCTACAGTTCTTTTTGTAAACAAGTTATAAAGTCAGAAAGAGAAAGTGTTTCAGATTATGTTACGCTTTAGTACACTGATATTCACTCCTTGTCCTGGAGGTCTATTTTGTCTTTTTAAAGTTTTTTTTATCCCATTCTGAACTCTTAATAACTGTTGGTACAATCTGTTCTTTTGTTTTTATCAAGTGATACATAGCGTGTTGACAATTAGACCCTGTCAGCTGTCTGCATTTTGTTTTTATCAAATGTCACATAAAACATGTTCTTATTTGAATTTGCTATAAAAATTGCAATAAAAAGGCATTTTTTGTAGGCTACAGGTTAATAGTGCTCTGGTTACAATTATATCCTTAACTCAAAACCACGCTTCACAAATCCAATCCTTCACTATTTTAGTCATTTGTTTACTTAATTGCCAGAGATTTCTTCTATTTCCAGGTCTTAACTCACATAGAATCATGAGTTACCTATATAAGAGTGAATATCACTGGCTTAGTAGAAGAATAAGGTGTCAAAGTTCAATCCAAACCATTGGAATAGGAATGAAAGAAAAGCAATTAAGCAGTTGGACTGGCAGAATAAAGGCTTGGCAGGGTTGAAAAAAGCCAAATTGTTTGATATAATACATGCATTTTCTAAAAGTATTAATGGTTAATTGATTATGTTTTTTGTGTTTGGTTAATATGAAAGAAACACTATCAAAAGAAAGCCATGAGAAGAATTTAAAAAGGTATATCTGCAGCTCTCCTTGAAGATAGCAGAGGACCTTTGTGTACAGTATGTGGCTTTGAGTTTTGCCCATATTTTCTCTTCATAATTCAGATTATTCTTATTAATATACTGTAACAATATCTCAACAATATCTATGGGCTGTTTTGTTTAATTTAAGAGAGTCTAAAGTGAGGCAATTGGGAAATCAAGGAAGTATGTGAAAGAAGAATTATACTGTATATCTTTTTTAACTTGAATGTACAAAGTGTGGGTCAGTGAGTGTGAAAACGATTTATTTCTGACTTTGCTGAGGTCTGCAGTAGCTCTGTTCCTTTCTAATTTGATTTTGTCCTTCTCTATCAAACTGGGGTTCAAAAACATAAAGTCCACACATCCCTTGCATTGAATATGTTTTATAGAAGTATTTCCAAACAGATGATAACCT
The DNA here is from genome assembly GCF_040954835.1 of Lepisosteus oculatus. Classification (NCBI taxonomy): domain Eukaryota; kingdom Metazoa; phylum Chordata; class Actinopteri; order Semionotiformes; family Lepisosteidae; genus Lepisosteus; species Lepisosteus oculatus. The sequence continues at coordinate 43,367,755 of NC_090702.1, read as the reverse complement.
TGCAAAGAGTTTTTATTTTGCTTTTGTTTTAGAGTAACAGTAAGGAGGATCTTTCTTATTTTTGGTGGGGGACACTAGAACTCTATTAAGTATGCATAAAGTATAAAATTAAAATGTCACAACGGTCTGTCATCATCTGCCAGCTGTATTCTCCAGCAATCAATGGATAGATGTGAGATGAGTCAGTGAGTGCATTACAGACGTCTTGTGTTAGAGAAATGTAATGAGCAAATGATGGAAAACCGACTGTTCTCACTCAGAAATATCACTCAGCAAGATTATGGATCCAGTTATTACACCCTACAAGTACTGTTTTAAGATGAAGAAGTTAAATATTTGTGAATAGCTCAAGGGTCAGAGACACATTTTGTTTACAGGTGTCTTTTTACATTTTCAGACAGACATTTACAGAGAACAGACAGAAAGAATAATGGCATTAATTTTATTTATTTATTTCTTTAAATGGAAAAACACTTTTGTTTCTTTTGGTCTAATTCTTAGACCAGAAAAACATCGGGAGAGCAACAGAATATCTCAGTTAAAGTTAAACAATTAAAAAAATAAATAAAACCATCTTATTTACAGAAATTGTATATACAGAAATGTTTTTCAACACGATGGAAATTTCGTCAATTTGGAGCATAAAGGCCCACAAGAGTCACTAAAATGCTTTAAAATATGTAAACATATTTAGCTGTATTATCAATATTATCAGGTGTATTAACAATATTATACTGCTTTGTTACAAAATAAACAGATGCATGATAATAAATTATGAACACAATCATGAAAGTCTGGAAAATATGGGTTTGATTAAAGAAGTAATGATATTGTTTTGTAATTTGTTGTACCAGAGCAACTGTGCAGTAATCAGGTGAAGATCTCAAGATAAAAAAAACAAATATGTCCCGATTTTCAGCTTATACTAAATGGGAGCAGGTTAGGTTGTATGCATTTAAAAAGCCGTGGTTTAATGTTTAACCAGTTTCTGGCAAAACAGATTGATTTACATTCTGTTTTTTCCTTAATTCATTGTTCTGTCTTGCAAATCTAAAACAACCTTACACAAACATGGCTGAATTTGATGAGATTGCCTTGAGTTTTCATTTTGTTTTCCAAAGAACACATTAGTTATGTTAAAACATAAAGTAACAGCATATTTATTGCTTCTGTTCTGCCGCCCATTTTTAATGTTCTTTTTTGTTTTGCAGAGACTACTTGAATTTGCCCTGTACAAAGCTCATGCAGAAGTTTACAGTAGGTTTGTATTAATTTCAAGCTACAGTACATGGTTCATTTCATATATGTTAAAAGCTAATAAGTGAGAAATTTAACTTGTTACCTTAGGCAAGCTTAATTAATTAATTACTCAAAAGGTTTTCAAGCCGTGTATTAGCTTCACACTTTTACTACGTAAAAAAAATCATTTGTACAGCTGCACATTTTCTATGAAATACCATGTTTGAGGATGCAACAGCAAGGCTTTGGAACTCAGATTTGAACCTTCAACCTTTAACGTATGTTTTCACAGCCCTAAATGTTGCTCCCTTAATTGTGTGTTTTGAAACACATGCAGTTTGACTCCAATATGATGGGCTAGTATTGTTGTAATTCCTGACATGTATTCACTTGTAGTGAAATTTGATCTTAATTACTTTTTATAATGCACCACAACAGCAAAGCTTTAGTAATTGTTACAATCACATTTTGTTTGAATATAGAAGTATTCATTCTCCTGAATATTTTAAACAAAACCTGCACAGTGTTTAAACACTGTTGACAAGAATTATACAGGAACCCCACATTTTTTTTAGATATAATTTTTTTTCCAATTTTTTAATTAGAAAAAAAATAGTTTATTTTTCTATTTAATGAAATACGTTTGAGACATGCATGTTTAGATGAGCTAAATCAACTTGTGATCTTATAATAAACATAGGTCTACCCCATGCAGATCACAGGATGATTATACAGTATCACATTTTGAACTGCTGGTCTTCCAACCATTGAACTGTGTGGAGGTGGAATCCTTCCTTATTGTGCACTTGCGGGGAATTCACCAGTGAATAGCGAGTGTCACTAATTCACTCTGTATTAGACTTCAGGGGATAATATTACATAGCAGGGAAGACGTAAAATACTCCTCAGAGAGCATTTTTGGTATTAAACCTCTGACAAGCTGGGCTCTACTACAAAAAAGATTTCGCTCGTCATCTGTGCTTTCAGTCCACAGACTAAAGTGCTGCATGTCCAACAGAATTATACGTCACCTGAACTATCACGATTACTATTATCACGACTACAAGCATCAAGATGACTTTGTATGCCTGCTATCAAGCTGCCTTTGCTCTAATATGAAAACCTTTTTTTTTCCTTCATGAGTCAGAAAGGATTGGTGTAAAAGTGACAAATTCTTACCTTCTTCTGGTTCATCATGAAATGACAGCAGCTTTTTTGTAGCCTGTTAGGCTAAAAGGTCAGATGACAGAAAATAAGGAATTCTGGACCAGGTCAATACTTGGAGGAGAGACCTTAAAGGAAAACCTGGTTGCTGCTAAACTGGTGTTGGTGGACTAGGATGCATTTCAATTCCATCTGGCTCAGGAATTTCAAACCAAGTATGGTAATGGAGGATGTTACCTCCTTGATCCTTGGAAAAGGGATTAAAATCAAGATGCCAGCTACTGTATGTGGTTATTAAAGTTCCCATGATGCCATTCATTAGAGGAGGGTTATTAACCCTATCTCCATTTGAGTCTGCATTCACTTTTCCACATAAATATCCCTTCCTATAGTATAAACCACCTTTGTATCCTTTGGCACGAAAAGTGCCAATATTGGTAAGGAATTATTCTAATTATTTGATAATGTTGCTATTATTAATGCCTTCTGTGAATGGATTACATTAGAGTAAAATTAAAACTTGCCCCTCTCATTTTCAGTTTCCAAAGGTATTATGCTCAACTGTTAGCTCTTTACTCACAAATTCATTTTTAGACAGAAAAAGGGAACATTATAATGTAATCCATTCCTTTAGAATGGTTTCCTAGAAACCATAGCAATGCCTGTCCCACTTGCATTTAAATCAGTAAACAGATTTTTTGTGAATAATTATTCCACTGAGTATCATAGTACGCTGGCATTGTAGATTATTATGATAAATCTGCTACACACTGCATTTGAACAATTCTCATGAGGTCTTGAAGATAGCTAATCATGAGCGAGGAAGAAATAAAATCTGCGAATCATCATCTGGAATAGCCCAGTTGTTCTTGACTTTTGAATTTTATGGGATTTGCATTCTACCAACCACTATTGCAATCACATTGAGTTGGTCTAAAAAGTGTATTTAATGAAACAGCTTCAGTGTAATTAATGATGCTTTACCCTTTAAAAAGTCTTCAAAATATATTTTGTTGTCATTTACAACATTTAACAGTTTTAGCATCTATAGGACACAAATTTAGCAAATGTTACCTAATCTAATTAAACTGTACTTTCAGCTTTTATTTTAAAACTCCTAACCAGCAATAATGCAAATTTACCTCTGCCAATCATCTTTGTGAGCATCAGAGCATTATTTTTCTCCCTGTTATTGTTCTTTTAGAAATGAGGTCCCAGAATTACACACAATATCGTACACACCTGTGCAAACCAATGACATGTAAATGGGAACAAATTCTCAATTGCATTACTAGGGTTCAATACAATATTAGTTGTTAACAAGAAGAATGGTAAAAACAATGAAGTTTGTTTTAGTTAAAAATAATATGGTGATTTCAGTCTATGCCTGGACACCTTCAATTATTAGTAATTACTGTATCAGTTTTCTTGCAGATTTTGTCTTGGTATACTTGGCTAAGCTAAAATACTTGCTTCACAGGACACTTCACAAACATAGTAAATTGAATTTGATCAGTGATGCCATACCACAGCATGGTGAATCAAAAGCCCTTTTAGACACAGTATGAGCTTTCCAGAATAAAAACGTCACTGACAGCTTGACACTTCTGAAGACTGCTAAGTAAGCTCTCTTGAGAAAGGGTATTGTAGGTGACTTTCAGTGAAATAGAATCCACAATGGTCTAAACTCTGTTCATTTTAATTTTGCTGAGTTGTATTATTTTTAGTCTATCAACAAAGACAGGTGCCCATTCAGGTGTATAATATTTTTACATCTTACATTAATGGAACTAGTACTGTATAAGACAATAAAATCATAACTGTTTCTGTAGACTTGTATGTTCATTAGATCAAATATACCATCTTTTCAACATTTTGGCAATATCAGTAAGCTTAAAGATTTTTATACTTGGTTAATAGTGATGCATGATTCAAATAAAGTCAGTATCATTTTAATAATATCTGTAGGTTATAAAAGAAAGTTGTGATGGTCTGAGTTTCTGCTAATTGTGTGCATGAAACTGTCTTGTGGGTGTGTGCTTGAAACTTGAAACCCTAATTAAATCTAATTAAAAAGTTAGTAAGAATATCCATTTTCAAACTTATCATGAACCTTTATCCCTGACTGAGATAAATTTGCCATATTCATAAATACAGTTTGGAACATTTATTTGTATGTAATGAAAGTAATGTATCTGATCTATGTGTTTCTACAATGAATTTTACTATGCATACTGTAGATAGACCATCAAAATCACTTGACATTAAATGTTGAAGTGTTATGGCTGGTTAAGAAGGATGTTATGGGTGCCAGAAACCTACCTGTGTGAATCCACTGGAAGTCTTTTGCACTAAAATCCATAGGTCATGCTGGCAATTCATGCAAAGCTTCAGAAACATTTGCATGCTGTCATGGAGCTCAGAGCCACATATATTATTAGCATTCATCTCAGCTCCAAAATGTTGCAGCACTTCTGTAATGCTTTAATCCACTCCTATGTACACTAGATAAAAATCAATTTATTTCTTTTATCTGTACAGTAGGGACAACAATAATATATTATCTGGAAACTTTCAAGGCTTTTGTAACTGTGTAAAACTTTGAGTAGGTGGAGGTCAACAAATTAAATATGGAGTGATTTTTTTACTCCACAGTACAACATATGCTTCTTTGTCTGTTTGTATTTTTAATGCTGCAAACCTAAAAGATTTAATGTAGGTATGGTCAAGAGCAATTTAATTAGGATATTTCTACTTAAAAAAACAGGAACAATTTTGGCACTACAGTAAACATTCTTCACAGAGCTGTCCAGACCTTGATTATTACTAATGGCATATTTATACTATCATTTACATACATCGGTGTATTTTCCGGTATCAATGTAGCAATGTGCTGAAAGAATGAAAAACAATAGGATTAATGAAGTTCCTCTGTAGTTTTTGGTTTAGCGCGATTTGAGAGATAGGAAGAATTCTGAAAGAACCGATTTATATAATCATAGATTTTTTTTTTCTAACGTTATGACCTGTTGCGATCTGCCTAAGAATAATAGTATCATTTGTTTGCTTATTTTATGGCATTTGCCTTGCATTTCATTAACTGATTTGGAGTATGGAATAGTCCTTTCAAACCTGTAGAGTATGGAATAGTCCCTGATCAGCACAGAACCATATTGTGTAAATGTTGTTTAGTTGTGGAGGGCAAATACTTACTATTTGAAAAGTTCCAGGATAATCCTCTTTCCATTACAGTAACTAACATAACACACTGGCATTGATGATCTTTGTCCTTTTGATCATCTCTTAAAGCATTGTAATTCGATTCTAATTATGTTCAGAATTTAGATCTGCTCCATTTATCTTGTGTTTTAGTCAGAAAACCTTAACATTTAATGCTTCAGCTTCTCTTTATGTCTTCACCTAATATTGACAGGTGCTGTTCTTAAGGAGTTTCTCTCAACTCAAGCATGTTGTTGGACCTGATGCCTTGGCTTCTTTCAAAAAATGGCTAAATGAGATCCTCAGATCAATTAACTATCAACTACCAAATGGGTTAGGTGTGCTGAATGGCCTCCTCTATTCTTTTTACAGTTGATGTAATTTTAGATCAATAATGGTGTATTATTACTTTTATATAACAAGAGTTCTGGTTTAGCTAAGACTTTTCCATTACCAAACATTTATTCAAAATAATGACTTCTAAGCAAACAGCCCACAAAACTCTTTCGATAGAAGCAAAACCTTGACGTCAGTAGGGCCTACTTTCAGAGAAAATCTGAGAACTTGCACAAGAACAAGTTAACATAAAAAACGTAAAGTATGTGGCTCTAAAAGGGGGAAATAGGTGAAATGAGGAAGCCTTTTCTCAATGTTACAGATTTCAGGGAACCATTTACCTGTTACTTGAGTTCCTTTTAAAGAATGTATGACAGGAAGGAAATAAATGGGGTCAGCTAAATATAGCCTACTGCTTCTATGTCTAGTACAAATACTGACAAGCTTTTATAACACACTAGTTGTTTAAATTAATCATTAAATATTTTATATATAACACTTTTCAAGAGGCTCTAAAGTCCAAGGTGATAAGTATTTCCTCAGTCACATTGTCTCAGGCCACATTGTCTGATCCCTCTTCCAAGAAAGTTTTGTAATTTAAACAATTTTTGCAGGTCTGTTTCTAATGGTATGCAGTAATTTATTGGCTTAGTTGATCTTTTTATTGCTAATTGTAATATAGTTATTGCTTTTATCAAAGATTTATTGCTTTTAATCTATCTTTTTTTAGATTAGAAAAAGAGATTTAATCTCTTTTTCTAATCTAAAAAAATCTTTATTGACATTATTCCAGTTATTTAACCCATTTGTTATACCAACGGTCGGAGAGTTCCAGCAGAAGATTAATTTTTCAGGTCATTATTTCTTAAATGCTGTTGTATTTAATTCACGCACGCATTCATGCTTACATTATTCAGACAATAAGTGACTGGACAAAAAACATGTCTTTGCAGAAGCCATAAAAAGGTTTGCTGTGCTGTCCTCTGGATCATCTGCTTGACTGCTACTAACACTCACATAAACATGCTCTTACATACAGAGGCATGCACTAACACCCTCACACAAATTTTAGATAAATACTGTTGTCCGCCAGTAGTCATGCAATTACTGCATTAGCTGAGGCTTTAGACTTTAGCTGAGGTAAGACATCAGGGTGAGTGGTGAGTCTGCTTTAACTAAGAACTGAAGGAAGTCTGATTTTAACCACAGTTTCATATATAGCAACATAGATAGGTAACTGCTCGCAGCTCTGCAGATGCAAAAATTGGTGCTTATCTAGCAGTTGGGTTTCATAGCTGTATAATAAATGTCTGTAAATGGTCCTCTAAATACTCTGTTACACACTGTGGGAATGGTGTTAAAGTGTGGTTACCTCAAAATCTACAAGGTGCTTCATTAATACTATCATTTGTTCTGTTCTATGCATGTAAAACGTACACCATAAAAAAGCTCTTAAAATGAATACAAATTGCAACATCAATGTATTTAGTCACGTTAAATACATTGGGTTTCTCTGCCAAACAAACCAAACGTAAATTGAAAAATGAACAATTTTATTATGGTCTTCTTGTGTTAATGAATATCTATTAATATATTTTAATCATTTCACTTTCCACTATTCATTGTGTTAATGAATATATATCTATCCATATATTTTTAACCATTTAACTTTTCACAATTAGAAGAAAAAAATATCACTAAACTAATTTTCCGGAGCAATGGATATGAAAAGATAAAAAGATGCAATGCCAATATGTTTAAAAAAACAACATCTTATAGCTCCTGTAACCAAAAGCAGTTATTATATAATGTAGCAGTAAGTAAGCACATGACTCAATGTTTCGTTGCTATGGAAACTATGAGAACAGCAGGGAGCTGATTGATTCCTGGCATTATTCCCTTCAATTTCTTCATTTACACGAGTTTTTTATGTGATTGCAGAAACACTGACCTTTGTGACAAAAAGAAAGGTAAAATTGGACTTTAATCTCCTCCAGGAGGATTCATTGTATCACTCTATTGTAACCATAACTCCACTGTGAAGTGCTGTAGTATTTTGCACATGTATTTTGCATGTGATATAGTAAACAGCCATCACATGCTTATTCCATATGCCCCTTGTGTTTTTAAGTTTTTTTATTTCCTCAGAGGAGAACAATATCACAAGGTTAATTGAATTTTTAATTATTTTTCCAAGTAGTCCTTTCCTAGTAAATAATAACCTACCTAGCACTTTTTTTTTAATCTAGGTCACAAAAAGCTCAACAGCCACATGGAATAATGTTTATGTCTCTGGACTGGAGAGTTGTGGGTTCAAATCCCATGTAGGATTCTGGTTTTGCTCTGAGTATGATACTTCACTTTTTAATTGCTTCAGTTATACATCCCTGCTGAATCAATGGATGCTATTGCAGGTTGTTACTGTTGCCACTGCAGACAAATGAGAATTTGTTCTCAATTGACTTATCTGGACAAAATAAACAGGTGATGTTTTGTTTCTTGATCACAGATCTCATTAATGCTGAAAATGTATTTTATTTTTTTATATGGACCTTGCATCAAAAGTACAAATACTGGATTCAATCAGCATTTGATTTTGTTAATGGTGATGAAGCATTATAGTTTAGATAGTTTACTTAGACTGAAATCCAATATATGAAAACAATGCATTCAAATTATAGTTCATGACTTTGAAATGAACTAAAAACTAAAAGTGTTTGGTGTGAATCTGTGAGATTATGGTTGAACTCATCAAAATCAAAATGTCTGTTAAAATACACAACATCTTATCACATTCATTTTCACAACATTGGCACTTTTTACCCTGCTTAGCTGACCACAAACAAAAAATATTTTTTATATATCCGAATTACTATAGTTACAACTGGAAACAATTTCACATTATTTAAAAGACAAAAAGTACAAATAAAAAGCACATAACACCATGGTAAATAAACTAAATAATGGTTAGCAATTTACTTTTAGGGACATCCTAAAAATATTAGACAATTCAGTTACAAGTGTGCAGTAATCATTTCTCCTAGACTTGCATCTGTCGTAAAGAGTTCTAAAGAAATAAATGTGATTTTTAAAGAACGAAAGAAAATGTACCAAAAAAAGAAAGCTATACAAATTCTTTGCATGGGCAAAACTTAGGCCCAACATGTTCTTACAATTGAAAGACAGAAAAAAGGGATATTTTATTATATTTTTTTGTAGGCTTTTGTCAAGATTTTATTACTTCTGCACTTAATTATCCCTTAACTACCTCTACCACTGATTCCTTGAAAATCTTTGTACTCATGATGGTGTTGTAAATTATTCTGATGTGAAAAAACTTTAGGCCAACTCCATCATACACATACATACATATACTGTAGAAACATCTAAATTAACTGTGGTGATGGTATATCATTTTTCTAATTCTGTTGACTAAAGCTCCCGTAAACTCACAGTTCTTTAAAGATTTTTTTCCCACAAAACTCTGAATGCTGGTAAACGTGACTTTTCATACTACAGACATCTGTGCAGCTCTGTTTTATTTATGTCTGTGTCAAGAAAATATATTAACTTTGGTGAGTAATGAAGTATGGAGCTACAAAATAAACAGCAGACTACTCTAAACACTTTGTCAGATTTTCTGCTGCCAGATAAACTGTGAATAAAATCACGTTTCATACTGCACTGCTGTTGTTAAAAAGGCAGACCTAAACAAGGGGAAGTCAGTAATGGAGAATTAAAGATGATTAAGTGGTCTTATATTTCATATATAAAAAATATCTTATGTAACCCACAATACAGACGAGAGTTCTATTCAGCTTTGCTCCACTGTCCTACATAGCTCAGGGCCCTTCTCCTGTGACAAGCTGAATTATTTATCATAACCTCAAGTCTCACAGTCATTTATTGTACTGATAACAAATAACAGGTTTGTTCAATTGAAAACTAGGCAATACACACAAATGACGTTATTCAATCATATTTCATTTCTAAACCAGATACAGAGCAAATGGTATACAGTAAATATACGATGTATAAATGAATAATCTCTACTGTACGTATCTGTCACCTTACAAATACTGTTGACTTCATTTTAAATATGTTTGGGTATAAAGCAAGAAGTAAGTAATGTCAGTGTTTTTGCAGGGGATTATGGGTCTGGTATTAGACCACTGGACCTGGCTTAAGTTTCTGTGTGCAATGTTTGGACAGTATTGTGCTTTTTATGGTACCTTTGAGGTTAACTTTAATTTTTTAAAATAGTTTGTAAACATCTGAGAGCTAAGCTTTATCTATATGCTGTCTGATCATAATTTCTGTTGATTTCTTTTTTATAATTTTTAGTCTTCATATTCATTCTAAATTGCTTATGCTGAATGCTTGCAATACAAATTAATTCTGGAGGAAAAGTTAATTTTTGTAATGCATCTAAGAATGGTTAGTGCTTATGGTTTGATCTAAAATAAGGTGCGTTTTTTTAACTATACAATACATTTGATTTATTGACGTATATGAGAATCGTAGATATATCGTTTTAGTAATTGTTTATTTTGTTATTTAATACTCACCGAGCTATGAACATATATATATATATTTGAGAACATTTCCATGTTGCATAGGAGCACATCATTTTACATACATGTATATTGTATACAGTATTATGTAATGTACTGTATCTACTGAATTTATACTTACTCAGCATGATTCCAAAGATTTCAAATAAAGAATCTTGGAGAGAAAAAATTATTGCTCAATTTTTGTGTGACCCATTTAAAAAATAATAACAAAACAGCTTACCATAGCAACATCTATCCTAATCAAAGGTATTATATTCTGATGGAAAAAAGAAACACAACATTTTCTGGAATGAGAATACTGTTGTTAGAGCTTATGTACTTTCTCAAAAAGTTGTCAATTTGTTTTAAGCCCATTGACTAGCAATACAGCTTGTGAAGTGAGGAATTGCAACTTGCCAATCACACGAAAGCTCGTTAGGTGCACTTTTACCCAACAAGGTCCAGGTGGGACAATGCCTGATCAGGTCACCTTTAAAAAGGCCTTAATTCAAAGCTTAGGTCACTGCAAGAAAAGGCCACACTTAGTCAGTTTTCTGTGCATTCCATAATGCCTCGAATGTCACCAGAAGCAAGGGAGAGGGCCATTGGCATGCTGCAGTCAGGCATGTCATGTTCCAGCATTGCCAGACACTATGGAGTAATAAATTTCAGGTTTTAGCAGACCAGCAGGACAGATGACCGTCCAAGATCCGGTAATCCTCGAATGACCACACCAGAGTAGGACCGACACATCAGACTGCTCCATCTGAGAGATCGCTTCAGATTTGCCACCCGTACTGCTGCTGAAACTGCCGGCAGACACAATGCCTGCATCTGTGACAGGACAGTGAGGCTCCATGCTGCTGGCATCAGAGCACGGCGACCTGTAAGAGGCCCTCTGCTCACACCTCCTAGACGTCACACCCAACTGGCTGGGGCCAGACAGAGGCTGCAATGGACTTGTCAGCAGTGGCATCAGGTCCTCTTCACGGATGAGTCACTCTTCAGCCTGTTCCATGCCAACAGGAAGGCCAGAGTGTGGAAGAGTAGGTGTTGCATTTACTTTTTCCATCAGTATATAATGATTTGAGCTAATGGCCACAGTACTTCATTCCTCCACTATCCCCACTATACAGAACCATGGATCTGAGTGATAGAGATTTCCTTATAAATTACATGAAGAGAGGACAGGATCAAGTGATTTAGTTGCATTGAGACTAGGCAAACCAATATTTATGTTGCAGTGAGATCTCAAGATCCACATTATCATTTATTAAAATTATTTGGGGATAGCAAGGAATATATTTTATCTGTTCAGAAAAGTTGACAAAAGAACAAAAAAATCAGTTTCAAGAACTTAACCAAGAACTGTTTGAGCACTCTCAAATCGTGTACAGAAGTATTCACAATGTCCCCTGGAGAGAATGTGAAAAGAGGACTAAGGGCTAAATTCATGTGAAAGCATCTACGAGAGGACAAGTTCTAGCAAACCATTCAATAATTTATATTTTTCTAAATGTTGTCCATGGGAGTATCTTCATCGGTAACATTAAACTCCCTATACCAAATAAGTAACAGCTCTCTTCAGGCTTGAGGAGAGATGGGATAAAGTTCAAGTCTGGATCTACCTGTTTAAAACTTTTATTATTTTTTTTACTCTGATTCCCTGTAAAGAAGAATACATCACAATATAAAGGTACTGAAGCATTTAAATAGCAGCACTAGTGTGTATAATGTTTTTTTAAAAAGCAGCAATGGCTAATTTGCTCAAAGGTACAGCAACAAATTCATTATCTGTTTGTAGATGATACAGGACTGGGGGCATTCCCAAGTAACAACATATTATCAGCATTATATTATATACCATGTTGTGTACTGTGGACAGAAATATCATTTGAAATAGTAGATGGATGGAAAGGTTGAGGTTGTAGTTAAAAATGTAATGGCACACAACAGAGGTTAGAGCTGTCACCCCACTGGAAACCCACTGCTGAAAGGATCGGTTATAAACTTTTAACCATGTTAAGGAAATCTGATCTCAAGCCCATATAATCTAGGTCGTCTTACTCAAAGATGGTCAAAAGCCTTCTCAGTGTCCATGAAAAAAATGGCACAGAGGGAAGCAAAATCTGGAATCACATGGCAATCATAATAGGCACACTCTGTATTAAAGTCGTTATTCCAGAGTCTTCAGCAGAAAGATTAAGTAAATAGAGATTGGACAGATCTCAATACTTTTCCATTCATATTGAATATTTAATCTTTATAATTTAGAAAATGAAAGGCAAAATGTTGAATAGATCGGCACAGGATACAACAGCAGTCCTCCTTCTGCTGAAACTGTCTCATCTTTAATAATCTACTACAGACATAGATGAGGAAGCTGTCTAAGTCTGATGGCAGCCTCATGTCCCATTTCACTAGCAAGTTTGTCCTATCATTACTTCACGGTCTTTCCAAAACGTATTAATTTAATACATTTTTCATATGTCACAAGATGAGAAATAATTGGCAAAATGCAGTGAATTAATGAAACTTGCAGATTTAAATGGGGTGAGAGGAGATTTCAAGAACTGTATCAAGCAATTAAGAAGAGCTTATCCTTCAATCTATGTATGTTTAGCCTCTTGAGCCCGGAAGGATTACATGCTGCAGCAGGAATTGATTTTACTTCTATAATGGCATTTTACATTATCTACATACTTTCGAGCTATGTCTTTCAAACGAATTTTAATGTTTTTTTTTGCAGAATGTGATTTTATCAACTTCTTCAGAGTCTTATTAAAAGAAGACTACTGATCCCAAAAATATTTGAGTACAATAAGAACCTTTTGCAGTCAACAGCCTGCATATAACCTTATACTTCCTGAGAGCTCTTGGGGGAGTCACACAGTGTCTTCCTAGTTGACCATTTTCTTTTGGTCACATCAGTGCATCCTGCGGGTGGCAGGATTTTGTGAATCAGTGTGGAAGAAGATATTTTGCAGGTGCCCTCACCATCTGAGCAAGGTTGAAGGATACTCTGACCAACATGACCTCAGGAAATGACACCCTCCATCTGTAATAGCTTGGTGAATATAATTAATGCATTGATTATGTTGAGTGTCTGTCAGTCTGTTCCTGTATGTTTTCAGACACTGCGGGAGCCTTTGCAGCCAAGCTTTATACGACCTCCTTCCGAAGTAGGCCACAAGCTTATTTAGAGAGTTCACAACCACCCCACAAACCGCAGGCCAGCCTTACATCCAGGGCAGCATGAATTTTGAATTTGCATGAGAGGACCGAATGGCAGTTTGCGCTTTGGACCACAGCGAGATACAACCGCTAATTCAAACCTGAGTGAATGACTATAAGGCCATTTATTGTCCCTGTACACACTCGTTGGATTAGCATTTTTTCTTACGGAGGTGACATTAGGTACCTTAGTTACATTAAAGGGATTTATTTATTTTTGCTCGCCAAGTCCCATGTGTGTGATCAGGGTGTGCAATCAGTGCATGCGATAACCCTACTCAGTATGTTTCTGGCATACAGCACAAAGGCAGCTCCAAACCACTTTCTCTACTGTCCCGAGTATTTCTACTGTCTTTTTTTCATTCCGAGTCCTCTCCAGTGTCCAGTCCTGGCGAAGGATTATATACAGTCCCTTGTTTCTGTCAGATCTCCAGGACTTCAATGAGGGGTGGGAGTGTCTGGGTGCTCGTGGGGGTTAATGACTGGGGGGTAATGAAGGAACCAACTGTGTCCTGTGTCCAAGGGTCATAGTTCGCTGTCCATTCCTCCTATTGTCCCCCTGTTCCAGGTCCAGTTCAGTCTGTTCAGCACCCCCACACAATCTAATGTCTCACCCCTGACTGTGTGGTAATTAATGGGTGTCTGGGCAGACAGTGCGCCATTCAATCTTTGTCGATTGTCTCTTGCCATGCTACACTGCATGAGATTCTCAAGAGGAGAGGGAAAATGGAAACAAAAGAGAGAACACAATCACCACACCTGACAAATGTCCTGTATGGAAATCTCCAGTAAGCATAGCGTAGTACCCAATCCACTGCCCTCCACCACGTTCGGCACCTTGTGGCATTTTCATAGACCAGTATCACAGAGGAATTGATCATTTTCACCAGTTATTCATTAACCCTATCTAGTGTGTGTGGATAGTTTGTGTGTAAGCCCAGGTAATTCTGTAATTATTACACCAGCCAAATCTTGCATTTCAACACTAATTCTTTTGCTTTGTGGGGAAAACTATTTCAAACTAAAAATTCAGACACGGGGGCAATGCTGGGTGATATAGCTAGTTGTGAAAATAAGTTATTATACCTAACATTAGGTGACATGGTAGTGCAGTGGTGAGCATAGCTGCCTTACCATACAGACTGGTATAGTAGGTTCATTGACTTCTGGGAAATTGGCCCTGGTGTGAGTGTCTGAGCCTGAGTGTGCCCTGTGACGGACTGGCGTCCTCTCCAGGGTGTATCCTGCCTTGTGCCTGCTTCTTGCTGGCTCCCCTGCGGCTCTACATTTGATTAAGTGGTTAGAAAATGGATGGATGTCTAACAGCCTTGTTTGACACATCGCATGAGCTTCCAAGATGTTACACTTACGTTGAGGTATATCTCTTATAAATAATAGATAATTAACATCTTCGTATAAATGTTCTAAACCATGTATTCAAAACCTAGGCACATATTCCCATGGGAATTTAAGTACCTAAATGTTTTTGGAATATGGTCCCTCTGTGTACAAGCATCATTTAATATGAATAGGCATAATTTCTTAATTTGTTACTGACATATATTTTGGAATTAGAAACATTTAATGGTGCTTTTAGCAGTACATTAACTAAATCGTTTTGCATGCGTTGTGTGCTTATGTTTGGTTGAACTAACATTCCCAGATATCATTTCACATGATTTATTTCAGGTGTGCATTGTGCAGTGCTCTCTTGTTATTTTTGCTCCAGTAAAATGATAGTCTTTCTCACTCTGCAACCTCTAGCAAATGAGTAGGTCAGCCAAGACACCAGCTCCCCTGGGTCATGACGCTTCTGCAGCATATGTGCCTGAAAGATGTGGAGTATTTAATAGGTATGTGAGCCGAAGGAAGATTGTTTAGAATAATTTAAACTACACTTGTTATTTTGGGTATGATGCTTAGAGAAAAGAAACACTGGCTTACTCACAGAATAATAACATTTCTCAGTAAATATAGAATTGAATTTTTAGAAGTGTGCAAAGAGTGCAAAAGTATAGACATGCATACTGTATAAATATTTTAATGCCAAGCATAACTGTACCTATCTCCCTTCTTTTAACCAACACGGCTCAGTCAAGTCTGGCCATATGTTTTCTGCAATTTATTTTGCAAAAGTGTTTAATGTCCTTATTCCCACAGGAGAACACAAACAGACGGTATGAGAATAACGTCTATCTTACTGTATACAATTATTTATAAATTGAATTTAAGACAAGAGGAAAAACAAATGCATGCATGTTTTACTTTTTTACCCACTTCAGCCCTTGGCTTGTATTCCATTTTACTTAAAAACATATCCACCCACTCCACAAATATTCAGTGGAATATACACTGGATTGTGTAATGCAATACAAATATTCAATGTCTAGTATGTGTGATAGCAGCCATGCATTTATTTTCCAAAGATTATACATCCATTGAGACTGTGTATATTTTCCAGGATGCAGCCTGTTTAAAAATTGCTAAAATAAGTAAGAGCATAAGAATGTTTGCAAACAACAGGAGGCCCCAGCCTGTTGAGATTTTAGAAGCTAATCAGTCCAAGTTTGTTTCAGCTTGGGTAGCTTGCTCCAGACTCGATTAAAAGCGATGTGTGAAGAAACGCCTCCTATTCTCAGTTTACTTGGGATGACTTTGTCAGTGCATTTGAGGATTTTTAATACTTGTATCAGGCCTGCTTGTGGACATCTTTGTTCAAGACTAAAAATATTCAGTTCTTTTATTCTGTCAGTGTTGACATTCCTTTGAAGCTGGAAATTGGTCTGGTTGCTCTTCTGTGAATTGATTTAAAAGCTGGAATGTCTTATTTTGTATTATGGTGACCAACATTTAACACAGTCTTCCTAGTGTATTGTACCATTTTAACATAACACCCTTTAATTTAAATTATATGGTTTTAGCTATCTATTCTGACTTGCACTATGTTTTTTATTGCTTTTCTACATTGTCCAGATGATGAAATAATGTGATAAAATAAACAGCTAAGCCTTTTAAATTGCTACTTTAGGTTCCACATTGCCATGAGATTATTTTCACCATGCTTCAGAATTTGCATGGATGTTCAGTAAAATGCTATGCCAGAAGAGTTTTGGAACATTTATGAGAAAATCAAACTAAACATTTAACATATTTGAAGTAATCTTAAACACACAATCAATTACAGAACAAAAAAAAGACCACAAACACTTCTTCCAGGGTTACACAAAGTAACCTGTTGTGATTTAGCCAAAAAACAAAGGAAAGTGAAAAAGAAAAAAAAAGGAACAAGAAGCCTATTTGGACAAGAAGACAAAACATTACACCATCTGAGTTACTGTACTTTATCAATAGCAGTGTCTCAAGCCATTGTTGTAATTAAAGATATTGAGTGTAATCAAGCTGTTTATCTGTGTTGAATCAAAATATCATGGAAATATTCTATCCAAATAAACGAAAAAGAAATTGCGGTCTCTATCCAACTCCTCAGAATAATCTTCTTAGCTGCAGCCATACCTGCTAAGAAAACCCACTTGTCAAGCACTGGTTGCGTTGAGATACATCTGAGAGTAACAGAGCTTCAGAAGATTGAGAAAATGCATTCTATTACCTTATATACAGCACAGCACAAACCCCACATATTTCCAAAATGCATTAATTATGGGAGGCTCACAACGTGTGTAAATACTGTATGCCCCCATTACACCAGATGTACAGGGCTGACAGGTAGAATGTACTGATAACCTCATCTGAACTCTCTTTGTGGAACAGCATACAACATGCAAATAAACCTAATATTAATTCATTGATGCACTACATTCTTGGATGCAGAAATAAAGTACGACCCCAGATCACCTCCCAGTCTGGTGTAATATTTCACATAATCAATTCTCTGTTCCAAATTCATAACACAGGAAGAGTCTTAATAGTGTGAAAAGTAAATGTCTAATGCTGAAACAAACCTGGTCTTAATGGAGGTACTATTAAATAGATCCAATGGACAAAGGCATGAACAAAGCCCGGGGGATTAAAAAAAGGAGGGAATTGATCTCATGTGTCCTAGAATCAAGTTCAAGTTCAAGTTTCAAGTTTATTGTCATTACACTTATATACATGGTATATGGTATAACGAAATGCTATTTAGCTAGCTCTCGGACATAAGTAGTACAAAGAGAGAAAAAAAACAACAACAACAGCAATACAATTGTGTAGCAAAAGAAAGACAGAGACAACAGGCAGTGTGCAAAAAACAACAACAGACGATGTGCAAAAAAACAACAACAGGCAATGTGTAAAAAACAACAACAGGCAATGTGCAAAACAACAAAAAGGTAACAGGTTATGTGCAAAAATATGCATCAACAGAACAAAATAAAGGGATAGAAATTATGGGGATTGAACTTTTGACATGTATGGTAGAGGTAGATTTTCAATGTGTGTTTGGGTTTTTGGTAAGAAAAAAAGGAAGAAGGCACTGTGAGGTTCAGATCATAGGTCTGATCTGATGGCGCCCAGAATAATCAAGTATGTCCAAACCACCGATGCACCAAGAAGAACACTCTAGGTTCTTCCCTATTCATGGAGTACTCCCTTTTTTTTTGGCAACAAAGGCTTGGAAAGTATGATTACGAAAGGAGTTTGGTGAGCTCAGTGGGTCACTGACTGTTATTGCCTCAAAAGGATATGCAACCAAACAGTGACTTATACACACTGGAATTTACTATGTTTAAATGCAGTGCCTTGCAAAAATATTGAGACCCTTCAAAATGATGCATATACATTTTCTAAAACTTAATAATTAATTTAAAACCTGAATGCTAAAACTGAAGATTTTGAAGGGTAGAATAAGTTATAGTAAATGCCGGTGAAAACTAAAGAGAAAAAAAAATGTAATATGTTGATTAAATAAGTATTCCAACCCATGAGCTGAACATTTGGCAGTAATTGCAGCCAAAAGTCTTTTAAGGTAATTCGCTATCAACTTTACACACCAACATGGTGCAATGTTTGCCCATTCTTCTTGGCATATTTGCTCAAGTTCTCTCAAGCTGCTTGTGGATTACGTATGACCATCAGATTTCAAGTCTTTCTACAAATTCCCAGTGGGATTCAAGCTAGGATTTTGACAGAACCACACAAAGATATTCACTTTCTTATTCTTCAAGCATCTCCACGGTGGCTTTGGCCTCCTGCTTTAGGTCATTGTCTTAAAGGTTAATTTTTGTCTGATTTTGTGGGAACAAAGCCCTCTTTGTGGAGTGACTGGTACCTGGTTGGCTCATGAACATTTTCCCCATCTCCTCCAATGAACTCTCCAGCTCTTTCAAGTTGCCGTTAGGCTCATGGTGACATTCGTACCCCCTTACTAGTTCTTGTCCTGGCTGGCTGCTCTGTTCTGAGGGACAGCCTGATCTAAGCATTGTATGGGCTCCTCACACTTAATAATTCACTGTAATATCAGAGTTATAGTTAGGGTCATATGTCCTTCCCCTGATTTGTGACTTTATATTACTTTAGCACTGAGTTGTTTTAAAAATGCCTTGGTCTTTTTGGTTAAATTTAAAATGCACAACATGACATTTGTAATTATTATATTTATGCTTGCAGTATTATTTTTGTTTTGTGCTTTGAATATATGGACTAGGTTGTGTATATAAGCTGTGCAAGGGTCTGAAGATTTTTTCAAAGTACTGGAAATATT
The DNA here is from genome assembly GCF_040954835.1 of Lepisosteus oculatus. Taxonomy (NCBI): domain Eukaryota; kingdom Metazoa; phylum Chordata; class Actinopteri; order Semionotiformes; family Lepisosteidae; genus Lepisosteus; species Lepisosteus oculatus. Next base: position 43,348,309 of record NC_090702.1, on the reverse strand, counting down.
ATTATATTATATTATATTAAATATTATTTATAAAGTACAGTGTGGTTGTATTTTCATGTGATTAAAATTTATGGAAATACCCCCAAAATAAAACATCATATTAATATCAAAATCACAAATCTAACTGCTTGACTGTAACGCAAAAATAACAATTTTGTCTTTGCAGTCCCATTACTTTTGTCGGGGTCTTTATCCATCCTATCCTATTCTATTTCTCTTCAGTTCCATCTCATTCCTTCCTTAGTCTACTTTTCTGAAATTAGTAAACCTTTGTTTTGAACTCTTCCTGTACAGTTTCAAAATATATCCTGAACATCAAATAAAACGTATCACGTCACTATGCTTTTGGAAGAATAAATATGGGTTTTGGATATCGATGAAATGTTGTTTTAGCAAATAATCATTCATTCCTGGCCGTGATACTCTTGAGTGACTTAACGAAATAATTGTTGAGGCATAGGTGATGAGCTGATTTAATGTGTTGAATATCAAGCTTGGTGAAAATCTAGCAATACAACAATATAAAGGAACCAATTAGCCCCACTTATCAAGAAAACAGCGCCTTAGTGCCATCAATATCTTGCAGGCAGGACTAAATCAGCCCATTGTTGCATACCATCTGGAGTATTCACGGCTTGCAGTTTCTAAACAGGCACAGTCTGTCAATGATAGGCCACTTTCTGGGCAACCGCAAGGCACCACCATACCAAGAAAAATGGTGAGGTCTGTTCAGGACTGTGTAGTTACCTCAGAGCTCCACTCCAAAGACTAATGGAAACCTGACTGTATGGCACAGGCTGGAGTCCTGGTACTGTACATGATATTGTGTGATATTGTGTAACAAAATTCCAGCAGGACACCACAAAACATCCTTGAGCAACAACTTCTTCATTAGAAAAAGAGAATGTGACATTATTCTGTGGATGATCTCCTTACCTGACTGGAGCCCTGTTTGTGGGATGATCTTGCATGATGTGTCACATATAGAGCTCAGAGACCAGTGAACAGGCACATGCTTGTCCAGGTTTTGCAAGAGAAACCAAGCAAGATCCAACGAGACGGGTGCAGAGCAACCAACAGTAGTCACACATACTATTAGCTTGTGACTTTCACAATGAACACCCTGCTGTTATTGGTAAATGTTAATGTAGTTAATTTACTGATGTCATCTCTGTTAAATAAATGTCAAAATAAGCACATCGGTTAAAAAAAGGTTTGTATTTCCCTGATAATCGCTTTTCATATTTATTGCATTTATAAATGAGACGTTTCTTCTCTTGCTTCAAAGCAGACCAGATGATTATCATGACTCCCAAAGGGCTTTCTTGTCTCTCTTTTTTTACTCTGTCTTGATTGATTGGAAAAATTAAGTCTGTACAAACATTCTGTCTTCTAAGTGCTTTGACAAGTTTCGTAAGGAAGCAACTGTTAGCCGTGTCTATTGTTACAATTCCAGCTGCTAATATCTCTGAATGTTTTCCCCCCTGGGATATACAGTACTTAATAAATACAAAGAAAAAAAATTAAGGTTATGTTTTGATTTATAAAGAATACTCTCATACTGTATACCTTGCATTTCCAGGATGACATACCGCCTAATGCAGAACCATGTCTAGGAGAATACTAGTCATCCAGGAAATAACAAGATTTATATTGGCCTTGAAATACACTAATAGCAGGAGTGTAGAGTAGTGATCAGCGGTCTGGAATGGAAGGCTGTGGGTTTATATCCCAGGTGGGATGCTGCTGTTGTACCCTTGAGCAGGGTATTTCACTCATAATTACTCCAGCAAATGCCCTATAATGCCCTACAGTATTAAAGCTTGTCATTGAAAAAGTTGTTTTTTTCAACTGACTCATCTGGTAATACAACCATTCTTAATACAAACATAATTAAATATAAACATTCCTTTATATTTAATTAAAAAAAAGTTTCAGGTTTGCTAAACACATCAGATTGAATAAAAAAAGATCCATGTTTATATTTTATATAAGTGTAGGCCTGATTCATAGATGTTAAAACATATGTTTCATGTCTTCTGTAGTCTTGGATGAGATTGAAAAATATCTGCTTTTAATGAAAACACTACACAACAACCAATTCAAACCAAGATGAGAAGAATAAATAGAATGGGGAACATGAGAACTTTGTTCTCCTATTCTGTGTTATTATATTATTATGGATTGTTAGAAATAAGCATTCAAATGTAAAAAATCAACTTTAATTCATTTCAAATTAAAGACAAAACAACTATAATACTTTATTTCAATGTTTTATTAATTTGATTCAATGGTACTTCATTTCCACAGCCTAATGTGTGTACTGTATATCCATGTGCTTTGTAATTAAGAATGGTCTGTTCCTCAGAGTTCTGCTTGTTGAGGATAGATATGTTTTTCTTCACTTATCAGCCATAAAAGATAGCCTTAAAAAGGCATACTGTATGCATCAGTTACATCTGCATCTGTAGTCTTATACTTGCAAAACAACTTAATAGAAACTTGTATGTCTGACAAGTAATCTTGAAAACTCTGCTTTGAGAGTAAGGTGTCTTACTGTATATGTAAATATTTAAACATTCTGGAAACACAACACCAACATCTAAATAAACATTAGATAGGATACAGACCTCCGTGGTTTCACTGAGAAATAATATAATCATTTCATGTTTCTGACAGTAAAATTCACAATTCAAGAATTCAAATGCATCACAGGAGCATTTAAGATAGGATAGTCATCTTTAATAATTGATGAAAAGGCCATAGGTTGGCCAAAGTATTGCACACAGATTATAGGGATGAGCTCCTCCATTCAATGTGAACAGCAATTGCCAGGCTAGTGCCACTATAGTAGTGGCTGACAATGATGTACAATACCATTAAAAAGTCTGAAAAAGTCACAAACTGTAAAGCTGGGAAGAGGGGAAAATTGTTCATTCTTCTTTAGTGTTATTTCTGAAAAAAATAGCTAAATCTTTGCATTCTTGAGAAAATAAATGTTACTTTTTCATATTATAATACATTGTAAAGTGTCCAATATGTCCTCTGTTCAAGTGTGCAAAGATATTAGTAATCCAAAGATAATAACAGAAGAACTATTAATATTGTCCAAAGTATTACTGTTCATGTTGTTTCCAAACGTTTGCCACGGTTAGAAAAATTGAGCATGTGATAATCCAGCATATTCTATATGTAAGTACAGTACTCTAAATCTTTTCTGTCAGACATCACATACTGTACACTTTCCCATTGTAGCTATGGGGAGGATACTCTGGGACTGATTACTCTGCTGGTTTTGATTGCCCTAAGGTAACTTCCTCAACTGTACCCTTAGTATATTCTAAAGAGGAGGCAGTTCCCTGTTCAGAGATGGAAACACAATTTTGATGAAAAAAAAGTTTACATTGAAATAAAACAAACAGAATTGTTGTTTTCCCCAATCTTCTCTGTACAAACTACTATTCACGCTTCCAAACTTTTGAACAGTATTGTCTACCAATGCCTCTCACAGGTATATTGTACTGTATCTGTTTGTGATGCACAGTATTTTGTACTGTATACTTCTATCTAATCATCACAGATTCTGTTTTTCTTGATTCTGGACTGTCAATACAGTAGGAGAGTGCACGATATAAATGCCATATTGACAAAGAGAAGCTTGAATGACACTTGCAATATAAGAACACATACTAACGTGTTGAAAAATTAAGCTCCACTTCATTTCTACATACATTTTAATTGTGCTTCACATATTGAATGCGCAGCACAAGTGGAAATCATGATGGAAAGAGTACGAAATATTTAATAGTGACAGACTGAGAACTACAGATAACAGGTGAAAAACATAAAAATCCATTTTTGAACAATGTAAAAAAAACATTACTTTCTATACTTACAGTATTAATATAATGCTGCAACATCATCATAGCCATTTTTTCCATTATGACCAGTCACTCATTTGGACAGCATGCTTAATTTGAAATACTGTATCTAAGTTAAAGAGGCCTTTAATTTTTCTAAACTGATGTTGTGTAGGTTGTGACTATTGTATTACCAGCGTAGGCTGTATTTTATTTTACATGCGATTGAAATGCAAATCTTTCAAATGACTCACCTTTCTCAGTCCCACACAACAGATTGTTTGAACACTGTGGAGCAGGTCTGGTGAGCCCTACTGCCTCTTCAAAGGAATGGTTTCTCTGACTGTGAAAGCAGGGAACACTAACACTTGTCATTTTTTTAAAGTACCCAAAAACACTTAATCTAGGTCATAACGTTCTTTCACAATATATGCTTCCATTGGTTAAACATTATTCCTACTGCAATATACACTGTACTGTATATAATTATATGTATATATTGATCAAGAAAGAGAGACAGAGCAGGGAAATATGAGGATTTAGAGAAAAAAATAAACATTTCTGATAAACAATAGTGTTTAATGTTTATTGCTCCTTTATATTTACCTATTAATTTTATTTTCCTCAACTAACTTAAAAAGTGAAAGTGTGAGCTACTAATGTTTAAGTGTTTAGGGTTTTTGTTTTGCTTTCACTGGCCTTTGTTACAGCTGTCCTTAGTGCAGAGAATAGGAATTAAACTGAATGGAAAGGCAAATGATACACTGAAATGCAGGTCAGAGCTTTCAGCTGATGTTCTTACACACTTACAGCTCTCATGAGCCTAACAACGTGTGCCTGTTGTGAGCCTAATACTCACAAAAACAACAACGACAATGATGACAATAACTTATGAGCTGAGTTCTGGAAATCTAAAGCCCTGTACAAAAAAACACCCTTCACAGAAGTGAAAAGAAAGAGAAAAGGAAAGGAAATCACCACATTCCTATCCAATAAAACCAAGAATAATGCTAAACTGCACATTAAAAGGTGTTGTGGAAAGATACTGTAGATCCTTAAACATTTTAAAATACTGTCACAAAGCCTTGCAGAATATACTGTAGCATGCCACTAAATCCCTCCCACCTATGCATAGTCATACAGAATTGAAATTTAATGAAAGTAAATGTTGCTTTTTCATCATCAGGAATGGAATTTTATTAAAGTAATTTGTATTGTTGAAAAATAACCTTATCAGCTCTTGCACCAAGTGACTCATCATACAATCTGCATACACATCAAAAATAAAAAAGGAGATGAATGATATATAAATAGGTCTTTGACTGGGATACAGCTTTTGAAGCAGAAAGAAAAATCTTTTGTTCACATTTGATCTCAGCATAAGAGGAAATGTGAGGGCTGAAACTGCTATTGTCTTTTTTTCAGTTTCATCCAAACAAAAACAGTAGAAATGTTGCAAATGGGAGGAGGCCATTTGGCCCATATACTGTACAAGCCCTCCAAAGATACAGGAACAGCAAAGCCAAAAAAATCATTTTTGCTTTGCAGTCAAGAATGTGTTTGAGATCGTGAACGTAATGTAAATTCAAATAAATTAAATTCCTTACACTTGTATAGTGCTCTTCTGGACACTCCACTCAAAGCGCTTTACAGGTAATGGGGACTCCCCTCCACCACCACCAATGTGCATCCACCTGGATGATGTGACAGCAGCCAATGTCCACCAGAACGCTCACCTCACATCAGCTCTTAGTGGGGAGGAGAGCAGAGTGATGAAGCCAATTCATAAATGGGGATTATTAGGCGGCCATGATTGGTAAGGGCCAATGGGAAATCTGGCCAGGGCGCTGGGGTAACATTTTTGCACTTTTCATGAAACATACCAGGGTTTTTAATGACCAAAGAGAGTCAGGACCTCAGTTTTACATCATATCAGAAGGGGAGGCGTCTTTTACGGTATAGTGTCCCCGTTACTCTACTAGGGCACTGGGACCCACACAAACCGTAGAGTGAGCATCCCCTGCTGGCCCCACTAACACCTCTTCCGGCAGAACCTGAGATTTTCCCAGGAGGTCTCCTATCCAGGTACTGACCAGGCTCACAACTGCTGAGCTTCAGTGGGCTGTCAGTTGTGAGTTGCAGGGTGATATAACTGCTGGTTGTACTGTATAATAGGTACAATACATTTTATTTTTCTGCAATTCCATGCAAATATTTAATCATAATAGAACAGTAAAAATACTTTGTTCAGCCCAAAGATTTCAAGTCACTATTAACTATTTGGACACATTTACTTTAAGTAATTAATGTTCAGTGTCTATAAGTCAATATTTGTTTACCTTTTGAGGTCATAACTGCATGAATTATGTCATCCATTGCATTCACCGAACTCTGTGTAATAATTTCCCAGGTTTTTGTTGCAGTCACTTTGAGTTCTTGCCTGTTTTTGGGGTGTTTTGACTTCTTCTTCAGTGTGTAAAATGCATGCTGAATTGGATTCAAATCTAGAGATTTAATCTCTGGTGGGGGGTCGGTGCTCTCAGTTATTTTAACACCACAGTAACAGGAATAAGCTCTGGCAATTGGAACCTGTAGACACATTAAAGCCATGATGCATTACATGTAGTGTTAGTGTTGATTAGAAATGCCCTTTCTTTCATTATGACAATGAGCAGCTGGAGCTGGCATACAGTAAGTGCCACTTATTATACAACTGAATTCTAACATAATGTAATAACAGTAATTCTGTTGATTGCAAATATTAGTTATATCAATAACAAAAAGTAATTTTTACTATTATTTATTTTTACTGTTAAATTGTAATGATGAGATATTCTAAATGTACGTGCTGCTGCTACGCAATGATCTCTTAGTTATTCAGTATATCTGTTAAATCTGGATGTCAAAACAGGTCACAAATGACTTCCCATGTCCTCTGCTCTCCTCCCCACTGATAGCTGCTGTGTGGTGAGTGTATTGGTGAACTTTGGCTGCCATCGCATCATCCAGGTGGAGTTACACATTGGCGATGGTGGAGTGGAGTCCCCATTACCTGTAAACTGCTTTGAGTGGAGTGTACAGAAAAGCATTTATTATTATTGTTGTATTTGTTTCTACAGTACCCATTGTTAACTTAAAACAGCAACCTTACCTTTGGAGGAATTATTGCAGAATTGCCAAATCTTTACTTGTCTTTTGTAAGATTTGTGGTGTAGCATACTGTGTAATTGCCCCAGAGATAAATGTACCACCTCTGCATACAAAGTTTATATATTCCATTTTCGTGATTTAGCACACAATTATATTAAACTGACTCATTAAAGTATTGTATGCAATATCTATTTTCCTAATTTCATGGGGTTTTGTTGTTGGACACAATCAATAAGTACAATAAGTGCACAAGAATATTGTTGTAAGTAATTCATGTACTTACAGAGCTGCTGTTGATTTTTAAAGCAAGCTTACAATGAATAATTGATTGGCATCTTCTCATTATAATCCATTTTTATGTCTAGAGATATTTTCTCAAAAGTCTGTTGTATGCCGGCATTCCTGCTTTTGACAAATATTTATCGCAAAGCTGATAAGGAGGTCATTGAGAACATCATTTAGCTTTGTTTTGAAGGGGATGGAGGGAGGAGGGCTCCATACTCATGCATTCTTCATGTTCTTCTAAACCTTTCATGTTTTTTTTTCAGTGACTGGATTTATTTCCTTACTCTCGCCAGTTTCTACCTTAAATGGATAAAACATCTCCCTACAGTAGCAAAGATCAATGATCTTTTTTCAGTAATTAAATTGATAATCTCCAGCAATGAAAGAGATTCTCTTTTTTTTACAAAGCATGCTGTACATTATTTATAATATACTGATGGAAACATTTTCAGAGAAACTGCTGTAACTATTTGAACACTTTTAATGCACCTCATTATGCACCTTGTCAAATATTTGCATGTGAACATTCAAAACAAATACCAATGAATGTGTTAGCAAAGCACACATTTTTCTTGTGCTCTGCTTTTTTTAAAAGAAAGGTCTTGAAAAGTCTATCTGTTCAGGTGATTTGTGAGTTCTTCATTAATTAACACTTTAAATTTAATTTAGTATGTGGCTTAGGCTCCATAATAATCAGCAGGAAGAACTTCAGTGAATTATTGATATGGATTTTTCATTTTTGAGTGTTCTTTTTTGAATTATTGATAAACTTAACTCAGTGACGATGGCCATCCCGATTGTATTTTTTCTGTCATTCCTTTTTTGCTGATGGTTGTACAAAACAGAATTGACACACAGGAATACAGAGAAACAAGCGGGGAAAGTAAAGGTGAAAATTGATTTGTGACATGTTTTGACAATGAAAAACCCGAGTGTAACTGCTCACTAAGGCAGTCACACACGTGTAATATATCAATTTGGGCAGTTATTTCCTCTTATTTGTTATTTATTTGTTTGTAGAATTTTATTGTCCATCCAAAAGGGAGGAAATGTGTCTTTGGCATCACAATAAAAACAATGGAAAATAAAAAAACACTCGACATAAAACAAATACATGCTAAAAACTATTATTATAATTTTTATTATTAGCTTCTACGTAACCAACATTCACCTAAAACATTCATCTCACTCAGCTCATATTACACTATCATTACAGTAATCTGATAACTTCATACAGAGAACAATTACATAGCTGTGTTTAATATACTGATCCATTGAGACCAAAAGATTTCATGAATACGTTTTTTGACCATAGGCAGTCCCTTCCCATTTGCAGACTGTTGATTAGAACTTCTTTATCTGTTGGCTTTATCTGTTTTTAATGTGTAATGATTCTGAATACTTTATACAAAGCACTCTTTGAAAGAAGTAAAAAGTATATTACAGTATATGACATTTTCTAATGTATTCAAAGGATGTCTGTAATAGGCTTCATGAGAAACTTGTTGCTACAATTGCAGTGCAACTGTGAGTTATACTGTATTTGCATTGCGTAAGAGCCATGACCTTTGCATCTATCATTGGAAAATGCAAGATAGACCATTCTATTTTTTGTATTGTTTGCCTATGGCAATTATATTCACATTCTGTTTTACCAGCTGAATAAAAGTCCCTTTTAAATTGCTTAGAAACCACAAAATATGTATCTAGTCTATTTTTATACTAGTATAGTTGAATAAGAATATAAAAACATTAAAAAAGCAAAAAAAAAAGAACAAAAACATTTCTATGTTTTACAATAATGAGTGGGTGTTTTAAACATATGTGAAGGAATACATTAAAAATTAATAAAGGATGGTTAAAATAAGAATTGTGAGCCACTATAGACTGTGTGGGTTTTAGACACATTTAGAAATGTCAAAATAGAGGAATGAGCCTGTCTAAAAATGATACAATTACTAACTGTAATATTTAAGTCATTCAGGAGAATCTTTTATCCATAATGAACCATTTCACTGTGTAATACATGTTAAGTAGTTTGTACACAGTTGTCGTGTAGTGTTATTTAAAAGTTGATTACTACACATGCAGGATAGAACCCTATTGTGACTTACAGTAGTTTAGTTTTTCCTAGGAGGGAAATTGGAGAACAAAAGAAAAGCAGAATTATTTTAATTCACATCACTAAAACAAGATGGGTGCTTCTTTGTACGTTAGACAACTAGAGATGTCTGTGAAATGCTTGAATAGCTTTAAATGTAATGAAGACTATAGTATAGACATTATTTTTGGGACTAACTTTAAATGGTAATTTATTTAATAACTGTTGTTAAAAATCACAGGTCAATTATTTTTCTATGTAATAAAAAAGCATAATAGTGATGCAAATGATATTGGAAACACTGTAATACTGTCACAATTTTCAAAATTCATCGCAAACCGTATGTACTGTAAGTGAAGCAAAAATGTATTTCACAGTCATGAAAAAAATTGTAAACAGTGTCATTTCTGCAAGACATCAATCAGATTTTGAAATGTGTATGCTACTGAAGATCTGTGTCTAAAACAGGTTTAAATAACTGTGGCAAGGAAGTAAATTTAAAATTAATTAGAACCAACTGATTTATAGGTATCATGAAAAAAACATATTTAACTTGTCATTATTCTTTCTGTACAGTATGTTATTTGTAACAATCTAAAAATGTAAAACACCAAGCAGATAAACAGAGAACATACTCTTAAAACATTTTTTTTTTGCTAGTCACCGATAATAATAATTCTTACTTTTCTTGTTAGAAACCCTATTTTTACTCAATAACAAGCCAAATATCTTACTGGGTAATAGTGTGTACAATATTATCTGTACATTCTGTAGCTTACCCTCATTATCTTGACATGATGGTTATTGTCCTGAAAGATACAAATGTGTGTGGAATATTTATGGAAATAAAATACTGGAAATTATTCTGACCATAAGGAGTGTGTTTCAGCTACTCAGGAATTAAGTGTTTAATGTAAACATTTCACAATCATTATTGCAGATAGTGGGGTGCTGGCGTGTAGAGTAAAAAAAAAAGTATTGCTTTACAGCTAATTAGCTTTTCCTAAAATGTTATCTTTTTGTGGGGAGACAGAGGATTCAAGCTTATAGGAAAACAGATCTCCTGGGCAAGAGGCTGGCTTGCTCTACAAATCTTGGCACCCAGCCTAGCATTAACCTCAAAAACAGGATTTCAGCTGGAAGTGCAATATCTGCAAAGCCTGAGCTTCAATACTGGGTATTCAGTGTGTGCAAGGCCATTACGTTTTAACCACAGAGGAAATGTTAGCTTTGTAGGTAGGTAGTAACATCTTAACACCCCCACACCCACACAGCTACTGGATAATAAAATCATTCTGAAATACCCAAGAAACTCTGCAACATTTAGTTTGGACTTTTATTTAGTTTTGATCATGGCTGATATGAAGGATGTATTTCTTTTTTCATGACAAACCTCATAATGAAATTAAAGATTTGACATTTTTTTTGCTCATGACATTTCTGGATTTACTGGAGGATCTGCTACTTTTTTATGTCTGTGAAAGTCCTGAACTGAATGAAGCGGTTCATCCAAGATGGATGGATGAATGGCTGTGAAAGTGTACTTTTGTTATGCTGAATTTCGAAAATAGAACCCCACCCATCTTACCACACATCCATCAAAATAGTTTCAGAAAGTGTACGCATAGGCTCATATAAGACTCACAAAAGGGGATTTTCTTAAATCGCACTTTTTCTGTAAGATGACAGGAAATGATATCAATCTCTTCATGATGAAAGATGTAACTCACTTTGAAAGGCTACACATTTTAAGTTTCAGCACAGTAAAGTGGATGTACAATTTATGTTTTTTTAATATAAGTTTTTATTATACAGCTTTAGGTAAAAAAGAGGTGTTTCTGGAAGTGTAATATGAATGAAAGTTAGTACACTTCACTAAAAGTCCCCTGATAATTATGCATTTCCTGGTTAACATGATATGCTTTTATTTACATGCAATTTTGATTTAATTTTTACTGATTTTCAAATCTGCAGCATTTCAGTCTTTTTTCTGTATTTCTTTTAATATTAACAACTGGTACACCGTGGTAAAACTAGTTTCTGAGCAAATTTAAGAGGTTATTGTAAGATGATAATTTTCAAACCATGCTTTGATGGATTTCATGCCTAATTTTAATAATTTAATTTTATTTTGAGATGAATTTAATCAAAGTGACTCTTTTTATATACTGCTTTTGTGACAATAAAACTCTGGTTATATTCTTATTCACCTAAGAACTTAACATTCATATTATCTGCACCCATTTTTTTTTCTCTACAAATTTGACATGTTTATTTTTATTGTCATATTATCTGAGGCTGTCATTATCTAACAATCCAAAAAAAAGATTAAATTATTTTTTCCCAGCATTACAGTCAAATTGGGTAAGGGAGAAGCAATTTAGCTTTTTTAAATGGCCTCTATCCTAATTTTAAAACATTCTGATGTAACATGTATATATTTCCCCATTCTAATTTCATTTGCCTCAGCCTGGAGGAGTTCTTTCAGAAGCTATTTTTGTTGGAATGGTTAGCTAAACCAATTGAAGCAAAAACAGCTATAGCACAAAACTACAGTAAACATATATTAATATTAAAAATAAGAAATAAATGAAGGAGAAATGCAGATTATATAAACAAAACTCAACATATGTATATTTATAATAATAAATAAAACTCTTCTAGTGAATAGAAATACAGTACATTGAGGTTTTGGTACAGATTCAATGTGCTGTTTGACTTCATACTGGTACTCTTGTTTGGGACTATTTTCCTGAGGTTAATCCAACTATTGTTGCTTTAATGCTTCACTTTCTTGACAGCTTCTGAGTGTTAAGGAGGGGGGAATTCTTAAAATAACTAAACCTGTAGAGAATTGCTTCCTAATGAGAATTAGTGTTCCAAATCTCAGAAAGGTCATCTTCATTAGGCGATAGTATGTTCCCGTAATTCCCACGCTGCTTTGCAACACTGACAGATCCAAAGTAATTGGTTCTATTAAAATCATTAACTGTACAGGACCAAGATAAATGTGCTCATATTATTGTTTAGAGTTACACATCTCACCCTAAATGGTTATTTCCAGTTTTTAGGTTCGTATGACATGGATTGAACTGTACAATGACGTGCAAATGTTACATTTTATTCAGAACATTGTTGCAAAAACATTTCCACCAAAAACATTGGTCACAAATGGTGACTGTCAATAGTTTCTGTCACCTAATTATGAGACAGATTAAGTGGGGTTTCAGTTTGAATGCACTTGCTTTAGATTTGCTTCTGGTCTGCTGATTGCAGTAATGCTGAAGAGGTTTTGAAGCACGAACAAATGCTGCAAGAAGCAAAGTGACAAATTTAGGTTATCTGATCATTTATATGATACTTTTCTTTGATACTTTTAAAATATTACTTGTATATATTAATTGATTAAATAGTTAGCGTAGTAAAATACTTGCATGTTGCAATGGATACAAATACAGAGAACCACCTTTGTACAGATATGTTTAAAAAAAGTTGCATTAATAAATAAATATGGAGCTTATTAAATATTAATAAACAATCAAAAGCAAATATGGACAGAGCTTGTTTAGATTTTTGATTTGATAAAAACAGGATAACTGATAGAGCCATCAACAGAACTACAACAATGAATGAAAGAACTATAGCGTATAAATGCTTTTTCGAAGTTCAGGAGTAAAAAGTAACAGTATAATTTTATATCACAAAGACTTCATTCACACAGACTTTTCTAAAGTACAATTTTGCAAAATGAAATATAGTATTTTCTGCAATTAGATGCAAATATAAGCAAACAAAAACTTTGTTATAAAAACATTCAAAAATATTGTGTATTTTACTTTGCATTTTTGAATCAGGGGAAGATATACTGTATTCTTCATGAATAACTGGCTAAAGAGTGCTACTTAGCAAATGTCAGAACATTTGTCATCGTTTTTATCTTGCATTAAAATTAATAAAATTCATTCTGGTCTTAAAACTGACTTTTGAACTCTTAGCAAATGCAATGCTGATATCATGGGGTCAGAAACAACCGATTCAAAATAGTTCAGAAATGTATAATTTGTGTCTTTTGTTTGCAACATACATCATTTTATGGCCCAACCTATTTTTTGTGCCAAGCTGTATGAAACTCAAGAGAAAGTTAACTGTCCCATCCAACATTTGACAAGCTGCACAAAAAGCCAATCTGAGCTGTGTTCAGGGTTGCTAGCTGCTTCAGTGATGATTTTCATTCTGTGGTTACACTACAGGAGCCTACAATCTCTGCATATCATAAGCTCCACAATACATGAGCAAAACAATGAGAATGATTACGAGTTATTGTTAAATTATACAATTTATTGAAAAACATAGGTCGTGTGGCAAGCATGTTTTGAAGAATACCATTAAACAATATTTTTTATAAGGATTATATTATTTGGTTCATCTGTAACCAGTGAACATGATTACACTACTCTGTTAGCTTAATATAAAGTGTGCATGACAGTCAAGAGCTTATAAGGATGTTTTCAAAAATTACTTCTCTAAATATAACAGTGCCAAAAATGTGTGTTAAAATTGATATTAGCTCTTCAAGAACAAAACTATAACATGAGGAAAAATATTATAAAACAGTGTTTCTCAATTCTTATCCTAGAGTATTCCTGTGTTTGCAGATTTTGTTCCAACTGGGCGCTTAATCACCAATGTAGATGGTGCTTTTAAATTGATCTGCTTGTTGGTTTACACTTTTTTTCAGCACTCAGTCCTTGGTTTAAAAAATGCTCTAGATATGGCGCATTATTTCTAACAGTTTCAGCATGCAAAATTTTTGAAGTCTCTTCTTAACTTGCTAATTAAGAAATAATTTCTGATTATTTCTTATTTCTGACTAAACTGTTCATAACAGGTGATTGATTTATGATGAACAGACACAGTTGGTAAACAATCAGACAATTCAACATTAAGTCAATACTTTTTCTTCTGCTGATGTACAATTGCAAACATTTCAACTGAATGAGGGCATTCATTAATTTACCAAATTCACTACTGGACATTAGCATATAATAATAATAACAACAGTAATAATTGCTTACACTTATATAGTGCTTTTCTGGACACTCAACTCAAAAGCGCTTTACAGGTAATGGGGACTCTCCTCCACCACCACCAATGTGCAGCATCCACCTATTGTTCATCCCTCTTATTTAGATTATTCTTTTTTAAAAAGGATTTAAATCAGAAATAAGAAAACTGAAATAGTTTAACTTGTAATTACAAATACGACTGGAATAAACACCAGAGAATTCCAGGCTCTCATGAAGCGTAGTTTAGGACCCCATGCAGACGGTATAATCTGGAAGTAACTGGAAAAGGAGAACAGGGAGGAGACGACAAGGATCAGGGCAGGTTGACAGACAGGGGGGCCTGACAACAGTGAACTGATGCTTGGGGGGCGTGGCCATGGCAGACAAGTCCAAGGAGTCCAGGGGGGAAATCCGGGGCGAAATCCAAGGACCAAAACCGGGTGATCCATCCGAGACGAAAACAAGACAAGGTTAAAAACCGGAACGGGATCCTGTACAGGGACAGGGAATAAAAACAGGATGACAAGGCCAAGTGCTCCGAGCCCCGGACTCAGATGGTCAGGACGCCGTGTTGAAGCCTATGCCGTCGGGTCTTTCCTGGACCCTCTGGTAGGTGGGCTTCCAGGCGTCCATCTCCCAATGCTGAGCCCAGAATAGTGAGAGCACCAGGCTTAAATAAGGAGGGGCAGGATTGGGGGCAGGTGCACAAAATTAGCAAAATAAGACAGAGCCGGAGCGCCCTTAGAGGAGGGATTACGATCGTGACACTCCTTCAAAGGCATTTGGAGGAGTATTAAAGTAGTAAATTATTAATAGGAAAGTGGAGGAAACAAAAGACAGATAATGAAGGGAAAGCTAAGGATCACTTCTACAACTATAACCAACATCTCAAAGTTACAGCTTTAAGAGAAAGGAGGAAAACCCAAAAGAGTCACAGTTTCATGTGAGTATAGAATGAAAAGATATTCTATTCTGCCAATAAGTCTCTGAGCCCTGGAAACAAAGTAAGGCTTTTTTTAAAAAAAAGTACAAGGGACAATACCCAAAGGAATAGAGAGAATAAGTTCTCTTTTTGGACATATCAAAGTTCAGCAATATCAAGAAAGTCTAAAAACGGACACATTTTGAAATGTTCTTTAGGACATTTAGAAAAATATTATAATTTGAACTCAACAATGTATGTGTTTCTATTGTGTACAAAAATGTAGTAATTAACAACGTCTTCTTCATTGGATTGTTTCCCAATAATGTTGCAGTCTACAGTATGTTGCAACACAGCTACTTCAGATGGGGAGAATTGCTCCTAATAGAATGGTCAGTATTGTGTCTTTTAGAGGTGGAAGTAAACTGGTTTACCAGAGAAAACCCATGTGTTCACAATGAGAACATGCTAAAACCTATAACTCAACAATGTAATGTACTGTAAAACCCACAGGCAAAGAAATGAATATGTGGCAAGGTCAGCTCTGGCCTTGCTAGGATGTAATTCAGTCTCTGAGCCTCAAAAGGCCTCTCAGCAGATGATGAGGAATCCTGCTACATGAAAAGGCCATGACCCCTGCCACATGAGAATTCACGACACTGTCCAGGTTTCAAGGGGTTGACATCTCCTACTATAATATAAACGGTTGGTACTGATTGATCCCTATTACAAATTAAAAAATTAAATGGAGAATTAATAATTGAAAACACTTCCACAAAATCGTGTGTCTTCAGTTGCTGAGAAGGAGAGAACAGTCACTCACTCTTCTTTTCTTTTTCTTCACTTTTTCTTCCTAACAGTGACCTATCACTCTATGTCTAAAATAAAAGGTTGAAAAGCATCGTTTTTTTTATGGACCTGGCAATTATTGTTGCCAAGGTCAGTGATAAAGACACACTTGTCTTCTGCTTGTTGTATGTTTACCAGAATAGGAGTTTTGACAGAAAAAAATAATCCTGATCTGTGGTCAGTATTGTAGAGGACGTTACATGAACAAACAGCATTTGATGCATGAGAAGCTATACAATTCAATCACAGCAAGTTTAACATCTGATGATATATACTGTATATCATACATAACCAAATATACAACTTAACAAACGCATACAGTATGCTGAATATCAAAAGATACATACATGTTTTAGAAAACAATATGGATTTTGGAAGCTGATTAAATGTTTTTTTGGCTCATTTTGATAAATGACTTTTATTGTTGAATAGTTACTAAATCACCTCAACAGTGAGATAATAGATAGGGCACAGATGATTAAGCTGTTAAATGTGAAGTCTGGTGAATATCAAGACGACAAAACTGAAATGAAATTATATGCTCCACACATCAAGAAAACTAAATGCATGCCATTGGTATGCTGGAAGTTAGACTAAGTCACTTCAGGTTGTCTCACCAGTATTGGTGCCAAGTCCTTTTAAGTTTGTGTACAACAGACCAAACAATAGAAAGAAAACAAATGTATATTATTATTCATTATTTATGATTTAACATTAGTACCCGTTACATAACATAAACGTGAAAAACAAGTTCTAAAGTCATGTTTAAGAAGGTAACCTCACTGCCTAGAAAAAATATCACAATCTCCCCATCGTTTTGGATATAACTGTTATGTTATGTAGGCCTGACTTGCCTCTTTGCTTAGGCAGAGTGGTGCCGATACATCTGAAGGTGGAATTAATGTCTCCTTTGCACGCTCCATTATGTTTAGATCATAAAACATTAGGAAAAAAACATTTTTTAAAAAACAGACATGTTTTTGATGTTATGTTTAATGCAATCATTTCTCCCAGAAGTCAGGGAGATCACTCAAACATATTGGAATATGCGATACCAATGGATAGCGCCACTGCTGAGGTTATTAAAAGAACAATTGGAAAACTAATCTCAACAGGGACATTACACATTCACTCTCAATGCTGAAAAGACTTATTAGTATGCACATATATTTTGTGAATCATTTCCTAGACTGCTTGGTGAACAATTGTGAGGATTATGCAAATAAAGATGAAGTATTTGTATAGTCTGTGACCCCTTGCAAAAGAAACACTCATAACAGAAACGGTTGCCAATATGTGTCTAGAGTTAAATGACAGGAAGCAAAACGCTGTATGTTTGCTGAGATGAAATATTCCAAGATTAAAAAGTCATCGTTTTTTAAAAAGAGAAATTACATTTTTTAAAGCTTTTTTTCTGAGCACCTTTAACTGCCACTACAATTAAAATGTACAGATGTGTCTCTATTAATGCTCACTGCTTAAGGCATATAGTGAGTCCCAACTGAATGTTTGTTTTACAATGACATTTCAATCTCACTGAAAGTTACCAGAAATAAAAAAGATAATTGGCAAAGTTGTTAAAAAATCTAAAATTGTGCAAAAGGGATAAAAGGAACAAAGTATATTTTCTCTATGTTGATAAAACCAGCGCATATGTAATTCTACCAAGTGTTTTGTTATTTCCATTCTTCCCAGTGAGACATACATTAACAAACACTACTTATAGTATACTGCTCTCTTTGTGGGTGAGGTTAGTACATTGTAATTTGTGGTCTGCTGTTTTTGTTTTGTAAAGGGAAAACACAAACCTGAAACATTAATTTCTCTTTTTTTTCTAGACATTCTTTCACAATGAGACCCCCATTTTTTTCTCTTTAATGTATTCTTACATAAGAGAAAATTTAATCTTGTTTAGAGCTAGCTTCTTGTATATTTACACTGTGGTCATTAAATAAATACCACAGAATGCAAATGAATAGCTTGTGTGTTATGCTACTTTTTTGCATACCAGACTGGAAATTAAAATCACTTAGTATATGATACTCTAACTTGTTCTTTTAAACTTCGCAGCTCGAATTTTTACGGACATCTCTGGAAATTCATTTACAATGTTCCAAGAATGAACAAACCCCCCCAAAGACGTGTGGAGGTCATTAAGTATTCTTACACTTTACATTTCCATCCAAGTTGTGCTATACGAGAGCCTTTTTTACATCAATTCAGTACTGAGAGGCACTCTTTAACTAAGGTTTTGGTCTATAAAGTACTGTACATACATTTAAATTTCTAAAGTTTTTTAAGGTTCTCAAAGCTTTCTAATTGGTTTATTTCCCCAAATTACACCAGCATTCACCTTAAAGTTACATTATATACTGCATGTAATGTAACATTTTTCTTAATATATTTTTATAATATATTTTTACAATTATATTACAGACTTGTTAATTTCCTATTGCTTGTGAGAAAATAATGTAAGAGTGTGTACAAATGCAACATCAGGTCATTTTTACTATTTGGATCACTGCAGTGATTGCAATTGGACTGTATTGTAGCTAAACGCATTGTGTTTTCATTTAAAATAACAGAAATCTGAAAGTGTGGTTTTCACAGGTTTTCAAACCAACTGGACATGAAAATCTCTTTGTTAATTCTCAAATTCATGTAAACAGAACTACTTCATTCTATAGTCAAAATAGTTCCTAAAGTGTCACAATTATAAAGCCATAGCTTTATAAGTATTAAGCTAAACTAGATAGTTACTGCCATAATAATATATTAACAATATCTTAAAGTGATGTAATCATTTTATATTCTACTCCACAGTTTCCACTACTGCCCTTGACCAGTTTACAAACATCAGGGTATTCCTTTATAGGAAGAGGGAACACAACATTTTATTATACTGTGTGTTGCTTTTTAAACAGTCACAAGAAACTAGATGTTAAACAGACAGCAATTCAATCAAAGGAAAGGCAAAACCTGTTTTTCAATGCGACCTTCAAACAATGCATTATTTACGGAAACTAATTGCTGTGGAAATGTGCTGTGCCTCGGGTGAGACCACAGACTAAGGATCTACATGTAGTGTGGCCAAGCTGCTAAAAGCCGACTGCTTCAAAAGAATAGTCCATACTTGGATGTTTCAAAGAAAAAAACGAAGTTTCTTTAACATCTTTAACTTGCTCTAGACACCACTACATTCCAACATGAAGTCAGTGAACAATCTACAGTATATTGGGGCCGTGATTCAAGAGAATGAGCAGCACCTTTACAGTTTATATAAAATGAGTGAACCAATCAGCTGTGGATTTAATTTGTCACTGTTTCTTGATCATAAAAGGAAATTTTCCTTTAAGGGTCTAAATGCTTTTGTGGGTTTAATACTTGATAGCTGCGGCCATAAAAAAAATATAGTATCAAGAGTATGTTCATCAAAAAAATTTGTTTGTTTATTTTATGGCATCAATGCTCTTTCATTAACGTTGAATATATTTAAATGTTTAAATATCCTGTAAAAGTCTATTCAAATCAGGTACATTTCCCTTGCATTTTCCTGGTGCATTTACAGCACAGGATAAGAGGGATGTAATTAAAGATAAATTTATGCATTTTTATTTATGTAATAGTTCGATACTTCTGTTTGTACGGCTGGCATGTATAGTGGCACTCCTCTTTCGGACACTGCCTCTAATATCGTTTCATTCAACCATCTCCAGTTTAAGTCAAGGACTCTCAATTATCATATCAGTATGGCACTGCCTGCATGGGCCTATGCAACCTTTGCTACAGCAATTTATTTTGTTTCAGAAATATTTTGTTATACTCCAGCAGAAAACTTCATAGAACTGCACAGAATTGTACCATGTCACATTTTGTTGGAAATAAAAATGACTTTCATGATTGCCCCCATATTTCTATGAATATACAAAATAAGGATATATGCATTTCAACTGCACATATATCTTCAGATCAGGCCACTGGAGACCAAGAAACTGTTTATCATACAATTGAATTTTCTTTAGATGAGGCTTAGGTTGAATTGTTTAATATTTGAGATAGCACACTTTGGAAACTTTAATCTTGTTTATCAAACTTTCTCACTACTGTCTGTGTACGTGCACAAGCACAGTGCTATGTATGTGAACATACTGTATATGCACAGTACATACAGTACCTAAACATAAACATATTCATTGTTGGGTTGGTATGAGCTTTGGAGTTACAATTTATTTTCTTCTGCAAAATAATGTGTACACTGCATTTGGCTGATAGATGTATGATATTGTAAAATACAAAATACAACTTTGAACATAATTTCAATTAATAAACTTTGTGAAAAATGTATTATAATTATACAGACCTGCAAATCTCATAATATTAAATATAGAGAACATATCATTTGGCTACAGGCTTTTTAAAGCTGAAGAAATAAAAAGAGGAGAGGAGAAATAGATATATCGGACTGTAAGATTAACATAATGCGAAATGTAAGTTTGCCTTTGAAGCTACCTTTGCATTATTCAGAGTATGACCCTGGTATTAATTTTAAAAGTCCTTGCACATGGATTAGCTTCTTGATTCACGAACTTCATAGCAACATGAAAATTACAGCAATTTAAAATTTAATTTTGTACTTTCCGCAAAATCATTTGTTAACCCAGAGCAAAAAACCTTCTAGGACCTGACTGTTTAGTGGAGGTTGTTTTTATATGCTGTTAAGAGGCATAGAAAACTAGAGAGAGACAAGGTAAAGATTGTTTGAGTGTGAAAGGGAGGCTGGTTTTCCTATTCAGTTCATCAAAGCTACCTTTTGTGTGTGTTTATTCGTTCTCATGGATTTTTGAGCATGTTTCGGACATACTGGGTCAAGGCCTCCACCTCCTCACTATGAATGTAAAGTCATAAGGGGGTGTTTTGTTGTATAAATCTATTTTACAATTATCATATGCAATGCAGCTATAGTTCAGAATGCAGTCGTGTCAAAACACAAGGAACTTTCTGAGCCCAACACAGATGTGAACTTGAGTTCCCAAATCGCTGTCTCTTTGCAGGTAATAAATGGTTTTACAGGCTGAAAAGGTGCTAGAAAAGCTGTATACTTAGTAAATGTGTCAGATGAATGCCTACTGTTAGACCGCAGGGACCACACTGTGGCGTCATGCCCTGTAGCACTGCAGTCCCATTATGACTAATAAGAATGACAGATATGAATGGAAGTGTGGTTCCTGGAAGCTTCATAGTTTTACACAAACACCCATACTAATATAAGTACACAAACAAACTGTATACAGTACCGTAGATTTAACAGCAGTTTTAACTGCTGTACGTTAGATGAATCCCCTATCAAAGCAAATATTTCAAAGCTGTAAACTTGAACAATTTTACTACTTCGGTAAATGGAATACATTCCCCAATACAGTGAAAAAACAGATTAGCGTTTAGAAAAACTGCGCTGCCCCTCTTGATTACTGTACATTGATGGACTCTGCGATCAAGGCAACACTGATGGATACTTCCTACAGTATTTAAGTCTAAATACTGAGTCATTTAATCGTGTGCTGCTCCACGCGGAAAAAAGATGACTGGGCAGCATTTCATGTTTCATATTACAGGCATATAATTATCTCAGATGCACTTGTAACAAACGCCAGACAGTGTTTATAGTTCTGAATTAATTTCATAAATGATTTCCCACGTGCTCCAGTATTGCATACCTTCTTGACGCTGTAAACAGTAGCCTGTTCAGTGCTGTACATATACTGTATGTTGTAATGAAACAGAAAGCAGCAGGGTGATTGCAATGCCTTCTTTGAATTTCTGTTTACCTATAGCAGGTTTTTCAGCTCTTATATTACAGACTTGTTAATGAAACCTCTCCACCACTGCAGAGGAGTGATTCTCCTGAGCTTCACTAATACAGTGGGTGTGACTGAAACAGATCATGTGTTTCAAATAGAATTCACAATGTATTTTCAAAGAAAGGGCTTTAATATTTGCATTCTCATGCCAATTTAGTCATTTTGCCATATTGGCTCACAATGTGAGGAACAATTTTTGTTTGTTCATTGTTCTAAGATTTACAATCTGTTTTTATAACTGGACTCCTCCGATAAGAAGGATAAGAGTATAGAGACAGCGGGACCAGTGTCAGAAGCAGTCTACAAACAAATCTCTGTGTCAGCCATTACCACAACAAGTCTGAACAAGTGATAACGTATAAAAAATTAATAATCATGAATAAAATGTAGATGATTGTTGAGCTGCTCCAGATATAAAGAACCCATCAGATTGAAAACCTAAAAACAAAAAACTTAAAACCATCTGGTGTCCATGTGACAAGATCTGAATCCCTAAAGTGCCATAGGGAATTCGTGCTATTTGTCACTGTGCTTAAGTATAGTACATTCGATGTATTCTGTATTTTAAAATGTGAAATAGATCTACTTGAATTTTAAACCCTTAAGGCAATCTGTATACACAGCAGCATCTTTTATATTACTGCACACATTTATCAAGCTGTTTTACACATTTCTGATAAGCTCCTGTTGCTTTTCATTTGCTCATGTCAGCTTTCTACAGTATGAAAAAGACTTGCAGTATGTTATTGCTAGTAAACCAATATAAAACTTCATATCTTTTTAACAGATCCCTCAAATGAAATACATTTGTTTTAGTGCTTGTTCTTCAAACAAAAAACTGATAAATTCTTCCTTAAGGAAAAAGATGGCACTGTGCTGTCACATTAAAATGGAAACTGTTAGACATTTTACTACACAGTGTGTGATCTTTTTAATTGAAAACCTCATTTGGATTGTTGTGGTGCAATGAGTGTATAGCACCGCACATATATAACTTTAATTATCTTCCAACATTTGATATTTTCTGCTTTATTTATTCCATTGCCTTAATTGAGATCATTGCCTTTGCAGTGAGAATCCCCAAGTCTCAGGCCTGCCTGTTCAGCAGTGTTAAGCTGTGCATTTGAAGGATTTTTGAGAACAAAATCTGAATGACGGCTTTGCACATTTATTGTTCTCATCACCATTTTTAAACCTATTCACATATTGATTACACATACTGTTACATTAATTTGTTTACTGCTGATTTAAATGTTTTACATTTGAGAATACAAACCATTAGTTGTCTGATACTCAGATAGAGGCTGAAGTATCCAAGAGAAATACGTAGTTATGAAAAAATCTTCATGGAAACACAAGTCATAGATTTCTGGGAAGAAAGGATGAAAGTGGGTCATAGGGCTGGAAGTGATCCCAGTTTCTATAGCCTTTAAAGAGAGTAATACACCCTCTGGATGAGAATCATGTCCATTGCAGGTTAAACCCCTGCTAGCGAGTACCTTGCTTAAAAATACCACGGCGGTAGTATCCACATTATGAGATTAAAACCACAATGGTATGGGAAGCAGAGAAGTATTACTGCCGCTTGCTGCCTCAAAAGACAACCTCCTAGCACATTGTAGGTTTAAATAGATTAGAATCTTCTACATACTGGAGAATAAAATGATATTTAATAATAGGAAAATGGAACTGCCCGTGACTTCCTTCGTTTCAGTCCAGTCTAAAGATTCCATAGCCTCTTTTTAGATTGTTTATTAACCTTTTTCATGTACATACCATATAAAAATAGACAAGATCAGAGCTTGCTTCTCTATACAGTACAGTCTATATAAACCTCCTCTATTTTAAGGTCCTGCAGTATTTGTTGACAAAGTGTTTGAAATGATTCTGACACTTAATGTAAAATCACAGGAGGCTGTAGACATGTTTTAATGAATATCTCACTGCTTCCACAACAATGAAACGACAGATCCTTATATTTTTCGGGGGTGGGGGATATCTGACTACAAAATAGGGCTAAGCAAATACAGTATTTCCAAAGCAGATGCAGCAATACTAAACCTCTTGTGTTCATCCAAGCAGTTTGTAGTTTTTTTAAGTAGGTTTTTTAAGCTTAAAAGCAGGTTCAGCTGCATATTTTTGGTATTATTAGATTTCTAAGTCATTTTTTCTCTTTTTCACATTTTGTCTCTACATCATGAATATAGTTCTGAACCCTCATGCTGTTCAGCAGGGATATTGAAAATGTTTTTTCAAGGAAATGTTTATTTTAACCTGATTTATCACATATATCTTTCTTCACTGTACAGCAGAGTTCAATAAACTATTTTATGTGAAGTTACAGTTTGAATGTTTAAGAGTATGCGTTTAAAGTGGCTGCATCTGTATTTAAAGTGTGACTGTTGTCAGTCATAGAATTTCTCAGGTGATTGTTAGCACATCAGAGATTGAAGTAACTCTTTTCCTTGCCAAGGTAAGATTTACTATCACATTTTTATTTTTATGCAAATCAAGCACTCTAAAGGATTGTACATACTATATAAACTAAGCAAATAAAATAAAAATAAAGTCTACAACTATTACTAAACATATCAATGCAAAGAAAACTTAACCTCTGATTACTTGAACCTATACATTTTTTAAATTTTTTTTCTTCAATCAGATCTCACTATGTTGAAACGTGTGTACTGTAGGTGTCTGTGTGGTACTGAGGAGAACTTGTTATAAGTTCATTTTGTCATACTTATAAATCTATTCAACTTTGTGATGTGACAATCCACATTTCATAAATTGCACTAACAAAACAACTCAAAACAATGAGCTAAATAATCCTGACATTCAAAGAATTTGCTGAAACACATCGATAGAAAGTATTCCTGTCTTTCTGACCTGTCTTTGGTTTTCTGTCAACACCTACAGATGCTTTTAAGTTGCTGACTAGATTTGTTCATCTGGAAAACCAAATTACAGTCTGTGCCATCAGAGGGCACTAGTGTGGCTGTAAAGCAATTTCTTTAATTAGCATAATGTGTATAATAAAATAAAGAACCGTAAAGATTATTTCAGAAAGTGTAAATTGATGAACAAACTGGATATGTATTTTCAATTTTAGCTTCCACACTTCAGCCTAACATAAATCATTGCATTATACTGTTGTATTGCATATCATTCCACCAACGACACTTGAAAAACAATTCCAGTCCCTTCTACAGCAAAAAGAAATTAATACCTAACCAGCCAGGCTTTTAAAAAACAAAGCTGAACAGTATTCCACTAGTACAGTCTCACTCACCTGACAGCCCACTAACTTGGGAGACTGGAATATCCTACTCTGCCATGTGTTCAAAGCCAACACCCTGGCTTTTTTAAAGAAATGGTAGGGTGAGATCCTTTGAACAATAAACTACTAACTACCAAATGGGCCAGATGAGCCTTCTCTCATTTGTTTTCTTTCATATGTTCTTAACAGCCAAGGATCTTAACACAAGACCTGCCTGTGTACACTTCCTCTTGACATGGAGAGAAGATTGTCCTGAAAATCAGCAGAAGAAATCTGTGAATGGTTTCGTTGTTATCCCACCACTTTCTTGTCCCTTCATTTACATGTTATTGGGTGCAGAGCAAGTAAAATAAATTAAGGCAATTGAAACCCAAGCAGATTTAATTTTTGTTTGACTCCAGAAAAATGTCCTGAGTAAAGTCTGAACGCACAGGCAAAGTCCTCAGGCGATTATACTGTAGCCCTTCATTGTTGTTTTAAAATTGTTCAGTAACTGCTCTGTGCAAAACACAAGCAATATGAAAGAAACAATGTAAGAACAACATCCACTCTGCTACCTTAAAGTGCTATCTGTACTTCAGACATTTCGTTTAAGCAGGAGGTTTTTCATGGGCAGTGTTTCAAAATTCAATTTTCAAAACGTTTACTGCCGCATTTTGTAATTCTGTCACAACAAATACCTCAGTATGCCATTTATGTCAGCCAACCTACAGTAAAAACTATATCACTATAGTCTTTTTACTTCTTTTTATTCACAATTTTATTCTTTAACTAGGTTGAAGAGATCAGTTGTTGTGAAAAAAGTGGTGTCAGCTATCCCTAAACACCTAGACTGAACCTTTCTTTGGAGAGTCAGGGGCAGTTAGGCAGAGACCTCCATGGGAGATGTCCAAACAATTTAATGAAACAGTAAGCTAAGCGGTGAATGACCAGTCCAAGAAGACCAGCTCACTATTTGAGAAATAGGGTAATAGGGTTGGTTGCCACTCTCAGTCAGTTCATTCTTTCTTATCTTCTGGTTTCTGTTAGCTCCAAGTGTGGGTAGCTGTGGACTGTAGAAGGCCTGGGCTCAGGGACTCACAGGCTTTGTAATTAATTTTTAAATAGTAATTTGTGTATGAGTTAATAATTAATTATTGTGCCCCCCCCATAGGTATTCCTTCTCAGTGTGCCAAGGAATCTAAGAAACCACATGATTAATTATTATCGTGTTATTGTGTATTTCACATGGGTGTGAGCCTTAATTTTCTTTTTTTACTTTAACACACCCACCCTCTCCCATCTCCATTTTGTAACAGTATTTTTGTT
This sequence comes from Lepisosteus oculatus, assembly GCF_040954835.1. Taxonomy (NCBI): domain Eukaryota; kingdom Metazoa; phylum Chordata; class Actinopteri; order Semionotiformes; family Lepisosteidae; genus Lepisosteus; species Lepisosteus oculatus. Next base: position 43,321,630 of record NC_090702.1, on the reverse strand, counting down.
CCGAGACATTTTTAGTACAGGAGAAATACCTCTGTCATATAATTAAAAACTATGTCCCAGGCATTTTATTTTCTCTGCCCTCCTTTATGTTTTGTCATACGAAATCGATGTCGCTAATGGCTGTTCTAACAATTATCCTATGTCAGTTACTTTGGAGTGGCTTCAATCAAAAGTTGTTTTAGAGTGAAAACTAGGTTAGTCTGTTGTATTAATTTACCATTCATGTTCTCAAGGACCTGAATATACTGTAAGAGATGTGGAGAACAGTCTGAAACCTTAACCAAACAAAATAAAAGGGTCTGTGTTAAAGTATTTCTATCTGTAAGTAATGTTCTATCGTTGTGAGTAGTAGATACTTGTGGTATTATGGTATCATTCATATTCAACAACATTATTTTGAGCTCACTTAACGTATACTGTACATGCAGATAACCCTGGCAAGAGTAGCATTTTAACATTTTTTCTTAAAGTTGGTCTAAAAGTTAAGATTTAGATTTTCATCTTCAGGTTCAGTAAATCAATCTTTCAGGAGTTATTCAAATATACAGTGCACAGTACATGTAACGGTAGAAACTGTTGCCAAATGGATAAAATTTCAATTGTGGAACCATTTATAGTGCACCCAACATAGTATTCTACTATGTATCTACATACTGTAGTATCATCTTTTATGTGTCATGACATAGGTAATATCCCAGTTTCACTTTCATCCACCATTTTTTCTGTTAGTAAGGGGAAATACTAAATGTAAATTCCCTAGGAAAAAACCTCTTTAAAAACTGAGAACAGTGGAATTTAAAAAATGAATAGTTGATTTTGAGGCTATACAGTCCATGATCTGTGAAATAAATATTTCCTTACACGAACTTGGACAAATATAAGCCTGAATTATTATTTTTTTGGACGTTTGAGTTCCTCCATTCTCCTGTTACTTTACTCCTGTTAAAACTAAACAAGCCTTCTGTTTTTTCACTATTCACTACCTTTCTTCCCCATTTGTTTTAATAAACTGTTTTGCATTAACTGAATTTCAGACTGAATGAGCCTTTAGTCTTTGGCAATTGCAGTTGTAATATACTGTATAGTATTTACACCCTGTCTAAGATGCACAGTAACTTAATAGAACTCAGCAAAGAAATATTGTCATTTATTCACACATTTTTTATAACTGTTTTGTCCAAAGCTATTGTTCTTGTCTTTTCATTTGTCTTCATTTTGAAGCAGACAAAAATTAATTCTGAGTATTTCAAATCATGAAGTGTGATTCTACTATAATTCCAAACAGAAAGAAATAGTACAGTTTAAACGTTTTGAAATTTGTTCTAGAAAAAAGGTTCATAACCTTTAACTTATGTAGGTTTTATAATGTTTCTGACTTTCCTTGTGCAAAATCTTGTAAAAGTCCTGCAGTGAACGGCACTTCAAAATGTTATTAATGGATTAAGTTTTTCAAATTTTTTTAGTTAGCTTTACATGCCTATAATGTGACAATTGTGGTGGGAGAGGTGGGATTGACAATCTAGATAGTGCAATCTTAACTTGAGGCTGTGGAAGACCAGAACATAGGCTGCAGGCTTCATATCCACTATAGGCAGCAAAAGAGAATGAACTGAGTCACTGTTTGTATTAGCCAAGGGCAACACCCCATCTTCACAGGCAAGAAACAGGACTTTCTCTGAGAGGCACTTTCTGGCTCCAAGAAGAGTTAAATTACCAAAGTTCAGATCCAGTATCAGGAGATGGAGTGAAGGTGGTAGAATTTTAGATCTACTGGTTCTGCTTTGAACACATGGCAAGCACCTGGAGCTTGCCTTCAGTTGAGTGGGCGTCCTGTCTTTTTGCATTACAACATCTTTGTAGTTAAAGGATGTGCTCTTAATGTGTATATGGTCATGAGTGAAGAACCTGGTGATTTTATGACATCTTCCACAAAACCTACTAGCAATGGTTTAGGGTCCTAGTACACCTGCAGGAATAACATCTCAGTATCCATATCTAGCTATTGTATTAGCTCTGGATGTGTCCAGAGCAGCAGACAAACTATCGGATGGGTGAGCTGATTGTTTTGGAACAGTTTCTCCAAAATTACCATTGAGTAACCCCATCCAGATAATGGAGCATTCTGGAATGGCTTTGGAGCAACAGTTCTGGTTGATCAGTCTCAGGCTGCCCATGGAGACCTGTCTAGACCACAACAAGTACCCACGTGCAGGAGAATAAAATATGGGAAGGTGTGGGATGATAAGACTTGGGGATTGTTAATGTAAAAGACTGTATGTTTTTATCTGTAGTTAGCTTGTACATAAAGCTTTCATGCTGAAACTCCACTTGACCTTTGTTCACTCCAGAAGGTGTCTGCCTTATTTAATGATCAACTATATCATGTAAACACAGAGACCAAGCTCAAATCACATCACAAATGAAAGGTCTGTTTAGCTCATTTGGACTGAAGTAGTTAATTGTTTTGAGGATCTCTTCCAGCAATTTAATGCAGGAAGCCTTAACCTTAAAGTGGTAGAAGCTTTAACATGGCTAGGTGGCTTGTTCCAGACTCAGACAAGTACAGTACTTTCCCACTTCAATACCTGGGAATTCTATTTATTGAATTGACTCTGTTAATTCCTTTGAAAATCTTGAATACTTAAATTAGTAAGAGTCATAGCATTCTCTGCTCAAGACTAAAATGATTCTGATCTTTTAGCTTGCCAGATTAGGACATTATTTTGAATCACACTCTTTGGAGCCTGGAAATATACAGTATCCAGTTACTCTTCTTTAAATTGATATCAGAACAGCAATAATGTTCTGTATTGTGGTGATCAAATCTGAACATTGCATTGTAAATGCACTCCTGCTACTGTTTTGCACAGTTTTAATATAACCCTCTTTATTTTAAATATTTTACTTGTAGTGATATATTTCAATGTGTCATTTACCTTTTTATTTCTTTCTAAACGAAGATGTAAATGATGTATGTATATAAATCTATCTATAAAAACACCTCTTTTTTATAGGTTGTCTCTCCAAGTACAGTATACACATTACCTTGAATGCCTACTTCCTGCAATTTTAGATTTGTTTTATTTGAAACCATGATATATGTACTGTATATAAATCTATCTATAAAAACACTTGTCTTTTTTAAAGGTTGCCTCTCCAGGTACAGTATACACATTACCTTGAATGCCTACTTCCTGCAATTTTAGATTTTTTTATTTTAAACTTTCTGAAATTCTATAAACAGCATATCACCTACTCTGTAAACATTACTACAATTACTTTTTCAAAGAACTCCAGCAATTTGGATAAGACCTACCTGTCTACATCTTAATGTGACTGTTCCTTTAAATCGTATTCCCATACAGATCACCCTCTTGTTTATTTCTCATTATTTGTTACATAGCCATTATGTAATTTAAGTAAGAATTAGTGTACAATTACTTGGATGGCTTTTTGTCACTGTTTTTATGGCTGGGCAATCATTCACAACAATTTTCCAGTCAGTGGTTATTGCCCTGTCTGAAGAAACTGCTGGGAGAGTTTTGTTAAAGGCCTGTGAACAACATCTTTTCCCCCTTAAGTATAATTGATAGAATACTATCATGCTATGTAAATTTGCTTTTAAGTGCTTTTTGTGCCTGTACTTCTGCTTCTTCTATGCTAATATTATTTAATGTGGAATTTTGTGTTTGCTCAGCCTGAGGCTTGTTGTCTGTTTCTCCTCAGTAAACACCTGAATATAATATTAATTTAATACATCAACAATGTAAAAATAATCTAAACCTTTCTTTGTGTTTATCTCTGAGGCACATTTCCTTGTCATGTACTGCTCCTTTGCTGTTAGCATACTTTAATTTTTAACATTTTAGCATCTGTTACAATGTATCTTCCTTTTTGACCCTTCTAATATCCCTCTTTGCTTGTGTTTGGCGTTCATCATCTACTGTACCGGGTCCTGTTTCCTTTTGACCGTTTTACTCTGATCAGACTAGAACGTTTTCAAATCCAGAATATACAGAGTGAACCAAGAGCTCACATTAAATGCATTTTTGAGAATGAAAAACTCCTTCCCTCAACTGAAATGTATTTTCCAGAAAATTAACTTGACTTCCAGCTGAGAACAAGATGTGTTTAACTTTTGTTGGACCTGGTGCACTCCACCAAAGTCTTGTGTCCCCCTCTAAAGCATACAATGAGCTTGGTGAAGGCTGAGGAACAGGAAGGAAAATAAAATGCTTATAACTGAATTAAAAACGACACTGTATTTGTCACAGTTTTTAGCATATTTTCTATATGTTTATATTTTGTTCAATTTGTTATTAATTTTCTGCACACTGTGAAACTATTCTAAAAAACACAGTATTAGGAAGAGTTTGATTGATTTTAACTTAAATACAGTATAACAATCAAGAACTTGTAAACCTTATCATAATTCAGATTTCTGAAGTTGTGTTTCATTATTGTCTAAGTTATTCGACTAGATCTGTTCAAACCAGATTACAATTAAGGGCTGCAAAAAGTAATATCCCACATTAGATTCGAAGAGCAGCAAGCAGAAATGCCCATATTTACATTAGGCCAAGTAAAACTGTTTTCTTAGGGATGAGATACATTTTCTATTACAGATAAGGTTATTTGTTATAACATTTCAGAAGGTTATTGTACTGTGTACTTAATTCCTTCAGACACTAACAAAATTATAATTTTAGTAAACCTGCATCTTAGTTTCTCTCTACAGCCCCAAGAGCTTTCTAAGTAATTGGATTGCGCAAGTTTAATAAATAATGGAAATATGCCACTTTCATTATATTTTACAAGCATTTATATTATGAAGAGAAACTGAAAAAAAACAATTGGATGCCAATGATTTAGAATTAATAAATTCACTGTATCTAAGGATTCTTGTTTCAAGAAAATGACTCAAAGGAAAATGGTTCAGGGATGTAAAGCCCAGAAGGAACATTTCGTTTCCAAAGTATAACTAGAAACAATTACATTTTTAAAAAATAATTTTAAGAGCAACTATGCATTGGAACTGAAAGAGATAGATTATTCATTGACCCCTGTATAAAAATCTCCTAATTATACAGTTTGATGGCAAATCAGTGGTATTTTCCTGGTTTATAAATTTTTATAAGTCTTTTTTCTTTAACCCAGTGAGACCCAGTATTAGATATATACACCAGTATTTGGAAATCTGAAGTGTGTTCAATTTGTACATTTTCAGTTGTATCAATTTGCTTTGATAATCATTGGATTGATTGGGCTGGGGGAGTGAGATAACTAAATATCTCTGTCATACTTGCGCAGACCAATATGAATTGGTAAACAAGCAAAAATCCTAAGGTGTGACTAAAAGTTTAATAGATATCAGCCTATAGCATCTTTAATGGTCTGTGCTTTATTTTTTATATTCTCTGTTATAATTTGTAAAAGATTGTGATGAGAAAATCTGGCTGGCAAGCAGTGGTCTTCAGGATTTGCAGAAGTTATATGTATTTCTGCTTCACATTACATCAGTCTAATCCATACACAATGAAACATGTTTCTCCACAAATGGCTTTGCTTAGATCCCATCTTTCTCTTTCCTCCAGTTTACCATTAATATTCCCTTTCCTTTTAATGTGGGAAGTTGTGCAATAAACATTCCTTTCTTCTACTACTAATAAGAAAATAAGATCACTCCAAAGTTGTTTCTGGGCATATTTTTGTTTAAGTGTGTGTTTAGCAGAAGGATCATCATCTGCCTGATTGATATGGCTGGCTTCCCCAGATGACAGGACAAGTGCCACTGTCGGCCCAGGCATTTGCTTGCTTTCAAAATCACTAAAATGTGAGTTCCACAAAGTGACAACCGACAAAGCACCTCAGGTGCAAACATCATCATGGGGCTGTATATGTAAGACCTTTAACTACAGTACAAACAGAAAACATCAAAGATGTGCCAACAGCAATACAGCAAGGAACATCAAAACGAAAAGAAAAATAAATAGGAAATACCTGTTATGACAAAAGTCAGTGTCTGCTTATTCAAACCAGCAACTTTGTTGCTGATTTTAATTTATTCCAAAAGCTTGACTGTACTAAGTCATTTAAAGATTCTGTACCATTTATATCTAATATGCTGGACTTGGGGATGAATGAGGATATCTATAGATTGTAATTAAAATTGCCATCTGCACATAGCTCCCAGCTTAGCTCTGAGACTATAAAGTAACATCTTACTCCTAACATGCAAGTGGAGCATGATAATCATGAGCGGCTCATTTTCAACATCTGGGCTAATTTCTCAGATGTTTCCTCAATTATTTGTTTGTAGTCAACTTCTTCCTCAGGGTTTTTCTTGTTATTGAAATCTGCTGATTGATGGGATTCAGTGCATATTCGGTACTGTTCCACATTTTGGAACGAGAGGACAATGTAAATTATTCTTTTTAACTCAGATATTGAGATCTATGACTATATTTTCATCCGGACACAGATAGCTGCCTCTTCTCTAATATACTGTTAACATTAATGTCTCAGTGATGGCATTCCAATATGTCATACTTGTGCTAGGGAAAGTGTGTTGCTTACTTATGTTTACTGTACTTCCATAAAAATATATATTGGCTTCTCTGACCAAAGTTACTGACTTTTTAAAAATGATTGTAAAGTTTTCAAACAACTTCCAAAAAACATGGAAAACAGTGAGCAATATTTGTGGTTTGCTTCTTTCATTCCTGGGGTATTAATATCTTTGAGCTTTGCTCATTAAAAAGTAAATGTTGTTGGTGATGGTCTATAATGAGTGTAATGGCAGACAGATTTGTTTTCCTCATACTCTTTATCCTTATTTGTTCTCCTTAAACTAGCATGAGTAAGTGTTGTGGGAGTCTGGAACAAGCTCCCCAGCCATGTAGATGAAGCTGACTGCCTGGCTTCTTTCAAGGAACAGGTGGTTGAGATCATCGGATCAATTAGCTACGAGCAGCCAAACTAGCAACAGTAGATGTGTGAAATAGTCTCCTCTTGTGACAACATTTCTCATGTTGTTATGTTCTAATGTTGCGAATCCATCCACCCTACTCCAATCTAGTTATAAAGCCCTTCCTGTCGAAGTACATTATAGACTTCACTCACATTTAAGACACCAGTGTTGTCTGTATATTATAAAAGAAAAGACTGTTTATATGAAGAATTATCTGCTGTGGGCAATGCAGAAGTATTATTGAATCTTCACTTTAATAGAGGGATTGCAAAGAATAAGAATGAACAATATTATCCTCTCCCTCCACCTCCCTCCTCTGTGCGTGGTGTTTCCAAACACCCAACCCTGTCCTGTGTAATGCAGATTAAGAAATTTGTTGTCTACCCAGAGCCATGTGTTATATTTGGAAATTTCCACAAGGAGAGAGTTGTGCAGAGAACAGAAGCATGGTGTTTTTTTTTCAGCTACTGCTGACTCCTCTTCAGCTCAGTGATGAGCAAGAGGAACTGTATCCTGGAAACTTGTGCCTACCAGAATCCCTATCATTACCTTATTGTAAAGGAACTGTGCTAATGCAAAGCACTCGTGAAAAAATACATATTTGCATCTTGTATGTTTTACACACACATTCATTTGCTCTTTTTTTCAATTAACAGATAAACTGTCCAGACAGTGTAATTCCTGTTTCATGTATCCGCTGTAGATGCATATAACCCTATCGGTTATATAAGGGGGTTTGCTCTAGAGTGTTTTCTCACTAAAATAACACTTGTCATTTTAAGCAAAGCTTAACATCTATATTTCCAGTAGGATGTTCATGCTTTTACGTTAACAAAAAGCAAGAAAAAGCAACAAAAATGCAAAACAAAATCTAAAATATGTCTGTAATTTTATAATTCAGAGCAGGAATATCTTTTTAGGAAGCATGTGAAAATCATGGGTTACAAAGTACTTGTGAATTGTGGAATCAGTGATACAGTGCTTTGTCTCATTCTACACAAAATATGCATCTTAAAATTGATGGGAAAATCCTCCAAAAGGTGTACTGCCATGTTTCTGCTTACAGGTGCTAAAAATTAAAATCAGTGCAGCAGGGAAGGTTTAATTGGCTGAACATGTCACCGCAGAGGGTTCTGATACACAACTGTAATCACCTAACAGATTAAAATCATTTAGCTTTATCTTCCAGTGCTAGTTTGAATCAGGGCTGTGTCATCAGCCAGCTGTGACAGAGATTCCCTGAGTAGCAATCCACAGTTGGTCAAGAACCACTAGGTTTGTGTGGACTTGAGCTATGAAATAGTGACACCCATGGCTAGCGTGTCACACGGGGAGACAGCAATGGCTGTGCACATTTTTGAAGGAAAACAGTTTGGTAGCTAGATTGTTCTAATACACACATGCTATATAGGAGGTCATATGCTCTTTTACTGCACAGACAAAATCTTCCGGCGTTTTCCTTCATGCGGATTAATTACTTTCTAAATATACTGCAACTGTCTCTGCAGTATCTTTGTTTTTTATTCCACGAGCAAGTATCAATTCAGCTTACGAATATGTTCACGTGCTTAAGTACTTTTCTATATTTATGGAAAGTTGAAACACATCCCCTACATATGTATATTTGCATGAAATTAAAGGACACACTATAAAGAAAATAAAGGAGAAAAGGTGAAGCAATGGATAATTTTCTTTTTATTCATCTTCACAGAAGATTTTGTGGGCCACCTGTTGAAAACATTCACACAAACAATCACATTAAAACTATAAATCCTTCATTTGAACATCAGTTGGGAAGCTTTGCAGTCTTGGGGCATAAAGGAACATCAAGCTTATAATCATCAATGTCTCATTCTGCATGCGTGATTTATTATAACTCAAGCCAATTTAGTCTAGCCTTTTTATATTTTCATGCAGAATGTTTTATTTCTCCAGGAACACCCACTTCTCTCACAATGTGATGCAGAAGAAATGAAAGGCAGGGCCATTTGATTAAATTAACCTCTAATGTAGTGGGACAGTTCAGAACTGTACACCTTTTTTCTGGAAAGGTCTCCTTCCAGTGCAGTTTCTGTGCATATACAGTAAAGCAAAGTTGATTGAGAATCTCAGAAAATAAACAATTAACTGTCAAGTCATATTGGGAAAAAGTGGTTGTAGGAGATAAGTTGTGTAAGTGACTCATGTTGGGCTGTGCAATACTGTTCTTTGTTTTAGTGCTACCGCCCAAATTGTTTTTCAAATGTCATAATTTATGAATAATGTTTCCACTGATTAATTCTTTCACTTGCTAAAACATAGCAATTTACAGTATATCAACTCAAATACATAGAGTTCACAGGGATGAGGAGCTATCTGATCTCCTAATTGAATTTTCAAAATGAAATGAAGAGGACTGCGATGTTCATGTGGGATGAAAACTGTAAATCACTGGAGTGGTAATTGTGTCATCATGTTTACTTTATCTGTTGACTAACAAAGTGTCCCACAACTGAAGTCTGGTTAGAACATCACATACAGTTTTACAAAGGGCTTTTTGGTGTGACAAGACATGCAATGCCTGTAAAGTCAGATGTGGGTATAAAAATGCTTACAGGATATATATTAATACATGTTAAATAAGTGGCCTTATTTAAATACTTTATTGTCTTACCTGACAATATGAATGCAAATTGATAACCAAAAGATGTCTGAAGATGCTTCTCCTTTAAACAGTACTTCTATTTGAGAGGATGCTGCATATATTGTCATATAAATTTGGTGTCATTATGGAATCCATATTTTACCCTTAAGCCATCACGTAAATAGCATTTATTATGCACTTTTCTGGGGCTATTGAGCTGCAAGAGAAGACTCTTGTGCACTATAAACATGTACATACAGGACACTATACTATGAAAATTACACTATTTCATTTAAACTGATTACATGATTAAAAATGATACATGTTTTTTTTTCTTGGTCTTTGGCAAGGAGGAAAAGACAAAGTTTTTCTTTACATGTGTTCACGTGTACATTATTTAGCTTCCTCCTCATCTTGTTTTATTCACCCGTCTCAGTGACTACGGCCAGCTTAGCTTTCCCTGTCTTGAAATGGCACTGCTGTGGTGAGTATCGCTGGCAGTGATGTGTCACAGCCGTTGGTGAGTAATTGTAAGGTCACATAACAATTATTTTGAATATACGTCTTCACTGTCTGCTGGCGTGTGTGCTGTATATTGTCTGATTTCCCCCCCAAAACAAATAGCTTTTGCATTATCTTTCCGAAAACTTTCAAATACCTTAATTTTTTTAGTGCAGTTTCCTCTTCCTTACTTCTCTTCACTTCCAGTTTCAAAGAACTCAAGGCCCTCTTAAAACTTAGAGTCCACCTTCTCTAAAACAGAGGCGTCAATTTTGATCGCAAACTTTTTACCAGCAGGTTGAAATTTTTGAAGGGAAGCCCCCCACCTTGTTGCCACTTTGCATGAAATTGAACTTCCATGGAAACTCAAGACCAGAAAGCACTGTAGGTGTTGTGATATTAACATTACAACCACTGGTTTTTGATCATTGTGTTAAATGCTATGCTCACAATGCTAATTACTTTCATATGGCATTCAATTAATTATTTAAACAGCATGGTAATTCCATTCTTTATTTTGTAAGTATAAGGTATTATTTTGCAAACAATTGACAGAAAATTGATTCTTTTTTGATGCACTAGGGGAAAGCTTGTTAATAATCTGTAATGTGCTCATCGATAATATACAGTGTAAGAGTCTATAAGGCAGTATTGCATTGTTGTACTGCTTAGTTGCTGTCCAGAGGTTTTAAGATAAGATAATTTATTGGCCATATACTGTACAATTTCTTGTATTAGGAATTTTTCTTTTCACATACAGTACCACAACTTGCTCTCCATGAGACACACAGACAGGGAGAGAAGCTTGGGGCGAGAACACAGGGTCCTGCATTTAAATGGTGCCCCTGGAGTAGTTGGGGTTAAGGACCTTGCTCAAGGGCCAACAGAGTAGGATTCCTCTGCCAGCCGCGGGATACCAACCAGCAACCTTCCAGCCACAGGTGCAGGACCTTAGCCACAGACCCACTGTGCCACCCCTGGTTTTTGCAGTGAAAACTGCTCATTCTCCCCTTTCTCGGCTCCCCTGTTATAAAATATTGATATACCTGATTACTATACTTTATTACGACTAACATTGGCTAATGAGTAGTATTATATCAAATATAATTGAAATGTTATCAAGCTCACATATTAACATCTATGAAATAATTACAGGTATTAGTAAATTATAAATGGTTTTGAGCACACTTACTCAAATCTAAACTATTTTACCATTATTACTTTAAACATTGAGCTGACCACCTAAAACAAATAGCAATGAGAAAATGAGAAAAAGTTATAAATGGTTTTGTGTACACTAATTTAAGGTATAGTACTGCTGTCACACTGTTAGTGTAAACAAACTATACCTATCTATTACTCAGAGAGAACATGGGGACAAAGTTCAGTCATTAGACTGACAAAATGCTTTACAGGCTATTTGACAATAGGAAAACAAAATGCAGGAATGCAGGAATGTCAAGAAAAATAAAATGTTTACACTTTTTTATCAATTATCTTATCAGTTTTGTAACTCTATACCATGCATAAACATTTGTGCATTATTGCTTGAAATCTTAAAATGGTTAAAACAGTCGTTACTTATGATAAACAATTGTATGTTACTACTTGGGTTACAATGATTTAATAACTAAAAAATTATTAAAGGGATTTACAATTAATATAACAGAACCTGATGTACTTAAGGATTTTCAAAAACTTTGGGCTAATTTTGTAAATGCTACAGCAAATATGTTCTGTTTCACATAAACAGAACATTTCTGTGTATTATTATATGATTATAAATTGTGGTATTCTGCTAATTATATTAAATGAACTAGGAATTAAAAAAGAGATATCTGACTTTCCTTCCCAGCATTCTCTGCTCAGGTATGCTCCACTAAATCCAGTTTCTCCTCCCTTGTGGCAGCATCTTGGGTCAACTCACTCTGGGGTTGTGGTGGTGGGCATTTCACCAATATGCCACCCCCCACCCTTCTTAAGCATGATCAGTCCATGGAACTTGTCTGTAACCTGGAAAATGTATATGTACAATGAGACAGGAGTGTACAGTGGTACAGTATGTTTGAAGATTGAAACACTTTCATGCTGAGTTTTCTGCTTTTAAAGTTGTGATCTTGTACATTGGTTTTTAGAGAAGGAGTTTCCTGAGAAGAGCTTTCTGCTAACACAACTTTTCTCACCCCCTGTCAGTAAAGTTAAACTGCAGTTTAAGCTTTCACTTTTCATTTTCAGTCCCTTTTATCATTTCAGGGAATCAGTGTTGTCAATTTTAAGTACAGGTATTGGTTGTGAAAATAAAAGATGTGTTATAGTATAATGTGGGTTTATTACTTTTAATGTTTAGTCACAGGTACAAATAATTCATTACATAGTGACAAGTTTGTTTGTAAGACATCTATACATTTGTTTTCTTCATTTTGCCTTGTACCCTCTTATTCATAATCCATTGCCACATTTCTTAAATACTGCTCAGATTACCATATCAGAAACAGTTATTGAACCTTCTCGGAAATCTAACTTGAGTGTATACTTCCTTGCACAAAAACATTAATGACAAAGCAAGAAATAGACAACAGAAAACTATTCTTCATCTTAGGCCTGTGGGTTTGGTACACAATAAAAGTGACTGAAAACGAAAATGTAATGTGAGTTGGTTGATTCAAATTTTATTTAATATATGAAATGCTTAAATTATTCCTTTGGGTATTAATGTCCGGCAGCACAGTGGCGCAGTAGTTAGCATTACTACCTTGCAGCTCTGGGGCCCTGTGTTCAATTCAGGTTTCTTCCCACAGTCAAAAGACATGATGATAGGTGGATTGGCTTCTTTCAGGGAAACTAGGCCCTGGTGTCTGAATGTGTCTGTATGTACCCTGTGAGGGACTGGTGTCCTGCCCATTGTTTGCTTGATCCTGTATTGAATAAAGCAGTTAGAAAATGAATGGATGGTATTAATATCCTAATACATTTACATTTTCCAAACATTTGTTCAATTGCAAAGTTTCTGAAATTACATTTTCTACTTATGATATGAAATAGTTTCCTGCTAAATATTCCTCTTCAACTCAATATAAACTGTGTAACATGAAGCAATAACAAAGAATTAGGGAAATTAACGCATGTGGAAATTGTGTCAAATTTTAGCTTCCTGTGAAAACACATTGAGCACTGCACACACCCTGTTCACAGTTCTGTTGGCATTTTGATATATTTTACAATCAAGGTTATAGAATAACTGCCATAAAGTCACATAACGCAATCTAAGTAGACAATAGATCTTATCTGTCTACTGAACATATATTTTATCAAATAAAAACCTAGACCTAGAAAAAGCACAGTAGAAGCATGGACTTCATTTATATGAAAGTGAGGGGTGGATAGACTAACTAGACAGATACACGAGTTGCCAGTGATTACTATTCTGTTGTATCAGGTAAGACCATTTAATATCAAGCATTTAGAAAGAGTGAAGAAGTTTCTACACAATTCCTACAAAACAATTTAAAAAAACAAAGAAAGATGTCTGGCTAAGCTTCTTTGGAAAGTTCCAATCTGTTACCTCCCAGTCTGGACTTGCCTAGCTCCATCTGAGCATAATTATGCTGAATTTACAATAACACCCACTTGGGAAATCCCATCTACAGAGTAGACTTACCACACAAACGTCTGTTTTTCAAAGGGTCTAGACATTACTAATTGATTAAAACTTGTGGGTGGAATTCTGTAACAGAAATGGCCAGTACGTTGATACTAACTGTCATGATTTAAATTTAATAGTTTAATGTAAAAATGAATGAGACTTAAAGAATATACTGTAGGGCCATGAGTACAGTATGTGCAGTATATGTAGCACTTTACAGAACATCCTTCTCAGTGAAATAAAATTAAAATGTAACTTTTGAGATCATGTTTTTTTTATGTACATACGGTAAAGAAATGATTAATGCGAATGTGATTAATGTTAACATCAGGTACAGCGTTCACCTTAGATACAAGGAGCCACATTTTGAAAATAATGTACTGTACTAGTTCTCCTTGTATATGGTGCCCTTGTCTCTCAAACAGACCAGAGGCAGATAATAGAAATGTAGAAATATGTTCTCTGTGTAGCATTTTAAATTTTATTTTTTTTAGATCAGGAATTTCACAACCCAGTCAAATATCAATGAACCTTCTAAACCAAGTTGCAATAAAACTATTTTCACAGATATACTGATTAGATATTTTCCCACTAATTTAATCACAATCATCATCAGTGAAATCCTCCATCTTTGAAACAGAAACAAATGTAATATTAGTTTAGAAATGTCTGTTTTTATTTATCAGTTATTAGAAGAAATTCCCTCAGTTTTTTAAATGTGAATTATTTCAATTAACTTGCAAAACCACAACAGACAGAAAATATTTCTTGTAGTTGCTATTTAAGCCAACATGAAGTATTTCTATTAACAATAAAAAAATGTATTTGTTACTTAAAAATACATTACAAATGCTTTTTTTTTGCTATATTAATAAAATTGGAATAGCAATTTATACAAAGAAATATGTTCAATATGTTAAATACAAATATTGTTATGTACCTGTCAATTATTTAATTGAACAACAGGATTTTTCAAACAAATTAACAATGCTGTTATCATACCTTTGTTTATGGGCTTAATTGTGCAGTAAAACAATAAGGGATAACATCCAATATATGTGAAATATGTGTAAAATACCACAAAAAAGAGTAAGGTTATGCATATTAAAATCGCTTTAAGGATCAGCAGAATAGTGATGAAGAGTTATCATGATTGAAAAATACCTTTCTATTTAATCCTTTAGCTTCCTGCTGAACTAGTAACAGGAGCCAGTTTTGCCACAGGGTATCATTAAATTGTGGGTAGAAAATATCCTGGGACATGTAGACAATAGTAACACACATCTGTTTTATTTTTCTGGTGTTTGTGTGTGCCAATGAAGGAATATAGCAAACTATTAATTTTCAAAAGACATTATTTTTACCATTTTAATGTTCCACAATGAGTCTTCAGTAACTCTGTAACTCAAAATAATCACCTTCAAGCTACAGTATTAAATCTCCTCCAAGCTACTCTACTACTGACATCGTTATGAAACATGCCCCAGTGCCAAGTGGTTGATTTTTCTACACACCTGTGATTTATATGCTTAGAAAAAAATGCTTTTCACTGGAGTTGTAACTTATACAATTGCTGATACTTCTTGTGTCACAGTCAGCACCATAATTTTATATTGTGTTGGAAAAAAATAAGTTAGGTTAAAGTTTGTGGAGGGTTTGTACAATTCTTCCTCTTTGATTAAGACCCACCTACCCTGAAGTAAAATGTATTAAGTTAATTTAATTAATACTTACCCATGTGCACTAGTGCTGAAATTTAAAATATTGTAAAACTATTGTAGTCTCAGAGATCTGTGACATGTAATGTTGTACACAACAATTAATAGTTTTGTAGATGACAGTACTGTCAACAGTTCCCTTATAATCATTGCAGAAAAATCTTTATGTGGCATTATTGGAAAGTTGGAAGTAGCCCAAGGAAAATTTCAAATACTGTAATCTCATTCACAGTAATTCATTGTTTTCTTTTAAAAACTATTGCTTCGTTGGTTAAATACAAATGCAGATGTATTTGCAAGAAGGAACATCAAAATAGCGTGCAGCCCTTTTCCTGTGGAAGCGTTCCACAAAGACTTAATATTTGTTAGTTACAAAGGCAATTTAATGTGTTTAATGTCAGCTTCAATATACACTTGAGAAGAAACTGTAAAGCATTAGACATTAACATCTTGTTGTATACCTATAACATTATTGTCATAAATTAATTTGATAGAACAATCTTGTTTTACTGAAAAAATAAAGAATACAGTTTTGTATAATGTCTAAATCAATTTAATTTAATCGATTTGTGACTTATAAGCAATCATCTAGGGTAGGGTTGCTCCTACTTTGGAATGGTTCAAATTGACAGTCAAATAAACACAGAATATATTATTGTAATCTGGAATACAGGAATTCTGAGTAGAATAACTGTAGAATAACAAAATTTCTCACATGATGTACCTCTAGCTGGATTTTATTGATGAATATGCGATATGCACCAATTAACACATCACCTGCTACTCCTAGTGTTTTTTTTTAATTCCTGCAGGCGGATAGCCATGACTCAGTCTTAAAAGCATGATTGTTTTAAATGCCAAATCATTCATAGATGCTCGGAAATTACACATACATTTGAATTTACATACTGTACTCTTTAAGGAAAACAAGTAGTAAATATTTCGCATGAGCCTGGTATTTGGTTCTCCTTATTTCTCCTAAATAACGAAGAACTGCATAAATAATTAAGTAAGATAAAAGTAATTTACATCAGTGTAAATTTCATGAATATCAGCGATACTCTATAAGCGTACAGTAGGTCATTTGCTTTCGATGGGTATTGTTTGTGTTTCCTACGCTTCAGCTGGATTTTACAGCATTTTAACGAGTTTGTATATACTGTTGCCGCAGGAACGATTTTCATTAACTGTGTCGATAACAACTGTTGAAAAATTCAAAAGATCCTAAATATTTATATATAGTATATAGTATATATTTTTCTCATATAGTAGTGTGTTTTGGGGTTTAAAACGCCATTCATGATTTAACGGACATGCGGCAATAAAGGACACCCCTTCCCCCTATGAACTGTAGGTTTACTGTGCTGTATGTACAGTACAGTAGGCTTATACATGCTGACAACTGATAGGAACAGTTTTATTCCATTATCTAGGGCACAGATGCCAGCTTCAGTCTCTGGTTGGGTGTACTGTATTTACTGTAAACACATGTTTTCTAATCACATTATTTTTCTATTTAACCTTAGAGAAGATAGATGATAGAAGTCCTTACTCTGCTATACTTTTCACTTGCTCACTGTCAGAGATTTATCCTTTAGCATATTAATGTGCCATTCCTTCTACTGTATCTCTGTTACCCACAGAAGAACAATCATGAGACTGTATTATGCAAAAATCAAGGACAGAGAGTGTTCTAAACCCTTAGAAACACTGCCTTTCTTCTCTGAGTTAATCCACGCAGGTCTTACAGTTTTAGTTTAATGCTTTCATCACTAAAAAAAGAAGAATTTGAGATATTTAGGGCTGAAACAGTTCTCTCACCTTGACTATGCAGCTTTGTACAGTAAATCAGAATACATAAACTTCAATAGATTACAGCACTGTGCCTAGCATTCCAACTTTTTTCCACAATGAAACCAATTAAAAACTAGACTTTGATTTTTTCTGATTTTAAAAACATTTAATTTCAAATGATCAGATTCTTGTTTTTTTGCCACAATAATGACAACATTGTTATAAATAGGTAATTATGTAAATACAAAAATTGCCTTAATCATATGCACATACAATAGACAATAACCCTTAATCTTTACATTATTCAAGGGTGACATGCACCTCAAAAGCAATTTAAAATAATAGTACCAGCAATGATTTAATTATTTTCAAAGTTCATTATATTTGGTAATAGATGAAAATAAATTACACTTTGTGGATGAAACAATGCTTATCTGTTAAACATTTCAGTCTTGATCAAGTGGAGATTCTTGAGAGCAAAGAACAGAGTTTTAAATACTTCAGTACAAGGTGAAAGTGTTGCTGTAATTGATGTCAACAAGGTTCACAGAATGTGCAATCTGTATAAAGAGATTAGCACACCATTCACCGATATAGTGGGTAATTACATTCCTAAAACCAGCTTTGACCCAATCAGAGTCAGACAGCAGAGAAATAAGTTTTTTTTTTCACTTCTGCTTAATTTTCTTGGTCAATACATCATTCAGCCTTTTACTGCTAGAAATGCGATGTTTTGAAGCTTTTGGTGGTGTGATCCCAAACAACGTGTAAACATAATTTGTGTTATAAAAGCAAGGGGGAAGCATAACAGCTTTGCCTTCGATACAAGACATTTCATTTTTACAGACATTTTTTTCTTCACAGCATGGGCAGAATTCTGATTTGTTTTAAAAAGTAAAACCTATGATAAAGTACCTATAACCTAAAATGTTTGAAAAACTGACAAATTGTAATTTCAACTTTTAATCTTTAGTTAACTTGGTAAATGCATTGTTGATTATGGAAAAAAAGATAGCATAACACTTAGTAAGGATACATAAGAATATACTGTGGCCTAATAATAAGTCAAGTTTAGTGTAGGCTGAACACAGGAAATATTGTTATTAAAAGGAAAGCTTTTATTGCACATATCCTGCATGGTTAATGCTGTTTGATGCAGGGAAAAGCATAAATTCAAGATCACAAGTTACAACAATTGTTAGTGCATGACTTTCCAACATATTAAAAGTGTGAAAATTATAACTGCAGTCATAGATTTGTTTAGAAAAACACTTACTGAAGCCACAGTGTTCATTGTGTTGAATCTGTAAGGTGAGAAACAAATAAATAATTTTACTAGATCATTTCTGAAAAACATCACAATAGACTCATTGTTCCCACAAAATATACATTTACAGAAAATCCCCATTCTAAGAAGGGAAATTTTACTGATTGGCTAATGTCTTTGAACATTTTGATTTTTTTCCTGCAGGGCATATGTAAGGAAAACAGTTCTTATCCTACACAGATCACACATCATGTGTCATGTGACACACATTCAAGAAATATTCTGATCTCAGTGTCAATGCAAATTCATTCTTAATTAAAAACAAATACATCATTTCTTTGATTTCTATGATTCTTTCTATGATTCATTCACACATTATATGAATAATATATTGTTTCTAGATTAATTTATTTGTTGGCTGTTCAAATGCAAGTTCACTTATCCACAAGACTGTATTTGTTTTTGACCCAATTATCGATTAATACAATCTGATGATCCTGGCCTTAAAGAAACCTGGTTCTGATGTTTCTCTATTAGACAAAGCAACCTGCTTTGGATTACAGTACTTGCAACATCAGTGTTGTGGAGGAGGCGTGGCAGAAATATTTGATTCAGTACGAGATGTTTCACAAATGACTCGACATGAGACTTTCTGTTCTTTTGAATATATGAAATTATTTTACTCTGCTCATTACTCCATAAAGATTGTGGTTGTCTACCGCCCTCCCAAAGAGTTCTGATTTCATTAACGAGTCCTCTGCATTTCTTTCATCCCTTTGCCCCTCTTTCGAGCTTGTGCTCATTATTGGAATCTCTGATATGCCCTCGTGTATTAATTTCCTTGATTTTCCTCTTTCAAAAATACTCAATGAAACAGCTCCAACTAAGTTGCGGACAGTGAAAGCTCTTCATAATTAGGAAAGAAAGGCTCTGAAGTCCCAAAAAAAGAAGTACTTTTCTAAGATTATTGAAAACATTCATGGAAATTCCAGTCTTAAATTCCACCACAAAAAAACAATTTTCCTTTGGATAATGTCAGCTTTGCCTGATCCTTTAGATACTTGTTGCTATTAGCTTGTATTTTGTTCCAAACTATTTACATACTTTGCCGTTGAACTTTGCCTCAACCTTATCAGTCACCATATTTGAAAAACTCCCTAGTACTGTACTATATTTATCTACTGCTCTGTTAATCCCATTCCTTCCATTTTATTGAAGACTTATTGAGTTTCTGCTGTTCATGTCCCGTTAAATGTTACAAAAGCATAGCTAGCTAACATACCTCCTTTCTTCAAAATACCTACTGTAATCTAAATAAAATATCTCTTCCATTTATTGTCCCATTTCAAATGAACTCCTGGAATGTTTGCTGTCTTTTCAGCGGAGAGCATGTCCACCTCTTAATACTGCATTGTTAAAAATGAGTTCCATCACTGAATTGATGAGGGTTCATATTATTTTAGGGTTTTGCGTAATTTGGCATATTTGGGCAAAAACCTTTCAAGGCTGTACACAATCTGGCACCAACCACTTTGTGAAGCAGTACAGTACTGTATGTATGTCCCAAATCAAGAACGTCCTCTGTATATGGATATTGTGTAAAGGTACTGTATGATATATAAGATCAACCCAAACTGTTCTTGCAATTTTATTTGGTTTCAGTTTCCACGTTTATATTGTTTTTTACATCAGCACCTGGATTCCTAATTTAGCCAAAATTGAAAGATGGGCTAGTCAGAGTAGCTTCCCTTTCAATTGTAAAACATTTTGTTTTAACTTTCATGAGACAGTCACCTTCATACAGTATGTGAGCCTGCTCATTTGTCCGTCTGTCTGCCTCTCTGTCCATGTGAGAGCTGACTGACATACAGTCGTGAGAACATGTAAAAGGCTTGTGTTATGTCCAGTCATTTCTTCAATATCAAAATTCACAATCATTCAAGTTGTTTTATTATGTTATATTTATTGCTCCCAGTTTGTAATTGGCTACTGTTTTAATTTAATTGGCAACTCAGCCAATAGTACACTGATGCCTGGGGAATCCCAAGTGATATGAATCAGTCTACAGCTAACTATGCCTGTACCCTTGCTAGTTAAACCAGTCAGACACTGTGAGAGACTATACCTTGATCCATTCTTCGTAACGATTTGTGGTTCTGAGGATTTCAGTCTGACTACTTCATATACATTATAGCTGCAGATGGTAGACATCCTTGCTGTTTCATTGCCTTTTCTTTTTTGTCACACTGGATTGGCTGGGCAGGTTTTGTATTCTGCATGCGCTGTAAGCAGCACCAGAGCACTGAGAGCAACAGCCTTTTCTCTTCTGTGTCTGTTTATGCTGCTTGCCTATTTAAAATACTCATATTCAATGGAAAGCAGCTAGTTTGAGCAGTGAGTTAGCTGTAAATATATTTGATCTTAAACCCGATCAAGAAGGCTGTTGAATCATGGTTGTTTGGAGCTTTAGTGTGATGGATTTAGAATACTGACCTTTTTTTGTGACGTTTTTGTAGTTTTATGCTCTTGGCTACTGCTGGAAATTGATACTGAAGTAATTCTTATATTATCTATTTCCTTGTATTGTTTGGTTCACCCCTGTGCACTTTTGCCATTCCTGTTTTTAAAGATCTAGCCGCTGATCTATCTGCATAACCTTAGAAAACAAATTCTGGCAAATCAATCTTTAACTGAACTGGCCAATGGAAAGCTCTGCTTTGACCTACAGGGAGAATGGCTGGACAACAACCATGCAGCCCAACCCTTGCACTACAGATGAAGCAATAGACACCACCACCATGTCCAAAGTACAACAACCAGACTCATCAACTATGAAAAGAACTAACAAAGACAATTAAAATTACAAGTATAAATACTTCATCCTAAAAATATCCAGTCATTTGTCGTTTGTGAACTAGCATATCCAAACATGGGCACAAAATTAGGCTATGCCTATGCAATTCTTCCTAAATTGGAAGGGCGGCTACGGATGACTTATTACAGTACATGCACATTCCTCAAAGGAGTTCCTCCAAGGAGTGTACCACAGTACATTTAGGTAGCTTCTTAGAGTTTGAATGTTCTAATTTCTGTCACAAAGTAATTCTTACTTATCAGATCATTATACCATAGGCATTCAAAACTCTACTCTCTATAAAGGGAAGTGCACAAATTTGTGCATGAAGCTAAAAAAGAAGAGAAATTACATCTTCTGGTATCCCACAGTGGCAGTTGTTATTGTCATTGTCATGTGCCAACAAATTTCTAAAAGTTCTTTTTCACACGTGCTCCTTCATACTCAAGGACTCAGGACTGGCTTGAGCACCGAATTCCATCTGTTTTTAACTCAGGTGATTTTTACCAACAGGGATGCCTGAAAGATTGAATATCGCCTTACACACTGCAGAGAGCAGAATTTGCATGTATGCAGCGTAGAACTGAATGTCACAGGAAGACATATTGGACCATTTGAAATAAGACAAGATTTCCAAAACATTAGGACAAGTTACATACTAGTTAGGTATATCTTGTCTATTAAAATATTGTAACTATCTGTAATGGTTAGAGTAATGAATAATTACCTCTACACTGACATTGCATTCCCAGAGTCTGTCTCATGTTTTACCGTATCACCATACCATCATATACAGTATATATATATTGTACTATCATGCTTTTCCAAGAACTATTTTATCATGCAGTGCTTCATTGCACTTTATTGTGTTTTTGAATGGTATTAAAATATAAGGTGTGTTAATTCACAATTGTTACTAATGATTACACTCATACTGCTGTAAGAAAATTATTTTGTAAGAGTGGAATCCATATGACAGAAAATACTTTGTTTCTGTGCTGCCAGATTGCTTCTTGTATATCTCTGGATTGTCTTTTTGTAAAGTCTATTCTTCTGTCTTTTAAGGTAGTTTCCTCAGTATAGTGTTGGTAAGACACTTACAAAAGCAATTTCAACTTACATTGGGATTCCATTTACTCTACCAGAAAGCTGTTATTCAAGTCTCAATTTCTCACTGCAGGGCATTTACTTCTGTTTCTTCGTATTATCCATAAACACCATCATTGAGTGCAATTTGGACTGATTGCATTTTCATTGCTTATCTAGTAAAATTACAGATATTTTTCCCCACAAACCTTTGTTATTTTTAATATATGAAAGAACATTGCTCAACAGCTAAAACATTTTCAACTATCATGCTTGACAGAAAAAATTACATAAAACTGTTCATGTGAGGCAGGTCTACGATACTGGGAATTAACACGTTGTGCTGAAAATATAGTTATATTGCAATAATGTAGTTATTATCCTTAGAAATCAGGATAAAGTTGTTTAGCTGCAAAACTTAAAGTTTGTCCTAATATAGTCTATATGAGTTTCAAAATATTTTAAAAACATTTTCTGATGAGTACAGCAGGTTTATAACTCATAAATATAAAGATCAAAAAGATTTTTTCTCAGTCATGATTGATATCTTTCTCTGAAAAACCTTCAGCTATTTAATGCACAAGTCAAGACCTAGTTCTTGTAAAATTGCTGGCTGTAAACCTGAAATCTGAAGGTGTCAAGTAAAAGTATTATCGGGTGTGAAAGCTGTTAGAATTGGGTATTTTTCATACTGACACCTTTGAAACATTTATACTTGCACAGAAATCTTATCCTTGGAGCCTTCAAGACAGAAAGACTTCACACTGCTGTTGTGGGTGAGATTCAGTAAACAGGGATTTAAAAACTCCATGGCTTCTCTTGAAAAGAGTAGTGAAAAGTTGCAGTAAATGATGGTGTTACCCAGGTGTCCTGGCCAAATTTCCCCCTGGCCTTTAAGAATCAGGGATCCCTAATAATCCCTACATACTGTAGTTCTGAAGTGTAGTGTGGTGAGCGTTCTGGCACACTATGGCTGCCGTCGCATCATCCAGGTGGATGCTGCACATTGGTGGTGGTGGAGGGGAGTCCCCATTACCTGTAAAGCGCTTTGAGTGGAGTGTCCAGAAAAGCGCTATATAAGTGTAAGAAATTACTATTAATATTATTGTTAACAAGGCCTTCCTCAAACTGCAGCATAACACCAACTCCTTATACCTGTCAGTGATATCAGAGTGAAGCACTGTTCCTCCAGTTACTATCAATGTGACAGCTGACAAGGATTTGATTACAGCCTCGCACTAGCTGCACCAGCCACTCTCCAGACAGAGGAGAGAACAGGTCAACTAAAAGACCGAGCCCCCTGCCACACGAGTTGATGTCACCTTGTGTAAGAGAGCCAATGCTAAATGAGTCCATTGACATAAACTGTGTTGTAAAGTGCTCACAGTATGTAAAAATGATAAGCTGTGATATTTTGCACTATACTGGTGATGAGAGATAAGGTAATTCACTGACAATTCCAACAGAAAATAAAAACGGTTTCATTCATGGGTTAGGTTGTATACACAGTTGTGCAATTTGGTTTTTAATTTTTTTTCTCCAGTTTTTAATGAATGTCTATTAAAGAATATTTACATGACGTTAATATTTTCATGTACTGTAAAAGAGTAAAGGAAGTGTGAATAGCAATCTTGAATAACAACACATACAGTATGTACTTGAAATTATGTTCAAATTACCAATTTGCTTTAATGTTATAACGAATCGGCATTTACAGCTGAATAAAAACCACATAAACATCCTTTACGTAGTAGCAGGAAAACACTTCAGGTTCGTGGGTATTTGCGAACAGAGAGCACGAGGTTCTTCGTGGAATGTTAGCAAACCAGACCGTCCACACTGAGAAATCACAGCATATGAACATGTGGAGAAATGTAGCACCTGGGCATTCTTTTTTTTTTCCAGCCACTCATATGTGCTCAAGCCACCTCAGTTTTTCATCATCCCAACTCATGGTCTATCTCCTGTCCTTTCCATGTAATATAAAGCACCCTTTGTCACCTGAACCAGAGCCTTGGAATTCCTTTGTATTAAATCATTAATTCTATATATGAATTATTCATAGAATTAAAGTACAATAATAAAAACTTGTAATTTGAAATCTACATATATTGACTTATACATTGCTAAGCTTTACAGTACACATTACTATAATTGGGAAAGATTAAGTTTAATTTCTGGTTGAATGTGCCATTTGGCATTTTTGGTGGTTACTACCCAGTGTAAAACATTAGTAACAGTACAGTTGAAGTTAATTTACTGTAATTAAGGTATTTGTCTCTCATTTAATTCTAAACTTCTCTTGTTTAGGGAGAACCAGCTGTATAAATCATGCAGAGCAGAAGTTTAAAATTATGTTGCCTAGCAACTGTAAAGATATCTGCTGAACAAACAGTACTGTAAATGTATATCTCATTTTCAGAACGACTTAATACAAATGTCAAGAGACAGTGAAGTTTTAAACTGATTTCATGCATTAAAGACAAAAATCAAACAAATTCCTGAATTTATTTTTTTCGGGCCTTTTGAACGTCTTACAGTATGTATAAAAATACATAGAGCTAATTTGTTGTTTTGGTATTATTTTTCTAAATATTTTTTTCCAAAAGACAATGCAGTTGCCTAAATTTTAAAAAAAAACATTACAAACTACAGAACCTTATTTATTTGGCAAACTCAAACAATGTGGTATGACATGCGAACTTAAAAAGAAGCACTTTCGCAAAGACTGGATTGATACAATATAAAAAAAAACATACAGTATGTCTGTTCTCATAGTTAAAGCAACTGCAGAATAAGGATCACCTCAATTTAGCCATGACTCACAATCCTGGCGAGTCACAATAACTAGCAAGAATAAAACTCCTTACTTTCATATCACTAGACAATACCCAACCAGCTCCTCAGCTCTTTACAAATACATCTCCCTATGCAAGCAAACGTTAGAGGGAATTCACTTAATTTATTCTACACGGTTTGGCTGAAACATCTTTTCTTTATTGGTTAACATGTTTTTGACAGCATTTGAAAATGATCTAAAAAAGGGGAAAATGTGATCGGGGTCACATGGTGTATAAAGCCAAGTTCTCCTATTTAAGGCAACAATACAAGGTTTGTTAAGGTAGGCCTTAAACACAATCACAAATATAATGTGGGACACACTAGCAAGGACATCCCCCACAGACCACAAAGAATGCTTCGCCACTCAAACTGTAATCAGCTACAGTTCCATCGACTTTAACTGGCCGTGGTTTTATGACACAGGTTTTATGACATATGTATGTAGTGTTACAGTAGCCCTGGGTGTTGACCATGACCTCCCATCGTAGCTGAAGCACCTGAGTGATCCATGTTTTGAAGGCCGAACACTACTGCGTTGAAAGATGCAGGGATCACACTTGTATGTTGTTGATGCTGAGACAACAACAGGAGGAGGATGGATTTCAAAATGTGGACAGCATAAAACTGCAGTGAGAGAAACATCCAAAACCTGGCATTAACGGGGTTCCCACGATGCTGTGCTGCTTTCGGGGTTTCTTCTCTTTGCGTGTGTTTCATCAGATATGCCACCCTTTCAAAATTTTCAGCTTCTGTTCTATCTTTACATCTTTTAAGTATGAACACTAAAGTCACTTAACCAGTGAAAACAGTGCAGAAAATGACAAAATGAAGTTTGTTTTTTTCAATTTTTTTTATTTTGTTTCAATGTGCCTTTTGATTCAACATGTACAAACAGACATCTCTGAATTGAGCAAACATTTAAAATAGATATCTGAATATAATAATTAATTATTTACATGAAAACATATGTACAGAAGGCATATTTAGCCGGAAATAATTTTATCATTCTGTTTAGACTGAAAAAAATCAACCCCATCACTGTGACTCCAAATTTAAGCATTAGATTTTTCTTAATTAAACAAAAGAAACTATTTATTTCAATGAAGCAAAGCAAAACATTAAAAATAAACATTAATGGCAAAGATCTCACACGGGCTCCAGCTTTAGTTTTTGTTTTAGAAACTTCAGCAGTTCAGACCTAAAGGTTGAGCACACGCAATTAATTTATAGTGATACACCTTCCTCCAGATACTCCAACGTACTGGTACCTTTCAGTCGGCCACAATTCTCTGATATAAAGAACAGACTTTCTCTTGTCACAACTTACCAACCTCCCACCTAAATGAATAATACCTGAACAGAAACTGGTTAACATCAACCTCCTCAAGAAATGAAGTCTCAAAGAAATGCTGAACAAGACTACACGTTACAGTATAGTCCTGTAAACCATTTCTTTTTAATGCTTATAATATGACATCTTATGCATGCAAAAACTGTCCAGGTCAATCAAAGAGTGGATTATTAGTTATATTAGAAATTTTCAAGAACATTCTGGTTATAAACAGCTTCTAGAAACAATGGAACATGAATTGCAATTTTTCTGCACAAAAAGCTTTGTAAAAATCTGTACAAAATTGACTTCTTTAACACTTTATGAACTTTTTTTCTTATTTCATTTTGCATAGTTGGGTAAATAATACAAGTTTTAACTTGTTTCACAGTTGAATTATTGTTACCCAAGGAAAATGACAAAAGTATGATATAAAATCAGTTAATTGCAAATGTATGTTGTTGAAGGATTAATTTTAAAAACCAGGGTGCTGTAGGTAAAATACAATTGGAACATACAATAAAAATAATTTTTAAAATGACTTTGAGGTTGTCTTCAAAAATAATAATTGAAAAAGTACATCATATGTTGATTGACAAACTTTAAATGATACCTAAACTAAAAGTCCATAAATATAGTTTCTTATTTAAACAATTGCAACTAACAAAAATATACCAATAACTTCATGGCTTAAAAGAACTCACAGTATCTTCAAAGCTCTTTGAATATAGGGACACATTGCACAGAATAAAGTTGATATAATGTAGCTATTTTTACCTAATTAAATTAACTTTGTTTGGCTGATGGGCATGTGCAATGTGCTTCGTAACATGCAAAATAAAAATCTGTAAAAATATTCTTTACTATTATTTTCTACTCCATCTAAAACAGATTACTGCATGTTGCTTAATTATGCAGTGTGAAGAAAAGCCTAAATCAGCTTCAAACAACAAAACAAAAATGAACCCAATTAAGTAAAGAGCATTGCACTTCTGAAATATTTCACCTCACATAAGCTACTGTTGTTTTAATTGTGATTTTAGCTACCAATATTAATAAAACACTTTAATTAAATTAAAAAGAGACATCTCCTTAATCGCATTTTCCTATTAAAAAGGTGTCGCATACTGTACCTCTAACTATATCCTGCAATGAAAAACTCATTTTTAGCCTGGTAGGCCAGCAATTCTTGTCCAGGATCGAAAATTGTTTATTTCTATTACCGAAACTTTTCACTATCCAAGCAAAATCAGAGGATCAGAATAAACTCAAAGAGGTGTCCCTGTTTGACTTCGTAGTATATGGCTTATTCTAGAATGCTTTATCCTGGCTTCTGAATTGAAATCTCAGCTTTGTAGCAAATTCAAATTTACAGTTTAAAAGCAAACTATAAAACTGCATTGAGAATGGACGTCATCAGCAATATGACACTTAACTTACACAAACAACACTGCTGCTGTGAAGTAACACTGCAGCTAACTGGATGTTGCTATAAGCTGTAGCCACTTGATTGAAATTTCCCTGTAAATAGCATGGAACTGTACAAGAACCACTGAGTAATGAAGCAACAACATTATACAGAGGGTACAGAATTCCATCTATATTCCTTTAAGACTTGCACTGAGCTGGTTTTAGACCATATAGTCTGTTTTCAAGACCCATTTTCAAAAAATAAACTGCATCAATTAAAAAAATCACACTGAATAAACCCAACAGTAACATACACTGTAGTACCTTTCATGTAATACATGTCAGTCTTTCACATTTGGCGGTAGAGTCAATTTGCGTACTGTGCATAAAATGCAAATTTTACTCTTTCAATCTGGTGACATAATTTTATGGCTGGTCCAAGTTTTAACTCCATGCACTCCTGCACTGTTGGAAGTGTTAAAAGAAGTAGTGCCTGGCCATCAATATCCTGGGAAAAGAAGAAAACATAAAAGTCATGCTCATAAGACAGAGAGCACATATTTAGTTTTACTCCACAAAGATGAAAGGCATACTGTACATGCCTCACTGTATTAAATATATAAACTTACAGAGTTTCTACAGTATGTGTACAGTGGAAATAATTCAAGAGGATAGGACTGTAAGAGCCAGGAAAGTAGTATCACAATAGTATGAGGAAGAAAGATGTACTGTAAAATGAAGTAAAGGCATGCCAATCATATGCATAGGATCAGAAATAGTAAAATGTCTGTTCAATACAGTTTGATGCTTGTTAATACCTGTTCTTGAAATATTTTGGCAAGAGGAGCACAATCTGTAGACTTAATAAACCTGACAACATCTGCCACTGTCCACTCTAGTGGGTTGCTGTCCAGAACCAGTCTGTCTTCATCTTCAAAAGTTTCTACCTGGATTTGTGGTGAAAAAAACCCAACATGTAGATGACATTAAGGACAATGGTAGTCCTTGGTATATTTAATTCTAATTTCCTAATTATCACATATCAATGTACACACTAACTGGAAAACCTAAATGATAGGTAAACACAGGTATTAGAAAACAGCTTTGGCAGTAAGCAGCAGAAAACACATAAAATGAAGGAACATATTAATATATGATGATATTCTCATTTCCTTATGTATGGTTCCTGTATGGTTTCCCCTATTTATACGGTATACAGATATGTGTATTTAAAGCAACAAGGTTTTTTCCGATTGCAAAGATGGAAGTATCGCATATCACTAATATAATATGTTTCTTATTTATTTCCATAAAAATGGCAGATATCCCAGCCACTACATATGACACAACAGAGAGCTTTCTTCTATTCTTTTAAATATTTTATTTAAAAAATGTTTAAAAAGGAAACTCGGTTTAGAAATAACTAATTTATATTTCTACTCTCCAAAATGACAACACTTTAAAGTTCATGAATCAAGATTTATAAAAGAAACCTGACTGCCCAGACAAGACTTTGTTTAACTGTGGAAGCAATTTTTCAAAAACCGCTCCAGAAATACAGTTACTGAAGATTTCTTTTGTGTCAACACTGATCGCAACAGACATTACATTTACAACTCTTGGAGGTAAAAAAACAAAGCTGAAAAATATTGTTTTAACCACAAAGATCGAAGT
Source organism: Lepisosteus oculatus (assembly GCF_040954835.1). Taxonomy (NCBI): domain Eukaryota; kingdom Metazoa; phylum Chordata; class Actinopteri; order Semionotiformes; family Lepisosteidae; genus Lepisosteus; species Lepisosteus oculatus. The sequence continues at coordinate 43,291,919 of NC_090702.1, read as the reverse complement.
CAATGAAAGGTAAACTTGACTTAATTGTCTGTGGAATATAGACTTATTAAACAATATAAAACAAATGAGTATATGAAGCACCCTAGATTTCTCTGATTAGTCCTAGATCAGAAATAGTAAAATTAAGATTTTTCAAGGATTCTATGGTTTAATCATTATTAAACCTCTAAAGCCTAAACTAAATATGTATAACATATATGATATATAATGTTTAAGATCATATCAAATGAGAATAATGAGTGCACTTGTGTTGTGGGAAAGACAATTTATACCACAGTTATTAGTGCAAATCTATTTTTCTAATAATTAAAAACAGTACTTTTAAAATAGTTTTGGAGATTTGAAAGCATCAAACAATTTGGCATATGGGATAAACATACCGCAAAGTACAAAAAGACATGTAATGTATGATAAGTTTATTTAACAGAAGCTTGAGCTGTAGTGCAGACAGAACACAAAGAAACCTTTGTGTTATTTTATATCTGTACAGCACAAACATATATATTGTTGCTCTGGAATCAATTCGGAGAAAAGCAACCAGATGTATTCTGGGACTTAAAGTAATGTCCAATACCGACAGGCTTACTAAGTTGTACAAAGAAGACTACAAGGTAACCTGATACTTGGCATTCAAATTCCTTAAGGTTAGTGTGTTGGGTTTTTTTTCATTTCCATATAAGCCCCCTTTGTGGAGTGACCAGGATATTGTTGATCTATGGACAGTGGACTTCAGAATGAACAGTGAAACATGAACTGGAGGGCACAAGTGGAAACTCTGTGGAAGCGTATTTAAACCTGAGAATAGGTGGCACTTCTTAACCTAAAGGATTGTGGGAGTATGAAACAAGCTACCTGGCCATGTACCTGAAGCCAATACTTTGCTTTACTTCAAGAAACGGTTTGATGAGATCCTTGGATTAAACAGCTACTGACTACCAAATAGGCCAGATGGGTCGAGTGGCTTTTTCTCATTTGTAACATTTCTTATGTTTTTTTAAAAATATTTTCTGTAAAGATAAAGTATAACATAGAATTACACGTTTAGACACGAGGTGTTTTTTTTATATTGGCATTACCACTATTGAGCAGGTCTCACCTTTGTAGCTGTGCGTTTGGCGGGATGGTACTTCACGTCTTCAGTGTAGGACCCTGAGCGTGTGGTCCTTTTGCGCCGGGACCTCTCCGTGCTGGCAGATCCGCCGGAGTCTGTGTTTCGCCTCAAAGTCACTGCCCTCCGAGGTCTGCTGCTCACCACCTCCACTGACGAGGCGTCTGTGTGGTCGTCGCGCGGCTCGGAGCTGGTCGCCTCACTGCCGGTGTCGTCTTCGGCGCCCTCCGGATCCTCGTCCTCCTCGCTGTCCTGTAACAGCCAGCAGAATGAGTCTGGCATCAGGAGCTGTGCCGAAGCTTCCTCGCACCCTTCCATCCCACCCTCTGGCAGACACCCTGTGTCTATATACTTCGTACACAAAGAGAAATGTATGGCTAGATATGAGCATACAATCTTCAGAGGTGGAAGTAAGATGATATTGCTTATGATACCACACCAGTAGGAAAAACTGATCATTTTTTTCAAGGTCACTTTATCTTTCTGTTTATCATAACTGTTGTTAAGGTTACAAAATATCTTTGTGCTTAGATTCCTTCCTAACATCTCAGATTAATCATCATTGTCTAGTTACCAATTTAATGTAATTGTAATAATTCATATACTAGATAATAATGACCTTATAAGAAGTAATACCACTGTTTTCTGGTTTTAATCATTTGTTGATTGAAAAGCACCTCTACAACTCACAGGACTCTATCCCTTAAAACCTTGCGTTTTGAAGTTTGGCAAAATATAGTCCAAAAGTTTACTAATTCTGGGAAGCTGACTTTGAAGGAAGGGGACAGAACTGAAGAGAGGTAAAATGGGACAAGATACAATTAAATGGAGAATGGAAGGCTACTTAGCTTCTTAGACAGATTCTGCTTGAAGCACAGAACAAATTTATCCCAAGAATGAGCTAATCAAAAGCCAAAAACTGATATTCCAAATGGTTAAACAATTCGAATAGGAAAATATATAAGAAAAGAATGCTTTATAAAAGGATTAAAAACAACAGGATCCAGTTAAAGAAGAGGAGTACAATGAATTATAAGCACATGTAAAAACGAATATTAAAGAAAAGATGTTGCTGCTTTGGAATCAGTCCAGAGAAGAGCTGCTGGATGCATTTGGGGTCTTAAGGGAATCTTCTACACTGAGAGGCAGAAGGAACGGAATCTTTTTAGTCCTGAAGAGGGAAGACTACAAGGGGACTTGAGACTTAGCATTCAAATTCCTCCAAGTCAACACAGTGGACTTCTTTGACATAAACAGTAAAACACAAATTAGTGGACACTACGGCGATTTGCATTTACAACACAAAACAGGAGGCACTTCTTGTCCTCCCCTTGTTTGTAATCTTTCTTTCAGACTGGAGCTGCCCATTCCTGATCTGAGGCATCTGTTTTCATGTTCAGCCCTTAAGGTATCAGCCACAGGCAACAAAAATGCACGTAATCAAAATGACAAACATAATGAAAATGGATTGGGTACGAATACTGAGACAGGCTGAGTTTTACTGTCTTATCTGGTTACATAAAGAAAACCTTATGTTGATTATAATGATGATGTTGGTATTTTTTACAAAGGTCTAAAATAATATATAAACACTAAAACCCCCATTATACCTTAAGTATTGGTATGGTGTTGTCAAGGGCACACAGGACTGGACAATAATACAATATTGTTAAGAAATTAAAGTAGCTTTCACCTCTATGTATAAATCGAATTGAATAAAAGTAAATCAGAACGAAACAATGTTTGAAACTGCCTGGGGAGTTACCTAGTTTCATATGTCATATGAAGTAGGTGGATGAAGAGAGAGATGTCTTATTCTCCCAGCCTTACCTGCGGAGAACCAGCTGGTGTATAGTCCACTGTAGATGAGCGGCGCTTCTTCTGCACGAAAATGGATTTGCGTTTCTTCCTCCGACGAGCAGGCTTGGCCAGTCCGCTGTCCGGGAGATTTTCACCAATAGCTGGTTTGATAACTTTTTTCTTCTTCCCATAGTAATAAGCTAATAACAGAAAAATTGAATACCTTAGCAAAATCAGAAATACTAGACAAAAATAAGTGTCAAATAAAATTATATTAATCTTTCCTTCTTTATTCTCCCAACTAAAGTAGACAATAACCATGAAGATTTAGCATTAAAAAAACATAAAAAGGAATCACAATGAATCAAAGCAGACTGGTACAGAAATTTACCTGTTTTTATAGAAGCATAATCAATATATTATATATAACATATCTTTCAATAAAATGGCTTGTATCATTTATTAAGCAACACAATCTGCTTTTGCTGTAGGAACATCCCAAAGTAAAAACCAGTGTAAGACATGGACTAAAGCGTTAGATCATTGCAAAATTATTTGGAGAAGTAGTGTTTTTCTGGTAAGAAATGTAAAATAAACAAGGAAATACAAAAAGCAAATGCTACTCTATGACTATCAGCACAAAAGCAAACATATAGACATGATATTGTTCAGAATACCCATTTTATGTCAATAAATGGTTCAGAAGGCTTGGTAATGGGTCAGACCTCCCAAGTGGCTCAAACATTAAAGGCCAATGGTTGAGACACAGTTGTCCAGCTGTCGTATTGGTGCCAGTTCAAAACCAGGCTGTGTCATCTGCAAACTGTTACCAGATTCATGAAGTGCCAATGCAACAGGATAAATGCCATCATTGGTGGGTGGGTTGAGTTGGATATGTGATGATATCCTAAACAAGCTACACAACAACAAACCCGCTGTGCTAGTAGTGTTGCTGTCAGAGGCATATTACACCTCCAATTGATGCTAACTCTTCTGTAAAGCACCATAGAGCTCACAGCAAGTCAAATGGCTCTGACAGATGGATATGTCAGAGGAATACTTGCACAGGTCCATATTTTCCCCGTGCAGCAAAGGATTTGTAGCAGTAAGCCAAGCTGATTAATAATTGAAAATGTCAAATTGGGAAGGTACAGCATGATAATTATCCAATCCAATTTTTTTTTTAAAAAAGGCTGTGAATAACTGAGAACACATTCAGAGTTTATAAATCACTTGCTTAAGCTTAATGTACACAGTATTTTGTGCAATTACGTATTTTCAGTCAGCTGAGACTTCTTACAACTTTGAAATTCTATGTGAAAGTGGAATCTATCCTCATCAAACTGTTTCCGAAGCGCATGATATACCAAAATGCCTCCAAAGTCAACTTCAGTGGGTTAACCAACACTGGAATAGGATTTAACAGCCTGATCATAAGCTTTGCTCTGATAGAATACGTTAAATTCCATCAAGTACTTCAGAGACACCAGTAATTGTCATTTCTGAGTACTTTGAAGGCATACAGTGCATAGAATGTCATTTCCCAAGCTCCAGTTCTATCTCTGACTAGGCTAATGAGGTTTTCTTCTGCTAAAGCAGAGGACATACTCACTACTGAAATTGTGACTTCTCTCCTTACCTTACTTAGGTAATACATAGAAGAGCCTGTTGTTTTTCTCAACTAGATTTCTAACCTCTATTTCTGTCTTGCAGCACCAAGAGGTCAATATAGCCTCTTCTAAATTCATTTCTGAAGTAATTATCCCATTGTGAGAGCTTAATCATCACAGTCAGTCATTTAATTACTACAATGTATAGTATGTGAACAAGCATTTAGTTTTAAAGAGGTGTTTATTGCTATCAACACAATTACATATCCATTACAGTATCACGGACAATCTGGCATGAAATGAAAATGATAATCAGGAACATGTACTATATATCATGTGTTAACAAAATAGTTTTGTTTTGATTTGTGCATTTACCGTACATTTTCTGAATTCTTCAGTTTTATTACGTGTTTTGTGCACTTGAACTTTACAATACTTAAACCACTGCATTAGATCAACCAGATTTGCATGTCTCACAAGGACAATTTTCAAATTTCGTATGTCCTTTAGCAACGGTTTTTCAGCTCTTTTAACACTACTGTGTTTGGTCAATTTCTCCATAGCTTGGATAACAGCTAATGTACTTGGAATGGCATTCTGCAGCAGAATACCAGGTGCTTTATTATGATGTACAGTAGTTGAAAAAAAAATTGAAACACCTGGGTAAATGAGGGACACCGAGTATATTAAAAGAGAGGGTTGCCTCACGCATTAATTAAAAAAATAACATCCCAGCATGCTTAAAGCCATGTGGTAAAATGCCTGACAGGCCTTGTTGTCTGTAATCATGGCAAGCATGGATGCAACATGAGGTCCCAACAATTGTGAAGCAAGGGTGATTATTGGTATGGATTGTTGTCTAAGGTGATATCAGCATGGAAATCTGAGGGGAAAGACAGCAGCAAAGGACAAGGGGGTGGATACGTATTGATCAGGGCTGTGATATCAATGTATTTATAAACATACAGTAATTGTGCAAGGTAAAATGGGTGAGCAACTGCAGCTTTCAACTGATAGCAAATTTCAAGCTGTGGTGGCAGTTTCATTAAAAACAGCCCACAAAGGAAGAGAAACCTGTCAGTACACCTTGGGGATATTGATACACTTGTTTATTTAATGAAATGTTTTTAGATGTAATTAACACTTTTTTTAATTTTTGTAATGCTCTTAACTCAGCAAATTAATTGATTTGCATCAATAAACTCAACTCTAAATTCTAATTGTATAATTAATCAATCTTACGCTGATTACTTAATGACTGCTGAGACTGCACTGTCTAGAGGGGTACTGGGTGAATGGCCGTTCAACTATAGGTCACGTGACCCAACGATCACACAATCGAGAATAACTCCAGCTCCTAGTAATCTGTGTTCTAGTAAGAAGATTTTTATTTGAAGACCTGTGATTCAAAGTGGATGTATATCTTGTGAACGTGTTCTTTTGTTGGAGAGTAATTAGTATATTAACCATAACAAAACATCAACTCTATGACTACAGCCTACACTGCATTATAACAATGTGTAGGTATAACAACTCACTGAAAGATGTTTGCATAGCAAACTGGGCAATAAATTGTAGTCTACACATAAAGGTATGGTCAGACAGAGGTAATTATACAGCTTGGTCTGTTTAAATAATCATCGGGTACATGCACTGCACAATATTTTTTGACAGCAGCTTCTGCCCTGCTACATAAGTAATAGAATAAAGCTAATTTTCAGCCACTGTCAACTTGAGTAGCACATCTACTAAGTCTTGTACCAATTTATTGCAACTGGCAGGGAATTCCAGGCAACACTACAGCTAAAGAATAAGAGCTATGAATAACCTTCCACTGTGGATCAATTTCTTATTTTCACAACAAAATTTAACAAGTACTGCATTATTTAGCTTTTCAATAGTATAGGAGTTTCCCAAAAATATTGTATATTTGATTTAAAAAAGCCTATAGTTCCTGAGATGAAGATATTCATCATCATCAGTATTTTTTTTCCTATCTGACGTCTCATACTGTCTTGAGATCAAATGAAAGTTTACCAAAATTGTTTATAATTACCATAATATTGAAAGAAGTATTATTAAATTTCACTTCATGCATTTTATATGATCTAAATCCAAAATAATTATACTTAGTATAATTATTATACTAATGAAAAGAGCTAAGACCTTAATTCCCATCCAGGGCACATTTTAAAATTTTAAAATTTAAATGTACTCATACTCTACGCCTTCAGTATGTGTATACGAAGACCAAATACATAAAAATAAATGTTCGCGATCTGAACAAAGAAAATGCAGAATAACAGAATATGAATCAATGTTTACAGTATTTTGCCAGTGCAATCTATAGTTATATACTGAGAATTCACAATTATGACTACAGTTCCTATAGATTTAATTTGTTAAAGTAATTTTATTTTTAGATTGAGAAGAATTTATTTGGTTAGAAAGCTTCCATGTGTTTGAAGGTCTGTATTGTATACTGTAGGTCCTGAACTTTGCTAGTTTGGGGAATCAATTCATTAATGACTAAGAGCTAAGATACTTAGGTAAATAAAATGTAATTACAAGGTCTGACGTTAAAAGAACAAACTCTGAATGGTATTTGTAAACATAAAGCAGAACCACATATCTGTAATATGAACCATCTTTGAAAGCTTATCTTTTTTCAAGTGTATTCACTTAATTTGTTATCATTCAGTAACAAAGTGGAGCTTTATTCATGCCGATCTCTAATCTAAAGACATAACTGTCATTGAGCAAGTGAATGAAATTTCAATAAAAATATAAATAGATAAGCAAAAAGGCATGCATGCACTTAAAGTCTATTCATTAGATAGACTATGAAGGTACTTTTGTCATTGGGAGGTTTCTTCTTAAACAAAAATAAAATGTTTCTGCAACATCACAGTATAAAAATGCGGAACTTTAGAATAATTCATGCTGTGTGACAAACATATGCTTTCTGGAATGTAAACACAAAAACAGAACAAAATCTTTTCAGGTGAAGTACCTCATAGGAAGAAAAAAAAACAAGGCCTGTGGGGCCATACTCACTATACTTAGTTTTGGTGTGAACAGAGCAGTTCTCGGGGCACTTGTCTGTAACCAAAGCAGGGCTGAACAAATTGGGACAGCACTGAAGCTTAAGGCAAACCTTTCGACAAAAGTCTGAGACTTGGTCTGAGGTTCGCACTATCTTGATAGTTGATCTGTACGTCTTTCCTTTGTATCTAAGGAAAGGCAAGCAAGACATTTTCAAAACACTTTCACAATAAGACTCAAAATACTGTTTTAAATTAGCTCTACACCACTAAACTATTTGGTTACATTCCAAAAACAAATGATTTCCAATTTGACAGTCATTTTTAAGTGTTTGTGCAAAAGCTACGTTGAGAGTTCTAAGGTTTTAATACTTTTTAGATGTATGTTTTTTTGTATATATGAATTTCAGAAACATCCCTTGATTTTTACATTGTTTCTTCCGCATTAATATCAAGACTTTTAAAATTTTAGTATTTAGGGTTCTTTAAGTTAAAATAGAAGGGTTTTAAAACATTATTTAAATAGTTAATATTCATTCCAACAGAACAATGGCACATACTGTATATTACATAGAAAGAAAGGGAGATATACAATTCAACACAGTACTCTTGTAGCAAAGAAACATTTGACCTTCTCTCTGAAAATGTATCTGTTTCAAAGAATGTACTCTATTTTTGTCTTAAATGCGTACAAATTGAGCATTAACTGCATATAAATGTATTACATTGATTTCACACAATAATCTTGAACACATGCAAAGTAAAAGCAGGTTTCTTGGCTGTTACAGCATAGTGTGAGATTGTAGAGAACAATATTCAAGAAACCCTGCCATTCATTCCAAAAAAAACCAACAACAAGGAACTTAGAGTTCTGTTTTGTGTTCTGTAGATAAAGTCCTACTTGGCTTTTAATGTTTCTTCTTGAAAATTCCACTGTGGGTCTTCCACAAGTTGAAGTTCTCTCAGAACCCGTCCTGGTTTATAGGCTGCGTTGATTAGCATTCCGAGCACCTAGAACACAACATTGTCTCTGTATAACTGAAACAAATGCAACACCTCAAACATTTGCCGACATTTGGCTTGTGAGTATTTCTCGTTTCACAAAGCAAGCAACTACAAAAGCTGTTGCTACTCCTGACAACAACAAGCTTCCTACAACTATACAACTATACAACCACACAAAAATCAGCATAATTCAGGTCAGGTCACTGGAGGAGCCGATAAAGCACTATTTCATTAGCTTCAAATTGTTACTGGAGTTAAAAGCTAAGTTTGCAATAGAATAATTGGTTGGATAATATAGCTGTGTGCCAATGATTATTTATGAATTGTATGATTGTAGATCTAGGCTAACTGTGAGAGTACTTGTGTCCATGTATGATATAACAATCTCCATATTGATCAAAAACATACAATTACAATAGTCACATTTTATTTCCAGCAAAATATATAATATAAACACAAAATGCCATTCTAAGAACTGAAAAAAGACAAGCCTTAATTTTTCTTTGGACTTCACAAAAAACATGAACTCTAAGCATTTCTGCATTATGATACGCAACTGGAAAAACTGACGGAATTTGAATGTTTGTAGATTGCACTGATAAGAGGTCTAAACTAAAGTATTGGCCTTAGGCTCTTACTGAACTAAGTCCAGCTACTTTTCCTCATATATAATACTGTCACAAGAGACAATACTACTTTTGCTGAATGTTATTAATATGTAATGAATCCAATTCCTAATGAAAATATTATCATATTTGTTTCTCTATTTTTGTATCTGCTCACACATATACATAAATGTTTTCCTCATACTGTATATATATACTGTATAAGATAATGATGTATCTCATATTGATATGAGTGGGTTTATACATGTATAAGGGAGGCATTCCACAATTCTTAGCTTTGTGAAGATTTCTAGCAAATTAGTTCATAAAGACATTAAAACATCATGACCACATCCAGTCTGGGGAAGATACTGTGTCTTTAGGTTTTCATTGCAGCTCAGCTGTGAATTGTACAAATTATTTTAAGACATGCTAGACTTTGACCATCCAGGACCGCACCTGAGAATGTCTGGTCTATGGCTTTCAGTGGCAGCAGTAACACATCGTGTACCTAAGTTGCAATTAATTGTAAAAGTGTGCCACAAATTGTAAGATTATTGATATTAATGAAGATGAGATTGCCAATAACCTTCTTATAAATGGGATGAGTTCACACGTTTTTTTTGTAATATTTAAGCCTGCATTCACAGGACTTTTTTTGTGAGCCTGTATTTAGTCTCTGTGACTAATGCATAGGAATTACTTGAATTCATGCCTGACCAATGAATGCAGTGCTAAAATGCCAATGCTATATGGAGTTTATAACTGAAGTTTGGGAGGAAGGTTAGATCCTAATCTCATACACTTCTATTTGCCTACATCTATAAATCTAGCAATTAGATCCTCCCTTTGTGTATGACTACATCCTTGAAACACCTCCCTAGCTTGCCTCTTCCAATAGTGAGGGGGGATAGGACAGCCTGACCAGACTTGGATAGGCTGCCATTCCCTCAGTTAGGGGAATCACTCCAAATATGTTAGTTTTGGCTCTCTCTCGTGTTCATTATGATCTACCTGAACTACAGAAACAGATTTAATTCTGCATATCACTTTAGCTTTGCTGTTCCAGACGCTTACCTCTTTTAGAACTAAAGTACACTTCCCAGGCCCTACAGACTGAGGCAGTTCTGCTATCCTCCCTTTGTTTAAATAGGGACCTGAGAAACACCGATGGTTGACAAAAATCTGGGAACAGCAGTATTTCCCATTTGTGGCACCTGTAAAAAAAACAATGATTATTACAGTTCCCTCCCTTGGCAAAACATAAAGGTTAAAACAAAGACTTTTTTGCTTCCTCACATCCTTTGGAAAATACACTCTCATTTTCAGCTTTAATTATTCTAATTACTTAAAATGGGAAATCTAGCTGCTTTCCCCAGAAATCTGAGAAACTTGTGTGCAAACAGACTAAGAGATTGCCGTCATATTTTTGGGAGATGGATTTCAGATATACTTTTATTCACATTTTCTAATATAAAAATCATATTCCAAGTTTATTTAGTTTTAAACTGGCATTTTTAGAAAAATCACTTAAAAAACAAATTATGCTTGTTCTGTGCAAAAGGTGTCACTGTTCATGGCAGAGCTACTCCCAGAGAAGGCAGAGAAGGCAAGAATTTAGAACCTGCATGACTGTGGCCTGTGGGAGGAAACCAGACTTCCAGGAGGAAACTCACACAAGAAGAACATGCAAACTCCACACAGATAGACACCCAAGACTGGAAGTCCAGCCCAGGGCCCTGACAGTGTGAGGCAACAGTGCTATCTGCCATGTCCTTGTGTTGCAACTAATACTGTACATGCATAGGTTGTTTTACTAAACTGCTTCTTTTTACAATATTTATTTGAATACTAGAAATGCTGTTCTCCAAAACAAAAATGTAAAAAAAGATTTACAGATAAAAGTATAGTTATTCAGATATTTTAGAAATAAAAATGCCTTTTCATATTTTTCCCTACAAGGCTTTGGTTGTGTAATTTTCCACAGTAACTCATAACTGAAGGGTGCATTAGGGAACCAAGAGAACACATTTTTAGTAAGTTTTGACAAGTAAAAAGAGTGTGTCAAAAAGCTTAATCTTTTTCCCTTTCTTCTGGTGGAGGTTAAGTATCTTGTTCCATTTGAAAACCAATAAAATGTTAATTCCTTTAGTTCTTTAACTTTGCAAATACATTAACCTGTCGGAAAATATATGTACTGTATGTAATGCTTGTTTTAACAGACAACATGCAAAGTTCACTTTACCAGCATCCAGTGTAGCACTGGGACAGAGATTATGAGGTAAATTCTCCAGAGACTCAGAGGTAAGTTGTCTGTGAAAAGAACACAGAGGGTTCAGACAAACAAACAACAAAGAAATACTTCTGAAATACTGATAAAGGTTTACTCTCAAAATGATTATTTGAATAATTTACATGACACAATCCACATAAATTAATTGATTATTAAAAAAATGCTCCTTTAAGGTTTGAAGACTCATGAAACTCATCATTAATCAGCAGTGACCTGTTTTTTCTATCTTACTGATAATATGGTTTCAGTACTAAAGGAAACCAGCATTATCCCCACAGGAAACATTTTCAATGACAAGATTTGGGGCTTCAGCAGAAACTCACTTCATCTTGTTTGTGAAGAACCTGTTTTGTTTTTCTATCTGTTCTTTTTGAAAATAAAGTGCCTTGCTGTAATGGAGTGGCACTTCATCAGCCCTGCGCCTTGAGAGTTTTGTTTGTCAAAGAGGAGCCCTACTATAATAATCATCTGGTTTGCCTACTTATCTAGAGCGGGGAAGGAAGGAAACTCTAAATCAAACAGTAAACCTACTGTTTTTCTGGCTGCACCACAGCAATCTTCTTCTGTTTCTGACCTGAAAGACACAGCACACCAAGAATTCACAATCAAAATCTTCCTGTAGTAACCTAAAAACCACTGAGCACAATGGTAAAACAGAGAGAGAAAACATACACGATTCCAATTTTATAACCTGTTTTTTTTTCTAATTTTATTACAAAGATTTTTTTTCATCCACCAGAGGTCTAAATGTTAATTTGTGAATATGCAATTAAAATGAAGTACAAGCTACTGGGGCCTCCTACATACAGTATGCTGTTCTCCTAAATACATCTTGTGAATGCATTAGAAATACTTGAGAAAGTCTTTGCTGATGTTGTCTGTTTCACAACAACTCCCACACGCATTTTTCAATTAAAGCATGCTGAAAAAAAAGAAGATTATTTAATTAATATGAGCTTAGGTGTGCTCTGTGATTCCCAAAGGAATCCTCTGGGCTGGGTATTGACTTCCAATTAATTAAATGGGGAAAAAATATTCCTGACCATTTAAAAAAACAAAGAGGGTGATGGGGTATTACTGTACAATCAAACAGCGATCAAACAGTGAGGACTTTCATTTGTATTATGTTATATTAATCTGTATTTACCCTACAAATAATGGTCTAGACAAGACCAAAAAATATCTCACCACATACAGTAGTAAATACATTATGACATGTTATAAAGACAAAAACATTCAAAATGAAATAGAACTTTCTTGTGCAATGTTAACATTTTACCTCAGTCTAAATTGTGCAATGTTCCTCCTTTCTCAAGAGATTATAATTACAAATGCCAAACTATAAATATTCAAAGCAAATTTAATTCTGAACTATTGAAACTATTTCTCAAATACAGTACTAGCAAAAATATCCAACACATTTTCTGTAGAATATCATAAAACTGTGTAGTTTAATGATCCCAGACTTTGCTTCCCTAGATCAATACCAGCCTTGAAAGCAATATTCTTCAATAACCTCTTGTTTAGTCAGTACAATTAAGGCTTCATACTTCAAAGTGCTAAGAATGTTACCTGTAAAGTAGGTTAAATTCCAAGTGAATGAGTTGAAGAGGAAAAACTTTTAAAGCATTTCAGCAATGACCTCTATTGCCACTGAACAATAATGTTAATTTCCATTAAGTAATGAATTTATTTTGGTTTTCATAATTTTCTGTGATTTCTATAAAATATTATATTTTAGCAATATGTGAACACATTTAAAATTATATACAATTATAAGGTTTTTTTATCTTATCATGTATGTTTTTATACGTTTTAAGATAATTATGTAATATTCACATAATAAAATAATAATCATAATGATAAAAGCAGTAAGCACTTGTTATTGAATATACTGTATAAAGTATTTAAAAACAGATATTCATACACAGCATCTTCAGTGTATTTGTGATATTTTATGCTACGCTTCTAATAACACAAGGTGGCCAATATTGTGATACACTGCCATAATATGACTCCCCTAAGGCACAGTAATGTTAAAGAACTAACATTTTAGTCTGTATTTATGTATTTCAGTGAAGACAGTCAATGTAATTTATGCCAAATGACTAAAAGCCTGACAAAAAAGCAAATAAAAATGCAGTTAAACATGTCTGTGGGATACACTTAATTATGACAACTAGTTTCAGTTGTAGGACCAAAACCTTAAATCAGAGATTACATAAAGAAAAATTACAGTATTCAGTCTTTTAATTTTCCTTGTAACTTTAGTAAGCACATCAGTTAGTGTGTTATACAGTACATACCCCTGCTTTCAGCCCTGCATCTACATTCATTATTTATATAAACTAGAAACATAATTCATATGGAAAATATTAATTGACTGTGGTTTTTTAAATGACAAAGTCTGACTACACTTGGTCTCCCCCTGCAGCGTTAAAAATATCACTCTACCTCCTCCACATTTCACTGCAGGCTTCCTCCAAAATCCCACCTGTCATCGAGCCTTGTATCACACACTTATGTATTTACTAGCCTGGCATTTTATATGGAATGCCTTTCTTCCCAAACAAAAATTTATTTTGTGAGAAAGGCAAATCTTGCTTTCACACCTTAGCATCAAACAACACTTCACACTTAATTTAAAATGTAACTTTACATAATGCTTGCAAGGCTGTTGCACAGCAGTGTCATTATCAATTACTCCATTACAGTCAGTACCTGCCTCCCACCAAAGTTGCTGGAGGAATTCTGCTTGACATTTTTTCTCTGCTTAGTGCTGTCGACCAGTGATGGAGAAGTGTTGGATTTTTTTTGTTTTATATGAAGAGTAATGCTTTGATAATTTCACTAGTTTTGTGTTGCGCTATATGAAAACAAAACAGTGTGTATGCTTAACAAGGAAAATATGTTTCATGATACTGAAAGCCTCTGGCTCATCCATTTCCAATGACCTCAAGTGCCTGGTACAAACAAGAGCCATAGATGACATTTGTTTTTGGTCCCTGGTGTGTAATATATTGGCGAAAGTGCATCATTTCATGTTTCTACTGAAGAAGAAAGTGTATAATTTTTTGTTTGCGCAGTCATGTTTACAGTAAGTTGCGTTGTTTTTGTGAAATGATTCTTTGGACAAGTAATTAAAAAACTGAAATACTGGAAGGTTGCTTCCTGCAGAATGTCTTTTTTAAATGCAAATGTCCGCTGTGGTAGGTTTTCACCTGCATGTTTTAAATTACAATTGTTGAACCTGCAAATTGTACATTTAAAGCTGAGTTATTACACATACAACATGTTTTAATAATTTAGTTTTCTATTATTACTTATCCTGCAAAATCTGTGACATCCAGCAAACATAACTTCCTGCAGGCAAGCATTAACAGTTATATTATGTGAATACAAACAGCTCATCTCAGCCTCTACAGTAACAGTGTTTACTGCCAGATCACTGGCCATGATTACTTAGTCACATGCACTTATCATAGAAAGCCAATCAATAATCTAGAATCGGTTCAATTCCTCTATAAACAGTATGAGACATAAATTAAACACCGGATCTACGCTTTCTAAAGCCTACAAAAAATCTGAACAAAATTGCTCAGTTCAAGGACCTGTTTTTCATCTTAAACTACAACTTTCAGAAATTAAATGGATAATAAACATGGAATAGCTCATGATTCTATGACCCTGTTAATTCTCTTAATATAAAGTCTTTTTCAATCAGCTTTGCTCCATATCAACAAAGTATTTTACATAAACATAATGTCTTTGCAAGAAAAATATCACCCCTAGATCCTCATTGGGATTATTGTTCCTACAGTATCTTATAAAGAAAAACAGCAATGGAAAATAAAAACACTTTCCGACTGCATAGCTTTATGGTGTAGATCTAACCTTGCATGTATGTACAGAAAAATGTTGAAAATGGAAAAACATTCATTGCAGTTAATATACTAGCGGTATTACTGGAAAGGTGATGAAGGTTTATTAAGTTTATGATCTGAATAATAACTTTCTCATCGTTTATGAACATAAATAACAATGTGACTACTATGGGTAAATCACATCCTATCATACTGTACATGCTTGCAAAGTGTGGAGAGTGGAAGTAATTGAGCTGGTATTTCAGAACGATGTGTTTATTATGTTAAAGAGCAGAACATGAATCCACTCCTTCCAAAGATAATTAATTTTTTGTATCTGCAACGCCTGCCCAACCAGCCTGCTAATACCGTCACACTACACTCACCTTAACATCTGTGTGGTGTTAAGGTTCAGTTTATTTGAAAGGAGGCTAAGTCAATACATACAGACAGGTCTGTGAGGGGGTGTGAGCTGGTAGCCATTGGCTTCACACCATCCAACTGGGAAAATGTCCATGGACTCCACATCAACAATATATTCCGGGAGGGGCTTCTTTAAGCCTACAAGACATTTCAAAATAAAAAAAAGGATAAAGATATCTTTATGACATTTAAATGACACTTCCACGGGATTTAATCTTGTAATATGAAATAGTAATGCATCTCTTTAATGCTTATATCCTCCCTACGTTTGACCTATAATATCTTCACAACAGCCAATTTAATCCTTTTCCATGTTCTACAACCACAATATTGAGTAATAAATCCTAAAAGGAAAAAGAAAAATGGAGACTTTCACTGCAAGGATTTACTGATGCCATTTTTCAATTACTTTCAGTGTGAGCACACTGTATGTTTAACAAAGAATGTACTGTGCTTGAGATTCTGAAATTTTGCTTACCAGGGAAAAAGAAACATCAAATAAAAATGACACATTCATAGTACAGAAAATAGGTCACGTAATGGCTCTGGTGCCTATATCCTGGCATTTAATACCATTTTCACTTTTGTCATAAGAAATCCACGTGGCACAAGTACAATTATCATTATAAAAAATGCAGCTTTTTAAGAACTTTATTTGACTGCACATGCAGAGAACCAACACACACCTTTCTGGCCATCAACCCAGAACATTCTCTAAGCTGTTTCTTCCTAATAAAAGACACACTCATATTCATGACAGCAGTAGGAATGATTTACAGACTTGTTAAAAAACATAGGCCCCAGGTGTTTTTGTAGCCTTTCTTTTTTTTTATTAAAATATTGACCATGATATATTGGAGGACTATAGTTACGGTACAGGTTAAGCACATGAGCACCTACTGTTTATTTCTGATATACCAAATCCTTGTGCAAGGGTTTTTCCCTAGTCTTTAATTAATAAAACGCATTTAGATTAAGTGCAAACAGCTAATAATTAAAACAACTTGAGTAAATACAAAGAAATCCATTAAATCAACAAAAGTGAAAAAATAAACTACATTCAGAGAGTCAGTGTGTTCTTAAATGAATCAAGGCTACTTTATGAGATGCTTTTACTGACATTCTGCACTCAACTTTAGAAAAGGCTGTGGTAACCAATAGGATACAAATACAGGTCACTGTGACCTACTTTTCCAAGGTACTGGCACATAAATATGCAAAGCTATAGAAAGCTAAACCTAGAGAACTGCCCGTCTTTTAATGACAAATCTGCAAACAGTATAGACATTAGTGATAAGACAGTGATTTACTTTTTTTCACAAGTGCTCCAAGAAATACATTAGTCTCAGCATGCACCATATACTGTAGCTGAGATAAGGTTCTTGAACTGTAAGCATGTTCTTACACAACTGATGAAGGATGACTTTTATCGAATGGTATTGATTTCGTTTGACAAAACCACCCGTCCTCTTTTGGCTTTCCTCACATTTCCTGCTCTCTCTGAGCTGCTAAGTCACACTGAACTCACAACTGAGGTTATTCTATCCCCGCTTACCTGTCATTTACAAAAGTAACCTCAAACATCCTTCCTAAGCAAGAATCATGTCAAAGGTTGAACACGTTAAGCAGCAGTTCTGTGTTGCATACAATCTGATCTTCTGAGACAGAAACTCCACTCAGATAATCAAACACCAACACATCAGGGATACATTACATCTTTTTATGCTTAAGGTGCAGAAGCTACAGGATTTCGTTACAGAACTATATTTTAAAGAAACCAGGTCTAGGCACACTTCTGTAGTTCACAAATATTTCTAGATATAGAAACATAACATAAAATTGCTATGGTGTTATAGTGCCACTGAACTTCACTTTACAGAACAACAAAAAAGTGCTCTGCAAAGGAACAGATTGTCATGCTCTGGCTTCCTTTCTTCTGTGTTGTCATTGTGTACCAACGACCTTTGATACACTTACAGCACTTACACGTTCTCGTTTCTGTGCAGCATTAGATCATGGAGGGAAATTCTAACCATACCCAGTGTAAAACGGGTTTCAAAATGAGAAATCTGAAAGCACTTTTGCATGAATTCTCACAAATTGACATTAAGAAGAGAATTGCTGGGATTCATGCACAAAAACCCAAGCATGGAAAAAGTAGAGAAGGTCTATTGTTCCTACTGAATACCATCCAAGTCTTGGCCAAACTGTAGTGATTTCAGTAAAATGTGGAACTGGATGCCTGGCTTTTTGTGTCGAAGGGCTATAAGGGAACACAATACTGCCATCACAGAGTGTTGACTTTCATCAGGCAGTGTGACACTGAAGCTTTTTTTCTTTCAGATTCTAGTCTTTCACCAGCAACACAACCCCTTGAGCAAAGTTCACAAGTCACATTGTCACATGGTCTGAGGTAATTAAGGGAAACTGGATAGTTCCAGGAAACAAAAAAAAAATCTAAAAAGCACATGCCTTGAAACCGGCCTAGCTGTGAAATAACAGGAGGATGGATACACAAACAACAGAGACTTAAAGGGTTTACAAACATCAACCAATCTCAAATACTCTTATTTATATGTTAGAATTCCCAAATTATTTAAGATGATTTTTAAATTGTTTTAAAAAAGGGCATTTCAGAGGACCACTTTAAATGATTTCTAAATGTTAATACGCACCTATCATTTCTGAATCTACAGTCACCTACTCTTTCTGGAAGGACCAAATCATGTCAAATATTGGATAAATGAAGCAAACAATTCCTTCCTAGCAGTTCAGCTAGGAAGCTGTACATTTATTACAATGTTGCAGTGTGTTGCTTCATTTCCAAGCACATACATTATTCTGAATGGCTGTGTAATTTGATTAGTTGCATACACGTTAGATGTCAGGAGGCCTCTGAAATGACAGGCACATGTTTACCTTTATAAATCCTTTAAAATTGCCCTTCAGAATGCATTTTTTCCCAACGAAAATGATCAAATCATATTTAATCATTTAGGGATCCTGGTAAGTAACAAATAACTTTTAGTATTTCATTATTAATATTTAAAATTATATGAATATCTACAGTATACATGAACTCTTTAGGGCTGAAGTGAAGCAAAATAAAATGTAAATGTTCAATAAGACTGAATTTTAGGGGCTATTTACTTTTTAATGTGTAGAATAATGTGCTTAAAATGAAAGCTGTCCTGTTGCAGAAGCAGTTCTTTAGTACATGAAGGAAGGGGTGTCATCACTCATACCCACCATCTACAAAAGTACACCAGCTCAAATGGCCCACTTTCAGTCTTTGACACCACAAAGTATATATAACAGTTGGTAACCACAAGGGAGGATCTGCTATTCCTTTGTAAGCTTATCAAACATGGATGAACAAACAACAGAGACTTTAAGGGTTTACAAACACCAACCAATCTCAAATACTCTTATTTACATGTTAGACTTCCCAAATTATTTAAGATGATTTTAGATGATCACGATTTAAGATTTAAGATGAGTTTAAAATCATTTTTAAAAAGGGCATTTCTGAGGAACGTTATATATAACAGTTGGTTATCACAAGGGAGGATCTGCTATTCCTTTGTAAGGTTATCAAACATAACTTAGGTTACACTAAATCAAAACTATTATTTCTTTTCTAGTCAGGGACTTCCTTCTAACCAGCGAAAAGCTGTCATCAGGCATCTGTTTTGTAATTTGTAATTCGCTGGTAGATACAAGTTTCGATTTATTTTTGGCATTAGTCAAGGCTGACCACGACTGCACTGTTGATCCCATTTTGTGAGACCTAGACCCTGAAAGAGATCATGAAGCAGCATGAAAATGTAAGTCTATCTTAATGTTAATTTGAATGCTAACTAAAATCAACAATGTCATGAAACCACCTTGCCATTTATATCATATAATAATGTTCAAAAATAACACACAGGCATCTGAAACTGAGAAAGGCAGGAGAAGACTTCTGACATTAAATAGCTTTGACATTTCTATACTTCCACACAAAACAAATTAAGAAATAATACCCTTCATGGGGAAAACAAAAGATTACTCTGGGAACTATTTATACATCTTATTGCCTATTTAAAATGACAGGTAAAAATAAAACCATAATTCAAAACAAACATGAAAAAAATTAACTCAATTTTGAGTTTGTCTTTAACTCAGAAAATCAAATCTGTTCTGTAGTACCAATGGCATCAATTATTTTGATTAGTCTGAAAAGGCACCATTCTGTTGTTTACGGAATTAGATGAAAACCTCACACCAGTAATAAGAGGACTAACACAAGGCTCCACAGCCGAAACGTTGTGTTTTCTTTCTTCTCTTTTCAGCATGGAATAAACCTATTACTTGTTCCTTTGCAGCCTACGCATGCTGACTGTCACGATATTAGTTCCCCCTCCTTAAGGGTGCTCCAGCCCTTTCACTAAAGACTTTATTCTGTCCACCTGCTCCCTATTCCCAGCCCACCTTAAAAGCCAGGCGCTGACGCTCTTCCGCGCTCTGCATCTGAATTCCATATCGTGCGAGTCCGGGACCTGGAAGCGCCTGGTCCCGTTAAGGTTTTAACCTCGGTTCCCGTTCCTGTTCCCCGTCCGCCGGTTCCGACCCGGGCTTCGTGGTTTTTAACTTGTTCTGATGGATCTTCTGGTTTTGGACTTTCTCGTGTGTTTTGGATTTTCCCTAAGGACTACTCTCTCGGATTGTTCGCCTCGGCCACACCTCCCCCGTGCACCAGCGCACCGTGGACACGCCCCCCTGTCTTTTGCCCCGTATTCCTGCATGACGTTTCCCTAGTGTTTCCCCACTCCGTCGGATTGTGTCATCCGCATAGGGTCCGGAAAGAACTGTTCGTTACACTGACGTAGATACCCACCTGAACTACTATAATACAACAATGACAGTTTCTCTCAAATCTCCTCCCACCCCATCCCACAGAGGAGTCCTGACAGTCTACAGTGTGGAGAAAAACTAAGTACCTGCTTTTATAGCAGGGTGGAAGCCCTTCCTCATGATTCACTAATCATTTGCATCTTTTGGAGCATCTGATTCTACATATCCTTTTAATTGAGATGGTAGAACTGAGGACGCATTGACTTTTCCACAAAAAGTTATTGCATTATTTTTTTTTAAACGACAGAAGTTGAATTTTTTGTGTTATTTGTCAAATTATTTTCATCCACCATTATGACTAGGTCAAATCTGGTGAACATGAAGATTTTAAACCATAAAATCTTAAGGGGTTGTACATGCTTTTCACCACGCTGTACATCAAAGACTGGAAGATGATGATGACTTAAATAGTACTTTAATAGTGTCAGCAACTATTTCCCAGGACTGCAGTCCTCTCCCAGACCCCCTGGACCCAGGCAGTGAATCTCCAGCACCTCAATGTCAAGAAAGGAAAGAGCCCATTGACGTTTTGGACAAATGCAGAGATTTTATATTCCCAGCGTCCAGATTTTTTTGGCAGAGGTAATGCCAGCCATTCATTCATTCTCGCAAACAGACCAAAAGGAATCACTGAATAATAGAATCAGCGGAGAAGAAGGGGTTCTCTTCTTAAGAACCATGGATAAACCCTTCCCACATAAACATAAAAACTAAACAAATCTTAAACCAAGATACTAAAACTGCCTTTTAACAGCAACTTGTACATTGATACCTAAGAAAAAGCTACTGAATGTAGATCACTAGTTTGATTTGATCAAATCTGTAGCTTGCAGGACCCTTTTATGTGAAGAAGCTATAAGAAAAATCCAATGTAGGGTTAAAAAGACAGCAGTGTTTTACAGTTTATGGCCAGGGGCTACAGTATGACCATAGTTTACTTTTTATGTTTTTGTTTAACTAAGGGGAGACTTCACAACATATGTATTTACATGATATGAAAGAAGACTTGTTGAAAGAAGAAAATATTCAGACTTGTTCAAATTATAGTGAGCTCATTCTTCATCTTCTGCTCCATAATAATAATAATAATAATAGGAGATTCGCATTATGAATTACATTTTTTTCTGCTCAGGTATTAAAGGATTATTTTTAAAATGCATTAATAATATTTCAGATGTTAATAGACTCTTTCATGGTGGATGGCTGAGAGAACTCACCTTCTACATGTAGCCACATTAATCTGCCTTTCACTTTGGTGATTGATGCAACACAGATTTCAGAAGGCTTCATGGGGTTAACAGCCTCAAGCTTCATGTTTTTGGTGAAACCTCGACTAACTGATGTCTGCAAAAGAAAAAGAAAGACCTTAGTTCTCAAGAATTTGTTTTTACATTTTTGTATTTAAAACAGAAATGTCCGACTGGGTAATGTGATTATTGAAAGCAATTAAATAATAGTCAAATAACTTTTGGACATTCTGACACCTTTTGCCAACTGTTTGTACCATACTGTTCAGTGTCAGCCCATTTTCAACATAAACCTGTTAGATGAAATGAGTTACTAAATCTTTTAGATTGATATTTTGCAATATACAGCAGTCACACTGAAAAAAACTCAATTAGTCAGTTTCTGGGAAGTAAACAAGTAAACATTATAAAAGTGCATTATATAGTTCTTGCATGAAAGTATGTTAAATGCAAGTAAAAAGAGTAAAGCAGCTGATCTTCTTATCTTTGTACTGTTATTTTTCTATACAATTTCTTAAGCAAAACTAGTTAAAAGTAAATCATGTCAGAAAATGTTGAGGACAGAAAATGTACAAAAGAAAATATTACCAGAATCACAATCTATAAAAACATACATTTACAGATTAAAAGAAAAAAAAACTATTCATGTTGTTAAGGAGTTTAATAGCAAAGCCTTTTCTGATATATAATGCAAGTACTTAACCTGCCAACTCTAAAAGAAAAATAGTCCATCTCTCAAAATTAGAATGCAATCTGTTAAACTTTACAATATGTCTTTTTACATACAGTTATATTAGGACATGACTCAAAAAATCTTGAAGTGAAACTATCCACTAGTGAAAACTCATCTGAAAAAAATGAGAACAATTACATGCTCCTTCAGATACAAAAGCTGTACTGTAATGCACAGCAGCCTCTTGCCTGAGCCATTAATGATTTTGCCTCTTGTACCTGAGGGTGAATCTATAAACGATCAATGTTCAAACAGAAATTCTCTGCATTTGCCTCATTTATTTCAATCAATGATTGTTTGTACAACGATTCAGGCAATCATTTGATTCTTAATTTCTTCTATATTGTAAAAGCCGTGTTTTTATATCATACATTCAGACACGTTGTAAATTAATAATACAGAAAATCCTCCGCAAGAGTTTTTTTTGGCAAAGAACGTACTGGATAGCAGATGTACTCAAACATTTAACGACCCAATCGGAACTGACATTTGGAATCTGATGTTTGTGGAATAGAAACATTCCCCCTTATAATTTCACTTCTCAACTGACACCTGTGCATTCCCCCATTCATGATGCTTTCTGTTAGCTTGTTTGTCAGCACCTCAAGTTGCACCTACTGTACAATATAAACATCAAGACTGATGCGCCCAAGTTTCTTGCCAGGCAAACAAACAGTCCTCCTTTATTAGTTTCTGCCACGTCATCATTCTCGCAATTAAGGTAATTTGGACCCATCTGATCGAACGTTGCTGCAGAAAAAGAATTCTGACCCCTGGAGGCATTTTATTTTTGTCTCACAAAAGCTAATGTTATCTTAATGTTTAACAGTGCTGATGAAGGACTGCTCCCTAGCAACACAGCTAACTGAAAAACCTCTCCCTCATTCTGTTTTTCTGAGTTACTGCAGATACTGTCTTTATTTAGCTGTACAGTGTCTGATGCACTCGTTTTTCTGTTTGTGCCTGAGTAATTGTTGGAGCACATCTGGTACAGCATCTTTGTAAAAAAGGAAATAATAAATCAGACAGTTTTCAAATATATATTTTTCTTTTTATTTTCATTTTATATTTGGAATATTTAATTTCATAACATGGCCCCAGTATACTTAATGCAAAAAGTAGATGTTTCTTTAAAATATTTACATTCCATATATACTGTAAGTTTGCGAGAAAATAAAAAAGTAGTCATGCCTGAATAACTGATGTACTGTAGCTACTGTGATCAAAACCCTTACAATTGTCAGTAGCAGAAGTAAAGACTGTAGGGCTCCAGTAGATAATACTACACCTTCTTGTAATGGAATAAGAAATTTTATATTCACTTTCAATTTTGTTAAGGGGAACTATGTACGTTTTTAGAACAGTTTCAAATTCCACTGTTTTTCATTTAATTTTCTAAAGATTAAAAAAGATACATAAAACATATTTCTGCAATCTCAAAATCTTAACAACAAAAACCACAACAGTTTTAAGTCACTTTTGATATAACATTGCTCACTGGAGACAAATAAACCAATTTCTGCTATTAGTTTTACAGTTCTAGGATAAAAAAAGAAAGGGTTGCAAAAGAAGTGCTCAGTCCTCAGTAGTTTAAGCTGAACATAACAGAAACAACAGATAACGAAATTAGCACTTATTTTACTCAAATCTACATATTAAGGACGCTGTATATAATTTGGCATCATAATTCTGAACGTATATTTTTCTGCTTTAATGCAGACTGTTTTAAGTTAATGAATAGACAAGCAACAAGCACAGCTGACTGTTCTATTCATGATCTGAAAGGGACATGTTCACCATGAGTGGAACAGGCACTCGCCACAGGGTGGCCAACTTTGACGGGTTTGGCTTTTCATTTGGCTTCAGCATTAAGCATTTTCAGAAAGGACCTGCACAGCTCAAGTTCATAGTTTACCAAAATACTGTAGCAACAACAAGAAAAATACACACGAAAAAACTTACATTTCTAAAACAAAGATCAGGAGCAGCCTCTGTACCACACTGCTTCAGATAATCTGCCCAGTCAAAATCTTGGTTGAGGTACCCTGTATGGTATTAATAAAACAAAAGAAAATGACTCCAGTATTCTGGAAAGAGGATTTCCCTCCTAATAGAAACAATAATTATTGTTCTTGAGAGCTGCAATACAAGGACTGTTTATTTAAACATGTTATTAGAAACATGACATGCCGAAAATGAAAATCTATTCTTAAAAGTATTAATAAAGCTGCCAACAAATGACTCAGACTTGCACATTTATTCATTATTTATGCTACTTCTAGAATTGAATATGCTGCGGGTCTAATTGTCCACTGTGGGCTAACCATCCATTATCATACAGTAATTTGCTATGTGTTGCACAGCTAAACCCAAAGTGGAAAATGAAGATGAATGTACAGTTATACTTTTTTTACACAAACCTTTTGGATGTGTGAGGTTTACCCCATTTTTAAGGCACCACTGAACAGGAAGGATCCCTGGAGACTCTGCGTGGCAAACTAGTGCACTGAGTGCTGCTTCAGCACCCAAATTATCCACAGTCACCTGGAAATAAATGTCATTATAAACCTGAAAGAAAACAGAGAACATAAGAAAAATTACTTTTTGGAGTATACAAAGGACTGTAATTCACTCTTAACTATTAACATTCTCATTCATAAGATATGTTCTGGACGAAACGTAACTTTCGATGCGTCTTTACAATTATAAGAATAAGCTGTAGGGCCTATGTGCTTTAATGGTCCTCATACATGCACAAAACCAATAGTTCATGCTGTCAAATAACAAAAATCTCAAATTGGCTTCACTATTGTCTTCTTTAGTACCAGCTATACAGTATGTATATATTATGGTATTATGGTACAGTATGCAAAGCCAGCTTTAAAGGTGTACAATTAAAAAATATATATAGCATATATGTGTCTATCTACAACAAAGTGATTGCTAAGAGAAAGAAGCAACGCATCTTTATAAATTTATTCAAACATATTAAAGACTTGAAACTGTTTATTAAAATACTAAGAAAAAGCAGGCAATCTCCAAGATCACACACTTCAATAAAGCACAATAAAAGAGCTGAACCTAAATGAGGTTTTCTCTATCTCAAAGAGACCACCATTTAAAGAATAAACACAAGTGTATATTTTTTTTACTTTTTAGAAATGAAGATGAGGCTGTTTTGTGATGGCAAAAATGCTAAACTTGTATTAAGTTTATTAATAGTAAATTTAGTAACTTTTATTTAGCAAATTGGGCTGTTCCAGAGTGTTCCATCAGATCTTGGGGTCCAGAGTGGGAACTAAGAGTAACTGAGCAGTGCTGAAATACAATTTGCTTTAACATCAAGATTCTGTAAATGCATCTATTTTCTTTCCTGTCTAGCTTCTCCCCAGTGAAGAGGTGGAGGTAATACACTTGATTGGTATTTTTTTTTCAGAATCACATTCAATATTAGCAATGCAGCATAATAAAACAAATCTGTAATCCTGGTGAGTCACACCATTAAAAAAATAAATAAAATCTTTCTGTGTCATCACCATTTTGTCAGCTTGCCCTTTTGCTCTGACAGTCAGCAATACGCATATTAAGGTACTGACTGCAAAGTGATATACTGTACATCGTTTAACCATTTTAAAAAGTTTTAATATAGTGACCATTTTGAATAATTCTCAGTGCTGCTGCCATCATTCTTTACCAAATGAAGAGTGCTTGAATTATTTCGCTGTTTAACTTGATTGGTTTAGATATGATAGAACCATTCACAATGCACTATAATTACAAAATAATCATTAGAAAAAATAAATTAGATTCAATACCTTTTCAATAAAGAGGTGGATATTTGTCTAACTGTTCTATTGAGTTTAATATGGAGGGCTGTGTACTTTAAATAAGAACCTGCCATAGTTTTATTTTCTATTGTACACAAACTCTGTAGCCTTAATTGCACTATATACAACCTTTTAACAGCTCTTAAAGGAATTTTGTATTTTGGTCACAACCTTAACACTAAAGCTGCTGAGAAGTCCTATACAGTACATCTTTTTTCTCTCTATTGACATTGTCTCTGCTAGGGTACACAACAGAAATGAGGCAATAACAAAGAAAAGGGAAATCTAATTTCTTTTACACTCATAAAAGCTAACCAAGAACAGATTTAAAAAAAATACATTTTTTGCCTGGTACAGTAGTGGCTTGTTGCAGAATAAAATGAAAGATCATACAAAAGCATGCAAAATGACAAAAATAACTAAACAGATCATGAAATCAGCATTATGTACTGAACACATCTGCACAAAATGTTCACACAATTTCATTTCAAGAATGAAGGAAATTTACATTGTTCTATTCTATTCTGTTATACTAGCCTTTTTTTCACTGTTTTCTTTCATTTTAAAAGACACTGATATATACAAAGATAGTGAAAACAATGTCATTTTCCAGAGACAAAGAATCATTTAGCTTCATCTCAGCTGAATATTTGTGTTAATTTATTTCTGGAGAGTTGCTTTATAAGATTCTTGAAAAAGGCATTCAACCTTCAGGGTGAGTAAATAAATTTTAAAAACAAGACTTGACATAACCTAAGGGTAAACATAAACAACAATTATATATATATATTTTTAAGCTGGTCTCTAGGATAATAACAGTATGTAATGCCTGTACAAGCAAAAGCTATCTCATCATAGGAAAGTGTCTGCATTTTAATTACACCATTCCTTCCAAATCCATTTGAAACTTCTACGTTATAACAGAAAGGAACAACAAAAATAGGTACAAGAAAATAAATCTATAGAATTCATCAGACAGCAGTTCGATGTTTTTCATGCAGTTCAGATATGTTCGAGCACCCCTGGGCATACAAAACAAGCATATTCACTGATTCTTTTAGATCTTATTTTGCTTTAAGTGCTACAGTACCTCACAGAGGCTGACTCAGTCTCAAAAATTGTTCTAAAAACAGCTTTTTACTTCATCATACAGACACAATTTCCAGGAAACACTCAAAAACTTAATGGTAAATGATGACTATCATTGCAAAACACTTTTCAAAACATTTCTTTTACATGGAACAGCTGACAACAGTTGATCAAAAATAAAGATTCAATTTGAACTTCAAAATAAAAAAGATTATGTTTAAAAGATTTAAATGAAAATTTATTTCATAGATTGGGATTATCTGTTTAACACCACTTTGTCTCAAAATAATGTGCAGCTAATAGATTAAGTGGTTTCTACATGTTGGTTTAAATGAAAGCATTTTGTTGATTATAATTATCTTTAAGACAGCTGAAATCAAGGATGGTATCTGGTTATAGGTATTGATATGCATACAATATTTCTCTGTTTTATGCTTTTCAATTTCATTGTAGAAAGTATTTATTCAAATTCCTATGTGGATTATTATCAAACAAAAAAAGATCATCAGGTCAAATACAATAAAGGTCTCTGGACACTGAACAAGCAAACATGGATTATTTTGAAAGCCAAGATACTGTTAAGCTGTGAAAATTATCCTCCAACCCCTACTAATCTTTCGGTATCCCATTCTTCAGAATTCAATAGAGTTGCCTGTTCCTATGCTGTTAACGGCTGTACATCACATTTTGTTATCAAGGAGGGTATTATTTTGTATTGTGTTACACTCGATTCGTTGCTGATAACTTATACACTGTGGCACCATCTCACCAAAATAACCCTTTGTTTGTACTGGGCAATCTGAAGCAATCAAGCAAGGAATGAAAACAAATCCAATCTGTGAATTTTCAAACATTTTGATGCAACCAAATGTTTTTCCTTTTAGAAGTGCCATTTTCAGTGCTGTGAAACAAATGGGCATAATAAATCTTCATTCTTTACTTACAAAAATGCTGTAGGTTTAAGAGTTCCTCACTTGCTATGTTCTGAAATGTTTATTAATTGATTCCATTAACCAAGAATATTCTTAGGAATTACCCTTATCAGGAATCTTTTTTTCATAATACATAAGATACATTATGTACAACTAGGGCACAAGTTTAATTCAATATATGGTTTTACCAAAATAATTACAACATACCTACAGTAGCTCACCTGAAGAAGGCTCCACGGCCGAAACATTGTGTTCTCTTTCTTCTTTTTTTCAGCATGGAATAAACCTATTACTTGTTCCTTTGCAGCCTACGCATGCTGACACAGCTACCCACCTCAACTACGTAGACCTTCTGCCCTAATTACAACGTTCTCTTGATTGTTATGCTTTTCAGGCTAAATATAATAATATATGGTATATAATGAATTATACAGACAGTTAACATCAATGAAGCTGCAATTCCCTGGCATGTTAATTCCTACAGAGTTATTTCCCTATCTCTGTTCACCTCTGATGATTCAGTCAAGCTCTGATATTACTGGATGGGTCCCTCTCCCTGCTGACGAAGATGTTCACATCAGAAAGACAATTAATGATTTGTTTAAGCCAGGCTGCCAGAATTATCTAAATAAGCAGGTTCATGAAATTATTTGTTTTCGGCTGTAAAGATGTTTTTTTAACAGCACAGGACGGATTGCTCACTGGGGTAAGTAGCTGGTGTAAATGCATGCTCCTTGCTCACCTTGGTCACGGTCACTGGGCGGATGTGAAAGGGCTCCTCAGGGTCCACCATCTCCAGCTTCATCCCAGCCTTGAAGGAGTGGGCACACAGGTCGGCGTGATCCTGGAAAGTCAAATCAATATAATAGTTTTTGTTCAATATTTTTCAACAAAACCACTTTTGTTTGGAATTGTATTAATTATTATTTTAATATTATTTGCATAATTATGTATTGGGTCACTTAGTAATGACCTATTAAGAAAACAATCTCTGCTGATGATTTATTTTATGAGTAATTTGTCTTAATGCATCATATCCCATGAAATAGAATACATTATATTTGTTATAGTTTATTGCTTTGGGTTTTTAAATTTTACATGAAAGTATTATTTTCACTTTACACTACATTTTCTGCATAGAGTTTAGCTTATACTGCAAGGCAATATTTTTTGTTTGGTTGTATAACATACTGGTTGATTATAACGTATAACATTTTTTTGGAAACCCATTTTTAGTATTCTTTTCAAAAACAGAACAAATAAGAAAACAGCATAACTAATATCATGTGCATTATTATGGAATTGCATTATTTTGAGTTTTTAAAACAAAGCATACAGTACTATTCTGTTTATTTTCCTGGTTCAGCAGAAAAGCTGTACCAATACAGGTTAAATGAAGCTACAAATGTTGTACATTGTGATAATCAATGCAAATATTCCATGAAATGTCTCCTTGATTTGCTGGTTCCACCAGTTCAGTGAGTTTTAACTCCTTGAGAGACTCTGTGTAAATGAAACGAAATTAAGAAGGCACATCTGAACTGAAGCATGGAAAAACTGACATGATGATAAATATGTTTAAAGAATATAATTTCCCTTAAATCACTTGGCTTTTATTCAAATGCTATATATTAGCAATTTATTTTGGATTAACTGCATAAAAACATGCTGTTTATAAAGTGTAGGCATTTCTACTGAATACCCAGATTAATTTGCATAATTAGTGAGTATACATTCTACTGAAATGTAAAGGAAGGCTTTAATTAGCATTAGCTCAACACTGACATGATTGCATACAGCCTTCTAATTGCTGTATTTACACCTCTTTTCTTTATGTTTCGGTGTTGTGTTCTTGATGAATGGCTTGAAATCTGCTCAAGGACCCCAGAGATGTTGTCTCACTTCACTGACATTACCGTGTGCTATATTCTCTGATCCAGACTGTTTCTTTCTGAAGTGTCTTCTGCAAACACAAACTGAATACTAAATAATTTTCCCTTCCCAGAAATGGCAGGATAAACCAAAACACTAAGTGATCATAAAATCAGAGCAATGTTTTTTTTTCCTTGTGATTAGAAACAAGCACTCCATATGTTACCCACAAAACGAGTTAGTGAAAATCCTTAGTAACTGAATGACAGCAGCTTTCACCACTGTCACTAGAGTGTCACCTCCATTTGGGCATGCAATTGTGAATTGAAAGGCTGTGGCTAAACAAGGTTCACTGGCGACAAGTCTTACTTTCTATAAGGATCATGAAAAAACATTAACACTGTTTATATATACTGTATATACCAGAAAATAAATGTAAAAAAATGAGAAAACTACATTACATTCACCTTGGCTACCCAGTGCACTGAGGCTAGTTTAAAATAAAAGCTAAATGCCCTCTCAGTAGGTGAGCGAATGATGATGTTAACTGCCACTGATAATGGGCAACAGTGCAGGTGTTTGATGTACAGATGTAACCAGTTTGTGGTAATGTCAAAAAGTTGACTCGTGGTATGTCAGGGGAAAGAAAAGCACAGCTGCTGAGGAGGATCTGGATTAGATTGTTGACTTATCTCGGTTTGGTTTCTCCTTGGAGTCACAATTTACTGAGCTCCTAGAATTCTTCAAGAACGTATTTCCATTCATTATTTTTTTAGGAAAACTAGAAAAATGCAATTAAGCTAATGGGATAAACTAATGATAAAAAAGTAATGATAAATGAACAGATCTGGTAAATCACACTCTGGTAAATCATATTGTAACGAACAGTTCTTTCCGGACCCTATGCGGACGACACAATCCAAAGAAGTGGGGAAACACTAGGGAAACGTCATGCAGGAATACGGGGCTGTAAACAGGGGGGCGTGTCCAAAAGTGCGCTCCTGCACGGGGAAGGTGTGGCCGAGGCAAACAATCCAAAAGAGTAATCCAAAGAGGGTATTCAAAAACACAAGAGGAAGTCTATAGCCAGGTTATCCATCAAAAACACGGAATTAAAAACACGAACCGGGTCGGAACCGGCGGACTAGGAACAGGAACAGAGACTAAAACCTTAACGGGACCAGGCGCTTCCAGGTCCCGGACTCGCACGGTGCGGAAACCAGATGCAGAGCCCGGATGAGCATCAGCGCCTGGCTTTTAAAGTGGCCTGGGAATAGGAAACAGGTGCACAGAATAAAGTCTAAAGTGAAAGGGCTGGAGCGCCCTTAAGGAGGGGGAGCTATAATCGTGACACATATTATGTATAGTAATCCCAAAAAATAAAAGGAACATTCAGTAAGTCTTTTTGAAGGACATGCAAAAATTATACATTTGCATCCCACATTTCCAAAACATGGCTTACAGATAATGCTGTTGATGAATACATCAGTGGATAAACATAGATGGAAGAGGTAGAGGTACAACACTTTACATCAAAAACAGATTTCAGGAATTTAGACTGGATTTATCAAGGATCTCAGTATTTTTACATCTGACATCTTATTAAAAACATTCAAAGGGCATAGTGTAAAGAATATGGCACAGTATAGGTCACCAGTTATCAGTTAGCTACTACCAATCAAGCTACAGTAGCTGGTTTGAACGTTTGCAGATTATTCCAAAAATTATGTTAACATTACATAAAAGTAAATGTTCTTTTTAAACCTACATTCTTAAATTTTTTGTTAATATGATAAATGTTTTTTACCTACAGGAGGTCTTCAAGCCGAAACACGACTTAAATCTTTTATTACTACACACTTATTACTGCACAAGCAAATTCAATATATGCCTTCTACAAAATCAAGTTGGGAGCTTTAACTTCAGTTAAAAGACCACAGCTCGGGCTGACGATTTTCAGTTTATGTATCATTTAATGTAATGTAGAGGATATTCCTGGTCCAATAAAAAGTAAGTAAAAGCAAAACAATGGTATTTTTTGTAATAAAAAAGGAATTTATCTCTAGAGAATAAATGGATTTATCACTGTACCACAACATAATCCACATTATGAAAACAAGCTGAATTTATTTGAATATTCTCCAGGTCATGGCATATCTTCGGAAGCAACCAGTTAGCTTGCTTCTAGTATCTGCCTTCCTGATTTTCAAGGCCTCAAAGGATATTCCTGGCTACTCAAGTAAGATGTTTTGGGAGCAATAACTACAACTATGAACCATGAACTTTAAGCATTAAAAATAATATCAGACAAGACAGAAAAGAAAAATGTGCAGTAGCTGGACAGTTTTTGTATGCATACAAAGTCAAACAAAAACATGAGGTAGACAAATTTAGCCTGCTAAATTGTTCTGTCCTTTCGTGCTACCAAATAAAAGATAAGGAACAATTCTGTTGAGGGTGAGGTACAAATATATGGCGCTGTAAATCACTGTTTTGGCTAGTCTGCTTTTTCTCTAAACTCTACACTCAAAAGAAAAATAAAAACTCAGTTTTATCTCTTCCAATGAATAAAAATAGTTTATACTCCTCCAGGCAATGACTTTATAACATGTACATTAATCATACAACATTTAATATGCATGATAGAGCTATCACAGTATATAAATAAAATTGTATTTATCATTACCAGATTCCCAAGTTTTTATACAGTGAAATGTAGTCTTTTAAAAAATGTAAATTATTTTTCTAATATTCCACAAGCAATTACACTGAGAAAAATGAATCAGTCACTGCACTGACCAAGGGCATGAATGTTACAGTGAATAACTTTCCTTGGATGGATCCTTGACATTACTCATTCCCTCAAGCACACCGTGTACAGCAGAAAATTCACACGAATCAGAGCTGATGCAGATTTGATTTAGCTTATTTTGCAGTGTCAACCTGGCTGATAAACCTCAATAAATATGTTCTTTATAGTGTGTACTTTAGGATTAGTGAACTGAATTTCAAAGCAATTTAAAACACAGCAGCCCTGACAATATCATCATTATCGATTACTGCTGTCATCCGGGCACCACTGTTGATTGTTGTAAATCTGTTTTTAATACACAACTGTGATAGCCCTGAAGAAATCTACTTCATTGTTATTAATTAAATCAATCAGAGAAATGTTCCCAATGAATAATAACATATCATTGTCACTGAACTGCTTTCATTGAGGGAAATACTGTAACTTCAGTTAAAATACTGTACAGTATATTATTCATGATATGTTTATGTTCATTTTTTTTACATATGAGGATTTGTTTTTGAGAAACAGCACTATTGCTACGTTTAAGTTTTTAATTGCACCATTTATCAAATGTTTGGACACCACCACTTCAAAAACGAGATTTTTAATAACATGTATATCATATTCATAAAAATGATACTTCAGTGAACGGCACACCACATGATTACAAAGAAAATTCATTAGAAAAGGAATCAATTTTATATGAAAATAATCACTGAATTTGAGGGAATGGAAAATGTACATCATGAAAATCTTTTTAAATGAAGAAATTCGTTCAAGCGTAGCAACACTGAAAAGGTGAGGTTATGGTTAATATTTGAGTAAGCTGACAAGTATGGTTTAGGTTAAGATAGTGTACATCAAATCAGTACCTTTACTCAGAAGAAAAGGCACTTCTTTATATTAGGAGTGCTGTTCATAATTTCTTCATGGAATACAGTATATTTCTAAAGCATTACTTTAAATTGTGGTAATAACCAGCAACTACTACACATGGAAAAAAAACTAACCTTGACCATAGCATGAACCTAGCTTCAATCCCAGGGTTATTTGGAAAAGGGAGCTTACTCCATTCTTAATACTTTACAAATATATTAACATCTGGCATATTATCCATCTATAAAGTGTAATCTTGAAACCCTGAAGCAAAACGTTGACCCACAAAAAATGTTCCCACAGCCTAAAGAATTAAGAACATACAGTTAAATGCACGCAGTAGAAAACATTCACTGCATTATTAAATACATGCACTATAATTAAATATATTTGTATACTAAAAGAGGATCTCTGATGAAGTATGGGTCTCCAGGCAAACTGATAAAGGTTGTAAGGATGAGTTTCAAGGTTAGGTTTGTTTTAACTCTAGGGTGAGTGAGCTACCTTTCAACTGCAAAGTTTCTGTTCTGTTTTTGGCTTCACGTTGACTTTCGAGTATACAGTACTTTGCACAGAACTTTCACCCTTTATGCTTGAACTACTGTTTGAGGATACAAAAAAGCCAACACACTTTTAAACTATAGCCCTGTTTAATTTTAAATACATTATCCTATTTTTATATAAATATGTATCTGCAATGTAACAAAGATGAACCACATAGGCATTAACAATAGCTGCTGTTCAGAGTCAAATATATTGATATCACATTATGTGTTGCCAATGACCTCTAGAACAGATCACTGTCATTCACTCAGACTCCATA
This sequence comes from Lepisosteus oculatus, assembly GCF_040954835.1. NCBI lineage: Eukaryota > Metazoa > Chordata > Actinopteri > Semionotiformes > Lepisosteidae > Lepisosteus > Lepisosteus oculatus. The sequence continues at coordinate 43,257,079 of NC_090702.1, read as the reverse complement.
TTTGAAACCAAATCACTGTAGAAACTGCAGCCCCTGAATCACACAGCTGGGTCAGTTCTCTATAACACAACTTCCTTTCAGGTAACAGCAGATACATTGGTATTTAGATTTTTTTTAGCATAACATCAGCATAACCACCATCAGCAAAGACAGATGTGGGCACACCTTTACATATACACAAAGAGAAACAATTACAGTACATGGCCACACCACATGGCCACTTTGATAACAATCATAACAAAACATCCAAGAAGGATGCTTCAGAATTATATTAGAAAGACACTCACTCCTGGTAAGGTTTGTGACAACCTGTAGCCTGATAAGGTGGGACACCATAAACAACCATTTAACATACTGTAATTAATCCCTCAGAGCAACAGTAGCAACAGACTTCCAGGTTTCTAGGGAACAGTTTAAAATAACTTACAGTAGCCATGAAGGTTTCATTTCCTGCGCTACAACTACGATACAAAGAAGAAAGGTTCTGGGAAGCTACCTGCTAGAATCTGTACTCTGAATAAACTGAATCCTTTCTTTTAGTTAATATATGTATTTTGTTCATTTAATCCTCCTTTACTCTACTACCAGAAAGACACTTATTTCCTTTCAAGAGTCGCTACAACCCCAAGTCCATCCTGGAAGGAAAGGGAGCGAGCTGAGACTACACTGGCAAGCACACTGGCACACTGGGGGAACACAGAGACACCAATTAACCTAGACCACTGGGCTGTGGACTGGGGACGGAACCAGCCGCTGGCGAAGGTGTTCCAGTCTGGACCCAAAACCTGTGAGACCTGTGAGGTAGCAGTGCTTAAACTACATTTTCCAAAGAACTAATGGAATGCTGTTTGGTAGCAACAATATCTTTGAAAATTGTCCTTGATCCTCAGATTTTATTCCAGGATTAAGGAACTGAAAAAAAAAATTAAAATAATCTCAAATAGCACTGGTTTAATTTAAACACAGATTTCCATAAAATACAGATTAACCTTTCCATGACCATGTGTACATGTACTCCAGTTTAGGTGTTGTAACATGCAATAAATAACAATTTACACTGCACACTGTCAGCCATACTGTTTTGTTAAGACTTAATTCTATATATTTTACATATTCCTGGAGCTGCAAGAAATTCAGTGTATCTTCTAGTTTTGATATAAGGCGTACAAAAATAGAGCTGCTACAGTACATGGAAAACAATTTAGGTATGACTACATTGACACCACAAGCAGAGTTTCAAGCATTTTGTTGGAGGCACTTATCTTGGTTAAGTGACAGGATACACTGATCCCAAAGAAAAAAAAGTTATGGTAGTTTATTGGCTGCTATAGGCAAAAAATGCTTACTCTCGGCATAAGAACACATTATTAAACCCGTCGGAAAAGGTTTACAGGGAACTCCTACTTATGTATGATTTAAAGCAATAAAGACTCTGTGAAGCATTCACAGCACAACTTGATATAAAGGACAAAGACCAAAGTACAAAGTCAAACTAACCTTACGAAATATTGTCAAATCAATATTTATTGACACAGACTTCTTAAGTTGTGATTAGGAGCTACTCTTTTATGAATACCTCATTAAAAGGAGACCATAATATGTAATACCAAAAGCTAATATTTATCATTAAACAAACAGCACTGATAAGTATAGTGGCTTATTAAAGATAAAGGAAAAACATGTCAAGATTAGTCAAGAAAACAATGTCTGTATTCTCACAGCAGGACTGGTGTATTTCACTACATCAACTATGGAGAGCAGCTAGAGAAAATATGAAATCAGGCATACAGTCATTTGTATTGCCTGCATATTGGATTTCTGATACTTTGTAACTGGTTACTAACATAAAATTGTTTTAGATACATTTTTGCATTGTGAGTTTTATAGAACCAAAATACAATCAAATATACAGTATTTCATAAGCATCACCAGTCCTCTAGCAACCCAAATATTTTAGAGTATATTGTTAAAGCAGGGTTAAATGCATTTTTACTTTGTACAATGTTTGGAAGATTACCACAGGATTGCACATTTACAATGCTAAATAACTGACTCTGTAGTCAATTTATCTGTTAGTTAATTATGATTAAGTTAATTTGCCATTTAACATAATGCAGCTGTAATTATACAAAACTGTTCTTTGATCTGGAAAAGTGTGTGCAGAGGATGGCTGCTGCTAAGGCGAACACTTAACATATATTTCAGAACGTATATTTCAGAAATAGACGTAATTGTAAAAGGGAAAACCAGCCCTATAAAAAACCTAAACAAACCCTGGATTCATGAACATGACTGTTACCATGAATCTTTCTTGTAGAATAATTAACACACAAACATCTGTGAATAGCAAAGTTCGGCTATAAAAAATGAAATGCATTTTGATGCGCCATGTTCAGGGAACTTCCATTTCACTGAACGTTGAAGATTCTGAAAATGACTTCATTGGTAGGAGTGCATTGTGAATCTTTCTGAAAGTCAGTGTGGTATTTGGTGTAATCGTTATCACCCTTTCAGTGAAGAAACCAACCTGATTATCCGTGTGTAATGAATAATTTAAGTTTTTTCAGTATTTTCTAGCAACCCCATGTGCAGAAACATGACTTATTAAGTGGACTTTTTTTGGTTTATTCTTGACACTTTCAACCACACACAGACACAGTCTGTTTTTGAAACAGGAAAGTCATATGAATAAACTCTTAAAAATCAAGGGCTTTGCAAACAGAGCAGGTTTTGTGGTCTTAGAATGAGTTTATAGTTTTATAAAAGTTCAAAAAGTGATGGGAGGACCAGTAAAGCCTCTCGTGTCATTCTGAATGACTTTAAAATGAGGAAATCCAGACATGTTGCAGGATCTCAAAAATAGCCAACTTTTTCACATATTTGAGAGGTACACCATGAATTCAATATTCCATGTATTCAATATATATAAAGGATAAAGCTATCTTTATAATTAGAGCAATTTATAAGTTATACAATAAATTAGTACAACAATATTCACATATTCACTTTTTAAGTCTGTGACTGTCATTAAGTGAAGTGGGATTTAAACAGGAAAAATAACAAGAGCCTCCAGTATACTTACCTGAGTAAATAGCAAACAAAAAATTAATATTTTCCTAGATAATGATAAAGATACTGGCAACCCAATGTGAACCTGCCTCTGCAATGTGGCTGAGAGGTTTGTTAGATCTGAAAAAACTGGTAGGAGAAAATATAACTATTATTACTAAAAGTGAAACTGTATGGTATGCGAGATGCACTTTAAGTTCATACGCGATTCCTGAACATGTAGCAGTATCCTTAGTCAGCTGTATAGCTAGTTTTTTATTTTACATGAGAAAATGTGCATTTTGAAGTTAAAAGACATGACTACTGTGAATTTCTAACCTCTGTTCTCCAGAGACAACTGCAGAACTAAGGTTAAACTCTAACCTTGAACACCTCTAGTGGCAAAGGACTCTTTGCTGCTTCAGTACAAGCTCTGTCCAGGTCTTCCTTCCACTCGGGGGCGGCTTTCAAACCCTGGATCTCTGCGGACAACAACCATGTCAGACAATGCATAAAAGTACAAGCAGCATGACCCAGCAGCTAATGCTAAGACTATTAAAGGTCCATTAAAAAGTATCTTGCAGGGGTGTAAAAGGCCAGACTCTTACAGTCTTTATGCTTTGGTTATTCTATCCCTGCCTACCTGCCTACCAAAATGCTTGACGTCAGGGTTATTTAACACTGAGTTAATCTAAGAGTGAGTCCAAATAAATACTGGAACCTGGAATTATTCTGTTTAAATAACTGCCATTTAGCAATTCTTTACTTTCAAGAAAGGCAAGGTCTCTTACATAACAAAATGTTAAATTTCATTTCCTAGAAACTTACTTTTTCTTATGAATCTGCAGTAGATCCCCCACACACATTCTTTCAGAAGTGAATGGTGCTGTAAAGGACTGAATCAACATATTGTTCTTTGCCCTTGACATTTTGCTAGATTAAAAGCCCTAACAAACTAACAGACTTCAATTTAATTGGAGACTACAAAATAGTTTGCAGTCATATATTTAAGAAACTGTGCAAAAGTTCCATGGGAAATAATGTAGGAATTTGTTTGAATGTCTGTAGATATCTATAGATTACAAAAGATCATATAGTTTATGAGCTGTCTATGACATTGTTAACATGACATCAGTTAACTTCCTTGGCAGTTTGGTATAAATGATGCTGTACTCTTATGCAACAGTACATTCTTTTTTGCTATTCAAAACTGTGTGTTACATTCTGACAGATCACATGAAAACAAAAAACTCAGGCTTACTGCTGACAGAAATGGAGTAATCAGGGTTATTGTCTAAAAGCACAGGATTACTACCACAAATTGAACCCGGGGTTAAAGCTAAGAAGGATACTTAATTTGTTGAAAAATACAATTGCACTTTATGTATACAGTACCTTGCAAAAGTATTTCTCTCTTTCAAATAATTTCCCATTTTTACGCATATTTTTTAAAGTGAATATTTATATCAAACCTGAATGCTCAAACTAAAATCTTTTACGGGTGTTAAGAAGTTAACCATTCAGGTTCCACACTTGATAATACATTTGGCAACAATTGCAGTTGGAAGTCCATTTGGATAAGTCTCTACCACACACAGCCCTGTAAAGTCTATTGGGGATCATTGATGGATGGACAGCAATTTTTATTTATTGCCACAGATTTTCTGTCGGGTTCAAGTCACATATTTGACATTCACTTTTTTTCACTAAACCACTCCAGTGTAACTTTGGCTTTGGCGGAATAAAGAATTTTTCCCTTAAAACGTGTCTGTACTTTGTGCCATCCATTTTCCTCTCAGTCTTGACAAGTTTCTCCGTTTCAGCTGATGTTAAAGAGCCTCATAACATAATAACACTGGCCGAATAGAGTTTGTGCCAGATGTAATGCTTTGCATTCACACCATTAAATTCCAATTTCTTCATCTGTCACAAAAACACTTTCGTTACATGTCTGCAATATCACTTAAATACTTTCCTGAAAACTTCATACAGGATTGGATCTGGATTTTTCAATAATGGCTTACTTCTGTCCCTTCGGTCATTCGGTCTGGATTTGACTCATGGAGATTTTCTCCCATGTATGAAATTGAACTCAGTAACTTTTTCTTGGTCTCACGGTGGCATCAAAAAGATTAAAAAATAATAAAATGTAAGGGTCCATATTATTATATATATGTACCTCTTAATGGTTTTTTGTTTAAAAATGTTTAGCGCAAAACCAAATAATTTTTTCATGGTATTCTATGAGTAGCTATTATATATTATAGCTGCTTTCCCTATTGCCTTTCAGTGTCTTTTGATATCATCTTAATAAACCCAGATTACTGGAACGCTGCCTGTTTGCTAGAGTCCATCACTGAGAACAGGGAAAAGGCCTCTCTAAAAGTCTGTTATGTTGATATAACATCATATTGAACATCATATGTTTTAAGTGCACACAAGTGTAAAAAATCCTGCAACATCATCAATCCTGCAACATACAGCAATCTCATTAATTATCTATGGTGAGGTAATTCTGATAAGAAGTAATATTAGACATTACCTTTAGGTGGCTCCATTGAAAATCTGTTCTCTTGACACCAGCCAACAGGACGGAGCCTAAAGTCCAGGTAAAATAGCCATACGTCATGTGTGTCACAATCCAACCCAATGTATCGAAGTCGCAGTCTCCCTCCGATGTTCTCTATTACTCGAACCATCCAGTACTGGAAAGGGTCTTGGCAGTCCTGCAGTTCTATCAGTGAATCAACCATGATGAGATCCACAGTGTTTTTCCCTCGAAGAGGCTGCAGATTGGCAGTGGAACAGACGTGCATTTGGTCAACCGAAGTTAAAGACTCAAAATCACCACGCAAAGCGCTACACAAAGAATATAAAATTCTTGAACTTACCCCTTCAAGCAAGTTGGCAGGAGCAGTACGGGACCCAGTGAGCTCCTGGATAAGAAACTCAGTCCAGTCACTGTATTTCTCCTTTATGGCTTCAAAATAAATGAATGAAAAGATAAATGGTCAAAGTCTTGTTTGCTCAGTTATGCTTTTCCTGTTAAAGGGCTGAATAACACACCCAAAAGCTAAACGTATCAATAATATAACATATTCTGTGACCGGAATGCAGCTTTTGTAATTATAATTTAAAATCCAAAGGTTAATAATTGTAATAAGAATTGCTTGCACTCTTAAAGCATAATGTTTATCATTACAAAGGATCTAAATGCACTTTGCATACAGAAGGGGAACACGTTCATCTATAGCCTCATTACCCAGTTGATCAAGTGAAGTGAGAAACAGCTTCACCAAATTTAACTAAGGGACTACAAGTACAAAGCGGAATTTAGCCAAGACGCCAGGGCTGACACTCCTGCTCTTTAGAATAGTGCTATGGAGTCATTAATGACCAAGTAGTGAAAGTTAATGTCTCATCCAAAGAACAGAATCTATTAAATCACAATGGGGCACTGGTTTGGAAATTCTGATCCAGAGGAAAGACCGCCACCAACACTACAGTACAGTCATATATCTGGTGTCCTGAAAAAGTACAGTATATGCCCCCTTTCCATAATATCCCATTGTATTTAATTACAAATGATGTACACATTTTGAATATTTATCATTAAGATATGAATGCTCAAAAGGAAAGCTTTCAGCCAAGCAGAAGCCTCACAAAAAATCCAATAAGAAAAAAAATCTTTTAACAGACTTTAAACATATTACCTTTAGCTACTTTCTGCTTTTGATCATGATACTTAAAACATACAGTATCACTTCATGTTTTCAAAGGTTATCAAAGCTTAATGATGATGAAAATAATTTCATGTCACTGCTGTTTTGCTACAGGAGATGGAAAAAAGTGCTTTACAAATCACTGAATAAAATTCACAGAGATGGGGCATTAAGACATCTGTTGACATTCGAGCACACCTTTCTCTTTCTTCTGTTTTATACTCTTAGGATGATTGTCTTTGTATTACAACGTCAGTATGGGAATAGCTGGATTATTCAAGGTATGAACACATCCAAAACCATTAATCCCATGTACAGTATAGCACCAAATAAACATTAGAATGTAAATGTTTTGTAACCCATTTAGGGTTATAAAAAAGTGTGATCTGATGAACAAGCTGTAATCTACAGGACACTAAACTGAATATCTGTTGTTCGGTATGAGAAAGGAACCTTTTTATCTGTCAAGAAGTACATCTATTGTGATTGTTAACTATCCACTCAATATTCACTTAAAAGGCACATTTACATATGTAATGATTCAACTGAAAAGTAAATAAAAAATAGAGCTTTTCAGGTTAAAGTACCATCTTTAAATGTATTAAATGCACAGAAGTATTTGAATTTGAATTCTATACAGGTAATATATTTAATCTGCTTCCAAAACAGCTTCCTACTTCCTAAACCACATGTAATATTGCAGTGATTTATAATTCATTATACATTTTGTGTCTTGATTTGATTCACAGTGTACAGTATAACCTGCTGAGAACAACAAGACTGAAAGCTAATCACAGAGGAAAAAATAATTTGCTCCCCACTGTTGCACAAGTAATAAATATAACTCTCAACAGAGCAGCAACACAGTAAATGGTGAAAAACTTTTATTAAAAAATAATACCTCCTTTAAACTTTGAAAATAAAAAGCTATAAGAATACGTTTTCTAAAAACAAAATTACAACTTGTGTGGTTAAAGGTTAAAAGTGGAGTGATTGGTCACATTCTTAAATCAGAATCTGTGAATACTTCTATTGATCAATAATCTGCTCTTAAATCAGTATCATATGGAAGCTACATACAAAATAAAATATGACTAATATCAGGACTACACAATGGGAAAATATCTAGATCTTCATTATAATTAAGTGAAAATCGCAAATTGAGAAATAATTTAAATTACAGAATATTTTATTCAGTGGTTTCTTTTTTGGCTATAATATGATAATAGATCTGCTTTCCTTTTAATTCCATCATTTTTCTCTCTTTTTCAGTTATATGCTTGTTGACCTCAACCCAAAAATATGTAAACTATTTTTACATCTCTTACTTGGATTAGTCAGCATCCTACTGAAGACAATTGTAGCAAACACATTTGACATTGGAACTACAAACTCATCCTACTTCTGATTTCAAAGCTGAAGCCTGATTTTTGATCTGGAGAATATTTCTGTTTCTGCTTTGATTTCCTCACCTATCACTATTAGGTCTATTTAAGCAAGGTTTGAAAAGACCATCAGATACCAAGATTTGCTATGTATCTGATGGATCACTCTGAATGAACAATTTGCTGGGAATTGTTCGAAGCGTCTCAGCTCAGTGACTGACTGCCTGGGTGAATCTCACCTCCATCCCAGGACTGTATTATGAGGGCTCAAAAGTGGCACTTGCCTGTGATTTCGTACCCATTATAAGATTTAATAACTGCCCACTTCACACTGGATTATTAGAGAAGGTAAATGTATGCCCTACTCTGCGTATTCCAACCAGCCAGGACAGAACTGTTATTTTTGCCAAAAAATGGCTGCAATCATTCAAGTAATTTTTATTTTAATAATAATAATAATAATAAACTTTATTTTATATAGCGCCTTTAAAGGTGGCTTCTCAAAGCGCTTTACAGGATGACAATAACAATAAATAAGAAGACTACAACAATAAATAAGAAAATTTCACAAGACAGGACACAATTATAATTACAACAATACAACAATAACAATAGAGGAGACCGTGGAAGATGGTATTAAGAAGAGCAGAGGGGTGAAGAATGGAAGCAGTTAAGTAAAGGCTTTTCTGAAAAGGAGGGTTTTGAGTCTGGATTTGAAGGAGTTTAGAGAAGGTGACTCTCTAATATCCTTGGGCAAGGAGTTCCAGAGCTTGGGGGCATAGCAGGAGAAGGCCCTGTCGCCCATACAATGTAGACGGGCTTGGGGGACAGTAAGGAGGGCAGAATTTGAAGAGCGGAGGTTGCGAGGTGGGGAGTAGGGCGATAAAAGTTCAGACAGGTATTGAGGTGCCAAGCCATGTAAAGCCTTGTAGGTGAGCATGAGGATTTTAAAGTCTACGCGGAATTTGACCGGAAGCCAGTGCAAGGACTCCAGGATAGGAGTAATGTGAACACTTGCACTAGATCTGGTCAGGATTCTGGCTGCTGAATTTTGGACATACTGCAGCTTGTTCAGAGTAGATTTAGATACCCCAGGGAGCAGAGCATTGCAGTAGTCAATTCGAGAGAATACAAATATGTTGATCAGCTTTTCAGCCACAGTTAATGATAGCATAGGGCGTAGTCTTGCGATATTTCTAAGGTGAAAAAAAGATGTTTTGACAGTATGCTGTACATGTGGGTCGAATGTTAAGCCAGAATCGAATATAACCCCAAGGTTTTTCAATTTTGATTGGAGCTCAAGTACAGAGCCATCTACAGACAGGGTTACAGGACTGGCTTTACGAAGTTGATGGGGGGTACCAATAAGCATGACTTCAGTCTTGTCACAGTTAAGATGAAGGAAGTTTTGAGTCATCCAAATTTTTATGTCAGAGATGCAATTAGAGAACAGCTTTTCTCTGTAGTAGTACATACATCCAATATAAAAAAGTATTTTCAAATATTAAAGACCTAAGTGCTGCAGAGGAAGACATGAAAAGAGAAATGCAACCAATGCTTTGTGGAATAAGGAGTTTAAAGGATGAAATGCAGGTTTACACGCAGATGAGCTGAGCAAGATCAAGCGAGCAAAGGGCAAAAAATAAGAACTGTCTCCGTTTTCTCTCCATTTGAGTATGTACACAACCTAAAACAGAAAGCCTCCTTAGCAAGATTACTTTCTTTCTTTCCTCAGCCAAAATTTATTTTGTCTTTACTACTGCCACTGTGTAATCCAGTCTCACTGAACACCTGAGTGTACAGAGGGAGAAAATGCCTCATCGCTCAGCTGCACTGGAGACTGGCAACTGTGAAGATTCCCTTTAAGGAAGAATGTTTGGGAAGATATTTTGTTAGTTTTGAGAGGGCAATTACTACTTATCCTAATCAGACCACATATACATTTTAATTTTTTTAATACAGTTTTTAATTTGAAGAAGTATTAAGTAATGGCTAGTGGCATTGTATAGCACTAAATATAAATGACACAATTTGTTTTGTCTATAAACTGTCCCTGTCTGTGCCCTGCCGTGGGCTGTTGTCCCAGGCAGTTCCGCCCTGTGCTTTGTGCTTCTGGAATAGGCTCTGGGCTCCTGGGACCATTATGAGAAATAAGCCGCTTTCTGATAAGTACTGGGTGGGTTACAAATCCATGCTATGCTTGTGCCATAGAACTGTGCTTCAAAACTGTAATATGACTAATTTTAGATATTTAGTGGACTAGCAGATATTCTAACCTGAAAAACTTGCAATGCTTAAAATACCTTCAAATGTTCATTGATCAGCCAGTGACCTACCCTGCACTTGCAGGAAAATAAAAAGAAATGCCTTCAGATTTAACACTTAAGCACCGTTAACATACATTATTAGGTAGCCTTGACTAAATCAAAGCAGGCACCACCTCATCTTTTATAATCTAATTCTCTGTGTTTTGTCCTAGCGGCACAACAGAAAGGCTGTTTTATCAATCATCTTTTTACAAGCCTTCAAATTCAATAATTAAACTGTTTATAAAATATTTCAATAAACAGGCAGTCACAGCCAACTAATAAGTCCATTATAGCGCAATAATCTGTTTGCGTAGCACTGATGCACATCAATCTGCTTTAATTACTTGAAGTCCAATACATTTATGTTGATCATGCTTGTCATATAGCATCAGAAAGAGACAGGCAACTATATTTTCTGAATTACAAAAGCCCTTCTGCAGAGCACAGAGCCTTAAAAACATTGAACAAACTTATATAAAATGTATAACGTATAAAGTATATGACAAAACATGGACACAGAATGAGAAGCGTGGATTTATGGAACATTTTAACCTACAAAAGAAATCGTTGTTTCATGCTTCATGCTTTTATGCATCTCTGATTAACATGTAACTAATGATTATCATGTGTGGTTAGCACATCTAAAATTTGGACTTGTAGAAGATGCACAAACATTTTACAGCTCAATAATCTGCAGCATTCACAAGCATGGGTACACAAGCACATAAACACATAGCCTGTTCATGAGGGTAAATATACCCCTCCTCATCTAAGTTGCAATGACCACCAGGGTTTTGGGGAGGACAGAAGGAAACATAAATCCCCAACATATAATTAGCACTTTTAGAGTTTACCATTTCACAGTCAGTCAAACGATCCATTACCACTAACATGTGAACAATGCTGCAGCGCATTTAAGTAGCAAGACCGTACTACTGAAGATTCTCATTTGTGTAATTATTTTTCCTCTTCTACCACTGGAACACACCAGAAGCTGGCTTCTCTTGAGTGCTGCACAGTGTTGATTTCAGCAGGCCTAGTTGTTATCATCCCCTGTGATGTGCACCTGTAGATGTGCCATTCCTTCCCGTTCAATGCCATCTTTCTTGGCAGCGCGACAAAACCAGAGCTCACATAAGCATTTCGGCTCAGCCAAGCATTTCTTCCACGGAAAAACATTCAAACAGTGGACCAGCCGACTCTTCTCCCTGATCGAAGTGCTAGGTTTTGATCTGCAGTAGATTCAAAGCAGTCCAGTGTGTCCTCTAAAGAGAGCCTAGCTATGTTAGGCAGTGCTGAGTAACAACGCGTCCTTATTAGGAATGCTTTACTCTTCATGGGTCAATACTGTGCAGCTGTTATGACTAGTAGTAGAAGGTACACCCATTAATAAGTCACAGCTTGGTTCTCAATATACAGTATATATGTACTTAAGTGCTTCTGTGACAATCAAAATTCAAGATGAGAAATTGCCTTTGTGCCTCCATAAAAATGTCAACCCATCTATGCGATCTGTACAAAGATATGAATACAACACAGATGTGAATAAAAAAACAAACACAAAAGACCAAGACAATCTAAGAAGCACGGAACAATGTAAGTTGCTGTTAGTAACATAAATCATAGAAATAGAGTGAGACATCATTGTAAGAGCCATTGTCAATGGGCTTGACTACGGGCAACTGGAATTATTCATCTCAGAACTAAGAAAAAAATGGGTTGGACCCAAGGAGACAAGAAACAACCAAGAACATCCATGAGGACAGCAGTGTGAAATCCAGACGCTGATCATTGTAAAATTGTAAAAGACTGAACTTCCGTCTGCAAGTGGTGCAGGGTACCACGCTTTAAATGGATGGCAGCAGTATTCTTCTTTGGTGGTGTTAGAGGAAGTCAAACATTTTAGTGAAAATAATGTTTAAAATAATAGTCTTAAAACCAACATGACTACAAGCAATTTCTAAAATCTAAATAAAAACACCATACCACAGGCCAGGAAATACTGAACTAATTCATTTACCTTTTTTAATCATCCATGAACAATTTGGTGGAGAAAAAATGTACAGGCTATATCCTCAGAGACAAATATCTACAAAACGCATGAACTAAAAGTAAAAACACAGAGAATACCATTTACAAATATTTACAAAAAGGGTATGAGTCCCTGGGCCCAGTCCTTTACAAAATGACGCGTGCCAATACAACCCAAAAGCTATATAAATTCAGTAACAGGAAGGCAAAGTTGCTTCATTTAAAATAAAAGACTCTACTCAGGACAAAACCATGCTCTAAGCTGATGCTAAACCAGAGGGAATCTTTCTCCCCACACCAAAAAACATTACTACATTAAAACAGAGGCTTCTCTTACCTAGTGAAGACCACAAAAAGGAAATAAACATTTCCACAAATAGAAGAACACAGCCCCTTTTCCTAAATCGGGGCATTTTTCTCCACTTAATCGTACCTCTTACTCAAAGAGTGGCTTGGTGTCATCTTCAGGTGCCCTGTTAACATGTTAACTTTACTGGGTCGTATGACCCGCTGCTTGTTGGTCACCATGCCCGGAGCTCAACTCAGCAGGTGGCCCTATGAGCTATCCACTACAGTTCCCTTTGTGCAGGACTAGCATTCAAAACTGACCTATAAGAAACAATTAATCCTTCAAAATATTTAGTGGTTAGACATTTCTATCTCTGTTCCCCCAAGTAAGCACTTACAGTGCTCACTGTAAGTAGGTCCCACGTTCGTACAGGTCATACTTCCAGCACTATGGGACTTCCTTTGTTGGATTATACCATAATCCATGTAGGGATCCTAAATACAGCTAAGACACCAAATAGTGATAATGATCTAACCCATGTCCTCACAGTTTAATAACCAAAATTGCTTAAATTCTTTTGAATCTTAAAAAAATACACTGGGCTCATCTGCAGGCTCTTCATCACTATATAATATATATATATAATAAAGATTTACCCTTTTAAACAATCTGTTTTAAAAGAGCTTCAGTTTTGACCATATCATGTATCAGTTAACACTCCAAATGAAGTGAATGTATAATTGAATTTGACAGCACTTACCAATAAGGTCAACAAAGGCTCCGAACAAACCTTAAGAAGTGAAGAGATTTGTAAACGATGGCTAAATCCACAGTGTGGCTAATCTGTAAAGCCCAGAACTCCATTAATTAGCTCCCTGGATGTTTAACATTTATAGCAGGTGTGCTAAGTCAACTACTCCCAGTTGGAATACTTGTGTAAAAAAAATTAGCTGAATGCTGCAGACAAAATATGACAATTTTGGTTTACTTTTTTATTGCTATAACATGTAGAAATGAAAACATATGATCCTTTGAAAGGCTTATAAGAAATCACCCCTTAAAGACAAGAAAATGAGTGCCTTATGTTGTACATGCAACATTTATTAAAACAACACTGCTAACTGATGCCATATGCTTAACTGAACTACAGTCAGAGATATTTAAGGCTATATATTTATTTACTGCATGTATTTTGCAGTTTTTTAATTCCCTGATATGCTTTTAAAAAACAGTATGAACATTGGAAAACACGTGTTCACTCTCTGTTCTCATACCTTTCCATAAATGCATTTAAAACTCTTAACTACTCACTACTCTCATACCTTTCAATAAATGCACTTAAAATTAATAACTACCAAGAAAGATTTACCCAGTGTTAAATCTTCATACGTTTGCTACATGTTGTGAATGAAGCACACAATTTCAGTGTGTTTTCGACATGACTACTAAAACTCACAAATTATTAATAACGCACACGATGTCGCTTTAATGTAGCAGTGCCAAGATAAAAATAAAAACCATGCATACAATTGAATTAAAAATGATGTATTCATATTTTAAGTGAACAAACATGACAGAGCTTCAGCAAACAGTGCATGTGCAAAGAATGGGTGACCTGTACCGTTCCTCCAGAGACTCGAGGGGAGGAGGGGGGTGAATATTTATGCAATCAACATATTTTCGTTTTTGATTTTTCTTCACAATTTGCACTGACATTTAACGTCCTTCACCCATAAAATCATGTTTTGATTTTAATACTCACTTTAAAATTGTGTGTACGTCAGTTGTAATTCAAAAAATGAACATCATTGTAAGGGTGAGTATTTTTGCAAGGACACTGTATGCACACTGAGACCTATACTGACTTCAGTGGGAACACCCTTAATAGAAGTAACTTATTCATTCAAGCAAGAATGTAAAGATATTTCAATAAGGCACATCAAGGTATTAAAGGGCGGTGAAGTGCTATAAGGCATACAGCACTTATTTAAGATAAGGGCCACAAATAGCAGGCCATCAGCACCCCTGAGGTCATTGCGGCCCACAGGCAGTTGAAAAAGGTGCCAGTTGGAACAGTTGGTTTTTTTTTTAAATATACCCTCAGATTTCCCACTGATGAGTAAAAGACTACGGAGAAAAATAAAAGTTTGTACCTTCTTCCCAAGTTACATTTTGTCTTTAGTAGGAACTTTAGAATTTTTTTTCCGTGTTGTGGGAAATATTGCTTGGCTATGATGTTTTTCCTTTTGTATTAGATATTGTGTGTGGTTCCTGAGTTAATTAAGCAATTAAAAATGCCAGGCAGGCCCAGTCACCCTTTATTTTGGCTATCATGGCTAAATTAATAGATTCAGTGACTTTACAAGAGGGGTGAATGTTAGGGCACCTTTGACAAGAGCTTCAGTGATGAAGACTGCTCAACTTGGTGATGTTTCACGAGGAACAGTGGTTAAGATGATGATGGCATGTAAGCTGAGTGGAAAGACATTATCAGTCAATTCGGGGCAAACGTGGATGAAAGTGCATACACCTCGACTATGTTGTCTGTGGATAGGTTCTAGATGCAAGGCGAAACAGTTAGCAACTGAATCAGCTGACTGCTAATTTCAATTTAAGGCATGAGTGGACAGTTCATTAAGTACAGTCTATAGAGACCTTCACAGAGAGGGATACTATAGTTGGGTTGCAACACATAGACCCTTATTACACTTAAAAATGCACTTTTGAGAATAAAGTGGGGCAAAGAAGGGTTTTGGGTGGTGGAAAAAAGTCATATAGTCAGCTCACACCTGAAGAAGGCTCCATAGCCGAAACGTTGTGTTTCTTTTCTTCTCTTTTTAGCTTGGAATAAACCTTTACTTCTTCCATGTGGTCAGATGAGTAATCTGGTCTTGAAATTTAGGTCTGAAATTTGCCTGGGCCAATCCAAAGTGTGAAAATTCGACTTCATTTTCTTCAGCCTTTCTGTTGTAGATCAGATGTTTGGGGTCACTGTCCTGCTGCATGACCCACTTTTGGCTCCGCTTCATCTCCCAAAAGGATGGCCTAACATTGTCCCCCAAAATTAGCCACATTAATGGTTCCATCAATGATGGCAATCTGTCCAAACCCTGAGGCAGAACCTGCTTGCCTCCTCTTTTGGGTTTGGTTTGCACCACACAAAATGTTTCATATTGTGGTCAAAACATTCCATTTCTGACTTGTATGTCCAGAGAACATTCATCGTCTATGTGCTCTTTGGCGCACTTGAGACAGGCGGCAATGTTATTTTTAGAGAGCGGTATTTTTTTTCCTGGCTATCCTGCCATGATAACCATTCCTGTTCAGTCTTTTCCTGATGGTTGAAGCATATACACAACCATTAGGTGCAGAGGGAAAGGCCTGATATTATTCAGGGATTTAGTCTGAAGTGATTTTCTAGGTTGCTCTGAAGAAGATCTTGACAGGACAACTGGTCCTAGGTAGAGCCACCGAGGTCTTAAATATTTTCCATATATTTTCAATTTTCTGTATCTGTCTGAGAGTGGATAGATGGAGTGCCAAAGGTTTAGACATGGCTTTCTAACCCTCTTTCCAGACTAATAAAAATCAACTTTTAATCTTTTTTGATCATGAAATTACAAGTTCCCACTAACCTGCATGGTGAAGGCGAAACTCTGAAAGTTCTGTCTCTTATATAAAACAGGGCTGCTGAAACTCATTCCTTGTTAAGTTGCTACCCACTTAATTTAACCAAAGATTCTAATTAATTTGCTACGATAAGATCCTGCTCCCCCATGACCTTGCATTGGATAAAGTTGTTAGAAAATGGATGGATGGATAACTCCAATTATCCCCTTGATGGTGACAATTAAGCTAGGGGTTAATTTATGATCTCACACACATTAATTCTTAATTATTCACTTTCTTCTATACATCTTTGCATCTCAAAAACATTTAATTTTTCCAATACAAAGCCTTTTGATCAAGAAAACCTCACCTTAACAAGGGTATTATGGTAAGAACTTCTAATTCCCAGAATTATTATAATGGGGAGTTTACATACTTTGTTTTATACACTGTATATATCAATCATATGTATATTAGTGGGGTGGTGAACGCTGTGATCTCCTTTATATTGGATCTCACAGAACAGGCCATCATCATTACTCGTCTTTTCAAAAAATACAATGGGGGTCATATTTAAGTGCACCATAGAATCCATCAAAACTCTTTCTTTTTAAACATTTAATCTGGCATAAATAAATATAGTAGTTAAGTAGGAAGCCTTGTGATTAAACAATGTTTCCTGTGACACACAGGTCTTGCAGGGTGTACACCCCCACAGGAAATGGAGCAGTTCGTTTGGTCTTGGACGCGTCCCTAATCCTGCACATGTTACTGCCAACTAATCCTGTGTGGCGGCTGTATTTGTGCTGCTAATAATCAGCATACTAGTGGCAATCCAGTTTTTCTGGCAAATTTAATCATAGTAGTTAAACAATCCCAACTGTTAGTGAGTACAAAGGCTCTTTTACGATATTATGTTTTTTTTCTTTAAAGAAATAATGACATTTACTGTATGGCCTTTTATTAAAAATAATTTACTTAATCTGCAAGCCCTTTATAAAATGTCAACTACACCATATAGCTAATTACTTTCTAAGCCTAAATTTAGTTTTTTTTAAATGGCAACTACTTGTCAGAAGACAGTAGCACATTTCTTAACATTTAAATGACATTACACCATTCATGTTTACAATGCTCAGTGAGAAGAAATGATATACAAAGCAGACTCAGATGAAAGGTTCATATCAACAGTGGAACCTGCAAGCTTTTTGTCAAGGCAGTTTTGTGGTCTTTTTCAAAACTGTGAACACTTAAAAATAACTTTAGTTGCAGACATAAGCAACAACACCATCAGAACTCTCTATTGGGAGGAAGGAACTCTTCAACTCTCTATTGAAACAAACAATACATTTCTAACTAAGGTTTTTGCATGTTTTTTTTATTTTATAAATCAGTTGGTCTACAAGATACTGAAAACCATAATTTGTCAAGCATATTGCTATTGTGTTGCTGATTGACAGTAGTGCTGCTTTTATTTAATTTAAGAACATTAGAAATCAATGGCCCTAGGCAGTCAGTCTTCTATGGAAAATATCAGTTTATATTTCCACCATTTTACTAGCATTTGCAAAAAAAAACATTAACTGCCTTAACAACTCTTTTCAAATGTCAGGATCAAAACCTAAAATACAACAGAAGGCCCCTGTGTTACTCATCATCTTGTTATAATTTTCCTGTTAAAGGGAAAAAATGACTCCTACATCCTGTAGATCACAGTTTCGAATCCAGCTTATGCCACCTGGCCACTATGCTGTGAAGTCTAATGGGGCACTGCTGAACTTCCACAGTGTTACCAGGATTTGTTATTGTAGAATCACCTGCAACAGAACAGGGATTCTTACCAATGTGTATCGCTCCCATCCTCTGATTGTCACTTAGGCTCCAGTTTGTATATTTACGGTGCACTCTCAACATCACCCACCGGTTTATCACCATGTGTCTTGTAGGACAGGTGTGGGTGCATGTTTGGTTGTTGCAAGAGAGACGCAAAAGCACAGCACACAACAACATAGGAAAAAACAAATCACATTTTTTCTATAAAGCTCACACTCACAGAACTATGAACTAAACCCTGCATTTTTGTTCAAATGCAGAAAATAACCAAAAAACAAAATCAGTTTACATATCTTCATAAGCCACTTAATTTGTATTCTCTTCTCACAGTCTCACATACACCACATAAAAATTGCATAACTACCAACAAAACGTTGTAGTAAAGAACAGCATACTCCTCTGCAAATGTGTTAGAAAACTAGTAAATTATCAGTTTCTTCCATAGAGTAAATGATATCTTTCTTTGTGTGCAGATGATGGGATACTGTACAAAAAGCAAAGTTTTATTCCAAAGTATAGTACAACTCTAGTAGATTTACAGAATTGCTAAGCAATATGCAAAAATGTGGGGGAAGATGTTACTGTATATGGTTATGACCAAGGTACACAGGTACCTATTTTTGGATAAAACCCTGCTTTATTCTGGAAGTATATTCAAAACTGCAAAATTATAAAGGGAATTAACACTGATTTATGCAGCAAGGTGTACTGCATACAGTATATACTGTATACAGTATATAGATTGAGAGAGAGTTTATCCAGAGTAACTGTACATAGTTAAATGTGAGGGTGACCCAGTAACTGAGATAAGTAAAATGTACCGGTTTGCTTTTATTTTCAACAGGGTCCATGTGAAGTGACTGACCAAGCCTTGGAAAGGAACGATACCCATATTTCAAGTGAATCAGCTAGATTTACTAGTTGAATAATGAGCCAATAAAAATTCTGTCTAGGAGCATAAACTGAGCCTTATAACCCAAAACTACATTACAGCTTCTCTGGGCTACGTCACTTATCCAGCTGTAATCTGAATTCCCCACGCAGCAGCAGAGGCAGCACAGAACCGGCCTAGTGTTGCTGAAATTGAGTGGGCTTTACTTGACCAGGGGTTTATGAGCTTGCCACCTTACAAAAGCTCCCAGAATTCACTGAGCATACAGCTGCTCTAACTCTCCTAGTAAGGCACTGTATAGCTTGCGGTTTATCAGACAACTAACGGCTCTGACAGAGGAGCATATGACAGGATTGCAGGCACAAATCCTTGTTCTCCTTATGTAATACTGTACCAGTATGCCAAGCTGTGCCAGCAAACCAAGCTGAAAAAACAAACAGCAATTCCAAATTGTACAAAACAAAAATAATTGGCAATTACAAAATTTAAAAACAAAATACTGCCCCTCTTTGGACAGAATGTATAGACAACGACAAAACTGAATAATCTTAATGAGTCCATAGAGCCTTCTTCGTAGAAAACTATCTGTAAATATTTCATTGCCCAGTACTCTGTGAAAATCGCTGGTGCACTGTCTTAAAATAGGTAGTTTTGACAGGCAGGTCAGGGGGAAACAAACACACAGAGAAGTAGGTATATAGAAAATTAAGTGCAGTTTATTTACAGTGCTGAAAACCGCCAAACCAAACAAAACACCAAAACAAAGCCTGAGCTGCTTCTTCTGACTGACGTGTTCAGTCCCTGTCTTTCATGCTGGGCAGCTAAGCTGCATACCTGAAAACAACTTACAACCCTACTTTTCACTCTGAAACTGTTCACAAAACTAAGTCTCTCACTGAGACTACCCAGTCTCTCTCTGAGACCTACAAAAAACCCTCAAAAACTCACAAATTCAGTTTCACAAAACTCACAAATGGGCACATTCACTTGCACACCGCCTGTCAGTCACTGCCCTCTCACATTCCTCATATAAGACACACTAGAATACATTGGCTTGCTGATGGTTCAGTGAAATATCCTGTGCTGGGTGGCCACTTATCCATGCAAGAACACTGCCTGAACTGTTTGAATAGTTGGGATTCACTGGGTAAAAATGGGAAGAAGGGGTTGGTGGTGTTTATTCTGTACACTGCAGCATGTAATTGACATGTGTGTGAACAACAGTCTGCATCTAGTTGCTGTTCCATTATTAGAATGGTTAGTAACTGTTATACATTTCTATGTATCAAGCCAGATAAGAGTCTTTTAAATGAAAAGCACTGAGCAGTGAGGTATTCTCTGGGAATAGCTGAAAACAATTCTAACAAAAAAAAAAGTAAAATATAGCATGCACACAGCAGATGTGAAGTCAGGTAGAAGCAGAAACTGAATGTGAACTGCATATCAGAATTTCAATATTGTGATTACAGTTAATGGAGGCACACAAAATTGTAGGTTTGGTCTATTAAGATGACACTCTGTCCAATCAATGGTGATTGCAAAACCTGTTCATGCTGTTAAAATGCACTGCCATTGTCCCGTGCAAACAAAATACTTACAAAATCTATTCAGACTGTATACTTGTATTATGCCACCAGAAAAATGTCTCCTTCAGCGTTCTTCACATTAGGCAAATGTACTCCTGTGAAACCTGGTCAGAGTGAGGACGAAAAACTCTGTGGAAAAAACAGACTAATGCAAGAAGTGCTTGGACCAGTAAATCAATCAAGCATGGTGACAAGAGATGCTGGAGATAAAGGAGGTTCTATTTTTATGTGGTGTTAAAACAAAGAGTTGCTGAAACAGGACATCAAATATCCTGGGGAACATTTTGCAAGAGAAACAGCATTAGTCCTACCAAATCCATGAATGGGTTATAGAATCTAAACAACCCTAATCCCCATCCACCCATCATCCAATAGCCTGATGGGGGTCACAGCGAACTACTACCTATCCCAAAAGCAAGGCAGGACTGAGAGCAGGCGATCGATCTCTCCCATCTGATGGGATACCAGTCATGAAGTGTCATGAAAGAAAGTAACGAGGTAGAATAATCAATCATACCCAGCTAGCATGTATTTTCAAAGTGTTCTCTTAGAGAACACTAACAAACACCAGGACAACATGTAAACTTCAAACTAACAGACCCCCCCAAGGCCGGAATTAAACCCTGGACCCTAGTGTTTTGAAGCCACCAATCCACAGCAACCGATGTTTCCCTTCCATTGTATTACGTTTCAGACTCCTCCTTTCCCCTTCCTTCATTCCAGTCTGTTCCCATTGTCTGGCAGTCATGTTCTGCACTGAGGTGACATTACTGCCTCACTGCAGTCCAGAAGCTGCTCAGTTCCAGAATACAGGTGTCGGGCCAGTGATGGGTCTACTGCACAGTAGTACCAGAGCTGGGGTTGTAAAGAGAACTGCCATATTACTGTTATTATTTCTTATTACATTAATGAAACAACATTATACTCTTAATGTTTTTTCAGCTAAGAAAAATAATTTATTTTTCTTAGCTGAAAGAAAAATAAGCTAAGAAAATAACGTATGCGTTGCATTTCATTGGCTTGAAAATGTGTTTGCATCTGTTCAATTTTATAACACATTCTGTATCTGAAACAAAGGTTATCTTGGATAAATTAATTTTTGTCTAAAACCTCAAAAAAGACACAATTAAGGCATTATGTCAAAAGAACATCACAATTTTCACTGTGTTTTTCCCCCACTCAGTCCTTATCATCTTAGATCATATTTATGCTGACTGAAGTAGTTTTTAACTCTCATTTATTAACACATTAAAATGTTTAAAATCAAGCAATTTGGAAAGTCAGTATGTTTAAAAAAAACAATTACTGGTATTCTCTTTAAATAGATCAGCTCATCAGGACCTCTTCAATCAAAAGGTGCTGTCCTAAGGGCTTTGAAGAAATAATGTTGTTCCTTTACAAATTTATCATTACAATTTTTCCTGTCAGTATATTGGAAAACCTACCCCAAACCATGATGCTAGCACCTCTATATTTTACAGTAGGCCTTCATAGGCCCATAGTTGCAACCTGTTTTTGTTCTCATATATTTTGAACATTTCGTATTTCATAAATCTTCTAACATAATGCTCCATTGCTATTTACCATCACTCCTTTGACAAATTTATATGCTTAAATGGCTATTCTTTGCAGTTTGTGGTGCTCTAAGGAAACCTTTTGATTTTTCATGTCCCCCATCATACTGTCTTCCTTGGAAGTCAACAACTGTTGATTCCTCTGAGATGGTGACATTTGATATTGAATTGAACACAAGCAGAATGCTGAGTGCAAGTTAGGAAACTGTCAACCTCATATTGTTTAACGAATCGTTGTTTATTAATGGGTTTTTTTAGCTCCTTTTCCTCACCTTAAGCAGAATCTTCTGATTGTGGTTTGCACTACAACACGAGATTTCCTCATTCTTATTTTTTGGTGCAATTTCCTTCAAAGAATTCACTCCATTGTGAAGGCTAAGAATGCACAACCTACCTGGCACAGGTGCTCATGCACTGTACACTCCTTCTATACCCAGTTTCAAGCTGAGAGGAGAATGTGCAGTCTGATATAAAAGATAGGCTTAAAACTTTCAAAAGACGAAATGAGGTAACATTAAAGTTAAGCATATCCATTGGTGTACAGTATTTGCTTTTCAAAGGAAAATAAACTTTTTCACGAGTCAGTAATTTTAATAATAGTTATTCTTTCTAAGAAGGATTTCAGTAAGATTTACGAGTGCCACCAAAGTTTCGACTGCCAGAGTACATTAAACTTTTTAAATCAAAGATGAAAAGCAAATTAGCTTTGGCTACATGGAGAAATTTAACTATTTGAACAAAGTTGAATATTTTCTAATAGAATGTTACACATAAAGCTTAACTAACAACAAGCAAAGTACAAGTTATCCTTTTATTATAGTTAAAAATCTTCCTCTCCAGTACTGAAAACACTGTAACAGCAAAATCATACCCAATTCTACATTCCTTCAAAAAAGTGGACATAAACTTTAACAGAAAAATGAAAAATGTACCATTCACATATTTTACTTTCTGCTCTAAATGGAATATTCCAATTTATTTTTCTAATTTAAGGAGTACAATCAGCAAGGGAAAAAAACTGTCTACTAAGCATTCATAGAAAAAACATCAGATAGTTTCTTAGAATTTCTCTGCCCATCAAATTCTAATGTGAATGTTTGTCCACGTTTTATATCTGAACAGGGGATATGTATAGCAGTGTCATACGGCACAGACTGCTGTTTGTTTTCTGAAATGCTAGTGATGCCATCTCAAATCCATTTATGACTCACCATCTCAATGGGACTTGAGTAGCTTACACATACAAGAGTGTAGAAGAGATGTACATGTTTTTCTACTAAGCAATACAATATATAGCTATAATCATTATAACGATGTCTTAATATATTAAAACCCATTAAATTAAGACAGATATACTGAAAAACATCAAGGATCAAGTGATTTCTGCTTGGTGTCAATAAGCCAAATTCGCCTCTAATAAATGCAATGACATTTTTTATCATATTGCAATTACATTATCCAGTTATTCAAAGAATTAAATTAAAGCAAGCACCAGATCAGATATTTAATTTATTTTTTTTACAGAAAATATATTAACAATAATTTTCTCCCCCATTGACAGATGACAACATTTTAGTAATTTTTAACTCATCCTATAAGCTGTTTACTGAAGATATTTTACATTAATTTAAATTGCTTGATTCAATTAGCAATTTGATGCAAAAACCAAAACTGTCTGCCACTGTAATTTCTTTACTGCATCCCACTTTTTGTACACTTTGTACACAAGTCAAAAACAGCTTCTGGTGCCTGTTTTCAATTACTCTTTACGAGCACTTTAACTGTAAACATTTTCTTCCTTTCACTGGAACAGGTGCACCTCTGTACAACATGCAAATATTTTCACACTTTATTTTCATTCCATATCAGACTTTGAGAATATTATGATTTTAAACTTTAAAGGACAATATGATACACAATACTTTACAGTTACAGTAAAATAAATCTATGCTTACAAGAATAAACTGCCTTTATTAAGTGTTGTATTTTAAAATATTATTTGTGGTCCGGAACACCGGAACACATGAACTTAGTGCACTGTCTAAAAAAGTTAACACAAACAAATCCATTTCTGAAACTCTGAAAATTTGAAATGTACAAGCAGCAACTTCAGCATGTTGATGGTCTCCAGTCCACATATATGGTTTGACTAATTAGAACCCATTATCTAACCATGTATTTCAGACACCGAAAATCTGACCAAAGACCTCACAACCTCATCTTCATGCACCAAAGGCTTCAGTGTAGCAGAGGTTCAGAGGTATGAGAAAGTAGCATCACGTTAACGTCACACCTAAGAATCACTACATTCAATTATGTATTACCATAATAAGTCTACAAAAGACTGAAAAAAGGTTAGAGGTTTTCTGTTTTAAAGGAGTTAAAAAAGCTCTCATAATCCTTTGAGTTCAAATATTATTCTAAAAAATTCTGTAAACGTAAGCTTATTATTATTCCATTCCTTGTAAATTATTTTATGCAGAAAATCCAGGAGAATACAGGTTGATTTACTATAATGAGTTACAGAGCATAGGAAGAAAAATCCCTGTAACAGTTGTGCTACCCATTTCACTGTAAGATGTGAGGGCATAAATTTCTACTTCTCCGTTGTCAAAGTGACAGCTTCTGTCTGACCCCATGTTACAAAGTAGTGTGATCATAATACAAATCCAAACATGGCTTAACAAGGATAAAAGGCAAGAAGGAGAACCAAACACTAGAAGGAATTAAGAGTAGAGAAAACAAGTCAGACAGGTCAAATCAGAAAAAGTTGAAAAGACTCACAGAAGACACGAATGTTGCACATAAACGGAAATCAGAACTTGACAAACACACAAGACAAATGAACAAAAAAGACACTTTTTAGGGTAATTAAATAAACAGCACATATTTTTAAAAAGCATTGGAAAAAACAGACAATTGCTTTCGGACACACCTGTCTTTAAAGAGGTCACCCTTACTTGGAGACTAGAGGCATGGTTAATGTATTTTTTCACTTAGGTTCATCTGATAAACACCATTATTCTGATCTGCAGGTTGATCCTCACAACCTGAATTTAGATTTGTGCTACACCACACCAATCTGGCCAGGGGTCTGCAAAGGATGATAAACAAATCCCTGTGAAGTACCAACAAGAAGTGTGGGTTTCTTTGGGGGGGGCCACAAGGACCACTCTCTCTCTGACAAAGTACTGTATCAGCAGGAGTTGGTGGTTTCAAAAGAAACTGCGTGAAAAGTAATCATATCAGTCCCAGATAACAAAATAAGTTTCCAAGCGTTTATCAAATCATGCACATCAGATAATGCAATGCTACTTAACGTAAATTCTTGGCATATTTTTTTCACTTAATAAGGGAGAAAATGAAACTTCACACCTAATCATTTTTCTTTGGAAGAGGACAGACCACATAATCTTTCCCTTATTTGTTATGATCTGTTTCCAGTGCAAAATTACATCACTGACACTGAAATCCGTTCAACAAAAAATTAAGCTTCAAAAACATCAAAGAAGTATACACAATATAAGGATATTTTAAGGACAGATTTAGAGTGTTTAAAATCACACAGACATGATTTACACTGCTGTCATTTCATAACAATAAGAGATTGTTTCCTATATCCTTTTTGATATGTACTGTAAGCAAGCCTTCACTGATCAGTTAGATGGACTTAAAGTAACAAGATTGATGATACTACAGTACATGGGTCCTATATAGGTCAGTACAATACAGTTTTTAAATAAACACACTGATGTTTTCCATAGAAAAACACTGATATCACTGACAAATAGCTTTTCAAAAGCTGCTTTAAAATCAATAAGAAACATTGTCATGACCACTGGGTTGTAATTTATCCACACATGCTAACAGCAAACAATATCACCAGCACAAAGCTGCCAGACACTTGAACTTTCTGAACCAAGGTTTATCCTCTGTGTTTGCTTTGACGGCTGAGTTTACAAAGCTAAAGAGCCAAAAAGCAGACATCTATGCCGAGATTCCAGAAGCTGTGGCATTAGAAGCAGGCAGGAGAAGTTAGTGCGCTGTGTTCTGAGTGGTGCACAAAAAGGGTGTAAATACTACAGCAGGGAAGGGGTGCATGCAGTTGTGAGTTCAAGGAGCAAGCACAACGCAATCCTACACTAAGCACTATGTAAATCTTCATTTCCTAATAAATAGATGTGATTTAAAGTGTGAGAACAATAAAGCTTATTCAGCATATGGAACCTGTCAGAAACGTTTAAGTTGCTATCCACTTTCAGAAAACCACATCCCTTGAGCTCTCCTTAATTCTCACTAAAATCATCAGCAACACAAATCTAATTGGACTTTTTTACCATAAAATATTTTTTCCCCTTACCACCTATTCTCCTGACATATGCTGTAATAAGGCCTATGTTTTCAAGATGCGCACTGTCTTAAAAAAGAATGCAAATGAATTTATGAAAATCATAAACTCTTACTCAGCGAACAGAAGTGTTATGGATTTAAATACACGGTTCCAGTTTAAAAAAAAATACTGTGCTTAGTCAGGCTTGCAATTATTACAGTAATGTTCTTTAAATGCAGAAACGAAAAAAACAAATGTTTTTATCCTCATTTTGAGTCATCCAGTAATACACATAAAGACCAGTATTTTAAAATGTTTTTTTAATTCACAGAAAACCTAGTATTATACTGCTACATTATGTGCATACGAAACTGTGCCTGACCCTCCAAGCTTGCATTAAACAGCAAAATAACAATTGATAATTAAACAAGAAAAACATTAATGAATGACAGAATCTGAAGGAAGAGCAAAAATAACTGTGTTCTTAGCATCTCATTTTTTATCTGTGTTCATGATGAAAATACACCTCCTGTGCAACTGTAATACAAAGTAAGAAGTGAGATTTTTTCCTACTATTCTAAACAATTTGCCTTTTGTAGGGAACATATGTAGTGAAATCAGCAGAAGCTTTCTTTGCTTTATGTAAAGTCTCTAATTTTGTAAATGTGCAGCATAATTAATATTTTTGTTTGTAATTGTTTTACTTGTTTCTATCCTGAAAAATGATTTACCCTCTTTGTGAATTGTCATTCCAATGTACAGTAGATTGTGCATTAAAATTCTAAATAACCTTGCAAAAGTAGCTTCTGAAAATATTCTTCATGCAGATTGTGAATAACTTAGGGAATTCTGCTAGTACAGGGCAGGATTCAGGCCATTCTGAAATACTAACTTTTTTTTTTGTACTATTTCCCTTGTTTAGAAGCAAGTTTTGCAGCAGAAGTGAGCGAACTGTCAAAACCAAAGAAGAAAAAAAGATATTCTTGCAGGACACATGTAGTAAGACATGCAACAGGAAGGCAGGAAAATTAAACCAAAAATATAGGTGGCAGAAACCACCTATTTTAAATGCAAAGAAAGACCATCATGCGCTCTACTCATTTAACACAGCAGATATAAAATAAGCAGTCAGGAAAAGCTAATATACTGGTAATACTGCTTACCTTTTCTCAGGTAACAGTTGTCTGAGAAACAAAAAGAAATAAAAAAGACAACTGTAATAATGCGAGCTTGGATGGTTATTTATTTTAAAATATTATTATTTGGGGTTTTGTTGCCTTCTCTTTCATCACAACTATTCTGAAGCTGGTATTATTTTACAGTAGTGATTAGAAGAACAACGATGAGCACACAATTTCACAACCAAATCTACATTTCTGCACTTACACTGGAATAAAATAATAACAGAAAAATATCATTATCAATTTCTACCATTATCCTTACCTCTTTGCATAGTGCGTACTAAAATACATGCAAATGGACATCTAAAGATAGATTCCAAACTATCTCTAACAAAATACAAAAGACTGGAAATCCAAGATGAGATGTTGATCCCCTGTAATATTCAATTACAAGGTAGTGATGAAACACAGTGTAATCCTGATATAATAGGCCATACCATTTTAAACATCATGGAAGATGCAAAGGCTCTTGATTGCAAATCTTAATTATATTCTGTCCAAATGTCACATTATCATTTCCTTTCACATAAAAACTAAAAACAGCACAATAAGAATTTTATTAATGCACTTTGCATGTCAGTCTATTGACAGTACAGTTTTTTTGGTCACATTTAGTCAAAGATATTCCCAATCCCTGTCATTGTCAGTTGTCTCTTCAATTGCTTAATCGATAAAATATTACTTGATCATGGTTTGATTCAACAAGTGCAAAAAGACCCAGAGAGATTCCATGGGAGAAAAAATGTATTTCATTTCATGTTTTTAAAAGATGAAACCTAAACTAATTATGATCATATCTGAAAACAGTTTTAACTGGCTATTAATGTTGTAAAATGTTCAGGTTTAGAACTTGCACTTTATGTTATTCAAGGGTGTCTGTCCCCAAATATCAACAACCTCAGAGTGAGCAGACTATAATATTCTTTCAGCACTGTGTATACAAGTGGAGTTGTCATAGAGAATAATGTAGGGAAAGCAAAAAAACAGCAACAAAGTTTCATTTCTCATCAATAACCATCTGTTTTTTTAAGCACTAGTCACTCCAGTGAGTTTTTGTCTGATTTAACCAGATACTGCTGATGTCATCCCATGGGACTGTCAGCACTTGCTTTCACTTTCTCTGCAAAATGTACCTACAGTATGGATCACCCATCAATGTGACTACAAAACAGATTCTAGAACATCACAGAATTCCTAACTTAAGCCATCTGTGTTTGGATACCATCAAAAAACAACTTGCAAAGTTTAAAACGTATGGATTTATAGAAAGGTGTGACCTACAGAAGGGTTTCTGTGGGATCCCATGAAGATAAAAGGAGAAGAAAATGCACAGCGCATTGACTGAGATTGCACTTTTATGACATGATGAGCAGCACTGTCCATAATTACTGTACAGTTAAAAATCTAAATCAATAAATTTGGCATTTTGTTTAATTGCTGTCGGTTCGGCAAATTAAAAGCAGTGGTTAAACGTAAGTGCTGCTGGGAGCTGTAACTAAATTAATCTGTGGATACGGAATGTTTTCTCCTACATCCTTACCTTCGGGTGGCATTAACACCTTGTTGTTCTGAGTACACCAGCCCACCGGGTGCAGATTCGCCGTCATGACATCGACCCAGAAGTCTGCCTTGCGGTCGTCTCCGTAGCCACTGAACCGTAGCAACAGCAGCTGTCCACAGGTGGTGATGATGGTGGCCACCCAGTAGGTATCTGGGTTGCTCTTGTTAGCCACTTCCAGTTTCATTCCTGGCTGGAAGCTGCTCTGGAGGCTGATTTCCACCTAAAATTATTCAATCAGTAAATAAACAGGAGAAAACAATTTTTTTAAATAGAATCACTTGTTCCCAATATAATAGTAATACGCGTAGCTTTTTTTTTTGGACACTCCATTCAAAGTGCTCTACAGGTAATGGGGACTTCTCTCCACCACCACCAATTGCAGCATCCACCTGGATGATGCAATGGCAGCCAAAGTGCACCAGTACACTCACAACACACCAGCTATCAGTGGGGAGGAGAGCATAATAATGAAGCCATTTCAAAGATGGGGAGAATAAGGAGGGCATGACTGATAAAGGCCAGGAGGAAATCTGATTTTGAATGACCAGGACCTCAGTTTTATGTCTCATTGGAAGGATGGAGGCTTTATACAGTATAGAGCCTCCATCACTTTACTGGGGCATTAGGACCCACACAGACTGCAGAGTGAGCGCTCCTTACTGGCCCCACAATCACCCTCTTCCAGCAGCAACCTTAGCTTTTCCCAGGAGGTCTCCCATCCAGGTACTGACCAGGCTCACACCTGCTGAGCTTCAGTGGGTTGCCAGTTGTGAGTTGCAGGGTCATATACTGTAGCTCCAGGCTGACAGGCAACATTGCTGATGAGTTACAGTTTAGTCAGGAGGAGATCCCCCGATTTGTGGTGGAACAACATTTCCACTCTTGTTGAACTGCTCCTCAGCAACCTCACCTCCACTACTCCAGCCTTAGTCAGGTCAAAGAACACCATGTTGTAAAACCTCCCTGAGGAACCAGGTTTGTGAGTGGGGAATAGCTCACACGTGGACACATGTTTTTCACATTTCTATCTTTAAAAGGACAACGTACAGCTGTAAGGTTTATATAATATATACATTATTTATATTTGTATACTTACACAAATACTTTATGTCCCAATGGGCAGGCTACAACCAAATTCCTTGGTCATTTAAGGAGGTTAATGTTCAAAGAATAAAATTAACTCGTCCGTTGGGCACAATGTTATTAGCGGTATATGATGTGTAAAATGAGAGTATTAGTGCATGTCCAATAAAAGCTGGTAACTTAAAATTTAACAGTAAACAGTAAATCCACCTGTGCCACTACAGACTCTAGAATCGTGCAGAGTAAATATCAATGACAGACAAAAATGCATGCAAACACAGTAGTCCTTATGACCCTTACTGTCAAGGTCATAATAAAAAAAAGCACTTTCAGACATGCATGTTACTGATTGGTTGATCCCAGACTCACATGTTTAAATGCTGTATGAGGAGCAGCACTGGCACCTGTTTCTTCTAAGTATTCTTCCCAGTTAAAATCAATATCCTCTCCCAACGAATCTCCATCTGTAACACATTAAAATACATTAAAGCAACTACAATAAGAAACACAGTCAAGAATTTCAATTGCTGGGTCACCCCAAAGATCTGTAGCCAAGATCTCAAAAATATTCTGTTACTTTTCCTATTACTTTCAATTACTGAGAAAACTATTAGTACTGAATATCATAATTAAGAAGTATTATGAGAAATGCTGAATCTTGTTTAACACATACAAATTCCAGTCAAATGCGCAATCTGATTCCTGTCAATTCCTGTCAAAATCTGTCAATTCTTTACATTAAATTGTAAATATTTAATATTTGTAATAACATCAACATTCTTCATCATTTAACTAAATTACTGTTTATGAATTACAATTGATAGTGGCTATGTTATATTTGATCTATTATCTGTGCATTACAGTAAATTAAAAAACAAACAGAGGCAGAAGTGGTTTATAATTCAAGAAAATAAATGTAGGAAATAACAACTGAAGTCATAGTCTCAGTCATAACCCTTCATCTCAACAATGATACCGACTAACAATGTTTAGCAATAAATGTTATTTTAAAAACTGTACTGTAATGACAATGCATGTAACTTACTCATTGAACAATCACATTAAACAATCACTCATCCTAGCACAAGGTGGTTAACATTTTTGTGAATTAGGCACAATATGTAAATACTTATTTCTACAACTCCAGAGATGTTGACAGTTTCAGAAAAAAGTGTTGGCAGCCTGTCTTAAATTAATTTCTTCACAGTTGCTTGCTAAGATGAATAAGCCTTCAATAAAAAGAAAAGAGTTATTACTGTCAAACCGTATAGTTTAATAGACATTATTTGTTATTTTTAGCAAGAGATGTGTTGGAGAACAAGTGTGCCAGTGCTATTCTTCATTTGAAGCAACTTAAAGTAATATACCAATTAAGATTTTAGTACTGTGTTGTAAAATCACTATAAACATTTAATGCAGAAATTTTGCAGTGAGATGAAATATTAATGGACCTGAACATTTAGACTCTGAAACTGAAGAAGGAAATACCATTTCTCTACTATCACAGATAAAAAAACATGCTGACAAAACACGATGTTGATTTTTGCAATACAGAAAGATGACTTGTCAAATGCAAATTTGTTCCTCACTTCACAAATATTACCCTACGGAGACTTTTCTTTGGAAACATTTAAGAAGCTGAGCCAGGAGAATTTTTCAGAGTTATTTGGTTCAGTTACATAAGATAATACAGTACATCTGCATGCAAAAGAAAACATTCATGAAACATTTTGTGGATCGGAGGTTTCCTAATACATTAATTCAATTAGGTACAGATATAGGGAAATAACTATGCCTGATCATTTGGGCTATTACTCTATTGCCCTACATCCTTTGGTTTGGCCACATGGAGAAGATCTACTGAATGCTGTAGAGGTTTTATGGGCGAAACCAGAAAAAGGGAGAAGTGAATCTGTAAATCAGCATGCATCACAGGTTTTCCCCAGTGGGTGAATGAGGCTGGGTAAATTATGAGTATGATCTTGCAGCCAGTTTCTCAGAATGACTCAGTTAAACCAGTAACACAACTAGCTTTTCATTTTCAAGAGTGCAAATGTTTCTCTTGTTATACAGTCTTTGAATTATTCCAAGTCGAAATCAAAAATACATTCAGAAAATATTGCCTCTTGTCTTCCAAATGTTTTTATATGCATTGTTTTCCAAAAATATACATTTACTCCAACTTCTGTCTATCACTGAGCAAGTTTTAAAGTAAAAAAAACAGTGAGATATTATTAAAAAAATAGTATTTATCAGAGATTTCAAAGGAGCTGTCCTAGTTTTAATAAACTCTATGATGACAATAAGCAAAGAATGTGGTCAAAGACAGCCGGTTTTCATTCAGGTGTTTGAAAACAATGCTATAAAAACTGGTACAGTATATGTGAAGTCAATAAGGACTCTAAGATAACGAAATAATGATAAATAATTCCAGTGTTTGGAAGAACATTAGGTACAATTTCAGTGAACCCTATAAGCTGCACTGAAGAAAAGTTTGCATTTAACTACCAGTGTTAGAATCCAATTAGATGATATGAAGAGAAACCAGAATATGCTAAAATAGTGTACAGCTACAATTAAAAGCAAACAGGCTCCCTTTAAAATAAAAGTTTATTGTTGCAAAAGGGTAGAGGTTCTGTGTGATAATTCATTCTGCAGGTACCCTATCAGTGTTGTTTGAAGGGTTAAGAGAATATGTACTCCTTTAAGTGGCACAAAGTGTCCTAATTAGGAATAGTGATCCTTAAAAGTACCAAAGGTGTAACAATATCTCTGACTGTTAGCACTAATCATATTATTGGTAACAATCCTCATTTTAGGAAAGAACATAAAATATGAAAAGATACAAATGAGAGATGGTCACTTGACCAATAAACTTGTGTAGTTTATTGTAGCTAATTAATCCAAGGATCTCATCCAGCTGTATCTTGAAAGAAGCCAGGGTGTAAGGTTTAACAACATAGCAAGGTAAGCTTTTTCAGACTCCTACAAAATTAGGTGAAAAAACTCACTTATCTAAGTAAACAAAATAGCACTGCATGTGGATTCTGTACTGAAGCTATAACGAAAGGAGAAAATGGTTTTTAAGCAGCAAATAAATTAGTCTATCTTCCCTAAAAGTCAAACTGATTCTGGTAAAATTAGCACACAACATGCAGATTAACCAGAACTTCCTTAGAACTTCTAACAACACCCCAGGGTACTACTTCATGTTTTAGAATAATCCAGCTACTGACATCAACAAAGATTAACAAAGATACAAGACAGCAGGATTTTGTGTTTAAAAAGCAATTAAGAGACAAATTAAGAAAATTAATGAGAACCAACCAGCACACTTTTGTGAGTGTAATCATAACAAATTATAGGTACAAATAATGATAAAGAAAATTACTATATGCACACGTTTAATACACTGCATACAATATTTTCACTTGCAATTGAAAATGGGGAGCACTTTTTTACTCTTATGTACCATTGAATGTAACCCCATAAAGCTGTTCACTATAATTCTACTACTTTTAATGGAAATATCCGATGTTTCATACAGAGATATTAAACATACAGCTCATGCTTTTACATACAGGGTACATCACTTCTTAATTACTTGATACTGGGCCAAACATTTCACAGCCAGAAACAACCAGCTAAACAGCCCCTTTCTTTTCAAGACAAGCTACCTGATATTTTTCTTCAGCAAAATAGCTGCAGTTACCATAATTCATTAAAAAAGTTCAGCAATACACAGATGTTTAGCTTCAGGACTTGTGCCTCCATGATCACTGCTGAATTACCAACAATGACTAGTCAGAGCTTCCAAGCAAACCACTGTTGTTGGATCTCAGTGAGGAGTTCTACAGTGGCACTGTGAAGCATGAGCTGCCTTTAACTGAATAGTGTTAGGACAGAGCTCCTTCTCCTGAAATGAAAAGTATCACAATCAGTTCTCTAAAGACTTTGCAGAAATCTGGGTTGATCTGATGAAGTAAGCAACAGTGTTTAATTTAATGCTCATATAGACTAGATTAAAACTATATTATTAGCCAGTTTAAGAAAGAAGAGTGATACTATTAATAGTTTTTTAAATACATAAGCTTGTGGCAGATTGACCGCTTCCCTCCTCTCATAGATAAGGCAAGGTATCTTTTTAGACTATTAGCTAATGTTACCAGGAGCTCTTGGTTAACAGGGCATTCAACATCTCCATTTATTAAACACACCGCGGGCACAAAGATGAAGCACTTTTCTTTTCAAGGCGATCAACCCATTAGTGTCTGTTATTTTTTCTCAGAAAGAAAATGATAATGGAGCAAAGTAAATGTCATTGCACACTAGATCTGAACCTTCATTTTCATCCGTCATCTGAAAATGTCATTTTTTATGTGGAATTCTAAAATAAATGTTAATGGATTGTAGAAACAAAATGGTGAGAAAATACTAATAACATAAACATCATAAACGAAAGAAGGGCGTGTGGCTCTTCTAGTCAGTTTTGCAGTTGGTAGCCTGTTCCATACTCCCCAATCCTTAGTGTAAAGAACAAAATAATCTGAAAATGAAATACAATGACATGACATCTAACAAAAAAAAAACGTTTACGCGTGAGAAAAGAAGTGTTAAACACAGGTCACGCCCGCTGAGTGGTTCCACTGCATCTTGAGATCTGTGAAAGTCGGAGAACCCCTGAGATCAAGCGAAAAGGTGAATGGCCAGAAAAGTGAAGCCATCTTAATGTACCAGTTGGGTTTGCTCTCATCTTGTCAAGCTTGACACTGTAAATTCCAAATACCCATCGATAAAGCACCAGCACTTCACACCTGTTTCAATGAGGACTGGAGCCTATAAAGCATTTTTGAGCAGTGAAGACACTGGAAGTAAATTTCCAGAGAAAGGGCAGTTTTTTTATATGTGATGGAAGATTTGTTTTTCTTTTAGCCTCCATCAGGCTGAACTGTATCTCTCGGATGCACTCTCTGGTTTAGAGAGAACCTTCTCGCAATCAGTTTTAGAGGGCAGACTTTCTGTGGAGGATTTTTGTGGTGTAAAAGGCAGCATTTCCTCCTTAAACTTAAACACCTTAAAGCCAATAACCCATTTTAAATGTGCCCTTTTTCCCATTTCACCTGAGTCGGTATAATATCAAGTGAATTACTTGTTACATGTTACAATTACAATTCAAATCTTGCAGTTCCAACTTTGGTGCTATTAGTTGAAATAAAAACAATAGACTATAACTGTGTAATCATAACTGAGAAAATATATGAATGGTTATTCCTGATGTCACATTGGTATCTTTAACCAAAATATTTTAAGTCCACAAAATGATGTATTAAAATGTGTGTGTGATAGAGAGTATTTTTATCTGTTTTGATGAGACAGATAAAAATAGTGGTAAGAGTGCTAAGAGTTGATGAGAGTGCTAAGAACTGTGTTTTTGTCTGTTCTAGTGTTTGTTAAATAATTTCAGCGCATTTGTTTGGTTTTTAGTTGCTTTTTGATCAGAAGAGGTCATCCAGATGGCTCATAAAACATGTAATGATACCTGCTTCATTATGAAGGCTGATTAGCTTGTTTCAGACCCCCACAGCTCTTTGTGTAAAGAAGTGCCTACTGTCAGTCTTAAATGCATTTCTTCACATTAGCTACGCTGGCCAATTAACATTTGTGTGCATTGTGCACATGTTAGTGCATGCTAGTGCATTAAGTATTTGTGTAAATATGTTCCTTAGATTTTTACCATATTCCATTTCAACTTTAGTATGTGTATGATATAAAATAAGAAACATCTCACAAAACTACTACTGCTGTTTGCTGTTTAACATCCACCTTTATGCCCTCTTACTTTCACTTTCTAGCATGCTGAACTACATTTGCTTTAGTCATTCCCTCAGGCAATCTGTAAACATTTCCAATAATAACAAATTTTGAAGGCCAGTCTTTGAACATACGCTTATGGGCATCTTCTTCGTGTAAACTATGCTAAACTAAGCACTACAGATTGCAGAATCCAGTAAAAGCCACTGCAGCATGAGCACTAGATTTTTACTAGATGCATTAAATAATCATTAAAAAATTGTTCCATTTCAGATTGTGTCCTACTACTGCCTGCATTAGAAGACAACATGAATTATCAAGAAGCCACACAGACATGGGGTGGATAATCCACAAAAAAGACAACCGAGTTTGGATTTGAACGCAGGACTCAAGACTTGGGTAAACTGATTGTTGAGACAACTGGAAGTCATGCATGAACAGTAAACACACAAGTATTCCCTGATCTTTTGTATGTTGCAAACCAACACGTGAAACATAATCACATGAATTTATCAGCAAACAGAGCTGTTGGACCCATTTTAAAATGTTTTAATACTTTAAATGGCACCAGGTTCCATTAGCTTTTAATGTAACAGACTATTGCTTGTTAACCCTGGCAATTACATGAAGGCTTATTAGCAAAGCAAAGCAACCAGGGAAGAGATACACTCTCAAAGTCTCAAGTCATACAGTTACTGTATTGGTTAAAATACAAAGAAGTGGAAAAAGAGATGCATACTACAATATTAAATTGTACTGCAGAATATATATTCAGGACATCAATAATGAAAACATAAGGGGAGAGTATATCTGTTTATAATATTAATTGGACATATATAGTTTTCTCATTCAGTTGAAAAGCATGTTTTAAGAAAAAAAATTGGGGATGTTTTACACGAACCACTTGCGATGTTTCACATGACTGTCAGGGCAAGTTCTGTACCTACACACTGAAAAACTGCAAATATAACACCTACTCATAAGAAGGGGACACAACAGAGACAGGAAATTACAGACCAATCAGTCTTTCCTTAATTACATCTGAAGTTATGAAAAACAATATAAGCACAAGGGCAGAAGCATTATGAAAACTGCTTTCTAGGATATTGCATAGATTCAGAAGTGGCAAATCCTGCATAACTAGCCAACCTGATTTCTTAGAGCAAGGAACTAGTTCAATAGATAGCTTCAGGGCATATGACATAATAGACAGTAGTTGAATTTTCAAAAAGATTGTGATGAAGTGCCACATGAAAGACTAATCCTCAAACGTAAAGCTTAAATTCTTGGTAATGTTTGCACTTAGATAAAATATATCTTTTAAAAAGCAGAAAACAAAGGGTATTGTTAAGGAGTGTTAACTCACACTGAAATGAGATCTTTAGTGGGGAACCATGAGGACATTTTTTTGGAACTGATGCTCTCCATAATCTATATAACTGATCTAGACTCTAGGTACAGTGAGTAAACCTGTCAAGTTCCCAAATGATAGAAAAATATGTGGTGGTACAAATAGTTAAACAGCACCTAAAACAATTCAATCTGATTTTAGAAACCGGCAGATGCCTAGCAAATTAATTTTAATCTGGAGATGTGCAAGGTAATACATGCACAAACCAGAACACAAAATTCATCCATCAAGCCAGTAATGAACTAAAAGAAGTAAAACATGTGAAAAATCTACAGTAGTTTATGTACCGTATGTAGTTTCATTATTTTCTTCAGACAGGATGGGGAAGCAGTAAAAAAACAACAACAAAATGCTTTGCCATATTGTCAAGAGTGTTGAATTTAAATCAAAGGAAACCGTACTAAAATGACAAAATTACTTAGATCTCACTCTGGATGTAGAAACTGAATCATTTAAGCCAAGAACAGAGGAAATCATTTGGAGACTTGATTTGGGATTTAAAAATCCTTAAAGACATGGACATGGACAGCTCAGGGGATTCCTTCAAGCTCAACAGAAACACAAAGAAAAGTGCAAATTACTGTATGTTTAGGGCCACTAAAAACCAAAAAATAGAGCCATGTTTAAGATCAGAAAGCAGTGTCAGGAACAGTTCTTTCCGGGCCCTATGCGGGCGACACGATCCAAAAGGTGAAGAAACAATAGGGAAAAATATCATGCAGGAGTCGGTCAGGAGACAGGGGGGCGTGTCCATGCAGTGCTAGTGTCCGGGGGGAGTGAATCCAGGGCGAACAATCCAAGGGTAAATCCAGAGGGGGAATCCAAGACGGGAGGTTTAGTCCAAGACCAGGGGATCCATCCGTAGTTAAAACCAGAACCGGGTCGGGACCGGCGGGGCAGGGAATCAGGACCAGGAAACTAAAACTATAACGGAGCCAGACGCGGCAGGACCCCGGGCTCTCACGACACGGAAATCAATGAGAAGCCCCGAGAAATCGCCTGCGTCTGGCTTTAAAGGTGGAACTAAAGAGGGGCTGGAATAAGGAACAGGTGTGGGGAATGGGACAGAACGAGGAAGGGCTGGAGCGCGCTTAAGAGGAGGAGTAACGATCGTGACAAGCAGACAGTGGGAGTCTAGAACCAATTTCCAGCTCACGTACGTGAAGCTGATTCAGTGATATACCTTAAGACTGTGTCGTTGGGTATCAAATTCTTGGTACTTTGAGCTACCACCAACAAACCAGGCAAGACGGCCAGAATATTCCCTTCTCATTTGTACCCTTTCTTAGGTTTTTATGTTCTAACATTTCCATCTTTTGTGTTCAGAATACAATACCCAAGTCCAAGCTCCAGATCAGCATACAGCACCTTTTGTGTTTCTAAATGCTGATTAGTTCAGTCCATTCTCGGCAATGTAAAGCTACAGTATAATTGGTCAACACTCACTTTAGTAAAGTAAACATTGCTTATCATCATAGCAACTCACTTGTGCAATCATATAGGACAAGGCTAATCCTTGTCAAATATGAAGAACAATTAAAAAGTTTTTCATTAGTCATTTGGTGAATATTTTGCTTTCCCAACTCTACACAACCTACCAAACAGCTGTACACGCAGTTTCACAACTGAAATATGTATAACCCACCAGGAAGATGAGCTGCCCCAATGGAAGTTACACAAATTGTAAACAGGGGGTTCACTGTGAATCACACAGTTTTGAAGGATCTTCTTATCCAAACAAGCCAGAATACAAAATACAGATGACAGACACATGGAAAGAAAACAATAAGTTTGTACTTGTCAGATGCCAATTCTCACTTTAAATATGGAAATGAAAAGATTAATCATCCTAACAGACCTCTATCGTTTGTATTTATCAAGTTAGAGAGGGTTAACACATTTTATTTAATAAACTAATAAATAGAAAGAATAGCTTTCATAGTCTCTTAACATATATGCATTAAAGGTATATAACACTTGCAATGTCCATTCTAAAATTTCTTTCTCAGAAAGACTTTTTATGATTATCTTCTGTATCTGCTTTGTTTTCTTCACTTTGCAGTTTTCGTTTCTATTAGGTGTAATGTTTTAATGAATGTTGAAGCATTTTGAGAGGCAAAATGAAGTTCAGGATTTTTACTTAATACCAGTAAGTACCACAAAGAAAAAAGTATTTAAGCACTATAAAATAGAAAACCACAAAATATGTGATTTCTATAGATTCTGCTTGAACTACCAAATAAATCAGATACTTTTCTTTAAATTCCAATCACATTTTTGAGTATTTTTTCCACGACTTCAATAAAGGCAAAGCAGCTGTCTGTGACTATATGCTTTGACTAAAAATACATAAACCAAAATTAAAAGTCTGTTTAAACAATAGTGTCTCTATAGTGGTGAAACAACAAAAGAAATTTAAGTAGCTTATTTTCAATAACTTTTAGCAACTTTATTGCTTTCTTAGATAGCCTATCTCTAAGTACTGGTTCACATAATGACCTTAAGCACACATCACCAGTCAAAGCACATCATCTATACCAGCTCAAGGAATGGCAAAATAACTCTTTGTGGTTGCTTGTTTTGACTAAATAAATATGAAGCAGAATTACTAGGCAGTTCACATGATAGTATTACAGGCTACAGTTATAGTAGCCTAATCAGTATATTTCTCATCATTCAGTGACGTTCTGGATTTTATACTAAAAAGGAATGTTTAGCTTATACCTTATACCAATTAGCTTATACCAATAGAGAAAAATGAAAACAAGAAAACTCATTTTTTATCATCATTGTTTTTTGCTGCCACATTAATTTGTCTGTGACTGCATTTTGATGTCATACAGTATGTGCCTCACAGTGACATGAAAATAACAAAAGGAAAACAATATTCAAGAAAGAGAGCTCCCACCTGATTCTATCTGCTGTCCATTTCCACCAGTTGAACCCTTTGCCTTTTCCTGTATTGGCACTGTGATCTTCTGCATGTTCGCAGCAAAAGACATCCTGCTCTTTGCAGGCAGTGATCAAAATACCTGACGTGAGTCCAGATTTCTTCTTTCAGTTCATGATTTTCTTTCTTCTTACCTAAAAGAAGGCATTTCACACGTTATCAACGTGGAGCAACAGGTGGGACATATTCTAGAAGCACTCTATAATAATGTAATAGAATTTTGTGTTCTGTCATTTTCAATTTATGCACCAAGGGAAATTGCATCATTTTTTAAAGTTAGTAAATGCAGTGCTGTAGAGTGCTTTTTTTATTAACTTGGAATACTTGATTGTCATAGCAACTCCGTGTGGAATAGTGTGTTTTTCATGTCTTGGCTCACAGTTAGAACTGGCCACAACCGCAACACGGGGAAAATGAGAAGGTGTGGATTTCTACAACCCTTTTAACATGTCACAAGCAACACAGCTCCTTATTGGAGGTTCAGCGCCCACCGGTGGAGTGTCAAGTCCCTCAAGCACCTGCCTGCAAGCGCCCGAGAGGTCACAGGGGTCGCTCCATCTCTAAGAGGCGAGAAAAGCCCTGCCAACCTTATGCTCTTGGGGAACCATGATCACATCTGGTTAGTGACATGACGCAGGCTCAAACCCAGTGATCACAGAGCTCAGCCTGTCCACAGGCTAGTTCCCTGACCAGTTGGGCCACTTGGGAGGCCCTATAACTTGTGCTTTCATTTCAGTTCAAAAACCTTTTCACAGTGTTTTCCAGAATAACATTTAAAACTGTTTCTGAAAAACCTAAATTTCATTTTAGCCATTTATTCTGGCAAACATTAAAACGCTTTAGCCCTTGTTTTCAAAAGGCAAGTACATTGAGCCTTTCTGCTTTAAAAATATTGCATTACAAACTTGACCTTACATAATATGTACATAAATCTTGAAAACATCCAGTCAAAGTTAGATGCAGTAACCTGGACTTGGAAATGTTTTGGTGTTGACTTGCAAACTGTAACTCAAAATCCTAAATTTTCTTTTAGCACTACAACAAGGAGATGAGAAAACTGTATATCTCACACCTGTATAAGATACGTTTTTTACTATTTAAAAACTTAAATATTTTAAGCAGCCTTAAAAGGTAATACACTTTCTGCTTATTCACTGTAACAATCACAGGAATTACAAACTGATTCAAAGGTTAGCCATAAGAGCAAACGTATAATTAACTGACAGTCATTGTAATGCAATCATGGCCTTATTTTAGACATACTGTATATTGCTTTCAATCTCTGCTTAAACAGAGCTCAAAAACACAAACACTTTTTTTGTCATGGGTAGATAGATATGAATGAAAAGGATCATTTGTAT
Source organism: Lepisosteus oculatus (assembly GCF_040954835.1). Lineage (NCBI taxonomy): Eukaryota > Metazoa > Chordata > Actinopteri > Semionotiformes > Lepisosteidae > Lepisosteus > Lepisosteus oculatus. The sequence continues at coordinate 43,215,113 of NC_090702.1, read as the reverse complement.
ATGTGTATGCAAAGTACAGTTTGCATGTTTTGGGTTTAACCCACACTTTCCCATTCATAATCATATTGCTACAGCTTCCAAATGTGAGGAGGTCATTCAGCTCATCTGCTTCATTTGGCTTAAAAGTATTTGGCAACCACCAGTTAAAAAATAACAAAGTACAGAAACCTAGATAAAATACAATGAAAAACACCTCTCAGATGTATAATGAACGGTATTTTATTTTGTCACACACCCAGATTCTAATTTTGTATTCCAGGTCATGTGCAGAAAGGCTGCGATTTGCTTTCCTAAGACATCAAACCCCATCACCATTACACCCACTTCCAACTTCATGGAAAGCCCCACAAGTGGAATAATGCATGCAATTTAAGGCAATATTTTAAAATTGTATAACTGTGATTGAACTTCTTAGCATTCTCTCATAAATAAAAGAACAAATCAATCACTCAGCTTTACAGAGTGCATACTCATCACAGCTTCTTCAGCAGCTGTGTTACACAAAGACAGTCTTGATGTTGTTTTAAAACGCAAACAATTTCACTTAATAAAGAGATTATGAAAGGGAAAGATGCTTTTCATGTCTTACACAAAAGTGCGCTAACAATTAAAAAGGCAGCTGATACAAATTGAGTACTGCTGTAACACACATAGAAGTTGAAAGCTAATATGTGTTATGTCACAATTTTTGCATTGGTATATGGAATTAGTGTAGTATTTCTTATTCTAGGTTTGCTCTTTTTCAAAAATTCCTAAATCCCATTTCTTTTTCATTATGAACTAAATGCATTAAAGCAAAACATAGATAATTTATTAATTCTATTTGAACTACTGAATCAAAAATTTATCTTTTGCTCTTTGCATACTGTATATCCTGTACTGTACAACCTGTTCACAGGCAGACATTCATACATGACAGTACTGCCAAAACGAACAGGTGGAGACATAGAAAGTTTTCTAGCTAGAACAATAATTAATTTGTTGAGGTACTTGGAAATGAATTATGGATTCTTCTTCCAAATGATTCTTAATTACTAAACAGTCTAAGGTTTTGACTCAAATGAAAGATTTTTACAATATGTTTTATGGGCTGTGATGAGCTGTCAACTTACCCTTTGAAGTAAAAACATTGATCATACTGTAGGATGTATAGTATTTGATTATATTACAATTGCGAATTCTACTAAGTTTGCAGAGCTGGAAGAAGTTTGTACTTAAAAGTTATAATTCACAAAATAATTATAGATATGTGTTTATTTTTTATTGTCTATAATGACGTCAGCTTTGGAACAGGAATTCTAAATAAAGGCCAGCATCACCCTGGCAACTGCAGGGCTACTGCATTAATTAAGGTGCCTGTTCAAGTTCATCAATCACATTTTAAACTCTACAATGTTAAAAGCTAAGTATCGTATTCATTACTCAGATTATAGAACAGCTAGAAAACAGACGAGCCAAGAGGGAATTATTGACACACCACCAACTAATCAGGTTGATGCCATCAGCCCAAGCCATAGAAGACAGGAGACTTCAGCAGAAATAAAAGAAAAACTAAAGAAAGTGGAAATCAACAAAGGAAACTATATGGGTTTTAAAGTAATCTAGCCATTCAGACACAAAAACACCAAAGCTCCAAAGCACTGATCTAGACCTAACACTTTATTCATACATCAGCCCATATTAATAGCTGAAGATCTAGTTCTGCATTTTTCCCAAATCTTTTTCATTTATAGACCTAAGCTAATACTTAATCTAATTTATGATCATGATCTTGTAAGAAATAACAACACTTTGCTTTTCATTGTCCCTTTCATTCACCACTTTTATAAACTCTAGCCCCAGTAATGTAGGTGACCCGATCTTAACTTTCTTAGTCTGTTATGTTGCAATGATTGTCTGTGTTCCTGTCACCTCTGTAATGCACTGCATCAATGTCAAGTATCTCAACACTCATGCTAATATTAAGCTAATTTTTCTACAAAATATAAAATTAAAAAATATTCAGGAATTGTTAAAATGGTACTCATCTCATAAACATTAAACTATACATTGGTCCGGTAAGAAATACATACTTATAGATAGGGATGTAGTTTCCATACAAATTGTTAATTCCATACAATTTTTTTAATAGAAAGGCTTGCCAATTTTTCTTTTTACTGTATGTATAACAAAACTTGCCTAAAGCATAATAAAATCACTAACTTTTTTCTATTGTCGAAAGAAGTTCACATATCTGAATTATCAATGACAATATTAATTTAAAAATAGAATCTCCTGAGGCTGAACCTCGGTTGAAATCATTAGTTCATGCTATGGTCCATTTTTAATGAAATTCAAATCTGATGAATTATAATGTATTTTTAGACAAAAAATCATCTTTATTCTCAATTATCAGTGCACTACAGTTTAATTATAATAATTTGAGCCATAAAAGATGTGATTAAATAGACAACTAAAACGTCGTTTAGGAAGTTTAACTATGTATTCGTAACCTGACTACTTGACTTCCGTGTTTATTTGTAGTTTTTAAGACATTTTGCAAGAGTGCAGTTTCTGACGGCCTTTGTTTTAATGTGCGGATGTTTTTCACCTAAAAACATAAATGAAGCTTATTTATTCAACCATTCGGGTTTGTGTACTCATGATACGTATACATTGCGTTTATAATCTAAAACTGACCGTATAAACACTAGTACGGTCGTTTAAATTAACCGTACTCATATTCTCTTTGACCAAATTTCTTGGGATCTATGATATATGGTGTGAGGGGGGAAGGGGGGTCTAGAGACGGTAATTTAAGGGGTTTATAACTTGTAATTGTTCATCTTGATTTAGTTCCCCTTGTTAACAGCTTAATAAAATCGTGAACTAAATTACATATAACATTGTATTACTGCAGAGCTAAGATCAACTAAAACGTTAATTGGACAATTACATAATTTATCCGTAGCTTTAAAGAAAAAAAATTAAGGCCAAAAAAATCTATTTCCATAAAGTGACGACATCTTCTACAAAAAAGACCTTGCGGGGCTTCTACGAGACCCACCGCCTGGCGACGGTTTACGATTCGCTTCCCGCAAAGCGCATCTACACCCGTTTTCGGAAGCACTGGCCTACGGATAGACGTCCTCCAGGGCGGCCGCTACGCACTCACCGTCCAGTCCCGGCTTTCCAACAGAAATTTGAACCGTTTTCCTGTCGCAGGAGGTATTTAATAATTCTCACAACGGACTGAAATGCTCGCTATTTTAGCCATTTGCGGATTAATTAAAAACCTTCGGCCACTTGCGGCCAACCTCGGACCGCAAAACCGGTACAGTAACTGGGCAGCGAGGAGCGGCCGCCAACACTTCGCGATTGGCGCGATGATTTCTATCGCACTCGCCGTTGTCATTGAAGGTGCACTGGTCTGTACTCAATTCTAAGTATCATTGTTTTTTTTTTCTGGAGGCTACAAAATTAGCTACACAGAAAATGTGAAATTATGTTTAAAAAAATCGTATGCCCAGTTACAGTACTGTGTACCCTCATTCTGTTGCATTGCGTCGGAAATACCTTTTACCTCTGTGCGTTATACTGCACATAGTCGAAATTAAATACTTTTTTAATGTCAGAGCAAAATACACCACTGTGGTAATGGAAGACACATCGTAGGAAGTAAAATCAATGCACTGAACGGTCACTGCAAACAATGGGGAAACTGCAAAAGGGCGCAGAACAACTGGGACAGGGTAGCAAAGGCTAGTGTATGAACTACTTCTCATGAGTCATAAGTTTCGTTATTGCCTACGACAGAAAGTCACGTTGCCAACCACGTGAATGTTGACAAAAAGCAAACAACGTACTCGTGCCTGGCGTCTCACAGCATTGTTGGGTTGTACGGACCCCGCTGATGTGACGTCAGAAAGCAATGCGGTCCTGGACTCTTGTTTTACAATTGAAAAGCGGACCTAACCTGCATCTCCACTATCGGGTCAAAAAACAACAACATTATTTGTCAATTCTCCAAGGGTTTATCATGTGGAATGAATAACTGTTTAATTACTCGTGTGGGAAACTTTGCATACATTAACCAGATAATTAATGAGCGTTTTCCTCTTGTCAAACAGCAGGTCTAAGCATATTTTAAGCATACCAGTTCATGGTAAGTAGTTGTTAAGAGAGACTGTTAATATATATATATACTCGGCAATCGCTAATGTATAAAATCATGAAAGCTTGCCAAAACTGTAATTAAAAAATTTAAATACAAATAACTTATTTTTTTAATAAATGCTCTAACACCTTGGTACAGCGTTAGTATGGTACTTTGACGTTTATTCTAAAATTGGATATGACTGAAAAATAAGCCGCCTTTTAAAGAAATAAAGCTTCAGGAAAAAGCTGGATCTGAGAATGAACTAAACTCGTCTGTCATTCGCGTTTATTCCCAATATTCAAAATCAATTCAGCAATGCCTTGCAGAGCTGCGCCTGCAGGGTGCACTACTGTAAACTACCTCCAGCATACATATAGCATACAATAGGCCTACTTTTTTCTGAGGTGGCTAAACTGCCCAGGGCTCATTTTGCATTTTACCCAGTCTCTTTTGAGAATGCACCAGGAAAACCTATACATTTAAGTTGTTGTATTTTTAAATACCCGTAAATGGTATTTTAAAACGGTGATGATTTAACATTCCAAATCCGACACTCGAAAACATAAAAACAAACCAAGAAACCCCTCTCATTGAATGGTACGTTAAAATATTTAAAGCGCCTTGAAGCTCCTGTTCTGTGATACCAAAAACATAAAATATTTAGTAATTTCATCATATGTGGACATGATTAAAATACTACACATGCTATATTCCCCGTGTAAAGCACTGAAGTATATATTCCAGATTTGAAATCAAAGTAAAAACTTAAAAAATATGGAAACTTGGGATATATAGATACAGGCTACATAAAGAACGAGATTGTTGATTCTAAGGAAACAAAACAAGGACGTTTGTTAACTAACAGGATGTTAATTCTTAAGGGTCTTATTTACGTTTGCTACCTTTAAACAGCAATAGACGAACATGTTAATGTTAAAACAACGAAAGCACATAGACAAAAATACGAAGTTGTCGCTTTCATGAAGTCATTGTTGCCCACGTGATACCAAAACAATAACCCTACTAGAATAAAATAAATAACAGCCGTTTATTTCCAGTCAATTTTAAAAGCCAGCCCTCAATGAAATTATATAAATGGAAAAGAGAAGTCGAAATTCCAAGTTAACAGATGAAAAGTCTTTTTCTCGGATAAAACGCCATCCACTCCATACAGGTAAAACGAAGCCTTAAGGCTGTATCTGAAGTCAGAAGCTGACGGTAGTAAAAACAAAGTCTTTATCAGCCATTTGTCTTTCTTAAAAAAAACGTAACATTGGTTAACAGCTGTACAGTTCCCGTGAGGTGCATTTAGTTAATAAGATATTCTCCTTGATCGTGAACGGCAAAGGCGCTTAAAACTGTTAAATCCATCACATCCTGCTTTTGAAAGTGACTCAAGACAAGAACATCGACATCACCCATATATATAGACAGAGAGCATCACTGCGGGGTAGCCCCCTCCTAACCGAACATAGAGTCACGGACTCGCACACTCACTTATCAAAATCATCCACACAGAAGACAATGTTTTTCACTTCCTCATTCAGAAGTTAATACGAGCCCTTGTCCTCCAAATAGAAAGTTTATATTTCTAACAAGGACGAGAAGGCAGCGAACAAAAAGCACACGTAAAACAAAACCAACCAATAACCTTTTACAGCTGGCTGTATAACCACATAACACGCACACACACACAGTTAATTACACACGAGCAACACACGTCGCCTGTAATCGTATTTTTGCAGGTCTGCGTGTCTAACATGCTGTTTTAAATCGCCTGCCTCGGAAAAGCAATGATATCGTATAGCTTCTCAGCACCGCAATACTCATCTTTGGACAGTCGTGTCCAGCTCTTTTTCCTCTACGTATCTAATAAAATGTAAAAGTGTCATAGAAGACTACAAACTGATAATTTCAGTCGGGATCTATAACTTAGGCAGGCATGTTGCCGCTGCAACACGAAAAGGACTTTCAAACATATCCCTTATGGATATTTTAATCCGAAGTAAAATTCCTAAAGAGTTCATGCGCAGGTGTTTTAGTGCTATTTACACCGCACATATATATATACGTATTCAAAAACCACCAAGAGTTTGCCAGTGCAATGAACATAATAATTTTATTACACGTAACCTTATACTACTGTCCAAATACCTATATATATAATCCATAGTATTTTTGCCATTTATACCAAGATTTGGGTCTAAATCGCACGAAATCCGTCAGATAAGCACATCCCCTGAAACTAAAGGATGCTACAACCTTTACAATTCGGTGGTCGATGTTTTCCATTCTAAACTTTTTGCTGAAAAATGCAAAGCCTGAAAGACATTTGATGTACTGGAGCGTTTCACCATGGCAACCACCTTTCTTTCATAGAAATTACATATTTTCAAAGTAGATACAGTATGCGTTTCGGTAATCGTCCAATGTACTTTACTCGCTTGAAAAGTGTTGCTGAGGAAAAAAACTCGATGAATACCTAAACACGCTCATTTTACATTTAATTCAATAGAGTATTTTAAGGTTCAACAAAAGAAACTTGAATCAAACAGGTAACTCTCCTAGTTTTATTTTTTCCCTTTTCAAAGAATTTATTTTCAGCTTTTAAACCCTTAACCCGCCATGTTGAAACAGACCTGACAGATTCCCAATATTATCTGCTTCCTTTCTGCAACTAGGGAGAAAACACATTTCAGACCTGAAGTATGTAATGCGAATATGATCTCTAAAATAGAATTCCACTGAAGTAAACTCTATTACAATAAACTACGGTACTGCAAATATAGATTAGTGTACAGAAATCGAAAGAAGGTCACATGGGCTTAGGAACGAAAGAGAGGGAAATAACAGGATATTTGTTAGTTTTTTAAAGATGAAAGGTGCGTACATTTTATTACAAAATTGATATAATTAATTGACTTTGCATCTGTAGTTAAACTATTTAAATTGTCGACTTAAACAAATGTCAGAATCGATCAAAAAGAAAGTTAAATTCAACGTTCAGAAAAATATTCTTCATGCGCGAAAGCAATAAATATACATAGGAAAACACTTTGTACAACTTGCTTCTTGTTACAGTATTTCTGCTTTTAGAAAACAGCTTCAGATCAGCTTAATATTTTAACCAGGAAAAAGCTCTCTGAGGGTTGGAATCACGGAGAAAACGACGAGTTCGGTTAGAGAAGATACCTGACTACCTAAAGAAATAACGACTGTCCACCTGCCTTACCTGGATGAAGTTTTTTTTCAGCGTCTAAATTTGCAACCCCCCTTTGATCAGTTGAAGAAGGCGAGCGGTGTCTCTTTTTCAGCTACCCAGCTACAGCCTCATTCCAATATGGCATCCTACAACTGCGCATGTGTGAAATCTTCAGATTATTTTCCAGCCAACTCCTTCATTGACCTTTACAGCAGTTGCAAAATTTTTCTTAGCCAATTATAAATAGAATGCAGAAGCCTCCACCCCCATTTTGGAAACTTTTTTTCATTCTGAAAAAAGAAAAAAAATGCCGTAGTCGTAATAAATTAATTTTACACAGCAGTCCCTTTGTCTATCAAGAGACTGTGACAAATCCAAGTTAATGGTTTAATAAGCTTCTACTTTGTAAGTCACATCTGTGTACTTAAAATGAATAACAGATGCTTCAATGACTAAATAATATACCGTAAATCTGTATTCTGTTTACGAAGTCGTTATATACTAAATATGTTATGATTAGCAATTAAGTGTGTTTGATATTTCTCGTAAAATCCCCCAAAACTTTACAAATATATTTAGACATCCCTAAACGCTAAAACATACCGGCCGGCGCATTGGACCTTCATTATTTTGTGATTCTAAAATAGTATCTCCCTTTCATATTCTAATTATAATTTTAAAAGTTAAGAAACATAGGTGCTTGTAGGTGTGCGTAATATTTCACAGCTGTTTATCGCTTACATAAAGGTCAACATAAGAAATGTTAATATGAAGGTTCACCCTATCATATCCAATAAATATGATTAATGCCTCCATTGGAAATTAGTTTCCAATGGATCAGTTTCGTTCAAGAAACATAAATCCCTTTCGTTTCTACATACAAACACCAATTTGCTTCTTTGATGTACAGTAAACTGAGAAACATATATTGCTATAGCCGTGTATTACGACTACTTATCAAGAACATAATAAATGCACAAACCCACGAAGTAAAAGACTGAAGGCCCCTGTTAAAAATATTTTACTGGATACGTTAATTGTATGTGCATGTGTACAGTTAGTACCTTTAAGTGAATTTCTAGATTGTGCTACTATGACGTTTTTCAGAAGCACGGCGTGTAAACAGCTTTGAAAACTGATTTTAGAGTTGTCTGGAATTGTAATCCTGCCAACTCTATATTGCTCTGCTCCACACTGATCATAATCCAAAGTCCATGTTGTTTCAAAGTCTCGCGCGCTTTGTAAATAATACACAAAATAACTCAATTGTATACGTGTGCTTCGTTGCTTTTAGCAGCAACCAAAATACAGTACGTGGTGAACATACAAATAAGCTTTATAGTGAAAAAAAATGTCGCGTCTTTCATTCATATCTGCTCAGTTTCTTAGCGTAATCGATTATTCTAATCCTGTCAATTTACACAATTAAAAACAACCACCAAGTTATTACTGCAATTGGTTTTATGTTTCACCATAAACACTTAATCCGCCTAACCATGATACGCACAAGAATTGATCATCTATAGGTAATTCTTCACTGACATCTAGTGGTATTATATATGCATTACATAATGTACGGATATGGTATTTCGTATTTTCGATTTCATCAAACCATAGGAACATTAATTGTTAAGTTATCTTGAGACACCATTAAGGCCGTGGTGAGAGGCACAGGTTCCGGTTAAAATTTGTCTTAAGTAATTTTATTAAAACGTTCTAGTAGGTAGCTGCGTCAGCATGCGTAGGCTCCAAAGGAACAGGAAAAGGTTTATTCTATGCTGAAAGAAGGCTCCATAACCGAAACGTTGTCTCTTTACCTATACCTGTTCCTTATTAAAGGATTCGTATTTAAAAACATTATTTCTTTAAGGAGAATCGTTATTATATGTTATTTAATTCGTGTGATGATTTGATTAGTCATAATGCATTATATATACAAATACCTTACACCAAAACTGTCTACTTACACAGAATGACTTAGCATAATGAAAAAATGAAGTTCTTTTAACATTTCAAATATAAGTGAAGATTAATCTATTCATCAATGCTTAGGTCATTTTTTCACCTAAAACCTATCAGGAACTATTTGGAACTATCTTACAACATAGCTATCTTAAATCTGTGGTAACAGAACATTACTTAGATCTGGTCATAAAGCAGCCAGTTCTGTAGTTAAAAATGTACTAAATAAATTTCTATAACTTCTTTTTTTGTTTGTTTGTTTTCTGGACTGTCTTTTTTTAAGAAGCTGTTAACATTTGAAGTGCAATTTGGTGACGACACAGTAATTAAACAGAGATTAACTGTGGGAATGTTACAAAAATAGTGGCAATATTACGAGCAATTGAGGGGATATTACAGAAAAGAAGAAAAAGGCTACAAAAACACTCCTCCACCTTAAGGCGCACATTGTTACCCCACATTGAATCAATCATTTGAAAATGCAAAAGTTGTAATGCAAATTAAAGTCAACTTAGAAGTGGAACTCCCAGGATGGCTGTTATTCAAATGCCTTAAGACAAATTGTTAAGTCCTGTAAAAAATACTGTAGTTTGGCAAAGCAGAAGCATTTTGAGGTAATGAAACCAAGACAGAACTTTTCTTCCAACAAAGAAGGCTACAACATATTCAAAAGTAAGTCTGACTCAGGTGTTGAAGAAACAGACTTGTGCATACAGTCATGGATGACTGTAAGCCACCTAGTACAGCAGGTGTAATTTTTTTAGATTCTTCAGTTAATATGGCTAAACGCCAAGAAAAAATGCTTAAATGATTCCATCAGTTCACATACCCACCAGTCAGAATTTCTCATTCCAGAAGGACAACAACTCTAAAGAAATTCAAAGGAAATTTAAAAGAAAATGCACAATAGCCGTCCATAAGTGGACTTGCAAATCGCCCATCTCAGTCCACTCTGCCATGTGTGTCTCAACAAGGAGAGACGTCATGAAAATGTTTATTTTCACACAGTAAGACACTTTCTGTACTTTAATCATAGGACAGTACAGATTCCCTTGTTAACTATAATATGAAAATTATCAAGTTGCTTTTTTTTCTTGCAATAAATTCCACTAATTCTCGAATCAACAAAGGTACTGTACATATTTGGAGTATTAAAATTTATTTTGAAACAATAGACAATTTCATCTTGATATATCTTCAATTAGTTCTACCAATTAAGTGGGTTCATGATACTTGCTCATTTAGATAACACGGAATATAATTTTAAAATATAGCCAACAGATTTTTGTCCATTAAAAGAAATCTGATTAATCTCATAGTGTGAAATGCTAAGCAACTACTAACTACAAAAAAAACAGCTCAGACTTCTTTAGAAAGTAATCTGCCATTATCTTATTTTTCTCTTTACTTTGAAGTTTATACGAGTTAGTGGAGTAGTTTTAAACTTTTTAACTCCCCAACCCATGTATATATAAACCTGACCCATTCTATTTAGCTTGCAATATGGTTTTTAGCTGAAAGGAAATCTTGCCAAAGAACCCAAGGATCATTTCATTTATAGTCTGGTTGCATATGTTTCTTGCAGCAGAGGGTATTGAGCTGAAGAGTGACTGCTGATAGTCATCCTTGCTGGTTATGTGTCACAATTATGTCTATTCAGTCTCAGGCATAAAGAAGCAATTTCATATTTCTACACTAATGACAACAGTTTAGATATAGACAGTACTGTCTGTCCTAATGCTGGTTACTCCACCACCTAATGCTGGAGGAGAGCTATCCAGATTTTCATCCACCCAAAATTTAAATTAAAGCTAATTTATGTGGTAAATCCATCCATTTTCTAAGCGCTTTGTCTAAAATTCAGGGTTGTGGGGAAGCTGGAGCCTATCCCAGCAAGCAACAGAAACAAGGCAGGATACACCCTGGACAGCACACTACTCCATCGCAGGAAAGACAGACACAAACACCTACACACACACACTCAAGCCTAGGTCCGGTTTTTCCAGAAGCCATTTCACTTACTAGGTGTCTTCGGACTGTGGGAGGAAACTGGAGCGCCCAGAGGCAACCCATGCAAACACTGGGAGAACAAATTCCACACAGAGAGCACCTCTGGTCCAGAATCAAACACAGGGCCCCAGCATTGCGAGGCAGCAATGCCAACCACTGCACCAGCATGCCTCCCACATAAAGTAAATATCATTTTCAAATTTTATCTCTAAAACCAACAAGCCTTGGTAAACCACCTGAGCATTTGTCACACTCTACCATACTCAACAAGCTGAAACTCATTGATTTTGTGTATTTAAAAACAATGACCAATGTAATGTGTATACTGTGTTTGCTGTCCTGCAGTGGATAGCTGTCATGGAGTCAGATGACTAAGTCTTTTAACTGCCTAGAAATATTTTTACTAATGATGTTTGTGATTCTACCATTTAAATGAAATATTATAATAATGATTTTCTTAAAAATACACAATCACCAAGTTTTTAATGTGTTAAAATAACTCTAAACCACATAGGAGATGAAATGTGTAGCCTTTTAATTACTTTTTTCATGTTTGGCTGAAGGCTGAAAAGGCATATGGCTGGTAGGTTTGGTTTTGAATGCAGCTTCAATGTTTACATTACATTTGTGTTTGTATTTATAAATAAAATATAATAACTTGTAACGACCAGTTCTTAACCGGTATTGTTTTAATGGTTTCTGCTCTTGGCTTGCTCTCCTGATACAAAACAGATCTTGCACAGAGGATCATGGTCTGTGGGAATTTGGAATGGACATGCATGATCATTTTAGAGTATCCTTAGCCTTTTAAATTGGAAATATAAATAAAATAATCTGCAATTATTTTTAGATCTCTTCGATCAGTCCAGCATCACTTAGGTCCACTTTTTAAAATATATTCAGTCAACATTTATGGAGATTGTAATGGAAGGAAAAGCAGATAGTGTGAGCATAACATAGAATATCCACTATAATAAACTGATATTGAAAAGGAAAAGAATTGAAGTATTTTATTCAAGCACCTCATAAAAAATCAAAGACCAAACTTGAATAACACTATAAGAAGAAAACAATATATTCTTTCGGATTTACTCAGTTATTCACGTAGAAGCAGAGGTCAAATGTGTCTTGTGTTAAGACAAAATCTTCCTATCTCATTTATTCATGTTTCCGTGCAAATGTATCCTATCTGCTACATATCTTGAATTTTTAACATTGCTCCTTGTGTGTTTAACGCATGACTTCACATAATTCTCCTTTTGATGGCTTTTCTTCACACAATCTTTCTACAACCAGTGCCCCACAAAAAATACATTTAGGCATCTCAAACCAAATGGTTTTCCTAGAAAGCAACTTTAGGTCCCTGAAGGTAATTGTTATTTCTCTCTCATTTTCATCTTATAGTCTGTGTAGCTACTTTGAAGTTAACAGTGTATTATACGGTTTCATTTCAATGTGCGAAGCCGTCAAGTTCTCTGTTTTTTTCTAAACAGCTTTTGGAATACTGTTTCCCAAATATACTGGATAGATAAATATGCATTAAATATATTGTGTAAAGGCTTGAGCTTTACAAGCAGTTAAAGACCGACTTTGAACAAGAACATTATCACAGCAACCTTCGTCCTTCCATTTTCAATAACCACGTATTCCAATAAAGGCCAACAATGAGACAAAGCCTTACCCAGCAGGCACTGGTGGTAGGAGTGTTCTGAGAGAGATGGGCTCACACACAATTTTAGAGATGCCATTTCACTTAGGCAGCAGATCTCACTGGACCTTTGGGAGGGAAATGGGGTACTCAGAAAAAAGCAGACACAGCCACAGGGAAAATATGCTCCATATAAAAAGGCCTTCCATGCTGGAATTGAACACAGGTCCATAAGACCCAGTGGTCTGGCATCCCAGCAGCTCAGGAGGTGCAGGTGAAAGACATCATTATTCCTGAATTCTGTCCAGTTTCTAGTTGATTGGCACAGATGGAGGTGAATTGTGAGACTATGAAATCCAAGACATCAGTTGTTAGTTCTAAGATAAATTCACTCACACTTGATAAGTTTGGTGTTGATTGCTCAAATATTTTCTTACACCATAGGAGTTATCCAGGATGTACAAGACTTAATAAATGTGTTTTGCTCAGTTTGAGAGGAGCTATCTGTACCCAGTTTAAAGCATGTAAACGTACCACACAGTGTTCTACATGTGGTTAGACATTCGCAAAACCTTATGTCAAATACTGTAGGTTTTTTTCAGCATGGAAAAGATAAAAGAATATTTAAAAAGCATGAATTTACTGCTCTCAGATGTCTTCCTGCACAGCATCTAGTGTGGCTGGCTCACAGCCTTTTGGTTCCTGATTCAAATCCAGACTCAGGTGCCTTTGAGTGTAGTTTGCTTGGGTTTTCGCTGGGGGTTCCTCATGCTCCCCTCCCCCTTCTATACACATGCTGCCTCTAGTTGTCTCTGAGTTGTCTCTGTGGCCCTGTGCGTCTGCGTGTGCCCTGCAATGTACTGACGTCCTATTTAGGGTGTAGTCCTGCCTCACACCCTCTACGTCCATGATAAGACCCTTATCAGGAATGAGTGGCTTTCTGATAATGGATGGATAAAATATATGCAGCACATTTACCAATATGTATGCTTTTTACTTTTGATCTAGTGTGTGCAGCTAGATTTCCAACTTTTTAGTGGAGTCATTTGGAATACCCCACAATGACTTTTTAATCACTCGACAATGCTTTTGTGTTAGGGAGATAATGAACAGATGGTTTGTAGTTCCTGCTAAGATCCAGAGGGAGTCTCTACCACAGAAACACAAGAGAAGATTATTCTCATGTGATCTGGAGGCAGCTGTTGGTACAACAGCCCACAGCAGAACAGGACACAACAGTACACTAGCTATTTGTCACTGTGTCTGTTTTAATAAGTAGTAATTATGCACAATGGTTTAAAATTGAGAGATGCATTTTCACCAATTATTCTTATTAAGGACTGAGGAGTGGAAACTTGCAATTTCTTACACTTATATAGCACTTTCTTGGACACTCCACTTAAAGCACTTTACAGGTAATGGGGACTCCCCTCCATCACCACCAATGTGTAGCATCCACCTGGCTGATGCAATGGCAGCCAGAGGCTGCTATTACGCTCACCACACATCAGCTATCAGTGGGACGAAGAAGAGAGTGATAAAACCAATTCATAGATGAAGATTATAAGGAGGCCATGAGTGGTAAAGTCCAGGGGGAAATTTGGCCAGGACACTGTGTTACACCCCTACTCTTTTTGAGAAAGGCACTGGAATTTTTAATGACCACAGAGTCAGGACCTCGGTTTCAAATCTCATCTGAATGATAGAGCCTTTTTACAGTACAGGGTCCCCGTCACTATTCTGGGACATTAGGATCCACACAGACTGCAGGGTGAGCGCCCTCCACTGGCCCCATTAACACCACTTCAAGCAGCAACCTGAGCTTTTCCCAGGAGGTCTCCCATCCAGGAACTGGCCAGGCTCACACCTGCTGAGCTTTAGTGGGTTGCCAGTTGTGAGTTGCAGTTGAGATATAGCTTCTGGAGTAGCTTGGAAAGAACAGGTATTTTTTTTATTTCTTCCACACTTAGAAAAGCACCCTTAGGTTAATGAAGTCTTTAACAAAAGTTTTACTGCGATGCCAGCATCTTAGTTCCCCTTCACCTCTGCTACTCAAAATCCTGTAAGACATCACTTCCTGAAAAGCTTAAATACCATAGGAAACAACCTCTCTCTTCCTTGATCTTTCTGCATCCCGCCTCCACCCCAGCTCCACCTTTGTGGCTCGTTTACTCCCCCCTCTGCATTGGTGTCCTGAATGCCTTTCCCTACAGCCCTCAGCCAAGTAGGTTAAGGCAAACTGTCTTATTGTCACACCCACTGTGAACTGGATTTCTTCACAATAACGATCTCGCCCTAATCAAGCTCCAGCCGGAGGCAATACCCGCAAGTGCTGCCCCTCTAATCAACGAACCAATCAGGACAGTTCACTCATTACCGCACCCTCTCAACTCCCAGATCATTGCTTGGAATTGGTAGCTCCCTTGGAAAGCCTTACCTTGCCTTTATTACTTTTCTCCTGCCTTAACTGAAACTTTGGCCTCGAACCCGGAACTCATCCACAACCATGATCTCGTCTAACGATTTGGATTATAGCTTGTTGACTTCTTTCCCTTCTTCCTCTCCTGATCTCCCTCCAGACCTCCTCACAGGGTCCATCAACTATTTTTGCACAGTGAGCCGTAACACTCACTAACACACATGACTAGGTAGTCTGTGAAATTAAAACATGATGTCTAGATACTAACTGCATACATTATTTTGACTGAATTTGCATTTCTAACTCAGTAGCTCACTGTGATGTAATGCATTAGTCAGTGAAAGAGAAGAGGGATATAAGATCTATAAAATCAAATACTACACCAATGAATTCTTTAAAATGCATGATGTGGGGAACAGGGTTTAACATGATATGATATGAATTAATTTTTTATTAATGACATGTCTTGTTAAATTGCAACATGGCAGTAAAATAAAACAGCAACTTTCAAAATATATGGAACATTGACTATTTTTTTGCTTTTTAAAAAAGTCTTTGGTTTAATTTAAATATTTTGAAATGATGAATATTTCGTACAGTATAAATTAATGTAAAGTGATAAATGGCAGTGTAAATCAGGATATAGTGTAGAGAATCTACAGTATAGCTGTTGCTTTTGTTTTTAAAGTTATTTTGAAATGGTTTATTTCAATTGAAAGACTAGCCTAGCCTACGAACTTTAATGTTAATACAAGTATAAAAAAAGATCAATAGTATTTTCAAAATGGAGATTATTAATTTAATCCTTTCTTAGATGGATGATTAAGATACAATGGATAGGAGTTAGGAAATATAGGATTTCCTTTCTAATTTAGGCTTAAATGCCTGTTACCCAAAACAGAAGAATAGAAAATTAGTGAAGCTTGTGCTTCACTTCACTGTACTTTAGAACTGTGTTTTCATTTCCTTCTTATGTTCTACAATAATGTGGTCTACAATCTATGGTCAACAATAATAGTGGTAAAAATAAGAAAATAGATTTTAGAAATCCTGACTAAATATTTTGATTTTCCTTTCCAACTTGCACAGGTTTGCAGATCTTTCCATTTTGATATAGTTTGTGAACATCGCTAATTTACTAACTTATCAGAATCATTTATATAAATTGGGAAGATCAGTGATCCTAACGCAGATCCCTGTGGTTCTCCACTAATTACTATTCACCCCAGTACTAATTCACCCCATTTCTGTAATCTCTGTTTTCTGTACACTAACCAGTTCTCAATCCAAAAACATGCATTTCCTTGAAAGACTACTGTACTCAATTTGAGAATTAATCTTTTGTTAGAGACTATAATTTTCCTGCTAAAAATTTAAATATACCAAAGTGTATGCTCTGTGTGATTCACTGCTGCTGCTATCTGTTCCTAGATGTTTAGCAAGGTAGATGAGCAAGACCTACCCTTTCTAAATCTTTGTCATTAAATATGGGGCGGATTTTGCTGCGACTTAGTCTGGGCCTAAATGTCTATAGGACTCCTTTTAAAGAATACACCTGAAAAGTAGTTATTTAACATTGTTGTTATTGCAATTGCTTTTGAATATTGTGAAAATTACTTTCTGAAAAGCAATGAGAAAATCAAAAATACAAATACAAATAGATGAAAATGCAGGCAAGAACATAACTCAGTACGTTTTTAATTAAGTAACATATCAAGGCACATATTGTTGTTGAGTGCCGTCAAGTCAGTGTTGACTCATGGTGTCCCAGTGGATAGTTCCCCTGTCACTATCCATAGAGTTTTCTTGGCAAGATATGGAAGTAGATTGCCAGGGCTTTCTTCCACGCAGATACCGCCAACACCGTACCCCCATACTGCTGCTGCCCAATACGAGTTATTAGAGAACCTTGCACCCGACGTGGGACAGAAACCCACTACTCTGAGATTGTGAGTCTCATGCTCTACCAACACAGCTAGTCAGGGTTCCAAGGTACAACACACTCTTAGCATACATGAGAAAGAAAACTCACTTGTTTTTGTAGAGTTTAAACTGATGGATGTTTAGATGGTTAATCACTATTGCACTGACAGTAAATGTTTATTTAGGTAAGCAAATCTAGTTACTAACCAATATCTGAAACCACCCGTTACTGTCTGGCTGTGGTTTAAGTGTTACAAACCTCAAACATGATGAGTAATGATTACAACTTGTCGTAGACTTCCTGTTTCTCCTGTCACTATTTGTCAAAACTACCAAATGGACAACAAAAGAAACTGGATTTTTTTTTCATTTCTAACATGGAATTCGGGAGGAGATACTGAGTTTAATAAAATGAATATATACAGTACACTCTGTATTTGTCAGATACAGATGATATATCGATGTCAAAGCTAGTACCACCCTTGAATTTTAAGGCAGTGGATAAACAGGAAATGAATAATCAGTTGTTTAACTGCCATGCTTAGTAAGAAAAAGTTCTCATTTTATGTTGGTAGACATGTCCTATGTAAACAAGTGGCTACTAGAATGATAATTAGTTGTTCATTTCTAATATATATATTTGTAATATGATTTATTTATATGTTATTACAACTGCACAAAACTCTTCAAAAATATGTTACACATTTCCCAATCTGACAATTTTTTAGAGTCTAAAAGTCTAAAAAAGGGTGTTATTGCATATCTGAAGCTCAAACGTGATGAAGATCCAAGCCGTTTACTACAAGAGCTATAGAGCTGCAAACGTACTTCAAAGATATATGCATAAGAGAAGTACTTCAAAGTTAAAACAGGTGTCAGGTGTGTTCATGAGAAAGCAGATGCATTGAAATGCATCTGAATGCTACAAGCAGTTATAGTAATTTTTATGATGAAGGATCACCATTAGAATAAGTCTAGTATTATTTTTTTCCCATTTTTGAAGGACTGAACAATATTTTATTATATTGTCAGTATGAGCTTCAAAATGAATAAACCCACAGTTTAGATAGGTTTGAATATCGTGACAATATTTTAGATACTTTTATACTTTAACTACATTAGGGAGCCCATTCCAGTACTGGACTTGTACATACTGTAAATACTATTTTTCCTGTCTTATATCCTTCACCACGTACCCCTTTGGCTACTGGAGAAAAATTACAATAGGAATATCATGAGAAGATCAAAATGAGTACTTAATTTGAATTAGAAATATAGTGTAGTGTCAATTGTCTTTTAGGTCTTAAAACCATCAAATTTTAAAGTCTGTGTTTCAGGTCTCTGCCCCTCTCCCAATTTAGTTCTATGTCTTGAAAGTACTTGAGAGAATAAGCATCTTAACTACCACTTGCCAGAATGAATGAGTGCTCAATGAACTTAGAAAGACATTATTGACAAACAGTTAAAGTTTAACAAACAATACTTAACACACTTAAACCTTTTTCAGATAACAAATGCCTATAATATGTAGTGTATATAATTGCATACATACAGAACACACCCAGTATTGGCCAAAATTGCAACAGTTAAGTTATTATGCAAGTGAAGCTCTAAGCTCCTATCAGGGAAGCATAAAGAAAGAGGCTAATATTTTTTTTTGTATGTCTGAGTACCAAGTCCTGAAGATACAAAGATTTATTAAGAAAAGAGAATTGGGAATTAGAAAGCCCTCACACAACACAGAACATTTTTGCTTAGCTATTAACATTAATATAACTATAACTTATTTTTTTAACTACACAACTATGATAAAAGAAACATAACAAAATGTTGGCTGATGTGAAAATGAGCAAATATTGCATCATCTGTCTAAAGATTATAGAGCCTAAGCTCTCATGAAGCATTGGTTATGGTAAATGTGTTTCTGATAATGTACTTGGATAGTAAGTAAAATATGTAATCTGACACCGTTAAACAAAGCAGCAACTGTAACTTTGAGTGGAGAAAAAGACAAAAATTGATTGCATACTATTTTTTTGAAGAGGCTTGGTTTTAGAAAAGGGTTATGGGCTAAGACAGTGTGATATGCTAAAATTGAAAATGATGAGACAGGGCTTTTAAATGTTCAAGAATATTTAGGTGCGTGTGTCCTAGAGACAGAACATCATGTCTTATTGGAGCTGATGGTCAGGACCAAGCCTGACGATATTTTACAATATCACGAAACGTTAACCAAACGTCACTCAGCTCATGAAGACCGTAGTATAAATATATTTCAAGATTTACTGATTTAAGACAATAATGTCAATGGGAAAATCAAAGAAGATGTTTGTGATGCTTCTAACAGCAGCACACTCAAGTTTCACATGAAAGAAAAGCTTAAGTTTCAGCTCTTAATGGCTGATAGTAGCACAAGAGGCTTTTGCAGGTGGTTCTATGATTTTCATTAAAAGAACATCAGTTTTTGATACTGGCAGTTATCAAGAGCAAAGAGCAAGGTTGCATGCGGCAGATGTGGTGTATGAGTGCATCTGCCATTAATCTCAACAGGCCCAACTAAAAATTCTCCATGTTCTCTGGTAAGCCTTTGCTTTAGCTGAGGACCACACTTCATTATGATGTTAAAGTTAGATTTAGTCAAAAATGATCTGTGTCATGGTGGGTTAAAAAAGTTCAAAAGCACTGCACTACAAATCTGAAGGAAACCTGGGAGAAACATCAAACTTTGAACGCTGCTCTACTGATGAAGCATTAAGACATGAGTCTCAATGTATACTGTACGGATCTTAAAACATCCAATGTCTGAGCAAGAAATAAGAGTTTTCTTTTTAAAATGTCTTTTTTCTTTATTAGATAAGTTAGGATAAGTTAGAATTCAAGCTTTCTTCTGGCTATTTTGTAGGAATACTCTGAGATATCCATCAAAGACCAACAACAGTCTTCCTTTCTGTCTTCTTGGAGGTGAGGAGGCTGACACTGTACAAGATCTGCCATGCAAAGATGAACTATTGGAAATGTTAACTGGCAAACAAAACAAATTGACTTTATGTGCTGAAGATGGCTTTAGCTTTCTTGGCCCCTGGAAGACTGTCTAATGTAAAGGTTACCCATGTAGATGCAATGGATTACATTTGCACAAAACATGCATCAAGGGCAAGAATTTACAAAGAAATGAAAAACCGTTTAAACCGGAATGATAGGACTCCTAAAGCAAGCAAGATACAGAGCAAATAGAGCCAAAAAGGAACTCAAAGGGAAAACATCATGTCAAATGACCAAGTAATTTAACGCTTATGCAGTAAATAAATGTCAGGAGTATTAGATATAGAATCCAAGAAATGGAAGACACCACATTAGCAGAAGATTAAGATGTACTTGGATTAATTGAAGCATGTCTAATAGAGCTATGTTCAGGAATACTGCATTGCTGAAGAGTCAGGAAAGATGGAAGAGATGAAGAGCATTCAGCCACATGAATTTAACTCAGATGGCTCAAGGCAAAGACAATTCCAAGACAAATCAAAATTCAAGACTGAATGAACTCCTGGAAGATGGCAGTTAATCTAGAAAGTTACGTGTTATAATTTTAAGATGGGCAACTTTGAGCATGAAGAAACTACTTATAAAAAAAGACTTAGGTGTTTATTTTAATTTATTTGACATCATTTACATATTTTACACATTTCACCATCACCATGTTTAAAAAATGAGGTGTAAATAATTCAAAAAATGAGTATCAAAATACATCAATATATCACCTGTCAGTATATATTGCTACTATGCAATCGGTCCAAAGAAGAGTACACAACTGAGATCAGAGACATTTTAAATATTGAAATGACAAAATAAATTTGTTTTATCTTTAACAGAAATGACAAGTATTCAAAATCCTCACAGGCCCTGACAAAATCAGGAAATCTAACTGTATGGACTTAACAATGGAATCAACAGTGAAACATGAACCAGGACACAAATGTAAACTCATGGGAAGTGCATGTAAACCTCTGAAAAGGAAGTTCTTCTTTGCACAAACAGTTGTGGGAGTGTGAAACATTGTACCCAGCCATTTTGCCCAAACTGAAATCCTGGCTTTTTAAAAAAGAAACAGTTGGATGAGTACCTCAGATCAGTCACTAGTCAGCGTATGGGTTAAAAAGACCTCCTCTGTTTTGCAACTTTACTTACCCTAAAACATCGCCGTATCAGAACCTTCCATTAATAATATTGAATGAAACAACGATAATAACGATACATGCTTCTTAGCATTCATGTACCAGGAATGGGAAAACGTTGGAGTTGAAGTATTTGAAATAATCCTAACTTTTGGTAGATCGGATTTTGTTACAGTAATTAAAATCGACTTTACTGGTGTAAAAGAATTGTGATGAGCGAAATCCTCACATATTGAATCTTCAATATACATGTTATTATAGAGAAATAACTTTTTTTAAAAACTGGTTCATTAACACCCGTTAATTGCATTTTAGTTTAGTAATTACTATAAACATTCACCTTAATTGTACATATTAGTGTGTACTGTATGTTGAGACCATGAAACATGAGATGTTATTCATCCCACATGAGGGCGATTTGGGGAGCAAGAGTGACGTCAGAATGTAGCTTTCCATTGTGTTGCTAATTTAAAAGGAGATTCCGTCAAATCGTCTTTGTAACTTTGTTCTTCAAGTTTTTTTTTCCATTTCTTAAGTTGTGTTAGAGTCGCTTTTTTCCCGCAAGGAGGATGAAGTAGGTTGGATGAAGGAATCGCTAAACTTCCCATCGGTGTCCGAATGAAATTTAAATCGCTTTTGTCTTTTCTCGGGAATCACTGTTGGGTGCAAATTCCCAATCCAAGGAAAAGTCTTGGTCGTCCTTTGTTGGCCACGTTGGGTTGTTTTTAATCGCTATGGATCTTTACCAATTTAAGGACATCTTTCTGGTTAAGAGAGTGTTTGCTCTCGAGAATATGACAGATTTTACAAATGCTAAATCACATGGATGCCATAACGGAGCTCTAATGGACAGATTTGGAGTTTTAATACAAGGTCTACTTGCAATTATTGCCTTCAGCACTTTGATGAGTAAGTATCTATGAAAAACGTGAACCTCTTTTTCTCTATTCCTGAATGTTAATTAGACTTGCTAGGTATTTTAAAAACCCGCTACTCTGTTAAAAGGTTAAGTGGCGGAACACGTTCAGTTAGCGATGCGTGGCACATTGTTTACTTCGCTTAGACAAAGCAACAGACATTTAAAGAGACCGTTGTCGATACAACCTTTTTTTTAAATTAAAAAAGTTTCATTTTTCCCTAAATCTTGTGCAGTCTTGTTGCGGATCGTAAGAATGTGATCTGCCTGATTTGTCATATACAGTAACAATGTTTAAACATATAATGTAATGTTTAAACCTACAGTAGAGCTGATAGTTACAGTAGTCACCTGGACCAGTGTTCTTAAAGCAGTATTCATAAAGTTGTGTGCATTATCAGTTGGATAATATCTTGACATTGTCAAAAAGGCATTTAAAAGCAGTGCACTTCACTTTATTTTACCTAAACAATTTAATACATTTCTTCTTGTAATCCCATGACGAAAATCTCGAAGTTCGCATAGTTTGCAGTTGGAGCACTTGAACAAAACCTGTTATGTTGTTCATAACTGTGCATCATATTTTACAGTAAGTTTAATTAGTCTTGTGTTGTGGTGTATTTTATCAGGATATTATTGGAAATAGCTGAGAGAGTGCATACCTATCACTGCAGTTTTTGGGATGATCTGACATTTTTTTTTTCCCCAGGGAGAACTACCATTAGCTAGCCCCTGAAGATAACAACAACTTTTTTATAACAGTCATACATTTGATATACCCCCACGTGTATATGGAAATTGAAATAACCCATACTTGATAATAAATAGGTTTTGTTCTTGAGAAAGTTATCGGCAATGCACTCGTATCTGTAAGGACAAGAGTTTGACCATCATTTTGCAAATAATTATCATTTTTGTTTACGGACTGAGTTCAGTAAAATTCAAAACATTTCCTTGCTTTTATTTCCTTTGAAGTGAATTGATCACCCCATTTTGGTGTTTTGAATTTGATTTTATGATTATTTACCCATGTTTATGTTTATCACAAACAGCATTGAACAAAGGGGAAACAGTCAAGTTTAACGCTTGTTAGATGTTGACTTTATACAGTCTAGAAAAAAGGTATATGGTCTGCTGGCATATATTGATAGCCTGTTAATTTAGCAGCTCATCTGTGGTGAAGACTGCATAACAAAGTGCTTGTTATAAAGGTGAAATATAGAAATGAAGCTTCTGTGTAAAAAGGTATAAAGTAAACCCAGGCCTCAGAAAGCCTTAAAAAATTGCTGCTGCACCAATATAAAGAGAAGGATAGTGACTTAATTTATTGACCGTGTACACCAACAGTAAAAAACAACCAAAAAAAAGAGGGAAAAAAATGAAATAACATTTGAGCAGAAATAAAGATAGAGATAAAGGAGAAGAGGTACACTAATCAAAAGCCTGACTAAACAGACAGGTCTTTTTGGTTTAGATTTAAAAACTGATCGAGAGTTTACCTTTCTCAGATTAACAGGGAGTGAGATCCAGAGATATGGAGCAAGCAGGCGCATAGAGATACTATAAGAAGCTACCACTAACAGACGAGCCTCACCAGCGCATACAGCTCTGCCTGGTGCATAGGAAATTCTGATAAGTATTGTGGGGATTTGCTACTTAGAGCTTTAAAAGTTAAGAGTAATATTTTGAACTGAAGGTGCTAGGTATTGGGGAGCTGGTGAAGAGGTGCCAGAATTGGGGTTTTAGCGTTTGAAGTCATGCAGCCAAGTTGTGGACATTTGAAGTGTGTTTAGGGAGCAAGTAGGGAGACCATTGTAAAAGCTGTTTATTACAGTAACCCGGCAGAGATGTGATGAAAGGATTTCTATTGCAGTTTAATCAAGAAAAGCCTGAATGTGGGCAATGGTTCTAGGGTGAACCTTTGAGACTTTACAGATGGCTTTTATTTGTGCATCAAAACTGAACTCAAGATCAAACATGAGTCCCAGATGTCTCATAGTAGGTGACATTAAGGGTCTAATACATACACAGAATCAAGCAAAACCAACAGGAAAAAAAAATGGGCAAAGCAAAGACTAAAAAGAAATTTAAAGGCGATGGATAATTAATCAATTTTCTAGACTTTCCTCATCGGGAAGCATAGATTATAAACCTGGATGTTGGTGTCCAACTTAAGTTGCATGTGACAATAATCCATTATGGAGATGGGTGCACCATTTAAAATTATAATGAGGGCAATTGTCACGCAGCAGACCAAGGAGTGATGAACAAAATCGAGAGAAATCAGTATATGTGCAGTCTGCAGTTCATGGTGTTTCTGTTCCTTTAATATGTAGATTCTTTGTAGTTATAGTAGTTGTAGTAGTAATCTATTGAAAACAAGAACAATTAGAAATAACTGGCTGCAATTTGATCTATCAAGTCCACTTGGTAAGTAGCTGCCAGATCCAACAATAACACTTTGACTTCTTTCAAGGAACAGTTGGATGTCAGATAACATAGTTGCATGAAAAAGTTTCTCCCGTTCTTAGTTTTAAATGCACTTCCATATTGTTCCACTTGTGTTCCCCAGATCATGATTTACTGTTCATTCTAAAGAATTCTGATTGTTGTCTTTGTCAGTGCCTTTGAGAATTTTAAATACTTGTATCGGGTCCTGCTGCAGTTTTCTCTGTTCAAGACTAAAAAGGTTCAGTCCTTTTAACACGTCTGTATAGGAAAAGGAAGAAGGTATATCTGGGATTCAAACTCAGTCTCCTTTTTACTAGACAGGTGTTTAACCAACTAACTCATGGTGTTTAAGTAGGAGTAATAACTGTTTTTTGGTGTTTTATAGAATCTGGCAATAGGATAATACATTTTTACATTTTGTCTTCACTGAGTAAAATGCTAGCTGCATTGTTGTATGAGTAATTGAACATCACCGATTGGAGATGTGCTACTTTCAACATTTATAGATTCAAAGTAAAAATAAAATCAAAAGTTTCTTTACTCAGAAAGGATAACTGACAAGATTTTTTTTAATATTTCAAAAAACAGTTATAACAATAAAGGAGAAAAGTATTAAACATAAACCTTCCCAAACTATCATTTTGAGCAAGTTTGCTTATTGTTTTGTACAGTATAACTGTTCCATCCTTTAAAACATCTCTGTAATGCTGCTAAGATCATTGCAGGCACATAAACCAGCAAAGCTTAATTCATTCTATCAGATGCAAGTCTATGCAACAATCATAGGCCAATAAAAAGGCTTTTTGGATACGCCAATTACAACACAGAGGCAAAAGCTATCTGTAGCAAGTCACTAATCGACAATATTCCCACACTGTTTTATTTCATCTGGCAATCTCTCATTTAATGTGTTCTCTGTCCTTGTTTGAAAGCTACCTAACTTTCTTTACCTAGGGTGTATGTGAATGCAGCATGTTGGTAAAGTAATGGTATGAAATGTGACAAGATCACAATAATTATGCTGTACGGTATACTGTTTAAAGCAGCTAATCAAGGATGAGGACTCAAGATTTGAGAATGTTGTTGCTTAATAAATTGCATGAGACTACTTTGCCCAAAGTTGTTTACAGTCCACACCAATCATATTTTCACAGGGACCATTTAGGCAGTAAAAGCGTCATTCCAGCTGTGAAGACACTGTGATTGTTGATTTTTGTGATTGTCACTGTGGCAGTACACAGATGTGTTGCAGCGTAAAGTTATTATACAATGAGCTAATATGTTCTGAAATACCATTTGGTATAGTTTGTTTGACCTTTGTTTCACATTGGATTGCTCTTGTAACGGGCTGTAGCAAAACTCGGTAAACTTCTTGAGGAAGGAAGCACCATGTAACACTAAAACATGAGTGTACTTTTGTTAAGAAACTGATGTACAAATATTCATTAAGAGTAAATCTTCTTTCTGAATTTTGCTAGTACAGAACAGTCTTATTAGAATTATAGCTCTTTTTCTCTGGCAACAAATAAACTACTTTACTGTGCCCCTTTTTGAATTCCTTTAAAAAAAAAATTCTCGCATTTTTCCATTTTAAAAAGTTTACAGTTTGGTTTCTCCAGCTAAGGTTGGGATTTAACAGGGAGACCATTCTGCTTCAAAAAGAATTTGTTGCTATAAAGTGGATACCATATTGAACTAGTAATTGGTTGTGCATGATCACAGCCTTTGTCTTTAATAGAACAGTTTCAGAGTCCAAAAAACAGCAATTACGAAGCCTCAAATAGCTCTTTTTAAAAGTAATGAGGCATAAAAGACAGAATAGAATGGGGCAACACGCCATTAACTCAATACTCTGCAATATTCTCGGTATTGTGTTGAATTATTTTATAACCAGCCATTATAAAGGCCCAACTTGCCTTTTCCCATTATAAGTGAAATTGTCCACAACACAACAGATTATAAATATTTTTCAATTGTAAACCCTCATTGAATTTTACTTTACGGCCTCACTGGTAGTATTTTTTTTATTTTAACCAAAAGGAAAGTTATTAGACTGCATAACCTGTCAAACCTGTAGGTCTGAACTGAAGATAATTTCGTTATTTTTTGTTTTAACATGTGTGATACAGTATTGTAGTAAACAGTTCTGAGCCAAGTTTTCCTATTGAGAAGACTTTTGAAATTGATTTTCAGTTGACATTTTGAGAAAAAATACTAACATCGGAGTAATTCATATATACATTATAGAGTTCTGTCCTGAAGAGCCAGCGTTAATTGGAATGCAGCAGCATTAAATCTTGCTGACATCGCTACAAGCTCGCAGGTGCTCAGGAAGTTGCAAGAGTTTGTATAGCCAAAAGCTTAAAGAGAGCTCGTCAGGGACCTGTCTGGAATACCCCACTCCACTTGTGTGCCATAGGATATTTGCTTAAATTGTAGTTGATAAAAATATTTCAGTCAGATAGGATTATGCTTTTAACTTGAAGAATTAGGTAGTGTTTTGTCAATCATCATCCAACCTTTGTAAAACAGTCATTTAATTGCTAAGTGATAACCACATTTCCTTTGGATTGTGTTTTGCACTAAGTTTTTCAGATCCTAGCAAAAATAGACAGCACATAATAACAATCACTGGGAATATGGGGAGGTGTTGAGAGCCAACTCTACACCAGTTGGACACCAGCCAAGGGTTTATTGTACTGGTCAGGGACCGGACTTGCACAGGGACTTGGGCTGGTCAGGGTCATGAATAAGGAGTCCGGCTCAGAACTGACTGACATATAGTACCAGTCAAACGTTTGAGTACACCTGCTTGAAACCAAGTTTTTCATGATAATCTGTGCTTTAAACTGTATGAACTTGTCTATTAACACTAAATATTTAATTACATGATATGTGTGCTTATAATCTTAAGTGAGCTGCATTGAAAATGTTAATTTGTCATTTTCAATAAAATAAACACCCAAAGCAAAACCAGCAACTAATTCCCCTGAAATACAAGCTTAGCTCAATGCATCTAGAAGTACAGATGTTTCAACATCAACTGTTCAGAGGAGGTTGCATGAACCTGGCCTACCAGGAAGAATTGCTGCAAAGAAACCATTGTTAAGAGTGCAGAATAAGAGGAAGAGACTTGCCTGGGCCAAAAAACACAGAAACTGGACCTTAAAGGCCAGCTTCACGCAATCTCCTCTGAACAGTTGATGTTGAAAAATCTTTACTTCTAGTTGCATTGAGTTCAGCTTGTATTTCAGGGGCAGTTAGTCACCGGTTTCACAGACTTGTGACACTAATGAACATATTCTCTGATTCTGAGGTCATCTTTGGCCTGCCTGACATCTTTCGGTCCTCATGAGTGCCAGTTTCTTCATATCGTATGATAGGCTTGGCCACAGCAGTTTCTGACACTTGCAAAGTTCTTGTAATTTGTCTTTAAGATTGACCTTCATTTCTTAAAGTAATTATAGACTGTCTTTTTTCCTTGCTGCTGAGCAAATATTGCCATGTTCATTCAGGAATGACAAACCTAAGTGCTCTAGGTCTTAAGATGCTTGTCATTTAAAGAAAGCATAAGTATTGTCAGGATTGTTTACCCAATGAGAAGGAAGTGCCATAGTCTTATCTAGTTGTTAGGATTTCAAATTATGGGGGAAGATCAGATTGAGACAAAACACTTTATTATCACTAGACAGTTTAAAAGAAGTTTAATTACTTTCAATTCAAGACAATCGGAAGATATACCCACCAGCACCGATTTACTTTCATAGCATGAAAGTAAACAATACGGAAGTGTATGTATGTCAATGAAGCATTTTTTATAAGTGCTATCTCTAGATGTAAGGTATACATGTACCACATTAAATTATAAAAACAAAAAAAAATAAAATAAATGTGGAATCATATTAACCCAGTGAAAACATTAATCTTTAATATTAAAGCCAGCTCAAAGTTTGTTGAATGGAATTATATATAATAAAATTGGCGATTGTCATATTGTAGCAATGAAGCTTGTGTTTCAGAATTGTGTTTCAGAAAGTTGTTGCCGTGTTTTTGTTGAGGTTACATACTAACCATGAACCCAGACTCTTCCAGAGTCTGAACTCTTTGGAAATTTGGTATGTTCTGTGGATATGTTTGTTCAGTACTCTCACAGACATGCTGCATTCTAGCACATAGAATATAGTGCTTATAAAATATGTATTTAATTTTGTACATTTTTCCTGGCCCAGTGTTGCGACTAGTTTTTAAGCTAGGTTTTAATAGACTAGATTTCCCCCATGTTGGAAGCTTTAATACTATATTTTTGGTTAACTGAAACATAATGTTAACATTTGGATTTCTTGCTGGATTGAATGATTTAACACCACGAGTATTATTAACTTTATTGTACAGTGTTTTTGTTTGAGGAAGTAATTTTATGCCTTTGTAAATAAATGATTGAATCAACTAGGAGTTATGCATTTGACTTCCAGCTGTTAGGCTAATATAGCAAATTAATATGAATAAACTGGGTTTTTATTCAGAAATGCAAACTAATCCTTAAGTTGCTAAAGACAGATTTCACATTCGTATTAGGACAAAAATGTAATTGCTAGGAAGTGTTTGATGAATTATGCAGTTAATAGAACTGCAAATATTTTGTCATCCTGTCACATATTTTCAAGGTTAAGTGATACAAATTCAAGAAGCAAGTTCAGATTCGCTCAGGTTTAGGAGGAAATTGCTGCATGAGAAAAAGTACCATTCAGCAGCTATAATAAAACATTATATTTAAAACATCAGATGCCAGAGAGGTAAAAGAGACAAATTTTCTATGTCTAGGTTAGATCACTGTAAAAAAAAAAAAAGATAGGTTCAAAATAAGAGGAGGCCTTTTGACCTGGGTAGCGTGTTTGGTTATTAGTACAGTATCTAGTACTATCAGATTTCGTATAGATGTGTTTTTTTTTTTAAAAGCTGGAATATCTTTCCAATGTGTCCTGTATCAAATATTTATTGTGCCTAGGTGGTGTGTTCCAAACTCCCACATCCTCAATTCTTAATTTCTAAATTTTTCAAGTTATGGAAAGCTCACAATAGATAGTTAAAAAGCACATAATACGGATAGACGAATAGCACTGAGTAAGTGTAATGTGTTTGTGCTTTTTGGATGAAACGTGTGAACAACCCATATTCAGTGGCTAGAACAAACCCTAATAAATACAAAACAATATAAAATGAATTTAAAGGGATAGTGTACCCAATACTTTGGCATTAACTTAATAGGCTGAGGAAATAAGAGTATTGACCAAAGATCAGAACTTCAGTTACAATGAATGAACCAGGGAACTACTGCAGTTGGGGTGGAGGGGGGAGGTAGAAAAGATTATACATAGGAGGACAGGTGTATGAGTTTAGAATTTGATTTCCTCTCCAATTTTTTAAACTAAGAACATTTGCAGTCATGTAATGTTTTAAATATAATATTTTATTTTAATTGCTGAATGGTACAGTGTAGGGTAATGTACAGTATTCATAAATTCATTAAGAAATTATTCTGATAGTTGTATTCATTATTTTTGTGTATGTGGTGTATTTGTTGTTTAATCATCAGTTTTTAAATTATTTTTTTCCATGAGGAAATTGGGTTACTTAAAGGCTTACAGAATGGAACCTTAACATAAGTTAGGGCATCGACTGAAGGTATTAAAGATTCAAGGAAATGCTTGTACACCTGAGAATGAATATTACTTTATAAAAAAAACTGAAATTCTAGTTTCATATGCTCTTTTTCTGTCCACTTCCACTGTTTGTTTGTTCATAGAACTGTAAAAGGTTAGTTAAGCAAGATCTACCCATTCTAAATCTACATTGATTGACCTATAGAATCTTATTGCTGTATTCTGCAATTAGAACATAGTTTTCTTCCATTATCTTACATGGATGGAGAATTATTTTTTTTAATCAGTGGGTATTATCTCTGTCTTGAGTAGCTATTGGAATAGTTTTAGCAACCATGAATAATTTCTTAAATACAGTTGGTATAATGCCATCAGGCTTTGGAGATTCATCTTGTAGAATAAGATGGAATACCTTTAGCTCGTCCGCGTTAATGATATTTAATATAGGACTTTCTTTGCCTACCCCAAGATATGACACTTTGTCATGTACTGTACTTCCTCTTTGCAATTCTGAAAAAAATATATATTATTTGTTTTGACCTCCATAGTATAATTCATTTCTTTCACACTCCTGGCTATTCTAATATGCTTTTGTTTCCAAGCTCGCAATCCATTATACTCCTTTTCTTTGAGTGGATCCTGATCTTTTTTTATCATTTTATAAATCATAAAGTGTTTTCTCCTTGAATATTTCTTAATTGATTCATTACATCAATCATTTTTGTCACTACTTTTTAGTCTTTGATTTATTTACTCTTGACACGAATCAGTTCTGTTCTTCAAGCTGAATTTCTCTACACTGTTGCCATCCATTGTCTACGGATTTCATCTCTATCATTTCCCATTTTGGTTCTCTTCAGCTGTCTCATTCCTTTTAGAAGAACACTAATGTTCTAAACAACAACGTAACATAGCAATTGTGCAGATTAATCCTAAAGATTTCTCTTGTTAACAAAAGAAGCTGTAACAGCTCAATTTTGAAACACAATGCAAAATCCTGTTTTTCTTGTCTGCAAGGTTTAGAACACTCATTTGTATTCTGGGTACTGTTTGTATTCATTTGGATGCATTCTGTATGCTGTGGCTCCTGCACACTGGACTTGTTCCTTTGTGGTAGCACATTTGTTTTAAGAAATGCTGTCATATTGTTGTCAATGCCTAACATAGTTTTGTTAGTTTGATGTATTATCTGTCCACCCATTTTCTAACTGCTTTATCTAGTTCAGGGTCCCACAAAAGGTGAGGAACACCCTGGTACACACTGTTTGCCAGTCCATTGCAGGGCACACACACAGATACAAACAAGCACACACTCACACCAGGGCCAGTTTTCCCAGAAGCCAGTTAACCTGCCAGTATATCTCTGGACTGTGGAAGGAAATGGAGGAAACATACACAAACATGGGGGAAACATAGAAACTCCACACAGATAGCAACACAATGGTACAGTAGGTTAATTGGCTTTTGGGAAGACTAGACCTGGTGTCCCTGCGTGTCCCTGCAATGGACTGATGTTTTGTCCGGGGTGTACCCCTCCTTGCTCCCATTGCTTGTTGGGAGGGGCTTTGGCTCCTCTATGGCCCTGTATTGGACAAAGTGGTTAGAAAATGGATGGATTTACAGATGACTTTTAAAAAAATATGCCAAGTGTATAGCATCTCTATCTTTTCTATCAAAATATATTTTCTGACTAAGATGTTCTTGAAGCCTCAAGAAGAGAATTAAGAAATTTTAATGTTTGGAGAATGGAAAGTTAAGGGGAGAATCAACAGAATTGTGACCTTTTTAAAGTTACTTATTATG
This sequence comes from Lepisosteus oculatus, assembly GCF_040954835.1. Lineage (NCBI taxonomy): Eukaryota > Metazoa > Chordata > Actinopteri > Semionotiformes > Lepisosteidae > Lepisosteus > Lepisosteus oculatus. The sequence continues at coordinate 43,182,809 of NC_090702.1, read as the reverse complement.
AAGAAGATAAATATTGAACTAGCATTGCCTCAGAAGGTTACAAAGCCAGGCCAGCAGTGTTGTTAATGATTAAATCAATATCTGCCTGAGCTAGTTTGTGATTGCTGAAGCATTTATTGCAGCCTTTTATTAAGGCATTACTTTCTGATACTGAATTAGCTGTAATGCATAAAATGGGCAGTTGGATGAAACATTGGCTGCTAACCTTTAGTCAGATACGAAGAGCGGATTTGTAGAAAATCAGGTGTAATATCGCTCTACAGTATTAGACATAGTTTACCAGTGTAATCATTTAACTGAATTAAATTTTCATGACTGGTTCAGTTTTTGCTTCTGGCATTTTCTTCCTTTGAAATTTAGTAAACAGGTAATTAGATGTTCATTTTAGTAGTATTCATTGCTTTTGTAATGGCTTATTTTTATCACATTTTATAGATTTTGCCGATGATGATTGGTTTCAATGATGGTATGTTCTAGTTTATAAATAATCGATTTCTTGATTTGTTTGATTGCAATTGCGTACTGTCTTGAACCCTGGACTTTGCATTGAAGCTAATGATTTTAAGTTACATTAATCATGGATTAAATACTGGATCTTTTGCAGCGAAGATAGCCATCAGGGTGGCTTCAATGTTTTAATATATTAAGCTATGAAAGTAGACCAATGGGTGTCGTACGAAATTAACTGTAGGTACAACCACGTAGGGCTGGCTGCTGCTTTTGTCGTATGTACATACTTTACATATTGATCTTGTAGAGACCTGTATACAGATCTGAGCTAGAAATTGGATCAATAGCCTTGTTAGAACTTTCACTGTCCTTAGAACCTTTCTAGGACAAAAGAACAAAAATTTAGCACACAACTGCCAAAAAGGATTTCAGTTTGAAGAGTAAGGTTATGTTCATTATTGTGAGCATATGTACTCTAAAATACAGTCAAAAGGTGCCCACATTATCCCCCCCCCCAGGGACTAGCAACATAAGATACCTATTTCAAGGTGTCGGATGTATTCAGTCAAAAAATAATATGGATAATTTGTTAATTAATATTTTTGGAGTGATCATTTGTTTTATCTTGCATATCTTCTCTGAAAGTCCCTATTCAAGATAATAATGCCTGCCAAGAGCTTATAAGAAGCCTGTAGTAAAAACACCTGAGTGTTGTAGAAAAATGCTGTTGACCACTGAGCTCAAAGAGATTATGCATTGGATTTGTTTCTTTTTCTTTGTATCTGAGAAGACATTGCTTCAGATAATAAACACTTGTTCAGTCTACAGTAGTAGTAGTTGGCAGAACTTATAAAAAAATTCTGAACATGCTGTGATAGTTAGCAACTGTGTCTAGGCACAGTGCACATGGGTCTTCAAATTACACTATCCTATTTTGTCATCATTTAACTAAGTGGTTGTTTTAGAGTCACTCAAAACATTTTATAATAGGAGGCATTGTTTTTGCCAGTTCTTTGAAACAGAAGCACCAATCTAAATTTTAGAAGATGAGATGACTGAACTTAGTTTTTTTAAGCTGTTTTCTATGTTGTACTTCAATTAACTTAATGAGTGCTTAGCTAACATAAATTTTAATTGTATCTGTATTCTTACCTCAATGGTACTGAAGCACCAGCATTAAGTATTTTAGATAATACTGTAGTATCAAGATAATATCTAGATTGAATGATGTTTCTACTGCATTTTGTAAGCATTTTCAGAAAATAAACCAGTTCCAGTCAAATGAGACATAAAAAACAAGGCTTTCAAAAAAGAACACAGCCCAACAGAGCACGTCAATGCGCTCAAAGTGTCACATCCGTCTGACACAGTGTCAATTACGTTATTGTTCTCAGGGCTATGCCAAGTTCTGCTGCTTCTTCCTCATAAAAAAAAACATGCTATCATATTTGAATTATTCTAGTTTCAATTATATGAATTATAAGAATGCTTTCTCCATTTTCAGATAGTTTCTTCCTCATTTAAAGACATGCACATGTTGATATTTCTGTATTGTTTAGAAATGTGAAGAAACGACCATCTGTAAAAAAAACACCAAAAAATTACCTGTATGAAGCTCATGTGTACGGTTTTGGTGATGCATTAGGTCAATTGATCAGCACAGGTATTTTGAATAATTCAATTGAAAAGCTACTTTACAATCCCTTTTTGTGAATGGGCCTTATAAAGTAAGAAGTCTTTTGCAACATAGTCTTCACAATGTTTATGAGACAGTATACATTCGTCTTTAATCCTATTACCTGCTACAGCTGTAATTATGATACTTGAATGTGACCAGCTTTGAATTCACCTCAATACAATGCAAAAGTTTATTAAATGTTCCAAGTACTAGTAGAATTCATAAAGAACAATTGTCAACAGCCGAAGATTTTATGTAAAGAAAGTTTTCTGAGATTATTACTTATGATCTGTAGAGCATGAATTTGGAAATGAGGTTGCCTTGAAATGAACACTGTCAGTACAAAAAACAATTTAAAACCTTTGAGTGACATTAATGCTTCTTTGGACTAAAGTTTAATTGGAGGTTGCTGAACACTTAAAAGCTAATTGTTGTTTGGCCCTTAAAGTATGAAACCAGTCTTTTTCCTTTTCCTTAAATAATAAAAGGAACAACTAAATTATCTACACCACGCACATTAGAACTGGTAAAATCTGAGCTATGGGTCAGCAGTCTTTGCTTCTTCTTTTTTCTAATTTTTATTTTTAAACACTTCCATTTTATTTGCAGTAAAAAGGTTCAGAGAACCCAGAGAAGAGAGGCGACCATGGAGAATTTGGTAAGAGTTTCTGTTTGGCTGCCTTTACTCAAATCAAAAGCTACATTATTAAATAATTCGCCTACCTGAATGACATCAGAATGCGATGGCAAAATAGGAAATGAACAGAAATGACACCAATTTGTTTTTACTGTTTTTCACTGCATGAGGTGGTCTATAATACATTAACATCAGAATTGCAAACTTTAAGTATTTACTTCATTTAACACTCCTATTTAGTAACTGATATGCAAAGGTAATTCCACTCAGCTGTGGTTATGTATAAACAATATTTTCAGTATACATTCTCTAGACATATTTTTGAAAACTGGCAACTGTTTTCTTAATTTGTTGCAACTTGCACTAATTATGGCTATATATTAAAGGGAGTGGTACAAACAGTGTAGACATGTGGTCTGAATATATATGTATATCATTTTAAGAGAATTAAGTATCAGCCTGCACTCTTGAAATTACTTTCTTTGTCTTTCCAGGTTTTATGACACATCTAAGCAAGCTATTGGAGCTCTCTTCATTCACTTTGCCAATGTGTTCCTGTCCAATTTCACAGAAGAGGATCCATGTTCCTTGTAAGAGTTGTATCACAATATAGTCCTATATTAAGTATCTATGTTTTAAATGTAAATGAACTTGAGTTTTCAAACAAATTTTAATTTAGAGACATTTAGAATTATAAGAGTTTGACACTCCTTGATAAACCAGAATTAAAGTTAGGACTTTAGTAAGGTTAAGGCTTGACTAAGTTTAAGATGAACAGTATCCTGCATACTGAGAGATTTCACAGATAGTGGTTTGCTTCTAGATACCTCATGAACTTCCTGTTGGATGCCACTCTGGGGATGCTTCTGATCTGGATCGCCGTGAAAGTTATCACCAGGGTGGTGGAATACAAACAGTTTACATTGCTTACCTTTGGAGAATATGGTAAGGAAGATAAATTAATTGAAAGTGTTTGTTCTTGATTGTGTTTCTTTTAGTACTTTACAAACCATTACCATTTTGTATGCATCTAAAAACAGAATAACAGCAGAAGAAAATTTAATAAAATAATTCCTTCTGAATTTCTTCTCTTTTTCTTATGCTGTTTTAAAATTACATCTTGCTCATGCAATTTGTGAATGTTATTGAGATGAGCTGCTCCTATGTTTCTGATATTTTTTTGTTTGCATTGGTACCACTAGAGTGTGCTAGACACTGTATACTCCCCGTTGAGTCAAGACCTTTTTCCTTGAAGTCATTTTCAGTATTTTGTATCATCACTAGGGGTCAGCAAGACATTATTAATAATACAGAAGAATATAAAACGCAGCTTTCATTGAATTTAAATATGGACAGATTTTTACAAGTAGTTTCATTTTTGAATTTGTGTCTTTAATATGTGTTTAAGTGGGATCACATCTAAATGCATCTCCAGGGTGTGTCTCACTGTATTTTTTTGAGTCTGTAAAATGTCTTCTGCAATATTTTTTCTTTTTTTTTAAATTTACCATTTTACATGGGCATTTGTTTTATATAACCACATTTCTAGATTTCAGTTTCATTTTGCGGTTGGAAAAGAAGTAAAGGAAGGCTACATAAGTACAAGCTTTGTGTGTACATTATAACAGCTGTCTTTTTGTCAGCTAATCCCTTAATAAAACAATGACAGGATTCTTGAATATTACTTTGCAGGTTTTCTTATTGAAATAGATTCTAAGCACCAAAAGCAATGTATTAATATCTATATATGCATGTATGCTTTTAGAAAATGATACTGTAGACCCCCTATGGATCAGTCCTGTTCACTATGTCCATTTCAAGTCAGTAAAATGTCAGTGTCCATGAAAAAAAAAAGATTAGAATTTTTCTGATCCTTAAATTATTTTATTAAGGGAAAAGAGAAAAAACAAGAAAATGCAAAAAAAAAAAGAAATGGCAAGAATCAAATTATCACTCAGTAGCCATGCAGTAGTAAGAGAGACATATTATTCAGTAATAATAATCAGTATTAGGAAAGCTTTCTAATTTGTCAGTGGACATCTTTAAGACTTGACTTGCTTGGCAATTTGTAATGATGTTTTCTGTACAAAAGTATCAATGAATACCATGAATGCTCTGGACTGAATTCAGGCATTTGCAGTGCTCAGCTAACCTGCTTATTCACGCCATTTATATAACCTTGATCCACAAACTCAGACATGAAAGTTTTCTGTTCCCCGAGCTCTATGATTTTCAGAGTGCAAGATTACAGCATTGCTGATATATTTTGATTCATTTCAGCCCCCGTGATACAAAAGGCTGGGTCCCCCAAGCGCATAAGCTTCTTCTTTTGCTTCAGTGTTTTAATCCACTTGTATAAGCAGTGTGGGTATTTCAAGCTTTTGTAATGAAATGAGAATGATTGTGTTCCTGTTTAGTGGGAGATAAGCGAGTCAGAGAGTTTAATTAATAATGGCAGTGGCTCATGGATTTTAGATTTAGTAGGGTTCTGTGTTTTGTTTTATCAGGAATATGATTACGCTGTCACACTGTTCTGGTTTAAGGACAGTTTGTAAGTGATGTTTCATCAAGCTGAAACTATCCATTAATTCAGATGCTTCATTTTTTTAATAATGCTGAAAAAAGTGAAAACAAATCTGATGGGTGAAGCAGTAGGGGAATCGGGCTTAATCACAAATCAGGATTTTAATTATCCACTGTATCATCATCACTAGGCATGTGCATACTTTGTAATGGTTATGTAGTAGAAGTAGATTTAAAGTCCTGATAAGAACTTAGTCATGTGTAGTGGTATTGTGTGCACATTTTATTTTTGTTACTGAAGTAATGCATCAATACTTACTGTACTTTCGTCCGATATGGTTTATTTAATGTCATCGGTCTCAGAACTTTGTTGCTATTTTGGTTATATTGTTTTGTAAAAGTTATAGAAAGTACATCCTGTTTTCTTTCATCCTGGAACATGAGTAAGTATGTACAATTTTGAAAACAGTTTTGAAATACTTTAATTATAGTGAATGATTCACACAAAGAGTTATACTGTACTTTGAACAAATACAAGCACTAGGACCCGATAAACCCACCAAAGAGCTGTGAAATTGATGTGTAATTATGCTCATTTTCATAATAGTATTTTGCAGTCCTGTCCTTGTAGACCATTTTGTGTTTTGCATTTCATTCCTCCCATTTATCTTAATTTATGAGGCTGATCAAACCCTATATGTGAAATATCTGTTGAAGTGTCTACTTGAAAATGTCTTACTTTAAGAAGGTAGTCTTTAGAAATGAGTATTGACTGTGCACACAGTTCTGGATTTCTGAAATGTTTCATTTGTAACAGCTGAACCCATGCAAAATAATGGTGGCTCATATGGTTTGACAGCATCTGAAACATTTTTAATATATTTAGAAGTCTATGGAAAGTTGTTTATACACAAATGTAGAAGAATATACGTTTCCTATACAAGTTCAAATAAGACTGACCAGGTCAAACTAGACTAAAATACGATTTTTCTGATGCTGAATACTGACTGGGCAAAAGAGGTTAGAAATAACAAGTCTGTATTTTAGTATAGAGTTAATAGAGACTCTGCATTTAAAAGTTCAGCTGGAACAAATCCAAAAAGAGGCAGTGATCGTAATATACTAGAAGCATTTTTGTGCATTTTTTTTGTTTGTAATTGCACAAGTTCTGGGGATGCAAATTCAAGTCATTAAAGTCAATATCTTATGTAGCCAAGTTAATATAACCTGTATGACTGTTTGCACATAGGTTTTATATTCTAATGGTATTTCTGTGACATTCAGAAGTGGTCTGCAAGAGCTTGTTAGGGCATTCCAGTTTGAAGAGCACTCAGCACTTCATTACACTCATTATTGCATTATCGTGGTGTCACTGTACTGTACAGAGAGAGATTTCCTAATGATTCAATAGTTTCTAAATGTGTCTTCTTAAATGCTGCACTGTTAAGACATGTTCCAGTGAAATACAGACCTTTGCAAAACTATTAAGACTCTTCTAATGGTGTCCATTTTTACATGAGTTGAGCTGCAAGCTCAGGGGCTGGCATTTCAATGAATTTAAATATGTAGATATTTAATATTATTGGAGATATTTAATGAATATTCAAGGTGGAGAACATGCATCACATCCCTTACCCAGTGTGTGAGGGTGGGTGCACCTTCACTCAAAGGCAAAGTTGGGAATTTGACTGGGGCCAAATAGGGACATTCAACCTATTTACCATTCACATAGCTTCTTAAGCACCTTGCACGTATGTTTGACCGTGTGCCCTTCAACGGACTGGCGTCTCATCTGGAATTCATCTTGCTTTCCTTTTGCTTGTTGGGATGGGCTTCCCTGTAACCCTGGATTGGATAAAAGTGGTTTGAAAATGGGTAGATGGAGAGGTGGTCTGAGAACAGAGGACTCTCCCAAGATGGAAGACTAGTGCATCAAAGGTTAACCCCTTTTAAATGGCGATACCCATTTTAACAGCTGGTTGTACTGCAGCAGCTTGGCTTAAATCTCTTCCTCTCGCTGGACTAACTAGTAGTGTGTGCTCTGAGAACATGAATGCTTGGTCCCCTGATAATGGGTGAAGAGAACAACCATTCCAGGCTGCCCCCAGAAAGCTGTCTGCTAAACAATAAACCCATTGAACAGAGTAACAAATATTCCTTCTGTGATTGATATTTCTTATTCAGAGTACAGATGAAATGCTTACAGCTCCCAATTACCCAGTGATCGTTGCACAGCAAATCACAAAGACTTCTTGTCAATGATCTCTGAAAACATGGGGACAGCATGGGGAACAAGGTTTTCAGACTCAAAATTAAGTATAATATGACTTGACAGCTTCATCTTCTTCACTGTCTGAATATAGATTGTAATTTGAAGGATCTCTCTCACCTGCCTGATAGAAACCTGTTACAGACCAATCCTTGAGATTTTGTGTTTTGAGAGAGGTACGCATGTGCTTATTTCATTTGGGTTTTGCCTCGGTAACCAGCAATTTATAGTTTTCTCATTCTATATTTTTCTTTTTCCATTTCAAGTGACCAAATTATGTATTTTGGCATGCAGTAGAAATTGTGGCACTGAACCTGCTGTCTTGCAATTTATTGCCCACTGGTTTTATCTAATATGTACAGTATGAGGAGAACTGTTCTATATAGAGGAATAAAAGTATATTGAAGATGTACAGGTAGGTTGCTTATATACAGTATAATGTGGTATACTATCCTCATATTATGAATATAAAAAAAGGTCATGTCTTAGAAATACAGTAGAGTTTTATTTAGCCCTGTAGCCTAGTGGGGAACAGTATGCCTCGATTTTTAAATACTGCTTGTCTTTTTCTTTCACATTCCAAGATCTGAATGTCCTGGTGTAAAATGTTTTACCATTTTACATGTGGAGACACTAAAATATTAATATGCAGCTTGCAATGATATTAATTGGTTTTGATACTGTAGAAACAGTGTTTGATCACATAGTGATCAAAGACGTTTCTTTAATCCCTTTAAGCATGGTGAAAATCCATGAACTGGTTTTTGTACTCTGCAAAACAAGCTTGTTTACTGGTAGATGCATAACTGTAATTCTGTTTCATTCAAGTAAACAGAACAAAATGGTTTGAATATCAAATAACTGCAGGGATGCAATCGTTTAATTTAAAGAGAGGCATGGTTTATAAAACAACTGTATGGAAGTGGTGCTTTCTCCTCTATGGGATTATATGACCATGTTAGGGAATTCTGTAGATCGTTCTCTAATGAGGTGCAGATTTTAATATCTAATAATTAGAGCCATGCAAAATTTGGAACCTGACAAACTTGCAAATTATTGTAGCTGCAAAAATGTGATTTATAACCTAATAAAAAAGAAAAGGAAGGACATTGTAGAACAGACAATGTCAACTGATGTGCTGATTCAAATGCTGTTTCTTCTGGAACATAGTGCTGCTTTTGATACAGTGGATCACTGGATTAGACAGACTTGTTGACGAATTGTATTGAAAAATAAATTTCAAACAATATATTTGACTGTAATGTCCATGCATGACCTCATGAAGGCTGATCAAATTCAAAATATTAATGCTGTGGCTGCCTGGTTTCAACACAAAGTGAGGGACTACAGAGTTCATCGAAGGTTTTGCAATGAATTAGTCATTGTGTTTTACAAACGTTGCACAGAACTGACAATGAGTAAAGAAAGCCCAGTTTAATGCTCTAGTCTATTTGTGAAAAATGACCACATACCTACATCCCTAATCATTAAGAGCCTCCATACTTTTCAAAAGACCTGTGAGTTTCTGAAAACTGTAATGGTTTTCAGCCAACATACTCACAGTAGGGAATGCACTGCAATGGACTTAATAAGGATTAGTGTAAAACCATATGGTGTTAAGTCACTATGGTTTCTAGTGATCTAAATAGTTATCGAAATGATCAAAAACATTTTCATTGCACGATCACAGCCATTCATTGTGGTGATGCAGCTTCACATTTGTTCTCAAACTGGAGAGTTTACAACCCTGGGAAGGGACTGTGTCCTGTTTGTCAGCACCCTTTTATCATGTTAAAGTTTTTACCCAGCAGATGTTTCAACATGTTATTAACACTAAGAGGCACTTACTGTGATGGGAGGTGGGATGAGCAGAAAATGATACAATTGGCATGCTGGAATGTGTTCCTTAACCACATATTTAGAAGGTTGTGGCAAGTAACGTGTGTCTAATGTACACAAATAATTGTTGTTCAAGGATTTCATAGCTGGTACAGGGTGACTGCTGCATCGCTGTCTGTTCCGTAGTTAGGCAAGAGAAAAATTTAAAGAACAGCTCATGCTATTTGACTGGGCCTGCTGTGTAATCAGAGTGGTTTTATTATTGGGAGGGAAAAATGTCCATGATTTGTACAGAGGGATCTCTAATTCTTGAAAACACTAGAAAGGGAGTACCTTTAGACTTTAAACTAAAACTTTATTATACAGATGAAATTTAATTATTTTTTATGCTAAAATATTATTAAACACTTTGAACATTTTTTTGTGTTCAGCAAGTCCATTTATTTTGTCATAGTTTCAATGTAAAGATGGGAAGGAGGGAGAAGCAAAGTTCATGGATTTTTTTATCCCATCTGTTAGGTAAGTAGGGCTTGCAACTTTGTACTGGAAAATTACCCCCTTTTTCATCACTGCTGTGAAATGGATCTTAAACCTTAAATACAAATACTTGTGGTCTTTTAAGTACAGTTGACTAATTACAGTATAACAGTTGCAAGACTTTCATGTTGTTCTCGATACTACATGGTAGCTCTGTGATGTGAGGAGATCTGTAAGCAAGTAGCATTTCACAAAAATTCACATGGGAAAATGAGTCACTCTTTTCTGTACTTTTTTCCCTTAAAAACATGCTAAAAATAGCTTCAGGAATGTTTCATTTTTCCAATAGAGAGAAGTATTTTATTTGATCAAACTGCATATGTTGTCAGAGCGGTTTATCAAAGAAAATAGTACTGTAAAAGTGTATGAAAATACACAAGACTGACCATAACGTCAGATTTGAAACTGTAGAATAGCTTTAAAATGTTAAAGCATATTTCACAATGTTATTACTGGTAACTATCATGTAATAGGTTTGGTGGTATTGTTTTTTAACCCATGTGTTAAAACGTTTCTAATGTCAGGGATAAAATGTTGTTGTAGTAGAACACAGGGCAGTGACTGCAGACTGGTTGTGTGCTAGGGGTTGCATGCAGCATTTCTTCTGGTACCTCTGATCTGTATCTACCAGCAAAACAAGAACATTATGCAATGGTGATATAATTTGGTAAACTCTCTCGTGGAGGATAAACTGAGTCAGACAAGCACATTTCACACAAACTGGAATTGTGTGAAACCAACATTATCCCACTCCACAACCACATTATTTGCAAACAAAGACTATTAAGTTGGAGTTCATAAGAAAATTTCAGAAGGGCTTGGCCAGGAGATAATATATAAAACAATGGAGATTAAAGCCAGAAAATCAATAAAGACTCCATCCACAATCACATTATTGGGGATTGTATCTTCAAAATTGAAATACGTCAGCTCTTTGTGAATCTTCATGAAAACCCGTCCTGCTCCAGAATAGAATACGCATAACTTTATTAGGACCTGTGCTGAAATAATGCAATTTCGACTACTTTTCGTATAGCCAAATATCATAAGCGCTTTAGAGACATCATACATTCAGCCAAATCTAATATAAATGGTCATGAAAAAAAATGTCTTAAGGGTCAAAGCAACGTGTTGTTAATGTAATAGACTGTCATTAGCTTATTAAATGTATAAATAACACTTTTATAAATAGTCATGCAGTTAGTACAAAAATACAGTATTACATCACAGAATAAATATTCCCAGATTGATTTCCTTAATACTAATTCAATTTTGTTTTGTAATTTTTACAATTCATATCCATGGTATATGTTCATATATATCCATATATCCAGGTACATGTTCTTCATGAATCTGTTGCTTCATTCTTCTGTCGGTTTTGTTCCCTGGACAGGAGACCCCCCTCAAGTGTCTGCATGGATAGGACAGTGTGGGGTATACATGCTTATCATGGTTTTTGAGAAAACCGTGATAAGTCTTGTTCTGCTTATTCCTGGCTGGACCAAAGTGAGTGAAGACCGTACTTAATTTTATTTCCTTAATGCACCGTTGCTTGTTTCTTATTTGATGATTTCTAAGCACTTTTTTAAAGGGAAAAAATATGAGGACATTCCATGTCAACATACTACATATTTAGCAGTTGCAGAGACTATGCCTTGGGTAAAACTAATGGTTGCCACATTTCTAATGAGAAGTTATAATGATTCGAAGCAAGGCAGGTATACATGAAAATCAACAAAATCCATGCAGATTTCTACTTTTTCTTAATCCATCACTGCTGACAGATACATGGAACTCCAAGATACAAATCTTTCATCTGCTTCTTTTTACAGTATGCACACTTTTAAAATGGTGTGGGTATAAAAAAACAATCTGCATCAAATATGCAGTTGATAATGACTGTATTACACCATAAATGCTTCTTTTTTTATTTGGAGTTCAATTATACAAAAACTACCATGATAACAAGAGAGCAACAGAAGGGAGGAAGTTTAAAGATAGTTTGCTGAGGTTTTTCAGATGGCATTTATTAGCCGTGGCAGTAAAAAAAAAATCAAACACTAACCCTAACCCTAACTTTTTTATTTTCTAAGTCTCCTGTTATCCAAATCTAAAAATCAGGTGGGAAAACTTAACTCAGTTCTACAAAAATTTTTGTTTTCATACTGGCTGTGTTAGAAAGAAATTTAAACTAATTGTTTTATTATTATTATTAGTAGTAGTAGTAGTAGTATTAAAATCTTATTTAGTAATAAAATTAAGAGAATTTGGTATAAACTATGTTTTAGTCGCATGGTGGGTTGATTAATTTTTGTTACATTTGGAAAAAGTGTGGATAATGTTACCAACACTGTGAGATTAGGGTAAATAATCTACTTCAGAAAGTTGAAATCTTTATTTTTTTACATTACAAGCAAATGACAATAAGCTAAGTTACAATATATTCCTTTTCACTTTTCAGAGACCCAACCTTGATCTTTAAAAGTCTGTTTAGTCTCCAAATGTAAATATTTGATGTTTTTTTTTTCCTCAGCACATGTCCAAATCTAAGGATATGAAAATATGTTTGGTTATACTCCAAACAAAATCAGAACAAATGTTTACTCTGTTGAGCAATTTATCTGAAGATATTCTTTCTCTCACCTCTAAAACACTTATTTTCCTCTCCAAAGGAAATTGAATAGAAGCCTTGTAAGTGCAGTGGAAATTCTCTCTAATCTTAGCATAAGCCTAAATTACAAGCTTCTTGGCCTGTAATAAACCCTTGGGGGCAGATGTGAAACCTATGTGTCCAGAAGTCTGTATTACTGGCACTGAAGCCAACTGCTGGGAATTTTGCATTTCAGCTTCAAGACGTTTTGTTGGACTATATCCCGAACCCACAGCTGGAGCTGGTACTGGTCATTCTGATTGTGCCTTTCGTTGTTAACGTGAGTAAGGACTCTGCTCCAGCTCTCTGGAATGTATTGTCTCCCTGAGCTTGAGAGTATCAGTTAACTGGGCCCCCGAAAGGGAACCTTGAGATATCACATCGTTTTCCATAACCCCTGTGTGTCATCTCTGCATGTTCGTTTTACTACTTTTTTTCTTGTTTTCATTTGCTGTTGGGAGAATACAGATCAGGGTGTTATATAGGTTGCAGGAAATTATGATGCTTATTTAACCATCTTGTTTTTCTTTTATTACCATTGCATTGTATTTCTCCTTTTAGTTTTCTGGTTCTGTACTCCCCAAATTTCTAGATTCAAGCACAGTTTAGTATGGTCATAATATGTCATCTACTTTTTTTCACTGAGCTCAGTAATGATTTTTGATCTGGAGTTCGGAAAATCCTCATTCAATTTTTAATTTACTTTTAATCGCTGATATACAGTAGAAGTGTTTTACTCTTGCTGTACATGATACGGTAAGCTAACTACAACACCCTGCACATGAAAGAGTAAATACAAACTTAAAATGCAAAGCTAATTCACAATGGAAAGTAAAATGAAGCTGTTTGAACTGAAAAATGCATAACTCTTCAGTTACTGCAGGCACTCTGATTGGGGAACACTATTTGTGTTTAAGTTATATTTTATTAGAAAGTGTGGATGCTAGTGAAAATAGTTGTTAAAGATGTTGAAGAGTTAAGTAAAAAAAATATATTAGTCCTGGAAATAGTTGAAATATAAGCAATTTATAAAAGTTAAATAATAAAACACCCCCACACTGTCCAGGGAATGTCAGATAACATCATGACTACACAGAAAATTAAACAGACAGTAGCTGAACTGTAAAAGATTATTTCATATACATAGACAACACTTATACAATATGAAGAGAATCCAGAGTGTGCTTACATATTACTCATAATATTTGTCTGTCAAAAGTTTAAGATTTAAAATTAAACGGACCTTGGGACCCATCACCATACATCCAACCTGACGATCTCAGTAATGACCATCAATCTTAATAAGGATAACTAAGACTTCTTTAAATTACAAATGAAACAGTTCTCCACAGGTGAGTATGCTCTCTAAACTGACGCTGAAAGGAGACAACCTTCTGCACTGCATCCAAAGAAGCAAGTAACTAATTCTGCCAGACAATTTAAAAAAGTAAAGTTAGACGGTTTTATAGTTAGGAAAAATCCAGCTTCAGCTGTGCTGCTCCAGTTCCAAATATATTGGAGGTTTTGGTGCATCAAGGAAGACCTCAGCATTGAAAATGGTGTTCAGATGTAATTTGTTTCCTCCTTTCCTGCTACAGTATATTCTTTGTCTTCCTGCAGTTCCTTCCATCTTTCTTTTTAAAGACAGCTTGGGTGATGTGGGTTTCCAGGGGGATTTCAGCCTTATAAGGTGTTTAGCCTCTGGTTTTCCAATCCATTAGGGTTGTTATCTAGTTAGGTAAACCCTCATCTGTGCAAACACCTCATCAACCCCTCTATAAAGCGGTTTTAATTGCACTATGGAGGGTGGGGGGAGTCACTTTCAAAGACAAATGGGCACTAATCAATATAAGACATAGTCAACATAATGGTCAACATTTTAGAAATGGTTGTTTCAGTGATAGATACTGTATCATTAAGAGATGTAATGATTGACTTCTAAAATCTTGGAATATAACAGAATATGGTCTTGCAAAAAAATGAATGAAATGAATTTTTTTGGTGAATGCAAACAAACTGTTTGAAATTCATTTTCAATGTTCTTTTTAGGCAATAATGTTCTGGGTTGTTGATAGCTTGATGATGAGGAAATACAAGAACCAGAAGCCAACGGAGAGCCCCCAGAGCAACAAATCAGACGAGGCCCCAGCAAGAGCAGTCGATGAGGAGTCACAGGTAATGCTTCAGAGGAAAAACAGCTCTTTGGGATTAGGCTTTGCTCTCACTGGCTTCTACACACTTCAGTATCCAATCACACATTGTGTTTTCTGGTCACATTGAAGTCACTTTCCATCCATCCATTTTCTAACCTCTTTATCCGATACAGGTTTTCCAATACTGGGTTTTTATCTCAGCAAGCAACAGGCACTAGGCAGGATACACCTTTGATCGGATGCCAGCCTTTCCAGGGGGTTCACACGCACAGTCACAGCATAAGAAACCAGTTAACCTACCATTGTTTTGGGGCATATGTATTGGGAGGAAGGAAGGCAATTGGAATACTTGATCTGCATTCCATCTGGGACAGTGATATAAATACCTTGGTACTTTGTTTTTGGGGAAAGTTCAGTGAATGTGAATGGGTTTTTTTTGCAACCAGAATGTATTTATTAATACCAAAGTTTTATTAAATAAAAAAATTCTAAGCTTTAAAACAAATATGTTGTGGGGGAAAACCGGAGCACACCTACATATGGAAACTCCATGCAGATAGTACACCAGGCACTGAACCCATCCCTGCAAAGCAGGAATGCTAACAACTGCACCCACAGTTTCTCACAGTGCTTTTAGATTGTGATGCCTTTCGGATGATGGAGTCCTTGAATCCATGTGTTAGTACTGTACATAAACATTTTTACTTTTTGAAGGGGTGAAGACAAAGAACAGGACAACAGGAAACCTCTGAGAATTCTATCTCCTTTCCAGGCGTTCAGGTTGTTTTCTGTCACAGCTTGGTGTTTTCATTCCAAAAAAATTGAATTACCATAGACGGGTTCTTTATTTGTTGTAAACGTCAAAGATACAGCAGACGTTATGAACGTGCAGTGTAGGCTCATCGGTGAGGTACAGAAGGCTTCATATCTCTGAAAGTAAACTCTGCTGGAGAAGCACAAAGGTGCCATCCTTAGATCTTAACCAGTTTTTGGAATCATTAACCTGTCCTGAACCAAATGAAAGGTATTTGTTTGAATGTGGACATGCTGCGCAAAACTGTACACGTGTATTACTTAAGAGCATGGTCATCGTAATGGGTCATAGTCCAAGATAATTTTGGTATGTCAAGTTTTTTTTAATATATAAAGGAGTAAATTGATATCACAAAAGGTAACAATGTTAATAAACATTTTAACTGCGGCTGCAATGAAGATACCCAAAATAATTAAACTGTTATCTTAGCAATTACGTACACTTGCGGCATAAATAAAAGACATTAAGACATTAAGTCTGCACACCACTAATGACCACCTATCAGGAACAAAAGTGAGAGTTTTTAAAAATTAAAACTGTGTACAAAATTAAATTTTCAATTAATAGTACTTATATTCTTATTATTCATTTGTAAATCACCTTTGTACTTTCTAAAAGGTAAAACAGTATACATTTCATTATTAATGTTAAAAAAAGTACTCATTCATTTTTATATCACACGAGTGCATTACTGAGTTATAATAAAACTGGATTAAAAACAACATCATTGTTTAATGATGTGTTTTCCATCTTTTCAGTGTGCTTCATATAACTAAGCTACAGAACTGCACAATTAATATTTGGTGACGTTTTCTTATTGAAATCTACTAAAGAATATGCACATGGTGGGAACAAAATACAAAGTTTATAATTCCTGTGCAGCTTCTAAACACTGCAGTTCCTGTCTCTAAAAAATGAGTTTCTGCCAGTGTACTTTAATGCGAACAATTCCAGTAGTGAGTTGTTCTTTGGCCATACTTACTTCATCATTCATATCGCACCTGTTGTGTTTTTCTTGGATTACATAAAGCACGCCACCAGTGGAAGGCCTTAGTGGGCCAGCTCAGGAAGCAGCCATGCCAAACCTGTGACCCAAAGCCTTCAGTCTTAATTTTTTAAGGACACCCTGGCCCATCACAAACAGATGGTTGCAGTTGACTCCAAGAAAAAGTGAGTCAGACAGTTGCTTTTTCTCCACTATTTTATGGTGCATTTCCCTTGGAAGACAGCCCTAAGGGAACCAGGCC